>NC_132937.1:39163738-41563738 GCF_034638445.1 Ciconia boyciana
CCTGGCCCAGTTGATTAGGGGGAGTGATAGAGAGGCTTGGTGGGCACCTGGTGTCCAGCCAAGGTTAACCTGCCACAAACTTCAAAAAAAGCTTGTTTCCTGTATTATATAAGCGTTGAGAATTTTCATTTACTATGCCTAAATGTCATGGCCTTCCCTACAGGACATGTCTTTTTAACTTACTGCTATAGTTTGTAATGAGGTCCTTAACAAAAGATCTGCATAACATTCAGAGGATTTTAAGAGATGATTTCATCATTATGAAGAACAGAAATTTTAGTAATGGAAGCCTCATTGTCTACTAGATGAAACATAAAGCAGACTAAGGCAACTAGAAACTGAATTCAGACCAATCTGGATTAGAAATTTAGGGAACCACTTATTTATTATACTAGTAGAAAAAACTTAACTATTAAAACTGCTTACAAAGGGGTTGTAGTGGATTTTTCAGTCAGAATCTTTAAAATCAGTATGGAATAGTACTTGAAAAGTTCTATAAAGTTTTACTCTTTCCTTCCTTGAAACTCATCTTACTTTTCCTCTTCAGGAGACAGTCAACCATTCTCCTTAATTAAAACCATGACCCCTCAGGCCATCAAGGAAGAGATGCAACATATAGATGGGAAGCTCGTGATCGAGGAGTGGACTTAACCATGGACACTATTGCACAGGTTATCCATGAATGTGAAACATGCGCTGCAATTAAACAAGCCACAAGCGGTTAAAGCCTCTGTGGTATGGGAGGGCGATGGCTAAAATATAACTATGGGGGGGCCTGGGCAGATCGATTATATCACACCTCCCACAAACCTCAAGCCAAGGCAAGCTTTTTCTACTTATGTGCTTACAATGGTGGAAGCAACCACCGGATGGCTGGAACATATCCTGTGCCCTATGCCACCACCTGAACACTCATCCTGGGCCTTGAAAAGCAAGTCCCTATGGGTGGACATGGCACCTCAGAAAGAATTGGAGTCAGACAACGGAACACACTTTCGAAACAGCCTCATAGATGTCACCTGGGCCAGCAGAGCATGGCATTGAGTGGCTATATCACATCCCCTATCATGCACCAGCCTCTGGGAAAATTGAACGATACAATGGACTGTTTAAGACTACACTGAGAGCACTGGGTGGTGGGACATTTAAACATTGGGATACACATTTAGCAAAGGCCACCTGGTTAGTCAACATTAGAGGATCTGTCAATCGAGCTGGCCCTGCCCACTCAAAACTTTTACACACTGTAGAAGGGGATAAGGTCCCTGTAGTACACATAAAAACATGCTGGGGAAGACAGTTTGGGTTACTTCCTTGCCTCAGGCAAAGGCAAGCCCATTCGTGGGATTGCTTTTGCTCAAGGACCCGGGTGCACTTGGTGGGTGCAATGTGAAAGGATGGGGAAGTCCGCTGTATACCTCAAGGGGATTTGATTTTGGGTGAGAGTAGCCAATGAACTGAATGGTATGATGTTAATTGCTATATAATACTGTATGTCACATATCACTTTTATGGTTACTATACACCATATCAATGGTATTTCAATAAGGATCACCCTGATTAGTGAAAAATGAACTTCGATGAAAGCAAGCAAAGTGCAGCAGTGATGGAACCAGAACTGGCTTCAGCATCCAGAACAATCCAGAACAATCCAGATTCAGAACAATCCAGTACCACGCACCATCTCTTCTGCCATGAAGGAGTATTATGACAGATGGAGCCCAAAGTCATGAACTAAATGAATTTAATAAACATTTTAGAAGGATGACTCGTAGACCAAGGGAATGATAATTGTGTGTACATATATATATATATATATCAAGAGACAGGAAAAGTGGTGGTGATTAATTGTATTAGAAAGTGGTAGAATCTGGGCATGACGTAAAATGGTATATAGAATAAGGGGTGGCTACTGTCCTGGTTTTGGCTGGGATAGAGTTAATTTTCTTCCTAGTAGCTGGTATAGTGCAGTGCTTTGGATTTTAGTATGAGAATAATATTGATAACACGCTGATGTTTTGGCTGTCGCTAAGCGGTATTTACATTGGTCAAAGACCTTTTTTTTTTTTTTCCCTAGCTTTTCCCATGCTCTTGCCAGGTGCCCAAGAAATGGGAGGGGGCACAGCTGTGATAGTTGATCCAACTGGACCAAAGGGGCTATTCCATACCATATGATGTCATGCCCATTATATAAATTGGGGAGTTGGCTGGGGGTTGCGATCGCTGCTCGGGACTGGCTGGGCGTCGGTCAGCGGGTGGTGAGCGGTTGTATAATTTTTTTTCATTATTTTTATTTTATTAATATTTTTTTTCCCCTCTTTTTTCCCTCCCTTGGGTTTTGTTCCTCTTTCTCTCTCTCATTGTATTCTCCTTCTCATTATAAATCATTATTATTATTATTATTATTATTTTGTTCCAGCATTATTAAACTGTTCTTATCTCAACCTCCATGGGTTTTCTTACTTTTGCTCTTCCACTCCACTGCTCCCCCATCTCACCGGGGGAGTGGAGAGAGCGGCTGTGTGGTGCTTAGTTGACAGTTGGGGCTAAACCACGACAAGCGTAGAGTACATTTTTGCATAGATGGTCCTGTACAGGTCAGACAAGCCCAAGAGCTACTGCACGAGCTATCTCCTGTTTGATCTGCTCAAAGTGCATTGTTGTTGCTCACAGGCCCTACTTCCAAAATAGTTCTTCTTTCGGGTTATCTCAATAGAGAGGGCTCACAAGCTGACTATAACCTGAAATATGCATTCTCCAGATTCCCACAAGGCCTAGGAAAGCTTGTGTTTCTTTCCTGTTAGCTGGTGGAGACATAGCTGCTATCTTATTAAGATCACATCCATAGGGACATGACAATGTCCATCCTGCCATTTTATTCCCAAGAACTGAATCTCCTGTGCAGGTCCCTTGACCTTGCTTCTTTTTATGGCGAAACCAGCTTGTCAGAAGAATCTGAACTTCACTCTTTTTCCCTTCTCAAACACTTATTCTGCCTTGTTGCCCCAATAACGATGATGTCATTGATGTATTGCAGATGTTCGGGGCATCACCTTTTTCCAGTGCAGTTTGGATTAGTCCTTGACAAATGGTAGGATCTCGGTGCTTCCACCTCTGGGGCAGTCGCATTCCAGGTGTACTCAGACACCCTCTCCACGTGAAAGCTAAACTGTCAGGCCTTGGCATTCTGCTGCCAAAGGAATTGGAAAGTAAAATGCATTGGCAATGTAGAACTGTAGGCATACCACTTATTGGCTGCCTTTGACTCCAATTCATATTGGAGCTCTAACTGGGATGTCTGGTACAGCAGCATCTCAGTGGTGGCGTGACTTTGTTCAGGCTCACAATAGTCTACTGTTAACCTCCACCTCCGTCAGTCTTTTTGCACTGGCCATAGTGGGTGGGACTATTAAAAGGTGAGTGAGTCTTGCTGACTCACTCCTTGGCTCTGCAATTGATGAATCAGCTCATGGATGGGAGCCAGGGAGTCTCAGTTCATGCGATATTGTCGCCGGTGCAATTGCTGTGGTATCAATTGGCACCTGCTGTTCTTCAACTCCTGCAGCAATCCTGCACAACGAAGGGATCTTCCAAGAGGCCAGGCAGGGGTAGATAGCTGCTTGATCTTCTCTCTGTGTTCACGGTGGCTACACCAAAATCCTATCCTTCACCCCAAGCTCGGAAAAAAGAAAGTAAAATTTACCAGAATTTGTTGTTTTCCTAATAGCCACATTGTATATCTCAAGCCTCCATAATCCATCATCCTCAGTTTGAAAGGACAAAAATGGGTTGCTGTTTGTTTCCTTGTTCAATCTAGATGTGTAGAAATTCAAGAGTAACACATGCTGGGTAAAAGTTACATTTAGGAACTTCTTGAAGACTTACGACAAGCTTTGCAGACAGCATCCCAGGAAGAACCAGTGCTGTGTATTTCCATTCACCTGAATTACTTGTTTGGAGGTAAGTTTCATGGATGAGGGTAAGTTTTTGCACCCTTTATGGCTGCAGATGTCTAAAGTCTGAAGAGTGTTACTAGTGTCTGAGGCTTTACATACCCATGTGTGACACCTTGAGAAGCAGGCTTCTCTGTTCAAATCCAGACTTAGGTGCACTTCTGCACTGGCCTTTCTCAAAAGGAGTGTGTGGTGGGGAGCACAGTGCAAACATCCCAGTGATTTTCCACTGTAGATAGTTCAAGTTCTAGGTTTCCAGCACATCTGGACCCAAGCTGATTCAATTCAGAGCACCTGTCTGCACCTACTTTTGTTTCTCTTTGTTTAAGGATGGCGTAGTCAGCAGGATGGCAAGTAGTATCACCGATTCTTTACGGAGACATGGAATAAACCCAGTCCCAACTTCAGAAGGAATGGGCTTGTGATAATTGGCATGACTGGGAAGCTGTGGAAGAACTGCTAAAGGTGGCCAGGGGGCATATAAAGGATGGAAAAGGGAAAGGAATTATTTTGCAAAATGCTAGGTACCTGTTTAGAAGCTTCTACTTATCAGGATAGGAATAATAACAATATAAAAAGGAGCAGGACCTAAAAGAAGAAATAGAAGGCAGAAAGGCAGCTGAATTAATACTTGTCTTCTTTGAAAACTGAGCAGGCTGTGCAGAAACAAGTTACAGGAAGAAAAGGAGAAAACAAAAAGTTGGAAGAAAAGGTCGAGATGATGCTTATGTGGGCACCCCATCCCCCTGACACTGTACAGATTAGGAAATTAATAGTATCCCCTGAAGAATGGGATGGAAACATCTGGGGTGACCCCAAAATAGTGAACCAGGGGCCCAATTTGACCTCTCCCTGAATTGCAGCTGGACTGCATGCCAGGTTACTCTCCCTTGAGCAGGGATCACAGAATCGCAGAATCACAGAATTGTATAGGTTGGAAAAGACCTCTAGGATCATCTAGTCCAACCGTCAACCCAACACTACCAAGACCACCACTATACCATGTCCCTAAGCACCTCATCCAAACGTCTTTGAAATACGTGCAGGGATGGCTACTCAACCACTTCCCTGGGCAGCCCGTTCCAATGCTTGATAACCCTTTTCAGTGAAGTAAAATTTCCTCATATCCAGTCTAAACCTCTCTGGCGCAACTTGAGGCCATTTCCTATATAATAATTGAGAGGTAACAATTTTACAATTTTACAATGTTACAGAGGTAACGAGGCTAATATTTGAGAGGTAACAATTTTACAAAACAATAAACAATCCTATTACATAAAGAGAAGTTACACTGAGGTATTCAAGAAGCCACACACCTAGCTACAACACAGTAAGAAACAATTCTAATACAATTAGAATACAATTTCTAATTGTAATACAATTAATCACCACCACTTTTCCTGTCTCTTGATATATATATATATATATATGTACACACAATTATCATTCCCTTGGTCTACGAGTCATCCTTCTAAAATGTTTATTAAGTTCATTTAGTTCATGACTTTGGGCTCCATCTGTCATAATAGTCCTTCAGGGCAGAAGAGATGGTGCGTGGTGCTGGATTGTTCTGAATCTGGATTGTTCTGGATTGTTCTGGATGCTGAAGCCAGTTCTGGTTCCATCACTGCTGCACTTTGCTTGCTTTCATCGAAGTTCATTTTTCACTAATCTGGGTGGATCCTTATTGAAATACCATTGATATGGTGTATAGTAACCATAAAAGTGATGACATACAGTATTATATAGCAATTAACATCATACCATTCAGTTCATTGGCTATTCTCACCCAAAATCAAATCCCCTTGAGGTACACAGCGGACTTCCCCATCCTTTCGCATTACCCACCAAGTGCACTGTCCTTGAGCAAAAGCAATCCCACGAATGGGCTTGCCTTTGCCTGAGGCAGGAGTAACCCAAACTGTCTTCCCCAGCATGTTTTTTATGTGTACTACAGGGACCTTATCCCCTTCTACAGTGTGTAAAAGTTTTGGAGTGGGCAGGGCCTGCTCGATTGACAGATCCTCTAATGTTGACTAACCAGGTGGCCTTTGCTAAATGTGTATCCCAATGTTTAAATGTCCCACCACCCAGTGCTCTCAGTGTAGTCTTAAACAGTCCATTGTATCGTTCAATTTTCCCAGAGGGCTGGTGCATGATAGGGGATGTGATATAGCCACTCAATGCCATGCTCTTGGCCCAGGTGTCTATGAGGCTGTTTCGAAAATGTGTTCCGTTGTCTGACTCAATTCTTTCTGGGGTGCCATGTCACCATAGGACTTGCTTTTCAAGGCCCAGGATAGTGTTCCAGGTGGTGGCATGGGGCACAGGATATGTTTCCAGCCATCCGGTGGTTGCTTCCACCATTGTAAGCACATGGCGCTTGCCTTGGCGGGTTTGTGGGAGTGTGATATAATCGATCTGCCAGGCCCCCCCATAGTTATATTTTTAGCCATCGCCCTCCATACCACAGAGGCTTTAACCGCTTGGCTTGTTTAATTGCAGCGCATGTTTCACATTCATGGATAACCTGTGCAATAGTGTCCATGGTTAAGTCCACTCGATCACGAGCCCATCTATATGTTGCATCTCTTCCTTGATGGCCTGAGGGGTCATGGTTTTAATTAAGGAGAATGGTTGACTGTCTCCTGAAGAGGAAAGAGTAAGATGAGTTTCAGGAAGGAAGAGTAAAACTTTATAGACTTTTCAAGTACTATTCCATACTGATTTTAAGATTCTGACTGAAAATCCACTACAACCCCTTTGTAAGCAGTTTTAATAGTTAAGTTTTTTCTACTAGTATAATAAATAAGTGGTTCCTAATTTCTAATCCAGATTGGTCTGAATTCAGTTTCTAGTTGCCTTAGTCTGCTATGTTTCATCTAGTAGACAATGAGGCTTCCATTACTAAAATTTCTGTTCTTCATAATGATGAAATCATCTCTTAAAATCCTCTGAATGTTATGCAGATCTTTTGTTAAGGACCTCATTACAAACTATAGCAGTAAGTTAAAAAGACATGTCCTGTAGGAAGCCATGACATTTAGGCATAGTAAATGAAAATTCTCAACGCTTATATAATACAGGAAACAAGCTTTTTTTGAAGTTTGTGGCAGGTTAACCTTGGCTGGACACCAGGTGCCCACCAAGCCTCTCTATCACTCCCCCTAATCAACTGGGCCAGGGAGAAAACACGATGAAAGGCTTGTGGGTCGAGATAAGGACAGGGAGATCACTCAGCAATTACTGTCACGGGCAAAACAGACTGACTTGGGAAAATTAAGAAGATTATCTTCCTGGTGGATATTTACTGAAATCCAAGTCATTGAGCTCAGGGCAGGGTGAGCAGAAGGGAAGCATAATGACTTGTGATATGTGGGAGACAGGACAAAATCTCAGGGCTCCTCAGTTTTTGCATGCTATGTATTTTCACATGTGAGTTCAAATTCATTAGCTTCACTCAATGACTTGATATTCAGGAGGTGATGTGAAAGAGTTGATTTGTCATTCCTCTCTTGATTTTTGAGGCAACTAAAGAAAACAGCATTTGTTACTTCTGTTTTTCAGTCAAACCCCAGTGAATATAGGCAAAGAGAGGTCACCTTTTAGGTTGTCAGGTGTCGTGGTTTAACCTCAGTCAGCAACTAAGTACCATACAGCCACTCACGCATCCTCCCTCACCCCAGTGGGAAGGGGGAGCGAAACGGAAAAAAAAAAACAAAACCCGGGGGTTGAGATACAGACAGTTTAATAGGACAGCAGAGGGAAAAAAGTAATGATAAAAGAATATACAAAACAAGTGATGCACAATGCAATTGCTCACCACCCGCTGACTGGATGCCAAGCCTGTCCCCCGAGCAGCGATCGCTGCCCCCAGCCAACACCCCCAGTTTATATGCTGAGCATGACATCATATGGTATGGAATATCCCTTTGGCCAGTTTGGGTCAGCTGTCCTGGCTATAAGCCCCTCCCAGCTTCTTGTGCCCCTGGCAGGGCATGAGAAGCTGAAAAGTCCTTGACTAGTGTAAGCATTACTTAGCAACAATTAAAACATCAGTGTGTTATCAACATTATTCTCATACTAAATCCAAAACACAGCACTATACCAGCTACTAGGAAGAAAATTAACTCCATCCCAGCTGAAACCAGGACAGTATCCACCACTACTTCTATACCATCTACGTCATGCCCAGCTCCTACCCTTTTCCAATACATTCCAGTTAATCGCCGCCACCGCTTTCCCTGTCTTTTGGTATATACACACAGGTATCATTCCCTTGGTCTATGGGCCATTCCTCTAAAATGTCCATTGAGTTCATTTAGTCCATGACTTTGGGCTCCATCTCTCATAAGAGTCTTTCAGGGCAGGAGAGATGGTGTGTGGTGTTGGATTGTCGCATGCTGAAGCCAGTTCTGGTTCCATCAGTGCTGCACTTTGCTTAGTATTCATCAAAGTTCATTCTTCATTAATCTGGGTGATTCTTACTGTAAATACCGTTGATATGGCATACAGCAACCATAAAAGCGATGACATACAGTATTATATAGCAATTAACATCATACCATTTAGTTCATTGGCTATTCTCACCCAAAATCAAATCCCCTTGAGGTACACAGCGGACTTCCCCATCCTTTCGCATTACCCACCAAGGGCACCGAGGTCCTTGAGCAAAAGCAATCCCACAAATGGGTTTACCTTTGCCCGAGGCAGGAGTAACCCACACTGTCTTCCCTAGCATAATTTGTATGTGCACTACAGGGACTTTATCCGCTTCGACAGTATGTAAGAGTTTTGATTGGGCAGGGCCAGCTCGATTGGCAGATGCCCTAGCGTTGACTAACCGGGTAGCCTTTGCTAAATGTGTATCCCAATGTTTGAATGTCCCACCACCCATTGCTCGCAGTGTAGTCTTTAACAGCCCATTGTATCGTTCGGATTTTCCCGGAGGCTGGTGCATGATAGGGATGTGATATATCCACTCAATGCCATGCTCTTTGGCCCACGTGTCTATGAGGTTGTTTCGGAAATGAGTCCCGTTGTCTGACTCAATTATCTCTGGGGTGCCATGTCGCCATAGGGCTTGCTTTTCAAGGCCCCGGATAGCGTTCCGGGCGGTGGCATGGGGGCACGCGATATGTTTCCAGCCATCCGGTGGTTGCTTCCACCATTGTAAGCACATGGCGCTTGCCTTGGCGGCTTTGTGGGAGTGTGATGTAATCGATCTGCCAGGCCTCCCCATAGTTATATTTCCGCCACATTTCCTCCATACCACAGAGGCTTTAACCGCTTGGCTTGTTTAATTGCAGCGCATGTTTCACATTCATGGATAACCTGTGCAATAGCGTCCATGGTCAAGTCCACCCTCGATCACGAGCCCATCTATATGTTGCATCTCTTCCTTGATGGCCTGAGGTGCCATGGGCCCACCAAGCTATAACTAATTCACCCTTATGTTGCCAGTCCAGATCCACCTGAGCCACTTCAATCTTAGCAGCCTGATCCACCTGCTGGTTGTTTTGATGTTCTTCAGTGGCCTGACTCTTGGGTACATGAGCATCTACGTGACGTACTTTTACAACCAGGTTCTCTACCCGGGCAGCAATATCTTGCCACAATGCTGCAGCCCAGATGGGTTTACCTCTGCGCTGCCAGTTGTTCTGCTTCCATTGCTGCAACCACCCCCCACAAGGCATTTGCCACCATCCATGAGTCAGTATAGAGATAGAGCACTGGCCACTTTTCTCGTTCAGCAATGTCTAAAGCCAGTTAAAATCTTTGCTTTTTCCTCCTCGTGTTTTGTTCTGGATTAACATTTGTGTCCCACTAGATTATTGTTTAAATAGAGCCGTTGAGAATGATGGTGAGACAGTACAGGCAGAAACGTTTGCACTATTTACAAGATATTTAGATCTGTGTCAGCCAAACACGTAGCTGTTTCTTCATAATTTTTTATTGATCCTAACACATGAGGAGTGTTTTCTTGGAGAACAGCTGAACAAGCCTGAACTTTGTGATTCTTCTGTGATCCTGTGATTTGGTAAGAGGTAAACATTTCTTTTAAGAGAAGACCTTAATAAGCTTGTTCCCATTCGGGGGGGGGGGGGGTGTGTCTTGAGGAAGACATCTCATGTTTGCATTCAAAGGTTTGTAAAGCTTTTTTTGCAACCTTGTGCTCAACTGAATGAATGAGGTCCTTAGTGGTGGTTGCTGCTGTGTCAGTTGTTAATTTTCTCGAGGATGGACACTTGGGAAGAAGAGAGTGAGAAAAGAAAGCTTCTAGTAGTTTGTTTGCTTTTAATCATCTAAAACTTCATCTAGTCTAAAACCCTGCTTCTAGCATTATTATTTAAAGCTAAAAATAATAATCAAATTTCAGTCTCAAGAATTTGGTGGGAGCAAGGAAGATCAAGCTCTGTACACCTGTCCTCTAGCTAGGTAGAGGGGCCTTAACTTTTTCAGAAACTGTCAATGGGCTCTAGGAAGATACTAGTCTTGGTTGGGATACCTGTTTCTACTGCTATGTAAAGGTTTAACTCCTACACATTTTTTTTTTTTTTCACCGATCACCAGTGTGAAACACAGACTGTGTCTTAGTTACATCTCACAACACAAATACATTTTTAACTTTGTGTAAAGATATCCAAGTTGCATCTGAATAGCTATTCCATTAAAACTGGAGCTGGCATCAGCTGTCTGACCTGCCAGCTTTACCAAATTCAGCAGTGAAGTATTATTCTTCTATTACTATTCTGCTGGGTGATTCTATTGGAAATTCTGACAAATGGCACCTGTAGATGTTACAGGAGATTTTGTAGCACGTGCATGACTGTACTGACTTCCCTTGCATGGAACACTGAATCTTTCTGTACCTACAGGTCCATTACACAGTAGGGCTGAAGTTTATTGAATATTTCAGAAAACTGAGACAAAGTAGGTAGCTTGGGTGATCTTGTTTTCTAATCCCAAGGTGTAGTGAACAAGCAGATGCTGTTTTGAGTATTTTTTTGATATGACATTGCAACATACAGGTATACTTTTGTTCCTTGCTTCTTGGCACTCTCTTTTGTTTTCCCTACCCCCTTACCTCTCATGGGTTTCCCTCAAAAGACAGTCAGTTATAAAACGGGAACCTAAACACTGCTGAGTTTATAGACCCCAGAAGGGGATATGTAATACTGAGGTTTTGGGATTTGCAGAAAACCATGCATCATAATGGAATGTATGTATCTCTCTTGCTCAGTTTTCCAGTGCTCTTTAGGGCGTGGACCAGTTAGTTTTCCAAGTTAGTTTTTCAACCTGGGGTTTGAAGGTTTCTCTGTTATTTTGAGTAGAATTTTCTAAAGACTATGCTTGCCTCAGTAAATCAAAGTTTAAATTCATGGAGCTGAACCCTTTCTGGTTCTCTAATTTCTGTCATGGATTTCTTATGTTTGCTTATTTATTTAAATAAATGACCTAATTATTCAGAAAACTGCATATATAACTGTTTAAGTCACTTTTTTTTTTTTCATACTCTATTCAGTTGGAAGATAGAAAGGCACCCTTTGATTTTGGAAATTCAGTTGTGACTTTCATTATGAATAGGCTCAGCTGATTAAAAATAAGACTGATCTGGTTTTGGGGGGTGGGTCTCTGGGGTTTCTCTTCTTCTGAGTCATGTTTTACTATGTCTGTTTAACTTAACTGTGGGCTCAGATGGGAAAATCACACACTTTCTATACCTAAAATTTGCGCTATTCTGGTCCTCCTTCCTGCATAGCATCTACTGACTTTTCTGTTATTCTCTTCACTTTATTCCCCATTTGCTTTCTTTGCACCCATTAATTCTTTATATTTGGTGCCATGTTGCTTGGATTCAGAATCATTTAACAATTTGTTTAGCTAGTTTGGGGTTTTTAAATTATTAATATTATTATTATTGTTTCTATCTGTCCTTTTGTCATTTTTCAGGAGTGATTATTTATATCTTTTTTTTAAATTGCCTTTTTAAGACAGTTCTTGTAATTAAAATATAAATTACTTCAGAGTTTCCAGTGAATGTCTGTCAACATCCACACACTGCAAGAATTTATAAGTACATTTATAGTGCACAGTTATGGATCACTGGAATGTCAGATAGCTATTATCATGTTTGTACTGTAACTGAAAAAATGCATAAGCTTTAAGAGAAGTGGAATAATTATTAAAATTATAATGGAAAGGTCATAATAAATCAAATGAGGATTTGGCAATAAGTTATGTGAAGCTAAATGATCCGTATCAGTTTATACTAGCCAAATTTGTTCTGATAGATTACCGCACAGAAAAGTGACCTTAGAAATGCACTGTTTTGCTTTCCTTAAGTTTTTTTAAGATATCTTAGTGTTCTTAGTATTCTGAGGAGTGATCGCTTCTATCTGTGTATTGACATTATCAAGACAGATTTAAAAGAAACTTGAGAGTTCTGTTTAGTAACACCTAATTGATGGAATTTTCTTTCAGGTGGAAATAAGGATAACATCAGAGCAGGATGCAAGAAATGCAGCTACCGTAAGTCTGTAGTAAGCAATATGAAGTTACAGTGTTTTCTTCAATTTATGATGTTGGAACTGCCTTTTGAGGAGGGGGGGGGGGGGGGGGGGGAAGTGTTCTCCCTTGTTGCCCAGACATTTGTCAGTTTAAGTTACCTTTTTTTTTTTTCCTATTCGTTCTCTGGTTCCTCACACCTATTGCTGCTTTTGAAAACCCTTTGAGTTTATCAGCAAAAAAATAATAGTATGCTATTGTATTCATATATACTACATTTGCAATGCATTTACTTGAGAAACTTTGAATTTAAAGCACGGTCTTTGATATCTACTGTAGTACTTACTGAGATGAGCATTTGTTCTCCTTCTGAGTCTCACTGCAAACTTAAGCAGGCATTTCAGCTCAAGTTAAGTCCAATCTGTTTTGAAAGAAAAAATAATTTAAAAATCGATATGATCTTCTATACTGAGAAAACCTACTTCTTTGTGCATTCTATATTCCAAGAAACAGTTTATTTTGTTACTTACAAGTTCTGTAGTTAGTATTTAGCTCATGCTTTGCATTATGCTCTGATCATATAAGCATGTCTGTGGCTACTCTCCTGATGAATGGAGACATGTCTTAGTGAAGATTTTAATTTGTTAATCACTGGGTCTTATTTTTAGAACAATGGACGGGTGGACACTGTTTTGCAGTGAATTGCGTTGAACTCTTAACACAGTGATTTAAGCCATTTTTTATGAGCGTTATGTGGGGTGAAGGGAAAAAAGCTTGCTTTGTTCTTGCACTGTAGACTTTGCCACCAACAAATTTTGTCAATGAACTGCTTTGTGTATCTGTTCTTCCAAAGGAACATGGATATCAATTTAGATTTAGTGCTTCATCTGTAGGTGCAGTATCGGAAGCTTTCTAAAAGACAAAGAAACTTGTAGTCAAATCACACAGCCTGTATTTATGTTCCTAAAAGCTCTGTCTTCAAGATGTAGGTATTTTGATACAAAGATGATGAGTTTGTTTCAATTGCTACTTGAATTCCTATATCTTTAGCTTAGTTTCTCCCAAACCATATCTTCAATTTGTTTTATTTCTCTTTATTATTCCAATAGGAGTATTCAGCAGCAAGCTTTCTAACCCCGGTCATGATTATTGAGATGTAACTTCAAAACTAAAAATACTAGTCAAGTAGTACCTTAGTCGATATTATGTACTGGTTATTAAAGATAAATTGTATCTCATAAGGGAATAGGATTCTCCTATTTCACTAGAGGAAGACAGAAAGAGCAATATAACACACCTGCAGTAGTTTTTTAAACATTTCACTTAATGCTTTTAAGTAATTTCTTCAGGAAGGATCTGGGACCATTAAAAAATAGAAAGTAAATGTTGGACAAAATCTTTAAATTAACAGAAATATGAGAGAAGTCATAAAGCACCATTAAATGGAATACTATTGCACAGCCTCTCAAAATTCTTTGAGGCTTTTTCAAAGTAAGCCTTCTCCTCCTCATTCATAGATTGTAGCCTAGCCTTTTTTCACTTCTCAAAACTGAATAATACTAAAATGGATGTTCTTTAGTTTCTGATTTTTTTTGTAAATTATAATTTTTCTTTTGAATATTTGTTTTGTTCAGCTGGTCATCTGACATTTGAATGCCGAAACTTCCTCAGAGTAGATCCTCAAAGAGATTTTGTTTTAGATGTTAGCAGCGCTAGCAGCGAAGACAGCGAGGAAGAAGAACTACAGAGATTGCAAGCCATGCGTGAAAAAAAGAATAAGTTTGGTTTGTTTGGGTTTTTTTCTTTAAGAGTAAATTGGATAATGGTCTTCTGAAGTACTGGGACATTAATTTTATCCTTTCTTGAGAACTACTATTAGTTCTTTTAGCCTCTGCTTTAAAAGTAGGTCTTTTTACTTCATGTGTTCGGACTTCAGAGATTTGATACGCCCATGTCCTTTTTTATTATTATTAATTCCTTTCATAGGAACATCTCAAAAAGGGCTCCTAAATACAAAAGATTGTAAGACTGTTACTAAGAAGCTGCTTAGGAGAAAATGACATGGATGTTCTGAGTGAATCCTTTGATTATGGCATGTAGTTTAAACACCTTAAAGTTGATAGTAACTCTTAAAACTAATGACAAATATGGCAGCTGAGTTTCTCTCCAGGTTCTAAGTAGCATTTTGATTGAAACAGCTAGTGAATCGAATTTGAACATTCATATTTGGAGAAGTACTGTTCTCTGTTTGGAAGGTCTGAGGATCTGTTTGTCAGAGAGAGAATAGGTAGATTAATTAGTTAGCAGATACTTGAGTTCATTTGAATTTGGTTGAATTTGGACTCTGTCCTGGTTTCAGCTGAGATAGAGTTAATTTTCTTTATAGTAGCTGGTATGGGGCTATGTTTTGGATTTGTGCTGAAAACAGTGTTGATAATACAGAGATGTTTTAGTTGTTGCTGCACTAGCCAAGTGACTTTTCAGCTTCCCGTGCTCTGCCAGGTGCACAAGAAGCTGGGAGGGGACACAGCCAGGATAGTTGACCCAAACTGACCAAAGGGCTATTCCATACCACATGACGTCATGCTCAGTATATAAAGCTGGGGGAAGAAGAAGGAAGGGGGACATTTGGAGTGATGGCGTTTGTCTTCCCAAGCAACCACTACGTGTGATGGAGCCCTGCTTTCCTGGAGATGGCTGAACACCTGCCTGCCCATGGGAAGTAGTGAATGAATTCCTTGCTTTGCTTTGCTTGCGTGCGCAGCTTTTGTTTTACCTATTAAACTGTCTTCATCTCAACCCTCGAGTTTTCTTACTTTTGCTCTTCCGATTCTCTCCCCCATCCCACCAGGGGGGAGTGAGCGAGCGGCTGCGTGGTGCTTAGCTGCCGGCTGGGGCTAAACCACGACAGACTCCAAAGAGGCTGTTCCCCAAGAAGGGGAGGTTGTTCCACCATAGCATGTTTTAAAATGAATTGCCTCCCCCCCTGCCCCAAAACGTCATGTTTTGTTCTGTTGCTCTCACATTCCAGAGTTTGCATTCAGTTCCTACTAAAGATGCTATTTAGGAAGGAGAAGGGATAGAGAGAACGCTGTATTTTGCTGGAGCGCTTCAAAATAAATGTGTAGTCTGCTTATCAGGAGTACTGAATTGGTACTGCAACAGTCCTTTCTGGGAACAAGTCTCTTGGGAAAAATTTGTTCCCACTTATTACGTACTTCTGAATGTAAGGGGTTTTTTTCACCCTAAACTGATTGAAGATGGATATCTGCAGGAAAAACAGCTGTTTACTTGATCTTGTAATATCCCTGTTTATTATATGTTCTTTCTCAAACTGTGGCTGCTGTGTACTATAAGGAGATATATATCTTTAACTGTCAATAATCTAGGCACAATTTTGTCATTTTTAAGTGGCCTTATCTTGTCAAGATTTTTGCACTGTTTGCACTTAGATTTTTGCACCATTTTCTTAAAAAATTACTGAGTGCTTGTTCACATGTTCTTGTTCATTGTTTTTAATTGCTCCAAAAATAATTTGCTTTTTGTAACTCATATTGAATTCTTTCAAATTTCAATCCAGAACATACAGACCAGTAATTTCTATTTGTGGTAGCAAATGAATAACTGCATTAGCATACAGACTCCATAGAAAGTTATTTGTATAATAGAAATATGATTAAATACTCAAAATTAGTTATCTGTTTTAATGATAAATTGTAAAGCCATTATTTTCCTGTTAGCTGACATAATGTACATTTACATAGTGGATTTGCATTTCAGACAATTCAAAAATACTTGTTGAACTGGTATAGAAAAAGCTTAAGGTCAGAAATTTCATCCAGTGTGATACAAATATTGATTGTGAGTGAAATGAGAAAGTACTATACAATACTAACCAGTGTTAGGGCAGGAAACAAACATGACCAGATGAGGGCTGACTTTTTCTGCCCATTTTCATACACAGTTGTCATGGTTTAACCCACAGCGACTGAGCACCACACACTTGTTTCGCTCACTCCCCCCGGTGAGATGGGGGAGAGAATCGGAAGAGTACAAGTGAGAAAACACATGGGCTGAGATAAGAACAGTTTAGTAATTGCAACAACAACAACAACAACAACAACAACAACAACAACAATAATAATAATAATAATAATACTAAAAATAATATACAAAGCAAGTGATACACAATGCAATTGCTTCACCACCCACTGACCGATGCCCAGCCAGTCCCTGAGCAGCTGCCCCTGGCCAGCTTTCCCTAGTTTATATACTGAGCATGACGTCATATGGTATGGAATATCCCTTTGGTCAGTTTGGGTCAGCTGTCCTGGCTGTGCCCTCCCAGCTTCTTGTGCACCTGGCAGAGCAGGGGAAGCTGAAAAGTCCTTGACTAGTGCAAACATTACTTAGCAACAACTAAAACATCGGTGTGTTATCAATCAACATTATTCTCATACTAAAATCCAAAACACAGCACTATACCAGCTACTAGGAAGAAAATTAACTCTATCCCAGCCGAAATCAGGACAGTATCCACCACTACTTCTACACCATCTACATCATGCCCAGCTCCTGCACTTGCCAATACATTCCAATTAATCACCACCACTTTTCTTCTATTTTGATACATACACACAGATATAATTCCCTTGGTCTATGGGCCATCCTTCTAAAATGTCCGTTGAGTTCATTTAGTCCATGACTTTGGGCTCCATCTGTCATAACAGTCCTTCAGGGCAGGAGACATGGTGTGTGGGGTTGGATTGTTGCCTGCTGAAGCCAGTTCTGGTTGCATCATCACTGTGCTTTGCTTGGTTTCATCCAAGTTCATTCTTCATTAATCTGGGCGATTCTTACTGTAATACCATTGATATGGCATACAGCCACTATAAAAGTGATGGTATACAATGTTATATAGCAATTAACATCATTCAGTTCAGTTCATTGGCTATTCTCACCCAAAATCAAATCCCCTTGAGGTACACAGCGGACTTCCCCATCCTTTCGCATTACCCACCAAGGGCACCCAGGTCTTTGAGCAAAAGCAATCCCACGAAAGGGTTTTCCTTTGCCTGAGGCAGGGATAACCCACACTGTCTTCCCAGCATGTTTCTTATGTGCACTACAGGGTCTTTGTCCCCTTCTACAGTGCGTAACAGTTTTGATTGGGCAGGGCCAGCTCGATTGACAGATACCCTAGTGTTGAATAACCAGGTGGCTTTTGCTAAATGTGTATCCGAGTGTCTGAATGTCCCACCACCCATTGCTCGCAGTGTAGTCTTTAACAGCCCATTGTATCATTTGGTTTTCCCGGAGGCTGGTGCATGATAGGGGATGTGATATAGCCACTCAATGCCATGCTCTTTGGCCCAGGTGTCTATGAGGTTGTTTTGAAAATGAGTCCTGTTGTCTGACTCAATTCTTTCTCAGGTTCCATGTCGCCATAGGGCTTTCTTTCAAGGCCCCGGATAGCGTTCCGGGCGGTGGCATGGGGCACGGGATATGTTTCCAGCCATCCGGTGGTTGCTTCCACCATTGTAAGCACATGGCGCTTGCCTTGGCGGCTTTGTGGGAGTGTGATGTAATCGATCTGCCAGGCCCCCCATAGTTATATTTCAGCCATCGCCCTCCATACCACAGAGGCCTTAACCGCTTGGCTTGCTTGACTGCAGCGCATCTTTCACATTCATGGATAACCTGTGCAATAGCGTCCATGGTCAAGTCCACCCCTCGATCACGAGCCCATCTATATGTTGCATCTCTTTCCTTGACGGCCTGAGGTGCCATGGGCCCACCAAGCTATAAATAATTCACCCTTATGTTGCCAGTCCAGATCCACCTGAGCCACTTCAATCTTAGCAGCCTGATCCACCTGCTGGTTGTTTTGATGTTCCTCAGTGGCCCGACTCTTGGGTACATGAGCATCTACGTGACGTACTTTTACAACCAGGTTCTCTACCCGGGCAGCAATATTTTGCCACAATGCTGCTGCCCAGATGGGTTTGCCTCTGCGCTGCCAGTTGTTCTGCTTCCATTGCTGCAACCACCCCCACAAGGCATTTGCCGCCATCCATGAGTCAGTATAGAGATAGAGCACTGGCCACTTTTCTCGTTCAGCAAATGTCTAAAGCCAGCTGGATGGCCTTCACCTCTGCAAATTGGCTCAATTGCCCTTGTCCTTCAGCAGTTTCTGCGAGTTGTCATATAGGACGCCATACAGCAGCTTTCCACCTCCGTTGCTTTCCTACAATACGACGGGACCCATCAGTGAACAGGGCATATTGCTTCTCATTTTCTGGCAGTTTATTATACAGTGGGGCCTCCTCAACACGCGTCACCTCCTCCTCTGGCAATATTCCAAAATCTTTGCCTTCTGGCCAGTCCATGATCACTTCCAAGATTCCTGGGCGACTGGGGTTTCCTATTCCAGCCCGCTGTGTGATTACTGTGACCCGCTTATTCCACGTAGCATCAGTTGCATGATGTGTAGAGGGGACCCTCCCTTTGAACATCCAGCCCAGCACCAGCAGTCGGGGTGACAGGAGGAGCTGTGCTTCAGTACCAACCACTTCTGAAGCAGCTCGAACCCCTTCATATGCTGCCAATATCTCTTTCTCAGTTGGAGTATAGCGGGCCTCGGATCCTCTGTATCCCCGACTCCAAAACCCTAGGGGTCGACCTCGAGTCTCCCCTGGTGCTTTCTGCCAGAGGCTCCAGGTAGGGCCATTCTCCCCGGCTGCAGTGTAGAGCACATTTTTACGTCTTGCCCTGCCCAGACTGGCCCAAGGGCTACTGCATGAACTATCTCCCGTTTAATTTGTTCAAAGGCTTGTCGTTGCTCAGGGCCCCATTTGAAATCGTTCTTCTTCCAGGTCACTTGGTAGAGAGGGCTTACGATGAGACTGTAATTGGGAATATGCATCCTCCAAAACCCCACAACGCCTAAGAAAGCTTGTGTTTCCTTTTGCTAGTTGGAGGAGACATGGCTGTGTTATTTTGTTGATCACATCCATTGGGATCTGAGGACGTCCGTCTTGCCATTTTATTCCTAAAAACTGGATCTCCTGTGCAGGTCCCTTGACCTTACTTTGTTTTATGGCAAAACTGGCTTTCAGGAGGATTTGGACTATTTTTCTTCCCTTTCTCAAAAACTTCTTCTGCTGTATTGCCCCACACGATAATGCCATCAATGTATTGCAGGTGTTCTGGAGCCTCACCCTGTTCCAGCGCAGTCTGGATCAGTCCATGGCAAATGGTAGGGCTGTGTTTCCACCCCTGGTGTAGTCAGTCAGGAGCTGGTGGAAGGCCAGGACTTACGTAAAGTTGATAAGGAGGATTCAGACCGGAATGTGGAATGTCTAATTAAAACTATTGTCCTTGGGAGAGAAGCACATCCTGGAGAAATATGTAAGCTAATTAAGATGTATTGGGAACCATCTGAAACAACTAGTAGAAGTGTGATAAGAAGCACCCTCACGCGAACTATCCTCATTATAATACTAAAAGTCACACCCCTTGAGCTGGAGACCCCGGCCCAAGCAGAGACCCCTGACCTTTGGGCATGCATAGAATATTAAAGTAATACTGTGGCTTTAAGAATAAGATGAGAAAATGTAGACCAATAGAAAACTGCTTTACATAATTACTTATGCATATGTATAACTAGACTGTATAAATACTGTACCTGTATGAATGAGCTGTGTGGGTTGCTTTGTGGAGCTACCACCGAGCACCCGGTCTTGCGCAAAACTTGAAATAAACTGATATCTCGGCTCTGCGTGCTTAATTGGGTGTTGCACACGAACTCCGTTTGTGAGACAACACTGGGGCAGTTGATTCCAGGTGTACTGGATGCCCCTCCAAGTGAAAGCAAACTGTGGCCTGCACTCTGCTGCCAAAGGGATTGAGAAAAACGCATTAGCGATATCAGTTGTGGCATACCAGTTGGCTGCCTTTGACTCCAGTTCGTACTGAAGTTCCAGCATGTCCGTCACGGCAGCGCTCAGCGGCGGCGTGACTTCGTTCAGGCCACGATAGTCTACTGTTAGTCGCCACTCTCCATTAGACTTTTGCGCTGGCCATATGGGACTGTTAAAGGGTGAGCGAGTCTTGCTGATCACTCCTTGGCTCTCCAGTCAACGAATCAGCTTATGGATGGGAATCAGGGAGTCTCGGTTGGTGCGATATTGCTGCCAGTGCACCGTTGTGGTAGCAATTGGCACCTGTTGTTCTTTGACCCTCAGCAACCCCACAACAGAAGGGTCCTTCGAGAGACCGGGCAAGGTGGACAGCTGTTTAATTTCTGGGTCTGCCTCCAAGGCAGCTATACCAAAAGCCCACCAGTACCCTTTTGGGTCCTTGACATACCCTCTCCTGAGGTAGTCTATGCCAAGAATGCACGGAGCCTCTGGGCCAGTCACAATGGGGTGCTTTTGCCACTCATTCCCAGTTAGGCTCCCTTGGCCTCCAATACAGTTAGCTGTTGGCATCCCCCTGTCACTCCAGAAATACAGATGGGTTCTGCCCCTGCATAGCTTGATGGCATTAGGGTACACCATGCACCGGTGTCCACCAGAGCCTTCTACTCCTGTGGGTCTGATGTGCCAGGCCATCGAATCCACACAGTCCAGTAAAACCGGTTGTCCCTTTCCTCCACCTGGCTGGAGGCAGGGCCCCTCTAGTCCTGGTCATAGTATTCGTTACTCACTTCTTGTACATACGAGTCAGGAGCTCCTTCATTAAGATCAGGAGTAAGATCAGCCCTTTTACTCTGTCTGGGGAACTGCCCACTGGAAACTGGAGCAGCAATTTTCCTGGGAAGAACCCCCTTGTGTGATTGTTTTCTCCTTGCAACTCACATACCCGTGCCTCTAGGGTCGAGGTAGGTTTTCCATCCCACTTCCTCATGGCCTCTCCGTGATCACGTAAGTAAAACCACAGGGTGCCCCGTGGTATGTACCCTCTACATTCTCTCTCTTGAGCTGAAGAACGCTGACTCCTAATAGCTGAGATGCTGGTCCGTACAGGTGGGGAGTAGGACATATCCTCTTTGAATCGTTGGAACTCCCGGTACAGTTTCTCCACCGCTGAGACAAGGGAGGAAGAGATACTTTCTTCGTATTCCCAGAGTTGGCCAGCCAATTCATCCACCGTTTGTCCCTCTCCGTCTTTCCAGGTCATTACTGCCAATGAGTTGGCATATGACCATGGTGTGCTCCATACCAACTTCCGCCACATGGGTCATGTGCATCAGACTTCATCTGGATCTGTAGATAACTGCTCGTTGTCCAGGTCATCATAAATCACCTCCAGCACAGCTAATTCCCTCAGGTACTGGATACCTCTCTCCATGGTGGTCCATTTCCTGGGACGAAATACAACATCTTCCTTGAAGGGATATCTTTCCTTCATAGCTGACAGGAGTCCCCTCCAGAGGCTGAGGGCTGGTTCCCCTTTTCCAATCATTTTGTCAATGCCCCCTTCCCTAGAAAGGGATCCCAGCTGTTTGGCTTCCTTACCCTCTAATTCCAGGCTACTGGCCCTGTTATCCCAGCATCGGAGCAGCCAGGTGACAATGTGCTCACCTGGATGTCAGCTGAACTCCTTTCGCATACCTCGCAGCTCACTCAGGGATAGGGATCGGGTGGTTACTGTCTCTTTCATGAGTTCTTCCTTTCCCTCCGAGGAAGTAGAGGAACCCTTCCGCCGAGTTCTTCCTTGGGGGGAAGCAGGGAATTCTTCCTCTTCCTCCTCCTGTTCTCGTGACGGCCCTGTTTTTGCATAGTCTGCCTCCTCACTGCCGGAGCAGTATGCTTCTTCCTCCTGCTCCCTCTTAGGAGAAGCTTCTTCATCCCTTACTAAACGAGCTGACTTTCGCCTCCAAGATTTCTTCTTGTGTATGGGGGCGACTGATACTGGCACGGGTTGGTTCTCTGGTTCAGCTCCAGTGCCTGTCGCCGGGGGCTGGAGTAGCCACAGTGCCTGTCACCAGGGTTGGAGTAGCCGCAGTGTCTGTCGTGGGGGTTTGAGTAGCAACAGTGCCTGTCATCAGGGTTTGGGTAGCCGCAGTATTCTTAAATAGTTGTTTAACCCTAAGCAAGACCTGACACACATGCAGGAGACATAGCAATAGGAACATGCTGGTTTGAACATCCCAAGGATATTCAAAATTCTCAAGAGCTATTGTAATTAGCCTGGAGGAGAAGGGGAAGATGGAGGAAGGTGTCTCCTCATAGGTTGGCTCTCCGAGGAGAAAAAGTAAAAAGTGCAATTATTAATAATTTCTGATAGACGGCTCCTGAAGTACAGAGGTGATGGCAATGCTGAGTACAAATACCAGATTGATCTCACGACCAACAATTTTATCATACCATAAGCCAGTGTTACACAGTACAGCAAAGCGATAACCTTAATGAACCTCCCAGAGGTGATAAACAGAACATGAATACTAATAAACAGTATATACGGCAAGTAAGGTGTTACATAACACAACTCTGAGAACAAGCACAACAGCTTCGAGAGTAAATAAATCAACATTGTGACCAGCGGCTACTAAACTAATATAATGAATGCTTATAACACATTTGTTTTAACACACTCTGGTCAGATCTGTCGTTATCTCAACCCTTTGTGCCCCACGTTGGGTGCCAAAAAGGGACTGTCATGGTTTAACCCCAGTCGGCAACTAAGCACCACACAGCTGCTCGCTCCCCCTCCCCCCTCCCCGGTGGGATGGGGGAGAGGATCAGGAAAAAAAAATAAAACCCGTGGGTTGAGATAAGAACAGTGTAATAGGACAGCAGAGGAAAAAAAAATAGTCATGATAAAAGAATATACAAAACAAGTGATGCACAATGCAATTGCTCACCACCCGCCGACCGATGCCCAGCCCGTCCCTGAGCTGCCCGCGCCCAACTCCCCCCAGTTTATATACTGAGCATGACGTCATATGGTATGGAATAGCCCTTTGGCCAGTTTGGCTGTGCCCCCTCCCAGCTTCTTGTGCACCTGGCAGAGCATGGGAAGCTGAAAAGTCCTTGACTTAGTGAAAGCATTACTTAGCAACAACTAAAACATCAGTGTGTTATCAACATTATTCTCATCCTAAATCCAAAACACAGCACTATACCAGCTACTAGGAAGAAAATTAACTTTATCCCAGCCAAAACCAGGACACATACCATATGACATCTGCTCAGCAATCTAAGCTAAGAGAAAGGAGGAGGAGAGTGGGCAGTCGTTATTAAGGCATTTGTCTTCCGAAGCAACAGCTATGTGTACTGAGGCCCTACTTCCCAGGAAGTGGCTGGACATCACCTGCTGATGGGAAGTAAAGAATAATTATTTTTTTTTTTTGCTTTGCTTCCATGCACGACCTTTGCTTTCCTTTATTAAACTGCCTTTATCTTGCCCCACGAGTTCTTTCCCATCTTATTTTCTTTCCCCCTGTCCTGCTGAGGAGGGGAGTGATAGAGTGGCTTGGTGGGCACCTGGTGGCCAGCCAAGGTTAACCCACCACAATTTTTAAGAAGACTATAGTAATACTCTTCTGTTTGCTCTTGCTACTCTACAAAACAGGCCACAGAAAGATGGTTGAGCATTTCAGTGATTGCTGAAATTGGTGTTTTATTAGTATATGATAATTAACATTCATAAAATAGTATGAACATTTCTCCTCATATTAAGACCATAGAAATTACAGTATCCTATATTATTTCTGTGTCTGTAGCACAATGTTTCCTCTGTTAGGAGGAAAGATAAGGAACCAGTCCTTTGGTAACAAGAGCATATGGCTGCTGCTCAGCTTATGTGCATAATCTTCACGATATGTTACTCTCTGTTGCTTTATATAGTTCTCCAGAAACTTTAGGTCTCCTGAAAGACCACTTTAAGTCTTTGGCTTGTTTGTAACTTTACACAGGATCTGATTTTAGTCTATTGCTCCTCCCCATTCACTGACTGAATAGCTGTATGTGAGTGACAGCTGCAGGACTCTCCTGAACTGCTTTTAAATCGTGGGTGCTTGATTTGACTCTGAAATATATTTTCAGCCTGGAGGTCAGGTCATTTTAGTTTGCCAATACAATATTTATTGGCTCCATCTTTCCCAGTTCTTTAGATATGTAGTGGTTTGAGAGGAAAGTCTCAGTATAGAATAATTTAGGAAAAAAAAAATCCAAAATTTTATTGGTATTGTGATAACATTTGAAAATAAAGATTTGTTCCTCTTCTCCAGCTCTAACAATACTGCAAGGAAACGTGACATCATTAAATTAAAATGTATACTTTGTCTTCTAGAATGTTTGACTTCTGCTTCAGAGGTCTGCCATAGCATAATGAGCAACAATTTCACAGGAATTTGTCTCAAGCACTTATCGCATGAAGCTAAAAGATGTGCATAAGGAAATGGTAATAATTCCAAATGTGTCATAATTTTTTTGAGGAAGAAAAACTATTTTTATATATTTACGTAGGAGAGAGAACTTGCAATGGAGAGATGCCACCTTAAACAGGTCAGCCAGATAGATATATGTTCTTAAAGACCAAAGAATTATTTTAAGTGGCAGTTGATTTTTTAAAAACAGCTTAGTTTTTTTAATGAACGTGTGTGAATTTGTGGTATTTTCTTAAATTGAATTGAATGCCTTGTGTTAATTGCGTGAAATTGAAAGGGTTTTCATCATGCGTCTCAACTTGTTTACTCTTTAAATCCCAATAACAGAGTCTGAACTAGTAATTCTTTCATTCATCCCACCCTATAAAGGTCAAACTCATGTCTGCTCTTTTGGTGTCTGCTGCCAAATAGTTTATCATGCATTTGGATGTGAAATGGGATTAAACGTTTAGCACCAGACTTAGACAATGGTCTCCCTTACTGCTAAAGCTTCAGATTTCATTAAGGGCCTGATTACACAGATGCCCTGAAGAATAATTTCTCCCACTCAACCTGTGCTCAAATGCAAAGGTCAAGTTCTCATTGTATGTGACAATAAAACAAAACTAGTCGTTATTCTGTCTCACAAATGGGATGAATAGATTTCAGTTCCAACAATGACATAAGTAAATCTCAGAGAATATAACACTTTTCCAGGAGTTTAGCAAGTGCACTATCTCTAAAAATGAATAACACTGGATCCAGGAACTTAATAAACTTTGATAAATTTAATTACCTTTAAAAACAATACTGTTCACATGGATGGTTGAAAAATGGATAGCACAAGGAAGACGGCTATTAAGCCTGCCGCCTTGCCTGCCAAAAGCAACTTATGCTAACAGGAAAAAAATAAAAGTACTGAAAATTAATAACTACTAAAATATCAGATTCAGCAACAATATTAACAACAATGTAGCTTTTAAATGACTTAAATGTAAGCTTAAAAAAAGGAAATAAATGGAATTACTGAAAGCGACCTTCAGATGGAATGAAAAGTCCTTGTGTCCATGATTCATATTTCTGGTCTTCTAGTATACATTGAAAATTCTCAGGCATACAGTGCAGTAAGAGGCTTTCCCATTATTTCATTACTATAGGAGAAGTTTGAAGCTGTCCCCCTCTGAGATGAGGGGGAAGGGAAGGAGAATGGACAATGCTAGGAACCTCTTCCAGTTCTGCACCAGTGAGCCCAAGTGTGAGAGGTGACAGTTGTTTGACAGGTAGGACACTCGCTGTCAGTATAGGATATATAGCAATTTACTGTCAAAAGAACATCGTTATGCCAATGTAGAAGTTGGTGGTGTAGCCATATACAGAATATTGGAAGGGCTTCCACATGAGGAATGAATAAATAGACCAGGAATCTTCAGCCTGGAGAAAAGATGAGAGAGGGGTAAAACTGATGTCTATGATATAATGAGAGATAGAAGAATAGGGAAGAATTATTTGTTGCATTTTCAAATACAAAAACTTGGAATCATCAAATGAACCTACGGGGAGGTATCAGGTTTGGAACTAAAGGATGTGGTTTTTATAGGCTGTGTAGTTAAGCTGTGGACTTCTTTCTAGCAGGTTCCTATGAATGCTGAAGGTTTATATGGGTTCAGAAAGTGGCTGGAGAAATTAATGGAAGAAAAGAATTAGTTGGGAGTTGTTATAAACAAAGATGCCAACTTCGGCTCAGTGCATTGCTGATCCACAGCTTGCTGAAGTTTGCGAGTGCATTCTGGAGAGGCATTTTTTACGTGTTCGCTCTTTCATTGGCACCCTCTGCTTGCCAGTGTGAGAGAGGATCCCAGACTCTATGAACATTATTTGACATGTGTGGCCATTCTTACCATGTGGTTGTCCATTGCTAGTGATGTTTCAGTGCAGCACAATTCTATCTATGAATTTATTAGAACTTATTTATGAAGACAGAAAGATAGGGTCTCTCTTTGGAATAGAGGTAAGAGGACACAGGATGTTCAAGTGTCCACTCCAAACTTTTCATATTTCGTATAGAGTGGAAAGCCTCTGACCAGAAAAGGCTGTGGATGATCTGGGTCTAGACAGTGGACAGACTGTGACTTTAGAGAAGGGTGAATTGGGCAGAAATGTGACTTAAACCATGACTCAGCTTCCAGGCTATTGCTTGCTATGAGCAGAGCAACAGAGAAGAGAGGGTGAAAGGAAGAGCCAGCATGGTTTTCCGTCACAGGCTTATACAATTTGATTGTGGTCTAGAGATGACACTGATAGTTCTTAAAAGATTATTTCATGTTCTTAAGACTATTTCAGTCGGCATTTTGCAACCAAAAATGTGACCAGCTCTGCTTATAACTTGGTTGCTTAATATTTCCCACCAGAAAGAAAACTCTTCCTCTTAAATCTCTTGTGCCTTTGTTCACAACAGTTGTTTGAGGAAAAAAAAATACCAGGACTGAAAGAACTCTTTTGTTTAGGGCTTTTTTTTCTCTACCCAGTGAAATCCTATCCAGGTCTAGCTGAGCTATCCAAAGTATTAAATAGCCAGAATTTTTTCTGAGAAGAAAGAAGGCGGCAATGTGCTAAAATAACTACACGTATGAACTCAGCTGGGCTCACACTGCTGCTGCCAGACAGCTGCTGCTTCACTAAGAACAACCGAGACTGCCGGGGGGGGGTGAGAGGGAAGATCGGGGCAGGAGTCCAGACCCGCACAGATCCATTGCTACCATTGAACTTGCAGGGCTCCCAAAAAAAAAGGTAAAGTGTAGGCTCTGGGGTTTTTTTCTCTTCCCCTTTGATGTTGTAACTTTAATTTCTTCCTAACAGCCTTGTTCTTCTCCCTTCCCTCTCCTAGTGACTCGGTGGGGGTCTCACAAAGTGCTTTGGGTTTTTCTGCTGTTAATATCACTCTGCATGGATGTCTTGACTCACAGCACCTCTGGGAATTGCACTAGGCAGGAAATGTGCTAGTTTAATCTTCCCCACTCTGCTTTGTACCTGGTTCTATTTATAGGAGACCAAGATCCACAAATAGTTTGAATATTTCTACTTTTCCCAACTGGGAGCAATGAAAGAAAAGCCTGAGGTTCCCAAGCTAGAGTGGGGAGACAGATAATAGGAGGGTTCATTCTTCAATATTCATTCGCATTCCTTGAGAGCCAGTGCTTGGCCCCAGTGATCCATCCATGCCAGCAGGCTACCAAGTTCCTGGGCTTGTCAGTAATGTCTTTAAATGATAACTGTATGCTTCAGTGCTTAGTCTGCCGACAACTATCAGCTCCTCCCAACCATCACTGAAAGTTTAGAGTGGCAGATATAATGCATACTGTTTTTCTCAATATAAACCTATGAAGCTACATACATATCGCCTTTTCCCCCCTCCAGAAAAGCCTCCCTGCAAATTCTGTGCAAAATATTACACTGTTTCTGAAATCTAGTATTCAGAAGTTGGAAATGCCAGGTTTTATAGCTGGTTTCTAACACAGTTACTATCTATTCTCAAAGGACTCGAAACTTTCTTACTGCTGGGACTGAATGCATCGATTTTGTGTGCAACTGTAAAGCTGGCATTTTTAAACTTTCTAGTGCTTAGGTTCTCAATGCAAACAAGTTCTTCTAATACAATCAGATTTTTCTGGAAACAAGAAAGTGGAAGCTTTGTAGGGCTTGCTTCCCCAGCTGGATACTTAACAGGTTTATCGACAGGGTTGCAAACACATTAGGTCTGCTAGCTGCTGAACTTCAGGTGGCTCCTTTCTTAGCTTATCATCTGGCATGTGCCTGAGCATAAGGTTTATCATTCTTTAAAGACATGCTGTCTTAGGCTCTCGGAGACAGTGTCATCCTTCCTGACCAGATATCAGTAGTTACTATGGAGAAAAGGAGCTCCTTCTTATGAAAATTGTTTCTCTAAACCATGGGGTTTCTCTTCCATCTCTTCATCTGAATTTCTTACCTCTGTGGGAGAGAGAATACGCGCAAGTGAAAGCATTTTTTTTTAAAATATGTTTGTCTCCTGTGATCCTCTCCCTTGGATCAAGCTTCCTGTGTATCTGTGAGAGTCTATAAATTCTTCTATAACTCTCTAGTTACTGAGACTCCTAATGATGTCCCAGTATCTTGTGCTGTTGCTGGAATCATTCTATTACTCTTCTCCCTTCATGGACCAGCCAGTGTGGGTGGACTGATTTTCCTTGGCTTCAGCCTCTCCTTAGTCTAAATGCGACTCCGCTTTCCAGAGGACCAGTGAGATTTAGCAATCTTCCATCATTGCGGGTCTGGGATATAGGTAATACAACTTTGATAGCATAAAGTTGATTCTACGTATACAGGATGCTCAGTCATACAGTAGCAGTTTAAATAACCTCGCTGTCTCATAGGTAGTTTATAAGCTGTAACTCGCTGCAGTAAATAGTGATGGAGATGGGTATCTTGTGGCTTAAATCCTGGAGTGAGACTTGAAAGACTGGATTCTACTCCAGAGTCAGCGATCATGGGGAAAGTTACTTAATATTGTGTCTCCCTTGGCATGTGTTAAACTGAGAGGAATTCTACACTCCCATATTTTGTAATAAGTGCTGTATAGAGTGTGGGTTTTTCCTTTCTTTGTATGTGAAATGAGTTCTAGATCTTAGTCAAACCCTCTAGGCTTTATTAAAAGGCAAAGGATGCTAATAATAAAGCCTATAATTTTTTTCTCTCTTTTTTTTCTTTCTTTTTTTTCCTTTTTTTTTGTTTTGGCAATGGTGGGCATGTCTTCCACTAAGCATCCCCTATAGCTCACTTTCAAATTTGGGATGCTGGGCTGAATTAATTTTCAGTCTGACTTAGTGCAACTGTTCTATTAACAAAATCAATAATAGGTAGTTATTCTAACTACTGAAATAAGAATGTTTATGAAATATCAAGTTGGCTTAGAAGTTCTTTGGTGTCTTGAAGCATCTCTATCCTGAGCACAATACAAGCACATCCATATAATACAGCATAATGTTGTGCAGGCTTACTAAGGTGTGCAAGCAATATAGGCAGACCATACAACACTGTTCTCCCTCCATGCAGAGCTGATTAGCTATCAAAATTGCTTATATCGCTTTTGTATTAAAGTTGTCAGTTAACTGTGCATCTAGTAGTGAGTTTAGCACTGGCTGAGCTTGTTCATGTGCATCTGAACCAGTAGTACAGATGATTCCTTGGGTTCCTAAACGAATATATGTATATAGGATCCCCCCCCCCAAAAAAAAAAAAAATCTGCTATGCATATACTCTGTTTCTTCAGCTTGGTTTTGTAGCCACATAATGTAACCTTAACTAGAGGTTGTTCTTGTTTACTGTAAGCAGGAGTTTCACGTTGTTTTACATATTGTTTTGCTAAATCATTATATAGTTACATGTTGGATGAGGTCCTTCTGCTTCTGACATAGGAAGTGTATTCATGGATCATATGTTCTGTTCTTTGCATATTTTCCATGTTTCTTTGTGCACTGTTCAAAAGATTTCCTTCATAAAAGCATCGTATAGAGTACAATTATCTTTTACGATCTGGTATTTGTTGGCATTGCTGCTGTATAAAATAAAATCAGCATCTGCAGACATGAACAACTTGTTTATTAAACTATTGTGTTTGTTTATACCTCAAGTCATTCAACACACAGTGCTTGTTTCCTAATATTATCAGAGAAACCTTATTCTTCATGTAGCATTCACTAGCAGATTATACCTGCTGATTAATCAGATGAGTAAACAGTCAGAATTTCTCTTGTAACCTGCCTGCAGATCTCTACTTCCATTGTTCATACTTGCTATTTTCAATGCTGTCCTAGTGTGTAGAATTTGCCCGCTGTTTTTAGAGCTGGGTGTAATAGTAATATTCCCTTCCTTCCATATATTTTGCGTGTGTGCATTGCAAGGGGTGATTTTGTAGTTACAGTTTATATAGCTAGTCCATACAGAGAAATTAATAACAATCACCTGTGTATGAACTTCATGGATTGCAAGTAAACCTAGTAAAGCTAAGCACAAATACTTTCTGCAGGATCAAGTAAATCTGCAGATGTTTCAGCTCATATATAGCTGGTCATCTACAAGACACTCTTGGAACTGCAAGAATAAAGGCATGTGAAACCTAAGGGATGAGCAGCACAATCCACAATAGGGATGAAAGTGTGTTGAGAAAATTAAAATATATTGGAACGTAACTTAATCTTGCATTCTTCTTTTGGACAACCTAATTGCCACTGACATGAGTAGCCCTTTTTTCACAGGTCCCGACTTAGCTAAGGAGAGATGAGGAAGGAAGTGGCTCCTATTTAAAAGGATGCAATGCTGAAATAGCTCATGATTACTACATGTAGTGATAGACTGGAGACCTGGGTAGGAGACTCCTTAGGTAAGCAAAAAGACCTGATTCATGAGATTAAAGGCTTCCATTTCTCTAATTCAAGTAATGATGCCCACCAGGACAAGGTGGTCCAGATGGTCATCTGCAGCTATTAACTGTCTTCTGGGAAAATAACTAAAGCTGCAAAATATCTGTAGAAGCTGTTGAATATGGGTGTCATGACTGCAGACACTGGAGCTGGTTTTATAAAATACATTTTGCCAAGGAGATTTCGGAAATGATTAAGGCATGGATTACAAGAGGAAGAAGAAAAGGAAGAAATGTGAAGAATAACCATATATAAAAAAGATTTATGTGATGGGTTGAACTTGGCTGGACACCAGGTGCCCACCAAAGCCACTCTATCAGTCCCCTCCTCAACTGGACAGGGGAGAGAAAAATACCACAAAAGGCTCGTGGGTCGAGATAAGGACAGGGAGATCACTCACCAATTACCATCACGGGCAAAACAGACTCGACTTGGGGAAATTAATTTAATTTATTACCAATCAAAAGTCTGAATAGGGTAATGATAAAATAAACCCAAATCTTAAACCACCTTCCCCCCACCCCTCCCTTCTTCCTGGGCTCAACTTTACTCCCGATTTCTCTACCTCCTCCCCCCGAGAGGTGCAGGGGGACGGGGAATGGGGGTTGCGGTCAGTTCATCACACGTTGTCTCTGCCGCTCCTTCCTCCTCACACTCTTCCCCTGCTCCAGCGTGGGGTCCCTCCCACGGCAGACAGTCCTCCACGAACTTCTCCAACGTGGGTCCTTTCCATGGGGTGCAGTCCTTCAGGAACAGACTGCTCCAGCGTGGGTCCCCCTGCGGGGTCACAAGTCCTGCCAGCAAACCTGCTCCAGCGTGGGCTCCTCCCTCTCTCTCTCTCCACTGGGTCACAGGTCCTGCCAGGAGCCTGCTCCAGCACGGGCTCTCCACGGGGGCCACAGCCTCCTTCGGGCATCCACCTGCTCTGGCGTGGGGTCCTCCACGGGCTGCAGGTGGATCTCTGCTCCACCGTGGACCTCCATGGGCTGCAGGGGGACAGCCTGCCTCACCATGGTCTTCACCATGGGCTGCAGGGGAATCTCTGCTCCGGCACCTGAAGCACCTCCCCCCCCTCCTTCTTCACTGACCTTGGCGTCCGCAGAGTTGTTTCTCTCATATATTCTCACTCCTCTCTTTGGCTGCTGTTGCGCAGCAGTTTTTTTCCCCCTTCTTAAATCTGTTATCACAGAGGCGCTACCGCTGTCGCTGATTGGCTCGGTTTTGGTCAGTGGCGGGTCTGTCTTGGAGCCGGCTGGCATTGGCTCTATTGGACATGGGGGAAGCTTCTAGCAGCTCCCCCCAGAAGCCACCCCTGTAGCCCCCCCCCCCCCAACCTTACCACGCAAACCCAATACAATTTAAAGATAAAGCAACCAAACCTACATGATTTCCATCCTTCTAAAATTCATGCTAACTCACCCCAAAGTATCTATGTTTTCATTCAATAATACTAGGATTTCTATATAAAAAGGCTGACAGCTCTTTTCAAAAACTGTAACTTTTTCTTATATTAAAGTATGTCTCTTACTTCTTTTGTGAGTAAATAGAAATTTATCAACATGGAGAATTCAGTGGGCATGTGTACAGGAAGATAGTTATGTAAGGTCGAAATTTCTGATCTTGTCAGATTCCTATGTATTTTTCACTACATGAAACTATAAATTTTATTTTATAAATTTTTATAAAATAAACCAGAACTGAGAATAAAATGTTTTCTGTTAGTCTGAAGCACTTCAGAAAAGTTATTTAGCAGAAAACATCAAAGTGGTGTTAGTTTCAAATTGGTCAAACCCACATTTCGAAACCATGGAATCTCCCAGGAAGGACAACTTTGGCTCCATATGCTCTAGTGTGTAAATCCTGGTCTGTTCCAGATTGTTTAAAGTGTTTCTGTTTTGGTTATTAATTGAAGACCCACTTTCTTGTTCCTCTCCTTATCTCTCTGGTAAATGATGGTTTTTTAAATGTTAAGCCCTGCATTTCTTTACCCTAGGACCGTGCAGATATCTTTTCCAGGAAGAGCTGCTCATTAATGCACTGAACAGCCACCTGTGGTCTGAAAAAATAAATATCTTACTCTAATCAGATTTTATGGAAGGATGTTTCACATTAAGCAGTAACATTATATTTAAATTTAGAGCAGGAGAGCACTGAAACAATTGCATAGAAAATATAAATCCAGTTTGCATAGCTTTCTGTCAGTAATATGAAAAAAATCACTACTAAGGAGGATGGCTCTCTTCTGAAATGTTTTAGCTGATGTTACGAATGTTTGACTAACGTAGTAGCCATCTGACTGCAATGGAAGATTTGCCTGTTGATTGAAATTTATTCTGTTGTTTCAACATCAAAGCTGTGATTTTTCTTTCTTTTTTTTCTCTCCTTGTTTCATGCTTCCCTATCTCTGCACAGAAAGCAGTCCTAGATAAGCAGATTAATATGTGGGATAGCTCCTCTTCATTGTTCTGTGCAGCACTTCCAGCTTTTCATAGCCAGTTGGACTTGTTAGGAGGAGCTAAGCGATTGGTTGTTTCCCCAGGCTCCGTTTCATAAATTATAGCCCAGCATGCATGAGCATGATTCCTACAGTTGCAGTAATCCAGAGGCCTGTCAGTTCCTGACGTTACGCATGTTTATTCCTACTTGGTTTATAATATTGCACTGGAATTTCCTGTCTTAGATAGTTTGCTATTGCATCTTCAGGACTCTGTGAGTAATTTTGACTTTTTCAACTCTGTTAATTACATACCATAAACAAGAATGCTTGTGTTTAGGAAGTAGTTCACTAGCAGCTAACAGTTGAGATTCTGTGCTGTGTGAGATCAGGTACAGTTAACTTTGTAGCTCTTCTCTTGCTAGGGTTAAAATAGCTTCATGATGTTGCATGTGGTCAGTGCATTTGGGGTTCATTCATTTCTGAAATGGGCTGTGTTTGATCCCCATATTTTTTGTGCTTCTATAATAAAATATAGCGATGCTGCATTACACCTCGTTTGTTTCTAATCAAGGCATGTGGCGTGTCTTACATTTTCATACAATTTGTATATTGTATACTAGCAATTGTGGTTGAACTATTGAAGGAATGCACACAATTCTCAGCTTGCAGTATAATAAAGAACCCCCCACTCCTTTCACACTCTTCCCCGCATCTTCTCTAAATAAGAACAGACATACCGGTAAAAAGCAGGACAGTGTTAACATCTAGTATTTTAAACAACTGTAAAGCTTAACTAACACCCCCCTCCTCCTTTTTTTTTTTTTTTTATGGTGCTATGATGCTTTCCTTAATCTGTAGGGGTTGTTTTTGTAGCAAGCGAAATGCCAGCATGTTAGAGTTCACACGTTTAAAAACAAAATCTACTCACAGTGAATTAGAAACCAGTGGGAAATGCTGTTCAGGATCTGCGGTTTAATCAGATGGAGTTATCACAGTGACTCCCTTGTTGGTTTCCTGAGATTGTCGGGTGTTACTTCTGTGCAACTGAGGTTTAAAATAATAAAGCAGCAGATTGAAATCAGAAATTAGAAAGCTACTAAGCTAGTGCTCTACACCTCTCTAGTAAATGCTACAAGGTCATATTCATTGGTATAAATGCAATAGTTCATGCAAAGAACTTTCCACGTTGCTTGTTTTTCCACTGGAAGCATCATTTCATTGTGTGGTGTAATAAAGCTAGCATTTGTGGGTAAATAGCTTGGGTCATACCAATAAGTACATACTTTCTGCTAGCAGGATATAAGCCTATACTGTTTCTTATTAGCTTTCCTTCTTGAAGCAATAGCTTTTCAGATGGATTTGTGTGAGTAAATAATTTCAAAATAGTAAATGTTCTTCAGACAGCTGACTTGCTCTTTCTAATTAATATTATAGCTTCTGGGGATATAAAATGCCTTTGTAAAACTCCTGTAAAATCTTTTTTTGCTAGCAAAGAAATTATTTTTTGAAACTGTAATAGAAAAATAGGAATGTAATTTTAGCAATATAAGCTAATTTAAGCTTCTAGCAGCTTCTCACAGAAGCCACCCCTGTAGCCCTCCCCCTGCTACCAAAACCTTGCCACGCAGACCCAATACACAAGATTATAAACTAAACAGGATGGTAGGCATACCATCCCAGAAGCAGTATAGGTACATTGTGCCAAGTGTAATTAGGGCTTTTTTTCTGGACTGGGTCAGGATTAGCCTGCACTGAACGTTTTACTGCTTCTTGTATAGATGCTCCCCTAATTCATAGTTCAGTGCCTCCTTGACTGCACTTGTCGCCTGTTTTATAAAATAACTCCCGAAACACATGAAGTATGTTTAGAGAGGAGACATTGTTTTATTCTGCGCAGGGTACGAGGTGGAATATTTCCACAAATCGAGCACACCTACTGTAATTCTCTTCAGTATTTATACATGAAAGTTAACACACCACGCCTATCTAATACATAATCATTAGACTGACTAAGCATCCTCTTCTTCCATTGGTCTGTATTTTCTCCACGTCGATTTAAAGCTACAGTGTGATTTTAATTCACTGCGCATGCTCACAAGGAGTGGGGGGGTAGTCCTTTCGTCCCTCAATTGGGTCGGTGGTCGCAACCTCGCCCTGCCATCTTTACCTTTCCCTAGTTACTGTGATTCCTGTTGTTTTCATGGTTGTTGTGGCGTCCCTTTATCTTTCCGACCTTCCCTGTAAGAGGATGTTCCCGTTATTGGTCCTTGAAGTGTTACAGCTTCGCATTCTTTGAGAAGAAACATATGCTTGTTAGTGAAGTATGCAGTGCCTGTACCCTCTTATCTGGCTTGAGCATTATCTATTACCTTTGTAACCAGATGTAACCAAAATGATTAGTTCGTTCTTTTGTAACTAAGCAACATAGAGATAGGAGCAGGGTAGACAATGCTTTAATGCTGTGTTTGTACACCTATTGTACACCTATGGCTATGGATATGCTGCCATGCCCAAAGACAATAGGACGAGGAGTAGTACGGACATGCTGCTATGTTCCCAGTGCAGCCCCAGCCCATCGTGACAACGAGTCGAGGGTAGTTAGAATAATTGGTTTGTGTTAAGGGTGCCAAATCATTGTTAGGGACCATGCACCATGAAGAAGGGAAGCAAGTTACATAAGCAAGGTGGGATTGCGCATGTCCAGAAGAAGGGGTCAACTAAAGGACACACCTGTACGGCCACCAAGGACCACCAGAGACCCCCACAGAAGCCCCTCGGAGCTCAAGGACGCATGCGTAATGACCACGCAAATATGATAATTAGTTCTGGGAAATAGAATGGATATGCATGATCATTCTGGGAAATTTGATGCATATGTATGTAATCGGACAATATAAGTTTTGGTTGATGTAACCTGCGGTATGCACGCTAGGTGGAACGATCCCCCGTGCATCCGGCGCCATAATAAAGAATGCCTGCTTCTTAATACTACATTGGTGTTAAGGAGTTTGATTCCCCATTTCAGTGACACCTTGAAGATTCTACAATTCTCATATTCTCGTATGCTAGTTTCTACTCCTAACTGTGATCCTTTCTTGGCTACTAATAACTCCTATACTATTTCTATTTTATTCCAAAATATATACACATATATATATGGTTTAAGGTGACACACTGACTCTACTTGAAGGAAACTTTTTATCTTTTATTATGTTAAATAACTATTCCAGTATTTTACATCCACTTTAGGAAGTCTAGATAGCTGTTTTTTTCAGAACTCTTTGAAAAGGTTTTCCCAATTGTTTAGTAGAGAGTCTTGGATTTGCATCCTTGTTTAAAACATGCCAGAGGCTTTTCTCTATAAATTCAAGGGAGCTTAACTTTGCAGGAAAGACAGTCCAAGCTTGTATATAGCCCCTACCTTGAGTCCTACTGGCTGAGTTGTATGCATCGGCATTTGGCCGAAGCAGATAAAATTCATTTGTGTTTGTCTGCTTAAAATGTAAGACTGATATGAAAAAATGCTTTCATACATAATTTGGAAGAGCTTATCAAAAGAACTAAACTTCCATTTAAACTTGAAGATCTGATGCTTTGCTAGTGAATTTTCAGTGTAAGTTCAGGTATCCATGCCAGCAACATAATTTATATAAAAGCTCCAACGTGTTTTGGAAAATATTTTTGTAAACATTTTGCTTACAAATATTGAAACTATGTCTGCTCAGTACAGCACTAGAGTACTGGCTGCATATTTGTTCTGCTTTGTACCCATGTTACAGTCTCCTGATGGGCGGTTAATTGTAAGCCATTTGCAGCTGGTAGAAGCATTTCTTCCATTTGCACCTCTGTGTGCCAGATGTCAGTTGTGTGAAGAAACCCCCATCCCAAAACAAAAACAAACAGAAAAGGGGGACACCCCCCCCCAAGAATGTGTCCACCTTAGCCACTGGACACAGCTTAAGCCTGTACTAGTGGTGGGTCCTTCATGCAGACAACTGACAGGAGTGGTCATACAAAGCCCCAGAAAGGCACAAGCATTGCTTAGTAGGGCAGTTAGCAGAAGCAAGGGCATGCGCTAATAATTCATGGCAGCTTTGGGAATTAAGCACAGGTCAAAATTAGTAGAGGATCTGACAGGGCCTTCTGTTGCTGTTGCTATGCAATATTATTTGAATGATGATAACATTAAGTGACTTTGAGTCCAGCACTGCTTATCTTGGAAATAATTTTTTTTATATTCCTCAATTTTACAGATCTAAAATACTTTGGCTTCACAGAAGAATGTATCGATGTGACTGGGTTGTTGTGGTTTTATGTTATAATCTTTCATACAAAAATATAGAATCTATAACCAGAAATTCAGAGTTCACAAGAAAAAAATAGAATTTCGCTTAGCCTAAAGTATACTGAACTTTTTCTTCTCTTGTTTGCAGTGGTCAATTTACATTTCTGAATTAACTATGCACAATATAAAGATTATTCTAGAGCTTGAAAAATAAATAAATAGGTTAAGATCAACAAAAAATCTTTTTTTTTCTTTTTAAATGGGGGAGGAGTTTTGCTTTCTTCCTGGCCGATCGTTAAGAGTTTAAACAGTCTTAGGAAAAGTAAAAAAAGTGTAATCACATCAGTACAATAACTTATTATATCCTCTTAAGACAGCATAAACATATATCTGCGTCTTCTGGTAGATCACTCAGCAGACTGAAAGGCGTGGAGTGTGTGGGGCAGAGAGAGAGAGAGAGAGAGAGGAAAGAAAAAATCTAGAAGAAAAAACTGAGTTCAAATCATATTTGGAGATAGGAGGAAACCAAAGAGAAGAAGTGGGAATGTTGAAGCTAAAATTAGCTGTTCAAATGAATATCTTCAAAGTACTTTGAAAAATGTTGGTTTATACTTTTAAACAAAGTGTGTGATGCAATTTGGCCCAGAGGGGAAAAGAAACGGTTGGACTCGATGATCTTAAAGGTCTTTTCCAACCTAAATGATTCTATGATTCCATGAAAAATCTCCAGGTAGTATTATTCATGAAGCAGCTTTTGGCTTGCTTGTGTAATTTTGTCTTTGCAGTCACTTTCTGTAAACAGTTGTGCAGTGAATGTATTGATACTAAAATATACTTCAAAGTTGCATGTGTGGATGTTCATAGCAGGTGAGCATTTAACATTTGTATATATGTGGAAAAGGCCTTAAGCAAAATCAGTACTGGTTGTTTGCATGTATTTGCATTCTCAGGATCAAGGACAGGATTGCTTTGGTTTTCTTGCATCAGGATTTGAGTTTTGTGCATCTGAAGAAGTAATACTCTGTTCTTGTGTTCCAGCTTGCTTTCCCTGAATGAAAGTATTGTTACCCAAAGTAGTAGTAGTTAAATTTTCAGGCAGTAACACAGATATTCTCCCCAAGCAGCATAGCTGCTGGCTTGTGTACAGGGAATGCGCTGTTCCTTCAGGGGCTCGCTGGAACTTGCTGTTCTCCGTATGAGAAATAATGGTGTCTTTTGCATTAAATAATTTGCTGACAAATTTTACCTGTCACAGTGACTTTGAGAGCTAGCAAAGCTCAGATTTGCTATAGCCTGGAATCTGAATTACAGCCCACAGATAGTACGTTAGCTTTCTTGGTACATAATATCTTAAGTATAATCTCATTTATCTCTCCAGTTCTGCCAAACTAATGCAGACCAAAACTTTTTTGAATTTTCATGGTTGGAGGCTCTCAGTAAGGACTGCAAGTATATCATTTGTAGGTTGCCCAACTCAAAAATGAAATTATTCCAGTTCAGTAATTGATTTGAAAAGATGATAAAGGGAGAGAAACAGCTTTTTGTGTATTATCTGTATGGAATGTATGTTGTGTATACTTTTTTTTTTTTTAAAGGTGTGGATGACAAATATTTTCTTTGTGCTTGATGTATGTTTGGAAGTGGTCTGAGGACAAGTTAGGAGCTGAAGTGGAAGATGAAAAGGAAGGTGGCTTTATGGCCTGTGATAGAAAAGGATCTAGATGGAGAGCTCCTAGGACCTGCGGGGTTGCTGAACTGTTGGCTGCATAAACTGAGCTGGCAAAGCTTCAAAGCTGTTTTATACTCAGTTTCACTGGAAAACCAGAATTTTGAGAATCTAAGAGATGTGCATGCCATGAAACCAGATTAATCGAATCTATGTTTGTCCGTGTTTGTAGTTATCCCAAACAGCTCTCCTACATATTAAATTTTCTGGTTACTGTTAAAGAAAAATTGCAGTTGACCACAGTACGTAGATATCTGACACAGTAGGAGAGAGGAACACAGCTGATCTTGCTATGCTGAATTTCAATATGCGACTCAACCAGTTTTCACTGATAGCTGTATTTCCCCCATGATCCAACCTTTTTGCAAATCCTACAGGTTAGAGGAATTTCTCTTCCCAGAGCAGGGACTGCATGTGTTTTACCTCCCGCAGGATGTACGCTGCCTGGGGCATCTGCTGTGGCCTTTGTACAGGGATTTGTACGTGTGGGCTGTGATGGCTTTGGGCACAGTCTGCCACTAACCTGAGTAATAGGTAATAGTTACCTGAGTAATAGTGACAATTTATAATAATTTATTGGTTTTATTATTATTCCTTTTTTTTTCTCTAGTTGCTACTTAAACTCATTTTCTCATCATTCAGATTTGTAAGTGATCAGCTGTCAAACAGTAATTTTGGAATTCAATTACACTTTTATTAATAAAATTCAGTGAAATAGCTTATAGAAGACCATATAAATCATCAAATTGCAAATAGCCTATTTTAAAAGCAGCATAGTGCTAAAAGCATTTATAATATTAATCCATTCACAAAATTACATTTTAAATTTGATCGTTCTAAAAGCCCTAGATTTAAACAAAGCCAGTGTTATGGCAAGACTTTACACCATACTCGATTTGAAGAAAGCAGAAATATAAACCAGCAATGGATTGTGACATATGTTGCGCAGTTGGTCCCCGCTGATTTCAATTTGGATCTTTGAAATCAAAATGCAGGCCACAAAAAACATGCAACTGTAGCAAAATTTTAGGACTAGTGCTGCCAGTTACTCCTGTGTGGATGATTCAGTAAGGGAAAGGGAATGGATCTGAGCAGTGGTTTCAGCTGCATTTGCTGCCTCGGGGCAGTCCCCTTTATGGACACTGGAATTCTGGGTTCAGTTTCAGGTTTTCTGGGGGATTACTGTTCAGCCTGGAGAAGAGGATGCTCTGGGGAGACCTTATTGCGGTCTTTCAATATATAAAGGGGGCTTACAAGAAAGACGGAGCGGGACTTTTTACCAAGGCCTGTAGTGACAGGACAAGGGGCAATGGTTTTAAACTGAAAGAGGGTAGGTTTAGATTGGATATAAGGAAGAAATTTTACGATGAGAGTGATGAGACACTGGAACAGGTAGCCCAGAGAAGTTGTGGATGCCCCACCATTGGAAGTGTTCAAGGTCAGATTGGATGGGGCTTTGAGCAACCTGATCTAGTGGAAGGTATCCCTGCCCATGGCATGGGGGTTGGACTAGATGATCTTTGAAGGTCCCTTCCAACCCCAAACATTCTATGATTCTATGATTATAATCTGGTGGTTATAGCTGTCTCTGTGTCTCCACATATGTCTTTTTCTTCCCATACGCCGATCCAGTCCTCACCTTTGGAAGCCTCTCCTATATTTTTCTGTGCCAGTCTACAGCAGCTTTTCCCCTCTGCTATCTAACTAGCCATGTTGATTCCTGTTCCTACTTACTTTCCTCTGTTTTCCCTAATCTGTTAACTTCTCTCTCTCAGTCTTTCCCTTTTCTATCCAGACACTTTCACTCCCTGATGTATTGCCATGGTTGCTTATGCCTTAGTACTAGCCTCGTGTAAAATCAAAATCAGTCTTGTAATAGTGAGGAGAGTCTTGGTGGTTAAGGAAAGCTGTACTTTCTCTCTATTTGGGATGTCAGTCCACTATGACTCTCCAGCTGTAGATGTGTCAACTGTTTATCCTTTTCAGCCTCCGCATACTCCAGCATAACATTGATGTGATGCTTGTGATGCCTTCTGGCCTGCGGGAGTTGAGACAGGACAGAAGATGATCAGTCAATCCAAGTCTTCTGAAAACTCAGCTGCAGGACTTGGTCCCTGTAGTGCATATGTCAGATGATTTATTTTTTTTATCTTCCCCTCAGAGGTTTTATTATTTAGGAATATTTATAGGGATAGCTGAAAGCACATCCCTGATGTGATTCATTTATCCAAATTTTCCTTTCATTGCCTTCTCCAGATTCACTGAACTCTGTGGCTAACCTGTGTCCCAAAAACTCAGTTTGAAGTAAACATCTGTTAAGGGAATGAAGTTTGGCAAAAATTATCAGCAACTGAAAATAGGTTCATATGAGATGAAGAGTAAAGGAATTTTATCTAAGAGGCGTAGCTGGAGGGTGGTTAGCAGTCCTTATCCCGTGAGCCTCGTACTGTATTTCCATAAGGATGACAAGACAGGCATTGCTCACATCAGAGAGCAGCGGGGAAGGGGAGCTCCTGGCGCCGCTCAAAGACACGATGGGACTAGGCTAGATGGTGGCCAACTTCACGGCGATGAACCAATGGCAGCTGTGGCAGTATTTGCTGCCTTGCTTCCTCCTGTAGCTGGGAGCTAGTTTACACAGTCACCCCTAAACCGGAACAGGCGTGTGTTTGTTGTTGTCTGACAAAGCATATCTGTGTACCAGCATTAGCCTGGCTTGAGATGCAGCTGATCATCTGGACCCTGAATTTCTAAAGGATTCTTTCCAAATCAGGCTTAGCATTCCCCTTTGCTTCATATTCATGTGGTTTTAACTCAATTTCTTGGGAAATATGTTGCTGATATGTACAGGGCAGATTCTGTACAGAGAGAAATTTTTCACCTTTAATATAAAGCCATTTTAGAGAGCAAATTATTATTATTTTTAATCTAAATGTTGTTTTTAAGATTTGCTAAACAAGCTGAAATAAAAACGTGGTTCTCCCAACTCTGATGTGAATTGAAAAGCATTTTTAAAAGCTTTGCACAAGCTTTTCAGAAGAAATGGAAGTTTTAAATTCAGGTTTATGGCTTTAATTTCTCAGAGCAAATTTTTTAAGGCAGTTATGCAAATCTTATGTAAATGTTTATGTTATATAAATTGTGTAAATGTTATATTAAGTACCATTAGTTTGATACTTGAATTAGTTTTGTTAAAAAAAACCACTAAGAAAAATCCAAGGGAATACTATTTTCTGCTTCAATAGCAAGTGGATGGTGAAAGGAAACTGTATAGATAGTTTGGTTAAATGAAGACAGATTTACAAAGATAGTTTCCTAGATCCAGCCTCTCCTTTCCAAAGAAAAGTCAGGAATGAATCTTCCTGTTGAAATGTACATCAGAGCTGCTGAAAAACATATTTTAAAGTGCATAGAGTTCTTTCAGCTGCTTAAGAGAATATCTATTTTGTTGAACATCTGACCAATGCTTATAACACTATAAAGTTGTATGTGCAACTTTGAAGAAAAAATCATATTCTGTACCTAGCAATCTTCTGTTTTCTTTTAATTACAGTAGATAGAATCACAGAGTAGTTGAGGCTGGATGGCACCTCTGGAGATCATTTAGCCCACCCCCCTGCTCAAAGCAGGGTCACCTAGAGCAGGTTGCCCAGGACCATGTCCAGTCAGATAGCTTCCATAATGTTTCTGAATACTTTATTTATTTTATTTCACTATTTTTCTGTTATCAAAACATTTTTCCCATTTAAGTCAAGCAACATATGAAAGTGCCTATCATAGTCTGTTTGCCCAGGATAGACTTCCTTTGGTGGAAAAATATTTTTCCAGATGATTTTTCCCCTAAAAAACTTGTGTTCCTTATGTGAAAGAGGGACAAAAAGCTCTCAGGCTATATATACAAGAAAGTTTGAAAATTCTTTTAAAAGACCATTTGGGGAAAACAGAAGTGCCTCAAGACTTACCCAGTGTCCTGGTTTCAGCTGAGACATAGCCCCATACTAGCTACTATAAAGAAAATTAACTCTATCATCTCAGCTGAAACCAGGACACCCAGTTATCACAAACACACGGTCCTGAGAACATCATTATGTCTACAAAATAAACAAGGTGATTTACAACAAATAACAAGGGTGTCTTGACTCAGGCCAGCTAAAACTGGGGCAAACAGGAAAGAAAAAGAACATGTATCCAAGTTTATCCCCAAACAGTTTATAGAGTAAAGGTTATTTTCATTAAGGCATGTACCTGTAGAAGGAGCAGACTTGCTATTTGTTGACAAAAGATAAAAGCTCTGCAGATCTTCTTATGTATTTCTATAGTAAAAATACACATTGCCACATTGAGAAGAATGTAGCGGTAAATACTTGGATGTTTACCTATGGTGGAGCGTGAGTACTGCCTACCCTAGTTTGTTCTTTACTTTCATTGTTCTTCCTTTTATGAATGTTTGTGTATTGCACAGATGTTGGCATTTCTAACTTTCAGATTAATCTCGATACACCCTTTGTCTAGATATTTGACTATGCAAAAGAATGGGGATCTAAAGGTAGGAATGTGTGGAATAAATCTCTTGTACAGTAGCAGATAATGTAAATATATTAAAATATTCTTTCTGTGGCTTCATTAAAAGTTACAGGTATTTAGAATCTGCTGTAGAGTAAAACAGAAAATCAAATGAGGGACTTCACTGAGCACCCCGATCTTTCCAGATGTCTTTGTCATGAAAATAACTCAATTGTCAGGAGCAAATCAATGTCCTGGAGGAATGTCTCATATCATCAGGTAGTCTCCTCCAAAAGCTATGAGTTAATCTGTAAATACTTGGCACTGTCTGTGCCCCAGATGATGTGTTTTGCCAGAATGTTTTGCAGGAATTTTTTCTTTTACGTGAGACCACTTCTCTCCCTTGCCAAAGCGTCTCAGAGGGCTCAGTGTAGTGCCGTTGCGATAATAGATAGGATTGCTTTCGTGCTTAAGATAGCTGACGTCCCCCTCAGTAAAATAGCCTCCACAACTTCTCTGGACAACCTGTGCCTGTCCTTGGTCACCCTCACAGTAACAAAGTGTTTCCTGATGTTCAGGAGGAACCACTTGTGTTGCAGTTTGTGCCCATTGCCTCTTGTCCTGTCACTGGGCACCACTGGAAAGAGCCTGGCTCCATCCTTTTTGCACCCTCCCTTCATGTATTTGTACACATTGATGAGGTCCACCCGGAGCCTTCTCCTCTCCAGGCTGAACAATCCCAGCTCTCTCAGCCTGCCCTACTCCTATGGCAGGTGCTCCAGTCCCTGCATCATCTTACTGGCCCTTTGCTGGACACTCTCCAGAATGTGCGTGTCTCTCTTGTTCTGGGGAGCCCAGCACTGGACACAGGAATCCAGGTGTGGCCTCAGAAGTGCTGAGCAGAGGGGGAGGATCACCTCCCTTGACCTTCTGGCAACACTCCTCCTCCTCCTGCAGCCCAGAAGACCATGAGCTCCCTTTATGGCAAGGGCACATTGCTGGCTCGTGTTCAAGTGGGTGGGCGTCCTCCAGGACCCCCAGGGCCTTTTTTGCAGAGCTGAGAGGGCTCAGCTGCAGAAACGCGGCGCAGGGGCCTTGCAGGCTGCAGGAGGTCACTGCCTGCAGGGCTGGGGGAGTCCTTGTGGGATGCAGGGCAAGAGTGTTTGGGGGTGCCCAGACGTTACGAGGCTGCCCCCACCGGCTGCCAAGTTAGGATGGCAGACGCCCCAAAGGGGGAAAGCCCCTGCTTCAGGGGACATTAGCCATCTTCCCGTGGCCTTGTGGGGATGGTTAAACTCAGGCTCACCAGGTCCTGTGGTGAGAGGCTAGTGCCCCTGAGCACAAGGGCCCAGCAGTGGGCAGCACAGCAATGCAGGCGGGGAACCGTGGCGACCTCCTCGGTGCCAACGGAGCGCATTGACTCGGCTCCTCCAAGGGCTGTCAGGGGAGAAGAAACTCACGCCTTGTCTCCAGTGGGAAAGCCCCAGAGACCACAGAATGGTTGAGGTTGGCAGGGACCCCTGGAGGTCATCTTGTACAACCCCCCCTGCTCAAGCAAGGCCCCCTAGAGCAGGTTGCCAAGGACAACGTCCAGAGGGCTTCTGAGTATGTCCAAGGATGGAGACTCCACAACCTCTCTGGGCAACCTGTGCCTGTTCTTGGTCACCCTCACAGTAAAGTAGTGTTTCCTGATGCTCAGGAGGAACCACTTCTGTTTCCGTTTGTGCCCACTGCCTCTTGTCTTGTCACTGGGTACCACTGGGAAGAGCCTCTTCTTGAGGCTGAACAGTCCCAGCTCTCTCAGCTTTTCCTCCTATGGCAGGTGCTCCAGTCCCTGCATCATCTTACTGGCCCTTTGCTGGACTCTTTCCAGTATCTCCATAAGTTTTTTTGTCAATGTATTTGACAAAGGTTTTTAAACCCTTTCTTTAAAGAGATTTGAGGGTTTTTTTTCTCAAATCTCAAATAATTAGAACAATAAAAGAAATCAAAATTTGACCTCATCACCTAATAACAAGACTTTTGAAAGGAATGAAGTGGAATAATTAAGTAAATTTTCTGAATGGCGTGACTAGGCAACAAGCACTGATGTTTCAGGTTGTGATTATAATTGGAATCATTAGTTTTTCCTCTTCTTTCATCATCTCTTCCAATCCTCACCATTAAATATTCAGGAAAGTATCCTTCTTTGGCTTGTGCCAGAGATAGGCCTCAAAACTATTTTTATTAAATTCTTGTAAAGAGTCACAACCTACAGAATGCAATGAAGAGCTATGTAGTGTTGTGCTTCAGTGCAACTCTCAGAAGTTCCTGTGAGTCCTCTTGAAGTGTGAAACTATCATCTCAGCTGGTATTTATTTAGCAGCAAAAGCACCTGTAGAAATTAAACCAGGGTCTAGCAGAACTGAGAATTATAGGAGCATTTTCCTTTGGATAGCAGATTCCATTGGGTGAGAAATTAATTTTAAGTTTATGTACAGGGTGTCCTTGTGAATTAGTTCTCAGTATTACATTTTGTAAGTGTGTATAAATGTATCTTAAAGATTTTTGGCTATAGGTAACAATGTTGATCCTGGTTGTGGTTTATTGGTTTTTTTACCATTTTATTCTTGTCTGCTTAAAGAAAGAAAGTCAGGTGGAGTTTCCCCCTTTTCTCCAAGGTCCAGCTGAGACCCCTCTCACTAACTGAGGTTGATGATTTGGGTAAAAGAGATATGCTAGAGAGAGTGAGAAAAGAGCATATTTGCCTTTTTCTATTAGTGGGATATTTCTGAAAAATACAGGAGCCCTTGGCTTGGGGGAAACTTGCTTGAGAAGGATGCTCTGGTTTGTGAGGCCACTTGGTGCTATTCATTGCAACAAAAGTGAGACTATTTGTAAGAAAACTTCATGGCATTTAAATGAGTTAAACTCAGGTCTTAGTGGGGATGGTGGGTACCCCTCTTGAGAGTTTGTCCTCAAAATTGTCAAACAGTAGATTTTGCTTCCTGGCAGGTAGAGGGCTCGAGGTCTTGCAGGTCCTGATAAATATATTGAATGGGGTTGAGTGGGGTCATCTGCTAAAGCAAAGGGATTTGCCAAGGTCTGTGGTACTCTGGGAATTATACACATTTCTTCATCTATGCATGATTTCTTCACTTGGTATGAAGAAGTTTCTGAAGTCACTCAAGTGCTCTCAGGACTAATTATTTTTTCCACTACTGCCTTCTACTTAAAATGCACTGAGGAGAAAAAGCACTCAAAGAATTTGCTTGATAGAATCATCCCTAATTTCTTCTTTACAAGGACTGCCTAAGTATTTAGACTTATGTTTTGATGTTACTGTACACCTAACTCATTCTTTGATACAACATGTCTGAAATTCATCCTTGATGAATTTCCTAATTTCATGCTGGAAACCTGGCCTTGAAGGCAGCTCTCATATCACAGGCTGAAGAGTGGGGTGAAAGCTAGACAAAGTGTATGATATTTTACCAGTGGGTGAAGAGCTAATGCTATAAGATGGAAAATTAAATAAATGCATTCTGTGGTGAGGTCAGTTCCTTAAAATGAAGAACAGCCTTTTTGTGATGGCCATGTGCTAGGCAGTGTTTGGAAATCCTGTATTGCAGGGATAAAGAGTAATTGACAGTGAAATTTATTAATAATGCATCTTCAAGTGTGTCTGGCTTAGCTAGCATTGCTCACTGACTTTTCAGTATAACAGACATGAATAAGAACAGTTCAAGCAAACTTAGCAATCTGCAGAGAAAATCTGAAAAATATTCATTTACTCTCACGTGGTATCCTTCACATTCATTAGTCATCTATTAAAATGGAGTGCAAATATCAATAACAAAATAATTTCTAATGTGTGGCTGGCAAAATTACACTTACTCTTATGCCTTGCCTCACAGTAACTTAAAATTGCTATTTTTCAGTGAAAATGCTCAGGCTGTTTATAACCAAGTATGACCAGTCTGACAAACTGATAGAATGTATCTTCCAACCAGCAAAGCATAATTGTCTATTGTCAGTAGAAAATTAAAAACAAAACCACTACTACGAGGAAAAATAACATGAAAAAATTTTAATTAAAGAAAGAAAAATGAAATCTTTCTGAATGGACAAGATCTATATTTGTGATATAATCAACAGAAATAAGACTGTTCACTTATAAGGTTTGTTTCATTTAAGATTGCCTTGTGACTTGCAAGCAACTAATCTTCTTAAATGTCCTGGCCATATAGGTATTTATATTAGTCCTAAGTTAACAAGCCAACTTGAGGTACATCGTGGTTAAAGTATTTGCCTGAGTTAACAAAATAACTCTGAAGAGGAGTAATCACTGATTGTATATCTTAGGCTTCTTGAGGTTGTCTAGCAAAACAGTATTTGAGCCCCTTTGTATCTTTGTATTGGCATCTGATTGCCAGTACTTGGGAAAATAAGCAAGCACACCCATATGGCATTAGAGTTCAGACTGGTTTCTCTCCTTTCCTCCACACCAAGAGTGCAGGTCTTCCCTCTGCTCCCAGATATATTTGGGCATGCAACTGGTAGTGCAGCCAAAAGGTTCCCTCCTGCTCTAGGGGAGAGGTATGGTAATGTGACAGCACCCAAAAGTTAAGGTGGAGTAAAGGAGATAGATAGATAGATTGGTTATATTGAAATACAGTGGTAAAGAGATAAATCTGTGATATAAACTTGATGCTCATAGGAGCAGAACAGTTTTAAATGATAAAGAAATAAGATCAAATGCAATCTTCTGGTGCAACACAGAAATGTAGAAAAATAGAAATCTGCATTTCTAATCTTAGATATTAGCAAGTTTTCACTCTCATGTCATCATTGTGTCAGTAGTGTCCTTTATTCACTGTAAAATGGGTCAGGAAAAGATTTCAGATGCCTTAGTCTGATGTTATAAATATGTTTATTTACTTTTACTACCTCCCATAAGAGTAGTTTTGAGCCTTATGACTTAAAAATACATCATGGTTAGGGATTTTGTACTTTTCTGTCTGGAAAGTCCAGTGCAGACTGTACATTGCATTTGCAGGCATCTGATAAGAGTCAAGGGAGATGCAGGCTAGAAGACTGCTTTATTTAGAAGCTGTACATAAAAGGAAATGCCCTAAGAAAGTTGCTTAGTTGGAAAAAGATTTGTAAAGGGAAACACGTTAGCTCATTTAAAAATGTACAAACCCTGACAATACACGTGTGCACACACAGACATAGAAACAACATTTTAAATTATGATCTCTCACATTGTCCATTTAAGAACTTGTATAAACTCATTTTTTGCTTTAAACAGCATCTTTTCAGAAGCTAATATTTAGTAGTCACATTTACAAATATAATTGTGAACCCCTTTGATATCAATATAACCCCATCCAATGTTGGTGGGTAAAAATAGGTTTCTGTTTTAATTTGAACTGATTTATGTGAAGTGGCATGGCCCATGTATATGTGTGGGAATGCAATAATGAAAGTTCCTCCTTCAATGTGGTCGTGGTTTTGGGGGGTTTCTGGCCTTCAAGTCCCATATTCTCTCAGTCTGGAATGGCCATGGTGCAGAGTCCTGCCAGTGGAAGCTGCAGGCACCAAATTTGGCTTTTCCAAAGGGGCTGAAGAAAAGGGTGCTTTTTGCTGTCTTCCTGAAGTCTTCCATTGCAGTTTGCTTTTGTTACAGTCAATTTCCGAGGCTTTTGTTCCACTGTGGTAAAACAGTTCCTGGGTAAATTTTGACTGGGTCTGTATTGTTTGTCCCCTCTGCATGAGCTGATTAGTTCTTGCCCTGTTAGGCAGAGTTCAGGCAGAATTGCAGCCCCTTTCTTGAAACATTATTATCCATCTCTCTGGAAGGTTATGAGATTCATGAAGATGATCACGACATTCTTCCATCCACCTCCACAGCATCTACAGGGTAGTAAGGAGCTGCAAAGTTTGAGAAATTATATAAATACATATCTTAAAGCAAAGAAGCTGTTCAGCTCCCTCCTCTCCCCTCACTGTGCAGCTCTGGGAGTGCAGCATTCCCATTGCTATATTCCTGCACTTCAATTTTCAGTGTCGTCCTGACCTGCAGTCCTCTCTTCTAAGGGTTGTTTTTTACTGTTTGTTTCCTTTCTGGGGAAAAACATCAGCTGATTCCCTACTTCAAAACAGGCAAGAAGGGCAGTTGCCTCCCTTTTCCATGATGAGAGCAGGCACGTGATGGATGTGGAAAGCAAGCTGTAGTTCTCCAAAGTGTAATCACGTGGTTAATGTATTTCAGGCCAGCAGGAGACAAGCTGACCCTACTTCCGTGGCTGGTGTCACCGCCACAATTTCGGGTTTTTTGATAATGGGATGGTCTACACAGCACCAGGCCTGCTGGCATTGGATGGGATTCACCTTTCTCAAAGGGGGAAGAGGGTCTTTGCTCACGAGCTAGCGGGGCTCATTGACAGAGCTTTAAACTCGACTTGAAGGGGGATAATATCAGGCCTGCCCATGACAAGCTGTGGGACGACATGCCAAGATTAGAGGGACGGGTGCTAGCGAGGGCCATCAGCCTGTTGCTCTGAGACGTGCTGGGTACACTGGAGCACACTTGAAGTCTTATGGAGATCAGCCAGGGGCTCCTGAGGTAATAGGAGCCAACAGGGAAACACCGGTGAAATACCTCAAAGGAATTAAGGTGTGTTCCTCTAAGAAGGTGACACAGCCGACAGCCCAGCTGAAGTGCCTCTACACCAACGCACGCAGCATGGGCAGCAAACAGGAGGACTTGGAAGCCACTGTGCTGCTAGAAAGCTACAACCTAGTTGCCATTACTGAAACTTGGTGGGACGATTCCTATGACTGGAGTGCAGCTACTGATGGCTACAGGCTGTTCAGAAGGGACAGGCGGGGAAGGAGGGGCTATCCATTTCTACATCAAGAAATGGATAGATTGTGAAGAGCTGTCTCTGAAGAACAGCCACGAGCAGGTCGAAAGCTTATGGGTAAGAATTAGAGACCGAGGCAACAAAGGGAACCTTGTGGTTGGTGTCTACTACAGGCCGCCCGATCAAGGGGAGCCTATTGACGAAGCCTTCTTACTCCAGCTACAGGAGGCATCGCATTCGCAGGCTCTCGTCCTGCTGGGGGACTTCAACCACCCCGGCATCTGCTGGAAAAGTATCGCGGCGAGCTGCAGGCAATCCAGGAGACTCCTGGAGTGCATCGAGGATAACTTCTTAGGCCAGGTAATAGACAGCCCTACCAGAGGGGATGCAATAGTGGACCTGGTGGTCACCAACGCAAGTGAGCTAATCGGTGATGTCAACATTGGAGGCAGCCTGGGCTGCAGCGATCATGCATTGGTGGAGTTCGCGGTCCTGAGGGATATGGGACAGGCAAGGAGTAAAGTCAGGACCCTGAATTTTAGGAAAGCAAACTTCCAGCTGTTCAAGGAGTTAGTCAGTAGGACCCCCTGGGAAACTGCCCTCAGGGACAAGGGAACAGAACAGAGCTGGCAGATCTTTAAGGATGCTTTCCACAGAGTGCAAGAGCTCTCAGTCCCCAGGTGTAAGAAATCAGGAAGGGAAGGCAGGAGACTGGCATGGATGAGTCAGACCTGCTGGTCAAACTACAGGGCAAGAAGGAAATGCACAGGCAGCGGAGGCAGGGACAGGTAACCTGGGAAGAGTATAGGGACGTTGCCCGCTTGTGTAGGGATGGGGTCAGGAAGGCCAAGGCGCAGCTGGAGCTGAACTTGGCAAGGGATGCAAAGAATAATAAGAAGGGCTTCTGTAGGTATGTCAGCCAGAAAAGGAAGGTCAAAGAAAGTGTACCCCCCTGATGAACACGACTGGCAAACTGGTAACGACGGACGAGGAGAAGGCTGAGGTACTCAACAACTTTTTGCCTCAGTCTTTGCTGGCAATCTCTCTTCCCACACCTCTCGAGTGGATGGACATCAAGACAGGGACTGGGGGAGCAAATTCCCTCCCACTGTAAGAGAAGATCAGGTTTGTGACCACCTGAGGAACCTGAACATACCTAAGTCTATGGGACCTGACGAGATGCATCCCAGAGTCCTGAGGGAATTGGCTGATGTAGTTGCCAAGCCACTCTCCATGATATTTGAAAAGTCATGGCAGTCGGGTGAAGTCCCTGGTGACTGGAAAAAGGGAAACATTGCACCCATCTTTAAAAAGGGTAGAAAGGAGGACCCTGGGAGCTACCGACCTGTCAGCCTCACCTCCGTGCCTGGGAAGATCATGGAACAGATCCTCCTAGAAGCTATGCTAAGGCACATGGAGGACAGGGAGGTGATTGGAGACAGCCAGCATGGCTTCACCAAGGGCAAGTCTTGCCTGACCAACCTAGTGTCCTTCTATGATGGAGGGACTACATCAGTGGACAAGGGAAGAGCTACGGATGTCATCTATCTGGACTTCTGTAAGGCCTTTGACACAGTCCCCCACAGCATCCTTCTCTCTAAATTGGAGAGAGATGGATTTGATGGATGGACTGTTCGGTGAATAAGGAATTGGTTGGATGGTCGCATCCAGAGGGTAGTGGTCAATGGCTCAATGTCCAAATGGAGATCAGTGACGAGTGGTGTCCCTCGGGGGTCTGTATTGGGACCAGTGCTGTTCAATATCTTCATCAATGACATAGTGGGATCAAGTGCACCCTCAGCAAGTTTGCAGATGACACCAAGCTGAGTGGTGCAGTTGACATGCCTGAGGGATGGGATGCCATCCAGAGGGACCTGGACAAGCTAGAGAAGTGGGCCCATGTGAACCTCACGAGGTTCAACAAGGCCAAGTGCAGGGTGCTACACCTGGGTTGGGGCAACCCCTGGTATCAATAGAGGCTGGGGGATGAAGGGATCGAGAGTAGCCCTGCAGATAAGGACTTGGGGGTACTGATGGATGAAAAGCTGGACATGAGCCAACAACGTGTGCTCGCAGCCCAGAAAGCCAACCGTATCCTGGGCTGCATCAAAAGAAGCGTGGCCAGCAGGTCGAGGGAGGGGATTCTGCCGCTCTGCTCTGCTCTGGTGAGACCCCACCTGGAGTACTGCGTTCAGCTCTGGGGCCCCCAGCATAAGACAGACATGGACCTGCTTGAGCTCTGGAGTACTGCGTCCAGCTCTGGAGTCCTCAGTACAGGAAAGACATGGACCTGTTGGAGCGGGTCCAGAGGAGGGCCACAAAAACGATCAGAGGGATGGAACATCTCTCCTACGAGGACAGGCTGAGAGAGTTGGGGTTGTTCAGCCTGGAGAAGAGAAGGCTCCGGGGAGACCTTATTGCGGCCTTTCAATACTTAAAGGGGGCTTAATAAGAAAGAGGAGGACAGACTTTTTAGTAGGGCCTGTAGCGATAGGACAAGGGGTAATGGTTGTAAACTGAAAGGGGGTAGATTCAGACTAGATATAAGGCAGAAATTTTTTACGATGAGGGTGGTGAAACACTGGAACAGGTTGCCCAGAGAGGTGGTAGATGCCCCATCCCTGGAAACATTCAAGGTCAGGTTGGACAAGGCTCTGAGCGACCTGATCTAGTGGAAGATGTCCCTGCTCATTGCAGGGGGGTTGGACTAGATGACCTTTAAAGATCCCTTCCAACCCAAACTATTCTATGATTCTATGATTCTGGAGCCTCTGAGACACTGTAGCACACTAGTATGCCCATATCGGCAAGTCTCAGGTGGACTTTACTAGCATAAGCACTGTCCTGTGAGCAAGTGCAGCTACTTGTTGCCAAAGCTGCTGGCATAGCCCCTGTCATTGGGAGCACAGGACAAGTTAACATAGAGTAATTTGTACCTCCTCATAGTATACAGATGCCCATCATTCCTCCAGAGTCTTACTTAAGAAAAAAGTAATTATCAAGCTGCTCTGGTTGTGAAAAAGCATTCAGAAACAAGGGCTGTGTAACCAACACAGAGATGTTTACAGGAGTCCATAGGGAATATGTAGTAGGATACTGTGATCTGCGTGGCCTTAAATACTGAACATCTCCCAAACTGTCCAGTGGTTTGAGCACATACTCCCTGTTTCTCTCTCACCCCCCTACCCCACCCCCACATTGGTATTCTGTTTATCCTTTCAAGGGCAAATTATAGGAAGCAAGTAGCATATAGTTTATCCTGTTGTATTTATAAAGCAAATGCTCTTTTCCTTCAGAAAGTACAGGGAATGCATAGCTATAGGCAGTGGTCTATATAGGTATAGAAGTCTGGCACGAGCTTCATTTTGTGCTGCTGTAATCAGCACATGTACTATTAAGCATGTTTGGAGTATTGCTTTGTAACACTGTATACAAGCTTCATTCCGGCACAGGATCTAGGCAACACAGTGAATCATTTCTTTGCCATTTCTGGTCTCAGTTTCCTCCCTATGTTCAAGTGTTCCTGGCGATTTGGCTCCATGTTTTTTGCGAGTTCTCTCTACCAAGGTTTTTCCTGGCTGCTCTTTTGGCTTCTTCCTGTTTGCTAGCTTCCTTTTAGCTTCGCTGGGAGTCAAAGCTCCTGCTTACTAAGAATCATGTGCCTCTATACCTTCCTGAGTTTCTTAGTATTTTAGCCTTTAAAAGACACTTTTGCTAGCTGGATTCATTGTTCTCCCTTTGGGAATTTTCAATTCCTCTGACCCTGCCTCTTTTTCCTCCTACCAACAAAATAGGGCAGAACTGGTTTCACTAAGATTAATATTTTACTATAGGCCAGGACTGTGTGTGTGCTAAGTCTTTAACAATTGCCTTAGCTGAAGTAGATATGCATAGACTAGCATCCTTGTCTCCTAAATTCTAGGAATGTTTCTGGGAAAATGTAGTCTTGAGAACAAGTAGGTAGAAATTACTGAAAATTGTTACCTGAAGTCATCACTTTTCATAGACTCAATCCACGTACTCTGTAGCGGATTGATGCACGGACTCCGATAGAGGATAAATCGAAGACCCTTTATTGAACTATTACATGGCTTATATACTTTCTAATTGTTTGTACATGCGCTACTGAGAGAACTCTTATTGGTTTATATGTCTTGTTCACGCGTCCTTCATGCGTCCCTTCCCTTCAGCTAATACGATTGGCTATCTTTTTGCAACTTTGCAGTTCCTTTCTTCACAACAAAAATCACACGCTCGCCTATCTCCCTCCAATCCCGTCCACCCCTGCTCCTGACACACAGCCTCCTTCCCTCGGACATGACCCGGACCCTCAGTACTTCAATCTTGTTAACCCTTTCACTCCTGCTATGCCCAATTCCCCCTTTTTGTTTTTCAACAACATATATTTTTTGCACCATTTTCTGCAGCATTCCTTGGACACGTGACAATAAACAGGGTAAAAGCAGCAAGATACATAAAAATATACCGATAACCAATAACCCAGTTTTTAATAATGATTTAAGCCACCCACTTATCTCAATCCGCAAAGCAGGCGCTAACATTACTGGTGGTAGAATTACATTTACCTGCAGTTAGCACTCCACTTGCTTCTTTTTGTATTAACCCTACCTCATCTATAGGCAATCCTACAAGACATGTATGGAATGGTTGTTCCGGTTGTTCCCTGGATACACAAAAAGCAGTTTGATTCAGCGTTCGCGCTCAAGACACCCATATGTTGCTACTGTTCCAGGTTATTGTTGACATGGGGTTTGCTGCTGTTATGGTCATCAGCGTCAGCAGTCCCCATGTCATTAGCAAGGGCAGGCTTGTTGGTGTCTTCATGATTCGCTTTTTCAAGGGCTGGTCTTACACATCGAGCGGGGATCCAGCGTGGTCCTTGCTCTGTGGAGACACAAGCATATCCTCGACCCCATGTTATTAATGTATAAGGTCCTTCCCATTGTCCCGATTGTAGAGACCGTACCCACACTTTAACATCCTTGCTAGATACATCTATCTTGTCGGTCGAACCAAGACTTAAAAAATGTCGAACAATTGGTGGCCGCTGTTCCACTGTGGCCTCCCTAATATCTAAATAATTTAGGGTATAAACTGTTTTCCATAACCGTACTTGAGGGCTTTCTCCCACCATTCCCCCTTTTTTGTTTTTCAAGCATATGTTTTAGGGTTTGGTGACTGCGTTCAACAATAGCCTGGCCTTGTGGGGAATGTGGAATGCCTGTTACATGTACTACACCCCATAGCTGTAAAAAGCATTGGGTTTTCTGGCTAATGTACCCGGGCCCGTTATCTGTTTTGATAGTAGATGGCACCCCCAGGGCTGCGAAAGCCGCAGTCCAGTGTCAAATGACATCTTTTGCTTTTTCTCCAGATTCTGCAGTTGCCCATAAAGCGCCCGAATAAGTATCGATAGAAACATGCACCCATTTTTGTCTTCCAAATTCAGCTATATGAGTGACATCTGTCTGCCATAATTGTAATGCGTAGAGACCTCGCGGATTTACCCCCGTTTGGCGGACGGCAGCAAAAGGTTGACAATCAGGGCACGCACGTACAATGGCGCGGGCTGTATCCCAAGAGAGGCCGAATTGTTTTCTTAGTGCTTTAGCTGACTGGTGAAAAAACTCATGGGATAGCTGGGCTTGTTTTATAATTTGTGGTACTGGGGTTGCCCAAACTGGAGCAGTCAAGCGATCTGCTCTACGGTTACCCTCCGCGATAAAACCTGGTAGATTTGTATGGCCCCTGGTGTGTAGTACATAAAAATCGTTTTGCCTACGATTTAACTCATACCATAATTGTTTAAATAAAGAGAACAGCTGTTTGTTATTAACATGTTTGAACCATGCTTTCTCTAATCGTTGGACTACCCCACATACGTATTGTGAATCAGTCACTATATTCAATGGTTCACTCCATTTTTGGAATGCTTTTATGACTGCTACTAATTCCACTATTTGAGGAGCGCCTTGGACCACATGGACCTCTTCCTTCCAATGTTCCTCTTCTTTCCAAACTATGACTGCTCGGCCCGTTTTTCCTGACCCATCGGTAAACACAGTAATTCCAGAGACTGGTACAGGGCTGCATCTGGGTCGAGCAACTATTTCAATATCTTTAAATGCCATAAATAATTTATGAGCTGGCACGTGGATGCTAAGTGTTCCCGCATAGCCTAGCAAAGCAGTTTGTAACGGTATGCTATTAGCTAAGCTCCAGTCCAAATGTTCTTTCGTCAATGGAATGTAAATTGTATGCACTTCCTCACCTCGTAACTGTACAGCACGTTTCCGCCCTTTACGGATTAACATCGCAAACATTTCCACTCTGGTAGTAATAGTTTTCACAGGCTGATATGGCAAAAACACCCATTCTATCAAAAGCAAAGGATCATTATTGGTTGCTACCCATTGCCCCAGTAGAGCTAACGGCTGGGTAATAGCGTTAATGATATAGAGCTGGAGGCCATACCCGTCATGCACGCGATGGGCTTGTCATGACTGTATTGCTTGTTCGATGTGAGCCAAGGCCTCCTTCGCTTCGGGAGTCAGTATACGTTTGGAATCTAATGCGGGATCACCTCTTAATAGATCAAAGAGAGGTTGTAGTGTATCATTTGTGATTCCCAGCAAGGGTCGAACCCAATTAATGGCACCAAGTATTCTTTGTACATCGTTTAGAGTGCTGACTTCCCACTTCAAGGCCACTCTCTGAGGTTCAACAGCATGTTCCATGATTTTCCACCCTAAGTAACACCAGGGGAGTTCCTTTTGCACCTTCTCAGGTGCCACTTGTAATCCAAATTTCTGTAATGCTTGAACTGTGTCTTTTACTACTAACTGTATATTATCTACAGAAGCTCCAGTGATGAGTATATCATCCATATAATGATATATTAGTATTTGTGGGTATTGTTCTCGAACCCCAGAGAGTGCTCTTGCGACATATATTTGACATATTGTGGGACTATTTTTCATGCCTTGAGGCAAGACCGTCCAGTGATATCGTTGCATGGGTTCGCTGTTGTTAATTGAGGGAACCGAAAAAGCAAATCGAGGGCAGTCTTGGGCCGCTAAAGGAATTGTAAAAAAGCAGTCCTTCAAGTCCATCACTATTATTGGCCAATTTGCAGGAATCATAGTAGGAGAAGGGAGTCCCGGCTGCAAAGCCCCCATGCTTTCGATCACTGCATTGATTTGCCTCAAGTCATGTAACAATCACCATTTACCGCTTTTTTTCTTTATAACAAACACAGGGGTATTCCATGGACTTGTAGTTGGAACAATGTGACCTTGTTGTAACTGTTCTTGCACTAGTTCATTCAGAGTGCGGATCTTTTCGTTTGTGAGGGGCCACTGATCCACCCAGACAGGCTCGTTAGTGAGCCATTGTAGAGGAATGGTAGGCCGCGCTTCAGTGACCCCCATTAAAAATTTTGTGTACCGATAGTGACTCCCCAGGAGCTGAGAACATCTCGCCCCCAAAGAATCAGCGGCACGGCAACAACAAAAGGGCGAGTAGTTGAGACCTGGCCTTCAGGCCCAATGACTTGTATCATATATACACTTTGATACGAAGTGGTGGTCCCTCCAATACCAGATAGGGCAGAGGCAACTTCTTTTATTGGCCATCCTTGGGGCCATTTTGCTTTTGAAATTACTGTAACATCCACTCCGGTATCTATCATGCCCTGTAGTTTGATAGTTCTAGGCGTCCCTTGGCTATTACTTAAAGTACATGTTAACATAGGCCGTTGTGACTGTACTGTTTGGGCCCATAAGATCAAGGGCGTTCCTGTGGAGCCAAAGCCACCTTTTCCTCTTTTAACTGAGTCTGTCACTGGAACTTGACTTCTAAACGGTACAAGCTGTGCTATCCGGCTGCCTTTTGGAATGACAACTGGAGGAGAGGGAGTCCATATCGTTGCTTGTATCTGGCCCTCATAATCTGCATCGACGACTCCAGGGAGCACAAAGAGTCCTTTCAAAGTCACACTAGAACGTCCCAATAACAAGGCACTTAAACCGCCCCCCAGGGGTCCCCTTGCACTCAATGGCACTCGGTGCACGGTCTGGTCTTCTATTATTATTTCAGCATCTGTGGCGACATCCATTCCGGCGCTTCCTGCGGTTCGGCCTCGGAGGCCATTGCTGTTGTCATGGCTTGCCGAGGCACTTGTGTCTGTGCGCGCCGCCGGCTCGCGCTGGTTCGGAAGTTTCCCTGAATTGATTTGCCATCTTTACCCCATTTGGAATGGCACTGATTAGCATAGTGACGCCCCTTCCCACATCGGGGGCAAACTCCAGGTCCTGAGTTTTGACTTTGATTTACGTTTGGGCAATTGCGCTTAAAATGTCCTGTCTTCCCACACCTAAAACAGGCTCTATTATCAAATCTCAAGGCTTCGAATGCAGAGGCCATGGCTTGAGCCTGATGTTCGAATGACCCAACCTTTTGACAGGCCTCCATCATTTCTACCAAGTTGGGATTGCGTAAGGTCTGTAACACCCTTTTACAATCTACATTTGCATTTTCTACGGCTAGCTTCATTAACAACACTTCCCTTGCTGCTTCATTTTCAACTTGTTTCTCTATTGCTTCTTTCAGCTTATCTATAAATGACATAAATGATTCAGCTATCCCCTGCTTTATAGAGACAAATGATTGAGTAGCCTTCCCTGTATCGGGAGTTTTCAGCAGAGCTTGGTATGCCAACTGGCGAGACTGCTGCAGAATAGCAGGGTTCAATCTAGCTTGTAATTGCGGTGTCTGTACTGGTGCTTCCCCCATTAGCTGCGGTATTCCTGCGCCCTGCAAGGGATTGCCATCCGGCCGTTCAGAGTTAGTTATGGTGGCCATCTCACAGGCAGTCTGCCAATGTGTGTCAAACATTACCTTTTGTGTAGGTGTACATATTAACATGGATATCTGTTTAATATCATACGGGGTCAGTTCATGATTAAAAAACACGTTATTCAATAAACTCTGTACATATGGTGACCCAAGACCATAATCCATAACATTTTTTCGCAGTTCTTTCACTAGTCCAAACGGCAACCCCTGCCATTCTGCCCGCCCCTGAGCGTCTCGAATTACAGGACACGCTATGAGAGCAGCAATATCCCGATCGCCGCTTTTTTCGGCTTGTTGCCGCAACTCCTACCAATGTTTCCTTGGATTATAATCTGTTTCAACACATTCAAAGTCCCCTCTATTTTTCTCCTTGTACGGGTCCTCTGCAAATGACAAATCCATATTCATAGGTGATGGTGGCGGTGGAAAATCGGGCGAGGGAGGTGCAGTGGGCGCTAGTTCGTTAGCTGTGGCAGCCGCCGCTTCTTTTTGTCTTTCTCCTACAGTGGCTGCTGCAGCAGCAGCTGTTACAGCGCGATCTGCCTTTAATTGCTTTAATGAGTCTGTAACTAAGCGCCATGCCGTTAACAAGCCCGTAGCACTGGAATCCCCCCTGGTAGCCGCGTCCCATAAAACCTGTCCAGCTGTTTCCCATGTACATATTTCAAATATCTCAGTCAATTCTGGAGCTACACCTTGGCCTTTAAGCCAGGCGAGCAGCATGCGCAGTTGTGTCTCATTATACTTAATGCCGCGCTTGTCTAATATCTTCTTAAACATAGTTACCACCGATTTTTCTTCTGCAGACATTGTTGCCCCCATTGTCCCTGGCTGCTCACCTGATCTAGGTGATTACTTTGTCCGGACTTTTCAGCTCTCCAACCGCTGATTATACGTTCAGCCAGGCTCCGCTACCGGTCGCTCTTTCCCGCGATTCTGTCCCGCAGACTTCAGGTCCCTGTTCGGGCGCCATTTGTAGCGGATTGATGCACGGACTCCGATAGAGGATAAATCGAAGACCCTTTATTGAACTATTACATGGCTTATATACTTTCTAATTGTTTGTACATGCGCTACTGAGAGAACTCTTATTGGTTTATATGTCTTGTTCACGCGTCCTTCATGCGTCCCTTCCCTTCAGCTAATACGATTGGCTATCTTTTTGCAACTTTGCAGTTCCTTTCTTCACAACAAAAATCACACGCTCGCCTATCTCCCTCCAATCCCGTCCACCCCTGCTCCTGACACACAGCCTCCTTCCCTCGGACATGACCCGGACCCTCAGTACTTCAATCTTGTTAACCCTTTCACTCCTGCTATGCCTAATTCCTCCTCAGTACTCCCATGTTTTCTGCATCTTTTTCTGTTCACAGAGTTAAATTCAAGTAAGCCAGCATTCTCCAGAAACATTAAATATCACAAAAGTGAGCTACAGTAAAGAAATCTAAGAGAAAGTAAAACAATTGTCTTGTATATGCGTAAGTAAACTGTGTGGCATTTTGCTTCAGCAGCTCGCATGAGCCTGAGTTGTGTTAGGTATTCTAGGTAAGGATTACATTGCCGTCTTCAGTCTGACCTGTGGCCACCCCTAGGTTGCTTTGGGAATGAATGCGGGTGAGTAGCAGTGTTTAGGAGCTTTCCTTCTAATTTCTGCTATTGCTTGTTAAAGCAGCATTAGATGTCTGGGTTTTTTTCCATTCTCTGGAGAGCAAGGGGAGATCCTTAATGCTTGGTGCAAAGGATGTGTACTGGTATGGGCATAATATTTGCAGCTTCCCTCAGCAGTGTATCTTGGCACAATAAGGACTTGAGCTGGGTGGGATCTTGGTTTATATCTGCAAATCCACAGTTAGAAAAAGATCATATCTGTTCTGGAATCTAATGAAAACAATACATTTCAGTGTTCTCAGTGAAACAAAGTCTGGAAACTCATTTCAGTTGACATGAGATGTTTTGTTTCCATTTTGATGGTAATTCTGTGTTCTCTAAAACTAAAATATGAAGAGTTCTGTTGAAATGGCAGATAGAAATGTTCCTTTTTTAAAAAGGTCAAAGCAATTCTTCAGCTATATCAAAAAGTTTTCTATCTCCATAAGTGCCTTTTTGAAGCAAACTTACTTTGAAATTAATACATTTCCACATAGCCATTTTTCCTTGATGAAAGATCTCATTGGAAAATTTTTAACTGTCTTTAGCTAGTACCTGGAGAAATGCCCCAGTAGTAGCTCATACTTCTTGGGCCTCTGGATGAAAGCTGTTTTCAGCTCTCCCCGCATTCTCCTCAGGTTTGCACTCCTGGTTCTTTCAGCAATGAAAATAAAACCCTTTTTTTTTTCTTTCAGGTTCGGATTTTGGTGCAATCGTATGATGTGTTACCAACAGTTTCATCCAGTCTGGGCTGAGACCTACAAGGACCCCAGGTGGGGTGTCCTCTGCACAAAGCAGCCAAGCATTTGTCTCGGAATGACAAGCACAACCACAGGCCTGGTGGATAACTAGGAAATTTTCTGTACAGCAGCAAACACAGCCAGAAGTTGAGAAACAGGGTTGGCAGGGGTCTTACGGCATTTTGATGAAGTGCAGAAGAAAAGCCAGAAATGACTGTTAAGCCCAGTGACAAAGCAGGAAAAAGGCTTAGCCCCACCACAAGAGAAAAGGGTGCAGCTAATTTGTAAATGGATTGCCCAGAATAAAGGTTTGTAGTTAAACTCACCATCTGAGCTGAGGATTTGAGGCGCATTCTGCATAAGCAAGGAAACTGAAGCATGACAGCATCCAGTTTGGAAAAGTACTGTGATTCTTAATATCAAAGTCTCTTGGTGGAAGTATGCAGCAGGAAATGTGGGGAGAAAAGAATAGTAAAAATGGAACTGAGAGTAGATATTCAAAGATTCTGGAAAGAATAAAAAGAATGGGAAGGTGTTTTAGACAGGATGTTTTCTAATAGTCATGATATTAAGAGGTCAAGAAACTCTAGAAGAAACATAGTGATCTCACCATAATAGTGCTAGGCTGGAATGCCAGGCCTGTAGGTCTCTCACTCCCTTATTTCCGAGTGACTGATTCTAATTCTTTTGATTCGCTGGAGTATCTCCAGTAGATGATTCAATTTGCCAAAGTATAATGGTAGAAGTAATAACTGTATCTATAGGTATTTCTCATATTTAATTGAATTTGGAAATTATGGACATGGCTCTTTAGAACTTTAAATTGGTAGTTTTAAAATGTAGCTGCAGATGTAACCTTAAATGCCTGTCTTGAAATTGCTTCATTATAGAATTGAAAGGAACACACAGAGAAATGGCAGATGAATTAATGCATATGAACAATCACCCCCACGCATATTGATTCCCTATTTTAATTTCACTTTTCCTATGTGCTGATGAGGTAGTTACTTTGTTTTGATGATCTTTGAAAGCTCATTAAGAACACTCATTAAGCTTCACAATACACAGTGAAGTATAGCTGCTGCTGTTACACGCAAGGTACAGTTCAATAATCTTTTCAGATGACAACAATTTGGTGGCAATCAGGAATAGTACCCCAGAGACTGAGTTAACAAAACATGATATAGATAAAACCAAACATAGGGATGTTTGGTGTCAGGCTGACATAGTATCTAGGCTGGCAAGACTATTATATTTTAGGAGTGTTAAACTTTGTCACAAAGGGATTGGAAACCAAATGAAAAGTACTGACACTTCAGCTGTACTTGTGCAGATTGGTTAGTTTAATATACTTCCCCTTCCTGCTGATTCTTTCCCGTTACTTCAGTTCCTTTATGCATTTATTCTTTTATCAAGATCGAATTTACTTTTTTTTAACTATGTTGTTTTCTGTGCCCTCCTCCTCCTCTCTCCTGGGAGGAAATCTTTCAGGCCCTTCTCTAATCTCTGCCCAAATTTCCTGAATTTCTAGTAACTTGTGCCACATCACTACTGCTAGCCTCCTCAGATCCTCCCTGTGTGACTTGGGGTCTGTTGCATGGGACTGAAAATGTCTACTTTGGGATAAAATGTTGCATTTCAGTGTATGACAGCTCATAAAGCACTTGGAAAACAACGGGAGTAAGAGTTCACAAGCCAGCTTCAGCTCTTATAGAATCATAGAATCACTTAGGTTGGAAAAGACCCTTAAGATCATCAAGTCCAACCATAAACCTAACACTAGCAAGTCCACCGTTAAAGCATGTTCCTAAGCACCACGTCTACACGTCTTCTAAATACCTCCAGGGATGGTGACTCCACCACTTCCCTGGGCAGCCTGTTCCAATGCTTGACAACCCTTTTGGTGAAGAAATTTTTCCTAATATCCAATCTAAACCTCCCCTGGTGAAACTTGAGGCCGTTTCCTCTTGTCCTATCACTTGTTATTTGGGAAAAGAGACAGACACCCACCTCCCTACAATCTCCTTTCAGGTAGTTGTAGAGAGCAATAAGGTCTCCCCTCAGCCTCCTTTTCTTCAGACTAAACAACCCCAGTACTTCAGTCTAGACTTGTGCTCTAGACCCTTCACCATCTTCGTTGCTCTTCTTTGGATGCACTCCAGCACCTCAATATCTTTCTTGTAGTGAGGGGCTGTCGTGGTTTAACCCCAGCCGGCAACTAAGCACCACACAGCCGCTCGCTCACTCCCCCCACAATGGGATGGGGGAGAGAATCAGAAGAGTAAAAGTGAGAAAACTCGAGGGTTGAGATAAAGACAGTTTAATAGGGAAAGCAAAAGCCACGCACGCAAGCAAAGCAAAACAAGGAATTCATTTGCTACTTCCCATCGGCAGGCAGGTGTTCAGCCTTCTCCAGGAAAGCAGGGCTCCATCATGCGTAACGGTTACTTGGGAAGACAAACGCCATCACTCCAAACCCCTTCCTTCTTCTTTCCCCAGCTTTTATTGCTGAGCATGACATCATATGGTGTGGAATATTCCTTTGGTCAGTTGGGGTCAGCTGTCCCAGCCATGTCCCCTCCAAACTTCTTGTGCACCCCCAGCCTACTTGTTGGCAGGGCAGTGTGAGAAGCAGAAAAGGCCTTGACTTTGTGTAAGCACTGCTCAGCAATAATGAAAACATCCCTGTATTATCAACACTGTTTTCATCACAAATCCAAAACATAGCACCATACTAGCTACTATGAAGAAAATTAACTCTGTCCCAGCCAAAACCAGCACAGGGGCCCAAAACTGAACACAGTATTCGAGGTGCGGTCTCACCAGTGCTGAGTACAAAGGGACAAGAACCTGCCTTTCATAAACCCATGCTGACTGGGCCTGATCACCTGGGTGTCCTGTACGTGCTGTGTGATAGCACTCAAGATGATCTGCTCCATAACCTTCCCCAGCACCGAGGTCAGAGTGACAGGCCTGTAGTTCCCCGGATCCTCCTTCCGGCCCTTCTTGTAGATGGGCGTCACATTTGCTAACCTCCAGTCCACTGGGACCTCCCCAGTTAGCCAGGACTGCTGATAAAGGATTGAAAGTGGCTTGGTGAGCACTTCTGCCAGCTCCCTCAGTACCCTTGGGTAGATCCCATCTGGCCCCATAGACTTGTGTGTGTCTAAGAGGTGTAGCAGGTTGCTAACCATTTCCCTGGATTACTGGGGCTCCATTCTGCTCCCCGTCCCTGTCTTCCAGCTCAGCTGGCTGGGTACCCCAAGAACAACTGGTCTTACTATTAAAGACTGATGCAAAGAAGGCATTAAGTACCTCAGCCTTTGTCACTATGTTTCCCCCCCACATCTAATAAAGGATGGAGATTCTCCTTAGCCCTCCTTTTGTCGCTAATGTATTTATAGAAATATTTCTTATTGTCTTTTACGGCAGTAGCTAGATTAAGTTCCAGTTGGTCTTTGGCCCTTCTCATTTTCTCCCTGCATAACCTCACAACATCCTTGTAGTCCTCCTGAGTTGCCTGCCCCTTCTTCCAAAGGTCATAAACTCTCTTTTTTTTTTCCTGAGTTCCAGCCAAAGCTCTCTGTTCAACCAGGCCGGACTTTTTCCCCACTGGCTCATCTTCTTTCGGCACATGGGGACAGCCTGCTCTTGCGCCTTTAAGATTTCCTTCTTGAAGAATGTCCAGCCTTCCTGGACTCCTTTGCCCTTTAGGGCTGCCTCCCAAGGGATTCTGTCAACTAAACAGGCCCCTAAACATGCCAAAGTCTGCCCTCCGGAAGTCCAAGGTAGCACTTCTGCTGACCCCCCCCGTGAGAGACTGAAAGAGTTAATGTCTCAAATATTGTGGCGATGCAAGGCGCTATTTGCACGGCGACGGCAGGTCGACGAGCATGGGGCGGGGGAGAGCGAGAGCTGGATGTGGTGTCGGAGGATGCGCGGTTCCGGGTTCCGCTGGACCTTACCATATATGGCCAGAGGTCACACAGAGTTGATCTGAGGAAGGGGCTTGCAACCACCCGAGAGACCCCTTGCGACCACCCCCCTCCCCCAGCGCCTGCGCAGAAGATTGAGAACTTTCTAGAACAAGAACCATGTAAGTCCTGAAGGGGTGTACCTGGAGGCGGGGATTAGCTTATAAAAGACACGCCCTCCAGGGAACCACGCGTGCGCCCACCACTGGAGGGTTGCCACATCTGTCATCATCATCGTGGGATCCAAGGGTGGTGATACTTTTTCTTTCTCTATCCTCCTCTCTTCTCCTTTCCTTTTCTCGCTTCTCTCTTCCTCTACTCTTCCAATATATGTAAGTTTGGGATAAATTGTGACGGGTTGCCCGGAAAATAGCTCCATTGCCAAATCGCCTCTGTTCGTTCGTTGAGCTTGCCAGTTTGTTAAATTTGTCCGTTTGTTGAATTCACCAGTTAATAAAGTTGCTGGCCAGACTGTTCCTCTGAGTCATTGTTGTGACTCTACCGACCACGCGGCTCTGCCGAGCAGAGATTGGCCTTTGTCGGTACACAAACCCTCGGGGAATCAAAAGATTCACCCATCTCGCAACCCACCGAGTGGGACGAGACACCCCCTCCTTACTTCTCGAAGAATCAAAAACTCTATAATTTCATGATCGCTATGCCCAAGACGACCTCCAACCATCACATCGCTCACAACTCCTTCTCTGTTCGCAAACAACAGGTCCAGCGGGCGCCTTCCCTAGTTGGCTCACTCACCAGCTGTGTCAGGAAGTTATCTTCCACACACTCCAGGAACCTCCTAGACTGTTTCCTCTCCACTGGATTGTGTTTCCAGCAGACATCTGGTAAGTTGAAGTCCCCCATGAGAAAAAGGGCTAGCGATCGTGAGGCTTCTCCCAGCTGCTTATAGAATAGTTCATCTGCCTCTTCATCCTGGTTGGGTGATCTGTAACAGACTCCCACCATGATATCTACCTTGTTGACCTTTCCCCTGATTCTTACCCATAAACACTGACCCTTTCATCACCATCATCAAGCTCTACACAATCAAAACACTCCCTAACATACAGGGCTACCCCACCACCTTGCCTATCCCTTCTGAAGAGTTTATAGCCATGCATTGCAGCACTCCAGTTGTGTGAGTCATCCCACCATGTTTCCATGATGGCAACTATATCATAGTTTTCCTGCTGCACAATGGCTTCCAGCTCCTCCTGTTTGTTGCCTATGCCGCGTGCATTGGTGTAGATCCACTTCAGTTGGGCTGTTAATCCTGCCACCTTTTTTGTGGGAGAATCCCTAATTCCTACGTGACCGTTCTCAGGCGCTTCTATGGTTTTTAACACATCAACAACCCTTGCATTTTTGCTGCCGCATGGATCTCCATCCCCTACCCACGCTGAGATGGCTAAGGAGCATTCACTGATGCTCTGGCTGGCTTGGCTTTTTACCCTGTTGCTTTCAACTTCACAGGTGTCACCACTATGGACCCCATCCCCTAGGCTTGTCAGTTTAAAGCTCGCTTCACCAAATTTGCTAGCCTGTTGGCAAAGATTCATTTGCCTTTTCTAGCCAGGTAGACTAGATATCCCTCTCTTCTGAGGGATGAGGCTTGTACAGAATTCTGTTAGAATGAATTTCCTTGTTCCTGTGTGGAGGGAAAGAGTGCTCATCCCTACATCAGGAATGTAAAACTTTCCATAAAATATTAGCTGAGAATTATCATCTGCAACTTTTCTTGCCCACAACAGACCCTTTCCTGTTTGCTTAATCTTGTCTCCCAGTCTGTTGCTATCACTTGCTCACTAGGCATCTGTCTCTTTTCCCCATGATGCTCACTCTGTTGTGGGAGATTTCCTCCTTTTAGTAGCTTCTATCCTTTTTCGGCTCATTCTGCAACTAAGATGGTTCCTGTCTCTGCCATCCTGAGACTTTTAGATAAGTCTCACTTTCTCCTCAGGTTGTTTAGCGAATGCTAAGCAACATCTGCTGGTGCATTGTAGTCACACATATAGACATACAAAGATGCTTAATCCAATAAGTATTATGCTCAACAACCTCTTTACTTGTGGTCTCAAGTCAGGGAACCAAGAGGTCAGCCATCTCCAGGTCTCTTCAAATCCTAAGGAAGTATCATCCTTTTGAATTTCATGTAAAATTTTAGTTTGTTTCCAAATTTCATTTAGATCAGTCAAGACTCGTCCACTCTGGTCAACATAAACACAACAACTAGTGTTTAACATTGTACAGATTCCTCCTTGTGAAGTCAGGAGCATGTCTAAAGCCATCCTATTTTGCATAGTGATATCTGCTAGTTGTTTTATTTCTTGCTGTACAGCAGAAATTGCATCCACCATTTCATTTCTGATCCTTTCTATTATTGCTGAAATATTTACTATAGCCTTTTCTAATTTGCTCACTCCCAGCCATGGTAAAAACCATCAAGCGAATGAATGGAAGGAAGTTGATCTATCTGTTAGTGGATTATGAGTTCTTTTATGTCTTCGCATAAAGGTTCTCAACCATAATCTGGAGCCTAATTTATTCACCACAGTAATATTTGGGACTAAAGCTCCTAAAGTACATCTTCCTTCCCAGTTTCTAGGCAAAACTTTTCTAGCTTTCCTCCCACAAAGCCAATACCAACCCTTCCGGAACTGGCCAAATAGATCGGAAATTTCCTCCCCAATTTATGATTTTATTACATCCAGGATAGTTTCCCACCTTAATGGTGTTGTTATAGCAATCAAATCTACCTATTCCTTTTGGAGGGGAGCATCTCTGCACACATTTACAATAATTTTGTGTTACACTTGGGATTCCAATTTCCCATTCCTGTTGTTGACTATCCTGACTAACATTAAAAGAGGTATCCTTCCACAAATTTTGCCAATAAATGTTTGCTGGAATCCCTTTTTCTGCATGTTCTGGGAAGTGAGTACATACCCATCAGTTAGTTTTATTTGCAATTCTCATAGTTTTCTCTATTAATCCCAGGTGGACGTTAGAATTCCATGGATTTGGATAACTTTCTTGGTTCCCTTTGGTGGCATGTAGAAGTATTATTAGGCAAAAGAGGGATATCATTTTCTCTATTTCTTTCACTTTCCACTTGAAAGAATTCAGTATATTTACAAAAATATGTTAACAATATTAGTGTTCCCAATAATACAAGAAAATACAGAAGTAATTGCCTTTGAACACAATCTATATGGGCTATGGATTCTATCTGAATCCAAGTGCAGTTCATCTATTTCCAAGTCAGCTTCAATTTCAACAGTGCTCTTTCTCTCGATGTCCACTCTTCCGGAGGGGAGGTTTTCACTTGCGTGTAGTGAATCCAGGAATCTCTTCCTTTTACTTTAATAGCTGTGGGGGTAATTAGTAACACCAAATATGGTCCCTTCCAATGTTCTTTCAAAGGTTCATCTTTCCAGGTTCGGATGTAGACTTGGTCTCCTGGTTGAAAGGTATGTACTGGAGTGTCTAGTGGAACAGGTGTTCTCTCATGCAGGTACCTGTGAAGGAAAGACAAAGTACGCCTCAATGACAGCAGATATTCAGTCAGTATCTGGTCTCCACTGACATGCATTTGATCACTCCTTCCTGTTAATTTATTCACAGGATACGGTTTACCATACAGAAATTCAAAAGGACTAACCCCTTCCCTAACTCTAGGGGTAATCCTGATTCTTAGCAATGCTATAGGTAGAACTTCTATCCATTTAATTTGAGTTTCCTGGCATAATTTCGAAATTTGTCTCTTTAAAGTTTGGTTCATCTTGCTCTACTTTCCCACTGGATTGCGGACTCCAAGGAGTATGTAGATTCCCATCAAATTGTAAAAACTTGGCAACCTCTTGTACGATTTTAGCAATAAAATGGGGCCCATTATCTGAGGCCATTCCTTCAGGGATACCGAATCTAGGGATTATTTCTTTCAACAGTACTCTGACTACCTCTCTAGCTTTGTTGGTTCAACATGGGAAAGCTTCCGGCCATCCAGAAAAGGTATCTACCAATACCAATAAGTTGATCTGTCAGAAAAGGTTATTTGTGCTCTTAATTTGCAAAGTAAATCATGTCCTAGAAGAGGAATGGGGCACTCTGGCATATAGAGAAACTCATGAGATACTACTTTACCTCCAATCTTACATTCCATCGGTTTCAGAAATTATTTAAAAGTTCACTTTCCCGTGACCCCAACAATAGGCATATAAATATTACTTAACGGTCCCTTACAGCTAGTCACTACAGAATGGGTGGCCCCCGTGTCTATCAGAAAATCTATAATTTCATTCCCCAGCTGAACTGGAACCAGGGAGGGCGGCTGGGGAAACTTCAATATTCTCCCCTGGTCCCCGTCAATCCGAATCTGAGGTTCCCAACATAATTAGATCAGCCTCCCGTGTAGATCCCCTTTTGGGTAATCGGCTTTCTCTTCGGGCATTCATTTTTCCAATGTCCATCTTCCCTACAGTATGCACACTGATTTGATCCTAACAGATGACTTGCAACAGGGATAGACCTAGGGTTCCAACCCTGGCTCCTACCTCTGCCTCTGTCATTTCCTTGATAATATCCTTAACCCCTTCCTCTGCCTTTTGCCGAATTCCCTGCAATTGCTGTGGCCAGTAATGTAGCCTGCAGCTTCCTGTCCTTTAATTTTTCCTTTTGTTTCTCCTTTTTCTCTGTTTCGTCCTGATAATTATACACCTTGTAAGCTATTTCTGTCAGTTGGGATATAGACGTTCCTCCTGCTCCATCCACTTTTTGTAGCTTTTTCCTTATATCCGGGGCAGATTGTCCGATAAACAGCATATTAAACATTCTCTGATTAGTCTCTTCCTCTGGGTTCAAGTCAGTCCACTTTCTAGCTGTTTCCCACAATCTCTCATCAAATGCTGAGGGGCTCTCATTATTTTCTTGTTTAATATCATACAATTTTGCTAAATTTTTAGGTCTCGGGACCCCATGTTGTATCCCATATAAAATCAATTGTTGATATTGTTTAATCATAGCCCTCCCTACACTGGTATTGGGATCCCATTCAGGATCATTTTAGGCATGAACCTAGCAGGATCATCGTTGGCATTCCACCTTTGATTTTCCTGTTCGGCTTTTTCCATTACCAATCGCCTTTCTTCTGGAGTAAAAAGAGTGCCTAACAGTGTCTGCATGTCTCCTCACATAGGGTTATGATTACATATAATTGCATCCCCTAATTGATACATTTTGTCCGGGTTTTCCCAATAGGATCCAACTGATTGCTTCCAATTTAAAAGGTCTGAAGTAGTAAATGGTACATGCACAAACACCGGTAAGCCTTCCACTCCAATTGCCTGTCAGAGTGGTGCCTGTATCACAGGTGCACGAGCTCGAGTCCTTCTGGAGATTGGTGAAGAGTCCATCTGGGAGGACTGTTCCCGTATTCCATCAGACTCAATTTCATTGTTTAACTCCTCCTGCTTAGTTCTTGGTACTAATAATTGAACGTCCTCTTGTTCCTCATTTCCCCTGATACATCCTTTCCCAATATCACATGCAGAACAACATCTCTGATTTTTCCCTAACCTGCTTTCTGCCAAAGCATATAAACCATCAGGATCACTATTCAAGTTTACATTTCTTTCTGATTTCATGATTATTTCGCAATGTAAAGAACAAATCAACATATGGTACTTCATCCCATTTATCCATCCTCCTACAGAAAAGCATCAATTGCAACACAGTATTATAATTTAGAGTTCCATTTTCAGGCCATTTTTCATCATCACCTAATTTGTACATTGGCCACCACTGATTACAATATTTACGGAGTTTTTCTTTAATTAGGGATCGCCTCCAAACTTTTGCCAGTTCTTCAGGATGCATCCTAAAGGAGTGCAGGAAGGTATCTCGGTAGAGGGATTTAAACCCATATTATTTCCTAGGAAAAACTTTGTTAACCAGGACTTCATGTACTCAGCAACCAAAGCGTCTACGTACAGAAGTCTAAATAAGCTCCTGCTGTGGTCCTTTTATGGGCATCTTACGCAGAGCAATTTAAGAACAGAAACTGATACTGAAACAGAAACCAGAATGAGGGACATCTCCTTTCGTTAAACAGATCGGTACAGAAAAATATAAACCAGATGCTACTGCTGCGTATCTTTCCTGATGCGTCTTGTGCAGAGCCCAGAACCAGATTTCCCACTCACCGAGATTTCCTTCTCTGCAGTCCCCTGAAGATATCTTGTTAAATTTGTGTTGCACCATTGTGTCGCCACCGCCCGTCCGCAGAAGGGAGGCCGAAGGGAGTCCCCGAACAACAGGTCGGTGCGCGCTGGAATCTGTTCGGACCGCCACTTCCCATCAGGACAGCAAGATGATCCGGGCAAGGCCTTTATGGCAGTCCCATCTGGGTCGCCAAAATGTTGTCTCACAAACAGAGTTCATTACCCAGTGTGCAACACCCAATACGCACACAGAGCTGAGATATCAGTTTATTTCAAGTTTTGCGCAAGACCGGGTGCTCGGTGGTAGCTCCACAAAACTAGCCCCCCAACTCGTTCATACAGGTACAGTATTTATACAGTCTAGTTATACATATGCATAAGTAATTAAATAAAGCAGTTTTCTATTGGTCTACATTTTCTCATCTTATTCTTAAAGCCACAGTATTACTTTAATATTCTATGCGTGCCCAAAGGTCAGGGGTCTCTGCTTGGGCCGGGGTCTCCAGCTCAAGGGGTGTGACTTTTAGTATTATAATGAGGACAGTTCGAGTGAGGGTGCTTCTTACCACACTTCGACTAGTAGCTTCAGATTGTTCCCAAAACATCTTAATTAGCTTGCATATTTCTCCAGGATGTGTTTCACTTCCCAAGGACAATAGTTTTAATTAGACATTCCACATTCCGGTCTGAATCCCCTTATCAGCTTCACATAAGTCCTGGCCTTCTACCAGCTCCTGATTGACTACACCCCCACAATGGGATGGGGGAGAGAATCAGAAGAGTAAAAGTGACAAAACTCGTGGATTGAGATAAAGACAGTTTAATAGGGAAAGCAAAAGCCGCGCACACAAGCAAAGCAAAACAAGGAATTCATTCACTACTTCCCATCGGCAGGCAGGTGTTCAGCCACCTCTAGGAAAGCAGGGCTCCATCACGCGTAATGGTTACTTGGGAAGACAAACATCATCACTCCGAATGTCCCCCCCTTCCTTCTTCTTCCCCCAGTTTATATACTGAGCATGACATCATATGGTATGGAATAGCCCTTTGGTCAGTTGGGGTCAGCTGTCCCAGCTGTGTCCCCTCCCAACGTCTTGTGCACCTGGCAGAGCATGGGAAGCTGAAAAGTTCTTGATTTAGTATAAGCACTACTTAGCAACAACTAAAACATCCCTGTGTTATCAACACTGTTTTCAGCACAAAGTAAAAACATAGCCCCATACTAGCTACTATAAAGAAAATTAACTCTATCTCAGCTGAAACCAACACACTCCTATTTCTAGTATACGTCAAATGTATGCTACACTTCAGCATGTAAGAGGCACAGTTTTTAGGTAGGAAAGAAATGTAACTGTCCAGATCAATATTGTGTATACCAGGATGGGTTTAATAACATTTTGTACAGGCGTCATTAGGATAGTTACGCTATATGCAACTGTGACTTTCCCCACCCCGACCTTTATCTCCTGCAACCCTGCTTAGGTGATAACCACCAGCGGTGATTGTAATGGATGCATCTGGTCACAATGGCTGCATCAGCTCAAAGTGGATTCAGGAGACAGATAACAACACAATAGCCTAGGGCTATTGTGCAATGCACCCACCGAAGAAACTAAAACCTGTGGTCGGCATGCAAATATGACTATGAGTCAATCATCTTATCCCCATAAATAGTGAGCAGCCCAAGAGCCCTTTGAGCTCTCCTGCACGGCAGCGGGCTGCACGCCAGGATCTCCCCTTGAGCAGGGACGCCTCTCAAGGTTACTCCTCGAGGTTGAGAGATTCCTTGCCACAACAGATCCTCGGTAAGTGACTAATAGCATGCTAAACTTTGAAATCTTAGCTAAGTGATATAAAGGATTGATTGTGCATATATAATCCTTTAGACATAAACCGTTGACCAAGTCTGGGACTAGGACTGGATCTAGCCGCACCTAGACTCCTCTCTGAGAAGGAGTTTAGAAAGCAAGGGGATCTTTTCCCGAACCTCATGACTCAACGGGAGGGTCTCCCTGACAGTTTTGTCTGACCCTGTCCTCTATGCAGTAAATAATCAAGTGTACCTTGCCATCGAATCTTGTTAAAACACTGTCGCATTGAACTTTGTTAACTCCCTATTCTGTATCAATAAACTATATTTTTACTTCTCTCTTACGAGTGAAGTGCATGCTCACTCCATCCGCGACAGCAACCTCTTAGAATATACCCATACAACTCACTGAAACAATGCATTTTCTTTCTCCAAATGCTTCATAACTTACAGAAAACTAAACCAGTGTGCAAGAAATTATGTAGTAGGAACCTGAAATGGAACTTGCTGACAGCCCAGTGAATAATTAGCATCTCCAGTTTCTGCTCCTGCTTATTAACTCTTAATCTCAAACTGACTCTGGAGGCAGTTGGCTACTGTACAACTGCTGGACTTGGAGGTTTTTCCTGGCTCCTTATAGTTCAGCACCTGCACATGTGCAGAGCTGCTCAGTTTTGACTGTGTATACTCTCAGCTCCTACTTAAGCCCAAGTGAGCTTGAAGAATCAGTTGCTGATCTAGGTCCCAAAAGAACAAACAAGTGTCTGGCCCCTCACACTCAGCTGTAGGATCAATTTCTTTTAAAATGTAGCTGGAGGCATGGTATCTCCTCCTTTCTATAAAACTTCCAACTGGGCCTGATCCCTGCATATTTATGCATTTTTTTATTGCTTGGAGGGAGGGTGGATAATTGCAAAGTTAGAGACCAGAACTAGGGCTTCCCCCACCAGCATAGGAGTCATCTGCAAGAGTAATGCCTACTTCCCTCCAGAAGAAGCAGAGTAGCATCATCCATCTTACACTACAGACTAGCTATTACAGCCTTTCCCCGAAAGGCCTGCATTTCCCAAACACGTTCGAACCTTCAGGCTCAAGGAGGCCTGAATGAACCAAATTATCCCACTTTTTTCATCAGTACTTAGTTAATAAATTATTATATTCAAAATAGGCACCACTCAAGCTTTAAAAATAAATCAGAGGCAAATCCTTTCCAGCTGTTTGAAAAAAAAACAGCAATAGGTCCCCATCCTTGGGTCCCTTCCCCTGCTTTGGAAGCCAAGAGCACGCACACAGGCCGGAGGCTGGCAGGATTTGACACTTAGAGTCAGTGAATGCATTTCCCACTGAAACTGTGTGTGGCCCCTGATCATCATCCTGGCTGTCTTGGATTCTGTGCTAAAGTACCTCTCCACATACATTGCCACAGAGCTGAAACTCAGCACTGAGGATTCCAGGATCAAGTGTCTAAACTTTAGGGGTTGCAATATACATCTCAATCCATCCAAATCCTTTCTGGGATCTAATTTCAATCTGTCATGACTTGATAGCTACAGGGATTAAATAGTCAAAAGCTAAAATATAAATTATTTTTTATTTGTTTTATAAAGATGACTTGTATGTAATCTCATAAGAAATAATTTGCAACTCATGTCCAAGATAAAGTTTAAATTCTTTCAGCATTAACAATACACCATAAATGTCAGTATTCCCATAAAAGTATCCAGGTAACAAAACTTACTTTCTTGGAATTGTACAACAGGGATGCAATTAAAACTGCCCCAAAGTTTTGGGTACTTGAAAATCCCACAGATCAGATCAAGCACAAAGCAAAAATCTCAAGCTTCTTTTCTGTTAGTGGCAATCATAATAGAAAACAGTACTTTTAAAGGTAACATTAAAACACCTCTAACTCCTCATTTACAGGTCTGTTGCATGCACCAATTCCTTAATAAATTCATACAGTACAAATGCAACTTGCATACAAATAGCTAGGTCCTTTAGTTTCCATACATGTGTGACCTAACAATCTGCCTAAATATGGCAAACAACATACAGGTTGATTCTATACGGACTGGAGTCATGCCCTGTCACCACTGCCTGCCCCACTCTCAGTAGCTCAGAGAATGGCACATATCTTTTTGCCTAGTTCCGGAGAACAGAGACAAGGTAACTGGTGCTATTAATGGAGAAACTTTAACCCTGAGTTGTTAAAAACAAACAATAATAATAATGAAAAAACCAACAGAAAATCTTTCTAGGCATGTATTTCAATAGATAATGGAAATAGAAGAAAATAGAGCACAGTACAGTCATGCTAGGTGACATTTAGGCTTCAATTAAAAAATGTTTCTTGAAAAGTTATTTGAGAACTAAGATTTTGGCTATTGAATCACAAGATTTCCCCCCCCCCCCCCAACAGCCTAGGCTACCGATATCAAAATATATCCATAGACACATTGAATAATATTAGGATACTTTGGTGAACAAATCAGTAGGATGTTTTGATCATTACACTACAAGACAGTTTGGATAATCCTCAAATTAGTAGGTTTCCAACATTTAGGATAACGTTCAAGTGAGTAGAAGTTTCCTACATGAAATGAATTAAGTTATCTTAGTAAAAGACGATATATCAAAAAAATCTATGATCTTCAAATTAAATGCCATACTTTGACAGATTAACATACATTCCTTTCTTTAAGTAATATAGTATTTAAAGTAATATAGTTTGTAAACACATATAACAATATTTATGTATTAACTATATTAATAATAAGCTTTAGATTCTATAAACAGTATTTATTGAAGATTTTTTCTTTTAATAAAATGCAGCTGACAGTCTCAAGAACTTATAACATTTAAGGTGAAGTAATTTTTTTCCTCAGTATTCAAAGTACTCAGTACTTGTCATACACATTTTAATTTTCCCAATGAGTATCTTTATTTTCATGCATCTTCTAGACAGAGATCATCTATCCATTCACTTCTTATGGGATAGACATGAACAAGTTGTTGAAAAAAAACCACCTTTTTTTTTTTTTAAATCAGAGATCCACGCTGCTCCCCCCACCCCCCAAATTCTGAATCCCAAATAACTTACAGTAAAAATACAAATTCTGTTTTGGAAGAAAACATACAAAATATATGCAGTGTAGTGCATGCACCTAAATATCTTGATTGTCAAGTAGCACAAGTTTCCACTTTGACATATATGCTTTTTTTTTTTTTTTAGACAAGAGTTTGTTTCACTGATCTTTCCTAATCCCATTTCTTGCCATCTTTGGTAGTCGCTGTCCCTTCGTGTAAGCATGGTACCAGAAGTGGAGAAACAAGACTAAAAACATAGAGCCATATAGCCAAATAATAAACATGAAAATTGGATACTGGTACGGACAATCATCCATGATGTAGATTTGTCCTATATGTCCTGTAATCATAATAAACTGGACCTGGAGGAAAAAGATGAGGAAAAGAAATACTTTTTAAATAAATCACAAACTTACTACAGAAGTTTAAAAAGATTCAGCATAGCTCACATACAGAAAAACAGAAAGTTGGGAGTGGGGGGCTTTTTAAAAGTATAGAGATGTACCTTTAGAGCCCCTCTCCCAAAATGTTACTTCACTGAAAAACATTTTCACAGAGTAAAGAAAGTGAAGTCCTGGGACAAACTGAATCACAAGCAGCATTGAGAAACCCATACTAGGAGAAAAGGAGTCTGCACTGGCCAGTTCAGAGAAGAAAGAAGGAAGCAGACGTGTTTGACCAGTGACAAATGGGAGACTCCTTTAAAAAAATTAGCCAGAAAAACAAAAAGACAACCGTTATAGGATTGGCGAACATGAATTCCCACCCACCCCCCGCACACTAGCATGTGACACAAAGGTCCGCAAGGTCCCAAAAAACAATTTCATGGAGGATATAAAAAAAAAAAATTTTCCACATGAACTCCAAGTTAATCCACAGGTAGCACCACCAAGACAAAAAGACTTTAAATAAGTTATAAATATTCAAGCTAAATCATTCAGAGTTACACATAGTTACATGAACTATTCTAGTAACACCAGACCTGGTGCAAGCAGTTACATCCATGGCTGCTTCTCCCTGCTCCTTTCCCTCCTCCATCAGCATCCTTGCTGAGGCCAAACGAATTGTTTAGACAGAAGCTGAATTTTGAAAATTCAGCTATTAGAAAAGTAGGGCATGAAGAAAGCACCCAGAGCAGTAACCATTTGAAAGTGATCTAATGCTGATAAAACATGTAATGTAATTATTGCAAGAGTACTTTTTAATGCTCTGAATTAAGGAGAGGTAAATTCTCTAAACACAAACAATTTATAAGAAAGAATGGACATGAAATTCTTGAGAAATACTTCTTTTTCCCTTTGCTCATTGCTATTTACATGTGTATTCTATACATTAATTAATTATGTTTTCTTGGTGTAAACTTATATTCTAATAATTTTTATACAGGAAATGAGTTTTGTAAATATATTTACCAAATACTGCATAACTGAAAAGCTCATGTGTCTAAATCTGTGATTATAGTGAACACTGAAGTCAGCAGATTTAAGTAAATAACTGAGTGGAGCTCACAACTTTTCTTTTACTCAGTTAAAACATAAATAAAACTTGTACCAACTGTAAGCTACATACATGAACATAACTAAAAGTACAAATGTATTGCATTAAGTCTGCATTAGCCTTAATCAGCTTTCTGAGAGGTGTTTAAGTCAAACAGAAAATTACTCACAAGTTGTATAGTTGTCATGTATTTTTTCCACCACAAATATTTATGATAGGCTGGTCCCAAAGAACAGATTCCATAATAAGTGTACATGACAACATGGACAATACAGTTCAGCAAAGCATGAAACGTTCCTAAACCACCTGTAGAAAAACAAAATATGGTAGTATTATTGCATCAAGCACTTAAAAAGCCACCTCAGGTCCTAGTAGTTTGGTTTGAGTTGGGGGAAAAACCCCAGACCACAAAATATAAAGTATTTTACCTGAATTGGGTTGACACCAATTCTGAAGTATCTCATCAGTTTCCTTTCTTAGAAAAGGCTTATCTGAGCATTTCCAAAAAAATCAATAAAACCTAGCTGATCTAATTACCTGTAAAAGGTTTAAGTGGAAGTTTTTGTTCTTTGGGTTGATTTTTTTAAATTATTATTTTTTAATTATTAAAACATATACACGAAGGAGGTGCAGAGAATTTAGTGGAAACAGCATTCCTCCTGTTTTACACCTCTTTTCTAGACACCATGATGTGCAAAGCTCTGGAGGATAAGTAATAATTCTCTCCCCAACAGAGATTTCCAGATTTCCAGGGAAAGAATCAGAGTTTCAGACAGTAAGTTTTCAGAATCATGACCTAAGTGAGGGTCTCACAAATCCATAGTCCATCTCAAAAGCATACGTACAGTGAAAAGGAAATTTAAGGCCAAGTAATCCCCCCTTTGGGGCAAACTCATGACTGAAACTGGTAAGATACGAACATTTCACAAAGCGAGTAAGGAAATATTTCCTTTTCCATTGGATCAACTATGGAGTTAGATGATCCTGCTCAAAGTAATTTTATTTTAATTAACACAAGAAATTATAGGTAAAAATGATCCAAGAAGTGGCATACAGCAAAGTATTAAGAGAAATATGAACATGAAAATATTGAGCATCAGGAAGAAAACAAAATGTCATGAAAAACAGACACTTAGTGAGAATATTTTTGTATCCAAAAGCCAATTTTCCATTAAGAATCATTCAAGTTAAAAATAAAACTTATTTTGTGATTTTAGTAGCTCACACTAGTCTTCCAGCTTGATAGATCATAACTCCTCCAGCTGTGATTGCAAACTTTCTTTGAAACTTAGCTATTTGCATTTTTTAAAATAATTCAAGTGTTCTTACAGTTCAAACATACATATTTTCTTTTGGCTTGCACAGTGAACATTCAAAAGAAAAAATAAATAGTTAAAGCAGAGAAAAAAAAAAAAGAAAGAAAAAACAACCTAAACAACAGTATAAAAATATGCTCCAAAAAGCAACACCATACATAAGCACCATCTTACAGTTCTCTGTTTACATCAGATCAGAAAAAAAAAAAAAATCAGCATCTCCTTTCACAAATGTGTTGTTTTTTAAAAACAGGTTGAAAACTTGATCAGTGCCACTATTTAGAAGGAAGGACAAACAGTGATGAAACTGAATACAAGATAATAATCAGCAGGACTGAAATTCTTGGAAAAAAATTTAAGTTATCAAACAGATCAATATTTGGAAAGATTAGTATAAAGATAAGCAATAGAGTTGTAGGAATAAACACAGCTCTTCATGAGTATGAGAGATTATTACGAGCAGAGGACAAAACAGATCTTTCACACTTTGCTGAAAGTATTTGTCAAATTATCACATGGCAAATTTGAATCTGATGCAAAATCAGAAGCCTGTATCTGGTATACTGATCCAATGTCCAGATAAAAGGCAGAAAGTTAATCACCTATAAATGGAAACTTTTCAAGGTTGAAGAGAAGGGACTGTCAGTTGCTGGGATTCTTTGCAAATCTATAAACATACTGAACTGTATGCTGAGAAACTATTCACAGTTTCATCATTAATTTAAAATACCAGTTACTCATCAACATTTGAGAAAGACATGATCAAGACACCAGCTTCCTAATAACAGAAACTCAACAAATACAACAGAAGTATATCCTTTTATACACTAGGAAAATCTGCACACAGAACATATTCAAAAGACCCCATCTACAAATCTTCTGGACTGCTTTCAGGGCTTATTTTTGTATTCATAAAACAGGCACTAACAGATCTGATTTAATAGGCAACAGTTCTCTTCATCAATTTGTCACTGATTTTCTGGGAGAAAAAAATAACATGCCAGAGGACATGAGTGAAAGGACATGTACAAAACCCCCTCTTTCTTGGTAGAAACACCTAAAAAATCTCACACCCTCTTAGAGATGTACTACTAAATGACTGTGCATTTCACCACTCCATGCTTACCAGGCTATTCTTATGGCAAGCTATATTTATTAGTGTTGCACATTAATACTATAGCATAGAAAGATGCATGCATAGACACACAGAGCAGGAAAAGAGAAAGTGAAGGTAAGCTAGAAGTGGACAAAGACTTTCAATTCATTACAATTCAAATAAGTTTCTGTAACAAATAAGGTCCAGAAAATATCTCTGTAGTTTTGAGAAAGCCAAAGTATTAGATGTAAATAAGCCCCAATTATGCTACCTAAGGCCAGTAAAAACTGCAACAAAGCCTGAATAATTTTTTCAACAGGCAAAACAAAGGATGGTAAGAACAATGAGAACAGTCCTCCCCTCTAATTCAATTCTTATATTTCAGGGGGACAAATGCCTTTGAAGTAGTTTCAACAGAGTATCTGCCTCATACTCCTCCCCTAGTACTTCTGATTTTGCAGTCATATCTCTTTTTCATGTAATAATGCTCTTTGCTTACATATACCTCTCTCCTCTGCACCTTCTTCCCCGTACGAGAAACCACATCACACAAAATGCTGTCAAATTGGAAAAATTAGTAGTCCCCACCCACTTAAATAATTGTTATGTATGGTGATCTCAGATGTTCCATGAAATAATGCAGACATCTAAATTTAAAAACATTGATGTCTGCAAGATTTTTAATTCTGTTCTTCAAATATTTTTGGCTAGCATAGTTAACTTTTACTACCAGCAAATATGTATAAATTAAACTGTCTCTCCACTACCTGCAGCAAATTTGACTCCAAACCACCAGGTCCATGGCATGATGGAATGATGGAAGACATGCAGGAATGTAACTTGGTTGTTTTTCTTACGCAGCACAAAAAATATCTGAAACAGATTTTTAATGAACAGAATGTTACAGGAGATAATCAAGCCCAACATACTTATAGAAAACTGTATGCATCAGTGCGGGTTGCTCACTACTACACATTTAAAAATTCTTCACAGTTGCAGTCTTGGAAGAAGAAGGGAAACTGAGACTCTGGATATGCAGACTAGTTTTCAAAAAAAAATTAAACCAGTACATAAAATACACCTGTAGAGTCTCAAAAGCCAGGGCAAACTTAGAAAGCAAGTGTCCAACGTTGAGCCATCAGCTATGTGTGCAACGGACAGCATAAGATGGACTTACTGAGACTGAGAAGTATCTAGAAGAATCAGATTTTAAGTCCCCTGAACTACTAAGGCAAAGCCATTTGAGAAAATTAACTGAAGGACTAGCAACAGATACAGAGAGGAGAAAATATTAAGTGAGAGAATATCCTGGTTTCTGCTGGGATAGACCTAATTTTCTTCCTAGTAGCAGGTATAGTGCTGTGTCTGGGATTTAGGATGAGAATAATATTGATAACACACTGATGTTTTAGTTGTTGCTAAGCAGTGCTTACACTAGTCAAGGACTTTTCAGCTTCCCATGCTCTGCCAGGTGCACAAGAAGCTGGGAGGGGGCACAGCCAAGATAGTTGATCCAAACTGGCCAAAGGGCTATTCCATACCATATGACATCATGCTCAGTATATAAACTAGGGGAAATTGGACAGGGGGGAGTGATCGCTGCTCAGGGACAGGCTAGGCATCGGTCAGCGGGTGCTGAGCAATTGCCTTGTGCATCACTTGTTTTGTACATTCTTTTGGCATTATCATTATTATTATTTTATCTTCCTATGCTGTTCTATTAAACTGTCTTTATCTCAATGCACAGATTTTACATTTTTTTCTGATTCTCTCATGCATCCCACTGCGGGGGGGGAGGAGAGTGAGCGAGCAGTTGCTGGCTGCTTAGTTGCCGACTGGGGTTAAACCACAACAGCCCGGCTAGCTCAGTCAGTAGAGCATGGGAAGATAAAAAATGCTTGAATAGTATAAGCACTCCTTAGCAACAACTAAAACTTCAGTGTGTTATCAATATTATTCTCATCCTAAATTCAAAACACAGCACTATAACAGCTACTAGGAAGAAAATTAACTCTATCCCAGCCAAAACCAGGACAGTATCCAGCCCTTATTCTATACCATCTACGTCATGCCCAGCTCCTACACTTGCCAATACATTCCAATTAAACACCACGACCTTTACTGTCTTTTGATATATACACACAGATATCATTCCTTTAGTCTATGGGCCATCCTTCTAAAATGTCCATTGAGTTCATTTAGTCCATGACTTTGGGCTCCATCTCTCATAAGAGTCTTTCAGGGAAGAAGAGATGGTGTGTGGGGTTGGATTGTTACAGGCTGAAGCCAGTTCTGGTTCCATCACTGCTGCACTTAGCTCGGTTTCATCCAAGTTCATTCTTCATTAATCTGGGTGATTCTCACTGAAATACCCTTGATATGGCATATAGCAACCATAAAAGTGATGACATACAGTATTATATAGCAATTAACATCATACCATTCAGTTCATTGGCTATTCTCACCCAAAATCAAATCCCCTTGAGGTACACAGCAGACTTCCCCATCCTCCTGCATTACCCACCAAGTGCACCCAGGTCCTTGAGCAAAAGCAATCCCATGAATGGGCTTGCCTTTGCCTGAGGCAGGAGTAACCCAGACTGTCTTCCCCAGCATAGTTTTCTATGTGCACTACAGGGACTTTATCCCCTTCTACAGTATGTAAGAGTTTTCATTGGGCAGGGCCAGCTCGATTGGCAGAGCCCCTAGCGTTGACTAACCAGGTGGCCTTTGCTAAATGTGCATCCCAATGTTTGAATGTCGCACCACCCAGTGCTCGCAGTGTAGTCTTTAACAGTTCATTGTATCGTTCATTTTTCCCAGAGACTGGTGCATGATAGGGGATGTGATATACCCACTCAATGCCATGCTCTTTGGCCCAGGTGTCTATGAGGTTGTTTCAGAAATGAGTCCCGTTGTCTGACTCAATTCTTTCTGGGGTGCCATGTCACCATAGGACTTGCTTTTCAAGGCCCAGGATAGTGTTCCGGGCAGTGGCATGGGGCACAGGATATGTTTCCAGCCATCCGGTGGTTGCTTCCACCATTGTAAGCACATGGTGCTTGCCTTGGCGGCTTTGTGGGAGTGTGATATAATCGATCTGCCAGGCCTCCCCATAGTTATATTTCCGCCACATTTCCTCCATACCACAGAGGCTTTAGCTGCTTGGCTTGTTTGATTGCAGCGCATGTTTCACTTTCATGGATAACCTGTGCAATAGTGTCCATGGTCAAGTCCACCCCTCGATCACGAGCCCATCTATATGTTGCATCTCTTCCTTGATGGCCTGAGGGGTCATGGGCCCACCAAGCTATAACTAATTCACCCTTATGTTGCCAGTCCAGATCCACCTGAGCCACTTCAATCTTAGCAGCCTGATCCACCTGCAGGTTGTTTTGATGTTCCTCAGTGGCCTGACTCTTGGGTACATGAGCATCTATGTGATGCACTTTTACAACCAGGTTCTCTACCCAGGCAGCAATATCTTGCCACAATGCTGCAGCCCAGATGGGTTTACCTCTGTGCTGCCAGTTCCTCTGCTTCCATTGCTGCAACCACCCCCACAAGGCATTTGCCACCATCCATGAGTCAGTATAGAGATAGAGCACTGGCCACTTTTCTCGTTCAGCAAGGTCTAAAGCCAGCTGGATGGCCTTTACTTCTGCAAATTGGCTCGATTCACTGTCTCCTTCAACGGTTTTGGTGACTTGTCCTATAGGACTCCATACAGTAGCCTTCCACCTCCGATGCTTTCCCACAAGACCACAGGACCCATCAGTGAACAGGGCATATTGCTTCTCATTTTCTGGTAGTTTATTGTACAGTGGGGCCTCCTCAGCACGCGTCACCTCCTCCTCTGGTGATATTCCGAAATCTTTGCCTTCTGGCCAGTCCATGATCACTTCCAAGATTCCTGGGCAATGGGGGTTTCCTATCCGAGCCCGTGTGATCAGTGCGACCCACATACTTACTCCCACATGCTTACTCCATGTAGCATCAGTTGCATGATGTGTAGAGGGGACCCTCCCTTTGAACATCCAGCCCAGCACCGGCAGCCGGGGTGCCAGGAGGAGCTGTGCTTCAGTACCAACCACTTCTGAAGTAGCTCGCACCACTTCATATGCTGCCAATATCTCTTTTTCAGTTGGAGTATACCAGGCCTCGGATCCTCTGTATCCCCGACTCCAAAACCCTAGGGGTTGACCTTGAGTCTCCCCTGGTGCTTTCTGCCAGAGGCTCCAGGTAGGGCCATTCTCCCTGGCTGCGGTGTAGAGCATATTTTTTATATCCTGCCCTGCCTGGACTGGCCCAAGGTCTACTGCATGAACTATCTCCCATTTAATTTGTTCAAAGGCTTGTCATTGCTCTGAGCCCCATTGGAAATCGTTCTTCTTCTGGGTCACTTGACAGAGAGGGCTTACGACCAGACTGTAATTGGGAATATGCATCCTCCAAAAACCCACAACACCTAAGAAAGCTTGTGTTTCCTTTTTGCTAGTTGGTGGAGACATGGCTGTTATTTTGTTGATCACATCCATTGGGATCTGAGGACGTCCGTCTTGCCATTTTATTCCTAAAAACTGGATCTCCTGTGCAGGTCCCTTGACCTTCCTTTGTTTTATGGCAAAACCAGCTTTCAGCAGGATTTGGACTGTTTTTTTCCCCTTTCTCAGAAACCTCTTCTGCTGTGTTGCCCCACACGGTAATGTCATCAATGGATTGCAGATGTTCTGGAGCTTCACCCTGTTCCAGTGCAGTCTGCATCAGTCCATGGCAAATGGTAGGGCTGTGTTTCCACCCCTGGGGCAATCGATTCCAAGTGTACTGAACGCCCCTCCAAGTCAAAGCAAATTGTGGCCTGCACTCTGCTGCCAAAGGGATTGAGAAAACCGCATTAGCGTTATCATTTATAGCATACCATTTGGCTGCTTTTGACTCCAGTTCCTATTGAAGTTCCAGCATGTCCAGCACGGCAGCACTCGGCGGCAGCGTGACTTCATTCAGGCCACGATAGTCTACTGTTAGTCGCCACTCTCCATTACACTTTTGCACTGGTCATATGGGACTGTTAAAGGGTGAACGAATCTTACTGATCACTCCTTGGCTCTCCAGTCAACGAATCAGCTTATGGATGGGAATCAGGGAGTCTCGGTTGGTGCAATATTACTGCCGGTGCACCGTTGTGGTAGCAATTGGCACCTGTTGTTCTTTGACCCTCAGCAACCCCACAACAGAAGGGTCCTCCGAGAGACCGGGCAAGGTGGACAGCTGTTTAATTTCCTCCGTCTCCAAGGCAGATATACCAAAAGCCCACCAGTACCCTTTTGAGTCCTTGACATACCCTCTCCTGAGGTAGTCTATGCCAAGGATGCATGGAGCCTCTGGGCCAGTCACAATGGGGTGCTTTTGCCACTCATTCCCAGTTAGGCTCCCTTTGGCCTCCAATACAGTCAACTGTTGGCATCCCCCAGTCACTCCAGAAATACAGATGGGTTCTGCCCCTGTATAGCTTGATGGCATTAGGGTGCACTGTGCACCGGTGTCCACTAGAGCCTTCTACTCCTGTGGGTCTGATGTGCCAGGCCATCGAATCCACACAGTCCAGTAAACCCGGTTGTCCCTTTCCTCCACCTGGCTGGAGGCAGGGCCCCTCTAGTCCTGGTCATAGTATTTGTTACTCATTTCTTGTACATACGAGTCAGGAGCTCCTTCATTAAGATCAGGAGTAAGATCAGCCCTTCTGCTCTGTCTGGGGAACTGCTCAGGGGGAACCAGAGCAGCAATTTTCCTGGAAGAACCCCCTTTGGTGATTGATTGTTTTTCCTTGCAACTCACGTACCCGTGCCTCTAGGGTCGAGGTAGGTTTTCCATCCCACTTCCTCATGGCCTCTCCGTGATCACGCAAGTAAAACCACAGGGTGCCCCGTGGTATGTACCCTCTACATTCTCTCTCTTGAGCTGAAGAACGCTGACTCCTAATAGCTGAGATGCTGGTCCGTACAGGTGGGGAGTAGGACATATCCTCTTTGAATCGTTGGAACTCCCGGTACAGTTTCTCCACCGCTGAGACAAGGGAGGAAGAGATACTTTCTTCGTATTCCCAGAGTTGGCCAGCCAATTCATCCACCGTTTGTCCCTCTCCGTCTTTCCAGGTCATTACTGCCAATGAGTTGGCATATGACCATGGTGTGCTCCATACCAACTTCCGCCACATGGGTCATGTGCACCAGACTTCATCTGGATCTGTAGATAACTGCTCGTTGTCCAGGTCATCATAAATCACCTCCAGCACAGCTAATTCCCTCAGGTACTGGATACCTCTCTCCATGGTGGTCCATTTCCTGGGACGAAATACAACATCTTCCTTGAAGGGATATCTTTCCTTCATAGCTGACAGGAGTCCCCTCCAGAGGCTGAGGGCTGGTTCCCCTTTTCCAATCATTTTGTCAATGCCCCCTTCCCTAGAAAGGGATCCCAGCTGTTTGGCTTCCTTACCCTCTAATTCCAGGCTACTGGCCCTGTTATCCCAGCATCGGAGCAGCCAGGTGACAATGTGCTCACCTGGATGTCAGCTGAACTCCTTTCGCATACCTCGCAGCTCACTCAGGGATAGGGATCGGGTGGTTACTGTCTCTTTCATGAGTTCTTCCTTTCCCTCCGAGGAAGTAGAGGAACCCTTCCGCTGAGTTCTTCCTTGGGGGGAAGCAGGGAATTCTTCCTCTTCCTCCTCCTGTTCTCGTGACGGCCCTGTTTTTGCGTAGTCTGCCTCCTCACTGCCGGAGCAGTATGCTTCTTCCTCCTGCTCCCTCTTAGGAGAAGCTTCTTCATCCCTTACTAAACGAGCTGACTTTCGCCTCCAAGATTTCTTCTTGTGTATGGGGGCGACTGATACTGGCACGGGTTGGTTCTCTGGTTCAGCTCCAGTGCCTGTCGCCAGGGCTGGAGTAGCCACAGTGCCTGTCACCAGGGTTGGAGTAGCTGCAGTATTCGTAAACAGTTGTTTAACCCTAAGCAAGACCTCACACACACACAGGAGCTATAGCAATAGGACCATGCTTGTTTGAACATCCCAAGGATATTCAAAATTCTCAAGAGCTATTGTAACTAGCCTGAAGGAGAAGGGGAAGATGGAGGAAGGTGTATCCCCCATAGGATGGCTCTAAAAGGAGAAAAAGTAAAAAGTGTAATTATTAATAATCTCCGATAGATGGCTCCCAAAGTACAGAGATGATGGCAATGCTGAGTACAAATACCAGACTGATCTCACGACCAACAATTTTATCATACCATAAGCCAGTGTTACACAGTACAGCAAAGCGATAACCTTAATCCACCTCCCAGACGTGATAAATAGCACATAAATACTAATAAACAGCATATACGGCAAGTAAGCTGTTACATAACTGTCCTGGTTTCAGCTGAGATAGAGTTAATTTTCTTTATAGTGGCTGGTATGGGGCTATGTTTTGGATTTGTGCTGAAAACAGTGTTGATAATACAGAGATGTTTTAGTTGTTGCTGCACTAGTCAAGGACTTTTCAGCTTCCCATGCTCTGCCAGGTGCACAAGAAGCTGGGAGGGGACACAGCCAGGATAGTTGATCCAAACTGGCCAAAGGGCTATTCCATACCACATGACGTCATGCTCAGTATATAAAGCTGGGGAAGAAGAAGGAAGGGGGAGGGACATTTGGAGTGATGGCGTTTGTCTTCCCAAGTAACCATTACGTGTGATGGAGCCCTGCTTTCCTGGAGATGGCTGAACACCTGCCTGCCCATGGGAAGTGGTGAATGAATTCCTTGCTTTGCTTTGCTTGTGTGAGTGGCTTTTGCTTTCCCTATTAAACTGTCTTTATCTTAACCCTCGAGTTTTCTTACTTTTGCTCTTCCAGTTCTCTCCCCCATCCCACCGGGGGGGAGTGAGCGATCGGCTGTGTGGTGCTTAGTTCCTGGCTGGGGCTAAACCACGACAGTCCTTTTTGGCGCCCAACGTGGGGCTCGAAGGGTTTGAGATAATGACAGATTTTATTGGAATGTGCTAGATAGAATTTATAGCTGTTATTGCTGTTTAGTTATTAATTGGCAGGCTTCTGTGCTTGCCATGGGGCTTGCTTGCCTTACTGTATGTTAGAGTCTAGGGCTCGTTAGTGGATGCTTTTTGCTTTCACTGCTTGCCGTGCTGCTGTACTGCTGATCATCTTACTGTGCTGTGCCTGGGAACATTCTGATAACAGCAATGGCCTTGCGCCTGGGCTGGCAGATGGCCAGGGCATCGCTGCTGTTTCTGTGCTGCTGTACTGGACAGGCTGGAACTCCAGTGTGAACTCCAGTCGATGGGACTGTGACCTGTGGATGAATCCACGTGGGAGCAGGACACCCTGAAGCGTCTGTGCCCATGGATTAGCCCATGCCAGAGCAGGTATATCTTGAAATGTCTGTGGCCATGGTTATGTCTGTGCCACAGCAGGTATACCTCTGAAGGGATTGTGGCCCAAGGATAAGGTCACGCTGGATAAGGTGCACCTCGAAGCATCTGTGGTTGTGGATGAAGTCCATGCTGCAGCAGGTACACCTCGAAGCATCTGTGGCTGTGGATAAAATCCATGCTGCAGTAGGTACACCTTGAAGCATCAGGGGTTGTGCATGAGGCCATGTTGGAGCAAGTTTACTTCTGAAGGGACTACATTCTGTGGATAAGTCCAAGCTGGAGCAGGGGCAAGGGGAGGACTTCATTGCAATGTTAAACCTGATGGTCTGGTCCAAAGGGAGCAGGGGTGGAGATTGTAATGGAAATACCTTTAAATTGTTGTATCCCAGGATTTTAGTTGCATGTTGTGGGAATTACTATAGCAGGAACCCCTTGTTGCTAGCCAGGCTAGGAGCAAGGGGAGGAGTTCATTGCAATGTTAAACCCTATATCCTGGTCCAAAGGGACCAGGGGTGGACATTGTAATGGATATACCTTTAAACTGTTGTAACCCATGATTTGAGTTGCATGTTATTGGAATTACTACAGCTGGAACCACCTGAACAAATGGAGGAGAAGCCTTACAAGAAGCAGCGCAAGCGCAGCAGTGACCTGACCTGAGCTGGCTTTGGTGCCCAATAACTCCAAGAAACACACCACCTCTCCTATCCTGAGTAACAACCATAAGAGATGAAGCCCAAAGTCATGGACTAAATGAACTCAGTGGACATTTTGTGGACATTTATGGACATTTTACAAATATTTTGTAGGGGTGGTCCATAGACTAAGGGAATGATATGTGTGTATTATATCAAAGGATGGGAAGGGTGACGGTGGGTAATGAGAATGTATTGGATAGTGTGGGACCTGAGCATGACGTAAATGGTATGGAATAAGGGGTGGATACTGTCCTGGTTTCAGCTGAGATAGGGTTAATTTTCTTTATAGTGGCTGGTATGGGGCTATGTTTTGGATTTGTGCTGAAAACAGTGTTGATAATACAGAGATGTTTTAGTTGTTGCTGCACTAGTCAAGGACTTTTTAGCTTTCCGTGCTCTGCCAGGTGCACAAGAAGCTGGGAGGGGACACAGCCAGGATAGTTGATCCAAACTGACCAAAGGGCTATTCCATACCACATGACGTCATGCTCAGTATATAAAGCTGGGGAAGAAGAAGGAAGGGGGGGACATTTGGAGTGATGGCGTTTGTTTTCCCAAGTAACCATTACGCGTGATGGAGCCCTGCTTTCCTGGAGATGGCTGAACACCTGCCTGCCCATGGGAAGTGGTGAATGAATTCCTTGCTTTGCTTTGCTTGTGTGCGTGGCTTTTGCTTTCCCTATTAAACTGTCTTTATCTCAACCCTCGAGTTTTCTTACTTTTGCTCTTCCAATTCTCTCCCCTATCCCACCGGGGGGGAGTGAGCGAGCGGCTGCGTGGTGCTTAGTTCCTGGCTGGGGCTAAACCACGACAATAACACAATTCTGAGAACAAATACAACTCTGAGAGCAAGTAAATCAACATTGTGACCAGCGACTACTAAACTAATATAATGAATGTTCATAACACATTTGTTTTAACACACTCTGGTCAGATCTGTTGTTATCTCAACCATTTGAGCCCCATGTTGGGTGCCAAAAAAGACTGTTGTGGTTTAACCCCAGTCGGCAACTAAGCACCACACAGCCGCTCGCTCACCCTCCCACCCTCCCTCGGTGGGATGGGAGAGAGAATCAGAAAAAAAATGTAAAATTTGTGTGTTGAGATAAAGACAGTTTAATAGAACAGCAGAGGAAGAGAAAATAATAATAATAATAATAATAATAAAAAGAATGTACAAAACAAGTGATGCACAATGCAATTGCTCAGCACCCGCTGACCGATGCCCAGCCAGTCCCCAAGCAGCGATCGCTCCCCCCTGGCCAACTTCCCCCAGTTTACATACTGAGCATGATGTCATATGGTATGGAATAGCCCTTTGGCCAGTTTGGATCAACTATCTTGGCTGTGCCCCCTCCCAGCTTCTTGACTTCTTGACTCTTCTTGACCCCCTCCCAGCTTCTGACTGTTAAAGTTAAAAACAGCTAAGAAATTACTTTTGCAATAAAATAAAAAAGCTTCTGAGAAATAGGTACCTAATTAGATGGATTCAAAGAAAACAAATTTAAAAAAAAACAAATCAAAAAACAACCGATTTTTTCAGGCCCAGGACTAATTAAAAAGCAGCAATCTAACCAGTGGGTAGTAGACGTAAATAGAGGACTAAAGTGATCAGGCTTTTCCAGTTTTAGCATTCCTGGCCCTTCCAGTACCATTCCATTTGTCCCAGTCAGTAAGATCTTCCAGTGTTGAATCAGGATTATTTGCACATGAAAGTTAGATGGCTAGCTTTGCTTGCAGGGTGTAGAACATCCTAACTGCTCATGAGTCATCTCCTGTATCACCACTATTGTGCCCCACACATAATAAGGCCAACGAAATCACAGCTGATTTCAACACTCAGAAGCTGGTTTGAGAATAGCTAAACCAACTATACTAGGTGTCAGTCTTGGGAAGAGGGGAAGGCAGATGGCTGGTGGTGGTGAGTGAGGTCTTCATGCATTCTGCTTTAATGCATTGCTGCTCAGGCTTTCTTTGAAACAGCTTAGAGTGCCGGCCAAACACATCTATCCTGACCACCAAGGCATACACAGGAATTTAGAGAAAGTAAGTAGGGCCACTTATGCTGTATTCAGAGCTGCTGATGCAAATATTCCAGATGTGGAAGAAAAAATCTGAAAGCGACATGGAAAAAAATTCAACATTATCAACACCATTTTTTATCTGCAGTGTTGAGATAAGCATTGCCATAGCACAACAGGTTAGTGCATTCAACTGTTAAACAGACAAGTTATCAGGGCTTTCTAAATTTTTAAAGGTGTGTTCTCTCATTAACATTTTTCCTGATAATCAAGAAGTGACGGTGTAATGGGACAATAAGATGAGAAGAGATAATAAGGGTAAACACCTTGATGGTATTCCAATAATCAAAGGCTGGAGGGCTACATATGGAGCAATTTATGCCCTCAGCCCCCAACAGCACCGGTTCTTCTACTGTGAAAAGGAAGTATCACTACTTCTTTTATTAGGCTACAAATACTTACAGTGTCTAATAATTCAATGAACTTGGAAAAGTAGTAAAGCCAACAAGTTCGTACCATCTGCAAGAGCAAAAACCAGAAACTGTCAAATCATAATAGTCGTAAATAAAACTAAACAGCTGCAGGAAAAATAAGTAACTATATAAAAGGAAAGTATTGGGATCAGTAAGTGGTGTCACAAGGTTGACAAATATTTTAATGTATAGTTTGTTTGTTTTTTCTTTAAAAACACAAAACATTCTTTAATCCTGAAGGAATGTTAAAACCAAGATGAACAAGCCAACAAATAAGTTGCCTCTTTCTTTTTCCCAGTCAACCCCTCCAGTTAACTTTCATGCTCTACATTATGCAAGAGGGCATTTCCATTTACTGCATTCCACTCTACAGCAGTGTGTTTGGTTGTTCAAAAAGCATTTCCAAAAATAAAGTCAGTGTAGCACAACAATTCAGCCTTGCATTTGGCAACTTACTCTTAGAGCTGTAGGTGACCTCGAGTAGTCAACGATATCGCACCGGAATGAGTACCCTGTGGCCCAACCCGACATAAGAAACTGGAGCAAAGAAAAGGGAAAGGGCAAAGATTTACTTTATGTCTTTTGAAAAAAATCATTAATTTCCGATTACTTTTGCAATCACTAAGCATGAGGGGAAAACAGTATTAAAAACTTGTTGAATCAGCAGCCTTGTCAGTCATCTACCTCTGTGTGGGCTAGCTACCATAAAATCCTTTGCTGTTGCAGATTAATGAATTTCTAATTCCAGGACCACACCTATGGACAAGAACTTTCTTCCTACACCCATTATCTCAGCATTAGTAACGAAGAGGGGCAACAGCTACATCTCAAAACCAATGTTCTAAAAGCAACTTATTGTATAAATCAGACCACAAAACCAAATCAACCATTTTGAAATTTTTTGAAAATTGCTATCACAGCCAAACATCTTAATACTGAAAGAAAACCAGCACAACAGAAAAATATGGCTTAATATCATTAAAAGACAAGGAACAAATCAAAATGCACTATATTTTTAGTATCATAGTTTCTAAAATTTTGCTTAGTTGAACTGCATGATTCAGTTAGTCTTTCACTGATATCAGGGATGAGAAGTTAGGGTTTTATAATCAAGAGCACATGTATAGGACCAAAGGACTATATGTAACAAGTATCATTTAATCTTTTCTCTTGGAATATATTAGAACTTGGACAAGAGCAACATTGTTAATATTACACTTGGCTCATTTGCCAGCCAGCCTCTAGGACTACTGTATCTTACAGCTGTTTAAAAAGTACTTCTCATTGATTGATCATCATCATCCACTCATGCACAATAGGAGGTTCAGCTCTCTTAAGATGGAGGGTTTTAGTCTGTGACCACAACAGATGTTTAACTTCCTAAAAGAATCAGTTGCTTAAATGAAACAAGATTTGAAACCCCATCAAGACAACACAATACTAAAGCACACACAAAATGGCTTAGATCCAAAGAGGGAAAGAATCAGCTTTTTGATGACAGCCAGACAATAGCAGAGATTCAATCTGTTAAGCTCTATCTATGCATTCTTTCATGAAATTGTAAAATAGAAGTCTTGAGAGCAGATTAATTGAATACTGTGTTAGTGTCAGACACTAAAAGAAGTTTAATTTTTTGTAGTTTCTGAGGGTTATAACCAAAACAAAACTTATCACCAAATCACATGAGGAAGTTTGGTGATTTTTCAAAACAAAGTCTAAATAGCAAACGTATGCATCTTGCCCACCACTTATAGCTTTCCACACAACAGTCGTGACACAAAGTAGCTGCTGCTGCACTGCCTTTAGAGTGCTGTTAAAAGAAATGCCAAGCAGTTCACTGTAACTCATGATGAAATTTATGCAAACTGAGGTAACAGAAAGGTATCCTGCCAATTTGGCAGGATAATCTGACAACTTTTCATTACCAATTTGCCAAACCTGAAATAGCCACATAGCCAGATTTAACACAAAGAGGGTCAGTACTACTAGCATAGTGATGCTTCACCAAGCAAATGTATAAGGCTATCATTCACACACTACTACTGTTAAATAGCTACACTTTAAAAAAACAACCCCAAACACAAAACATCACCACCACCACCACCAAAAAACCCCGAAACAACAGGTATTAGCTATCTTAAGGTTTAAGGTTCTAAATTAAAGCTTCTACATAGTCTATACCATTCATGGTTAAGGATTTTTAGGTCATTCAACCCATAACCCTATACAACTCATCAGGCTTTCCAATCTTAAAGTCTAACATTTGCTTGAGCTATGAACTACAGCAAAATCTCAACATTCCTTTTGAGAGAAAGAGCATTTACTGGGGGGGGGGGAAGATAAAAATCAGTGCTAAACATCTTCATGGTTTGTTTTTTGAGGGTTTTTTTGTTTGTTGTTGTTGTTTGGTTTTTGTTTTGGTTGGGGTTTTTTAAGGATGAAGATCCCCAAATTGGATATTGTTAACTTCTGTAATTTAAAAGGCAGATCTAACTGAAGATTATTCTATAGTAAACGTACTCTATATGCAGTGTTTGAAACATCAGTGTTGAATATCATGTAGTAGGACAGAAATAATTACAACAAAGAAAGAAAAACATGTAGTCTACTTTACCTGCTACAACCCAGGGAAATTAAATAAGTTATGAGGATTTTTAATTTTTTAAATTATATATAATGGCACATAAAATATTTTACAATCTTTCTTTCTAGATATGACTTATTCCCTTTTTTTCAAGTATCAGCTCAATTAGTTTAGTATATAGCTTGCAGGAATATAATTACGACAATCAGAATAATAGTTTTTTTGAGAATTGCAGAGTGGGAATTATATTAATAAATTTATTAAAAGTTGGTATGAAGATAGTTAGAGAGACAAAATATATAAATATGTTACAAATAAAAGTAGAACTTACTTCATAAGTCATATATAAAGAGAGGGTTACCACACTAAAATTATAAAGTGCCATTATCTGCCTGAGTTCAAAAGGTTTTTTATTTTCCATGAGTTTGGGTCCTAAGGAAGTGACAAAATAAATGTAGGTTCCAATGATAATGGTTGTTGGAAAAGGTGAAGACATGAGTGGCCAGCCTTCCAGTCTTGGATCTAGAGGAGAGGAAGAAAAAAAAAAAAAAAAGAAAAGAAAAAAAAAATCAGATCTTTCCAATACTTACTAAATCCTAAAACGGCTACACACAGCCTGTAACGTGCCCAGTGCTGCTGCCCGCAGACCAACAAGGATTGTGAACCACAGCACTAGGCATTAGCTAAAAAATGAAATCTCTGTGCATTGCATTGCAAGAGAATCACCAGCTCTTCACAACTGACTGCTTTTTCTGCATCCACTCCTTGCACTGACACTACCAAAACTTTCCCATTGGTCTTCCCAGCTTGATCCTGAGGAAACCATGTCCAGCCACTAACAGTATGCTACAAGATGCCAAAAACAAGCACTGGTAGGCAGAGAGACGAGGGATTCAAATTCTGAAGTCATGGACACTGCAGAGGAAATGCTCCATCACAATCCACTTCACCCACACAAGTCATACTGATAAAACTCCCTTCTCACTTGCATGCTGTGGTACTACAGAACAAGAGAAACTGTATTCAGCTATACTGGAAAAGATAAATTAGTAATTTTCTTGATCAAACTTTAACTGCTTCTCAAGTTTTCCCCAGGAATCAGCTAATCCCTGTCACTATGTGCCTACCATGGTGAGGAACACTCAGGGATGCCACTGAGACAGATGGGTTTTAACCCCAAACTTGAGATCTTCTCTGTCATATTTTGGTAAGCGTGCAGAACTACAGAACAACAATGTCAAAACAAAGCATGTTTAATATCCTCATACCAGCTGCAACATGAGACTAACGTTCCTTTTCAAAAGGACTGTGATAGAGTGAATTACTCTGAGGATTAATTTCAAGATACTATAACTTATCAGGGGTTTTATTTCTTTTACTTTGCAAAAGCAAAATACAGTAATACCATGCACCTAGCTCAATTAACTGATAAAATACCATTGTTCAGTAATGAAAAAAAGTTAAAGCTTTACATTCAGTAGCACAGAAAAAACATAAACCATATATTCAGGCAAGCCAGAAACTCTTACAGAAGAATCACCATCTGCACTTTATTTGGTCTTGGGTTATACCCATAAATTAGCTGAGTTTTGTTTCTTCCTTTTTTTAAAATGCAGAAACTAGTCTGTTCTTTAAAGTTAAAAATGTCAATAAGTAACCTGACAAGTCTTAGAAACATTTACAGGAAGACAAAGCTACTTTAAGATGATAAACAGTACACCTAAAATAGGTACACATTGCTATTCAAAATTATTGAAAGTTAATAAGTTTTAGACTTAAATGACTCACCGGCATCTTTAATCCATTCATCATACAGTAGCACAGCCTTTGATGTCAGATTGTTAAAGGCCATTTTCACTTGATTAAGATTTTATGAGGCTGCCTGCAGGAAAACAAAACAAAACAGAAATATGGATTTTTGTAATTAATAAAACAAAGGTCAATAAAGTGCTTTGGAAAAGATTTTCAGGAAACAAAATGGAAAAAAAATATGGAGAGGGTTAACAGAGCACCACATGTGAAATACAGATCAGGGAGTGTTAGCTGACCATATCACACTATGCTTGATGCTAATTTATATCTGAGCTGTTATGCGCAACAATATGATTTTTTAATCTCTACATACCAAACCAAGGTGCTTCCATGCCATAAAGCGTTATCTCAAGAAACCATGCTGTGGTTAACAGTTACAGTTAAGGGGAAAATATAAATACAGAGCAGCTGCTTAAATTCATTTTTATTGTCATCTCCATTTAAAGTCCAACTCACTGATATGTGAAGAAGTTCAGCTTTGCAACATTTACTACTGAAAACTTTAATTTTCTAACTAAGAAGTATTTCTAAGGTAGGTGGGAGGGAAGAAAGGTGCCAATATGTCTGCATACTCCTTTTAAATACAATAATTAGCTATGTTATAATTAGCATGCAAATCACACTGATGAATCAACTGTTTCCACATCAGGATCATGAAGTGTCATAGTACCACCAGTAATACCATTAACTCACAAAAATTATCCAGCACATCCAGTTTGCATGCAGCACCACCTACATATGTAAAACAAAGAAGTATGCTTATATGAATACTGATTTTTGCTCCAAAATCAAGTACTCATCAGCCCTTCCCTCACCTCATTCCCCCTAGAAAATACTTTTTTAAAAATCCCAACACATTTGACTGGTGCCTCTCCTATTCCCACTCAGTGTCTCACTTTGCCATAGGATTTTTCTCCATACCCCTGTGCAATCTTCACTCTGTATTCACCTTTGTTAGTCCAGGCTGCAGCACACCTTGATAACCAGCTCCTTTCCTCTAGCTGCCCTTCTCCACCTCTTCCAGGCTAAGCTAGCTGCAGCTTTGGAGAGCCAGTTCTGCCCTCGTGATGGTAATGCATCTCTCTGCTCACTCCTCAGATCTCTCCACTATCATCTTCTCATTTGTTCTCACCTTAACACTCCTGCAAAATAATTTCACCATTATCTCCACTTCTACAAGTACCTCCTGTTCACCGCCATTTCACAGGAGTTTTTAGGCACCTCAAAGTACACTACACCCACCCTTCATCACAAGATGCAACACAGACAAGCCTGCCTTCATTAGAGTTCATCTGATCTACCTCTTCCCAATTCTCATTTTGCTACCCACTTGTTTTCTTGCTTGCACTCCTGTCCCGTGTGTCTGTACATCTGAAACCACCATCAATTTCTTGTTCAGAAAATATTCCCTCTGCAAGTCTCTTTAAAGTTCACATCTTCCAGAAATACCATCCTCCAGCATCAGCATTTCCCAACTCAATGTCACAAAATCAACTTTTGTATACAGCACTACTACTTTACTTTCAATGTGCTTTCAAATTCTACTTATTTTCTTAACTTAATTAGCTACCTAGTTTTCCTTTGTAAGTCCATTTCTATGAACAATTGTTTGCATAGATGTTAGTTTTTCAGAATGTTTGTTTGTTTGTTAACTACCTACAAGTAGGGTTAATGGCAGCATGGAAGGTATTTTGTCTTATCCTGTTACACTTACTTCACACACAAATTCATACATACTGGGGCAAAAAAATATGACTGAGGTGCCTTTTTTTTTTTTAAATAGAAGAGTAAAAAAGCCCTACATACCCACACACAAGAAACAACTAGCTTGTGCTTCAGCAAAAACCAAACCATTTGTGAAAGACTGCTTCTTCACAGTACAACCATGTTGTTAAGAAGTAACCTGATAATGCTTTGACCATAATCAAAACTACCAAACATTATGGAAGATTGCAAGTCTACAGAATTTATCCTCTAAATGTGAGATAGGAAATATTTGGCCTGAAGGGACAAAGACTTGGGGGCAGAGAAAGCCATTTGTTAAATACACAGCTTTAGTTCTTCATACTGTAAACTCATCTGCACATTAAGCATTTGTATAGCCACAGTTCAGTCAGGAAAATATACATTTAGTCTACATACCTGCTAAGGTACTTAGAGAATCAGCACATCAGCACTTTTATTTCCAATGTTCCACTTTCTGCTTGCAACAAAACTAAAAAATGCAACTAAAATGCACTAGCAGTAGGGAATTTTCTTTTTAAAATACAGTATGTAGATTGTAGCAAACTCTCTCAAAATTAGGGAAGTCACACTAGCAGACTAATTTTCCAAATTAGGTTATTTTAAATGACATATTGGAAGTGATTTACATAAATTTTCAAAAATGCAGTCATATAAATTCAGTCTGCCCAGCTTGAAAAGTTCTAAAGAACATAGAGGCAGTCCTCTGAAGCACACACATTCAGGAAACAAGCACTGAAATCACCTCAAAAACATATGCAAGGTACTCAGCTCTTGGAAAGAAATGAGTGCTATTTTTTTTTCCTTTTTATTTAAAAATGTCAATGGAAGTAATACTGTGCACCTAGGTTCAAGCCAGCTGTACTAATAGAATTTCTGAAAACACCTTTAAACAAAGGTGTCTTCCTCATTATAAAAATAGGGGGTGTAAGTGAAGCAAATGATGGAAAGGGCTGTGTCAAAAGAGCCAAGATATTTGCTGGCCTCTGGTCCCCTGTGGCTCAGCAGGCAGCTGAAAAAGCCCACTAACTGCAGCTGAGTTAAAGCATACGGCTTAGCAAAAACAATTTTAGTCAGACCATTACCTTTACTGGAGAGGCAAGGGTAGCTAAGATTGTTTACACCAGACAAAAATGCACAAATACCACAGTAAAACATATGAGAATGCCTCACGATGACAAGTAGTAGGTAATAAGTTGTTGGAAGTGCTCAAGTTCTGTTAGTACACAAAACTATTAGTGATTCTTGTAATGGGAATTACTGGTATGCCTCAAACATTCCCTATTTTTAAATGAGAACAAGAAGTTTCTCACATTCCTTTGCTTAACCCACATGAAAGATATTTGCCATTCTTGATGCTCGTTTATTCCCCCTACGTAGTTTTTAAATATTAAAACATATATCAAGATTTACTTTTAAATAGTAATTTTACAACAAACATTTTATGTTGATGGCTACTGAACAAAACAAACAAAAGAACTTGACATAAAACCAAGCAAAATAAAACAGTCTAACATAAGCTTTGTCACTCCAGAACACAAATTCTAAAACTCAGTGGGAACTTAAAACACGTTAAGAATCTGCATTAGAGAGCAAAGCTAATTATTAGAAAGACAGACAAGCTACTTTTACAGGGACCTCTTAGCAAAAGACAGGAGAATATGACAATACAGTACAAACTTCAATGGGATAATTTCCACTCAAGGCAGATGCTAAAAGCAAAAGTTCTGGAACATCACCCCCTGGGCCCGGCAGGCAGGTTAACAACAGGTGCACCATCCATCCCACACAGCCCACAGCAAGATGGGAAGAGCCTGCAGAAAGCATTGACCCACACAGGTCTGAATTAAAAATGATAGCTTAATAAGTGACAGTAATACTGGCTTACATATTCAAGCACAATTATGAAACTTTAATGTTTCAGAATCACTTAGTATACTATTGTTAATTCTGACCTTGAGGTCCAGATGCTAATTAAATCAGGACATTTCACAGATGGTATCTTTAGCTTTACCTGGAAAATACCAGCTCTGCCCTTCCTATTTCCCAAGGCTGTGTGCTTACATAATTACAGTTATTTTAAATACATTAATCCCTTATGCCACATGGCAAACATACAAACTGCCTATTACATTATATTGATTACTCACCTATATTCTGCAACAAAGTTTTAAACTGCAGCTGGGTGTCACATATTTTTACAGATTTCCCTAAGAGGAGCTTCCATCACCTACTCCGTCCTTTATGCCTTCTCTCAACCATACAACCCGTTTTGGGAATGTTGTGGTTTAGCCCCAGTCAGCAATTAAGTACCACACAGCCGCTCACTCACCCTCCCCACTCCCGGTGGGATGAGGGAGAGAATTGGAAGAGCAAAAGTAAGAAAACTCGTGGGTTGAGATAAGAACAGTTTAATAATTGGAACAAACAAACAAAAAAAAGTAATGAGAAGCAAAACAACAAGACAGCGAGAGAGGAACAAAACCCAAGGGGAAAAAACAACAGTGATACAACCCTTCACCACACGCCGACCCATGCCCAGCCAGTCCCCGAGCAGCGATCGCTACCCCCCGGCCAACACCCCCCAGTTTATATACTGACCATGACATCATATGGTATGGAATAGCCCTTTGACCAGTTTGGATCAACTATCCTGGCTGTGCCCCCTCCCAGCTTCTTGTGCACCTGGCAGAGCATGGGAAGCTGAAAAGCCCTTGACTAGTTTAAGCATTACTTAGCAAAAGCCAAAACATCAGTGTGTTATCAACATTATTCTCATACTAAATCCAAAACACAGCACTATACCAGCTACTAGGAAGAAAATTAACTCTATCCCAGCCAAAACCAGGACAGTATCCAACCCTTATTCTATACCATCTACGTCATGCCCAGATTCTACCCTTTCTAATACATTCCAATTAATCACCACCACTTTTCCTGTCTTTTCATATATACACACAGATATCATTCCCTTGGTCTATGGGCCATCCTTCTAAAATGTCCATTGAGTTGATTCAGTCCATGACTTTAGGCTCCATCTCTCATAACAGTCCTTCAGGGCAGGAGAGATGGTGTGTGGGGTTGGATAGTTACAGGCTGAAGCCAGTTCTGGTTCCATCAGTGCTTCACTTTGCTTGGTTTCATCAAAGCTCATTCTTCATTAATCTGGGTGATCCTTACTGTAATACTGTTGATATGGTGTATAGTAACCATAAAAGTGATGACATACAGTATTATATAGCAATTAACATCATACCATTCAGTTCATTGGCTATTCTCACCCAAAATCAAATCCCCTTGAGGTACACATAGGACTTCCCCATCCTTTCGCATTACCCACCAAGGGCACCCAGGTCCTTGAGCAAAAGCAATCCCATGAATGGGCTTGCCTTTGCCTGAGGCAGGAGTAACCCAGACTGTCTTCCCCAGCATAGTTTTCTATGTGCACTACAGGGACCTTATCCCCTTCTACAGTATGTAAAAGTTTTGATTGGGCAGGGCCAGCTCGATTGACAGATCCCCTAGTGTTGACTAACCAGGTGGCCTTTGCTAAATGTGTATCCCAATGTTTAAATGTCCCACCACCCAGTGCTCTCAGTGTAGTCTTTAACAGTTCATTGTATCTTTCGGTTTTCCCGGAGGCTGGTGCATGATGGGATGTGATATACCCACTCAATGCCATGCTCTTTGGCCCAGGTGTCTATGAGGTTGTTTCAGAAATGAGTCCCGTTGTCTGACTCAATTCTTTCTGGGGTGCCATGTCGCCATAGGACTTGCTTTTCAAGGCCCAGGAGAGTGTTCCGGGCGGTGGCATGGGGCACAGGATACGTTTCCAGCCATCCGGTGGTTGCTTCCACCATTGTAAGCACATGGTGCTGGCCTTGGCGGCTTTGTGGGAGTGTGATATAGCAATCTGCCAGGCCTCCCCACAGTTATATTTCCGCTATCGCCTTCCATACCACAGAGGCTTTAACCGCTTGGCTTGCTTGATTGCAGGGCCTGTCTCACATTCATGGATAACCTGTGCAATAAGTGTCCATGGTCAAGTCCACCCCTCGATCATGAGCCCATCTATATGTTGCATCTCTTCCTTGATGGCCTGAGGGGTCATGGGCCCACCAAGCTATAACTTAATTCACCCTTATGTTGCCAGTCCAGATCCACCTGAGCCACTTCAATCTTAGCAGCCTGATCCACCTGCTGGTTGTTTTGATGTTCTTCAGCGGCCTGACTCTTGGGTACATGAGCATCTACGTGATGTACTTTTACAACCAGGTTCTCTACCCAGGCAGCAATATCTTGCCACAATGCGGCAGCCCAGATCGGTTTGCCTCTGCGCTGCCAATTGTTCTGCTTCCATTGCTGTAACCACCCCCACAGGGCATTTGCCACCATCCATGAATCAGTACAGAGATAGAGCACTGGCCACTTTTCTCATTCAGCAAGGTCTAAAGCCACCTGGATGGCCTTTACTTCTGCAAACTGAGTCGATTCCCCTTGTCCTTCAGCAGTTTCTGCGAGTTGTCATATAGGACGCCATACAGCAGCTTTCCACCTCCTATGCTTTCCTACAATACGACAGGACCCATCAGTGAACAGGGCATATTGCTTCTCATTTTCTGGTAGTTTATTGTACAGTGGGGCCTCCTCAGCACGCGTCACCTCCTCCTCTGCCCATATTCCAAAATCTTTGCCTTCTGGCCAGTCCATGATCACTACCAAGATTCCTGGGCAATGGGGGTTTCCTATCCGAGCCCGTTGTGTGATCAGTGTGACCCACTTACTCCACGTAGCATCAGTTGCATGATGTGTAGAGGGGACACTCCCTTTGAACATCCAGACCAGCACCGGCAGTCGGGGTGCCAGGAGGAGCTGTGCTTCAGTACCAACCACTTCCGAAGCAGCTCGAACCCCTTCATATGCTGCCAATATCTCTTTTTCTGTTGGAGTACAGTGGGCCTCAGATCCTCTGTATCCCCGACTCCAAAACCCTAGGGGTCGACCTCAAGTCTCCCCTAGTGCTTTCTGCCAGAGGCTCCAGGTAGGGCCATTCTCCCCGGCTGCGGTGTAGAGCACATGGTTTACATCTTGCCCTGCCCGGACTGGCCCAAGGGCTACTGCATGAAGTATCTCACGTTTAATTTGCTCAAAGGCTTGTCGTTGCTCAGGGCCCCATTTGAAATCGTTCTTCTTCTGGGTCACTTGATAGAGACGGCTTACGATCAGACTGTAATTCGGAATATGCATCCTCCAAAAACCCACAATGCCTAAGAAAGATTATGTTTCCTTTTTGCTAGTTGGTGGAGACATGGCTGTTATTTTGTTGATCACATCCATTGGGATCTGAGGATGACCATCTTGCCATTTTATTCCTAAAAACTGGATCTCCTGTGCAGGTCCCTTGACCTTCCTTTGTTTTATGGCAAAACCGGCTTTCAGGAGGATCTGGACAATTTCTTCCCTTTCTCAAAAACTTCTTCTGCTGTATTGCCCCACACGATAGTGCCATCAATGTATTGCAGGTGTTCTGGAGCTTCACCCTGTTCCAGTGCAGTCTGCATCAGTCCATGGCAAATGGTGGGGCTGTGTTTCCACCCCTGGGGCAATCGATTCCAAGTGTACTGAACACCCCTCCAAGTCAAAGCAAATTGTGGCCTGCACTCTGCTGCCAAAGGGATTGAGAAGAACACATTGGCAATATCATTTGTAGCATTCCATTTGCCTGCTTTTGACTCCAGTTCATTATGAAGTTCCAGCATGTCCGGCACGGCAGCACTCAGCGGCGGCGTGACTTCGTTCAGGCCACGATAGTCTACTGTCAGTCTCCACTCTCCATTAGACTTTCTCACTGGCCATATACGACTGTTAAAAGGTGAGTGACTCTTACTGATCACTCCTTGGATCTCCAGTCAACGAATCAGCTTATGGATGGGAATCAGGGAGTCTCGGTTGGTGCAATATTGTTGCCAGTGCACTGTTGTGGTAGCAATTGGCACCTGCTGATCTTCAGCCCTCAGCAACCCCACAACAGAAGGGTCCTCTGAGAGACCGGGCAAGGTGGACAACTGTTTAATTTCCTCCATCTCCAAGGCAGCTCTACCAAAAGCCCACCAGTACCCTTTTGGGTCCTAGACATACCCTCTCCTGAGGTAGTCTAGGCCAAGGATGCACGGAGCCTCTGGGCCAGTCTCAGTGGGGTGCTTTTGACACTCATTCCCAGTTAGGCTCACTTTGGCCTCCAATACAGTTAGCTGTTGGCATCCCCCTGTCACTCCAGAAATACAGATGGGTTCTGCCCCTGCATAGCTTGATGGCATTAGGGTACACTGTGCACCTGTGTCCACTAGAGCCTTCTACTCCTGTGGGTCTGATGTGCCAGGCCATCGAATCCACACAGTCCAGTAAACCCGGTTGTCCCTTTCCTCCACCTGGCTGGAGGCAGGGCCCCTCTAGTCCTGGTCATAGTAGTCGTTACCCATTTCTTGTACATACGAGTCAGGAGCTCCTTCATTAAAATCAGGAGTAAGATCAGCCCTTTTACTCTGTCTGGGGAACTGTCTGCTGGAAACCGGAGCAGCAATTTTCCTGGAAGAACCCCCTTTGGTGATTGTTTTTCCTTGCAACTCACATACCCGCGCCTCTAGGGTCGAGGTAGGTTTTCCATCCCACTTCCTCATGTCCTCTCCGTGATGGACCATGGTGTGTACCCTCTGGTGTGTACACCTCTCCGTGGTGTGTACCCTCTATATCCTCTCTCTTGAGCAGAGGAACGCTGACTCCTAATAGCTGAGATACTGGTCTGTACAGGTGGGGAGTAGGACCTATACTCCTTGAGTTGCTGGAACTCCCGGGATAGTTTCTCCACTGCTGAGACAAGGGAGGAAGAGATACTTTCTTTGTATTCCCGGAGGTTACTAGCTGCTTTATCCACTGTTGGACCCTCTCCTTTTTTCCAGGTCAGTATTGCCAATGAGTTGGCACGCGACAATGGTGCGTTCCATACGAACTTCCGCCACATGGGTCATGTGCACTGGACCTCATCTGGATCTTTGGGTAACTGCTCATTTTCCAGGTCACCATAACTCACCTCCAGCATGGCTAATTCCCTCAGGTACTGGATACCTCTCTCCATGGTGGTCCATTTCCTGGGACGAAATACAACATCTTCCTTGAAGGGATATCTTTCCTTCATAGCTGATAGGAGTCGCCTCCAGAGGCTGAGGGCTGGTGCCCCTTTTCCAATTGCTTTGTCAATGCCCCCTTCCCTAGAAAGAGATCCCAGCTGTTTGGCTTCCTTACCCTCTAATTCCAGGCTACTGGCCCTGTTATCCCAGCATCAGAGCAGCCAGGTGATAATGTGCTCACCTGGACCCTGGTTGAACCGGATCATCTGTCGCAGGGGGGCTGGAGTGACCACAGTGCCTGTCGCAGGGGGGGCTGGAATAGCTGCAGTGCCTGTTTCAGGGGGAACCGGAGCAGCCACCGTGCCTGTCGCAGGGGGAACCGGAGCAGCCGCAGTGCCTGTGGCAGAAGGGGCCACAGTAGCCGCAGTGCCTGTCGTTTTGTCACCAGATCTCTGAGGGTTCTGAATAGTGTTGAACAGGGCTCAGTAGGCATGGGTCAGGCCCCAGCACATTGCAGTGATTTGTATCTCAGAATTGCCAGAGTGACAATATACTTTTTCCAAATATTCTACTAATTTTTCAGGATTCTGCACTTGTTCAGGGGTCAAGTTCCAAAACACTGGAGGTGCCCACCATCCTAGGCATTTGCCCATGCTATCCCACACACCCTGCCACTCATAACTATCCGGCCTTGGGGCAGATCTCTGGATGATATTCTTAAATTGCTTACTAATCTTGGACAAGATCGAAACAGTATTCCCAAGCAATACCAATAGATGTATCTTAACTACCCAAGGATGTTCAAGATACTGAAAAGTTATTGTAACGAAGGAGGAAACATTATAGAAGATGGTAGTGAAGGTGCCATTCTGCATTTCCTCCATAAAAAATCTCCCAGAGGAAGACGTATAATTGATAATTATCTCCATAAGGTGGTACCCGACATACAGTAATGGTTTCAGTAGGGCACTTAGATACCAAAATAAACCCAAGGTCACTGTTTTAATAACAAATCTCACAGGCAAAACATCACCAATTAAAGCAGAGCACAGCAAACTGCAAAAACCAACACCGATCTTTAACATGTACAGCAAAAAAAATGAGCATGGTGCAGATCAGGTAAACCCATATTGAGAACAGATTAATCAATATCACGTCCCACAACTACTAACAGATCTAAATTCCTTAATACACTCTGGTTAATCTGTTATTATCTCAAACCCTTCGAGCCCCACATTGGGCGCCAAAAAGGACTGTTGTGGTTTAGCCCCAGTCGGCAATTAAGTACCACATAGCCGCTTGCTCACCCTCCCCACTCCCGGTGGGATGGGGGAGAGAATCAGAAGAGCAAAAGAAAGAAAACTCGTGGGCTGAGATAAGAACAGTTTAATAATTGGAACAAACAAAAAAAAACAAAAAAAAAAATTGTAATGAGAAGGAAAACAAGAGTGCGAGAGAGGAACAAAACCCAAGGGAAAAAAAAAACAGTGATACAACCACTCACCGCACGCCGACCCACGCCCAGCCAGTCCCTGAGCAGCGACTGCTACCCCTCGGCCAACACCCCCCAGTTTCTATACTGAGCATGTCGTCATATGGTATGGAATAGCCCTTTGGCCAGTTTGGATCAACTATCCTGGCTGTGCCCCCTCCCAGCTTCTTGTGCACCTGGCAGAGCATGGGAAGCTGAAAAGTCCTTGACCAGTGTAAACAGCACTTAGCAACAGCCAAAACATCAGTGTGTTATCAATATTATTCTCACAGTAAATCCAAAACACAGCACTATACCAGCTACTAGGAGGAAAATTAACTCTATCCCAGCTGAAACCAGGACAGGAAACATTCATCTCACGGACAAGTTGGCTACATCCGGCTTAGCATTATGTGGCCTTTTCTGTTTGTTAATATTGCTTGTAAACACTGTTCCTGTGTGGTGGGTTGACCCTGGCTGGATGCCAGGTGCCCACCATGCTGCTGTATCACTCCCCCTCGTCATCTGGACAGGGGGAGAGAAATACAACAAAAGGTTCATGAGTCGAGATAAGGACAGGGAGATCACTCACCAATTACCATCAGGGGCAAAACAGACTCAACTGAGGTAAATTAATTTAATTTCCCAATCACAAGTCAGAGTAGAGTAATGATAAAATAAAAACAAATCTTAAAACACCTTCCCCCCACCCCTCCCTTCTTCCCAGGCTCAACTTTACTCCTGAATTCTCTACCTCCTCCCACTGAGCAGCACAGGGGGATGGGGAATGGGGGTTGTGGTCAGTTCATCACATTGTCTCTGCTGCTCCTTCCTCCTCAGGGGAAGGACTCCTCACACTCTTCCCGTGCTCCAGTGTGGGGTCCCTCCCACAGCAGACAGTCCTCCACGAACTTCTCTGATGTGGGTCCTTCCCACAGGGCTGCAGTCTTCATGAATTGCTGCAGCATGGGACCCTTTCCACAGGCTGCAGTCCTTCAGGAACAGACTGCTCCAGTGTGGGTCCCCCATGGGGTCACAGGTCCTGCCAGCAAACCTGCTACAGCATGGGCTCCTCTCTCCACAGGGTCACAGGTCCTGCCAGGAGCCTGCTCCAGTGCAGGCTCTCCACGGGGGCCACAGCCTCCTTCGGGCATCCACCTGCTCTGGCGTGGGGTCCTCCACGGGCTGCAGGTGGATCTCTGCTCCACCGTGGACCTCCATGGGCTGCAGGGGTACAGCCTGCCTCACCATGGTCTTTACCACTGGCTGCAGGGGAATCTCTGCTCTGGCACCTGGAGCACCTCCTCCCCCTCCTTCTTCACTGACCTTGGTGTCTGCAGAGTTGTTTCCCTCACATATTCTCACTCCTCTCTTCCAGCTGCTGTTGCGCAGCAGTTTTTTTTCCCCCTTCTTAAACATGTTATCCCAGAGGCGCTACCACCTTTGCTGATTGGCTCAGCCTTGGTCAGCAGTGGATCTGTCTTGGAGCCGTATGGTACTGGCTCTATCGGACATAGGGGAAGCTTCTGGCATCTTCTCACAGAAGCCACCCCTGTAGCCCCCCTGCTACCAAAACCTTGCCATGCAAACCCAATATATCCTGTTAGATGACTGTTCTGCCCAAGTGAGTGACAGAAGGCAAGCAAGGCAACTCTGCGCAAGAAGTATTTTTTGAGAAATTTCCAAGTTTTGAGAGATATATAAGTAGTCGTTACCTCAATGAAATTTCAAACTTTGTCTTTGAAATCAGTCCATTTTAAAACACAAATCCTAACTTCTTAGAGTGCATCAACAATCTCTGCATATACATTTTAGAGTAGACATTCAGGAGGGAATAGCAAATTTCAAAGGAAATATATATTCCTTTTTTAAAACAGTGGACATCCTAAAAACAGATGAAAGATGTTTAGAAACTATATTAGAACCTCTACTTGTAAAATTCCCCATTAGCAGCTGTCATGGTTTAGCTTGAGTCGGCAACTAGCAACGAAGCACCACACAGCTGCTTGCTCACCCTCCCCCCCAGTGGGATGGGGGAGAGAATCTGAAGAGCACAAGTAAAAAAACTCGTGGGTTGAGATAAGAACAGTTTAATAATTGAGAAAAAGAGAAACAAAAAAAAATTGTAATGAAAAGGAAAACAACAAAAGAGAGAGAGAGGAACAAAACCCAGGGAAAAAGAAAACAAGTGATGCAACCACTCACCACCCGCCAACTGATGCCCAGCCTGTCCCCGAGCAGCCATCTCTGCCCCCTGGCCAACACCCCCCAGTTTATATACTGAGCATGACATCATATGGTATGGAATAGCCCTTTGGCCAGTTTGGATCAACTATCCTGGCTGTGCCCCCTCCCAGCTTCTTGTGCACCTGGCAGAGCATGGGAAGCTGAAAAGTCCTTGACTAGTGTAAACATTACTTAGCAACAACTAAAACATCAGTGTGTTATCAGCATTATTCTCATCCTAAATCCAAACCACAGCACTATACCAGCTACTAGGAAGAAAATTAACTCTATCCCAGCCGAAACCAGGACAGCAGCATTCAATAAGATACCTAATACTTACCCTGTGTAGTCACCCTTACTGAATTATTTACACGGTACTTCTTGATTTAATGCTTTGCTTTTTAAACTAGCATCAAATCTGTCATTTACCTACATGAATAAAGTAGCCTGGAAGCAGCAGAACTAGTGAAAACACATTTGTCTTCAATCACACTTCAGATTGGTTTTCTGCCAGATTAATGGATTTCCCATTCTGATGCTGCATAAAATAAAGACCAATTTGTATTTTCTGCCACACCTGCCTATAAACTGTTAAAAGAACTGACATTGCAGACTTCACAGCAAGGCTGAATATTGTCAACAGGCACAGAAAGGCTCCTTCCTATGGGAATTGTTTCAGGTTCTTCACAGGCCACAGGTACAGCCCCGTTTTGTGCCCAGCTCCCTGCCAGAATCATGTGGGCATTCTCCTGTTCTGCGCACACTGATCCAACCACCAGCAACTGCTGAACAAGGACACCCTGGCACACAGTCCCATGGCATCTCTGCCGATGGGTCTGGTCCTCAGGCAGCTGCAGGATAAGCCACAACAGCTCCCTGAGGCAACTGAAAGCCCAACTGACCCAATCTTTTGGAAAAAGGTTATTTTTCAGTCAGTTCAGTGGGTGCACCTGAAAGGCTGAAAGAGCTCATGCAAGGGAAACAGTGAGACATGAACTGGGATGCTGCAGGCAGGATGAAAGGTGGGAGTAGCAGCCCTGTCATAGATCCCTTTAAGATGATGGTGAAATCATGTAGGGAGGACACGGGATCATCATGTCCAGTCCTGCATAGTCATAGATAATCATGTACTAGATCCATAGTCAAGAAGTTCACACACTGCACCTCAGCAAGTCATCACTCTGTCCATCGCAAGCCACAAGAAACGCTCCACAACACAAGAACCGAAGCCACAAAAATTACATTGTGCTACAATAATGCAGAAAAAGATCTGACATCACCAATATCTTAAATAGCTTAAATGCATCAGCTGGGGTTGCAGTGGTGCATGTGAAAGTGATCCTAGGGACTAATGTCCCACATCACATAGAAAGGTACGTCAAGTTCAAACAGTCCCTGCAATCATAGCCTGGAAGGAAGTTGCTTTACAAGTCTGAACTCAATTATCATTTTAACTCAAGTATGAGAAAGACACTGGGCAGGCCCCTGAGAGGATTCTCAGTTTCACTTGGGAAGTGAACACCATGGACATCAGTGTATCTTCCCCAGTTTTCTCTCCCCATATTCCCAATGTTTCAGAAAAAGGCAAAAACATAAACAGGGGGAAAAGCTCCTAGAATTTTAACTTGCTATCAGTGCTCCCCTGCCTTTACCAAAACCTCTTTACTTGAGCATTTGCATGTCAGCCATCCTGCAGTCAACTAGTCTCACCTGCCTACTCCTCTGCTGTGGCGAGTGGCTCCTGCACCCAGCTTATGACAGAAGCTCTTCTTGTTGGTCCCCCAGTGCATGACTTGCACTTGGCTCCCTTAAGTTTCATTCCAGCTCGGTGAGGCCAGCTCACAAAGTCACCTAGTCCTGCCTACATGGTGAGCCCTGTGGCACATATTGCACGACAACTTTCACCCAGAAGTCAAAATAAGGTTCACCTATGATGTAATTATTTTTATTAATGGAAATGAGGTTGCATTAGATAATGATACATCATTACCCTTATCAAAAACCTTTGGCAAAGTATTCATTTAGTATTTGGGCCATATGCAACTCAGGTTAATCTCCTCCTTACCAAAAGGGCTTAACAGCTCCTCCATTTTCCTCCTTGCTTAATATGTAACCAGAAAACTTTCTGCAGCATTTTAATTTTTCTTTCAAGACCAGATCAGCTAAGCTTTGGGTCACTGTAAACAGGCTTTCAGGGACTAGACAGCAGTAACACAATCTAGTATTTTCAGTCGCACAACACAATCATGCTAACTCATACACCCACTGCTCCCCATTCATTCCTGTACAAGTCAACATCTTCGTAACATGCCTAGCTTTTACCCATTCTGTTTTTCTTTTCTCTACAATAGGGACAGTTCTGATAAATATACATAAGAATTATTTACAGCTGTGGTTTTTCTACAGTGCATACACATTGTTAGTAACCAAGCAAACCAGAATATAAAACTGTGTAGTGATCTAGAGGAGTAAAGAGTGGTATTTACCTGCACTGCAAATATAGCACGGTCTGTTTTTTTTTTTTTAACCTGCATAGGAAATATATTATTTTCAAGAAACAATTTATAGGTAAGCTCTAAAAAGGTAGGGGGAGGGCAAGTGCTAACTAAATACTTTCAGTGAAAGGGACCAAAGATGTCTGATGACATCAAAAGTTTGCATTTTAGAAGACTAAGAACAAATGGGCTTTGTGGATGTATCCACAAAATAGGATTAATGACATTTAATTTCTTCTCATTATGGTGAAGCAATTGATTGTTTTGAGTACACACCATAGTTATTTGAATGCTTTGGTAAGATTCCTTCCAGCTTTCTACCAGACACCTCTTTTAGGGCGAAGCATATGGAATGCAGATAAGAGCATCCTCATATCAGTTCTCGATACCTTCTTAAAACACCCTGACAAAGGGCAGGCCACAAGCAAAACAGACTCAGCTAACATTGCCAAGATTTGTGTTCAAAGCTCTCCCTCCTCCTCCTCTGTGATACCATTACCCAAAGTCTGTATCGTTCTTGAAACTACAGGTAGGATGGCTTAGAATTGACTCTGGTTATGAGTACTATTGCTTGTATCTACCTGCCCGATTAAAGCTACTCGTGAAAATATGAAAAGGGACATGAGTGAGACCATCCCCTTCCTTCAGCTGCAAGCAGAGCCACTGGATTGGCTCCATCATATCATCTATCCTCATTAACAGTTAACAAGAGAACTGCATATGAGAATCTCATACATCCAATTAATTACAATAGAAGCAGTTTGCTACCAAGAACTGGTAAATAATTTAGTTTGTGTTTACCCATCACTTGACATAAATTGTAATTAAATAGTCACTGTGGGGGGCACTCTATGGAAGCTAAACAAAGAGAGAGATACAGAACTAGACTTCAGCTTCCAGAGGAGACTCCTTAAAACAAATGGGAACAAGACATGTTACACAGGTAATATCTTGTTAATCTAGCTAATACCAATGGAAAAAAACAGACAAGCCTTCTCATTTCCAAAGACATCTTGTAACCAAGTAATCAATGGCAATGTACCTGTAGCTATTCAGCACTGGAGAAAAATAAATACAGAAAAATCAGACCATAAATTTCCACCTGTGGTAGACAAAGAGGGGGAGACGGTGCTGTCTTTTGTCACATGAAAATACAGCAGAAAGGAGTTTCATAGGAAGGGGAGCCAAAAAAAAAAATATAGTTACCTTAAAAACACAACATTCACCTTACGAAAGAAGAGGTGAGCAAGTAAAGTGAAAAATATTCATCAATACCAAAGGAAGAAGTATTTTTCTACAGTCACATCTTGCCTATAGCATACACTCAACTACTGTCACTGCAGATGCCATGGTGCAAAGTCAATGTCATTTTACGGAACTTTTATTGCACCAGCTGTAATCTTGCTGGGTTCAGAATATTAGTAAGTAGTAACACTGATAACACCGGTGTGGAGTTGCAACATATTATTTTGTTCACTCTTTAATGCAGCAATTTACAAAAGCTGAACTGCTCCCACATCACTCTTTCATGCTGACATGGACTAATTTCCTTTACCATTGTTTCCCACCGCCTTGCACTTGCTCAACCTACCCACCCTCTGGGTCCTAGGCCAATATGCTAGGCAGCAAAATAATGCATTCCTTCTGCTCCGATTTTGCTTGCGTTGCATTAGGCAGGCATAAATTTTAAAGGCAGCTGACCTAGAACTGACACTCTCCTCCCTTCCCTCCCCCCCCCCTTTTTTTTAAAAGCTACCATGCAGAATAGCAGACATGCTGTTGAGCACTGTAAACATCAGCAACTGCATCCTCCCTAGGAGGCTCTTTCAAAAGAAAGCTGGAACCAGCTGTGTTGGCACTTTCTGCAACGACCCACACAGCACAACCATGAACTTTGGGAAGTGTGACACGGGCAGCAAGAGGCAATGGCAGAGCTTTAGGGTGACAAAAGCCATTTTAAAGGAAATCTGTGCTAAGTGTGTTTTTAAACTAAAGTATCAGAACACTCCCCCTACCCAAGGAAATGTGCTGACAGTATCATAAAAAAGCTGCTGCTCCCAAGTTCAGTCTTAGCACATCAACTACTGTTGTGACTGTGCTTTTTGGAGTGCTCCAGGAAGCTACTACACTGTCACATGCTAAATCTTTCCAGTCCAGAGATGATAATTTGTAGAGTTGCAGTTGGAGGTCCCAAATCACTGAGGGATATGCAATGAGATATAAAGGCCTTGGGTTTTTTTTTTTTAATTTAAATCAACATTCTTCAGCACGATGAAAGATCTAGTTAATCACTACAAAACATACTCACGAGTACTGGTGTCAGGCAACCCACGAAGGTACATTATACCATTGTTTGGAGACTCAGGCCTCTCAGCCAGAACAACTAAACAGAGCAATAGGAACATGAATAGACTTCTAATTTTTCCTGACAGTCCTGTTTTTCTCCTGCATCCCAAAGACAATCTCCACTTAGAAAAAGAGAAATAATCAGTTTATACCTGACCAGAGTTACTGCAGAAGTGAAATACAGTTTCAGAAACTGAGGTGAGGTGGAAATGCTTTATGAAAAAGCCAGATGTTTCCCAGTAAGTGCCCGTTGTACCCTGTACTCAAAGGAGGAATCACAGAGTGGTGGAGAACAGCCACTACAGAATTTTTTAAACTAGATCTTGTTATAAAAAATCAACTTTAAAAGAACACAAGTTCTTTGTTCAATTTCTGAGCAATCAACATGCAGTAGTTTGCATAATACAAAATGCAAAGTAGAACCTGACATGATGGGCAAAATATATTAATGACATGACAGAGCTGTGAAGGTTTACTTCTGCTCCAGATATAGTTAGGTAGACCTTAGTTCCTTTGCTAACAGGAATTCTAAAAAGTCTTCAGTATTTTACACTTTCAGGAAGCTCAAGAACAGTGTATAAAGCAGCATTATATAGGCTGTCAGCTTGTAACATTAGAGCTTTTTAAAATTAGCTTAAAACACTGAATGATAACTTCACAGAAGAACAGAATTAAACACACCACATTAATGAACAAGTTTAATCACAGGTATGTTGTAAGGATTTTCCATCTTCGATCAGTATTTTCCACTACTACAGTAGAATGTAGTTTTCACCATCTTTCCAAGCATTCAGAGACTACCGAGGAACACAAGACATCGCTGCACTTAAAAATAGATCAGCTCAGCCAGACAGTGTGTAGGGATGAACCAGCTACATCTGGCCATGGGTTGCAGTTTAGCCCCAGTCGGCAATTAAGTACCACACAGCCGCTTGCTCACCCTCCCCACTCCCGGTGGGATGGGGGAGAGAGTCGGAAGAGCAAAAGTAAGAAAACTCGTGGGCTGAGATAAGAACAGTTTAATAATTGGAACAAATAATACTAATAATAAATTGTAATGAGAAGGAAAACAACAAGAAAGCAAGAGAGGAACAAAACCCAAGGAAACAAAAAACAGTGATACAACCGCTCACCACACGCCGACCCACGCCCAGCCAGTCCCTGAGCAGAGATCGCTACCCCTCGGCCAACACCCCCCAGTTTATATACTGAGAATGACATCATATGGTATGGAATAGCCCTTTGGCCAGTTTGGATCAACTATCCTGGCTGTGCCCACTCCCAGTTTCTTGTGCACCTGGCACAGCATGGGAAGCTGAAAAGTCCTTGACTAGTGTAAACAGCACTTAGCAACAACTAAAACATCAGTGTGTTATCAACATTATTCCCATACTAAAATCCAAAACACAGCACTATAACAGCTACTAGGAAGAAAATTAACTCTATCCCAGCTGAAACCAGGACAGTATCCACCCCTTATTCTATACCATCTACATCATGCCCAGGTCCTACCCTTTCCAATACATTCCAATTAAACACCACCACTTTCCCTGTCTTTTGATATATATATACACAGAGATATCATTCCCTTGGTCTATGGGCCATCCCTCTAAAATGTCCGTTGAGTTCATTTAGTCCATGACTTTGGGCTCCATCTCTCATAAGAGTCTTTCAGGGAAGGAGAGATGGTGTGTGGTGTTGGATTGTTACAGGCTGAAGCCAGTTCTGGTTCCATCACTGCTGCACTTTGCTTAGTATTCATCAAAGTTCATTCTTCATTAATCTGGGCGATTCTTACTGTAAATACCGTTGATATGGCATACAGCAACCATAAAAGCGATGACATACAGTATTATATAGCAATTAACATCATACCATTCAGTTCATTGGCTATTCTCACCCAAAATCAAATCCCCTTGAGGTACACAGCAGACTTCCCCATCCTTTCGCATTACCCACCAAGGGCACCCAGGTCCTTGAGCAAAAGCAATCCCACAAATGGGTTTACCTTTGCCCGAGGCAGGAGTAACCCAGACTGTCTTCCCTAGCATAATTTGTATGTGCACTACAGGGACTTTATCCCCTTCTACAGTATGTAAGAGTTTTGATTGGGCAGGGCCAGCTCAATTGGCAGATCCCCTAGCATTGACTAACCGGGTAGCCTTTGCTAAATGTGTATCCCAATGTTTGAATGTCCCACCACCCATTGCTCGCAGTGTAGTCCTTAACAGCCCATTGTATCGTTCGATTTTCCCGGAGGCTGGTGCATGATAGGGGATGTGATATATCCACTCAATGCCATGCTCTTTGGCCCAGGTGTCTATGAGGTTGTTTCAGAAATGAGTCCCGTTGTCTGACTCAATTCTCTCTGGGGTGCCATGTCACCATAGGGCTTGCTTTTCAAGGCCCCGGATAGTGTTCCGGGCGGTGGCATGGGGCACAGGATATGTTTCCAGCCATCCAGTGGTTGCTTCCACCATTGTAAGCACATGGTGCTTGCCTTGGCTGGTTTCTGGGAGTGTGATGTAATCGATCTGCCAGGCCTCCCCATATTTATATTTCAGCCATTGCCCTCCATACCACAGAGGCTTTTTTGGCGGCTTTGTGGGAGTGTGATGTAATCGATCTGCCAGGCCTCCCCATTTTTCCGCCACATTTTCTCCATACCACAGAGGCTTTAACCGCTTGGCTTGTTTAATTGCAGCGCATGTTTCACATTCATGGATAACCTGTGCAATAGCGTCCATGGTCAAGTCCACCCCTCGATCACGAGCCCATCTATATGTTGCATCTCTTCCTTGATGGCCTCAGGGGTCATGGGCCCACCAAGCTATAACTAATTCACCCTTATGTTGCCAGTCCAGATCCACCTGAGCCACTTCAATCTTAGCAGCCTGATCCACCTGCTGCTTGTTTTGATGATCTTCAGTGGCCTGACTCTTGGGTACATGAGCATCTACGTGATGTACTTTTACAACCAGGTTCTCTACCCAGGCAGCAATATCTTGCCACAATGCTGCAGCCCACATGGGTTTGCCTCTGTGCTGCCAACTGTTCTGCTTGCATTGCTGTAACCACCCCCACAGGGCATTTGCCACCATCCATGAGTCAGTATAGAGATAGAGCACTGGCCACTTTTCTCATTCAGCAAGGTCTAAAGCCAGCTGGATGGCCTTTACTTCTGCAAATCTGCTCAATTCACCTTGTCCTTCAGCAGTTTCTACAACTTGTTGTATAGGACTCCATACAGCAGCCTTCCATCTCCGATGCTTTTCCACAAGACGACAGAACCCATCACTGAACAGGGCATACTGCTTCTCATTTTCTGGTAGTTTATTGTACAGTGGGGCCTCCTCAGCACACGTCACCTCCTCCTCTGCCCATATTCCAAAATCTTTGCCTTCTGGCCAGTCCGTAATTACTTCCAAGATTCCTGGGCAATGGGGGTTTCCTATCCGAGCCCATTGTGTGATCAGTGTGACCCACTTACTCCATGTAGCATCAGTTTCGTGATGTGTAGAGAGGACCCTCCCTTTGAACGTCCAGCCCAGCACCGGCAGTCGGGGTGCCAGGAGGAGCTGTGCTTCAGTACCAACCACTTCTGAAGCAGCTCGCACCCCTTCATATGCTGCCAATATCTCTTTTTCAGTTGGAGTATAGCGGGCCTCGGATCCTCTGTATCCCTGACTCCAAAACCCTAGGGGTCGACCTCGAGTCTCCCCTGGTGCTTTCTGCCAGAGGCTCCAGGTAGGGCCATTCTCCCCAGCTGCGGTTTAGAGCACATTATGTTACATCTGGCCCTGCCTGGACTGGCCCAAGGGCTACTGCATGAACTATCTCCCGTTTAATTTGTTCAAAGCCTTGTTGTTGCTCAGGGCCCCATTGGAAATCGTTCTTCTTCCGGGTCACTTGACAGAGAGGGCTTATGATCAGACTGTAATTTGGAATATGCATTCTCCAAAAACCCACAACGCCTAAGAAAGCTTGTGTTTCCTTTTTTGCTAGTTGGTGGAGACACGGCTGTTATTTTGTTAATCACATCCATTCAGGACACAATAGTCTACTGTTAGTCGCCACTCTCCATTGCACTTTTGCACTGGTCATATGGGACTGTTAAAAGGTGAACGAGTCTTACTGATCACTCCTTGGCTCTCCAGTCAATGAATCAGTTTATGGATGGGAATCAGGGAGTCTCGGTTGGTGCAATATTGCTGCCAGTGCACTGTTGTGGTAGCAATCGGCACCTGTTGTTTTTCAACCCTCAGCAACCCCACAACAGAAGGGTCTTCTGAGAGACCGAGCAAGGTGGACAGCTGTTTAATTTCCTCCATCTCCAAGGCAGCTATACCAAAAGCCCACCAGTAGCCTTTTGGGTCCTTGAAATACCCTCTCCTGAGGTAGTCTAGGCCAAGGATGCATGGAGCCTCTGGGCCAGTCACAATGGGGTGCTTTTGACACTCATTCCCAGTTAGGCTCCCTTTGGCCTCCAATACAGTTAGCTGTTGAGACCGCCCTGTCACTCCAGAAATACAGATGGATTCTGCCCCTGTATAGCTTGATGGCATTAGGGTGCACTGTGCACTGGTGTCTACTAGAGCCTTCTACTCCTGTGGGTCTGATGTGCCAGGCCATCGAATCCACACAGTCCAGTAAAACCGGTTGTCCCTTTCCTCCACCTGGCTGGAGGCAGGGCCCCTCTAGTCCTGGTCATTATATTCATTACCCATTTCTTGTACGAGTCAGGAGCTCCTTCATTAAAATCATGAGTAAGATCAGCCCTTCTACTCTGTCTGGGGAACTGCCCACTGGGAACCAGAGCAGCAATTTTCCTGGAAGAACCCCCTTTGGTGATTGATTGTTTTTCCTTGCAACTCACGTACCCGTGCCTCTAGGGTCGAGGTAGGTTTTCCATCCCACTTCCTCATGTCCTCTCCGTGATCACGCAAGTAAAACCATAGGGTGCCCTGTGGTGTGTACCCTCTATATCCTCTCTCTTGAGCAGATGAACACTGAATCCTAATAGCTGAGATACTGGTCCATATAGGTGGAAAGTAGGACCTATACTCCTTGAGTTGCTGGACGTCCCGGGACAATTTCTCCACAGCCGAGACAAGGGAGGAAGGGATACTTTGTCCGTATTCCTGGAGGTTACTAGCTGCTTCATCCACTGTTAGACCCTCTTCATCTTCCCAGGTCAGTATTGCCAATGAGGTGGCACATGACGATGGTGCATTCCGTACCAACTTCCACTACATGGGTCATGTGCACCGGACCTCATCTGGATCTTTGGGTAACTGCTCATTTTCCAGGTCACCATAAATCACCTCCAGCATGGCTAATTCCCTCAGGTACTGGATACCTTTCTCCATGGTGGTCCACTTGCCTGCGTGACATATAACATCTTCCTTGAAGGGATATCTTTCCTTCATAGCTGACAGGAGTCGCCTCCAGAAGCTGAGGGCTGGTGCCCCTTTTCCATTTGCTTTGTCAATGCCCCCTTCCCTAGAAAGGGATCCCAGCTGTTTGGCTTCCTTACCCTCTAATTCCAGGCTACTGGCCCTGTTATCCCAGCATCAGAGCAGCCAGGTGACAATGTGCTCACCTGGATGATGGCCAAAATCTTTTTGCATACCTCGCAGCTCACTCAGGGATAGCCATCAGGTAGTTTCCATCTCATCCACAAGTTCTTCCTCTTCCTCTCCTTGTGATGGCCCTGGTCTTTCATCTTCCCTTTCTAAACAAGCTGACTTTCACTTCCAGGATTTCTTCTTGTGTATAGGGGTGACTGATACTGACACGGGTTGGTTCCCTGGTTGAACCGCATTATCTGTCGCAGGGGGGCTGGAGTGACCACAGTGCCTGTCGCAGGGGGGGCTGGAATAGCCGCAGTGCCTGTTTCAGGGGGAACCGGAGCAGCCGCAGTGCCTGTGGCAGGGGCGGGGGCTGGAGCAGCCGCAGTGCCTGCCGTTTCGTCTCCAGATCCTTGAGGGTTCTCAATAGTGTTGAACAGGGCTCAGTAGGCATGGGTCAGGCCCCAGCACATTGCAGTGATTTGTATCTCCTTAGAATTGCCAGGGTGACAATATACTTTTTCCAAATATTCTACTAATTTTTCAGGATTCTGCACTTGTTCAGGGGTCAAGTTCCAAAACACTGGAGGTGCCCACCGTCCTAGACATTTGCCCATGCTATCCCACACACCCTGCCACTCATAACTATCCGGCCTTGGGGCAGATCTCTGGATGATATTCTTAAATTGCTTACTAATCTTGGACAAGATCGAAACAGTATTCCCAAGCAATACCAATAGATGTATCTTAACTACCCAAGGATGTTCAAGATACTGAAAAGTTATTGTAACGAAGGAGGAAACATTATAGAAGATGGTAGTGAAGGTGCCATTCTGCATTTCCTCCATAAAAAACCTCCCAGAGGAAGAAGTATAATTGATAATTGTCTCCATGAGGAGGTACCCGACATACAGTAATGGTTTCAGTAGGGCACTTAGATACCAAAATAAACCCAAGGTCACTGTTTTAATAACAAATGTCACAGGCAAAACATCACCAATTAAAGCAGAGCACAGCAAACTGCAAAAACCAACACCGATCTTTAACATGTACAGCAAAAAAAATGAGCATGGTGCAGATCAGGTAAACCCATATTGAGAACAGATTAATCAATATCACGTCCCACAACTACTAACAGATCTAAATTCCTTAATACACTCTGGTTAATCTGTTATTATCTCAAACCCTTCGAGCCCCACATTGGGCGCCAAAAAGGACTGTTGTGGTTTAGCCCCAGTCGGCAATTAAGTACCACACAGCCGCTTGCTCACCCTCCCCACTCCCGGTGGGATGGGGGAGAGAATCAGAAGAGCAAAAGTAAGAAAACTCGTGGGCTGAGATAAGAAGAGTTTAATAACTGGAACAAAAAAAATAATAATAAATTGTAATGAGAAGGAAAACAACAAGAGAGCGAGAGGAACAAAACCCCAGGGAAAAAAAAACAGTGATACAACCGCTCACCACATGCCGACCCACACCCAGCCAGTCCCTGAGCAGCGACTGCTACCCCCCGGCCAACACCCCCCCAGCTTTATATACTGAGCATGATGTCATATGGTATGGAATAGCCCTTTGGCCAGTTTGGATCAACTATCCTGGCTGTGCCCCCTCCCAGCTTCTTGTGCACCTGGCAGAGCATGGGAAGCTGAAAAGTCCTTGACTAGTGTAAACATTACTTAGCAACAACTAAAACATCAGTGTGTTATCAGCATTATTCTCATCCTAAAATCCAAAACACAGCACTATACCAGCTACTAGGAATAAAATTAACTCTATCCCTGCTGAAACCAGGACACCATGTCAAGTGCACTTACTTTTTTTCCTCTTTTCAGTCCTGAAAGTTTGCCAAATAGAAATAGCTCTAAAAAGTTTATCCCATCAACAAAGTGAATTAGGCAGTGGATGTGCCACATCAGAATAACACAGGAGACAATAGTACTTCCAGTGCAGAACCTTGGCAAGCAGCAGAGTACTCAGCCTAATACTAATGTTCCTGTAAAACACCAGTATACAAGAAACAGACAAGTGTCTAATAGTCTACTCAGCATGCAACAGCAGCAAAGGAGAGGAAAACTGGACTGTCTCCAGTACTAAGAAAGATTTGGCTTATATATAACTATGCATTTAAGTTATCAAAAAAATCTGAGAGCATTTTTCATGTACAGGTTTCAGTGCTTTGCAGAAGAGGTCAGTGTGTTTGGTTCACTCTCTGTATGAAACACTCAGTCAACCAGAGAAAAAGGGGCACCTTTTCCATGAGGTAGCACAGCAAAGCTGTGAACAAAACCCAAGCGTTGTGTGCCAGTTTAATATTCCAGTTACTATGCAAAACTACCAGGCCACACACTGCTGTCCAAACCTAATGCAACACTGCAGCCCTCATCACACAAGAGGGTTTCTAAGCATAGTGGTTTGTCTCCACTCTTCTACCTCGCCTCAAGAGGATTTTATTGTTCACATACAAACCAAGGAATCATAGAATGGTTTGGGTTGGAAGGGACCTTAAAGATCATCTAGTTCCTACCCCCCTGCCATGGACAGGGACACCTTCCACTAGATCAGGTTGCTCAAAGCCCCATCCAACCTGGTCTTGAACACTTCCAGGAAGGGGGCATCCACAACTTCTCTGGGCAACCTGTTCCAGTGTCTCACCACCCTCACAGTAAAGAACTTCTTCCTAATATCTTATCTACATCTGCCCTCTTTCAGTTTAAAACCATTACCCCTCATCCTATCACTACACTCCCTGATAGAGAGTCCCTCCCCATCTTTCCTGTAGGCCCCCTTTCAGTACCAGAAGGCTGCTATAAGGTCTCCCCGGAGCCTTCTCTTCCCTAAGCTAAACAACCCCAACACTCTTAGCCTGTCCTCATAGGGGAGGTGCTCCAGCCCTCTGATCATTTTCATGGCCCTCCTCTGGATCCGCTCCAACAGGTCCATGTCTTTCCTGTGCTGAGGACTCCAGAGCTGAACACAGTACTCCAGGTGGGGTCTCACCAGAGCGGAGTGGAGGGGCAGAATCACCTCCCTTGACCTGCTGGCCACGCTTCTTTTGATGCAGCCCAGGATACGGTTGGCTTTCTGGGCTGCGAGCGCACATTGCTGGCTCATATTCAGTTTTTCATCCACCAATACCCCCAAGTCCTTGTCTGCAGGGCTGCTCTCAATCCGCTCATCCCCCAGCCTCTATTGATACCAGGGGTTGCCCGGACCCAGGTGCAGGACCTTGCACTTGGCCTTGTTGAAGCTCATGAGGTTTGCATGGGCCCACTTCTCTAGCCTGTCAAGGTCCTTCTGGATGGCATCCCTTCCCTCTAGAGTATCATCCACACCACTCAGCTTGGTGTCATCTGCAAACTTGCTGAGGGTGCACTCAATCCCACTGTCCATGTCCCTGACAAAGGTGTTAAATAATACTGGTCCCAATACGGACCCCTGAGGGACACCACTTGTCACTGGTCTCTACCTGGACATCGAGCCATTGACCACAACTCTTGGAGTGCGACCATCCAGCCAATTCCTTATCCACCGAGTGGTCCACCCATCAAATCCATGTCTCTCCATTTTAGAGACAAGGATGTCGTGCGGGACAGTGTCAAATGCTTTGCACAAGTCCAGGTAGATGACATCGGTCTCTCTTCCCTTATCCACCAATGCTCTAACCCCGTTGTAGAAGGCCACCAAATTTGTCAGGCACAATTTGCCCTTAGTGAAGCCATGTTGGCTGTCACCAATCACCTCCTTCTTTTCCATGTGCCTTAGCATAGCTTCCAGGAGGATCTGCTCCATGATCTTGCTGGGCACAGAGGTGAGACTGACTGGCCTGTAGTTCCCCAGGTCTTTCTTTTTTTCCCTTTTTAAAAATGGGGGTTATATTTCCCCTTTTTCCAGTCTCTGGGAACTTCACCAGTCTGCCATGACTTTTCCAATATGATGGATAGTGGCTTAGCAACTTCATCTGCCAGTTCCCTCAGGACCCGCAGATGCATCTCATTAGGTCCCATGGACTTGTGCACTTTCAGGTTCCTTAGATGGTCTCAAACCTGATCTTCTCCTATGGTGGGCAGTACTTCATTTTCCCAGTCCCTGCCTTTGGATTCTGTGAGTTAGGCAGCGTGGCTAGAGCACTTGCCAGTGAAGACCGAGGCAAATAAGTTGTTGAGTACCTCAGCCTTCTCCATGTCAGTTGTAGCCAGGTCTCCCATTTTGCAGTGAGTGTGGGTGAATTTGCTTTCACTCGCGTCACTGTCTTCCATACACGTTACATAGTTGCAGGTTCATCCAGCTGACTATATCCAAAAAGCAAGCGTGATGCTTTGCCACTGACTGGAATGGAGGACTGGACCTCTTCCCACTGCTGTTGTCTCAACAGATGAGTCAAGGTCATATAATTTCACCATCTGTAAAAGCAGCTCCCTTCCTTATCACGAAAGTCTGTCTAGATTCAATTAAGTTTTGTCCAATGCTCCGGCACCTTGGATGAAGGCAACCGATGGCATGCAAGCCCACTTCACAAGGATATGTGTAAAGTCTCTACAGGATAAAAGCAAGAACACTAAATTGCACAATTTCCACAGCTCCAGAGGCAATTTTCCATCCCATACCTTTAAATGTAGGTCAAATGGGGTATCTAAGCTGTTCAGTTTTAAAATACAGTAGCAGCCTCATTTCAACAGATTGGGAAAAACTCCAGATCAAACCAGAACTCAGCGTTGTCCAGTCCATGTTCAGGAAACTTTTTTCTGCAACTTTCAGATAAACTCCCCTAACTGATCAATGGACCACTTCAGTTTATGAGAAGCAGTTTCAGGATAATCTGAACTTCAGCTGTGGGATTTCTCACCCTGTAACATTTCAAACACTCATTAAAGGACTTGTTGAAGGGAGGCACAGAAAGTTTTAACAGCTTCTGTTTTGTACTCCCTCCTCCCAACCTTCTCCCTTCTCCAAAACTTAAGAGTCATGTTCATGGTTAGAAGTTAAAATGAGTGGACTTCCTGAACGCCAGAGCTATGCATAAAGCTATTTACAGCCTTGCCTTACAGTTTTATTACTACTTCATGTAAAAACCAACTCAAGCAGACTCAGCCTAACTTGGTACAGAACAAAAGGTGCTACAGAAACAATGTTGTTGGCACAATAGTAATAATGCAAGTGACCGAAGGAATTAATATCTGTAACAAAGTTTCTGAGGAACACAGCTTACAAGTAGTTTTGCAAAAAGTTTAATTTCAAAGTTGACAGTGAACACTGAGCTTACTTCATTAGCCTCTTAGCTTTTGTACACAGTGTCTTCTACACATCTCAGTCACAAGAGACAAGGGTGGACAGGGCACTTCCAAAGTGCATTACAATAATTTAATTAAGCTTGTCAGACCCATTCTGTACAGTTAAAAGTCTCAAAAATTAATCTTTTATTTCAGTTTTGAAAAGACAAGCCACAAAACTCTGACTACAAAAGTGATTAAAGAATGTATTTAATCCAGATATTTCCAACAGTGCATCTAAGCAAATAAAAAAAGGATTGTAGTGGATGTTATAAATGCAAACACTGTAAAATACACTAAAGTATTCAATTGCAATATACCCGAATTTAAGTAATTTTCACCTGTACAGGAGAAGGCAACATTATCAGCCACTACTTCTCTGAAAAGACTATAGACATTTCCATGCTGCCCATCCCCATCTATTCATAAGGCCACATGGTAAACAAATACCACAGTATTTACTTAACAGAATAAATGAGCACATCTGACCTATAATCCTGATATTCTTGATGCTTCAGCCAATACCTTTTAATTAAAAACAAAAACAAAGAACATTTTACTAAAAGAAAACAAATTAAAATATTGGCTGTAAAGTCCTTACAAAAAAAAAAAAAAATCAGATACGTTTGACAAATACTGTATTTCAAAACTTAACTAAACAGAAACGCTTTTTTTCCCCCTCAAAAAGATCCTCCACTGGCAACAACAGTTCTAAACCAAGAAGTTTCCCCTTCCCAGTTGCCTTGCACTCTGCTCAGGTACACATCAAAAAACATCAGCATCAACTACTGGTAACACTTTCCAGGCACTTTACTTTTTAATAGATCAGGCAAAACCCAATTTAAAAAACAAACAAACAAACCACTTGTCACCTCAAGTAACTTTCAGGCACAGCACCAACGTGAACCACACCTGTACTCTAAAAGAGTACAGAAAAGCATTGAATCAGGGCTTTTTTGACTTTTTCTTTAAGCCGTTTCAGGATTAATGATACAACACAAATTATTTCGAAACCAACAAACTGACCTTTGTGTTTCAGACTCCAGCAAGAGTTGTCCCCTTCTTTTGTTAGAAAACAAAGAATAAAAGGAATAGTCATTCTTAGTAAGCTGTTTTTTATAGCAAAGAGCTTGCTTTGGGATGGATAGGCTTTACAAGTAGTTTTTAAAAGATTTGTGTGGTAGCTCAGGATTCAAAGTTAAAAATGCTACTGAAATTCAGTTCCTCGGATTCTCATCTGGTACCAAGATAACAACCAAGACACTTTTACACCTGTGCTGCTCTAAACTGCATATTCTTCTCACATTACTCAATTTATGAACTACTTATAGGTCTTTTCTAGTCAACAGCTTCAGTGATAAAACGTTTTGTGTGACCATCATAAGTAGACAGAACATAAATAGCAAAATACATGCAGAAAAAAATAATTAAAAAAAAATCAAGACATACATCAACAGACACATGGAAAGCATTTTACTACATGATTTTAGTAAAAAAAAAAAAAACCAAAACACCACACCACAAAAAAACTCCCAAAACCACAAAACAACCCCCCAAAAAACCCGAACAAACAAACCACACACACTGTTCAACATTTCCAGTTCAATGGTCAGCATTAAACACTGAAACCAAAGACAGGTAAAGAAAAGAGACATCTGAGTTGCTCTGGTGTCTCTCATCAGGGTAAACTTATATATTTAATTTCAGCTGAAATAATTTCTATTACTTTTTGGATTTCAACTAAGTATCAGAAGGACAGAAAAATTCTTAACTGCTTCATCACTTGCAACTTTTCAAAACTTCTTGTAAATTGAACACGTGACAACAGGCTACAGAAAATAAAACTGTACTGCATGACCCTCTGGCTTTCATTTTCTTGCCTTTAAAAAAAACAACATTAAAAAAAGTACAATCAGGCTTACAAAATGAATTATTTATTTTGTTAATGCTGTGGTTTTGTTCTAATAATCTGATATTTTCAAGTAGTAAAAGGCTTAATTTTCACCATTTAGGCTGCATTTGCCCTCTGTAGATGCAGCACTGAGCCTGGGTACTGGAGGAAGGCCCTTGGGAAAGTACATAGGACCTGCTTGCTAGCACTGTACAACCATGCAGAGTAACTACCCCACTTTTAAATAACATTTAAAGTAATTTTAAGTGAGCAGAAAGCTCCTAAAATTAAACCTAAAACAACCGTGAAGCTTTTGTGACATGCTTTAAATCTTTTTTATGGCAACAATTATTCTTAGTGTTTGGATAGCCTCTGTTTGAGTTTCCCAGTACTTAGCTCCCATCCCTTTCTGCCTCGGGGGTGGCTTCCAAGCACAGAACAGCTTTCTCCTAAATACTCAGAAAGGCCTACCAGAACTGCTGTTTGAAGCATCCATAAATTGCAATAGAGAAAAAAGTAATCAAATCTGTCAGTTTTCAAACTTAATATGTACTTGGGCAACGGGGAAACCAATGAAAAACTGCACCTGCGTGTGTGTCACCTACTGTGACTTCAGGAAAGAAAACCAGAACAGTGAAAAGCCGCTGTGAGGGTCAGAGTAATAGTGAGAGGAATGGAGTATTTCTTCCTTTTCAGCTACCCAGGATTTGGGAAGTAGCTTAAAGCTTCAGACATCCACTAGTCTGAAATCAGTATTAAAGTTGGGCTATAAAATTATTTTTTATAAAATTGTGCTGTGCCACTGAATATGACATCACCCCATCTATTCATCCTTGCCTGTGTGCCATAGCTCTACTATCCATAGTTTACAAATTGTCCTTAATCCACTTCAGACAAAGCAAGTCAGATTAGTTTACTCCACAGTTGAGAGCTAAACTATCTAATTTCAGCTGGGGCAGACCAGGGAGCTTGCACCAGCCTTCACCAGGAGAATTACGGGGCAGCAGCCTCTGGCAGCAATGCCGGGGCAGAGAGGTGTCAGGGAGGGAGAGATGCCACCTGAAGTCTGCAAAACTAGATCCAGAATACGACAAACAAACATGATTTCAACAAACAGCTAACAAAGATCCAGGAAGGGATCCCAGCTCCCTTCTACTTCCTGCACCTGAACACGGCACAGAGGCGACATCCTCCCACTTCCCTCGCCGCACATGCGCCTGTCCCTCCTCACCCCTCTGCCTCACTCCGCATCTGCCCACACCTCCAGAAATCTGTATGTTAAGCAACTGGGCAGGGGCAGGCCCGAGGAAGAGATAAGATAAGTGTTAAACCAGAAGTACTGAGTAGAAGTAGATTCATGAGGAAGAGCAGGAGTACAAGGTAGGGGGAAAAAAAAAAAAAAGTTTCCCGGTTTATTGCAGCAGAGTGAAACAAAGCCAGGAAGGGCACAGCATGGCAAGGGGAGCACACTCAGCAAAGGCCATCAAGTCGTGTCACGTCAGGATACAGAAATGTACCCGATTAGTCCTTTTACTGGTATGTAATTAGTTGATAGGTATTTCATGGTATTCAGCAAGCTTCATAACTAGTCAAATCCTATTTGGCATGTATTACTTGACTAATGCCATGGCATCTTTCCCAACACATTCCATGAATATTGCTTCCTGTACCATAACCTGCCTCACTCTACCGGTAAATAAATACTATTTAATAGAAAGTGGATTGACACATTATAATGAAATACCATAAAGCTGCATTATTCCCTGCACTTGCAACAGAGGTGCTGCCTAGGAAGACTTTAAGCCTACGTTTGGCTAGGTTTTCATATCCTAGGTCTTTGTACTTTTTCTTCAAACAAACATGTAAGTACAAGTGCACCCATTCCTCAGTGAAGCATTTTCAGGGTACGTCCACACTGCCTAACGCTGTGTTGATACACAACGATGCTACCTCTACCCAAGGCAGCTCAAATGCTTCCCAGGCAGCACCCCAGATGCTGAGCAGCAGAGTAAGTCAGGCAGCGTGCAGTTCCCAGGCTGCTCCCAACAACCAGAAAAACTTGTTCAAACTTCTCCCACACGGCAACGTTCAGTACAGACCTACACGTGGGTCTGGGAAGGACTGAGTTACAGTGGAGTAAGGAAGAGGGTATCCATACACAGCTATAAGGTTTCTGGTTTGTCTGAACAGCTTTAGTTAACTTATCTTGATTTCCTACACAAGCAAGCAAAGAAATCAGCAAGAGTTGGTCTGCAGCCTTACTACACCTTTTCAAGCATCACCCAATTCTATCCTAGCAGCAGTGAGGCCCAAAACTCAACCAAAGCATCAACATACTTACAACATATTTACAAATTAAGTATCAACATACTTACAATGCTCAAACAACGCATGCAACATCCATGGTTGCAAAGGGCAAGTCCAAGAGACTGGCCCAATGCAGCCTCGTCAGCCACACGTGCTGGCATGCACCTGCTTCCTCAGCTCACGGCCTTGCTGCTGCCAGTCCTTGGGGACGGACCCTCTATGCGCAGCAGCAGACCTGTCTCCTCCAAGGAGGAAGGCAGCAAGCCAGACAACCGCCCCACTTTCAACTTGCTAGACAACCCCTGACTAGACATCATCCCTCCAGCCCTACATTTTAAATATCATCATCTTAACCACATGGGCCACACCTCTCCCCTGGCTGCCTCCAACCTTTGCCCCTGCAGAGAAAGAGGCTTCCATCTCTTGACATCTAGGACCACTCTTCTCTCTGGGGTGTGGATGGGGGAAAAGGCATTATTTCAAGAATAAAATCCCTGATGCAGCCTCCTGTGCAAGGCGGAGGCCATCCCCATGCCTCATCCTTGGTGTGACTTGTTCTTCAAGACAGGAAGATGAGCTCAGTGCATATGGGGCATAGCCAGAGGGCTTAGAGGGACAGGCGCTGTAGCGAATAGCCAGAGAGTTTAAGGGGATAGACACCGCAGGGTGTGGGGCGCAGCCAGAGAACTTGGGGGCCAGGCACTGCAGGGTGTGAGGTGCAGCCAGGGGGTTTGGGTGAAAGGCACAGTGGGGCACAGACAGGGGTTTGGGAGACAGATGTGGGCGCAGCCAGGAGTTTGGGGAGACAGGGACAGCAAGGCTCAGCCAGAGGGTTTGGGGGAAAGGTGCAGTGGGGCACAGACGGAGACAGGGACCAGGGATGCGGGTGCAGCCTGAGGATGGAGGGAAGAGGCACAGCCGGGGATATGCGGGAGAGGCATGGGGGGTGCGGGCACAACCAGGGAGTTTAGGGGGTAGGTGGGCAAGAGGCATCCCGGGGCCCAGCCCCATCCCCAACCCGCCCAGCCCTGCGCGCACAAGCGCGGGAGAGACCCCGCACAGGGACGGCGGAGGCCGGAGGGACACGCACCCGACTCGACCCTCCCCAACACCACCCCGGACCCTGCGCCCGCCACGCCACGCCACGCCACGCCACGCGGCCGCAAAGGCTAGCGGGCGGCAGGGAGGGAGGCGGCGGGCACCCGGTGCCCTCCCGCACCCCGCAGTTTCCCGCTCTCGCCGGGACCACTCACGCGGCAGCAGCACAGCCCCACCCGTCCCCACAGCCGCCGGGCAGCAACTGCGCGGTGAAGCGGGGCGGCCCGGCCCGGCCCCGGCCCCCGCCCCCGCCGCTGCGGCACCGCCCTCCGCCGCGCTCACACCCACACTCGCGCCCGGGGCCGCGTCGGCGGTACTGAGTCACCAGCCCCACCGCTGTCTTTCCCGCCCCCTCTAGAGAGGAGGAGGGGGGTTTCGGGCACTGTTTGACATCTGCGCCCAGAGGCGGGCGAGCAGCCCGCAGCGGGAAGCCGTGCCGACCTCCACAGCCTCGGGGGCTGCCCCTTCCCCCGCGGCCGGGCTCCCTGGGGAACCGGGCGGGGGATCGAGACTAAGAATAGGAAAAAGACAACTGATTTCCTCCCTGTTGCGATATCCACTGCTGTGGTGTTCAGGGGTTTCTCCAGACGCCCCTAGATCTCTCACTAGCGCTTTCTGCGAGCACGGAGAAGTCCGAATTGCAGCGCGGCTTCTTGATGCTGAGGGATTGGTGGCAACTAAGGGTCACTCAAGGCAACACTAGGAAGACGGAATAATTCCTTGTTTAAAAAAATAAAGCAAAACTGGTGAGCTTTAGCTCAGTACTTTAGAGCACATACTCACCCCAAAAAGATTGCAGTACATATGTATGTTCCTCTCTTAGAAACTATGAAGATAATGCTAGATAACCCTAGATGAAGATAATGCTCCCGAATGACTCCCATCTAGAGAAGCAAGGGGCACAATGAAAGGTGATGGGGGATTCCTAGTGTGTAAATAGGTGCTCCATTTTAGTTTGTCACTTTAGTTCACAGAAAGCTATAAATTACAGCTTTTGAGATCGTTAGCATAGATATGATAGCTTGAGTCAAAAGAAGAGGTAAAAACAAGTAGCAGGGAGAGGGTATGAAGGCAAAATTGAAGAAAAGAGGCAAACTCCTTTTATGATGTGCAGAAAAGCACAAGATGAAGGGACTGTGAGCTGATGCTGTGAAATTAATACACAGTCAATGTGTAAGTGCAGAAAGGGCCTCTGAGTTGGAGGACAGCTCAAAACCAGAAGTTCAAGACCACAAGAGGCAGAACCAGCATCAAAAGCTTGTTATGAGTGTGGAAATATTATGAGAAGCTGAAAAACAGGTGGCAGGATGGGGATGGAGAAACAAAGCTTGTAACAGAAATCCTGCAGAAACTCCACATCACTGAGCAATTGATTAGGCTGGAGATTAGGGGGAGGACCTTGAGCTTTTGGGTTTGCTTCATGCTCCTGGTGGAATTGTTAGGATTATGATGGGTGAGGAAATCCTGGGGCTTTTGAGAGGGCATCTTAATAAGATCACTGGGATTGGCCAAAAGGGATATGTAGGAATATGACAATCCATTGAGCAATACTGTGCATCTCACCTAGGAGGGGAAAATCACAAAACAAAATTAAACAACCCCATTCTCCCACACCATTAATTTTCAGAAGTTGGAAACTTGTATTTGATTTCTTGGTTCAAAATCATTTTTTTTAAGACATCAGCCAAGAAAAACTACAAACAGACCTTAGGAACCAGCACATCCCTGCTCATACAGAGCCCTTGGGAGCCTTAAGACTAATAAGTCTTGACTTGTCCAGAGGAATGCGGCTACATGGCTCAGCAAGCAATTAATATTCCTCATGTGTTGTAATATCTATTTTCCCATGCCTGATAGGGCTGCCTTGGCTGAGACAAAATGGGACACTGTGGTGCATAACAATAAAAAGTAAGTAGGTCACCTGTAGACTTCAAAATGCAAGGCTGTTGTCATTAACGTTGTTATTAAAAATAACAACAATTACCAGATGCAAGCTAACAGCTCTAACACATTCGATGCCAACAGTGTTAGCAACAACAGCTGCTACTTCTCTCTTTGGAACCCCATAAAGAGAGTAAGTGGCCTTGCCTTCCGTGTGCTTCAGGAGAAAAGGTAATTCAAACCATCAGGCAAGTCTGTGAGGGTTGGGAAAGGACAGAAATAATGGTTGACCTGCTCATGGCAGGTAAATGATTAACATACAGTTATATGCAGCAGGGGAAAGGCAGAATGAAGGAGACAGCTGTGCCCTGCACACGCAAAGAAAGCAGAGACTCACAGGAAGTCAGAGACATTTACATTTTAAAAGAGGGAGCTAGCAGCAACCAGGCTTTCTCAGTGGTTAGCACGTGAAAGCTGTGCATGAGATTTACTGTAAATATAAGTAATCTTTTAAGTTCCCTACATTCACCATCCAAGAACAGGTCAAGAGGGAAATGAATGTAGACACTGGAGACAGCTCTGCATTTTACAAGATGCTGAAGACTTAACTCCTGGTCTACACTGAATGAATCATAGAATCATAGAATCATTTAGGTTGGAAAAGACCTTTAAGATCATCGAGTCCAACCGTAAACCTAACACTACCAAGTCCACCATTAAACCATGTTCCTAAGCACCACATCTACACGTCTTTTAAATACCTCCAGGAATGGTGACTCAACCACTTCCCTGGGCAGCCTGTTCCAATGCTTGACAACCCTTTCAGTGAAGAAATTTTTCCTAATATCCAATCTAAACTTCCCCTGGCACAACTTGAGGCTGTTTCCTCTCATCCTATCACTTGTTCCTTGGGAAAAGAGACAGACCCCCACCTCTCTACAACCTCCTTTCAGGTAGTTGTAGAGAGCAATAAGGTCTCCCCTCAGCCTCCTTTTCTCCAGGCTAAACAACCCCAGTTCCCTCAGCCACTCCTCATAAGACTTGTGCTCTAGACCCTTCACCAGCTTTGTTGCCCTTCTCTGGACATGCTCCAGCACCTCAATGTCTCTCTTGTAGTGAGGGGCCCAAAATGGAACACAGTATTCGAGGTGCGGCCTCACCAGTGCTGAGTACAGGGGCACGATCACTTCCCTAGTCCTGCTGGCCACGCTATTTCTGATACAAGCCAGGATGCCATTGGCCTTCTTGGCCACCTGGGCACACTGCTGGCTCATATTCAGGCGGCTGTCAACCAACACTCCCAGGTCCTTTTCCACCAGGCAGCTTTCCAGTCACTCTTCCCCAAGCCTGTAGCATTGCATGGGGTTGTTGTGGCCCAAGTGCAGGACCTTGCACTCAGCCTTGTTGAACCTCATACAATTGGCCTTGGCCCATTGATCCGGCCTGTCCAGATCCCTCTGTAGAGCCTTCCTCCCCTCAAGCAGATCAACACTCCCGCACAACTTGGTGTCGTCTGCAAACTTACTGAGGGTGCACTCGATCCCTTCGTCCAGATCATTTATAAAGATATTAAACAGGACTGGCCCCAATACTGAGCCCTGGGGGACACCGCTTGTGACCGGCCGCCAACTGGAGTAAACTCCATTCACCACCACTCTTTGGGCCCGGCCATCCAGCCAGTTCTTTACCCAGCGAAGAGTACACCCGTCCAAGCCATGAGCAGCCAGTTTCTCCAGGACAATGCTGTGGGAAATGGTGTCAAAGGCTTTACTAAAGTCTAGATAGACAACATCCACAGCCTTCCCCTCATCCACTAAGCGCGTCACCTTGTCGTAGAAGGAGATCAGGTTAGTCAAGCAGGACCTGCCTTTCATAAACCCATGCTGACTGGGCCTGATCATCTGGTTGTCCTGTACAAGCTTGAAGAACTGTGCTTGCCATGAATACTGCTAACCAATGCTTTTCCTTATTTTGTTGCCATACTAGAATCCAAATAGCTCAGATGCTACTCTTCTGCTGACTAAAGGATGTTTAGACTGTCATTCTGTTGATGAGATTGTGTTTTAAAAGTCTTTTAGAGATGAGTACTCTCTAGGACTGTATTTGAAACTTGAAGGGCTGATCAGCAGGAGCTCACCAACAGTGTTGGGAGCTTTTGCTGAAATAGTAACAGTTGTAACCAAGCAAGGAAGTCATCCAAGGAACACCAACAGATATCTGCATACCAATCTTGAAGAGATATGGAAACATTACAAGCAGGGCCATGCACCCTGCTTGTAGGCCCACAGCCCAGGGAAGTGCTCTAGGTCTCTGCCAGGATGGTGGGCACTCGCCTCAGAGTTAAAACCAGTGTTTCTACAGAGAAAGCCCCCGAGGTGTCTGACACTTCCACCCAGACGGAACTGCTAAGGAAGGAGACTTCAGTACAGATGGTAGGTTGCAATGAGTGCCCAGACCCTTCTCCTGGAGAAAAGGTAAGTACCTGCAAAAGACATGCACAGATTGATGATCTGTTGTGTCAGTTGGCCGTGTTGCAGGAAACGGTTAAAAGGCTGCACAGTATTAGAGAGGCTGAGACAGAGATAGAGAAGTGGTTTCAGAACCATGCTCCTGTGGCAGACACCACAGAGAATGAGGCACCTTGGACCCTGGTGACCCACAAAAGCAGGACTCTGCTTCAGTCCCCACCCTCCAGCATTACAACCAAAACCAGATATGAAGCTTTAATAGCTGTAGACACCCATGAGCAAGGTCTGCAAGGAGAAACTGTACCAGCAGCACACAGTGGATACTGCAAAAAGAAACGATGAGTGCTCGTAGTGGGTGACTCTCTGTTAAAGGGCACTGAGGCGCCCATCTGCAGGCCTGACAGGGAGTCATGAGAGGTATGCTGCCTTCTGGGAGCTAAGGTCCAAGATGTTGCCAAGAGGGTGCCACAACTTGTCAAGAGCACAGACTACTTATTCATTGCTACTGTTTCATGTGGGCACAAATGACACTGCAAGCCGGAACCTGGGCAGAATCAAGGAAGACTACAAAGTCCTGGGGGTGCAAGCGAAAAGTATTGGTGCCCAAGTAATATCTTCTTCCATTTTACCAGTTAGAGGAAAGGGTGCAGCCAGAAATAGATGTATAATGCAAATCAACTTCTGGCTTTGTGGCTGGTGCTGTCGTGAGGGTTTTAGCTTTTATGACAATGGGACATTCTTCGATGACTATAGCCTGTTAGGGAGGGATGGGATCCACCTGTCTAGAAGAGGCAAAGGAATCTTTGGCAGCAGGCTGGCCAACTTGGTGAGGCGGGCTTTAAACTGAAGGACTTGGGGGGGCGGGGTCCAAAGTGGCAATGCTCACGTCATTGCAACCAACTGGGGAATAAGCCAGGCCAACCAGAGCAGTGATAAATGTTCCTTAGCTGCCTCCCAAGATGAGAACCAGAAGACCAACCACCTCAAGTGTATGTATACCAATGCATGCAGCCTGGGGAACAAACAGGAGGAACTGGAGCTCCACGCTCAGTCAGAAAGTTATGATATCATAGGAATAACTGAAACATGGTGGGACAACTCACATGACTGGAGGATTGCGATGGATGGCTATAGGCTGTTTCGTAAAGACAGGCAGGGAAGAAGAGGAGGAGGAGTCGTGCTCTATGTTAAGGAGAACCTTGAATGTATAGAAGTCAACTATGGTGATTGCAGAAGCCCTATCGACTGCCTCTGGGTCAAGATCAGAGGGGTCGTCTCCAAGGGGGATCTTACAGTAGGCATCTGCTACCGACCTCCAAACCAAGACAATAAGGCCAATGAAGCAATATCTGGGTCACTTAAGCAAGCTTCAGGTCAACAGAACCTGGTTTTTATGGGTGAATTCAACTACCCAGACATTTGTTGGAAGAACAATACAGCAGCTCACATGTCATCCATCAAGTTCCTGGAATGCATAGAGGACTGCTTCCTCATACAAATGTTAGATGTGCCAACCAGGAATGAGGCACTGCTGGACTTGCTACTCACAAACCAAGAAAACTTGCTTTGTAATATCTTGATTAGTGATAACCTTGGCTGCAGTGATCACAATATTGCGGAGTTTGGGATCCTGCTGAGCATGCTGAAGAGAAAGGTTTTAGATTTTAGAAGAGCAAACTTCAGCTCACTCAGAGCTCAACTGGAAGGGATTCCGTGGGAAGCTTCCATGGAGGATAAAGGAGCTAGTGAGTGCTGGGAGTTTTTCAAGAACGCTCTCCTGGAAGCACAAAAACAGTTCATCCCCTTTAAAGGTAAGGGAAGTAGGTGGAGCAAGAGACCTCCTTGGCTTAACTGCAAGCTTCTGAATCTGCTCAAAACCAAAAGAGAAGTGTACCAGAGATGGAAAAGCGGACGAATAACTGTTGAGAACTACAAGAGCATTGCCAGGGCGTGCAGAGATGCAGTTAGAAAAGCAAAAGCTCAGCTCGAATTGGAATTGGCCAGAGATGTCAAAAACTACAAAAAAGGGTTCTTCAAGTATGTAAACAACAAGCAGAAACAGAAGGAAAATATTGGCCCACTGTTAAACAGGAGAGGTGAATTAGTCACCAACAACGCTGAAAAGGCAGAGGTTCTCAACACTTTTTTCACCTCTGTCTTTACCAGCACTGTTGGGCCTCAGGCCTTGGGAACAAAAATCCAGGTTGATGCAAACACAGACCCACCGTCAGTGAAGGAAGAGTTGGTATGTAAACTATTACAGGAGCTTGACCCCTACAAATCAATGGGCCCTGACAATATCCACCCAAGGGTGTTAAGAGAGCTGGCTGTCATCATTGCGAGGCTGCTCTCCATAATCTTTGAGAAGTCGTGGAGATCGGGGGACATCCCAGAAGACTGGAAGAAGGCTAATGTCCCATCTACAAGAAGGGCTTAAAGGAGGATCCAGGAAATTATAGGCCCATCAGTCTTACTTCAGTCCCTGGGAAAGTTATGGAACAAATCCTTCTGGGGGCTATCACAAGTCAAATGAAGCATGTGATTGGGAAAAGCCAACATGGATTTGCAAAGGGCAAATCATGCTTGACAAACCTGATCGCCTTCTACGACAAAGTAACCTGCTCAGTTGATGTGGGGCGAGCAGTGGACATTGTCTACCTGGATTTCTCGAAGGCTTTAGATGATACAGTTTCCCACAGCCTCCTCCTAGAGAAACTGATGCGTTATGGTCTAGACAAGTGGTCTGTGCGGTGGGTGGGGAACTGGCTGACAGGCCACACCCAGAGGGTGGTGGTAAATAGCTCCTTTTCAAACTGGCAGCCTGTCACAAGCGGGGTCCCCCAGGGATCGATATTGGGCCCAACACTTTAACATCTTCATAAGTGATCTGGATGATGGGACCAAGAGTACCCTGATGAAGTTTGCCGATTATACCAAACTGAGTGGGGAAGTGGATGCTTCAGAAGGGAGAGCCACCTTGCAGGAAGACCTGGATAGGCTGGAAGAGTGGGCTAAAAAGAACCTTATGAAGTTCAACAAAGACAAATGTAAGGTCTCGCACCTGGGAAAACATAATCCAGGAGTGCAGCACAGGCTGGGATCTACCTGGCTGGGGAGCAGCTCTGTGGAAAGGGACCCAGGGGTCCTGGTGAACAAGCTCAATATGAGCGAACAGTGTGCTGCTGCGGCAAAGAAAGCCAACAGGATGCTGGGTAGCATCAACAAGGGCATCACCAGCAGAGATAAAGAAGTCATTATCCCACTCTACTTAGCACTTGTCAGGCCACACCTGGAATATTGTGTTCAGTTTTGGTCCCCACTATACAAAAAAGATGTGGACAGGCTGGAGAGGGTCCAGAGAAGGGCCACAAAGATGATCAAAGGGCTGGGAAGCCTGCCATATGATGAAAGGCTGAGAGAACTGGGTTTGTTCAGCCTTGAGAAAAGAAGGCTTAGGGGACACCTTATCACCATGTTCCAGTATTTAAAGGGTGGCTACAAAGAAGATGGAGACTCCCTTTTTACAAGGAGTCTCATGGAAAAGATGAGGGTTAACGGGTATAAGGTACTCCAAGGAAGATTCCGATTGGACACAAGAGGAAAATTTTTCACAATGAGAACAATCAGCCATTGGAATAATCTCCCCAGGGAAGTGGTGGATTCCCCAACACTGGACACTTTTAAGATTCGGCTGGACAGGGTGCTGGGACATCTTGTCTAGACCATGCTTTTGCCAAGAAAGGTTGGACCAGATGATCCTTGAGGTCCCTTCCAACCTGGTATTCTATGATTCTATGATTACCCAAATCTTGTTTGCAAGCTTTGCTTTCTTAGAGAACATCTGTTTTGCCTGTGCACTTGTACTGGTGTTCTGAGTCACAACTGCCAAACTTGCCCTGAGTAGGCTCTGTTGCAAGTGGCCTGTATCCCACAACTGTAACAGCACAGTGCACTGCTGTGTTTGGCAGCAGGACTGGAGACAAAAGGGCCCTCCGTGGCCCTTCTCATTTTCCAGTTGGAGTTACTTTCAGATTTTGCTTACTGCTTACTGCAGAAAAAAATTGCTTTTTTTACCTAGTCCTCTGAGCCAGAACAGCGTCCTTTGTGTAGGCAAGGCATTTCTGAATGTTTCTCTGCCTAGGTCTGTTCCGGAGAGCCATGCATGGGTCCTTGTGTAATGCTGGTGGTGACCTTCCAGGAGCAGTTTATGAACAGCAGAGAAATTCCTCCTCAGATGTGTATCATCACTTTCGCTGTGGCACAAGATGAGAAGATGACACAGTCCTGCTTATCTGTCTATGGATGAGTTGTGCCAGGAGGTTCCCCCCTCTCTCTGTGGACATATGCTGAAGGTAACTGTAGAGAAAAAGAGTAGCTGTTGCTGGTTTTGCATGGTTTCTTGACAACATGAATCCACTGCAAGCTACTGCAGTATTGTCAAGTCAGCTCTGTTTCAACAGTTAACGTGCTTTACTGTCATGGTTTAACCCCAGCCAGCAACTGAGCACCACACAGCCGCTCACTCACTCCCCCCCGGTGGGATGGGAGAGAGAATCGGAAGAGCAAAAGTGAGAAAACTTCTTGGGAAGACAAACGCCATAACTCCGAACATCCCCCCTTCCTTCTTCTTCCCCAGCTTTATATACTGAGCATGACATCATGTGGTATGGAATAGCCCTTTGGTCAGTTTGGATCAACTATCCTGGCTGTGTCCCCTCCCAGCTTCTTCTGCACCTGGCAGAGCATGGGAAGCTGAAAAGTCCTTGACTAGTGCAGCAACAACTAAAACATCTCTGTATTATCAACACTGTTTTCAGCACAAATCCAAAACATAGCCCCACACCAGCCACTATAAAGAAAATTAACTCTATCCCAGCCAAAACCAGCACATTCTCCACCCCTTATTCCATACCATTTACATCATGCTCAGGTCCCACACTATCCAATACATTCTCATTACCCACCATCACCCTTCCCATCCTTTGATATAACACACACATATCATTCCCTTAGTCTATGGACCACCCCTGTGAAATGTCTGTAAAATGTCCATAAATGTCCACAAAATGTCCACTGAGTTCATTTAGTCCATGACTTGGGGCTCCATCTCTTATGGTGGTCACTCAGGACAGGAGAGGTGGTGTGTTTCTTGGAGTTATCGGGCACCAAAGCCAGCTCAGGTCAGGTCACTGCTGCACTTGCACTGCTTCTTGTAAGGCTTGTCCTCCATTGGTTCAGGTGGTTCCGGCTGTAGTAATTCCTATAACATGCAACTCAAATCATGGGTTACAACAATTTAAAGGTATATCCATTACAATCTCCACCCCTGGTCCCTTTGGACCAGGATATAGGGTTTAACATTGCAATGAACTCCTCCCCGTGCTCCTAGCCTGGCTAGCAACAAGGGGTTCCTGCTATAGTAATTCCCACAACATGCAACTCAAATCACGGGATACAACAATTTAAAGGTATTTCCATTACAATCTCCACCTCTGTTCCCTTTGGACAGACCATCAGGTTTAACATTGCAATGAAGTCCTCCCCTTGCCCCTGCTCCAGCTTGGACTTATCCACAGAATGTAGTCCCTTCAGAAGTAAACTTGCTCCAACATGGCCTCATGCACAGCCACTGATGCTTCAAGGTGTACCTGCTGCAGCATGGACTTCATCCACAGCCACAGATGCTTCGAGGTGTACCTGCTGCAGCATGGACTTCATCCACAGCCACAGATGCTTCGAGGTGTACCTGCTGCAGCATGGACTTCATCCACAGCCACAGATGCTTCGAGGTGTACCTGCTGCAGCATGGACTTCATCCACAGCCACAGATGCTTCGAGGTGCACCTTATCCAGCATGGACTTATCCTTGGGCCACAATCCCTTCAGAAGTATACCTGCTGTGGCACAGACATAACCATGGCCACAGACGTTTCAAGATATACCTGCTCTGGCATGGGCTTATCCATGGGCACAGACACTTCGGGGTGTCCTGCTCCCACGTGGATTCATCCACAGGTCACAGTCCCATCGACTGGAGTTCACACCGGAGTTCCAGCCTGTCCAGTACAGCAGCACAGAAACAGCAGCGATGCCCTGGCCATCTGCCAGCCCAGGCGCAAGGCCATTGCTGTTACCAAAATGTTCCCAGGCACAGCAGCGTAAGATGATCAGCAGTACAGCAGCACGGCAAGCAGTGAAAGCAAAAAGCATCCACTAACGAGCCCTAGACTCTAACATACAGTAAGGCAAGCAAGCCCCATGGCAAGCACAGAAGCCTGCCAATTAATAACTAAACAGCAATAACAGCTATAAATTCTATCTAGCACATTCCAATAAAATCTGTCATTATCTCAAACCCTTCGAGTCCCACGTTGGGCGCCAAAAAGGACTGTTGTGGTTTGTGGTGGTGTGCTCCCCGCCCCCCCCGCTCCCTGCACAAGCAGTAACCATCAGTGGGAGTCATCCTGATAGCTGCATCCAGCTTATGCTGGACCTTGAGGATGAATGGCAACAAAGTAGCCAAGGGCTGCCTGAAGCAGGGATCTAAACCTCTTGCTGATATGCAAATATGACCATAAGTCAATCATCTTACTCCTTAAATAGTGGACAGCCCAGGGCCCTTTGAGCTCTCCTGCACGGCAGCGGGCTGCACACCAGGATCTCCCCTTGAGCAGGGATGCCTCTCAAGGTTACTCCTCGAGGTTGAGAGATTCCTTGCCGCAACAGATCCTCGGTAAGTGACTAATAGCATGCTAAACTTTGAAATCTTAGCTAAGTGATATAAAGGATTGATTGCGCATCTATAATCCTTTAGACATAAACCGTTGACCAAGTCTGGGACTAGGACTGGATCTAGCCGCACCTAGACTCCTCTCTGAGAAGGAGTTTAGAAAGCAAGGGGATTCTTTCCGAACCTCTTGACTCAATGGGAGGGTCTCCCTGACAGTTTTGTCTGACCCTGTCCTCTATGCAGTAAATAATCAAGTGTGCCTCGCCATCGAATCTTGTTAAAACACTGTCGCATTGAACTTTATTAACTCCCTATTCTGTATCAATAAACTATATTTTTACTTCTCTCTTACGAGTGAAGTGCACGCTCACTCCATCTGCGACAAATTGGCGTAGTCGGCAGGATGGCAAGCAGTATCACTGATTATTTACGGAGGCATGGAGTGAATCCCAGTCCCAAATTCTCAGCAGAATGGACTCGTGACAATTGGCATAATTGGGAAGCCATTGAAGAACACCTAAAAGTAACTAGAGGCCACACAAAAGATGGAAAAGGGAAAGGAATTATCTGCAAGATGCTAGGTGCCTGTTTAGAAGCTGCACATCAGGAAAGAGACAACAGAAATAAAAAGGAGCAGGACCTAGAGAAGGAAATAGAAGGTAGAAAGGCAACTGAGTTGTTACTCTCTTTTAAAATTGAACAACTGCAGAAACAGAAGGAAAAGGAAAAAAGACAAAAGTTGTGAGAAAAGGTCGAGATGATGCTTATACAGGCTCCCCGCCCCCCCGACATCCTACAGATTAGGAAACTAATAGTATCCCCTGAAGATTGGGATGGAGACATCTGGGGTGATCCCGATGATAGCGAGCCAGAAGATGACGACCCTTTGTTCCCCACAAATCCTCCTGAGTATGAAGCCAGACCCATTGTTAAAACAGAAAGAACTGTGGGTCCTCGGGGTGGTCATCCGCGACATACTACGCGAACCATCCCCTGGGATCCGTTGCAATTGACAAATTTGCAAGAGAGATATAGCAGAAAACCAGGTGAAACTGAAACAGAATACTTGTGGCGAGTATGCTTCAGTGGCAGTGACCGAATAATGTTGAGTGAGGATGAAGCAAGTGGCTATTGGGGTCCGGGAGTTTTCTTAAATTTAGGACCTGACCCGACAAATACACCTCATTCTATCACCAGCCGAGTAGCTTATTGGGCTGGAGGAATAGACAGCATGGAGCGAGGTGAACCCTCCATAATTCCCATTAAATCTTTAAGTGAGCTCTCTACAGCCGTCACAAAAGCCGCCTGTATACAAGCCATGCACAAACGAGGGTCCCATGATGTCCCACTGTCTGCTACAGTAGATTTCGCAATGTTAAAACCACTGATTAGAGGAGCCCCGGCAATTCTTAAATCCCATTTAGTTGCAAAACGAGATGAGACAACAAGAAAGACAACAAGAAACAAGAGAAACAAGAAAGACACAGAACACAATGAGGGACTAGGTGATAACGCTCAAAATGCCCACAAGCAGCTCCCTACCTGGGCAGAACTGATGCACGGCATTGTTAACTACAGCCGGGTGATGGGCTGGGACGATGCACCAGCTGAAGAACAAAACCTGAAGCCCCGGGGAGGAGATCACAAAGTAAGACCCATAAAACGGGGAACAGAAACTAGATCGAAGGGAAACAAATTTAAAAACCCCCAAATAGAATCTCGAGAACAGAGGAATGAGTTGTGGAGGAATGCATTAGCTTTAGGCATTCCCAGAGCTGCGATTCAAGGTCAACCTACTGGCATTATTTTAAGTCTAATTGAAGCATTTCAAAAACGAGATAACGGTGAAAGGAAGGAGCGTATTTCAACTCCTCCTGCGCCACACCCCAAAAGGGGAGACAACCCCTTCCTCCCCCTTAGGGAGGAATTGCAGGACATGAAGTCAAAAAACGAGTAGTGTCCGGAAGGCAACTGGGCCTGCCTGTCCGGAAAGTGGAGGCTTATCAGTGGATAAGTGATAACGGCCCATACATTGTAATTCCAGTTGGTCCTCAAAGACAATTGGTAAAGTTTTTAATAGATACGGGAGCACAAATTTCACTGTTAACACAACAAGATGCCGAGAAGCTGGGTGTACGACCCAGACGGCAAAGACTTAAAATTACCGGCGTGAACGGAGCGAGTGTTCAGTGCCAAACTGCCAAGGTCAATTTATGGCTCCCGGGCGAGAAGCGCATGTCGAGTACTCGCTTTGCAATTAAAGAACACCATGAAAATATTTTAGGTTTCGATGTTTTAAACGGACGAACCTGGCGCCTGCCGAATGGCAGCGTGTGGTCCTTCGGCTCGAACATCGATCCCAACCCCAGCAGAAGCCGGGAGGCTGCAGTGCGGGCACTGCGCGCAGCCCCTGCGCTCCCCGAGTCAAAAATCACTAACGTACCGCAATATCCCATTTCTGCTGCGGCACGAAATGGAATTTCTGAAGTCATAGCTGGTTTGGAGAAACGACAAAGTATCTCCAGAACGCACTCCCCATATAACTCACCTGTCTGGCCCGTCCGGAAACCAGACGGGAGGTGGCGTTTAACAGTCGATTATCGGCGCCGGAACGCCAATACAGCCCCGCTCACAGCAGCTGTGCCAAACATTGCCAACTTAACAGCTACTTTGCAAGCAGCTGCACACCCATGGATGGCAGCCCTAGATGTAAAGGATATGTTCTTTATGGTTCCCTTAAAGGAGGAGGATAAAGAGAAGTTTGCTTGCACTTGGGAGGGAATACAATACACCTTTAACAGACTCCCCCAGGGGTATAAACATTCACCCACGATTGCTCATGCTGCGCTTGCTGAACTTTTACAGACAGTCTCACTCCCCCAAGAAGTGAAACTGTACCAATATATAGATGATATTCTGATTGGAGGAACTTCCCCTGAAAAGGTTGGGGAAGCGGCAGCAGCAGTATGGCAAGCACTAAATAAAGCAGAAATTGAGATTCCACCCGGAAAATGTCAGGGACCAAGCAAAGAAGTAAAATTTTTAGGTACTTGGTGGATAGCAGGCAGTGCAGTGATTCCTCCGGATACCTTAAGAAAAATTGAAGAGCTGCAAATGCCCCAATCAAGGAAGGAGTTACAACAATTAATGGGAACTTTAGGATATTGGAGGAAACATGTGCCTGGATTTTCTATCATTTCCCGTCCCTTATACTCACTCTTACGGAAAGGCAAACCCTGGGAGTGGAAATTAGAACATAAAGAGGCAGTCAAAACTCTAACCGAAGAGTTAAAAACCTATCAGTCACTGGGACCAGTACACCCCCGCGACCCTATTATAGCCGAATGGGGTTTCGCCGAACATGCTACTTACTGTAACCTGTTCCAGACTGGGCCCGATGGGCCAAAAACACCTTTATTGTTTAGCTCAACCGCATTTAAAGAAACAGAACAACGATACTCTGAATGGGAAAAGGGACTTTTATCTTTAGTCCGAGCAGCTAAACAAGTTGAGAAAATACATTCAGGGACAACCTGTGCAAACTAGAGGACCATTCAATTTACTAGAAGCAATCCTGAAGGGGACTGCTCCCCCAGAAGGAGTTGCACAAAAACCCACTGTCCGAAAATGGTATGCCTACCTAACAGGAGTTGCAGAAAATATGCAACTAACTGAAGGACACACTAAGGTTTCCAAATTGCAGATGCCCATAAACACAGACCCTTTAGCTTTACAACAACCTTTTAAACCTTCACCCATTCTGGATGCACCACCCCTCACTGAGGGTACACCAACAGAAAACATTTGGTTTACAGATGCTTCAGCAAAAAGGGTAAACGGTAAATGGCAATATAAGGCTGTTGCATTAGACATTACCACCGGCAAACAAGTAGTAGAAGAAGGTGAAGGCAGTGCACAAGTAGGAGAAATAAGAGCAGTTGTTTTGGCAGCACAGAATGGAGCAAAAATCATATATGTAGACTCCTATGCTGTGTGGGCCGGTGCCACACAGTGGCTCTGTCAATGGGAAACCTTGAATCGGGAGGTAAATAGATCCCCAGTTTGGAGAAACAAAGATTGGCAATTATTACTAGATATAGCCAGGAAAACACCTTTCAAGATGGGATGGGTAAAAGCTCATGCTAAAGATAATCAACCAGCCACAAAGTGGAATCAAAAGATAGATGAGCTAACTAAAATTAGGAAAATCACCTTAAATCCTGAGTGGTATCGGTTGGGAGAATGGTTACATCAAAACCTAGGCCACACAGGTAAAGAAGCACTTTGCTGCACAGAGTAAAGGCTGGCCTATAAATAGAAAAACTTGTGAAACTATTCTTACAGAATGTCCTCAGTGTAGATTGAAATTACAAGCAGATCATCCTGCTAAAGCACCACCTTTACATATCAATGAAGGGAAAACTTTATGGTCTACATGGCAAATGGATTATATCGGACCATTCAAATCCTCTGCAGGATATCGATACATCCTTACAGGAGTGGAAGTAGTCTCCGGCTTGCTTATGGCGACTAAATGTCGGAAAGCCGATGGGCGAAATACAGTGCGAGGGCTATCATTTTGGTTCTCAAATCTACCTACTCCTGATGTTATCCAGAGTGATAATGGCTCACTCTTTTCGTGTAAGGAAGTGCAAGATTGGGCAAAACAAGAGGGAATTAGATGGGTTTTCCACACCCCATACTACCCTCAATCAAATGGGATGGTAGAAAGAGCTAATGGCTTGTTGAAAAGGAGTCTCAAACCACAGGAAACTCAATGGGATACGAGACTTCCCAAAGTACTCCATCAATTAAACAATCGATATGGGCCTACTGGAAGCCCTGTAAGCCGAGCATTCTTTGTAAAAACTGAGCTTAGCGCTCCACCTACTAGGAAAAGAGAATATCCAATGACATTACAGCCAGGACAGCCTGTGATGGTCAATTTACCATCCATCGGTACTGTGCCTATGACTTTAACTAAACCTCGTGGCCCACTTGCCTGGGAAGCTACTGATAGCAGTGGTGCAAAACACAGAATTAGTTCACGATGGATTTTTCCTTCTTCTTAATGGGGTAACCTGTTCGGACTGTCCCCACCGAAACAAATCTCTATTTTCTCTTACAGCACCCCACAGGATGGCAGACAGAAATGCTGTGTTCATGTTACTATTCCAAACCCTAACAAACTGTTGATGTTAATGCATGCGTTCTACGGGAACAACAAGGATTTATTTGTGACAGTAACACCCTCAAAGCCCAAGACATCTGTCTTGACACTGAACAAAATGTTTGTCATTTTGAAATACGACCTGATGAAGCCCCTGAAACTGTACTTGTGTATATTGGAAAAGGATGTGTTTGTATGAGAACCTTTTGTGATTTTATATTTGTAGATAACGTTACTGTAGATACAAGCAATTGCTCAAATATTTGTGTTTGTAACTTTACTAAAATTGTGGGATGTGACTTCAATTATTCATCTCCTGTTACATCTTATCAATTGTTACAATCTAACTATACATTGAGTCAAGATTTATTGCCTACCCTCATCGGAATGAATCTTACATTGGTGAAGAAACTACTACAACACGATAACCTGTGTCAACTGCTAGAACGCATACGAAACAATGGACACAAAACTCTGATCACTGTTCATCATGATTCAGAAGAGATACACCATGTCTTGGAAAGAGTGAAGAAGGATGGAGAACACCATTGGTGGGAAACTCTTCTTGGATGGTCACCGACAGCAACGGGAGTGTTTAATCTTATGCTTCACCCAGTTGTGATTTTACTAACTCTAACATTAGTGTGTCTATTGCTTATAATTATATTGTATATAAAGGTTTGTCACATGATAAAACAAATAACCCAACTTCATCCACCCAAAACATACAAATTAAAGCATAACAAATAGCAGTGCTTCATTGTCTACTTACCATGGATCTATAAGCGCACAAACTATCAATATACTATTTATGGCACAGAGGCAAGAGGTGACCATACCACCACTCTGTGAAGGTAAGATGAATTGACTATAGTCACGGGGTGGAGTGCGGCGGTGTGCTCCCCCACCCCTGCTCCCTGCTCAAGCAGTAACCATCAGTGGGAGTCATCCTGATAGCTGCATCCAGCTTATCCTGGACCTTGAGGATGAATGGCAACAAAGTAGCCAAGGGCTGCCTGACGCAAGGATCTAAACCTCTTGCTGATATGCAAATATGACCATAAGTCAATCATCTTACTCCTTAAATAGTGGACAGCCCAGGGCCCTTTGAGCTCTCCTGCACGGCAGCGGGCTGCACACCAGGATCTCCCCTTGAGCAGGGATGCCTCTCAAGGTTACTCCTTGAGGTTGAGAGATTCCTTGCCGCAACAGATCCTCGGTAAGTGATTAATAGCATGCTAAACTTTGAAATCTTAGCTAAGTGATATAAAGGATTGATTGCGTATATATAATCCTTTAGACATAAACCGTTGACCAAGTCTGGGACTAGGACTGGATCTAGCCACACCTAGACTCCTCTCTGAGAAGGAGTTTAGAAAGCAAGGGGATTCTTTCCGAACCTCTTGACTCAACGGGAGGGTCTCCCTGACAGTTTTGTCTGACCCTGTCCTCTATGCAGTAAATAATCAAGTGTGCCTCGCCATCGAATCTTGTTAAAACACTGTCGCATTGAACTTTATTAACTCCCTATTCTGTATCAATAAACTATATTTTTACTTCTCTCTTACGAGTGAAGTGCACTCTCACTCCATCCGCGACATGGTTTAACCCCAGCCAGCAACTAAGCACCACACAGCCGCTCGCTCACTCCCCCCTGGTGGGATGGAGGAGAGAATCAGAAGAGGAAAAGTAAGAAAACTCAAGGGTTGAGATGAAGACAGTTTAATAGGGAAAGCAAAAGCCGCGCATGGAAGCAAAGCAAAACAAGGAATTCATTCACTGCTTCCCATTGGCAGGCAGGTGTTCAGCCATCTCCAGGAAAGCAGGGCTCCATCACGCGTAGTGGTTACTTGGGAAGACAAACGCCATCACTCCGAATGTCCCCCCTTCCTTCTTCTTCCCCAGCTTTATATGCTGAGTATGATGTCATATGATATGGAATAGCCCTTTGGCCAGTTTGGATCAACTATCCTGGCTGTGTTCCCTCCCAGCTTCTTGGGCACCTGGCAGAGCACGGGAAGCTGAAAAGTCCTTGACTAGTGCAGCAACAACTAAACCATCTCTGTATTATCAACACTGTTTTCAGCACAAATCCAAAACATAGCCCCATACCAGCCACTATAAAGAAAATTAACTCTATCTCAGCTGAAACCAGGACATTTACCTACATGTTGAGCTCCATTTTTGTGATTTGAACTATAGTGAATTTGATAAATCCTTGCAAATGTGACAAAATCTATTCAGACAGGTGGGTTTATATGGAAAGTTCCCTATCTCAAGTAACAGTATTAAAATCATTAGGTAGGTCCTTACCATGAAAAATTTTTTTACTATTATGCAGCTGAGACTGGTGCTAGGCAGGAGTGAAGGAAGGTACTCCAAAAGTATGGTAAAAAACGGCTATGGCAAAAGTAGAAGCAATAACTTTAGGTGTATGAAAAATGTCTTTAAAGGGGATGTTTAACGCAGATAGTGTCATGGTGTCATATATATATGATATACATATGTGAATATAAATACACATTCTATTATATATGTATACATTTTAAAGTGTATATATAATGTGTATTTAGTACATATACATTATATACACTTATATAATATACTGTATATATACATATAATGTATATAGACACATATATATACAATATATAAAATACAGTTTTTCTGTGCTTCTCAGATGAAAACTGGTAGTGACACACCTCTTTGGAGTGTATCACTTAAATGCAGGCAGATCACAACTCAATCTATACCAGGAAGAAGAAGTAAATTACCTGCAAAAAGCACATTGCACTCATTAGCCAAAAAAGACTTACTGAATGTAATGAGAAAACCAAAGCCAACACACTTGGCCAGCCTATTCCCAAACATCACAGAGTCATAGAATCATAGAATAGTTTGGGTTGGAAGGGACCTTTAAAGGCCATCTAGTCCAACCCCCCTGCAATGAGCAGGGACATCTTCCACTAGATCAGGTCGATCAGAGCCCTGTCCAACCTGACCTTGAATGTTTCCAGGGATGGGGCATCTACCACCTCTCTGGGCAACCTGTTCCAGTGTTTCACCACCCTCATTGTAAAAAATTTCTGCCTTATATCTAGTCTGAATCTGCCCTCTTTCAGTTTAAAACCATTACCCCTTGTCCTATCGCTACAGGCCCTACTAAAAACTCTGTCCCCCTCTTTCTTCTAAGCCCCCTTTAAGTATTGAAAGACCACAATAAGGTCTCTTCTCCAGGCTGAACAACCCCAACTCTCTCAGCCTGTCCTCGTAGGAGAGATGTTCCATCCCTCTGATCATTTTTGTGGCCCTCCTCTGGACCCGCTCCAACAGGTCCATGTCTTTCCTGTACTGAGGACTCCAGAGCTGAACACAGTACTCCAGGTGGGGTCTCACCAGAGCGGAGTGGAGGGGCAGAATCACCTCCCTCGACCTGCTGGCCACGCTTCTTTTGATGCAGCCCAGGATACGGTTGGCTTTCTGGGCTGCGAGCGCACATTGCTGGCTCATGTCCAGCTTTTCACCCACCAATACCCCCAAGTCCTTGTCTGCAGGGCTGCTCTCAATCCCTTCATCCCCCAGCCTGTATTGATACCAGGGGTTGCCCCGACCCAGGTGCAGGACCTTGCACTTGGCCTTGTTGAAGCTCATGAGGTTCACATGGGCCCACTTCTCTAGCTTGTTGTCGTGGTTTTACCCCAGCTGGCAACTAAGCACCACACAGCCACTCGCTCACTCTCCCCACAATGGAATGGGGGAGAGAATCAGAAAAGTAAAAGTGAGAAAACTCATGGGTTGAGATAAAGACAGTTTAATAGGTGAAGCAAAAGCTGCGCACGCAAACAAAGCAAGGAATTCATTTGCTACTTCCCATCAGCAGGCAGGTGTTCAGCCATCTCCAGGAAAGCAGGGTTCCATCACATGTGACAGTTACTTGGGAAGACAAATGCCATCACTCTGAATGTCCCCCCCTTCCTTCCTCTTCCCCAGCTTTCTATACTGAGCATGATGGCATATGGTATGGAATAGCCCTTTGGTCAGTTGGGGTCAGCTGTCCCAGCTGTGTCCCCTCCCAACTTCTTGTGCACCTGGCAGAGCATGGGAAGCTGAAAAGTCCTTGATTTAGTATAAGCACTACTTAGCAACAACTAAAACATCCCTGTGTTATCAACACTGTTTTCAGTACAAATCCAAAACATAGCCCCATACTAGCTACTATAAAGAAAATTAACTGTATCCCAGCCAAAACCAGCACGCTTGTCCAGGTCCCTCTGAATGGCATCCCGTCCCTCAGGCATGTCAACTGCACCGCTCAGCTTGGTGTCATCTGCAAATTTGCTGAGGGTGCACTTGATCCCGCTGTCTATGTCATTGATGATGATATTAAACAGTACTGGTCCCAATATGGACCATAATCTTGCATCACCAGATTTTTCATTTTAATCTGTCCCATCTCCAAAAACAATATGTGAAAAAAAGAGCCAACCTCACTAACGTCATGAATACAATCACCAGTTTAAAAATGTATAAACGTGAAGATTTAAATGCTTGTTGTGCAACATGGATAACCATTGAATGAACACTCCAAGCATGTTCCATGATACTGTTCCATGATACTGCAGACAGTGGCTGTTCTAGAGCCTGCAACATCTTACAGCTTTTCACAACTGAGAACTCTAATTCAGATGCTATCTACCAACTGTTTTGTTATACAAAATTAATAGCTAAATCCTTCATAAGTCAAATTTTAGCTGTATGTGTTATTGACAGTGATGGTAGCAAATGTCTTATTCTGTAGGAGCTCACATAGAGGAAGCTAAAGGAAGTAGTAATCTTTTCAGGATGCTGGAGGGTTGTGGGGTCTGTTTGTTCTACCTGGGCCACAACATTATGCCATAATCACAGCCTTATCCATGAGCTGGGGGTGTAAAAATGTCTGGAAAAATAACTTCCTTTTAGAGAGCAGTGCTCCACAACTGCCAGGGCCTTCTAACATGTAGCATAAAATAAACATACAAAAACCCCTCAACAAAGAAGTGAATGCTAACTCTGCAGAATACCTGCCCTGTGCTCTATAGGCTTTAGCTGGCCAAACTGGCAGGTGCAGAAATGTCGTGGTGGAATATACCAGAAGGGTGCAGAGCGCTAGGAAGATCGATAACAATAAGCTGTTAGTACAAACTATACCACCTCTACATCAGAGTAATCAATGAAAATTTTTACCTGATTTAAAGTTTGTTTTGTGCTGTTAGAAGCGAGTTAATTAGGCAAGCTGAAGATAAACTAGTACAGCCTAGGGAAACTCTTCGGTGCTAGTGAAGACTTAGCTGTGCATGTGACTGCAGCATGCCATGTCCTGCACAACATCTGCAAAGATAAGAGTAAGATCTTTTCCAGGAGTGGGCTTGAGTAACTGTTGATTTGCATTTTGTCTGAACATAAAAGGGACAGCTTCTTTACCCATGTCCAAGCGGCATGTGATGACACAGAGATGTGCGAACAGATGCATCTCTCGCATCATGGATGAGGGAGTTGGACGCGATGATCCTTATGGGTCTCTTCCAACTTGAGATATTCTGTGATTCTACAATCATTTTCCTGTTCCCTCGCTAGCCAAAAGACCATGCTCTGGAAGTTCGTGGGCTGCCGTGTTCCCTGAACAGGAGGGACAGGGATGCCTGTCAAAGAGTGCTCCCTTTGCTACGTTCAGTGTCCATGCAGAAGCTCCAACTAATTTTGCCAGTTTCCAGACATTTTGCTGTGAGAGTGCATTACAAAGGTGGTACACCTGGGTTCAGGAGTGAGAAGAGACCTTTGAACCAGAGCCCTTGGGTTGTTTTATTTATTTCATGCTCAGATAGCCAAGGCTCAGGAGATATCAGGTGACTGAGTAGCACAGTGAGAAACGGACATCTACAAACTTTTGAGGAAGCCATTGAAAGTCCACCACCCCCTCTCCAAAGTCCAACCATCTATTTCTTCTCCTGTCATATTTCTCCTGCTGATGTTCTCAAGAATTCCCATGAATGCTACTAAATTACAGTCTTGCTAACAGCAGAGCAGCTTCTCTTTCCTTTTTCTGCCAATCTCTGAGATAAGAACAAAAACAAAGGACCACAAAAGGGAGCTGTACCATTAATTACAACAAATCCACAGTCCATTCTGCCTCGACAGGTATGCCAGTACTCATAGGATACAAAGCTACAATAAAATCATACCAAGAAATTACTTTCCAAAATTCAGACTTGGTCACATTAGGTATACTTAACATTAAGTATATTAACATACATACATTGTGGAAACCTAAGTCTTTCATGGATTTTTCCCTTTTTTTTTTTTTTTGATAAAACTTTCTGCAGACAGGGATTGGGAAGAAGAGCAGGAAAATAAAAGGAGAGAAATGGATAAGCAAAAGGGAACAAGGTATTCAACACCATTTCTGTGAATACATTGCAGCTTCCCCTGGTTGGGGTTCCTATCAGATTTCAGACAAAACAGGCCATCCTTGTCCCCATGCTCACCATGACAGTAATGTAACCTGTGCTTGGTACACAGGCCACAGATTAATAAGTTACTTTGAAGCTGAAGATACCCACTCATGCTCAAGGAAAGGTAAACCATGGAAAAATGGCCTTGTGGCAAACACGCTTTTCAAGACACTCGGAAAAGGAGCCATAGGCAAGATATGTTTGAAATGGGTTGTGGTGGGTTGACCTTGGCTGGACACCATGTGCCCACCAAGCTGCTCTGTCACTCCCCCTCATCAACTGGACAGGGGGGAGAAAATATGAAAAAAGGCTCGTGGGTCGAGATAAGGACAGGGAGATTACTCAGCAATTATCATTATGGACAAAACAGACTTGACTTGGGGAAATTAATTTATTACCAATTAATACCAGAGTAGGATAATGAGAAATAAAAACAAATCTAAAAACAACTTCCCCCCATCCCTCCCTTCTTCCTGGGCTCAACTTCATTCCCGATTTCTCTACCTCCTCCCCCTGAGCGGTGCAGGGGGATGGGGAATGGGGGTTGCGGTCAGTTCAACACACGTCTCTGCCACTCCTTCCTCTCACAGTCTTCCCCTGATCCAGCGTGGGGTCCCTCCCACGGGAGACAGTTCTCCATGAACTTCTCCAACATGAGTCCTTCCCACAGACTGCAGTTATTCACGAACTGCTCCAGCATGGGTCCTTTCCATGGGGTGCAGCCCTTCAAGAACAGACTGCTCCAGCGTGGGTCCCCCATGGGGTCACAGGTCCTGCCAGAAAACCTGCTCCAGCATGGGCTCCTCTCCACAGGGCCACAGGTCCTGCCAAGGAGCCTGCTCCAGCACAGGCTCTCCATGGAGTCACAGCCTCCTTCAGGGCACATCCACCTGCTCCGGCGTGGGGTCCTCCATGGGCTGCAGGTGGATCTCTGCTGCATCGTGGACCTCCATGGGCTGCAGGGGGACAGCCTGCCTCACCATGGTCTTCACCACGGGCTGCAGGGGAATCTCTGCTCTGGTGCCTGGAACACCTTCCTCCCCCTCCTTCTTCACTGACCTTGGTGTCTGCAGAGTTATTTCTCTCACATATTCTCACTCCTCTCTTCCGGCTGCTGATGCACAGTAGTTTTTTCCCCTTCTTAAATCTGTTATCACAGAGGCGCTACCACCATTGCTGATTGGCTCAGCTTTGGCCAGTGGCGGGTCCATCTTGGAGCAAGCTGGAACTGGCTCTGTCTCACAGAAGCCACCCCTGTAGCCCCCCTGCTACCAAAACCTTGCCACACAGACCCAATACATGGGTTAAAATAAGTGCCGCCAATTTCCTAATAAGGGCTCCAATAAATTCAGAAGAAACAAACTGATTAAATGTAAGAACTTGCTACTTTAGATTAATTTTTAGAGAAGATGCTAAGAAGAATAGCGTTGGAATTTCAAGATATAATCTTGCTGCATGTTAGAGGAGTCTTTGTAGTTCGTACTGTGTTGTCATAGCTAGGTTACACGCATAAACAAGATGTTTTTGAAACTGAGCCTCTTCACTGGCAATGTAAGACCTGTGAGACAATGATTCCTGAAAAAAAATCCCATAACCTAATTACCAATTAGTGTTTTTCTTTACGTATCTTGCATCTGAAGCCTTTAGGTAGTAATCCACTATACCATGTGGTCTCTTTTTGAACTGCTGATTCTTGTCACGTGATTGGAGGCAAACAAACAGAAATCTATATTACATTTCATAGCTAATTACACTTCTTCTGTGGTCTGTCATACCTATAGTACTACCACAGATCAGGTATTTTAAATTAAGCTTTTGAAATTAAGAAAAGAGAACAACCAACAAAAACACCCCCCCCCCCCAAACCCCACCCATACAAAAAAACCCCATTCTTCACTTATATATTTGTTTTCCTAGAAATATTTGCAAAAGGCATTAAGGACATCTCCCATTATCATGCTCCTATATATAGAAATGTGGACACCCAATGACTTTCCTTTATGAAAGGATGCACTGTGCAGGTCTGCAGTTATATCCATAACCTATTAGAGTCACAAGAGCCCATCTCATTCACAGTCTCACAGTGCATGTTCAGATGGTGCAGGTGTGCTGAAAAGTAGCAGTGGCAGTCATGAAGAAAACATTGGAGAGTCACAGATCTGGTTTAATTTGAAGAGTGAGAGATCACCGTCTGCCACTCTCAGTAGAAAGGTTGTTTATGCTTCTCTATGGAGTGAGGTAGACACCGACCAAAGCAGTTAAATCAACTAGCTACATGGTAAGATTTTACAAGGACTAAGCTGCAGCATCTTAAAGATATTTTTTCCTAGGACAGGTTGCAATCTCCCAGTCCCTACAAATAATGAGATGAAACCATGCAGGAGAGACAGCAAATAAGGGAAATGCATACAAACAAAACTTCTGGAGTAAGCCAAGAAACAATTTCTCATAGAGACACTACCCTTATGGAAATCAGACAAGGAGGCTGTTATCTTGAACTTTTTCCCCTATTATTTTGGGAAAACATTGTTTTTAAGGAAACAGGGTTCTACCAGAGAATATACCCAGTTGTCTCAAGACTTTCTTTCTAAAGAAAACCAAAACCATCAAGACCCTAAATGCTGGCTATATGCTGTACCCCAAAGAGGAAGAATGCTCAGGGAATAAAGCAGCTGAACAAGCCTTAGTTTTCTGCTTATTGACAGCATTCCCTGCATGGTGGATCCCTGTTTTATTTACGTCAATGATAATTTGGAGCAAGTTCATTGATTCAGACAATTTTCATAAACTCTGTAATAATTATCAGCAGAAATTTGCCAAGAGTTGAAATTATTGTATATTTTGATCCAGAAGAATGGCTGAAAATAATCTTAAGTGGTACACCTTCATCCTGCATAAGCATAAGAAAGAGCAGTAAGAGTTGAATGAGTAACTAGTTCTGGTATTTCTTAATTTAAACACCTAACCCTGAAGCTGCAGCAAATCACACTTTCCCAGTAAGAAGTGCAGCAGTTGGTGCACTGAGCATCTCCATTCAGTTATCCATCTTCCCAGTGCAAAGGCCTGGGAAGATCACAGATCTGTTACACTAGGCTGGTCCTTTAGGCACTCTGCCCGGAGAGGATGATGCAGATTCCACCTCACAGTGTTGTCACCCAAACAACTTTACCCCCAAACCCTTTCCTGCTCAGTTCTGCCCATGGTCTTCCCCTTCCTCTCTGCCAACAACTTCAGTCCATGGGAATGGGCATCAAGAATATACTGTTTTCTTGCATCTTCTCTCTTTTGTACCTTTTACACCCTCTCCAAGGGGCAGCAGATAGCCCACAATCTGAGTTTTAAGACTGCAACAAAACAAAGTGAAAATAAAATCACATGCACAAATAGCTAAGCTGCACTCAACAGTTCTCATTCATTTACATGAGTCTATCCCTAGCACTCTCCAAACAAGTCCAATCCTTTCTACACAATCCTGACCAGCTATCACAGACAGGCATATGCATCGCCATCTTTTCCTCCGTGAGGAAGAAGGCAGACAGTCTTAGAGTATAAGAGACTTTTATTCAAAGCATTACTTATTATATCCCTCTTTTCTTTAACCTTTACAATCAAATGTGACATTTTCACAGGAAGTACCTGAACCACCACCACGCACTAGCAAGACAACACATGCTTTCCCATTGTGATTAAAGTTCTCCTTCCAAAGGACACACACTTACATTACTATCACAACAGTTCACATAAACAAACATGAACTCCTTTTATTCTTGCCGGCTCAAGTGTCTGTAGTAGCATAACCACAGCAACAGCAAACTCGGAGCAAGTAACTAAAGCTTCCTTGCGGGCTGAGTAAACACTCTTCAGACTGCCGAGCCTGATGAAGCCGAGCTGTACTTAATCGGCACCATGGCAAGAGTGGAGGAGAGAGGAGAGGAGCTGACCCCATGAAGTTATCGAACAGTTTCTTGGGCTGTTATTGGGCTGGGCATCGCCTCCTTTTTGGGATTTTACTGTCCTGGCTTTATTAGTGCCTCATGGAAAAAACCCTGTGTACCCCTTTGCAGGCCAACACAGATGCATTTTTATTGCCATACTATCCTTGACCTTCAAGGCAGCCATGAGAGTGGTCTTTTAAGCAGACTCTACTAACAGGTAGCACTACTGCTGATACAAGTGTGACATGCTTACAGAGATGGGCTAAGTAGTCTGATTTTTTACGAAATGCTCAAAATTCCTATATTACTACATACCATAAATGTCACTGGCAACAGTTCAGAACAATGAGTTTTTGCAGATAAAGATGTCTCCTTTATGTGTTTAAAGGAGTGCATCAGAGCTATCAAACAGTGAGGCGAGGCTTAAAGATATGAATAGTAATGTGACTAGAAAAACACATTCTGTCTTGGAGAATCTGCCGTGAAACCTAAAATGTTCTGTGAAGGAGTCTAAGGCCAGTATGGAAGGAAGGTGGGGAAAAACCCCAAACAAACTAGTGAAACTTTTAGTCTGAACTCAGTGAACCAAATGGTTTCTTCCAAAAAAGATCACTGTCTTCCTATTCTAGCTGAGAAATTAAGACTTGCCAGTGAGAGATTTAAAATGCTATAGGGTATGTTGTTGCTACAGGGTATATCCTGGGCCTATATTCCCACTGAGGACACTCTCCCAGGCAGACTCCCGTCATCTTCAACAGCTGCATCTGGGGACATGTTAAGCAACTGCATGCAACAGCGTTATGTCTTACAGTGCGCTTCATAGTAGGTGCTGTCATTCTTCCTCTCCTCTTTACTGTTGGGGCTAAGAATTTAAATAGGTCAAGAATAACAGGTGGAACTGGGAATGTGGCTTCATATCAGATGGCAGAGCATTATCTGACTCTTATGTGTAGGTGGGAGCTGAGAAAAAATCCTTTTAAGTGGACTTGTTTTCATATCTCCACCCATTTTCACATTCCTTAACACTCACTCTAGGGTAGCCACAGGCAGAGTAATGAGTTATAAGAACAGCTCAAACAGAGATTGGCTGAGATTAACACAACTCTTTACAGCATGTTGAATCTTATTAAAAAATCCCAGCGTTTCAAAAAGAAGCTTACGCTTCCTTGGTTGTTACTGTTCAATGAATTGTTACTTCTGCATTAGTCTACAGCATGTTACTATGGAATAATACACAGTCTGATGTTCTTCAGCTGGAGAAATTTTTGGGTTTAAATCTTCAGTGAAGGTTGCAAGACCTACATTCTTAGATCAGTTTTGCAACTGAGGTACTGTTTTCTCTATGCATGTGACATCCACAAACACATAAAAAGATGATTTTTAGACAGAGCTTAGGATGAATTCTGTAATCTTAGAAGCCAATAGTTTCCTCTTCAAAGCTTAACCACTGGATAGTAGAAAACTATTAACTAAGGCTACTGGTCTTTTTCTGTGATTCTAACATGGCTTCTCAAGTATTTCTAGACAATACTCTGAAGCTTTCTCCCCACCCTTTTTCCTTCCTGACAACTATTGTCTTATCTAGAGGTTTACTGTGGTTGAGGTAAACTGTTATATTTATCGTGCTCACCTTTGCCTACTGACAGATGTAGTAAGAGAACAGAATGAAAATTTTGAACTTATGTCAAGGTTTTCAGAGACATTGCGGGCTCTTGTCTTCTAGGCTGCTCTTGGCTTGATCTTGGTCTTTACTGTTTATAATGAGTTCTATATACATAAAAAGTCTCAAAGGCTACACAAGCTCATACACGTGAATGCAGCTGAAATCTCTCTTGGCAGATATAATGTCACTGTGACACAAGGAAAGGACTAAATTACTTACTATTGCTTACTATTCTCTCTTACCATTTTTAAGGTAGCTTGTCTCTTTGTCATGTACTGAAAACGAGCAAAAAGAAGTTACCCCCAAGCATCTTTGTTTCTTCTGGTGGCAGTATTTTCATATACGAAGGCATACAGGAATTAGTGCTCTTTGTCAGGACATTTTCCCTAATCCTTCTGGTCTAAGGTTCTGCAAATCACGGAAAATACTGAAGTAAATCATCCTACATACTACCAGTTAATGTAATAACAATAAAACCTAAAATAACAATTAAAAATAAATAATTAAGAAAAGCCAACATAATTCTCTTTCTCACACTCTCTTTCTGATTGTCAGTTGGGTTAGTTATTGTCCCAGGATGTTTGGTCTTTGATTCTGCTAGAGGATCTAGATGCTTCCAAATCACAAATGAATTTACAACAAAACTAATTACTTCTATTTTTAAGGCAGAAATTGAGAAGCCATTTGAAATTTCACTGAAATTCCTAAAAGCAAAGAAATCTCTCAGTCTAGTCTGCCTTATATTCTTTCTTTAAAAAGAGTTTAGCTAATTCGGTCTAAATGGTGAAATGGCTTCTACTGTGATTTTATGGTGAGGTAGAAACAAATATTTCAATATCACTAAAAAGGGACTAAGCAAAATGCTGTGTAGGAAACCTCTCACTGACATTGGCAACTGCTTTTGATCACCTTGTGTAAAGGAAAGGTCCAAATATCTGTTAATCTTATAAGGAAATCCAGGTAAAGGTTTGAGCATTTAGACCATGTTTGGTCCCCAAATTCAACATGAGTGTAGGTACCATTTGGAAAATTCCCACCAGTGCTGTAGCATTGGGTTTTCTTATCTGAAGCATATTGTGTGCTCTGAAATAGTAATTTCAGAGCTTTGCTTTTCCAGCCGCACATGCACATCATCCTCTCCAAAAGGCCCTTTTTTGTTTGATCTCCTCCACCTGGGCCTGATTTGCTACATTCATCCTTTTTTCTCTGTGCACAGGCACATGTGCAACCCTCCTCTCCTTCACTCTGAAAGCACCCAAGCCACTCTCAGAAAGCTCACTAGAAAGCTTCATCAAAATCTTCAACAAATTGTGCCACTGAAAGACAGGTTCTTACACTTGCTTGCTCGCAGTTAGAGGCTTTTGTAGCTCCCCACCCAGGCATACAACATTAGCCTGCATTTGTGTATTTTCCATGTAGGATCTGAGCTTGTCTTCCTATCAACCTGTTAAGTGTGAACAAGCTATTGAAGCATTACTAATAGCTGAGTTTCAGAATGCGTCAGGCTAGAGTCAAGTGTCAGGGAAATGTGTGCTTTTCCACAGATGCTTTAATGGTTAATCTTTAATAGTTAAAAGGCTTTTAGATTAGAGTTCCTAAGAAAACACCTTATTTTTCCAAACAGGCTACAAAGAAAGGTGGGGAGGATGAGAATGGTCTAAAAAAATATAAAAGGAAGATGGATCAAACAGAAAAACAGGAGAGAAATAACCCAAGAAGACAAAGTAGGAGAGTTTCCATATTCCAAATTTCCAAATTCCTTTCATTATGCTGGATTTATTTTAAAGACTCTGCCAAGACATAGCAGGATTTTCATGCATGGAAACTAAAGAAGCAATCCAGAGCTTTCCTTCTTGCCACCTGAGGAGAGGTGAGGCAAAGTTAATTTTAACCATTGTGAACTCTCTCACCCAATTGCCAAGGATGTCCTCGTGCCTGTTTGGCCTGTCTTTAACAGCCCTGAGGGGCTCAAATGCTGCAGACTCAATGCTATATGGAGCAGAGCTTACAGCTCTGTGTCATGGAGGCTGCTGGTCTCAGATATGGTGACAGGAGACAAGGCAGTGAGAACATTTTAAGAGAAATTAAGTAATTCAGTTTGGACTACTGAAATGGCATTTAGAAAATGATGGGGAGAAAAGCAGAAATGTGAATTTGGGTAAAGAAAGATCATGGAGAAGTAGCATCAACAAATGAGGATAAACAAAGCTGGCAGCTGTTTTATATTGAATAAAGTTATAAAACTGAGAAATACTTTAATATGGCAGTTAGTAGTGCTGCTGATTTTCAAATATTTTGGCAATACTTCTGCTATACTTTTATTTAACTAAGTCTCTTTTAGATCACAGAATTGTATAGGTTGGAAAAGACCTTTAAGATCATCGAGTCCTACCGTAAACCTAACACTACCAAGACCACCACTACACCATGTCCCTAAGCACCTCATCCAAATGTCTTTTAAATACCTCCAGGGTATTTAAATAAATAAACCAGGATTATTACATTCAATTTGATATTAATTGAATTAAATACCTCCAGGGTATTTAAATAAATAAACCAGGAGATAAACTAGGCATTGAACATTTATATGATTACTTTTGCTAATGAGTGTAAGATTTTAAGAAGCTGCAGGTGACTGGGGAAAATAATAATGAAAATAGGTCAATTATAAAATGAAAATAATATTTAAATGTCAGGTTTTCAAGACAACTGTTTTCTACCGACTTTAATGAACAAATGCTGCAAGCATGGGAACTTCTTTATAGAAAAATATTACACTGGGCCCAAGTGTGTTAAAAAGCAGCTAATGTTATTCTAGAAACTGCTTGTATATGTTAACATAAGGTTACGAAAAAGCTAATGAATCCTCCCTCCCATTTGCCTTATTCTGTGGGTACAGTTCTGCTCTAACATAGCCCAATGGCTTTCAGATCAAAGCTCTCATGTTCTTCTGCTCAAAACACTATTTGGACTGGCAAACCACTGTATGCACCTAAGCGCGTAGCCATGCCAGCCAAATGGAAATGGAGAAGAAATGGGAGGACAGGCCAAAGGACTGCCCAGAGAGGTTGGGTGATATTTCAAAGGCAAATAAAACTATCAATTTTAAGCAGAAGAGCTTGATGAATAATATTGGATGAGTAAAAGGTTGAGGACTTCAGTGTAGAGACAGGCCAGGACTAAGTCCCAGCTTAGAGAGCTGTGTGTGGGCATGGCTATGTGCAGCAGAGAAAGGAGATGCAAATTAACAGCAATGATTATGAACAGCCTGCTGTGGAGAGAGGGAGAGGAGGGAGGAGTTGGGGACCATGAAAGATTTGTATTTAACTGACCCTAGGTAAAGCAATGGAGATAGGGGGAAGATAGAGCAGTGTGAAAGCCGTTGCTTTCACAGCTCCTGTGCACTGGCCTGTGTGGAGCAGGACCTTCACCTCAGGGTTCAGGAGATCAGGGCACCACAGAAGTGAGCACTGGCCCTGGTGATGCACTGCTACAGCATGGAGGATTGTCGAATGTACATACCCTGTGCATCTTGGGGCACAAGCAGGGCTCTACCTTCCCTTCTATAAAATAGAATGGTTCCTTTGTTTCTTTTCTCTAACTTCATTTTTCTTGTGACTGTCAAGCTTAATGCTTGAGCAGTCTCGTGAACTACTGGACCACTTTCTACCCTTTGACTTGCATCGTTTTTCCTCTTTCTGGCAGGAAAAAAACTTTGCTGGCACAATTTTCAAAGTCACTGGAATACATAATAAGCCTTCCTACTGATATGAGGGGTACCAGTGAGACCTTATACATGTTTAGGGCACACAGAGCAAGCCTCCTGAAGTACTGAAACCTATAATCTAACACAGGGGAATTCTGCTAAGCAGCAATATAATTCTTATACCCCAGAGTTCTGCATGTATCACAGGTATATACATTTAATATAGTAGCCCATCACTGAGTGTTATTTAAATTACTTTGATATACTTAATTAATCAACCTAAACTTTAATAGTTACCCATAGTGGCAGAACAGGATGAAGCAGCTGTTTCAAACATTCATTTAGGCCCTCAGGTATATTAGCTGTCTATTAAATGTTCTGGAAACTTTCTTTATAAACAATGATGAATAGCATTCAGATGGCAAAGTTCCATGCAACTCTAGAGACACAATTTTTTTCCTTAGGAAACAATTTATGCGCTACTCTGAGAACGTGCAATACACTCCAAGTAAGTGCCAAATGTGATCATTTCCTACAGAAGATGTGCAGAAGTCCTGCTCAGTGTAAGGCTCCTGTTGCACTATTGCAAAACCACAGAATAGCATCAGACCATTTGGGTACTTAAGATGCTTAGCTTCAACTCATATAGGCCATAATGCATGCTCTAGGTACGAAAATATATTATCTGGGCCATATACTCCACCTGGAAGAACTAGTGATGGGCAAAAGAAAAGAGCTTCATTCAAATCTACTATTTTATAAAGTCCCAAAACATTTTTTTCATGTTTGCTAGCATGAGAATCAGAATCAGCTGATTTCCTGAGGTGTTACAGAACAATGTAGGAGGTGATAGCAACAGTAATTAACTGTTGAGCAACATGAGACACTCCCTACTGACTGCCACAAAACATGAGAACTCGATATTCTTACCGTACACCTACTGTTTGGCATATCTTTTATCACAGCAAACATGGACTCCCCAAACTGCTGCATTCATTGTGCCCTGTTGATACAGCATATCTACAGAGAATAGGAAAGCAGCATATTAACACAGTAACAAAGTAGTCTAGCCATGGCAGTATTAAGCTCCATATAGGTGAATTGATGCAGCATCACAGCAAGGTACATTAGCCTGTGGCGAGGTTGCTCATGTAAGCTAGAGTTAATATCCCTGTATTATGCTGCTGCCTGCGGAACAGATGTACCCTAAGTTAGAGGAAAGGATTCTGTTTTTTTCTCTTTTTTTTTCAGGCTACCCCTCTTTCTTAAAATGCCACTGACAGATTAAAGATCCACCATATAGACCAAGATATATTTGTGTGGATGAAAGTAAAACATTGCAGGCAGGCATTAATAGTTACAGTTCCTTCAGAGGCCATCCTGAACTACTAACAGAGAGGATTAAGAGTCAACTTTAAATGTTAAATACAAATTGAACCGTCTGGCTACCAAATGTAAGTCTATTCTTGCCAATGATCTCCAGCAAGAGCATAATATATTTCTTTATTTATTATGAATATTTTTTTACCTAATTTTTCTAAAAATATTATTCCAATTTTTCTTAGAATATTTTAACAATTCTGTTGGAGGCTAAGACCTGTAACTAATATAAAGCAAGTATCCCATTAAGTAAATGCTTTGCGGTCAATAGAAAAGGAAAATGCTCAGTATCTTTCAAAAGTGGCTGCTGAGAACAGAAAAAAAAATGTTTTAATAACCCCCCTTTTCTCTGCCCCCCATGTTAATCTATTTTGAATTAAACAAAGGCATATTATTTTTGTTGCTGAATAAATTACCCCATTCTTGCTTAAACATGTTACTCTAGATTACAAACATATGGCTGTAAAAATAACTGGTTGGACTGATTTAAACTGCTGATTTTAATCTCCAATTTGGCATGAGGAAATTTACTATAAAACCTGTTTAGGATCACAGATGCATCTGTCCCACAGCTGCAAGAAAAGGGTGGATTTGTAATCTTCCAAGTGTACAGACCTCAGTGACTGACTGAAAGTCTCCTTCTTAGCACAAAGCTAAAATACATAACTAAAAATATTCTGGTTTCTTTCTGCCTTAATTTGAAAGCAAGTGGTGATAAAATTAAAATTAAAACCAAAGCTGTATGCCTATGCAATTAAAAAATTCTTTCATATGTAAATAGAAAGCTCTTCCTTAATAGCCCCATATATTTTTTTCCAGTCTCTTGGGCTTGGTGGAATTTGGCAGGACTGGGGGTAGTTAAAGGTTGCCAGTGTGGTGGATGACATCGGTTAGCTGTCATCTGGGCAGAACGTGTGGGCTGGTGGGTAAGGCTGACCACACAGCACACAGATATGATTAGAAGGGATGAAGCTGTGGGGAGTAGTTATGCACCTGCCTGAATTCCTGGCCAATCAGTCATCCCTTTTTATCCTCCATTCCCACTGTTTTTATAAAATAGACTAAAAGAAAACAAAAACAAGAGGAGGATGGAAGAAGGCATGTCCGTTTCATAACTCAGCTTTAACTACACAAAAGGACTTTATTGATGTTTTACATACTTTAGTTGGATATTATAAGCATTAACTGCTCTCCACTGAAACTAATATACTGCCTTCAAGAATGTCTCTTAGGTGTCAAAACCTCAGCACACGTCTTAGTAGCTAAGCACATGGCCAATACTCAAGCTCTCTTTCTTTATGGACTGTTTTAACCATGTTAGTTCCTATGTGTTACATGCCAAAAATATGTATCTGGACAGTTCCTATGACTTAACTGATATGCCCATAACTTGACCATATATCTCAAACTTTATTTGCACTAAGCTAACACTAGGCTTACCTGTTCATTGTGGCAGATCCTAGGCCAATGTGCACTGAAGAGCTTACAATTCTCAACTATATGCACTAGACCTTTACCTGCATTAAAAAATGAGGTAGGAAGAAAACTAAGAACTTTCCTCCAATGGTGGCAAAACAGTGGTATTTTATATATATTTATATCTTGTGTGCATATATATGTGTGTGTGTATACATATATATCTATATATCTCCATACAAGGTAGGATAAGAACTATAACACAAGGGTAAACATAGGGAAAAAATTTAACAGTCAATTCTATTGATGTTCCAAATCTAAGAATTTTTTAGCTTTGCAATGACAGGGGTCTTGATATCTGGGCTGACTGAGCATATGAGAAACTCCTTAATTAAAATAAAAACAACAGATGTCTTGTGCAGTGAGAAGCCTGGCCTGACTACAAATCCAAACAATGCAAAAAAAGGTGGCAAACAAATCCCTACATTTTTAGTCTTGTCAGCATGGGTGTAAGAGTGAGTATATTGGGGACAGAGAAAAGGGCAAAAGGAGGTAAGCACATGGTGTTAACTTGTTCTTCCCAATATTTGGGAGTTAACCATATTTATATTCTCATGTGCTAATGCTTTCTTCCAGGTCTGTGTACAGGAGGAAAAAAAGAACCAGCTTTTTGCTTGGTTGTCTCAATACCAGATTCTTTTTGAGCATCATAATCTAGACATAAATAATCAGAGAGTCCTATCTGACTGTCTCTACAGAACTCAACTTTCACTGAAGCTGAAGGAGGCTTGTCTTAGGCTCTCTGGATTTCTTCAGCTGGGCTGGCTCAGACTGACTCCCACCTCCATTGTTTCCTTAGGCTAGAAGGGAAAGGAAATTCTTTGATCTCTTGTAAGAACAAATAAATTATTTTCCCTCTTTTGGTACCTGCTGTATCAAGCTCAAATGAAAATCTCTGCCTTGGCAGGCAAAGCAAGTCTTCTAAGCAATAGTAAATACCCAGAACAGCCTGAAAAGATGAAAACGCTTCTCTACGTATTCTGATATAGAGTATGACTACTAAATCCCAGTATCTGCTACTGTGATAAGAGTGCTGTCCATTCCAGCTTAAGGTCTCTCTTTAAACTGTTAACTTTCTTACTGTTTTTAACAGGAACTTAAAATCCAGCTATCCGCTAGTTGCCTCTCAAGTGAATGATTATATTTCAACATGAATCGAGCAGCCCTTCTGACACCTGATTGGATTTGCAAATGTGGGGTTTTTTTCTGACTGACACAAGGAGGGGAATTACAATTAAGTCTATACTAACCCACTTGCTGCATTTCTGACTCTGAAAGTGCTCAGATACAATAAAAATACATACTATAAGCATAGAAGCAGAATAGTCATAAAAGAAGGGGAAGACATTTAATTATCACATTTAACTTACACACAAGCAAGAGATGCACAGTTGCAACTGACTCTCTTGGCTTAGTACTTGGTTCTTTCCTGTGAAAAATATACAGTATACCTTCACTGTCCTTTAGAATTTTTCATTTTGAAGATACCAACACTTTACTTAGTAATTAAGTACAGCCACCATAAGAATGCAGCAGAAATTAAAAAAAAAAGTAATCTTTTTTTCTAGAAAAACATTAATAAGTTTACCACATCTACAGAGAACTATAAATACTGAAGAAAATCATAACATATGCGCCATTATCCAAAGTAGAATTTTCACAGAAATTGGTGTTTGAGATGCTGGCTAGTACTAAGAGGTTTCAAACTTTGGAAACTAAACATCACTTATCAGCTACTGCCATTATATGGAAGGTTTGCAGGTGCTGGATTGTAGAATGAGCCTGGATTCTTGCCCAGATGAGACAGAGACGTTTTTAATTTCCCTCACCAGAAACGTCTCTCCTTCCAGCAGAGGACAAGAGTCAAGAGGGAGAATAATGACATCATCAACTGATACCAGAAGAGAATTTGGAAAGATTCCTGTGTAAAAGATACAAGCTGTTAATAGGAGCAATAACCCCCCAAGGCAACTATAGATAGATACTTGGGCAGATAAACCCCAGCCTACCTCTTCCTAAGCTGAATCCCACATTGCATTCATGGTGCAACTTATGCAAAACTGATATGCAAAAAGTTACTCAGCAACAGTATGAAAATGAACCCCGTAAAAGTATAGAGGAAAGCTTCCACATTTTCAGATAGATCCCTATTCAAGGTTCTGTTTAGAGGAATTTCATAGGATGTGACCCCAATGAGAAGAAAGGTCCAGGAGAACTGGTTAATTTTCAAAGATGGTCCATCCCCACATGCAGGAAATCAAGCAAAGGTGGAAGGATGTCTGCATGCATGAAAAAGGAGCTCCTGACAAAATTCAAGATGCAAAAAGGAAGCGTACAAGAGGTGGAAGCAGGGAGGAATATAGAGAAACTATCTTAGCATGCACAGATGGGGTTAGGAAAGCCAAAACCCATCTGGAGTTAAATCTGGTGAGGAATACAAAAGGCAAAAAGGAAACCTTCTACAGTTATATCAGCAGCAAAAGGAAGAGTAGGGAAAATGTGGGCCCACTACTAAATGGGGCAGGGGAACTGGAGACAAAGGACATGGAAAAGGCTGAGGTACTCAATGCTTCACCATAGTCTTTAGTGGTAAGACTGGCCTTTAGCAACCCCAGGTCCCTGAGACCACTAGAAAGTCTGGAGCAAGGAAGACATACCTTTGGTGGAGGAGGATCAATTAGGGAACACTTACACAAACTGGACATACACAAGTCCATGGTGCTTGACTGGATGCACCCACAGCTGGCTGATGTCATTGCAAGGCCACTCTCAATTATCTTGGAAAGATCACAGTGAACAGGAGAGGTTCCTGAGGACTGGAAAAAAGCAAAGGTCACCCATGTCTTCAAGAAGGAGGATCCAGGAAATACAGGCCAATCAACCTCACCTTCATCCCCGGGAAGGTGACGGAACAAATCATCCTGGAAACCATTTCCAGACACACAGAGGACAAGAAGGTGGGGAGCAGTCAGCATAGGTTTATGAAGGGAACATCATGCCTGACCAACCTGACAGCCTTCTGCAACATGGTGTCTAGCTTGGTGGGTGAGGGGAGAAGAGTGGATGACGTTTACCTTGACTTTAGTAAGGCTTCTGACAGTCCCCCAAAACACCCTTATATATAAGCTGACAAAGTACAGACTAGATAAGTGGACAGTGAGATAGACTGAAAAATGGCTGAAAGGCCAGGCCCAGAGGGTTGCAATCAGTGGCACAAAGTCCAGTTGGAGGCCAGTCACTAGTGGTGTACCCCAGGGATCGATAGTGGGACCAATACTGTTTAACATCTTCATTAATGACCTTGATCATAGAACAGAATGTGCCTTCAACAAGTTTGCAGATGATACAAGACTGGGAGGAGTGCTTGATACACCAGATGGCTGTGCTGCCACCATTCAGAGGAACCTCAACAGACTGGAGAAATGGGCAAACAGGAATCTCATTATGTTCAATAAAGGCAAATGCCAAATCCTGCACCGAGGGATGTTGTAGGAGTCACTTCAGCATTGAAGCCTTGTTGAAGCCTTAGGCCACAAGAACTTTTACCTAGATCCACTGACCGTGCACTGAACTTTTATTTGGCTACATGAAGGAAGACCCCCAAAACCGGTAGGAAGCAGAAAGATAAGGAGGCTTCAACCTTAGCAGAAGCTGCGATCTTAGAGATAAGAGAAGAATCAGCCCGCCTAGAGACAATGAAAGGGCCCAATGAAGAACAGGAAGACCCCAGACCCAAATACTACTATTGGTCTGAACTGTCTCCTGAGGGGTGGGGAATTTAGATTGTAAGGGTATAATTGCCCAGGGATTTCTTTGTTCTGGGTCCCTCTCCGGAGGCACCCAGCTCAAGCTGTTTTCACCGCTGTACCAATAAATTCGTCTGGTGTACGTCGTATCGGAGACTCTGCTTCGGGAAACCTAGGGTCGAGCCAGAGGGGAGAGGAAGCACCCGAGAGTGAGTGTGTGTGTGAGCGAGGAGTCAAAAAGGGGCATCCGTCAGCTCAGTGGAGCTGCCTGTTGTGAAGGGACTCGGGTCCTAGCAGTTAAAGTCTCAGGTGGTGTGTGTGCGACTCCCTGAATGGTGTGTGAAGGCTCGGGCAGCGGCTTCTCCTTTAACAGTTTGGCAACCCAGATGGGACCTTAGGCCTGCGCCCCCGGATCCTCCCGCCTCCAAATATCCAACTGCCAGCAGCGGGTGAATTCCCCTGGGACCTTTGGAATAGGAGGCTCTGACAGGTGAGTGTTAAAATTCCCTGAGCAGACGTGAGACTAGTGACCAGGGTGGTGCGTGCCCTGGTCAGCGTAAACCGCATAAGAAGCAAAAGTTGGTGTGTGGCCTTGTCACCAAAATCGGGAATCAAACTCCTTAACACCAATGTAGTATTAAGAAGCAGGCATTCTTTATTAAGGCGCTGGATGCACAGGGGATCGTTCCACCTAGCGTGCATACTGCAGGTTGCATCAACCAAAACTTATATTCTTCAATTACATACATATGCATCAAATTTCCCAGAATGACCATACATATTCATTCTATTTCCTGGAACTAATTATCATATTTGTGTGGTCATTACGCATGTGTCCTTGAGCTCCGAGGGGCTTCCGTGGGGGTCTCTGGTGGTCCTTGGTGGTCATACAGGTGTGTCCTTTAGTTGACCCCTTCTTCTGGACATGCGCAATCCCACCTTGCTTATGTAACTTGCTCCCCTTCTTCATGGTGCATGGTCCCTAACAATGATTGGCACCCTTATTCCTATTCTAACACAAACCAATTATTCTAACTACCCTCGACTGGTTGTCAAGATGGGCTGGGGCTGTACTGGGAACATAGCAGCATGTCCGTACTACTCCTTGTCCAATTGTCTTTGGGCATAGTAGCATATCCATAGCCATAGATGTACAAACACAGCATTAAAGCATTGTCTAACCTGCTCCTATCTCTATGTTGCTTAGTTACAAACGAACTAATCATTTTGGTTACATCTGGTTACAGCCTGACCAGCGTAAAACGCACATAAGTGAGACCCTGATAATAAAGAAGAGAAAAAAAAAAGAGAGAGAGAGAAATGGGAAATGTACCCGGCGTGGAAAAGGGGACACCCTAGGCTGAGTTCTTGCAGAATTGGGAGAAAATGTACGGTGCAGCAGAATTATCTAAAAAGCGCACAATCAAATTATGCCAAGATGAATGGCCATTTATTACAAGAATGGCAGCAGGGAGCCCTTTAGACTTATGACCAACTTGGGGAACCTTCGATCCACACAAATTAATGTATTTAAGTCATCGACTGGAGGATAGGTACCCATACCAAATGGATTACTGGTATGTATGGCATGCATGGTCTGGGGAAAGAAAACTCCCAGGACAAAAGTCAAAAAAGACAAAGGGGGTAACTGTAGCAGTAGCAGAAGATACCAGAAAAAAATTCCTGTGAGTAATTCAACCCCACCTTATCTGTCTTCTTATCTGTCTTCTTCTGACTCTCCTCCTCTTAACCCTCCGGCTGCCAGGCTCTTTCCTATGACTATGACTCATGTTCCTAATCCTGCTGCTATGCCCCCTGGGGCCCCGGCAGAGACTGCGCCAGTATTAACCTTTTATAGGCACCAGCCTTGGAAACCTGGTGACTTAGCGTTGTGGGGAAGTAAGATGCCCCGCCTAAGGGAAGATGCTGAGAGGTGTGCCCAATTATTCTCAAATATATGTACAGGGTATAATCTGAATTGGAGTGACACTCAAATACAATAGTGGGAACTCTTTCGCCCTGGTGAAAGAGAGAAAATAATGAATAAGGATGCTGATTTGGCTCAACAGGCAGGAGGAAACAGAAACCCCTGGCCAGCAAATGATCCAAACTGGGACTATAATCATGCAGGGGATGGAGCCGTTTCTCAGACAGGGCTCTGGAATTTGGTAGAAGCCATTAGAGCATGTGGGGAACTAGGAGTGAACTGGACTAAAGTACAAGAATGCAGGCAGAGACCTGACGAGCATCCTAGTGATTTTTGGGGACGACTCCGACAAGCTTTGCTAAAATACAGAGGAATGACACCGCAGAATTTTAATGACACGCTCACGATTAGCGTCTTTGTGGATCAGGCGGCCCACGAAATACGGAATTACTTTAAGGAACACATGCCTGGGTGGCAGGGGGAGAATTTGCAAAAGATTTTGAGTATTGCTGTGTTTGTATATGATGGGCGTGAGGAAAGGCAAAAAGCTGAGCAGGTTAAAGAAAGGAAGAAAGTAAAAGAGCAGGAGGCAAATTTATTGGCCTCGGCTTTAGCAAGGCATTTGCAAGTGAGAGACAGGGGTCGGGGAGCGGGGGACGGAGACTGGATACTAGGTCTGAGCTAAGATTTGGGAGAAAAGAAAGGGGATCAGGAAGGAATGTTGGGAGTGTTATTATTGTGGGAATCTAGGGCATATCCAGTGGGGATGCCCACTTTGGCCGCGGGAGAGGGCAAAAGAAGGAAATTATCACCGGGAAGAATTGGCCTGGGAAGACTCACAATCACAATGACTGGAGGGAAGAAACCCTGCGAATCTTGAAGGGGAAGCAGAAGGACTGGGAATTTTTAATGTGTGGATAACCCAACTAGATCAGCAGGGACAAATTACAGGTAAAGTTGAAGGTCGTGAAGTTGAATTTTTGGTAGATACAGGAGCCACATTATCCCTTTTGAATTTTATCCCGAGAGGGTCTCGGACCAAAGATAGAATTTTAATACATGGACTCACAAGACAGAGAAAGCAGAATTTGAGCAAACCCCTATTAGTAACCATAGGAAACAAGAGTATATGGGTGTCACCGAAATCGGGAATCAAACTCCTTAACACCAATGTAGTATTAAGAAGCAGGCATTCTTTATTACGGCGCCGGATGCACGGGGGATCGTTCCACCTAGCGTGCATACTGCAGGTTACATCAGCTGAAACTTATATTGTCCAGTTACATACATATGCATCAAATTTCCTGGAATGATAATGCATATTCATTCTATTTCCTGGAACTAATTATCATATTTGCGTGGTCATTACGCATGCGTCCTTGAGCTCCGAGGGGCTTCCGTGGGGGTCTCTGGTGGTCCTTGGTGGTCGTACAGGTGTGTCCTTTAGTTGACCCCTTCTTCTGGACATGCGCAATCCCACCTTGCTTATGTAACTTGCTTCCCTTCTTCATGGTGCATGGTCCCTAACAATGATTTGGCACCCTTAACACAAACCAATTATTCTAACTACCCTCGACTCTTTGTCAAGATGGGCTGGGGCTGTACTGGGAACATAGCAGCATGTCCGTACTACTCCTTGTCCAATTGTCTTTGGGCATAGTAGCATATCCATAGCCATAGTGTACAAACACAATATTAAAGCATTGTCTAACCTGCTCCTATCTCTATGTTGCTTAGTTACAAAAGAACAAACTAATCATTTTGATTACATCTGGTTACATGGGAGCGATTTGTATTGGTAGAGGACTCCCCAGTGTGCCTCTTAGGGAGAGATCTCTTGCAGGCTTTAGATGTAGAATTACACTTGTCGCCTGAAGGAATAGATTTAATAATCATGGGAATGACTGTAGTCACTGGAAGCCCAAACAATGAGCTAAAAATACCGGAAGTATTGAAATCCGTACCAACAAAGTTGTGGAGTAAAACTAGCACGGATGTGGGATTACTCGTTTCAGCTCAACCTGTAAACATAAAAACAAAGGGAGGACACCCCCCTCCAGCTGTGAAACAGTATCTGATTCCCCAAGAAGCTGAGAAGAGCATTCAAAAGCAAATAGATTGGTATTTAGCCCAAGGAATTTTGAAGGTGTGTGTGTCACCGTATAACACTCCTATACTCCCTGTAAAAAAGAACAGATTAGATGAAGATGGGGACCCAAAATACCCTTTTGTGCAAGATCTATGGGTAGTTAATCAGCACGTAGTGACTCCTCATCCAGTAGTGCCCGATCCCTCTACCACACTTTTACAAATACCGCATTGGGCAAGATATTTTACTGTGATTGATCTAAGGGTTGCCTTCTTTAGCATCCCTTTAGATGAGGACAGCCAACTTTTGTTTGACTTAATGTGGAAAGGACAACAATTAACCTGGATGCATCTCCCACAAAGGTTTGCAGGGCCTCCTACAATTTTTTTCACGAATACTGAGAAATTATTTGAGAGACATAAAATTACCAGGCAAATCAGCCCTTGTACAATATGTAGATGATTTGCTAATAGCAAGTAAAGATGAGGACGCCTGTATAAAAGACATTATGCATCTATGTACTGCCTTAGCAGAGAAAGGTCATCGTGCATCCCCATCCAAACTTCAGCTGTGTCAGAAGGAAGTTAAATATTTAGGGTTTATCCTAAGGGAAGGGCAGCGGGTAATAGACCCAGAAAGAATAGAAACTATAATAAAGCTTCCACATCCAGTCACAAAGAAACAGTTGCGAGGGTTCCTTGGAGCTGTGGGATTTTGTCCACCATGGATTCCTGGGTTGGGAGAATTAACAAGATCACTGACAGAAGCAACAAGAAATGAGGAGATAGAACCTATTGCATGGGATCCGGAAAGGGAGCAAGCTTTTAGAACAATAAAAGGAGCTTTGGCATCAGCTCCCGCTCTTGGACTCCCAGGCTACACAAAACCCTTTAATTTGCATGTACATGCAGAAACTGGGTTCACATCATAGGCCAGTTGCCTATTATTCAATTCAGCTTGATCTAGTGGCGGCAGGGGCACCAGCTTGTATTAAATTGGTAGCGGCAGCAGCGGCTATATTGGAGGAGAGTCGCCCACTTATCTTAGGACATCCAGTGACAGTTTATGTCCCACACGAAGTAAAGATACTATTGAAGCAATATGCGACCCAAGCATTGGCACCGCAATGAGCACATAGGTATGAACTAATTCTACTAATGGCAGATAATGTTACTCTGCGAAGATGCAATACCCTGAATCCTGCGATGTTGTTACCATTGCCTGATGAAGGGGAGGAACATCATCAGTGCGAACAAGTAATGCTCACTTCTAGCAAACCACGAACAGATTTCACTGATGTTCCTTTGCAGAATCCAGATTTAGCTCTATTTGTAGATGGCTCATCCTACTACTTGCATGGACAACGATGGACTGGGTACGCCGTGGTCAGCCAAGGACAAGCGACGTAGGCTGAACCATTCCCAGGAAGGCTGAGCGCACAAGGAGCAGAACTGGTAGCGTTGACACATGCATCTAGGAAAGGGAAAACGAGTCAATACTTACACAGACTCTCGGTATGCCTTTGGGGTATGCCATGCAACAGGAATGTTATGGAAAGAACGAGGATTTTTCATATCATCAGGAAAAAGGGTATCCAATGGAGAGGAAATATGCAATTTGCTGGAATCGGTCCAATTGCCCAGAGAAATTGCTGTGATACATTGCCCAGCCCATACCAAAGATACTACAGAAATTAGTGAAGGAAATGCTTTAGCTGATGCAGCTGCAAAAGCTGCAGCCCAGCAACCTCTGAAGGAGTGCATGGTTGCAATCTCAATGGACAATCAGAACGAATGGCCAAATTTAATAGACCCCAAAGCCATGTATGAAAAGGACTCTACAGCAGAGGAAAAGAAACAATGGGAAAAGTGGGAAGCAGAACAAAACGACAGTGGAATATGGACAATTGGAGGAAAACCAATTTTGCCAAAGAAGTAATTAATTACCGTGGCTAGGTGGTTTCACAACAAAGCTCATGGAGGAGCGGAGGCAGTGGCTAACCAGGTACAAAAAAATATGGACAGCACCAGGAATTTATGCCGCCGCAAAGAGGATCACCAGTAGCTGCCCAACCTGCCAAAAGTTTTCAAGTACCAAGTCGAGCTCAGAGTTAGGGGGACGACCATAGGCCTATTTCCCTTTTCAGTGATTACAAATAGATTACGCAGATATGCCATCCACCAGTGGATACAAACATTTATTAGTTATAGTAGATCAATTGTCAGGTTGGGTAGAAGCATTCCCCACGAGAAAAGCAGACACTGGAGGAGTAATAAAAGCATTATTGAAGGAAATTATACCCAGATATGGAGTTCCCAAATCAATTGAATCAGACAGGGGTGCCCATTTTACAGCAAATACAATTGGTCAACTATATAAGTCGCTAGGTATAAAGAGGAACTTGCACACTCCCTATCGCCCACAACCCTCAGGACAGGTAGAAAGAATGAACAGAACCTTAAAGGAAAAGATAGCAAAAATATCTTCAAACACAGGATTGAAGTGGCTGGATGCATCGCACTTAGCCCTATGGGATGTGCGAAATGCCCCGTGACAACCCATAGGGCTAACACCAGCAGAAATTCTCTTTGGGAGACATTTGGCGATACCAGGGACTTATATCCCAGCTAAGACCAGCCTGTTGGATGGAGATGAACAATTGACCCAGTATGTTATAAGTATGCAGAAAGTTTGCAGACCATAGGAAATATGCTAAATGGTATCAATCTGCGCCACCTGAAATACAGGTACATGACATACAGCCTGGGGATAAAGTTCTAGTAAAAATATTTTCTCAAAAGTCTAAGCTAGAACCGAAATGGGAAGGGCCATATACCGTTTTGCTATGTTCTTATTTTGCTGTCAAAGTTTCAGGAAAAGAAAATTGGATAGACCATTCACATGTCAAGCGAGTGAGGGATAACCAACCAGCGGACAAATAACTGGTTTCTGAAGATCCCTTGCAACAGCAACAATGAATCGAGGCATCTCATTACTCTTGGTGATGGCAACCCTAACAACCGCAACGGCATGGTTAAGTATAAAAAAGATGGATGATCCCGAGTGGATGAAGGTTGTCAGTAATAAGGGGAAAAGAGTCTGCCTAAGTTATCATGGAATAGCTGTTCCAGTCCCTTGGGAACCAGAGAGACTCTTGGTTTCTGCTGTGAAACAGATACAGCTCAGGATTTAATTCTGGTAGAACTGACTAGTGGGAAAAAATTACAGTGTTTTGATAAAACCAGCTATTGTTTGATGCTAGACTCCAGGTGTTGTGTGCAGGAAAATGTTAGACTAAATGTTAATATGGTATTTGTCAATGTAACTTGTGAAACTACTATGCCAATATTAGCAACTCTCTCTCCAACCACTACATTACCCACTTCAATTCCCTTAAGAATAAAGAAACTGACCCCACAAATATCTGAAAATGGACCATACGCTATCAGAAATGTGGGTCAGCAACAAGTATTGTTTAATCCCTTATGGTCATTAAAAAGAGTAGAGTTGTCAATGTAAGTAAATGTTTCCTCCATTAAACCAACTTGTGCACCATTTCTAGGTGCGTCCTCTGCGGGGTGGTTAGCTTGGCTACATGGACGAACTCTGTCCCTTGCCAAACGAATGAAAAGAAGTATGACTAGTGTCCTCTCAGGATTAGGGACAGGACTTGGGGTACTTAATGGAATAGATGCTGAAGTACTTGCAAACAAACTCAGTGCAACATCTAGCGAAGTGAACAAACTGGAACACCCCTTAGGGTCCTCTCTATTAGCATTAGGGACTAATCAATGGCTCTTGCCTGATATAATGCCCCAATGGGAGAAAATTAATGAAAAAGACCATCAGTTGATTGTAGATGCACTCGGAATAGTCCAAAACAATCTCTCATTAGCTCTTAGCTGTATCCAGGCACAATTATGGATACAATCTACAGTAGCAGCAATTATAAGAGAAGGTGAAGAAGGCACTTTACCCACTGAGATTCGAAAGGTAATATGGGATAATGCAATTGAATTTGAAAAAGAATTCCAGTCGTGGTGGTATTTAGTTAATTTCACTTACGACCCTGTCAGCCAAAAAGCCACGGCTTTCATTTTGACAATATATAATGCATCAGTACTTACTATATATCCCATCATAGCATTAGGGTTGAATCATGGAGGAACTGTACTTTACCCAATAGAACATAGAGTACGGGCCCAACGTAAAGAGAATAAATGGCAAACAATTGATGTGGACGCATGTATTGTGCGAGAACAACAAGGGTTTATCTGTGAAAGTAATACCATTGAAGCTCAAGATATATGTTTAGATACTGAGCAAAATGTTTGTCAGTTTGAAATACATCCCAATGAAGCCATAGAAACCAAACTTGTATATATTGGGAAAGGATGTGTTTGTATAAGAACTCTCTGTAATTTTATACTTGTAGATGATAATTTTGTGCATACAGATAACTATTCAAATATTTGTATTTGTAACTTTACTATAATCATAGGATGTGACTTTAATTATTCAGCTCCCATTACATCCCATCAATTACTACAATCAGGATATTCCTTATATCAAGACTTGTCACCCACATCTATTGGAATGGATTTGACGGTGGTAAGGAAATTGTTGCACCATAAAGAACTAAAACAGATGTTAAAGAGAGTCAAGGAAATGGTCAAAAGACCGTAATCACTGTCCACCATGATGCAGAAGAAATCCATAGTATCCTTGAAAGGGTGAAAAAGGATGGTGACCACCGACAGTGGGAATGCCTCTTTGGATGGTCACCCACAGCCACTGGAATATATAACCACATGTTACATTCAGTGATAATAGAATTATGCTTAGCCTTATTGTGTTTGTTACTTGTAATCATCTTATATATACGAACATGGTGGCTAATTGTTCATCTTGAAAGAATTCGCGACCTTTGTCTGACATACTAAGCAGGAATGCTTGATCAAAAAAAAAACCAAAGGGAGGACTGTTGTAATAGTCACTTTAGCATTAGTATCAAGGTTTGTTGAAGCCTTAGGCCACAGACTCTGAACTTTCGCCCAGATCCACTGACCACGCACTGAACTTTTACTCGACTACACGAAGGAAGGCCCCTGAAACCAGTGCAAACCAGAAAGATAAGGAGGCTTCAACCTTAGCAGAAGCTGCAACCTTAGAGATAAGAGAAGAATTGGCCCACTTAGAGACAATGAAAGGGACACAATGAAGAATGGGAAGACCCCAGACCCCAATACTACTATTGGTCTGAACTGTCTCCTGAGGTGAAGGGAATTTAGATTGTAAGGGTATAATTGCCCAGGGATTTCTTTGTTCAGGGTCCCTCTCCAGAGGCACCCAGCTCGAGCTGTTTTTACCACTGTACCAATAAATTCGTCTGGCGTACGTCGTATCAGAGATTCTGCTTTGGGAAACCTAGGGTCGAGCCAGAGGGGAGAGGAAGCACCTGAGAGTGAGTGTGTGTGTGAGTGAGGAGTCAAAAAGGGGCACCCGTCAGCTCAGTGGAGCTGCCCACTGCGAAGGGACTCTGGTCCTAGCAGTTAGTCTCAGGTGGTGTGTGCGTGACTCCCTGAATGGTGTGTGAATGCTCGGGCAGCGGCTTCTCCTTTAACAGGGAGGAAAAAGCCCAAGGACCAGAAGAGGCCAGGGACCAACCTGCTGGAAAGCAGCTTTGCGGAAAAGGACCCAGCACTCCTGGTGGACACCAAAGTGACCATGAGCCAGCAATGCGCCCTTGCAACAAAAGCAGCCAACAGCATCTTGGGTTGCATTAGGAAGAATGCTGTCAGCAGATTAAGGGAGGTGATCCTTCATATGAGGAGAGGCTGAAGGAGCTGGGACTGTTCTGCCCAGAGAAGAAAAGGCTCAGGGGGAATCTTACCAATGTGTAGAAATATCTGATGAAGCCAGAAAAAGGGAGAGTAAAGAGGAAGTGAGACTCTTTTCAGTGGTATCCAACGATGGGACAAGACACAATGGGTGCAAATTGAAATAGAGAAAACTCCATTTAAACCTAAGAAGAAACTTTTACTCTGAGGATGCTCAAGCACTGGAACAGGTTTGTAGAGATACTCAAAACCCGACTGGACACAGGCCTGAGCAACCTGCTTTAGGCGACTGTGCTTTAAGTAGGGAGGTTGGATTAGATTATCTCCAGTGGTCCCTTCCAATCTCAATGAGTGTGTGCTCAAATGAGTTCCCTTTCCTGTGCTTTAAGAAAGGCCATTCCAAAAACCCAGGAGAATTAACATTCTTATTTATGGGTTTCATTTTTACAATTTCTCACCTTTTTTAATAAATGTAAATTCTCTACCTCTCCCATTTTATATACCATTCCCAGTCCACCATAGAGCTGTTTTGGGTTTTTTTTTTTTTTTTAAATCAACACCATTTGTAGTCACATTACAGATAACTGAAAACTTATTGAAAAAATAATGCATTTATTCTTTGATAATGTCCTGGTTTCAGCTGAGATAGAGTTAATTTTCTTTATAGTGGCTGGTATGGGGCTATGTTTTGGATTTGTGCTGAAAACAGTGTTGATAATACAGAGATGTTTTAGTTGTTGCTGCACTAGTCAAGGACTTTTCAGCTTCCCATGCTCTGCCAGGTGCAGAAGCAGCTGGGAGGGGACACAGCCAGGATAGTTGATCCAAACTGGCCAAAGGGCTATTCCATACCATATGACGTCATGCTCAGTATATAAAGCTGGGGAAGAAGAAGGAAGGAAGGGGGGGACATTTGGAGTGATGGCGTTTGTCTTCCCAAGTAACCATTATGCGTGATGGAGCCCTGCTTTCCTGGAGATGGCTGAACACCTGCCTGCCCCTAGGAAGTAGTGAATGAACTCCTTGCTTTGCTTTGATTGCGCGCACGGCTTTTGCTTTACCTATTAAACTGTCTTTATCTCAACCCTCGAGTTTTCTTACTTTTGCTCTTCCAGTTCTCTCCCCCATCCCACCAGGGGGGAGTGAGCGAGCAGCTGCGTGGTGCTTAGTTGCCAGCTGGGGCTAAACCACAACAGATAACTAGCTCCATGATTTACTGAGCAACATTTTTCGAAATGCAAATACCTAATACACGCACTGCAGTAGGCATATACAAATGATATGCACAATTATAACATGTAAAAAAGTCATCCTTAATAACCAACATTTTTTTTCAAGACGAAAATAAAAATGTGTAATCTTGCTTCAAATTTGTTCCCCAGTTTTTCCAATTTTAGAGGGTACAACCACCATTGGTGATGAAAATTATCATTTGAAAAAACCAGAAACTTCTCTATTCCTGTAAAGTGACAGTGTCAGGCTGGTCCTTCACTTCAGCTGAAACTTCTGGAAGTCTTCTACCCTGCAGCTATCCACTTAATATGGCAAGTTAAATTTTGGGTCTCTCCCAGCAAATATGCACTACATATGAAACTTGTTTAATTACAACATTCCCTTTATATGCCCATTCCTCACTTTGTATCATTTTACAATGCTAGATTCTAGATTGATGTAGAAACTGACAGTCTATATGTTGTATAAATATTGAAATACAAAAGCACAGTGAGTTAATTCTAAAATGCATACTAATCATACAAATAATAAACACTATACACAAAGATTAAATTATTCTTTCATTTATTTATACAATATTTTTTCCCAACTGAATTTGTGGTCCTAATATCTGCTCTGTTTTAGAAGGAATTTTTCCTCTATAGAGCTGCATCTCCATCTGATAGGAACCTCTAACTCAGCTCTCAGATTGGTAACTAACACTATGTCTGAAGCACAAACAAACTAGTGATTGAGATGAGACAATAACCCCACAAAGCTCCTCCCTTTCAAAACAAAGCAGGCATTAGGACCACAAATTCAGATGAAAACAGTTTTGAAGGACTACATTCAATATTTCTAACTTGAAATGCGATCCATTCTTTGCCTTGTACTGTACCTCAAGCCTGTTTCTGTCCAGGAATTCTTCACACTGGCTAGGGAAGTGTGAGAGATTCATACATAGACTACTGATCTTAAAAAACTGCTAACAGGAGCAACAAAAACTCTAATTAAACTAGTTTCTATTCTTAACTTTCTGGGACAGATTCAGATACTAGTTGATGGGGTCACCATATAAATACTTGAATAGATGATCCCAGCTATATCTCTTTCTGAACTGAATACTGCATTTATGGAGAAACTTATGCAAAAGAACAGGCACAAAATCCTGTTGGCTCCCACAGCACATAGGCACTTGAAATTGATGCAGTCTACTCCATCTAGACATTGATAAAAATAAACTGGAAGTATCCCTGAGCTAGTCCTCCCCTTCAGGCAAAATGCTCTGTATCATGTGTCTCAAAAATGAGGGGATTATCTCCTTATGTATTAGTGATACCAGAAACAATCCAATATTAACTGGTCCCAAGGGCTTTTATTTTTCCTTTATCAGCTGTTCAACACTGAATAAAGCATACCAATGTGTAAGGGTAAGTATAAAAGTCAGTAAGCATGAAGAAGTAATCCTTTAGATGTAACTGTAACAGTAAAGAAAGAACACAGAGAAAAGTGGAAACTTATTTCTGAAAGACCTTGCTTTAATAGAACTGTACCAGAAATCCAGTTGTAATAAATCTGACAATATCCAATTCTGTAGATAAAGTCCATGAACGCAGTGCCTGAATGTCAATTTTATATCAGCAGATAATTGAAATTCAGCCTTCATCATCACTGCTACTCCATGCGTCTTCATATGCTGGATTTAAATGTTGTTGAGACAGAGACCAAACAAAATAAAAATACTCTCAGTGGTTTGCTTAATTAAAAATACTAAAATCAAATAAGGGCAATGTTAAAGGCATTTCTTAAATTACTATCTGTAGACAAACTATTGTGTCTCTCATAGGTACTGAATTTTTTTTAACCACTTCTTTGGCCATTCTGCTGATTAGAGACAGGATAAATTATGAAAAGAATAGTACTCTATTTAATTCCAATTTCAACATAAAATATCTGGAGCACTGACTAGGAGTTTTACAAATGTCTGAGTACAAAATATAACAGATAGATATTACTGTGTTTGGTTTGTGTCACTGGTTTTAAAGTCATAATTTCCCTGACCCAGCATAACTGAGCACTACTGTTTCAAGAAGTAGTCCTGGCCTCCAGCCACATCCAACAACTAATTCTCACCTCAGACCCCCTAGGGTCAAGCTAAAGGGTTTGTGCAGCTACGCAGTGCACTGAATCACAGTTCTGACTCTGGGTAAAACTTTCTTGTTTACTTCTATCCTGGGTTCAGATTCTGGCCATACAGGCGCTCAAATGCCTGTTCTAGCACATGAGAGGGAGCAGGAACTAGTGGCCTGGGGACAGTAGAACTGCTTCTTTCAGAGGCAGTACTCATCTACAACATTTGCAAACAGCAGCTGTAGTTTAACAGATTTCAAAACAATGGCACATATTACATACCTCCACCATGTCAAATTTAAAGGGGCAGTTCTAACCAGAGCTGGGTAAATAATGCTGTTGCTGTGGGTTTGGTTTTGTTTTTCAGACTAAGAAAAAACAATGTACACACATCAAAATTCTCAGTTACAGCAAAAACGTTCATTTCAGGTCAATTGAACACATTTTGGTTTTAAGGTATCTAACTTTTGCAGCTACTTTTTTTTTTCTTTGCTTAAATGTAGGATAGTTTTGAAATAAGTTGTATTACAAAGCAAAGTAAAAGTTACAAAAATGTTACACTTCGTATTTCCCCATCCAAAATGGAACATTTCAGAAATTTTAAAAAGTGGAATTTTTGTATGCTATGAGCCAAAACATTAATATCTCCTGATTTTTAACATTAGTACAGTTTGCCAGACTCTGATTCTGTGAATGGTTCAGTTTCTTTAAAGTCTAGAATTCCCCCCGCCCAAACCGTTCACTGAAATTTTTATTGCCCAGCTCTAATTCTAAGAGGGAAAAAGTACTCTCTTAGAAAACAGTGCTACATATGATCTTCCCTGTAACAGCCTGAACGTCTTGCCTCAGACACTAAAGTAAGCTCATTTAGAATCTTCTTTATTATATTTCTGCATCAAAAATATTTGGGTATGAAGTGTACCATCCCTAATCTTACTGTTTAGTACATAGTATATTCCTAAACAAATTAAAATACAATCTTTGGCACCTTTCCAAATCCAAAATAGCATAAGTTACAGAAAACAGTATGGAAATTAAGGAAGCTAAAACAGAATTTGAAAGCCTGATAGCCAAATGACAAGTACTACTTTTAATTAAATGAGAAGCTAGAAGTGTGCAGAAGACTTTACTAGACTATGAAAGAAAAAGCCCTCTTGAAACCCCACAACAAACAAAAGATTGCACAGAAACAATAGGCGATTCTCCTCTTAATCATGAACTGTTACAAATTTTGATGGTGAAATACATACTTCATATATAATCCCCCCCCCCCCCCAAGTATAACAGCCATAAAAAGTATAGTTTAAACTGACAAAATATTAATTACCTTTTCAGAAATGATATCAGGAACTGGCTCTCGAAGAGCTGGTATCCACGTAAGGATATTGCAATCTTTGCTACCACTATAAAGTTCCTTTAAGAAAGCAAGCAAAAATAATTATTATACAAATTTACTGAACAGTGAGACAGATATGATGTTGGGGAAAAAAGAATATGAAATACTTATTTAGCAATAAAGACGACATGCAATGTCTGACAACACTTGAGTATTGCCATGTGTTTAAACTGCCTAAGTGAAACATATATTTTTTCTGTATTCAAGGTGACAGTATAAAAGTCTTGCTTTAAACATGTTGGCTTTTACACTTAAACTAGCAATTATGCACATATGCAATGAGTTATTTGAATAAGTTGATTCAACATAAGTTCAATAAATTACTACAGTTCTGTCTTTGCAGAAAGACTCCTATATTATGTATATTTCATTCTAGAACTGCATGAATTATGCTGACAGTTGGTGCAGGAACTTAATGCCTAATTCCTATAAATACCCATTTATATGGGTAATCTTATTCAAGAGAGCTGACATACTTCTGTAAAACTGATCCCGTGAATGAAGTTATTCATGCATAACACATACAAGATTAGAGTTTATAATTTTATGAGAAAGAAACATCCTACTTACCTTGCTTAAAAGAAGACAGGTCAAAGTTACACCAAAGTATAGGTCAAATCCCACTTCATCCCGTCAGCAGCACTCTACTCAAGCATCCTGTCTTTGACAGGATACAGAATATCACTAGAACTTTAAAACAACTCATCCCACCCCAAAATCTCTTCCTTGTGAGCAACGTAATGGGGACATCAGCATACTTCCATTTAATCTTTATTACTACTTGTCTCATTTTCTGAGCCTGGCATTGCAAGATCTTCAGTTAATATACACTGCATTGACTAATGCTTACAATTAATTATTACAACCTGAAATGGTGACTTATACCTTAAGTCAATCAAAAGAAGAGCCAGCGAGCTCCATGCATGTTTATGGTACAGTATAGGACAGATAAATACACTGTACCATAAACATGCTCCATGCATGTTCATGGTACAATATATGGAAATATTATGCTTTAAGACTCTAAGAAAGATTTCAAATAAAACCTATTTTAACTTTCAGTTATCTTTACTTATTAGCCTACCACTGGATTTGCCAAATACCTTTGCACATGTCAATGGCATTTCCTGAACAACAGAAGGAGCTATAATGTAAAACAAAATTGTGTCCATTATGTTTTATTTATCCTAATATTTTATAACATGTTATTTGTGCATGGCGCTTTACTCCATTCCCTTTTCTGAAAGGGAAATGCAGATCTTGTTTGTTTAGTTAACTTATTTTAAGCAGTTAATACGGCAAAACGCTATCTAGCATATTAGATCCAATAGTAAACATCATCCAAGATATTTCACAATGACGATTTCCTATTCCACACCACCCCTGAAATTACCTACCTCCTACTAGATTAACAGCTCTTACTAACGGTGTGGTGGTTTAGCTTCAGTCAGCAACTAAGCACCATGCAGCCGCTCGCTCACACTCCCTGCCTCCCTCAGTGGAACAGGGGAGAAAATCTGAAGAGCACAAGTAAAAAAACTCATGGGCTGAAATAAGAACAGTTTAATAACTGAAATGAAACAAAATATAATAATAAAAAAAAACCTGTAATGAAAAGGAAAATAACGAAAGAGACAAAGACAAACAAAACCCATGGAAAAAAAAAACCAAACAAGTGATGCAACCCCTCACCACACGCCAACCGATGCCCAGCCAGTCGCCGAGCAGTGATCGCTACCCCCTGGCCAACTCCCCCCAGTTTATATACTAAGCATGATGTCATATGGTATGGAATAGCCCTTTGACCAGTTTGGGTCAATTATCCTGGCTCTGCCCCCTCTCAGCTTCTTGTGCACCTGGCAGAGCATGGGAAGCTGAAAAGTCCTTGACCAGTGTAAGCATTACTTAGCAACAACTAAAACATCATTGTGTTATCAACATTATTCTCATACTAAATACAAACCACAGCACTATACCAGCTACTAGGAAGAAAATTAACTCTATCCCAGCCAAAACCAGGACAGTATCCAACCCTTATTCTACACCATCTATGTCATGCCCAGGTCTTAAAATTTCCAATACATTCCAATTAATCACCACCAATTTTCCTGTCTTTTGATATATACACACAGATATCATTCCCTTGGTCTATGGGACATCCCTCTAAAACCTCTGTTGAGTTAATTTAGTCCATGACTTTGGGTTCCATCTATCATAACAGTCCTTCACGGCAGAAGAGATGGTGTGTGCTGTTGGATTGCTGCATGCTGAAGCCAGTTCTGGTTCCATCAGTGCTTCACTTTGCTTGGTTTCATCAAAGCTCATTCTTCATTAATCTGGGTGATTCTTACTGTAATACCCTTGATATGGCATACAGCAACCACAGCAGTGATGACATACAGTATTATATAGCAATTAACATCATACCATTCAGTTCATTGGCTATTCTCACCCAAAATCAAATCCCCTTGAGGTACACATAGGACTTCCCCATCCTTTCGCATTACCCACCAAGGGCACCCAGGTCCTTGAGCAAAAGCAATCCCATGAATGGGCTTGCCTTTGCCTAAGGCAGGAGTAACCCAGACTGTCTTCCCCAGCATAGTTTTCTATGTGCACTACAGGAACTTTATCCCCTTCTACAGTACGTAAAAGTTTTGATTGGGCAGAGCCAGCTCGATTGGCAGATCCCCTAGTGTTGACTAACCAGGTGGCCTTTGCTAAATGTGTATCCCAATGTTTAAATGTCCCACCACCCATTGCTCCCAGTGTAGTCTTTAACAGTTCATTGTATCGTTCGATTTTCCCGGAGGCTGGTGCATGATAGGGGATGTGATATACCCACTCAATGCCATGCTCTTTGGCCCAGGTGTCTATGAGGTTGTTTCAGAAATGAGTCCCGTTGTCTGACTCAATTCTTTCTGGGGTGCCATGTCGCCACAGGACTTGCTTTTCAAGGCCCAGGATAGTGTTCCAGGCGGTGGCATGAGGCACGGGATATGTTTCCAGCCATCCGGTGGTTGCTTCCACCATTGTAAGAACATGGTGCTTGCCTTGGCGGCTTTGTGGGAGTGTGATATAATCTATCTGCCAGGCCTCCCCATAGTTATATTTCCAACACATTTCCTCTATACCACAGAGGCTTTAACCGCTTAGCTTGTTTAATTGCAGCACGTTTCACATTGATGGATAACCTATGCAATAGTGTCCATGGTCAAGTCCACCCCTCGATCACGAGCCCATCTATATGTTGCATCTCTTCCTTGATGGCCTGAGGGGTCATGGGCCCACCAAGCTATAACTAATTCACCCTTATGTTGCCAGTCCAGATCCACCTGAGCCACTTCAATCTTAGCAGCCTGATCCACCTGCTGGTTGTTTTGATGTTCCTCAGTGGCCTGACTCTTGGGTACATGAGCATCTACGTGATGTACTTTTACAAGCAGGTTCTCTACCAGGACATCAATATCTTGCCACAATGCTGCTGCCCAGATGGGTTTACCTCTGTGCTGCCAGTTCCTCTGCTTCCATTGCTGTAACCACCCCCACAGGGCATTTGCCACCATCCATGAGTCAGTATAGAGATAGAGCACTGGCCACTTTTCCCATTCAGCAAGGTCTAAAGCCAGCTGGATGGCCTTCACTTCTGCAAATTGGCTCAATTCACCATCTCCTTCAGCAGTTTCTACAACTTCTCATATAAGACTCCATACAGCAGCTTTCCATCTCCAATGCTTTCCTACAATACGACAGGACCCATCAGTGAACAGGGCATATTGCTTCTCATTTTCTGGTAGTTTATTGTACAGTGGGGCCTCCTCAGCACGCGTCACCTCCTCCTCTGCCCATATTCCAAAAATCTTTGCCTTCTGGCCAGTCCATGATCACTTCCAAGATTCCTGGGCAATGGGGGTTTCCTATCCGAGCCCGTTGTGTGATCAGTGCGACCCACATACTTACTCCCACATGCTTACTCCATGTAGCATCAGTTGCATGATGTGTAGAGGGGACCCTCCCTTTGAACATCCAGCCCAGCACCGGCAGCCGGGGTGCCAGGAGGAGCTGTGCTTCAGTACCAGCCACTTCTGAAGCAGCTCGAACCCCTTCATATGCTGCCAATATCTCTTTCTCAGTTGGAGTATAGCAGGCCTCAGATCCTCTGTATCCCTGACTCCAAAACCCTAGGGGTTGACCTCAAGTCTCCCCTGGTGCTTTCTGCCAGAGGCTCCAGGTAGGGCCATTCTCCCCGGGTGCGGTGCAGAGTACATTGTTTACATCTGGCCCTGCCTGGACTGGCCCAAGGGCTACTGCATGAACTATCTCCCGCTTAATTTGTTCAAAGGCTTGTCGTTGCTCAGGGCCCCATTTGAAATCATTCTTCCGGGTCACTTGACAGAGAGGGCTTATGATCAGACTGTAATTGGGAATATGCATTCTCCAAAAACCCACAACGCCTAAGAAAGCTTGTGTTTCCTTTTTGCTAGTTGGTGGAGACATGGCTGTTATTTTGTTAATCACATCCATTGGGATCTGATGACGTCCATCTTGCCATTTTATTCCTAAAAACTGGATCTACTGTGCAGGTCCCTTGACATTCCTTGGTTTTATGGCAAAACCGGCCTTCAGAAGGATCTGGACTATTTTCTTCCCTTTCTCAAAAACTTCTTCTGCTGAATTGCCCCACACGGTAATGTCATGAATGTATTGCAGGTGTTCTGGAGCTTCACCCTGTTCCAGTGCAGTCTGGATCAGTCCATGGCAAATGGTAGGGCTGTGTTTCCACCCCTAGGGCAATCGATTCCAAGTGTACTGAACACCCCTCCAAGTCAAAGCAAACTGTGGCCTGCACTCTGCTGCCAAAGGGACTGAGAAAAATCCATTAGCAATGTCAGTTGTAGCATACCACTTGGCTGCTTTTGACTCCAGTTCGTATTGCAGTTCCAGCATGTCCGGCATGGCAGCACTCAGCGGCAGAATTACTTCATTCAGGCCACGATAGTCTACTGTTAGTTGCCACTCTCCATTACACTTTTGCACTGGTCATATAGGACTGTTAAAAGGTGAGTGAGTCTTACTGATCACTCCTTGGGTCTCCAGTCGACGAATCAGCTTATGGATGGGAATCGGAGTCTCAGTTGGTACAATACTGCTGCTGGTGCACCGTTGTGGTAGCAATTGACACCTGTTGTTCTTTGACCCTCAGCAACCCCACAACAGAAGGGTCCTCTGAGAGACCAGGCAAGGTGGACAGCTGTTTAATTTCCTCCATCTCCAAGGCAGCTATACCAAAAGCCCACCCGTACCCTTTTGGGTCCTTGACATACCCTCCCCTGAGGTAGTCTAGGCCAAGGATGCACGGAGCCTCTGGGTCTGTCACAATGGGGTGCTTTTGCCACTCATTCCCAGTTAGGCTCACTTTGGCCTCCAATACAGTCAGCTGTTGGCATCCCCCTGTCACTCCAGAAATACAGATGGGGTCTGCCCCTTTATAGCTTGATGGCATTAGGGTACACTGTGCACCGGTGTCCACCAGAGCCTTCTACTCCTGTGGGTCTGATGTGCCAGGCCATTGAATCCACACAGTCCAGTAAACCCGGTTGTCCCTTTCCTCCTCCTGGCTGGAGGCAGGGCCCCTCTAGTCCTGGTCATAGTAGTCGTTACTCACTTCTTGTACATACAAGCCAGGAGCTCCTTCATTAAGATCAGAAGTAAGATCAGCCCTTCTACTCTGTCTGGGGAGCTGCCCACTGGGAACCAGAGCAGCAATTTTCCTGGAAGAACCCCCTTTGGTGATTGTTTTTCCTTGCAACTCACGTACCCGCGCCTCTAGGGTTGAATATGTTGTCCATCCCGCTTCCTCATGTCCTCTCCGTGATCACGCAAGTAAAACCATAGGGTGCCCCGTGGTGTGTTCCCTCTATATCTTCTCTCTTGAGCAGAGGAACGCTGCCTCCTAATAGCTGAGACCCTGGTCTGTACAGGTGGAAAGTAGGACTTATACTCCTTGAGTTGCTCGACATCCCGGGACAGTTTCTCCACAGCTGAGACAAGGGAGGAAGGGATACTTTCTCCGTATTCCTGGAGGTTACTAGCAGCTTCATCCACTGTTGGACCCTCTCCGTCTTTCCAGGTCAGTATTGCCTTTGAGTTGGCACACGACGATGGTGCGTTCCGTACCAACTTCTGCCATGTGGGTCATGTGCACTGGACCTCATCTGGATCTTTGGATAACTGCTCATTTTCCAGGTCACCATAAATCACCTCCAGCACAGCTAATTCCCTCAGGTACTGGATACCTCTCTCCATGGTGGCCCATTTGCCTGGGCGATATACAACATCTTCCTTGAAGGAATATCTTTCCTTCATAGCTGACAGGAGTCGCCTCCAGAGGCTGAGGGCTGGTGCCCCTTTTCCAATCGCTTTGTCAATGCCCCCTTCCCTAGAAAGGGATCCCAGCTGCTTGGCTTCCTTACCCTCTAATTCCAGGCTACTGGCCCCGTTATCCCAGCATCGGAGCAGACAGATGACAACGTGCTCGCCTGGACGACGGCTGAAATTTTTTTGCATACCTTGCAGCTCACTCAGGGTAAGGATCATGTAGTTACTGTCTGATCCAGAACTTCTTCCTCTTCCTCTCCCTGTGATGGCCCTGCTCTTTCATTCTCCCGTACTAAACAAGCTGACTTTCACTTCCAGGATTTCTTCTTATGTATAGGGGTGACTGATAGTGACATGGGTTGGTTCCCTGGTTCAACCGCATTACCTGTCGCAGGTGGGGCTGCAGTGACCACAGTGCCTGTCACAGAGTGGTCCAGAATAGCTGCAGTGCCTGTCGCAGGGGGAATCGGAGCAGCTGCAGTGTCTGTCACACGGGTGGGCCGGAGTAGCCGCAGTGCCTGCCGTTTCGTCTCCAGATCTGAGGGTTCTGAATAGTGTTGAACAGGGCTCGGTAGGCATGGGCCAGGCCCCAGCACATTGCAGTGATTTGTATCTCCTTAGAATTGCCAGGGTGACAATATACTTTTTCCAAATATTCTACTAATTTTTCAGGATTCTGCACTTGTTCAGGGGTCAAGGTCCAAAACACTGGAGGTGCCCACCGTCCTAGACATTTGCCCATGCTATCCCACACACCCTGCCACTCATAACTATCCAGCCTTGGGGCAGATCTCTGGATGATATTCTTAAATTGCTTACTAACCTTAGACAAGATCAAAACAGTATTCCCAAGCAATACCAATAGAAGTATCTTAACTACCCAAGGATGTTCAAGATACTGAAAAGTTATTGTAATGAAGGAGGAAACATTATAGAAAGAAGTAGTGAAGGTGCCATTCTGCATTTCCTCCATAAAAAACCTCCCAGAGGAAGAAGTATAATTGCTAATTATCTCCATAAGGTGGTACCCGACATACAGTAATGGTTTCAGTAGGGCACTTAGATACCAAAATAAACCCAAGGTCACTGTTTTAATAACAAATCTCACAGGCAAAACATCACCCATTAAAGCAGAGCACAGCAAACTGCAAAAACCAACACCGATCTTTAACATGTACAGCAAAAAAAATGAGCATGGTGCAGATCAGGTAAACCCATATTGAGAACAGATGAATCAATATCACGTCCCACAACTACTAACAGATCTAAATTCCTTAATACGCTCTGGTTAATCTGTTATTATCTCAAATCCTTCGAGCCCCACGTTGGGCGCCAAAAAGGACTGTTGTGGTTTAGCCCCAGTCGGCAATTAAGTACCACGCAGCTGCTCGCTCACCCTCCCCACTCCCAGTGGGATGGGGGAGAGAATCAGAAGAGCAAAAGTAAGAAAACTCGTGAGTTGAGATAAGAACAGTTTAATAACTGGAACAAAAAAAATAATAATAAATTGTAATGAGAAGGAAAACAACAAGAGAGCGAGAGGAACAAAACCCAAGGGGAAAATAACAGCGATACAACTGCTCACCACCCTCCTACTGATGCCCAGCCAGTCCCCGAGCAGCAACCGCTACCCCCCGGCTAACTCCCCCCAGCTTTATATACTGAGCATGACGTCATATGGTATGGAATAGCCCTTTGGCCAGTTTGGATCAACTATCCTGGCTGTGCCCCCTCCCAGCTTCTTGTGCACCTGGCAGAGCATGGGAAGCTGAAAAGTCCTTGACCAGTGTAAACAGCACTTAGCAACAGCCAAAACATCAGTGTGTTATCAATATTATTCTCACAGTAAATCCAAAACACAGCACTATACCAGCTACTAGGAAGAAAATTATCTCTATCCCAGTCGAAACCAGGACAACGCTAAATAAGAAAATTGTAAAATAGCCTATGAAACAAGTCAATGAACTAACAGGTACAGAAAAACAAAAAACAGGGATCCAGCTGGTGGTAGGAGAGCAAACAAACTGCGTTATCTACTTTGGTGATGGTGATTTGAAGACATAAAGATGTCCGTATATGAAGTGGTGAGAACAAGCTGGCAAACATGGGTAGCATGGGGATAGAAAAGTTCTTTCATTTAAGTGTCTGTAAGGAATTCTTTTTGCTGTGTTCTGAAACTAAACAGCAGAAGTAAGACATTTCCAAGGTAAAGAAAAATTTCTTCCTTTCCTGATAGCAATGACAGACCATTATCATTATCACCACAAGACTCCCAAATATAGATAGGAGGTATATTCATGGAAAAGACCACTTCCCATGCAATAAGTCATCAATGTGGATGTATTTACTGAAACTATTTGTACAGTTCCCAGCAACTTAACTGTCCTTTTGGATAAAAAAAAAAACCAAAAAACATCAACAACACAAAAACAACAAAAAAACCAACCTAACAAAAAACCCCCAACCACATAAATCACTTTTCACCCCAGCTAAACAAAAACAACTGCATCTCTGCTCTACATCTGGAAAATATACCCAATCCAACTGCTTCTTAGATAAGCAGTCTTCTAACTGAAGTACTACATGCTTTTTCCTGTGTGTTCTCAAGTTAGATCAGTGCATTAATAGTGGAAATATGTATACTATACATATACTAACTGACCAAAACAAAAACAACTGTTTGTAAGTTTATTCCATATCCATTCTGCAGCTGACAAAGCAAATGAGTAATTTGTTCTTTTGTGCTCCCCTCCACTACAGATTGATTCTATTAACTTCCAAGTGGTATTCCAACTGAATATGCTGACAATGCATTACTTTGCTGTAAACAAATATTCTAAGACCATAAAGAGAGGTATCATTGAGGTTTAAGCTGATTGTAAAGTAAGCAACAAACTGCAGGTAGTTCATTGAAATCCTCTTGAAGGCATACAATAAGCTTTCTTATTATATAAGACTACCGTTGTCCATTTTTGATGATGCAGTTTGTATTGGCTAATCTTTTCTAGCCAGTTCTAATGAGCAAGAAAGAGCTTATAATCTTCTTTAGTGCCTCAAACTGAAGCATGTGAAAGACACCCAGAAAACGTGTCTCTTCTCTGATCATTCCAATCTCTTGTCTAAGCTATGGAAGAGTCGAGCATCATTTAGAGAATTTTTAAATAACGTTTCATATGCAAGCCACATAAAAACAAAAAATATATTTTCCCTCCCCCAAAGTGATCACAAGCAAACATACAATTGTCTTGGAAATCAGTGACATCTCCTAATACATAAAATTAGTCCAGGCTCTGGGGAGACGTTATTGCGGCCTTTCAATACTTAAAGGGGGCTTAGAAGAAAGAGGAGGACATACTTTTTAGTAGGGCCTGTAGCGATAGGACAAGGGGTAATGGTTGTAAACTGAAAGGGGGCAGATTCAGACTAGATATAAGGCAGAAATTCTTTACAGTGAGGGTGGTGAAACACTGGAACAGGTTGCCCAGAGAGGTGGTAGATGCCCCATCCCTGGAAACATTCAAGGTCAGGTTGGACAGGGCTCTGAGCGACCTGATCTAGTGGAAGATGTCCCTGCTCATTGCAGGGGGGTTGGTCTAGATGACCTGTAAAGGTCCCTTCCAACCCAAACCATTCTATGATTCTATGATTCTCTTTTCAGCAGTGCCAGTCAGTTTCTCCTCACTTCATTACCTCAGTGTTGCCAATTCTCACTCATATTTGTCTTAGCAGATGGCAAAACTGAGTTATGTTATTAGGAAATAGTAGTCCAATTATAGTACTGAATTAAGAAACAGAGCCATGAGAAATATGATTAACATGCAATTATCATAAGGCAACATGACAACATAGGTAGATGTCGTTTATAGTTATATGACTTTGAAGCAAAATGTTTTGGGAGACGTCAACAAATCAATACTTAAAATTTGCTACTATTTTTGTGATGGAAAAAACAAGGAAACAATTTTTCATTTGCTAAAACAAACAAACAAATCACACTGTTAGAAAATTTCCCAACTATGTTGAGCCTTTCAGAAGCTTGGCATCACAAGCCAAGCCAAGGGTATGCAATTATGATATCAACTTATTCAAATTTCACTCTCAACTTATAAAATGGCCATTTCTCTCTGTAATTCAAAAGAAAAAACCATGCCAATCAAGAAATTGAGAAATGTCACATTATAATCAAAAGCTAACATTTGCAAGAGGTATAGGAAAGCCAAGAGGATCTTTTAGACTGAAAATGGTTGGAATGGAAAAAAAACCCAAACGGGCCCATACTTAATTACTGCAGACTGGAAAGTTATTACCCATCAGCTAAGCTACCTGTGTTATGCTCTTTGACATAATTGACCCTGATTAACCAGGACGGTACTTTGAGTTAAAAATGTTTTACTTTGTTATAAAACAGATTAGCAATGTGCACACTAATAAACAGTAAGAAGTAAGTATCTCTCTAATGCTCTAACATTTTCCTATACCTTTAAATGCAATTACTATTTCGAAACTCTGTACAATCTTCCTATAAAATAAGCATCACTTGGATAGCTCTTCAGGCTTAGTTTTTCTAGCCAAGATCTACAAAGCTGTAAATAGGTTAAAGTAAATTATGAAGATTAACTTTAAAAATGCAATTGAATTTTAAAAAACATGCATAATGAATACATAAAATTTTACCATCAGACATTTTTAGTGCATATAACAGTACAGCAACATCTCTACCTTGCTGTTGCCAAAACATATTCATGACGTGGGGACCAAGACACTGCTAGTACTTCTTGCCTGAGACCTAAAAAAGATATGAGAAAACTTATATGATTTTCTAGGACAATATTTATACACACCATTTTACGTAAATAACAAAAGTAAAAGCAAATACTTAGTTCTATAGGATCCACCAATCCAGAACAATAATCTAAATTATCTAAATTGTAATACAAATTTGGATTTTGTGAAAACAATTTTTTTGGGGCTAGAGGTTATATCCCTTTCTTCCTCTTGCTTGAGTGGGATTGCAGTGAGCTGAAAGTGATACATTGAGTATTACATGTGTATAACTTTTGATAACAAAGATGGTTTTACCTGTGCAAAACACATTCTAGCACAGTCATAGCTACTCAGTTCACTTTAAATACTCTTATTAAATTTTGTATTAGCACTGGCGTTCTCACATGCAGATGGAAATTTTGATCTGTTTTTCTTCAAATCCTTTCAAAATGTTTAATAAAAAGTATATTTACCTTATGTACTTAAGATTAAAGCTTTATTCAGCTTACCCTCAAATACTCTGGTCCTGTATTTGGGATATTCCCCCCCCCCAGTTATGTCTCAATAAATGTCATCTTAGCAAATGTCATACCCAGTGCAGCTTAGTGGTGAGTAAAATATATATATACACATACACACTTTAAAACTTGGAAATTTTCAAAAATCTTAAACAAATACAGACAATAGGAAGTGTAAGGCGTCCTAAATGCAAAGCTTGAAGTCATGCTTCATGTAATAATAGAAACACATTGGTGAAAAATAAACCAAGTTATACAAATACATTTTTACTATGCAGTTTAGAGCTATGTGAACCACCTTGTTTCTGTGTGGTGGGTTGACCTCGGCTGAACGCCAGGTGCCCACCAAAGCTGCTCTATCACTCCCCTCCTCAGCAGGATGGGGGGGGAGAAAATATAACAAAAGGCTTGTGGATCAAGATAAGGACAGGGAGATCACTCAGCAATTACCATCACAGGCAAAACAGACTCAACTCGAGGGAAATTAATTTATTACCAATCAAATCAGAGTAGGATAATGAGAAAATAAAAACTGAATCTTAAAACACCTTCCCCCCACCCCTCCCTTCTTCCCAGGCTCAACTTCACTCACCAATTCTCTATCTCCTCCCCCCAAGCGGCGCAGGGGGACGGGGAATGGGGGTTGTGCTCAGTTCATCACATTGTCTCTGCTGCTCCTTCCTCCTCACACACTTCCCCTGCTCCAGTGTGGGGTCCCTCCCACGGGAGACAGTCCTCCACGAACTTCTCCAATGTGGGTCCTTCCCACAGGGTGCAGTCCTTCACGAATTGCTCCAGCATGGGTCCTTACACAGGGTGCAGTCCTTCAGGAACAGACTGCTCCAGCGTGGGTCCCCCACGGGGTCACAGGTCCTGCCAGCAAACCTGCTCCAGCGTGGGCTCCTCTCCATGGGGTCACAGCTCCTTCCAGGAGCCTGCTCCAGCACGGGCTCTCCATGGGGTCACAGCCTCCTTCAGGCGCATCCACCTGCTCCGGCGTGGGGTCCTCCACGGGCTGCAGGTGGATCTCTGCTCCACCGTTAACCTCCATGGGCTGCAGGGGGACAGCCTGCTCCACCGTGGTCTTCACCACTGGCTGCAGGGGAATCTCTGCTCCGGTGCCTGGAGCACCTCCTCCCCCTCCTTCTTCGCTGACCTTGGTGTCTGCAGAGTTGTTTCTCTCACTTACTCTCACTCCTCTCTTCCAGCTGCTGTTGCGCAGCAGTTTTTTTTCCCCTTCTTAAATCTGTTATCAGAGGCACTACCACTGTCACTGACTGGCTCAGCCTTGGCCAGTGGTGGGTCTTGGAGCCAGCTGGCATTGGCTCTATCAGACATGGAGGAAGTTTCTGGCATCTTCTCACAGAAGCCACCCCTGTAGCCCCCCTGCTACCAAAACCTTGCCACACAAACCCACTACATTCTGGTATATCTTCTAGCAGTTGGCTTTCCACTACCTGAAGTAATCAAAGGGCTGTGATGCCCAGGATAATGGAAAAATTCTCCATAATACAGGTACTACAGGATACACTTAGAAGGCTCAGAGCAGACACATTTATTTGGATCCATTAATTAAACTACAGCCAAGCATGACTTTTTAGCTCCATTTCATCTGTCAGAACCTATGTGAAAATATTCACATCTATTTTCAAGACACTATTGAGTGCTTCCAGTTCTGTAAATAATGATTAGGTCAAGTTTAGTGAAGGACATAATCTGCTTCCACTTGTCCCTTTGATATTGCACTTGAGCTAACTGTACCAGACTGCGTGCAAAGACACAACCAGCTTGTGCCTGGAAAGCACTAACTCTTGTGTCAAAATTAAGAAGCCCTGCTTAAGCCAAACTGATTCTCTAGAGAACTATTTTTGTGTCTGCACTCTCTGGTGCTCTCACTTCTAGAAACAGAACACCGAGACATCCATTGTGGTTGATTCAGTTCAGGAGAACTTACTAGCTTAAGCTCTTCATCACACGAAAACACCTAGGCTGCTTTTAGACTTAAGCTGGCCAGTGAAGAAATAGAGCTGCATTTGCACATTGCTGTGTCTGAGCTAACACTTCTCTACAGTTTCTAGATCAGATCTGGCTCTCGCCCTGCTGGTTTGAAGCATGAAGATTTACCTTGTGATTGCCTTCACTTGCGCATGTGTATATATACTCATCCCCCAACAAGTAAACATTAGAAAAAAGACATTAAGGGCAAATTCTCATTAAGTGCAAAAAAGTAATGGATTACAGAACAATAAAAGCCTATGGCTTATTGAATTAGGTAAATGCAAAGGATTAGATACTACCCTTCTATAGCAAGTAGTATCTTGCCTGTTATACACAAACTTCCAAACAAATCCATGCAAGCACCTCCGCAAGATATTTTGTTAAAAATTAAAAATATCTCTTCTTTAAATATTTTTTTTGGCTAAACATAATTAAATTGCTTACTTGTAAGCAATACACACACACACACACACCATTTACACAATTTATTATGTTTGGATCTAATAACCTTCAAATGCTAACTATAGCTAGGAATTTTTATCTAGAAGGTGAATTGAATGATGCATTATTTCAGAATAACAAATGTGATATTCTCATCGACATCATCTGACTAATCAAAAATATTTTATTTTACCAATGACCTTACATCTTATGAAGACTGAAATTATGTAAAAATAAGACAGGGGAAGGAAAAAAAACAAAAACAAAACCCAAACCAAACCAAACCAACCAAAACACCACCCTACTGAATATTACTTGCTTTTTACTATAACCCCAAAATACATAGGAAATTTCTTAAAAACACATACATACGTGCCATTAAACAATGCTTTGTAGCAACTAGAGACATGTGATGGCTATAGACTGTTCCCTCAAAGTGAAATACACCTGCAGGCTGATAATAAAATGATTAAATTAATCAGAGCACAAGTATGTTATCAGAATGTAAATCCGCATTATTAAGTATTTTTCAAGTAACAGCTACAAATGAGACTAATACAAATATTACTAACAATAACTTTCCTGGTTAGAAACACAATCGCACAAACACTGCAAAGTATATAAGTCTGTTTGCAACACTAGAACAACTATGCCAGACCTGGGAAATGACCCAAAAGAAAGTCCAAGAAAACTGGCTAATCAGAAGCACGAATGGAAAAGATTTTAGGATTATCAAAAATTAAAAAAGCTAGTAAGAAAAAACAGCAAACAAGAAGGTTACAATATGGAGAAAGAAGTCAACAGGAAAGAGGTATTTAGACTAAATTTAGAAGCCCCTTGTCAATTCACAAACATCACGTGCTATCTTCCATTCCTTCAAAAAAAAACAACCACCCATCATACAAAATTATTTGCTCCCTTGTCAGTGCTAAAAATTAATGAAATATAATATTTGCTTTAATAACCAGTACAATGACTTTCAGGTACAATTGCTTTTGTTGCCTCAGTCTAAAATATTGTATAGAAAAAAAATAAACTTAAAACTAAGTTGTCTGTGTTTTCAAATACACCATTTGGTGACAGAACAGGTCAATCAATAACCTTCACGTAAACATTGTGTCTTTAAAGTGATGCTCACAGAACTACCTGAAAAGTGAACTGAACTTTGCATTTAAGAGAAGATTTAGTGACTGCAAACATAGCTTCACATCTCACAAAAAAAAAAAAGAGGTCAAAATTTATTCTCTATTGTGTCCCTAGGATGACAGACCTCTTAATTCTTTCACTGTGCACAAAACAACATTCAAATAGCATCACTGTAAATCTATTAATAAGTGCATACTGGAAACAGGATAAACTGCAGTCCAGAATTCATAGTTCAACAGTTAGATGCTAGGATTAATGAGTCAGAGCAACCTAAAAGCCTACAAAATCTGTTAACTTTAATAAAGTCAGTTACATTGGTTAGCATTTTCTTACTGGTTTCTCTCGTTCTCCATCAATTTTTAGAAACTGTGTCTATAGTGCTTACAACAGCAGAATTTTGGACTTAATGACCCAGTAAGTCCTTTCCAAACCCATATGACTATTGCTTTTAAATATAAAACACGTTGTGCTCTTTATTTCCAAATGCCAAGAGGACCAGTCCTTCAAAAGCAGTATTTAGGCCTTGGTTACTAAAAATAATTAGCCCTGCTGTACACTACTGTTGCTATACAAATAAACTAAATATTTAGTGGTTTGGGGTTTTTTTGTGAGACACAACAATCCCCCAGAATGAACTATTGCCTACCAAGGACTGGTCTGAAGCTAATTTACGTAGCATAAAATCAACTAGCTGTTCACATCAAAAGCAGAAAGGAACTGTCCCAAGGGTTCCAAGCTCTCCTACAGTTTAGGCATTCAGGTCTTCAGAAAGACAGGTACACACCAAGGTATGCATGAATGCCAGAACCACGCCACCCTGCTGCTGCACCCACAGTTCTAACAACTGGCTGTTTTTCATCCTTCTAGATGCTTGCTCCTGTTGAGCTCTGGGTGAACTGCAGATGTGCAATGAATGACATGTATAGAAAGAAGCCTGGAAGCTGTAGAAATTCTCTATTACTTGTAAAGTATTTGTATCCCATATTTTCAAGGTTTTAACAAATGAGCTGGATGTAAACATGCCAGTGTCATGAGGATACCACTGGACTGTCTCCACACTGAATCTATGTACATCAGGATGGCTCCTAAAATGAAGGAAAATATTCCAGTTGGTTAGTCTTGATAATTGTTTTGATACTTGATGACAAGTTGGAAATACAGATTAAATGTTTTTTTAAGTTGTACCTAAGTTTTCAAGAACTAGTTATTTTAGTGCCTCAATTTTCAATCAACCAATGTAAATTACTTTGAGAAGCCCTCATTTCAAGAAGCTACAGATCATTTACCTTTTCAAAATATGGTATCTATAGCATATCTCAAGTTAAGACAGTCTGAGGCATAAAAGGCACCAATGTCTTTTGAAATTTTCAAATTCTAATGCTTAAAGATCTAATTGTTTAAAGTGAGGGCCTAACACTACAAACCATTTATGGTTTTGGAATCCCACTGTCTTAGAATTGGATCCACTGAAAAATACAATGACATACACAGTTCAAAAAAATCATTATTATTAGCCAATAATTACAGCTACACAGTTATTGGAAATTCAGATACACTGAAGTCACCAGATAGCAGTGGACTGAGTTACTGAGAGTTAATTATTTTTGCACTCAGAAATTAAAGAACAACAACATCATGAAACTTTCAACTCAACTATGCATAGTAACAAAATGTAATATAATTAATAATATATTAACAGTGGTGAAAAGAAGGGACACCAGGGCCAATCTTGACAGATGCGGGATATGATTCAACTGACCAGGCTCTGAACAATACAGGTAGTTCCACGTACCTGCCAGGGCACTCATATCTGAGCTGGAACCACGTGGATCCAGCTTCAGGGCCCAATGCCATGCTCCCAGACTCAGAAGTAGCATGCTGTTGTGGGTTAACCCTAGGAGGCAGCTAAGCACCACCACAGCCACTCGCTTACTCCCCCCCCCAGTGAGATGGGGGAAAGAATCCAAACGGCAAAAGTGAGAAAACTCATGAGTTGAGATAAAGACAGTTTAATAAGTAAGAGGAAACAAAACAAAACAACCCACAAAAAAAAGAAAAACAAGTGATGCAAAAGCAATCACTCACTATAGGCCAACCAACGCCCAGCCAGACCCTGAGCAATGGCAGCTCCTGGAAAACTCCCCCCTCCCCAGTTTTATTGCTGCACATGACATTATATGGTATGGAATATCCTTTTGGTCAATTTGTGTCAGGTATCCCAGCTGTGTTCCCTCCCAGCCTCTTGTCCACCCCCAACCTACTCACTGAGGGGGCAGACTGAGGAATGGAGAATGCCTTGACACTATGTAAGCACTATTCAGCAACAGTGAAAACATCAGTGTGTTATCAAGACTGCTTGGTCAGAAATCCAAAACATAGCACCATACAAGCTACTATGAAGAAAATTAACTCCATCCCAGCCAGACCCAGTACACATGGGAAAATAGTCCAACTGTCTCCATTTGCAGCTAGTGAAGGGCTCACAAAATGTCTTCACTTCAGCTCTTATCTTTGTATTGTTCTCTCAAGTGTCCTGGCTTCCAAAGTGATAACTATTGCAGGGATATCATTGTGTAAATGCAGATCCAGATCTTCTGTATAGATCTGGCACTACACCTAAGCTAATAAACCTTCCTGCTTACTTGGGTTGCTAGAAAGTACAGAAGATGTCTTTAAATAGAGTAATCCTGAAGCCAGCACTGACAATACTAAGCAAGAACTATTGAGCAACTGTTGAGCTTAGTAAAATAACTCCTGCATTGCTTATCTCCAAGCTATATCTTAGAACAGCCCGTTACTTTGCCACAGTGCTTAAAATCAACAGATTTTATACACTTATTCTTCAGGGGGTCAAGCTAAAAATCTTCAGCATCTGCAGTGCCAGGAAATCAAGCCCGGCTCAGTGTGAACTTACTCCTGCAGAGGCATTTGTATGCACCGTGCAGAAAAAAAAAATTCTAAACTCATGGAACTAATTACCCTGGTGCAGTAGATATAAGTGCACAACACTGGACTGTGTTCAGCACTGCACCAGAGCAATCAATTCTCCCATAATCCAGAGGGCTGAGGAATGAACTAAAAAACTCTTGAGTAGCTCTGCAGGAAGCACCTTTGACCTGGCCAGGCTTAGTAGTGGCCACGTGCCACTCAGCCTGGCTTCATGTCTCAGGGCTGTATGCTATTCCCAGTTCATTCTACATGCAGTATTTTCCCCCCATTAATCAGGATATCCCAACTTTTTCTACCAAAGAAAAGTAGAGAATTAATTCTATGGATAGCAAGGACACTGCCATTCATTCATCCTGGACAGGTTTCAAGTAGAGGAGACAACCTTCCACACAAGCATCAGCTAATATACACACAAGCATCTAGATAATATATCTAGAAACTGATACTGTTCAGTTACTCTCAAATGCCAGTCTTTGCCACAGGACAGCATGGATCATATGAAACCAGGTAAAGTTCAGTGTGCTGATTCCCAGTGGAACAAGGAAAACTTTAGAAAGTTTTGTTTTTGCAATAGTGGCCCTACATTCTAGATGAGAAACACTGGATAAATCACTGTCTACCATCAGGAATTATCTCCTCTAATGTTCTAAACTACTGGACCCTCAGCAGGCCCAGTTCAGAGTCTATTCAGAAATAGCCTCAAAGGGCCTCTACCAAGAGCTTATTCTTTAAGCAACTTCCAGACCAGAGTTGCCTTGTGCCCTGCAAAATTGGAACACAGGCAAACCTTTGCAACACATCATTATCGTGTTTCAAAGATTGGAGCCAGATAGTCAGATGGGAAGTCTTTCATACTGGCAATTATAAATTCATTTATGATGTCATGAACTCTGCATGGATAATATTCCAATATCTGAAGCTATATATCTGTAGCTAATTAGCTACAATAAGTATTTAAAGCATACTAGGAAGCTACATGAATACTTGGAATAAAAAATTGAGGCAAAAAACCTACTGTGGTTACTTTAAGCAATAATGATAATAATCCTATCATTTAGAACATCGTGTCACACAAAATTAGATTCTACTAGTATGATTTATGCTCCTATTCAACTGATGATAAATAAAAGATGCATCCACACAAATTAATACCTAATCAAGAAACAGACTTCCAACTAACTATGCTCATAAACAGAATTTTCAAGTATGGAATAGTTCTACTGACCTAACTGAAGTGATGGCATGAAGTGATGGCACAGATTTGCCCGTTTTTATGCTGTGCATTGTGAGCATGTATTTCTTCAGTTTGCTGTATCTGTTTCAGAATTCATTTCAGTTTTGAGATTCGGGGATGTATAGTCATTACTTGTTCTTAATTACAATTTTAATTTATTTTGTTCAAGCAGTCCCAGCCATCAACACTTACCAAATGCAGCTTACTTGTAGTAGATTCTGCTCCTACCCATTTGTTTTGATGCATGTTCTATTATCCTTTTTCTTTCTTATGGTCCAAGATACCATTTAGGCCTCTTATTGTTACAAATCTGTTCTGTTCTTGTCAATCTTACTCATAAAGCTCTTAGAACTAAAATAATTTGAAGACAGGGGAAAAATAAGGGGAAAATGTAGCTACTAATCTTTTAAAGAGTAGGATATATCTTATTATGAGCCTCAGATAAAGTCCTAACCTACTAGATAACCTTACTATCTAAACACAAGGAAAAAAACAGCTTTCACTAGAAGACTTAATGCCCATAATGGACAAGTTTATACTGCCTGCAGGGAAAGTCTGACAAATCAATAAAGGCTTTGAGTTATATAGATTACACAAACAGTATGGTAGTACCCTGTTCTTCAGAAAACTATGTCCCATTTTTGTCAGTAACACATCTGTCTTCGTTCAAACATGTTCTTAAGAAGTTTTGTATTAATTACTTCTGCAACTGGTGAACACCTGGTGAACTTAAAACAGCTACTAGTAAAGCTGGGAGCAGGGAGAGGGGAAATAAAACCAACAGCTGCAAATCTGTATTAGATTTTTTTTCCAATCAGATGAATGGAGTTATGCAAAGATTATTTTCCTTTTGCTTAAACACATAATTTTTCAAAGATACATATAATTATATATATTTTGGAGATACAAGGCATATTTCTACAACAGTCACAAAATTATTTTCTCATAGTTACTGGCATAAAGTAAGAAAATTTCATCATGAAATAATAGGAAAACTCAAGGGTGAGGAACTAACATGGAAAACGTTTGGGGTTTTTTTTCTAGTGTTAAAACACAAGATTGGAGTACTAACTCTGACTTTTTGAAGGGTCTACAGCAACACAAACCTCCCTACTTTAGTTTCCATATGAGCACAATTAATACCCTCCATTTTAACTTTCAAACTGCCAGAGATCTATTCAAACAACATCAGAGTCATTGTACATATATCGTAACTGTTAGAGTAGACAAAGAAAAACAAAGTAGCTCCTGCTACTTAGTAAATCACATAAATCCTCAAAGTTTCTTGCTTTTTTTTGCATGCCAAAAACCATAATGCATCATGCTAGCTTTCAAAGATTTATGGCACTATTTTCTATGGTCTTTTTATCCTAGAAATAAGAACGTACATTAATTTGTGAATTTAATGCTAGTCACACAAGAGAGATCACTATGAACTTTTAATAGAATTTTTGAGTACCTGCCTTTCCACAGAACAAAGTGCTTTACATGTATAACTTGATTTTCTGCTCAAGTTTTCAAGGTCATAAAGTACAATAACACCATCTGACCTACCGGATAACATGCTGAAAGTGTAAATAAAAGCACACAAGTTACAACACTTATGATCTCAATATGCTCAATATAATTGAGTGTTCAGCAAGAAAATAAATCCATAGAACCAAAACACAGTGAAGTGCTCATATACATTTTTACCAAACTAAAGTATATACTTACTATCTTCCCTCAACAGGCTCAATATCAAGGGTGTTAATACCACTCCCGTGTATTCTTTCCACATCTCTATTTAATTCCAAACTTAGAACCCTTAAAACAACAAGAAAAAAAAAAAAGCAGAGATATGAACAAGAACAACAGAACTGTAAATTTAACTATGCAGCTCTGAACAGCTCAAACCATAGTTTCACTCTTCCTCAATGCATTTAACCCATCCCCGTTATTTTTTGCAAAACCAGACTTGCAGACATGATACAGGGCTGGAAATAAGTCCTGTGAAGTTGACAGAAAAATATATTTTATTATTTATGTTGTTTGTGGGGTAAGAAAGATGTAAAATAGGCTCAAAGCAATAGCAAAACTGCACTTGGGGTCAACATACAAAACAAAAACCAGAATGTAATTTAAAAATACAGAGTAAAATAAACATTAAGAAGCGTTTGTTGTAGTTGCAACAAATATTATAGTTACTTTGAAGCTTCATCATGTACCATCCCTTCCAAGCTTTATCCTACTTGGAACTATGGAACAAATTACAGTATTTCCTTTTAGGAAACACTGTTAGGTTTTCTGTAATACTAAATAAAAACTACGCTATCCACAGGAAGAAGCTACCAAGACAAACTTTTCTGAGCTGCAATTAGTATCTAGTATCTTTTCACTTCGTAGTAGCCTCTTTCTTTAAATATGCTAAAACTACATATTCCAAAGAGAGACAGATTCTGCTTTCTTAAACCACACTACCTGATATAAAATTAGCCTTACAAGATGACCAGTGCTTCCTACAGCACTATTTTGAAAAAGCCACTATCAACAAAAATGTAACTAAGCAGATAACTGAAAAGCTGTAATGGCAGAGTGCCCCTATTCTGCTTCAGCTTGAGTGGCAAAAATCTCGATGTGAGAAGCTTAAACTGTTACAGGCAGACCCCAAACAGCACGTCCGTAGGCATGCTTCAAAAGCAGCAAGTCATTTAAGCTCTTTTAAAAAATGTGAAATATAATTATCCAAGAATTCACTTAAAATAATAATTTTGACATGTATAAGATACCTAGTCAAAAATTTTTGAGCTCAAGATTGAATTTTAGTGGAGCAATAAATGCCCTTAAGGAAATGTTTTTAAATTTATTACTTTAAAATATAGTTATAAATGCAATCTACTGAAGACTATAGATGATTTCTTTTTAAAGTAAAAAAGAAAACGTTTAGGAGAGGAAGTGTTAGGTACACAGTTGTCCAAGTAATGTAAATTCTGTTTGCTGTGCTTCCACTCTCAACTCTGAACACTACATGAGTGCTGAGGACACAGAAAGAACTCAGTCATGTTGTCAAAATGCACAACAGAAAGAAGCTTCCTGAATCACCAAAATTACATCATTTTCAATTTTAAACAGATTCTTTCTTTTTACAATGATACAGCCACAAAAGCTGGATCATTGTATGGGTAAATCACCACAAATCCTTCCATCCAGATGGAGTTGTGTGAGCGACTGAACTGAGGTTGGCTTTATTGGATTTATCTTTAAATACAGCTGCAAAACTGATTCTCTGATAACGATCAAATATTATCACATTACAATCTTTAGCAGGAATATTAATAAGCCTCTATGTTCAGTCACTACTTTCCACAAAAGCTCTTAGGAATCTAATAAAACCCCTGCATCTGATTCTTCTGTAACCTGCCAACAAACTGAAGTTTTGTAAAGAGGACAAACTGATGTGCGCACAAAAGCATCACATAAATCCTGTTTTTTCACAAAGCAGAGTGCAGCTGCATGCAAACTGAAACAGCTAGTGAATCACAGAATCATTTAGGTTGGAAAAGACCTTTAAGATCATCGAGTCCAACCGTAAACCTAACACTACCAAGACCACCACTATACCATGTCCCTAAGCACCTCATCCAAACGTCTTTTAAATACCTCCAGGGATGGTGACTCCACCACTTCCCTGGGCAGCCTGTTCCAATGCTTGATAACCCTTTCAGGGAATAAATTTTTCCTAATATCCAATCTAAACCTCCCCTGGCACAACTTGAGGCCATTTCCTCTTGTCCTATCACTTGTTACCTGGGACAAGAGACTGACCCCCACCTCTCTACAACCTCCTTTCAGGTAGCTGTAGAGAGCAATAAGGTCTCCCCTCAGCCTCCTTTTCTCCAGACTAAAACAACCCCAGTTCCCTCAGCCGCTCCTCATAAGACTTGTGCTCTAGACCCTTCACCAGCTTCATTGCCTTTCTTTGGACACACTCCAGCACCTCAATATCTTTCTTGTAGTGAGGGGCCCAAAATGGAACACAGTATTCGAGGTGCGGCCTCACCAGTGCTGAGTACAAAGGGATGATCACTTCCCTAGTCCTGCTGGCCTCACTATTCCTGATACAAGCCAGGATGCCATTGGCCTTCTTGGCCACCTGGGCACACTGCTGGCTCATATTCAGCTGGCTGTCGGCCAGCACTCCCAGGTCCTTTTCCACCAGGCAGCTTTCCAGTCACTCTTCCCCAAGCCTGTAGCATTGCATGGGGTTGTTGTGGCCCAAGTGCAGGACCTTGCACTTGGCCTTGTTGAACCTCATACAATTGGCCTCGGCCCATCGATCCAGCCTGTCCAGATCCCTCTGTAGAGCCTTCCTCCCCTCAAGCAGATCAACACTCCCGCACAACTTGGTGTCGTCTGCAAACTTACTGAGGGTGCACTCGATCCCTTCATCCAGGTCATTGATAAAGATATTAAACAGGACTGGCCCCAACACAGAGCCCTGGGGAACACCACTTGTGACCAGCCACCAACTGGATTTAACTCCATTCACCACCACTCTTTGGGCCCGGCCATCCAGACAGTTCTTTACCCAGCGAAGAGTACACCCATCCAAGCCATGAGCAGCCAGTTTCTCCAGAAGAATGCTGTGGGAAATGGTGTCAAAGGCTTTACTGAAGTCAAGATAGACAACATCCACAGCCTTCCCCTCATCCACTAGGCGGGTCACCTTGTCATAGAAGGAGATCAGGTTAGTCAAGCAGGACCTGCCCTTCCTAAACCCATGCTGACTGGGCCTGATTGCCTGGTTGTCCTGTACGTGCTGTGTGATGGCACTCAAGATGATCTGCTCCATAACTTTCCCTGGCACCGAGGTCAGGCTGACAGGCCTGTAGTTCCCCAGATCCTCCTTCCAGCCCTTCTTGTAGAAGGGTGTCACATTTGCTAACCTCCAGTCCACTGGGGCCTCCCCAGTTAGCCAGGACTACTGATAAAGGATTGAAAGTGACTTGGTGAGCACTTCCACCAGCTCCCTCAGTACCCTTGGGTGGATCCCATCTGGCCCCATAGACTTGTGTGTGTCCAAGAAGTGGTGTAGCAGGTCACTAACCATTTCCCCTTGGATTATGGGGGCTTCATTCTGCTCCCCATCCCTGTCTTCCAGCTCAGAGGGCTGGGTATCCCAAGAATAATTGGTCTTAAGTCATTAAGATAGCAAGGGCAATAATACTGATGTACGGTTTATTGCCCTGTCCATACTCAGCCTATCAAAATAACATTCCTCAGCCCAAGGCTGCTAATCCACAAACGTAAACAACAACAAAAAAAAAAACGGAAAACTCTGAGACGAGGCACGGCAGACATGCAGAAGCCTCTGCCGGGGAGCGCAAGCCGGCCCCAGGGGCTCCCAGCTCCACCGTTCCGGCTCCCCGCGCCTAGAGCACAACAGTGGCGCTGGCGGCGAGGCAGAGCTGGGTTCAGCTCGCACAGACGGAGCGGCAGCGAGGGCAGCCCCAGGGCCCCACCTCAGGTTGGCCCGGCTTGGGCCAGGTGAGGGCTCCCCAGCAGGGTAGAGCCACAGGCTGCCGCTACCGCCCCGCGGGCCTGAGGCGGCCGCTCCGGGACCGCCCCGCGCAGCCCAACCCCAGTCCCGGCTCCCCTATGCCCTGCTACCTCCAGAGCTGCGTCTCCCGCCCGAATGAGCCGGCTCTGGCGGACGCTGCGTGCTCTGCGTCTCCTCGGGCCCGCTAAGGAGATGGTAGGCACTGACCAGTTCGGCAACAAATACTACTGGGTGCCCAAGCACGAGACCTGCGCAAGTCGGTGCGAGGGGCCGCCTGCCGGCGGGGGCCGTGGCTGGGGGCCTGGCGGGCCGGTGGCTGATGCAAAACGTGTGTGCGGGCCATATGTGCGCGCCCAGACATGCCTGCCTCTTCCCGCCCGGGAGTCCCGGGCGCTTCTGCGGAGCCCCCCGGAGCCGCCGGCAGAGAGTGCCGAGCCCTAGCGGAGCGCGGTCCTGCATGGTCGGTGACCCTGTTGCAGCTGTCTGTGTAGTCAGCAGGGTTGATTGACTGCTGTTGCCCAGTTACAAAGAAGAAAGACTTCTAAGTGAAAGAAAGGGTGCAGCTGCTGAGGGGACCGAGGGTGGGCCCGTTGTATGCGGCTTGCTTCGAAAAGCACGTTCAGTTTCCGATTAGACTGATGCTCTAATGCAAGAAAAAAATAAAGCCAGTCATCAAAAGACTTTAGAGTGTAGCTCTCAGCCTGTAGTACGTAGGCAGGCAGCAATAAGCAAATTGACTCCTCTTGATAATTCAGGGCACTTCTGCATATGTTTTTGAATGAATTCTTGTATGTATGTTCACTGCACTCCTGAGGAAAAATATTTTTCTAGCTTTCTGCCTGTTTTCCAGGAGCCTGGGTGCTTTTATAGCACATTGTTCTCTACAGATGCTACATTTACACTGTACAGCTATGTATAGTTTATTGAAGGCAGCTTCCCTGAAGGTGTCTAAATGCACATGCTACAATATTTTACAGTCCTGTTTCCTCTCCCTGCACAGGCTTGTTTATCTTGTTTATTCTTGTAGATGGGCGTCACATTTGCTAACCTCCAGTCAACTGGGACCTCCCTGGTTAGCCAGGACTGCTGATAAAGGATTGAAAGTGGCTTGGTGAGCACTTCCACCAGCTCCCTCAGTACCCTTGGGTGGATCCCATCCAGCCCCATAGACTTGTGTGTTCCTCTGACTATATAGAGGAAGCATCATGAAAGACCAAACAAGTATACATTGGAAATAAGGTGAGAGTGGACAAAGACTTGGATCAAATTGGAGATTTTCCTTCTTAATGGATATAGTTAGAAAGAAATGGATTTAGAGAGACTGAAAAGTTAGAAAAAGCACTTTTCAGTGGGAGCTTAAATGCTGGACAGTGATAGGTATTTATGGTTCAGTCCATTTATAACTGCTGTTTGAAGCAGTAAAACAATTCAGAGGGAGGAAGAGAACAGAAATGTATATGCATTTGATACTTAGGAGAGTCATACCCTGCAGAGTTGTTTGGTTTTTTTTCTCTACCAAATATGGAACGTGTATTTTTTTCTCATGTTAATGCACTGTGTATTAACATCTGTTGTTTCTTCAACATTTAGTTTGAAGTATTGCCTAAATGCATAATGTGATATAATAATGTCAGTTTAATCTCTGCAGCATTCAGTTCATTGTTTTTGGGATGGTGCACCTGCTTCTTAGAAGGGAGTAGCTTTCAGCTTAATTTGAATTATATTTTAAGTATTGGTCCAGTTAACAAAAAATGATAAATTCCCCATCTGTTCATTTGTCATGTAGAAGAATGTTTTATCTTTGAAGCACATTATCATATCTAAAGTTGACAGCATAATTTGTTGATTTTTTTGTCTCACTTCCCCAGGTGTCTCCAGTTTTGATTAAAAAGAAGTAATTCCGTACTTAAAACCAACCTGTCTCAAATGATGAGGGGTTTTTTTTCCTGTCGTTTCTGTGGTGCTGCAATGGCCAGGCAAGTTACGATACATACGCAGTATTCACTAGATTTTCCACTTACTTCCCTCTCACACTCTCAAGCTGTGAAGAGTATAGCAACCACTGTGGTTAATTTTAGTAACAATTCACAAGTAGCAATAACGTTTTACCCTTTTATGAATACCCTGCTCATCTGTGGCTGGCATGCTGCACGCGCTCCTTTTTCTCAGGGTAGCTTCCCAAGGCACATTCCATGGCTTGCCTTCTGTCGTGCTGGAGGAGCTCACAGATGATGAAGCCGATATTTCTGTGAATTTAGAAAATTTAGCATTCTCAGATCAAAGTTTGTAATTTACTGAATATTGCTTTATTGAGAGCCTTTTCAAAAGAGGTCCAAATTTATTTCCGAAGAGTTATTGGCACACTGGAACTTTTATCTTACATTACTGTAGTTAAAGTTGACACAGTAGGTTAAATCATAATATCACTATTTAATATTTTTAAAGTGTTAGCACTTTAAAATTACGATACTATCTAAAAATCTTATGTAATAGAAGACCTCATAATTGCTAGGTGAAATTGAAACTGTTTATAGGAGGTAATTTCTAGGCAAGAGTTGACAGTCTGCATGAATAAGACAGCAAGTGCTTGGACTGACACTGGCATAATGGGGTTCTGATGCATTTTGTAAGTGAGGGAGTGGGGATATGGAGATTCTGAAGTGTTTCTGTAATGTACTGAGCAATTTCAGCCGTTTTCTCTGAAATTCTGTGGGATGAGGTTCAACAATGCATTGACTCTATTTGAGCCTATGAGGAGATACATGGCTGTAGTCCAACTAGAACTAAACTGTGGGGGGAAAAGAGGGTACTAAGATGAAGAATGAGCTGAGTAAAAAATGATGGTATTGCTAATTAGGAAAAGATACAGAGTAAGAAAGTTGTCCAAAATGTAAAGAGGGATCTGGAGTTGGCTCAAAAGAAAATATGCTATTGGGTGCATCTGAAGATTGGCATAAGTATGGATGAGTAATAAGTTGCTGAAGATGAATGACTAAAACACAGTACTTAATTCTGTGTAGAGAAAAAGAACCTGCAACTTGTTATAAAATGGGAGAGAGAATGCAAAATGTATTTAAAATGCACAATAGAAACTGCCCATTAGAATATTTGGATTAATTTTTTTTAAATATGAGAAACATTAAAGACCTAACAAATAGTATGTCTGTATCTGACAAGCAACAAAGTTATGGACTAAAGGGAAAGTAATCAGTAGTTTCCTCTGTATCAATATTGATAAATATTTAGATAGTATATCTAAAATATGTTTAATAGGTGCTAAAGAAAATAGAATAGAGAAAAAAATTATTAGAAGACACTTTGTCCAATGGATGTATGGGTTATGATGTTGAATTAGTCTGATATTTCAGTTATGACTCTGTATCATACATGGGACATCCTGATGTGAAACATTAGCGTAACTACCCTTTCTACTGCCAGCTTCCAAAAAAGAAGGTGGATCTCCCATTGTGGTGGGTTGACCCTGGCTGGATGCCAGGTGCCCACCAAGCCACTCTATCATTCCCCTTCCTCAGCTGGACAGGGGGAGAAAAAATACAACAAAAGGCTCGTGGGTCGAGATAAGAACAGGGAGATCATTCAGCAATTACTGTCACGGGCAAAACAGACTCGACTCGGGGAAATTAATTTAATTTATTACCAATCAAATCAGAGTAGGGTAATGAGAAATAAAAAACAAATCTTAAAACACCTTCCCCCCACCCCTCCCTTCTTCCCAGGCTCAACTTCACTCCTGATTTCTCTACCTCCTCCCCCCGAGCAGTGCAGGGGGATGGGGAATGGGGGTTGCAGTCAGTTCATCACACTTTGCTGCTCCTTCCTCCTCACACTCTTCCCCTGCTCCAGCATGGGGTCCCTCCCACAGGAGACAGTCCTCCATAAACTTCTCCAACGTGGGTCCTTTCCATGGGGTGCAGTCCTTCAGGAACAGACTGCTCCAGCATGGGTCCCCCACGGGGTCACAGGTCCTGCCAGCAAACCTGCTCTAGTGTGGGCTTCCCACAGGGTCACAGCCTCCTTCAGGTGCGTCCACCTGCTCTGGCATGGGGTCCTCCATGGGCTGCAGGTGGATCTCTGCTCCACCTGCCTCACCATGGTCTTCACCACTGGCTGCAGGGGAATCTCTGCTCTGGCACCTGGAGCACCTCCTCCCCCTCCTTCTTCACTGACCTTGGTGTCTGCAGAGTTGTTTCCCTCACATATTCTCACTCCTCTCTTCCAGCTGCTGTTGCACAGCTGTTTTTCCCCTTCTTAAATATGTTATCCCAGAGGTGCTACCACTGTCGCTGATTGGCTCAGCCTTGGCCAGCAGCGGGTCTGTCTTGGAGCTGGCTGGCATTGGCTCTATCAGACATAGGGAAGTTTCTGGCATCTTCTCACAGAAGCCACCCCTGCAGCCCCCCTGCTACCAAAACCTTGCCATGCAAACCCAATACACCCTTCTTTTCCTCTTTTGCTATTCCCAATGTGTGGAAAGGCTTGGATGGAAGAATCCATACAAGGAAGTCCCATGTTCCTGTTTTCCTTTTTAGTGCTCTCCTTTCTATACTTTTTCATCAGGGCAGTACTCTGAGCCTGCTGTTTGTGATGCATGTTACAAGAAAAATTAAATTTAGAGAGCCTTTAACATCTCTGTGTGTATTGTTGGCTGCCAAATTCTATGAGGCTTGTGCACTCCAGGGAGGGAAGTTTGTGTAGAGGAGATGCTCTGTCATTTGAAGCAACTGTGAAATAGTTTTGTGGTGGTGGGTTTTTTTTTTTTTCCATTAAGAGAAAATGTGAGAGTAGCAGAAGGATGTTTGGGCTAATCTTTGGAGAAGTATATGAAAGACAGACAGATTTATGAAACAACCATTGAAACTTGTGCTACTTTTAGGAGGGACTAGGAATGCAGGTTTAAATATTAATGAGCACAGAAGGGTAGGATTTGATGGCCGATACCTAAAAATTAAGTTTAGTGCTTGTCTTCTTCCTCTTACATCAAAGCTGTGCAGAATTCTCATGTTGTATATACAGCCTATTTAGGATTTTTTTATTATTGTAAATCTTATTGTTGATCATCTCATTGATGGAAAATATTTGAAAATGAGACTTAATGTGTAGAATCTCAGAAAAAGGATAATATGTGCCTGATTGTGCATTAACTAGCATGGCTTCACTCCAGATGAAGCTTTCAAGGCTATCATAAATAATGATATTGGATATCACTGAGCAACATGATTATTCATATTGTTTTGTGAAGGGTGCAACAGTTCTGGAATGCAAGCTTTTCCAGAAACATGCACACAAATTAGTATTATACTGAGAACTATTTTTGAGAGACTGGAGATTGACCATGTTTTCTTTTAAAAGATAAACCTTGTGTATATTGGGGGTGATGCAATGTTATTATAGATGAAATTATGCAAGCAATGCTTATAGAATTCTAGAAATGTTTCCAGTTTTGCCTGAGGGATAAAATAAGCATTTCCATTTGGTTTTTCATTTCATTAGGGCCTTATTTGGTTAATATGACAATTTTTCTTTACGGATCCAGCAGCTGATGGAAGCACTCTTATTCTGTTTCCTCCTCCCCTATGGGCAACAGAAAAGGAGAGGCCATTGAAAGAAATAGGAGCAGAAGGGAGATGCTCTCTTCCTAAGAGCATTCAAGTACAAGGATATCCCACTGGACAACTTGCTGCTGTTGCAGTGTTAAGCTGTTCTTTGTGTATCACTCCTGTGTTTTCTTGTTAACATGCCATAAACGATGGAAACTGTAGAAAGTTTGAAAGTTAACGTTCCCAGAGAGGGCATCTCTTTTATGTCATATGGTGAATTAACTGACAATCCTGCAAATAATATAGTTTTAACCACTGTATATTTTCTGTTTTGAAAACTATTATTTGCATTATAAGGCTTGGTTAAACTTCATGTCATTTTTCAAGAAGATATTTTTAGAGTTTTGTAAGTGAAATGATTACCTTACTTAGAGATGGTCATGTTACAAAATACCTTTGATGAGAAAGTAATTGACAGTTACAAAAACAAAGAGTGAAATCAAGCCCTTTTGGTTTTTTTTAATTATTCATTTCATTGTCACTTCACTTTTGGCTTTGCCCCCTTCTAATACTGTCAATGATTATACTGTATTTTAAAACAAAAATCAGCTTCACGAGGTGGTAGTGCTTCTAACCTTTCTAAGCAAAACCTTGTTAGATCTCTTGCCATTTACAAACTTTTCCAGTTGCCTTAGGAAGAAGGAGAGAAAAAGGAAATCTTCGTGAACTTCTGTGCATGGGGGGGGAGGTGTTATTTAATTAAAAGCAAAGCTAAATCAACTGTTTCATATTATTGGCTATTGAGTAGAAAAGCTAAGGAAAATATTTTGGTGAAGCTTTAGCCATGATCGTTAAGAGATGAGCAAGGCAAGGTTTGTAGATAGAAGGCAATATTTTTATTAAAACAACCAATATATTTTCAGAAAAAATAAACAGACTGACTTTTGAGCCCAGAAACATATCTTCAGTTCTGAGTCAGAAGTCGAGTTTTTCAGTGATAAATATGTGACTTTGGGGGCATCTGGAAAGAGGCCAATACAATCTGCAGGTGGTGTACTTTAATGCCATAAAAATTACAATTTTTGTTTATTTGTAATACTTCTGACACCTTGCCAAAATGTAAGTTTAGTGTCATCCTTGGTTTATCTGACTTGTGATGTTACTAATTGATGCATATTTTTATATCTGCAGATGACTGAATTCCCCTCCTAATACAACTTTTCACATAACATAAAATTCTAAAATTGTTTTGCTCGGGATTAGGGCTCTTTTTGAGTGCATAAGTTTACTATTCTTGTTAAACATACATATGTAATCGATATGCTAATGACTTTCAAGGTTATATTGGAAGGAAAAAAGAAATCACACTTGTTTAGTAACTGTAACTATGGTGCCAGAAGATGGCACTGAAGAAATATGTAGCACATCTTAGATTTTGTAGGATCGCATTTGTTGGTCTTGTACTACAGTGAGTTTTCTTTTGTGCAGCTCTGTGTTGCCTATTAATACTGTTTTCAATTTTCATTTTCTTGCCTAAGTTTTAAAGTACTTTGGTGTTTTCAGTTTTGGTAGGAAGCCTGGAAGTTGGCATGTCTGAGTCCACACAGAAATTGGAAAATTCTGCACTTCAGTGTGTTAGATGGAAATTTAATCAGCTCCCTTTGGAAGTGCTTCAACACTCTGCGCTTTAATAAAGCATCATGGCCTAGAACTTGAAAGATATGGATACAATGGAAGTAATTGTTTTTGGGAAATAGAAGTGAGGTTTTGACATAATGCGAGACAAAACTAAACCTTAAAAACAAGTGCCCAATGATGGTGGATTAATACAGTTAGGATGGATTCTTGGTGCCTGTCCTTTGCATATATTACAGTGAGCTCTATCAGTAGTACTCTGGATATTTTGAGAAATAGAACCAGATTTTCTTGTTATGCCTCCCTTCCTTTCTGGCAGGCTCCACAGATAAATGTAACCAAATAATGCAATATTCAAGAAGCTATTATAATGCATTCAGTAATTACCATTCTTGCTATTTACCCCAGCATAATCTGTAGCTATACTCAGGTGCCAAAACTTGTGACTGGAAACTACATGTGTTACAGAACATCTGCTTCGCTATATAAAATGACTGGCATTAGAGAAGAAAAGAGATTGGTGTGTGCTTTTGTTTTGCTGTTAAAGCTGATGAATATATGACCATGTGAAACTGAAATAAAGTCCTGGCATTATTTGATCTGGGATGTTGTGACTCAATGAAGCAAAACCAGAGATCTGTTGAAATAATATTTTGAGCAAAGTCGGGGGTGTTTTTGTCATGCTGAGCAGGGAACTTGCATTCTAATAATAGGAAGTTTATGAGGGTCAGTTTAATGAGTATGGTCTAAAAGGGAGCCCAGTAGTTTTCTCTGAGCAACTCGCCCCTCTGACCTGCTTATTTGCCGGAGCATAAGATTTCACCTAACTAGTGCAAGTCCCCTCAGCAGCTGCATGCCAGCATTCTTTCTTTGTATACAGCATTCTTCAGCCTTTTTTTGAGACAAATCTGATTTTTGACATAGACTAGTTCTCTCACATGTTTTGGTTTTTTTCTTTTTAATAAATAAATCATACTTACAGTTAAGAAACCAGTCAGGGAAATTGATCAGTTAGTTTTGAGAGTTTGGAAATATGATCAGCTCTCAGGTCATTCCAGTTCACATAAAACAGAATGCAATGCAGGTAACCAAGGGGGGGGCTTGACCAAAGAAATCCTGTAGTGACGTATTAAGAGTGATAAAACTTCAGTACATTAAAAGTCTTCTGCAAGGTAATTATTCTGTAGCTGCTCATTTTTAGGTTTCTTTCTTCACTCTGAGAATTAACTGAAAGTTTGGTGTATACAAAAAGATGACCCATTGAATTCTTGTGTAAACTGAATGACAGTCTTGTGTTTTGGAAGATGGTATCTTTATGGAATCATCCAAAACAGCATCATTCTTTTTAGTGTTAGTAAAGTACAGTTCAGTAAGCCCCACCACCACTACCACCACCACATGTATTTATCCCTGGAGAGGAGAAAACAAGTAGAAAGACAGCCAGTTCTTAACTACATGAATAGATGAATTGTCTTTATCAGTGAATTTCTCTTTGTGAATGGTATTTTTATATATGGAAAAGGAGATGAGAAGGATTTGTAATAAACAGACTATTTAGTATGCTTGCAAATTGGAAAAGTAGTATTGTTTTACATATTTCATGTTAGTGTCTACAGAAGAGAGAAACAAATATTCTTCTAAAGCAAACTACTTGAGCTGCTATAATACACCTGATAGGCTGTGTGTGTTTTCTAAGCTACTGTAAGAAACAGTAATTGAATGAGAAATTGTATTTTGCTTTTCTGTATTCAGAGAACAGCAAACTGTTCAAAACTGTACTAAGTTTTTATCTATCTTATTCATTTACATATATATTTTCTTTTTTCCATCAACATTTAATGTAAATCAAGATTTAGAAGAAACAGAAACTGTCTCTGTGAACTGAACTTGCTCTCCTTGAATATTGGACCATTATGACACTATAGGAAATTCTTTTAAGTTTTATTGCAGCTAATTTCTGGGATTTTATTACTGCAAAATACTGCAAAATGAATAGCGAGTTCAAATAACTGATTTGAAAAATATTTGGAATATATTGAAGGCCTTTCTATTTTATTCTACTACTAAACAGAATATAAAATGTAATTTAATTTTTTATGTAAAAGAAAAAAACAGGTCATTTTTCATGGGTTATTATTTAACCCTTTCAATGGTGTAGAGAGATAATGAAGGGGAAAAATGACTTGTCTCAAGCTGGTAGGTACTATATCTGAGCTAGCTCTATTTTAGTGCAACTTGAATTCTAACATGAGCAAATTGCAGAAATTTGCACTTTGAATTGTATTTCATCAGGGAGAAATCCACAGATTGTTTTGACACTCAGTTAGAAATTCAGCATGAAGATGGACGTCTCATGAAATTTGCAGCTGCTGATTGAATTTATATTTCCATAAAGGCCATCAACAGTAGCAGCCTGCAGGGGAAGTGGGGGAAAAATGACAAAAATTGTGAGGCTAGCATTTTTTCCTCAGCCTTATAGTAGCAAATTACTTGTAATAAGGTCCTACACTGACCAAGATTAAAGAAAAATATAGGCAGCCAGAAGGAATGATTTCTCAGTTTAATTGATTTGATATGTAAATATATGTTTAGTCAACTGTGCAGTATGTAAAATGCAACTACAAATCAAAAGTGTCCTTAAAACTGAAAAATAAGACTCTTACTGGTAATTACAGAAGATTTATCATACAGGTAATTTGATTTTATAATAAATACCCAGGATAGAAAATGAATGATATCGAAATATGCAAAAGTAGGTTGACTTTATTAGGGGTAAAAATCTCATTTAATCTCTGGCATGCACGTTCTCCCTCTCATTCATACACACACAGAGATAGGAGAGGATGTGTAAGATCTGAATTTATTTTTCTTAGTAACAACTCTCATTACGTTGATCACTTAAAAAGCAAACATGCATTCACAAAAACAAGTCCACGTTGTCAAAACAATTAGTAAGAAATGCTATTGAGACAAATGGTATAACGTAATTGAACAGATTTATCTTTTGTTTAGAAGGTTTTGTATATTACTGTCCATTTATGTTTCCATGGAAGGAACTGGAGGGGGGGGAAGGTTAAATATTTTTTAAATATCTTCTTTTTTGGCAGAAACAGTATCATTATTATCATCCTTGAGAGACTGTAACTCTCTTAACACTTCTGTTTCAATATACCTGCGCACCTTAAGACTATGGGAAGGTTTAATGTTTAGGTGTTTTCTTTCATCTTGGTGCTAGAGATTTATGCATGCAATTCGCAATGCATAGCAAGGCAGCTATACCCACTGAGTTATATTCAGAAACCTTTTCCTCATAGTTAATGGTCTGCATCTGTGCCATCCTATGCTGCAGTTCTGTCATGTCTTGCAAGCTAAGCAAGGTCAACAAAAATAAATTTTGAGGTCAGTAGACACCTAAATGTTCCAGAAACTGATAAGGGAGTTCTCTGTAGCTGGACAACACAGAGTTGTGCTTTAGTATGGTGAGACAACAACAGAGAGTTGTGCTTTAGTATGGTGAAACACAAGTCGTGTAGTCTTGATATCAGTATGGTTTCTTAGTATACTGAGATATTTAAGAATGAAAGAGCTTGTGTGACATCTTAATATAAAAACATGGGGATCACATATCTTAGCTGCTCAAACCAGAAAGGAATGAGTTAGAATTCTAATGAGATTAATTGAATAACTTTGCAGTAATAAGAATCTCTATGAATGTCATTATTTCTGAGAGTTTACATTTTAGAGATTAAATTGGGAAAGTGTAGTAAAGTAGCTATATTTAATTTTACTTCTAAAAATTAAAATACAGTTTAGGAACCTAAAAGTCTTTGATGTACCTGGAAATTAAATTATTTGATTGTAGAGTTTATAAGTATCACAGCTTGTTCTTTCAGTGGTTGTAAACTCTGTATCAAACACTTGTATTATGGTTATTAGAAGCTATGCAAGTCTAAAAGTTGCTGTCCAAAGGCAGTCTTTCTTCTTTTCTTTCACTGGCATCAACATAAATGCTTTCTCATAGAAACTTTTATATGTACTTATTGTCTACAATAGTTGCACTTAGTGCTTTAGCTTCTAGTAACAGCAAAATACTCTAAAATCGATGGGCGCACAATTTGAGTACTTAAATACTTGATGATTAGGTACTTATACACTGTGAAAGCACATAGACCTCAGTATTTGCTGGTTAGCCTAAAATTTGTTTAGTTAAGTTGGAACTGTGGAAGTAAAAAGTGGGAAAAACTGGTAAGTGGGGACTGTATGTTGCTTTTTGCATGTGCATTTGTTTTTCTAACTTGCAAAGTGACTACAGAAACTCTGAGTTTTGAGTAGAAAAATAAATTCATGAGTTGACTCAGTCAAAAAGGCTTTGACTTTCAGGTAGTTCTTAGTCCTTATTCCACTCTGTCCTTTTCCTGCTCAAAGTAGCTTTGAAAGCAGATCAGACATTGCTGCAGTACCTTGGCTATGTGAAGTTCTTTTCTTCTTCACCACCTATACCACTTTGAGCTCAACAAAACCAGCTAAAATGTATTTTTTTTTTCCCAGAATCAGTGTTATTGGAAAATACCTTAACCAATGGGTGTGCACAGGCCTGCTTAAAGAAACAAACTTTTGAAGCAGAGATTTAAAAGTAACCTAACAATGTAAGGTAAGAATTAAATCAGGCAAAAATTTTCATCTGTTGAAAGAGAGATGATTCCACACTATTAATCTTAATCCACTAAATTTTTGTACTTTTTGGTAAGTATTTTTAAATTTCATTTTTAAAAAAGTACCAGTTACCTCAGAAATACTTGTTTTTCTTAGAACTCTAACCAAATAAAGATTTTTTATTTCTATATGTAATAAAAGTTTATATTTTACAAACTCTTGACTTTTAAAGCTATAGAAGTGCATACTAACCTGAACAACAATGGTAATTAAGCTCCTATGAGCATTAGTATAGCATTCTTTTAATCAGCATATTACTAATTATACTTTCAATCTATTTCCTATTTTTGGCTTCTATACCCTTTTAATATATGAATATATATAACAAATATATATATAATAAAGACATGTAAAAAAGCACACCGGAAATTTATTGTAAGAATAAACAAACTTGAAAGTAAAGCAAAATACAATGACTGATGAACATAAAAAAATCTTATTGCACTCATATGTCGTGTCAAACTAGTGAGTCAGAAATAAGTTTAGAAAATTGTTTCTAAACTAGCATGCACCATTTTTTAGATATCTCATTTTAAGCATCTTTCAGCCCTCATACATTTTAAACTTAAATTAGGATGCAAGAGTAAAATTATGGGGAGGTTTTTGGCCTATTAACTGTCTACCCAGCTTCTTATTAGGGATCCTGAGGGTCAAATGCTATTATAATAATTAATAGAAATTGCAAAGGATGGGGCATATCCTCTGTTTATTAGAACTGAGATAACAGTTTTGAATTCAAGATGTATACCCCTATCATAATATTATAGATATGGAGTTGTCTTTAAGCCCTCTTCAGTAATATTTTTTCTTTCTTATAGTGAAAGTAAGACATGATTTGCTTATGGGGTAAGGTAATCAAGTTCAGTTAAGTTTATCTGAGTAAAAATTTAAACTTTCAAGTTGGAAATAAGTGATGATAACATACTTTTATTTGAACTCACTGCTGCAATATGTATGTGCTACATAATATTGGTATTTTGAAGCACAGGAAATTTTTGTGATAGCATTTTGAGCTATCAGTTCAATGTACATGCTTCTTTCCCAGGTCAGGCAATGTTCATGTTCTTTGTTTTATTCCAATACCGATTTTTGTTTCATCTCAAATGTGATTCTTTAGAATTAGTTAAAGCTCAATCCAAGTGAAAGGTCTGTGTTTTCAAACAGAAACTTCAGTATTTTTATATATAACATGAATAAAATATCTGGATGCAAAACACGATTGCAAGATCCCTCTCTTCAACTGCCAGGCCTGTGGTTGCATTCTCAGTTAGGCAGCAGCGCCCCTGTGTGCACACTCGGACGCTGTGGAATAACATCATTTGTCATGTCGGTGTCTATGCCTTCACAGCCCTTTAGATTGCTTTATCCAAGAGCTGAGGGAAAGGCGGTCCCTGTTGTCACTTTATCTGGTTGTGTTGATCCTGACTGCCTCAGCTCACAAGACATATTTTGCCATGCAGGTTATTTTATAAAAGTACAAAACTTCCTGTTAGACCCAGCTGCGTGATGAAATGGAAAATGTTTTCTCTTTGGGCAACCCTGTCAGACTCTACCATTATCTGCGTTTATTTCAGTCTTTGTTAGGTATTTTATTTCCTTGAAGATGTACAGTGTTTCTCTTGACTCTAGTAGGCTACACTTAGCAGACATCCCTGCAAACCACTTGCATGTTCAGGGTCATGCTGTAGTCACTTGTCCTGTTGTATTAAAATTGCTTCCTCTTCTCCCAAGGAAGAGCTCTTGCTCTTTCCTGAGATCCCTGTCAGGCCTTGTCTTGCCTAGCGGACTGTCCCTCTGAATCCACACTAACCTGTTCCCTTTATCAGCCTTCCTTTGAAAATGGCATTTTGGTGGTCATCACCCCAGCTTAAAAATGTCAGTGAAATGCAAGACAGACTGTCAGGGTCCCACAGGTAGTGTTCTGTGAGGACCACATCATGTTTAGGCCCTGTTTTCTGATATTTTAATTTTTTTTTCTCTCTCTCTCTTTCCTTGATCCTTGGGCTTTCACAACAGTCAATATTTCTTATTTTCTTTCCAAAGCCATATTTTAACCCATGAAGAGTAGTATTTCACCTGCTAGATGAACTGAGAGGTTTTTTTGAACAGAACATACGCATTCAGTATGTCTCCCAAGTTGACTGTGGCATTTGCAGAGGAGGTCAGGAGCTAAGTCTGGTTCTACTCAGATTTCAAACCACACCACCAACTTCAGAGCCACGTTGACACATTTACAAGGGGCTCACCTCCACCTTCTGTGTCTGAAACTTTAGGAACTCTGTTCACATCTCACTCAGATGGGAGCTTTGCAAGAGTTTTTGTGTAATTACTTTGTAGGTGAGAACAAGCAACTCAACTACAGTAGGAGTTTATTTGTTGTGTTATATTGATGTATCTGCATCCCACTTTTTCATCTGAGTCTGTATTCGTGAGACTTCTGTTAGTGAAAGGACTAGGTGAGGATTTATATATACACACCTTCTCTTATGTTCTCAAATACTGTCTTGGAGTATACAAATAGTGCAAGGGCAGCTTCAAAGGATAATTTTGTAACTTATATAATAGAATGAGTAGTATATAAATTGTAGGATAAAGGATAATTTTTAATGCTGTTTAAAAGAAATGTCTATAGTATATGCATATACCTGAAACGGATAATATATCTCAAAGGACAAGTTAGTTTAGCTAACCTTCCTTTTCTTCAGAAGCTGGGCTCTTAGGTTGACTGTGGCTGAAATACATGAGCGTTCTCTCCTATACTCTGCAATGAAAAGCAAGTACAATAAAATAGCAGATTCTTTAATCCTTCAAGTGCTATGCACAGTACTAGCTGTAATTGCGTTCAGACCTTGTATAAGACTGAATTTTCTTTGCAAATCTCAAACCCGTAATCCTTTTGTAAAATTTATTAAAACTTACTAAAAAACAGAAATAGCATTAGCTCCTTGAGAGTGTATGTGCAGCTAGCTGTAATAATTCCATTTATTCTGAAAAAATGGAGATAGTAAATGAGTGTTTGCAAATGATTTATAATTGAAATATAATTAATCATCCAAACCAGACTGTAACACTGCTGTGTTGGGTCATATTGCTGAATTGATGTTCTCCACAGCTGTAACTTTCTTTTAATTTCATTTACAATTCATACCCTTGCTGTCATTTGCCCATTTCTCTTCCCTGCATGACTGCCTTTTTGTTTATATTATGCATTATGTTTTTATTGTACACTTTCTATCTGCTTGCTAAATTCCCTTTATACATGCTAAATCCCTATTTTAAGCTGTTTTTCATATATTTACAGAAAATATTCAGTACTTCATTCCTGGATTTATTCACATTTTGACAGTAATTAGTAGAAAACAGTTTCTTGAATCTGATTGACCAAAACAAACCAAAAGAACAGTTGGGAGAAAGCTTCCGCATGTCAGAGCACCAAGCATCCATCAGCTATCCAAGGAAGTGGCATTTGTACTAGTATCATTTACACTTTTGTTGCAAAAATAATTGTAGTGTTGCATATTTCTAGTAAGTTTATTACAGATTCATTTACAAAACAGTGGTTCTTTGTAAAGGTGTAGTATCTGTTTGGCTTCCTGTTGCTATGATGAGGTAGAAGGCACAAGGTTTTCCAGTGAGCAGGAAACAGGGGCTGGTGTCGGTGCATCCTGCTGCCTGCCGAAGAGAACGCGGGGACTAGAATGACAATGGGCATTTAGCAGAGGGTTTTTAAATCTTGGTGTCCACTGAAGGAACTTGCTCCTCAGACAAACTGCAATAAAAGGTATTTTTACTTGAGTTAACCGCCAGTGTCTGAGATAGATACAGCAGGCTTTCAAAACATAAGGCTTGTGTGAACATGTATAAAAGCCATGGGCTCTGATCCCTAGTGCAGTTACATGTTCAGCATTTTCAGATTATTAAATTTGTTGTTCTTAAAAAGAAAATATAGAACACAGGATGCCCTTTTTCATATACTTATAACATAGACATGGGTGCATACAAGTTGACTGCTCAGCAGCTCATAATTGTTCATAGCATTCTAATTTTGTTAGAATAAACTAATTTTTGTTATGAGAGAAAAACACATTTGTAGTATCCCTTCTGACTAGTTTGGATATCCTACAATGATAAAAGATTTAAAAATGACAAACTGGGTACAGAGGAGAGTGAGAAATTGACCTTCAGAAATAAGAATGAGTATATTTAAATTCATTTTGTCCTTACATATAGAAAATGTGAATCTGTGCAGTGCAAGCAGAGGACAGTTTTCACATACTTATCATATAACGGATAAGATCTGAAATGAGCGTCAAAGCAGACTCCTTCCCTAGAGAGCTTTCAGGCTGAAGTCACAAGGGTATGTTCAGTATGTTCAGTATTACCTCCCATTGCTTTTACTGTAAATAATACTGCTAAAAAGATAATGTGTAATTGTTAGAGGAGTATCCAGAATAAAAACTTTAGAAGGTATAGTTTTGCATTGTAATGACCTAAACTAAGGATTTGCGGTTGAAGCCTCTGCCACTTATCTTGCTCTGTCTGCACATTGGTTTATCAGATAGCAAGTTATGAAGTGATCATTTCTTGCTGACAAATAAGCCATGTTCAGAGCCTGATAAGTCTTATAATCATTCATATCAACAGAACAGACCATCTAGATTTGCTGGACTATACCAGCAAATAGACTATATTTTCAGCATACCTCTTAATTTTTTGTTATATCGTACAAGTATTTTTGTACTTTATAAAAGGTCAAATGAAATACTAGTTAATTTCTAAAATATATATATAAAAAAGGAAGTCCTAATCTATCACTGATTAATTGTTGTATCTTTTTTTTTTTTCTCCCTTTCCCTTCTCTTTGGCCTCATTAACAGAAGTGTTGCATCTATTAGTTTTTTGATACCGGTTAATAGCTTTTCAACACTAGAGTCAGAGTTCCAGTAACAACTACCAGTTTGTCAGGGAGCATTTGCATTTATAGAAACTCTGAAACCATCCTCTTAATCATTAGCTGCTTGATAATCAGGTGTGAATAAAAACAACTTTGAGATGTTTCTGGACAAATTGTACTGTCCAGAGACTTTTACTAGGACAGATATTAGCACTATGTATAGCTCTTGACCATTTCTTTAAGAATGAGATACTCAAAATGGAATCATCGTAATAATCACTAATTTGGTCTTTGTGAAAGTAAAATATTTCTCAATATATATGAGCCCTAGTGAATCAGTGTATACACACTGATTGCTAATCTTTCTGTGAAATAATGTGGAGTAGCTGTACCAAGTATTTAATACAGTTATTCAGACTTCAGGTTCTGCCTTCCTATTCTCTTCCTGCTGGGTTTAAAATACATATTTTTAATTTTTGTACAGGATTGGCTTCCTACTCCCAGTGTGGCATGGAGTGTTACGTTCTGTTTGCATATTGTAGACATACTTAAGTTTGTATGCATTTGTCTGCTTACCCAATTGTAACATTTACAATGCGGTGAAAGTGGGCCTTGTTTTACTCGCTCTCTTTGGCTAGAGCTAAGGTTTTTGGTTTTTTTTGCGGGGGTGGGGTGTGTATTATTTGTTCTCTTATTTGACTGTAGAGAACATACTGTAAAACATTTGGATCCAGAGAACTCTGTGGTTTCCTTGTCTTCTATTATATTTAAGGATAGATTTAATCTTGCTGCTTGGAAGGAATTTGTCATATCTCAAAATGAATATTCTCTCATTTGTTTTATAATCCCTTCAGCCCTAAACGCTCTGACAAAATACTCTGTTTACTAGGGAGAGAGGTTGTATCTTTCTTACTGCTAATTAACTACCCTTCTTTGAGAATAGTGTGATTTTTTTTTTTTTTTCTTCAGCAGCACAGGCTATCAGAGATAACAAACAATATGTTTTGATCCTTGTCCATGACCTGGATTTCTAAGGTGTTGGCATAGTATCTGTAATGCTACCCATATCCTCAGGAACACTGATGGCATCCACATCCTTGAGAACAATGACAGAAGCGATTATTTCTAAAATTAAAGGCATTTGTCAGAGTTCTAGGCAAATAGACATGGACCATGTAAACAATGAACAAACTCAACCCAGCAATAGCAGTATTTTAGTCAAGTGATTCCTGCCACACCAGATCCAATGAACTAACACCTCAGATGTTAGTTTAGATGCATCTATAGGAGCTGGTGCCACATCTCTGGATTGGCATGTAGATGTTAACCCAGACCCCACAAGATTACTTTTATAGTTCTGCACTGAAAAAGTGTCTTCTGGCCTAGTAAAAATTTAGAGCCCTCTCAGCCCAAAGACTGTATTTTGGGGCAATCTTGGGTTGAGTTCATGATTGCCATCCAGAAGGATTTCAAAGCAATATTCAACAACAATGGAGAGAGCGTATCAGAATTACTCTGTGAAATCTAACATGCACTTAGACTGCCATGCTGGTGGTAAGCAAACCTTTCTCCTTCCACATGCAAATGTTTTAATCAGATGTTTTACTAAGCTTGTCTTTACATCTGTATACCAAAAATGTTATCTTCTACTAGCCTCTAAATGGTTGTGTTATGTTCCTGGTGCATTTATATATATGTGTGTGTATGTATATGTATTTTGAAACTTTTCATCTCTGAGGTGATTCCATTCAGAGATGGATAAAATGATGCTGGTACACACAGTGCATGGTTTGCACTGAATATTTTGCAAGCTTGCATAAGTTTCTCTCTGAGTGATCTGAACAGTGCCTTTTTTTTCTTTACAAGTATTTTATATTTTGTATTTCTGGCTGTGGCTTGATACCATTAAACTCAATAGAAAACTCATTGACTTCTGTGTGTGTGTGTGTGTTTGCTTTATTTATCACAAAAATATCAGATTGTTCTTTGCAGATTTCCCCTCTGCCAAGACCAAAGTAAAAAGTGGCATCTTCCAGTAACGGTTTGCTAGAACAGATTATTCTCTAGACTTTTTGACCATGTTTGTAAAACAGAAGTATATTATTTCAGTAAAACATTTATTGCAAATTTTTTTTGAAAACTTGAACTTTCCATAGCAAAACTTGTTTTAATTTAGACAAAATACTTGTTTACACTTAAACAAACAGTTAAGAGACATTCCAGACAGAAATCGTTAAACTTTTGGCAATTAGAGCAAACAGAAATACTGTTTGTAATTTAAAGAAGAGACCAACAACATTCTGAAGATCACCTTAAAGGACTTTGTTCTAAAATGTACTAAGCTCTTTCTGTAAGGGACTGACCTTACTAACAGTGATATGGTACTGTATGGTCTTATTGAGTAAACTGAATGGAGGGAGCAGTGTATTAAGAAAAGACCTTGTGCTGGTTTTGGCTGGGATAGAGTTAATTTTCTTCATAGTAGCTAGTATGGGGCTATGTTTTGGATTTGTGCTGAAAACAGTGTTGATAACACAGGGATGTTTTAGTTGTTGCTAAGTAGTGCTTATACTAAATCAAGGACTTTTCAGCTTCCCATGCTCTGCTAGGTGCACAAGAAGTTGGCAGGGGACACAGCTGGGACAGCTGACCCCAACTGACCAAAGGGATATTCCATACCATATGATGTCATGCTCAGCAATATAAAGCTGGGGGAAGAAGAAGGAAGGGGGGACATTTGGAGTGATGGCATTTTGTCTTCCCAAGTAACTGTTACATGTGATGGAGCCCTGCTTTCCTGGAGATGGCTGAACACCTGCCTGCCAATGGGAAGTAGTGAAGGAATTCCTTGTTTTGCTTTGCTTGCGTGCGTGGCTTTTGCTTTACCTATTAAACTGACTTTATCTCAACCCATGAGTTTTCTCACTTTTACTCTTCTGATTCTCTCCCCCATCCCATTGTGGGGGGAGTGAGTGAGTGGCTGTGTGGTGCTTAGTTGCTGGCTGGGGTTAAACCATGACACAACTCCTGATTTCAGTGAGATCTACAGTTGTAGATTACCTTAGGAAAATGGATAATGAAATAGTTACTAGCATTGCACGTTGTATAATTAGGTTACCTCTCCTGGTGTTTTCTTCTGTTACTGGTTGCATCATTATTAGAATATTTGTTCCATCACCAGTTTCAGAAATTACAACTTGGTGTGTCAATGAGCCTTACAACCCAAGTATGTACATATTTTTTTCCTGTTCAAAGAGACAGCTTCTAGACAAATTTTTGTATTAATTGTTTGTCATCCTAGTTTTCTGGGTAGTTGACAGATATGTGCAAGGCAGAGTCCTAGACTAGGGAAGTAACAGTCTTCAAAAAATAGCATAGACTTACAATTAGGAGAGAGGAGGCATATGCAGGCATTTAAAAAACAATAAAACCCAAAGCTTGTGCCATTTTCATTTTTTTAAACTTGTTGTTCACATTTTAACTATAGTAAATGCATTTTTAAACTCAGACGACTTTTTTTTTTTTTTTTTTTTCCCCACTCCCATCCCACCCCAGTCCTTCCTGGCTGGTTATGTAGGTATTTTTCCAAAGTCTCATTGATCGATGCCATATCATTATTATCAGCACTTTGGCTGAGAAAATTTCATTTGAACATTGCTATTATCTATATCGCACATTTTATGTTACTGTAATTCTTAATTTCTTCTGAAAGCATAATTAGGCAATGGGTCATAGAAAATACATATGTGTATATATGTATGTATGTACATTCACTATATCAGTGACTGGATAGATGCAATGGAGCAGTTAAGCAAAACTGTGATTAGTATGGACTAATGACCCACACGAGCACAGGCCTTTTGATTTAAGAGGAGTGAAAAAATATCTGCCATTTGTGCCAAACTGAAAAACTTTAATATGCATAACTGTTTTTAACTGAGAAACGGAATCGAGTTGCATCCTGGACGCTCTAGATGTCTGACAGCAGTTATGAAAGTGGATTGTCTTTTGAGAGGGCTGAGGGATAAAATTCTTCTGTATTAATCAAAATACAGGATATATCTGTCTAAAGAAACAAAGCAGCTAACAGGTGCAAAATCGTTCTGGTTAGCAGACAAAAGATACAAATTGGTATATGAAATTGGAATGAATACATATAGGCCTGGTTACCTTGCAATATTATTTGTGTTCGGTTGGGTTAAATAGGGCAGGATTGAGTTGTTCCTGTTTGGAAGGCGCTGTTCTAAGTCTTTCTTGTTTAACTCATGAGAAACAGGCAACAATTTCTTGATCTAACAGGATAAGGTGTTTAATTTCCTTATAGACATACATGACTACAGCAAGACGGATATTGAGCAGTTTTTCCTGTTCCGTATGCCTGTAAATAATTTTCCTGCACCCAGGAAATAATAATTTTCTCAGAAATAAACAATGTGGCTCTTGTTTCAAGGAATAATGTACGGTCTTTCTTCTGGACATAATTTTATTTGTTTTTTGTTCGCTTGTGTATTATGTATACATTGTAATAGATCAAATGCTAGTTAGTGAATATTTGGACAGTAAACCTTGTTTTTGCAAAAACTTCATTGTTTAGCATATACTTATAAGAATGGCAGAATCTAGATGGCATCGAGAGTCAGATTTAAGTTGACATCCTGGATTAAAATTTAGGACAAAACCAGCCTAACCATATGTCGTAGTTTAGCTTCAGTCGGCAACTAAGCACCACACAGCCGCTCACTCACCCTCCCTGCGCCCAGGGGGATGGCGGAGAGTATCTGAAGAGCACAAGTAAGAAAACTCATGGGCTGAGATATGAACAGTTTAATAACTGAAATAATAATAATATTATAATAATAAATAAATAAAATTGTAATGAAGAGGAAAATAACAAGAGAGGGAGAGAGAGAGGAATAAAACCCAGGGAAAAAGAAAAAAAAACAAGTGATGCAACCACTCACCACCTGCTAACCAACACCCAGCCAGTCCCGGAGCAGCGATCGCTGCCCCCCGACCAACTACCCCCAGTTTATATACTGAGCATGATGTCATATGGTATGGAATAGCCCTTTGGCCAGTTTGGATCAACTATCTTGGCTGTGTCCCCTCTCAGCTTCTTGTGCACCTGGCAGAGCATGGGAAGCTGAAAAGTCCTTGACTAGTGTAAACATTACTTAGCAACAACTAAAACATCAGTGTGTTATCAACATTATTCTCATCCTAAATCCAAACCACAGCACTATACCAGCTACTAGGAAGAAAATTAACTCTATCCCAGCCGAAACCAGGACAGTATCCACCCCTTATTCTATACCATCTATGTCACGCCCAGGTATTACAATTTCCAATACATTCCAATTAATCACCACCACTTTTCCATGTCTTTTCATATATACACACAGATAACATACCCTTGGTCTATGGGCCATCCCTCTAAAATGTACGTTGAGTTCATTTAGTCCATGACTTTGGGCTCCATCTCTCATAACAGTCCTTCGAGGCAGGAGAGATGGTGTGTGGTGTTGGATTGTTGCCTGCTGAAGCCAGTTCTGGTTCCATCACTGCTGCACTTTGCTTGGTTTCATCCAAGTTCATTCTTCATTAATCTGGGTGATTCTTACTGTAATACCCTTGATATGGCATATAGCAACCATAGCAGTGATGACATACAGTATTATATAGCAATTAACATCATACCATTTAGTTCATTGGCTATTCTCACCCAAAATCAAATCCCCTTGAGGTACACAGCGGACTTCCCCATCCTCCTGCATTACCCACCAAGGGCACCGAGGTCCTTGAGCAAAAGCAATCCCACAAATGGGTTTACCTTTGCCCGAGGCAGGAATAACCCAGACTGTCTTCCCCAGCATATTTTTTATGTGCACTACAGGGACTTTATCCCCTTCTACAGTATGTAAGAGTTTTCATTGGGCAGGGCCAGCTCGATTGACAGATCCCCTAGTGTTGACTAACCAGGTGGCCTTTGCTAAATGTGCATCCCAATGTTTGAATGTCCCACCACCCATTGCTCGCAGGGTAGTCTTTAACAGTCCATTGTATCACTCAATTTTCCCAGAGGCTGGTGCATGATAGGGGATGTGATATACCCACTCAATGCCATGCTCTTTGGCCCAGGTGTCTATGAGGTTGTTTCAGAAATGAGTCCCGTTGTCTGACTCAATTCTCTCTGGGGTGTCATGTCGCCATAGGACTTGCTTTTCAAGGCCCAGGATAGTGTTCCAGGCGGTGGCATGGGGCACGAGATATGTTTCCAGCCATCTGGTGGTTGCTTCCACCATTGTAAGCACATGGCACTTGCCTTGGCAGCTTTGTGGGAGTGTGATGTAATCGATCTGCCAGGCCTCCCCATAGTTATATTTCCGCCACATTTCCTCCATACCACAGAGGCTTTAACCGCTTGGCTTGTTTGATTGCAGGGCATGTCTCACATTCATGGATAACCTGTGCAATAGTGTCCATGGTCAAGTCCACCCCTCGATCACGAGCCCATCTATATGTTGCATCTCTTCCTTGATGGCGTGAGGTGTCATGGGCCCACCAAGCTATAAATAATTCACCCTTATGTTGCCAGTCCAGATCCACCTGAGCCACTTCAATCTTAGCAGCCTGATCCACCTGCTGGTTGTTTTGATGATCTTCAGTGGCCTGACTCTTGGGTACATGAGCATCTACGTGATGTACTTTTACAAGCAGGTTCTCTACCCAGGCAGCAATGTTTTGCCACAATGCTGCTGCCCAGATGGGTTTGCCTCTGCACTGCCAGTTGCTCTGCTTCCATTGCTGTAACCACCCCCACAGGGCATTTGCCACCATCCATGAGTCAGTATAGAGATAGAGCACTGGCCACTTTTCTCATTCAGCAATGTGTAAAGCCACCTGGATGGCCTTTACTTCTGCAAATTGGCTCAATTCACCATCTCCTTCAGCAGTTTCTACAACTTCTCGTATAGGACTCCATACAGCAGCTTTCCATCTCTGATGCTTTCCTACAATACGACAGGACCCATCAGTGAACAGGGTGTATTGCTTCTCATTTTCTGGCAGTTTATTGTACAGTGGGGCCTCCTCAGCACACGTCACCTCCTCCTCTGCCAATATTCCAAAATCTTTGCCTTCTGGCCAGTCCATGATCACTTCCAAGATTCCTGGGCAATGGGGGTTTCCTATCCGAGCCCATTGTGTGATCAGTGTGACCCACTTACTCCACGTAGCATCAGTTGCATGATGTGTAGAGGGGACACTCCCTTTGAACATCCAGCCCAGCACCGGCAGTCGGGGTGCCAGGAGGAGCTGTGCTTCAGTACCAACCACTTCCGAAACAGCTCGAACCCCTTCATATGCTGCCAATATCTCTTTTTCAGTTAGAGTATAGCGTGCCTCCGATGCTCTGTATCCCTGACTCCAAAACCCTAGGGGTCAACCTCAAGTCTCCCCTGGTGCTTTCTGCCAGAGGCTCCAGGTAGGGCCATTCTCCCCAGCTGCGGTGTAGAGCACAGCAGCGCTCAGCGGTGGCATGGCTTCATTCAGGCCACGATAGTCTACTGTTAGTCGCCACTCTCCATTAGACTTTGCACTGGCCATTAAAAGTGACCATTAAAAGGACTGTTAAAAGGTGAACAAGTCTTACTGATCACTCCTTGGCTCTCCACTCAACGAATCAGTTTATGGATGGGAATCATAGAGTCATAGTGGTAGCAACTGGCACTTGTTTTTCTTCAGCCCTGAGCAACCCCACAACAGAAGGGTCCTCTGAGAGACCGGGCAAGGTGGACAGCTGTTTAATTTCCTCCATCTCCAAGGCAGCTATACCAAAAGCCCACCAGTACCCTTTTGGGTCCTTGACATACCCTCTCCTGAGGTAGTCTAGGCCAAGGATGCACGGAGCCTCTGGGCCAGTCACAATGGGGTGCTTTTGACACTCATTCCCAGTTAGGCTCACTTTGGCCTCCAATACAGTTAGCTGTTGAGATCCCCCTGTCACTCCAGAAATACAGATGGGTTCTGCCCCTTTATAGCTTGATGGCATTAGGGTGCACTGTGCACCGGTGTCCACTAGATCCTTCTACTCCTGTGGGTCTGATGTGCCAGGCCATCGAATCCATACAGTCCAGTAAACCCGGTTGTCCCTTTCCTCCTCCTGGCTGGAGGCAGGGCCCCTCTAGTCCTGGTCATAGTATCATTACCTATTTCTTGTACATACGAGTCAGGAGCTCCTTCATTAAGATCAGGAGTAAGATCAGCCCTTTTACTCTGTCTGGGGAACTGCCCACTGGAAACCGGAGCAGCAATTTTCCTGGAAGAACCCCCTTTGGTGATTGTTTTTCCTTGTAACTCGCGTACCCATGCCTCTAGGGTTGAGGTAGGTTTTCCATCCCACTTCCTCATGTCCTCTCCATGGTCTCACAGGTAAAACCACAGGATGCCCTGTGGTGTGTACCCTCTATATCCTCTCTCTTGAGCAGAAGAACACTGACTTCAAAAAGCTGAGATGGTGGTCTGTACAGGTGGGGAGTGAGACCTATCTTCTTTGAGTTGCCGGACCTTCTGGGACAGTTTCTCCACAGCCAAGACAAGGGAGGAAGAGATACTTTCTTCGTATTCCCAGAGCTGGCTAGCTGCTTCATCCACTGTTGGTCCCTCTTAATCTTCCCAGGTCAGTATTGCCATTGAGTTGGCATATGATGATGGTGCACTGTGTACCAACTTCTGCCATGTGGGTCGTGTGCAGCGGACTTCATCTGGATCTTTGGATAACTGCTCGTTGTCCAGGTCACCATAAATCACCTCCAGCACAGCTAATTCCCTCAGCTACTGGATACCTCACCTCATGGTGGTCCATTTGACTGGGTGACATATAACATCTTCCTTGAAGGGATACCTTTCCTTCATAGCTGGCAGGAGCCGCCTGCAGAGGCTGAGGACTTGTGCCCCTTTTCCAATTGCTTTGTCAATGCCCCCTTCCCTAGAAAGGGATCCCAGCTGTTTGGCTTCCTTACCCTCTAATTCCAGGCTTCTGGCCCTGTTATCCCAGCACTGGAGCAGCCAGGTGATAACGTGCTTGCCTGGATGTCAGCTGAAATCTTTTCACATATCTCGCAGCTCACTCAGGGATAGGGATCAAGTTGTTTCCATCTCTTTTACGAGTTCTTCCTCTTCCTCCTCCTCTCCTCGTGATGGTCCTGCTTTTTCATCCTCCCGTACTAAACGAGCTGACTTTCGTTTCCAAGATTTCTTCTTGTGTATAGGGGCGTCTGATACTGACACGGGTTGGTTCCCTGGTTCAACTGCATTATCTGTCACAAGTGGGGCTGAAATAGCCACAGTACCTGTCACAGCGGGGGTTGGAGTAGCTGCCATTCCTGTTGCAGAGGGGGCTGGAGTATCCATGTTGCCTGTCCCTTTTTCGTCAGATCCAGAGATCTTCTCTCCAGAGACCTACCCTTGAGAGTACTGAATAGTGTTGAACAGGGCTTGGTTGGCGTGGGCCGGGCCCCAGCACATTGCAGTGATTTGTGTCTCCCTAGAATTGCCAGGGTGACAGCATACTTTTTCCAAATATTCTACTAGTTTTTCAGGATTCTGCACTTGTTCAGGGGTGAAGTTCCAAAACACTGGAGGTGCCCACCGTCCTAGGCATTTTCCCATGCTATCCCACACACCCTGCCACTCATAACTATCCAACCTTGGGGCAGATCTCTGGGTGGTATTCTTAAATAGTTGTTTAACCTTAAACAAGGTGTAAAACACATTCAGGAGACATAGCAATAGGAACATGCTGGTTTGAACATCCCAATGATATTCAAAATTCTCAGGAGCTATCGTAATTAGCCTGGAGAGGGAGAGGAAGATGGAGGAAGGTGTCTCCCCCATAGGTTGGCTCTCCGAGGATAAAAGGTAACAAGTGTAATTATCAATAATTCCCGATAGATGGCTCCCGAAGTACAGAGGTGACGGCAATGCTGAATACAAAGACGAGATCCATTTCACGAACAACAATTTTATCATACTCTAAGCCAGTGTTACACAGTACAGCAAAGCGATAACCTTAATCCATCTCCCAGAGATGATAAGCAGCACACAAATACTGATACAGAGTATATACGGCAAGTAAGGTGTTACATTACACAACTTTGAGAACCAGTAAATTGACATTGTGACCAGTGACTACTAAACTAATATAATAGACACTTATAACAAATTTGTTTTAACGCACTCTGGTCAGATCTGTTGTTATCTCAACCCTTTGAGCCCCACGTTGGGGGCCAAAAAGGACTGTTGTGGTTTAACCCCAGTCAGCAACTAAGCACCACACAGCCGCTCACTCACCCTCCCACCCTCACTCGGTGGGATGGGGGAGAGAATCTGAAGAGCACAAGTAAGAAAACTCATGGGTTGAGATAAGAACAGTTTAATAATTGGAACAAATAATAATAATAACAATAATGTTAATAATAAATAGTAGAAAATTGTAACGAAAAGGAAAATAACGAGAGGGAGAGAGAGAGGAATAAAACCCAGGGAAAAACAAAAAAAACAAGTGATGCAACCACTCACCACCTGCCGACCGATGCCTAGCCCATCTCCGAGCAGCGATCGCTGCCCCCAGCCAACTCCCCCCAGTTTATATACTGAGCATGACGTCATATGGTATGGAATAGCCCTTTGGCCAATTTGGATCAACTATCTTGGCTGTGCCCCCTCCCAGCTTCTTGTGCACCTGGCAGAGCATGGGAAGCTGAAAAGTCCTTGACTAGTGTAAACATTACTTAGCAACAACTAAAACATCAGTGTGTTATCAACATTATTCTCATCCTAAATCCAAACCACAGCACTATAGCAGCTACTAGGAAGAAAATTAACTCTATCCTAGCTGAAACCAGGACACCATACTATAATGCTTTTGGAATGGTAGTGTTGGTCACATTTACAAGAGTGAGAACTTCTCCACAGGACCAACAGAGCATCCTAGAGAAGCTTTTGAAGATTATTTATATACAGATCCCTTTCCCTGGGAAACTGACAGTGGATCCTATCAAGATGTGCAAAGTCCTCATCAATGGAAATTTTAAAGGATAAGCAAAGTCTTTTGGGACAGCATCAGATGTGCTGCTGTTATGCTAATACCCTTTTCTGACAAAAGATATGATGTTAGAACATGTCTCTGCCAAAGCTAGCGCTCTCTCCTCATCTATATTCCATGTGAAAATTTGACATCTTCTGTGGTGACTGTAAGTACTTCATGACAATTAAAACAAACTCAAAAAGCTTAATCTCCTGCGAGAGGCCCAGACCTGTAAATCTGATCTTATCTGTGTTAAACTACTTAGGCTATAGGGTTTTTTTAAGGTACATTAACTAGAGGCTGCAGTAAATGTATAGAGTATTTGGGCTAGTGTTACCTGCCAGGGCAGGTGTCTGTAAGACTGTCAAACTCTGAGAGAAGGTGGGAGAAATTATCAAAGCTCTGAATTTGCTGTGACTGACCAGAAACAGTCTCTGGAATGTAAGTGAACTCACTTAAAACTAGCTTGGCTATCTTTAGCTTCTCTTACAACATGAGCCTACCCTTAATCTTTTTGTACCACGTCAAACGCATTGTTAGTGGAATACAACTAATATTTAATGAATTGTATTGGAAAAATCTGTTAACCAAGTGAATTAAACATTGCAAGCTGTTTCCACCTTATTGGACATTAGTTGTAAATGCTATAGAAAATCAGAGCAAGGTGGGAATAATTATTTTGGTACACAGTGTGGGATAGTTTGAATGGCAATTAATACAAAATAGCAAGTAATACTAAGACAGTATGGCTACAACGCTGGCACTGTCAGCTGGCATTTCTTTTGGGAAGTGAAAAGGGACTGCGAGGCTTGTACTGCATGTGAGTCTTTTCCTTTGGCAGTATGTGTTCCCAAAAATGGAAGCAATCGGCCTGACTTCAAACCTTCAGTAGAAATCTGAAGAAACACATCTTCCTTTGGAAAGAAAAGAGTGCTTGCAGACAACTCTATAAAGCCAAATGTATTGTTGATAAGATGTAAATATAAATAGCAAAATCAAAGCATGATTTTGACCCTGAGTGCCAAGTGCTTCCAGCTTCTTTGGACTTGCTCATTCAGCATTTGCCAAGTTTAATATTGCTTGATCCTGCATCACTGTAAAACTGGAAATCACTGATCCTGGTTCTCTTGAGGTTAATGGAAATCAGAACCATAGAACAAAGCAGCCTATGGCCTTACTTGCTGCTCTTAAAAGTTGAAATGAGTTTCTAATATGAGTTTATAAAGCATAGAGTTTTAGATTACTTCAAGTCTGTGAATTATTGGAGAAAATATAACTACATGCATAAGTGATAGATGTTAGGTGCAAATATTAAACTTTTTGTATTTTATTTTAGACTATAATATGGATTTATTGTGTGAATAAATATGAACTATTGGAACTTATTAATTTGTCACTTAGCAAAAATTAATTAACTTTATAGAAATTTAAATTATGAAAAAATAAAATCAGAATTCTTTGGGAGAAAAATATTGTCTTAAAATGTTGACTTCCTACCTAAGGTGAAGGTTATTATTGCAGAAGTACTGGAATTCTGACCGTGAGGTAACATGAAGGCAGTCACCAATGAACAGGGTTACTCAGCTATAAATCTATGCCAAGGAGGGATCTAGGCTTGTACAAATTTATGTTTACCTTTAAATGGGCTGCTTTTCCTTTTCTTCACAACAGAACTTTTTTGTTTGTTTCTTTGTTTTCTCTCCTACAATAGAGATGAGAGATTCATATCTTGCTTTGAAGGTGATGGGCCACTCCTGCAGCCTGTAGAGAAATAATCTAGTTTTTGTTGTCTCTAGAGGAGTAATTCATTCTCTGCTTTGTGGGAAGAAGTGCTGATAGTTCAGTTGCTTTGCTAACTTAAGTACTGCTTCATATTTAGCAAAAATTGCAAAGTTTGTTGAGGTGTTACCAGACGAGACAAAAAATGGGGGATCCATTTTGTGAACTTCTTAATATACTGCTTAAAAAATTTTTAGAAATCTTTGTTTCCACTAGGAAAAGTTTATGTTGTGTTACGAATTATGAAATAAAATACTGTTAGTAAATGAAGTACAATATCATCCCTTCCAAGTACATAGTGCTTCAGTAAATAAATATGCTTTAAAAATATTTGCTTGTTTCATCATAAAGTTTACAGCAATGCTGTGCAACTGAAATCGAGTCTATTTGTCTTAATTTAACAAAGGCTGCATATTCAGACCGTGCACTTTTTTTTCTTTAAGTAATTAATAAAGTGTTTCTTCCATGGACTCCTACCATGCAGACAGCGCAAATCAGCAAGCAAAAAGAGTCCCAGTCCTGAGTTCTCATGAGCATCTGAGATTCGATTTGAATGGGAGTTGTGAATTGTTGCTTTCATGTAGTAGCTCCATGCATGCCCATGTGTGAGTGTGTGACCTGTTTCCATCTGCTGACTGCAAAACATACTGATATTTCACAGCCAGAAGGGCTCTCGTTCAGTTCAGGTACCAAAACCATCCAGTTCCCTGTTGATGGTCCAGTTTCTCCTCTTGCTGATAATGCATGCCATAGTTTGTCCTAGCTGTACACATTAGACAAACTTGTTTGGAGATTAACAGAGAAATCTTTTACAAATAACAATTTTGTAAACAGTGAAAATAAATTTAGGGCTAATGGAGATCTTTAAAATAATATATATGGTTTTAAGAAATTGATATGGGAAGAATTTTCATTGGGTTATGGAAAAACACAAGCTTGGGATTATTCATTATTTAACTTTATTTCGATCTGGCAGGTTCTTCAGTGGGTTTTTCTTAATGCAAATGTGGATATATCAGATTTAGTGACTGCAGTGGAAACAACTAGGATTTTTTTGTCCGTAGAAGAGGGGCTCTTCCCTAGAAGAAATTGAAAAATTAAAATATTTGTTTTATAACATCTGTGCATTTCTACAGTTAACCATGTTTTTGTTGTGGAAATATAACTTAGTTTCTAGGCTTCATAGTCTATAGACAAGGCTGTAGAAATGTAGAAAATAATCCATTAAGCCATTTGCTATGCCTTCACATTTCACTTACTATTTCCCCTTGCTGGCTTTGGCTACCCCTTTCTCATGTCGGCAGGCTGCCTAACTTCTGTTAAACACTTTTGGTTTTAGGCTTTTATACAAATTCACTTCAATCATCACATGGACTTTCAGATAGACTGGGACAGAAAGGCTTAGAGAAAATATGTACAGTAAGAAAGTATATAAATCTAAAATGTGTAAATACTGTATTACTTGCTGAAAGATCTGTCCATTACTTAGACTTCTTGGCCAATTTGCCTGCTTGTAACTCATGTAAAGTTGCAAATCTTGGCTACTTCAGTGTTTTGTGTAAATAATGTTGTATCTGAGTATTCTGTGTGAGTATTCTGTACATCTGTTAAATTCTTTCTGAAGTAATCTGCTTTTTGTTTTATGAGGCTGTTATTCTTTGGACATGTTGTGATTTATATAATCCCAATTTAAAAAACCTAAAGTATTAATTGTTCTTCTGTGTTTCTAAGATCTAGTGGTAACATGAAAATGAGGTTAATTTTAAAGTTAAAACTGTAAATAATGATTCTTACATTGCTATTTGCAATTGCTTCATATGTATCCGCTTATAAGTGAAGTTTCTTTGCAGTAGCAAAGACCACAGTATTTCTTTGAAAATGTGGGAATAAATCAATATAAAGCAAAATAGTCAATATCTTTAGTATGAAAAAACACTTCTCTAAACTGTAAAAGGTTTTAATTAAATCTAAAGAGGCCTCTGTGATCTTCAGTAGAAAAGTCTACATAAATTATGTTAGTGGTGGTCTGCCAAAGAAACATAGGGGACAAGGCAAATCAGACAGTTGAAGGTAATTACTGTCGTATGTGCGTCACAAATGCAGAGAGGCTTAAAAGCCACCAGCACTACTGTGTGATTCTTCAAAATAACATCTTTGGGAAATAATTTTCTGAGTTTGGCTCTACAATGTGATTTGACTGTGGAATACAGAGAATGAATTTTTTACATGTGTTTTGTGCAAGTTTACAGCAGAATAAAAAGTGGTGTATTTTGTTAAAAGTAGATTAGTTAAGAACTTTTTATTTGGGAATGAATAAAGATATAACATCAATCACATGTCATGGTGGCAGGTAGAAAAATACACTCCTTTGTTACTTTTGCTTATGTCAGTTTACTCAGACTGTCCTACCTGTGTAGGACTCAAATTATGGACAGTTTTTTAAAAGGCACTGTGCTAACAGTAAAATGCAGTGACTTTCCAGCAATGGAGAAGAGTGTTAATTCTGAGACTTACATAGGATCAGGCATAAATAGATAGATAGGTCTTCTACTTTTCTGGAAATCTTCTGTATGGGAAGAAAGTAATTCTGTATTTTTCTTTTGCTTTATAGATAAATAAAAGTTTGAGAAATTGATTTATCCATGAAATTATTTTAAATCAAGTGTATGAAGGATAATATATTCAGCATATAGGAATTGTGTACATATAAAACAAATAAATATAAATCATATATCTTTCAACACTGATAAAAACATCTAATCTTGGAGATGAAAGTACGCTACACTGTATTTTCTTTGCCTGATGGCGTATCTCTGAAACAGACACTAAAAATGTTAGATACAGAAGTCAACAAAACTGATGCATTGCTTAAAAATAAAAAGAAATATTATAAAGCTAAAGAAGGTAATTAAAAAATGAATAGCATTTCTATACAAGTTCTTCTTATTTTGCTGTATTAAATACTTAATAATGAAAAATAGTATGCAGTTTAGCTATTAACTAGAGATGGGTGAATTGTAACTCCTGACTGCTATCAGTTTTAAAATAACTTAATTCGAAATACTGTTGAAAGCATACTGAAGGAATGAACTGTATTAATCACATCATTATGAAAGAAAATATTTTATGCAGATATTTCTTTGTGTTTCCCCAAAATGTCAAATTTCTCCATAACAGCCTCCCGGGGAGGGAAAAAGCTGGAAGAAAAAGCCTGGGGAATGTTGTTAGGATTTTCACCTGTGAGGGATTGGGAACTTTCCCATATTTCCAGTATCTGCTAATTTAAAAACAAATTAAAATACTCTTTCATAAGTGAAGTCTTCAGTGGTTAAAAATATTTCAAATACTTTTTTAAAATCTGAAATATACACTATCTATTCCTCTTTACAGTAGCATGATATCTGACAGTCCGTCTGCTGTGTAATACATCACCGGTTGAACCTTAATTCTTCCTCTTTGACTGTAGTAGAATCTGTGGGGGGGATGTAGATCCAGATTCTCCACACTGGCTCCCCTTTTAATATAATGAATGTTCCTTATCATCAGAGAGCTACCTACTAGTTTTAATTTTTTAACATAGAAAATATTTTGTTTGCAACCATATGTGAAAAGGCTCATGTGCACAGAGCAGTTGCCAGTGACTGGAGATGATGTGGCTTGACCGCTTTGCAAAGCTAACCATTGAGCTTTTGGTGCTGGTTTTTGACTCGAGAACAGTGTCAAGTTTCTGATCCCTCACCAGCAAGGGTGTGGAAGATATCTGGGGGAAGGAAAAAACAGTTGATAGAAAACCAATCGACACTTCTTCAGAGAAGCATTCTCAAAGGGAGGAATAGACAAAGGTGGATAACTTGGGTTGAAATATATTTGTCATTAATAATCCAAGTCAACTGTAGAACATGCAGGCTTTTGTAAAAGTTACTAACATACATAGCATTTCAAATTGACATCTAGATGTGTCCTGATTTCAGCTGGGATAGAGTTAATTTTCTTCCTAGTAGCTGGTATAGTGCTGTGTTTTGGATTTAGTATGAGAATAATATTGATAACACACTGATGTTTTGGCTGTTGCTAAGTGGTGTTTACACTGGTCAAGGACTTTTCAGCTTCCCCTGCTCTGCCAGGTGCACAAGAAGCTGGGAGGGGGCACAGCCAGGACAGCTGACCCAAACTGACCAAAGGGCTATTCCATACCATATGACGTCATGCTCAATATATAAAATGGGGGGAGTTGGCCGGGGGGCAGTGACCACTGCTCGGGAACTGGTTGGGCATCGGTCAGCAGGTGGTGAGCAATTGCATTGTGCATCACTTATTTTGTATATTCTTTTATAATTATTATTATTTTTCCTTCCTGTTCTGTCCTATTAAACTGTCTTTATTTCAACCCATGAATTTTACTTTTTTTTTTTCCTGATTCTCTCCCCCATCCCACTGCGGGGTGGGAGTGAGCGAACAGCTGTGTGGTGTTTAGCTGCCTGCCGGGTTAAACCACAACAGTCATTTTGCACCCAATGCTGGGCACAAAGGGTTGAGATAACGACAGTTCTGACCAAAGCGCGTTAAGGCAAATTTGTTATAAGCATTCATTATATTGGTTTAATAGTCGCTGGTCACAAAGTTAATTCATTCGCTCTCAAAGTTATCGTGCTTGCTCTCAAAGTTGTGTTATGTAATACCTTACTTACTGTATATGTTCCCTGTTGTGCTGTTTATCATCACCTCTGGGAGCTGGATCAAGGTTATCATTACGCTGAACTGTGTAACACTGGTTTATGATATGATAAAATTATTGGTTGTGAGACTAATCTGGTATTTATACTCGGCATTGCAATCACCTCCGTACCTCGGGAGCCACCACTCACGGAAACTATTAATAATTACACTCTTTACATTTCTCCTCAGAGAACCAATCTATGGGGGACACTTTCCCCCGCTCCTTCACCTTCCCCTTCTCCTTCAGGCTAGTTACAACAGCTCTTGAGAATTTTGAATATCCTTGGTATGTTCAAACCAGCATGTTCCTATTGCTATGTCTTCTGTATGTCGTTCAGGTCTTGTTTAGGGTTAAACAACTGTTTAAGAATACCATCCAGAGATCCACCCCTGTGACAAGCACTGCAGCTACTCAAACCACGGCAACAGGCACAGTGGCTGAACCAGAGAACCAACCCGTGCTGGTATCAGTCACCACTATACACAAGAAGAAATACACAAGAAAATCAGCTTGTTTAGTAAGGGATGTAGATGAACCAGGGCCATCACGAGAACAGGATGAGGAAAAGGCAGAACCCATAAATGCGGTGGTAACCACCCGATCCCTATCCGTGAGTGAGCTGCAAGATATGTGAAAAGATTTCAGTCGTTGTCCAGGCGAGCACATTGTCACCTGGCTGCTCTGAAGCTGGGATAACAGGGCCAGTAGCCTGGAATTAGAGGGTAAGGAAGCCAAACAGCTGGGATCCCTTTCTAGGGAAGGGGGCATTGACAAAGCAATTGGAAAAGGGGCACAAGCCCTCAGCCTCTGGAGGTGACTCCTGTCAGCTATGAAGGAAAGGTATCCCTTCAAGGAAGATGTTATATGTCACCCAGTCAAATGGACCACCATGGGGTGAGGTATCCAGTACCTGAGGGAATTAGCTGTGCTGGAGGTGATTTATGGTGACCTGGACAACGAGCAGTTATCTACAGATCCAGATGAAGTCCAGTGCACACAACCCATCTGGCGGAAGTTGGTGCGCAGTGCACCTTCGTCATATGCCAACTCATTGGCAATACTGACCTGGAAAGATGGAGAGGAACAACCAGTGGATGAATTGGCTGGTAAACTCCGGCAATACGAAGAAAGTCTTTCTTTCTCCCTATGGGACTGTGTCTCGGCTGTGGAAAAACTGTCCGAAAAACTGTCCCAGGAGGTCCATCAACTCAAAGAGGATATGTCCTACTTTCCACCTGTATGGACCAGTATCTCAGCTATTAGGAGTCAGCGTTCCTCTGCTCAAGAGAGAGGATATAGTGGGTACACACCACAGGGCACCCTATGGTTTCATCTGCATGACCACGGAGAGGACATGAGGAAGTGGGATGGAAAACCTACCGTGACCCTAGAGGCACGGGTACGTGAGTTGCAAGGAAAAACAATCACCAAAGGGGGTTCTTCCAGGAAAATTGCTGCTCTGGTTTCCAGTGGGCAGTTCCCCAGACAGAGCAGAAGGGCTGATTTTACTTCCGATCTTAATAAATGGACTTTTGATTCGCATTTACAAGAAGTGAGTGTCACGGTTTAACCCCAGCCAGCAACTAAGCGCCACAATAGGATGAGGGAGAGAATCAGAAGAGTAAAAGTGAGAAAACTCGTGGGTTGAGATAAAGACAGTTTAATAGGTGAAGCAAAAGCCACGCACATAAGCAAAGCAAAACAAGGAATTCATTCACTACTTCCCATTGGCAGGCAGGTGTTCAGCCATCTCCAGGAAAGCAGGGCTCCATCACGCGTAACGGTTACTTGGGAAGACAAGTAACGCCATCACTCCAAACGTCCCCCCCTTCCTTCTTCTTCCCCCGGCTTTATATTGCTGAGCATGACATCATATGGTATGGAATAGCCCTTTGGTCAGTTGGGGTCAGCTGTCCCAGCTGTGTCCCCTGCCAACTTCTTGTGCACCTGGCAGAGCATGGGAAGCTGAAAAGTCCTTGACTAGCGTAAGCACTACTTAGCAACAACTAAAACATCTCTGTATTATCAACACTGTTTTCAGCACAAATCCAAAACATAGCCCCATACTAGCTACTATAAAGAAAATTAACTCTATCCCAGCCAAAACCAGCACAGTGATTAATAAATACTATGACCAGGAGTAGAGGGGCCCTGCCTCCAGCCAGGTGGAGGAAAGGCACAACCGGGTTTACTGGACTGTGTGGATTCAATGGCCTGGCACATCACACCCACAGGAGTAGAAGGCTCTAGTGGACACCGGTGCACAGTGTACCCTAATGCCATCAAGCTATAAAGGGGCAGAACCCATCTGTATTTCTGGAGTGACAGGGGGATGCCAACAGCTAACTGTATTGGAGGCCAAAGTGAGCCTAACTGGGAATGAGTGGCAAAAGCACCCCATTGTGACTGGCCCAGAGGCTCCGTGCATCCTTGGCCTAGACTACCTCAGGAGAGGGTATGTCAAGGACCCAAAAGGGTACTGGTGGGCTTTTGGTATATCTGCCTTGGAGATGGAGGAAATTAAACAGCTGCCCACCTTGCCCGGTCTCTCAGAAGACCCTTCTGTTGTGGGGTTGCTGAGGGTTGAAGATCAGCAGGTGCCGACTGCTACCACAACAGTGCACTGGCAGCAATATCGCACCAACCGAGACTCCCTGATTCCCATCCATAAGCTGATTCGTTGACTGGAGAGCCAAGGAGTGATCAGTAAGACTCGTTCATCTTTTAACAGTCCCATATGGCCAGTGCAAAAGTCTAATGGAGAGTGGCGACTAACAGTAGACTATTGTGGCCTGAATGAAGTCATGCTGCCGCTGAGTGCTGCTGTGCCAGACATGATGGAACTTCAATACGAACTGGAGTCAAAAGCAGCCAAGTGGTATGCTACAAATGATATTGCTAATGCGTTCTTCTCAATCCCTTTGGCAGCAGAGTGCAGGCCACAATTTGCTTTCACTTGGAGGGGCATTCAGTACACTTGGAATCGATTGCCCCAGGGGTGGAAACACAGCCCTACCATTTGCCATGGACTGATCCAGACTGCACTGGAACAGGGTGAAGCTCCAGAACATCTGCAATATATTGATGACATCATCATGTGAGGCAATTCAGCAGAAGAAGTTTTTGAGAAAGGGAAGAAAATAGTCCAGATCCTCCTGAAAGCCAGTTTTGCCATAAAACAAAGTAAGGTCAAGGGACCTGCACAGTAGATCCAGTTTTTAGGAATAAAATGGCAAGATGGACGTCGTCAGATCCCAATGGATGTGATTAACAAAATAACAGCCATGTCACCACCAAGTAGCAAAAAGGAAACACAAGCTTTCTTAAGCGTTGTGGGTTTTTGGAAAATGCATATTCCAAATTACAGTCTGATTGTAAGCCCTCTCTATCAAGTGACCTGGAAGAAGAACGATTTCAAATGGGGCTCTGAGCAAGAACAAGCCTTTGAACACATTAAGCTGCAGTTCATGCAGTAGCCCTTGGGCCAGTCCGGGCAGGGCAAGGTGTAAAAAATGTGCTGAAGGAGAAGGTGAATCGAGTCATTTTGCAGAAGTAAAGGCCATCCAGCTGGCTTTAGACCTTGCTGAATGAGAAAAGTGGCCAGTGCTCTATCTCTATACTGACTCATGGATGGTGGCAAATGCCTTGTGGGGGTGGTTACAGCAATGGAAGCAGAACAATTGGCAGCGCAGAAGCAAACCCATCTGGGCTGCAGCATTGTGGCAAGATATTGCTGCCTGAATAGAGAACCTGGTTGTAAAAGTACATCACGTAGATGCTCATGTACCCAAGAGTCAGGCCACTGAAGATCATCAAAACAACCAGCAGGTGGATCAGGCTGCTAAGATTGAAGTGGCTCAGGTGGATCTGGACTGGCAACATAAGGGTGAATTAGTTATAGCTTGGTGGGCCCATGACCCCTCAGGCCATCAAGGAAGAGATGCAACATATAGATGGGCTCGTGATCGAGGGGTGGACTTAACCATGGACGCTATTGCATAGGTTATCCATGAATGTGAAACATGTGCTGCAATCAAGCAAGCCAAGCAGTTAAAGCCTCTGTGGTATGGAGGACAGTGGCTGAAATATAACTATGGGGAGGCCTGGCAGATCGATTACATCACACTCCCACAAAGCCGCCAAGGCAAGCGCCATGTGCTTACAATGGTGGAAGCAACCACCGGATGGCTGGAAACATATCCCGTGCCCCATGCCACCGCCCGGAACACTATCCTGGGCCTTGAAAAGCAAGTCCTATGGCGACATGGCACCCCAGAAAGAATTGAGTCAGACAACAGGACTCATTTCTGAAACAACCTCATAGACACCTGGGCCAAAGAGCATGGCATTGAGTGGGTATATCACATCCCCTATCATGCACCAGCCTCTGGGAAAATTGAGCGATACAATGGACTGTTAAAGACTACACTGGGAGCAATGGGTGGTGGGACATTCAAACATTGGGATGCACATTTAGCAAAGGCCACCTGGTTAGTCAACACTTGGGCATCTGTCAGTCGAGCTGGCCCTGCCCAATCAAAACTTTTACGCACTGTAGAAGGGGATAAAGTCCCTGTAATGTATATAAAAACTATATTGGGGAAGACAGTCTGGGTTACTCCTGCTTCAGGCAAAGGCAAGCCCATTCATGGGATTGCTTTTGCTCAAGGACCTTGGTGCACTTGGTGGGTAAGGAGGGAGGATGGGGAAGTCCTCTGTGTACCTCAAGGGGATTTGATTTTGGGTGAGAATAGCCAATGAACTGAATGGTATGATGTTAATTGCTATACAATACTGTATGTCATCACTTTTATGGTTACTATACACCATATCAAGGGTATTACAGTAAGAATCACCCAGATTAATGAAGAATGAGCTTTGATGAAAGCAAGCAAAGTGCAGCAGTGATGGAACCAGAACTGGCTTCAGCAGGCAACAATCCAACCCCACACACCATCTCTCCTGCCCTGAAGGACTGTTATGAGAGATGGAGCCCAAAGTCATGGACTAAATGAACTCAACGTACATTTTAGAGGGATGGCCCATAGACCCAGGGAATGATATCTGTGTGTATATATCAAAAGACAGGAAAAGTGGTGGTGATCAATTGGAATGTGTTGGAAATTGTAAGACCTGGGCATGATGTAGATGGTATAGAATAAGGCGTAGATACTGTCCTGGTTTCAGCTGGGATAGAGTTAATTTTCTTCCTAGTAGCTGGTATAGTGCTGTCTTTTGATTTTAGTATGAGAATAATGTTGATAACACACTGATGTTTTAGTTGTTGCTAAGTAATGCTTACACTAGTCAAGGACTTTTCAGCTTCCCATGCCATGCCAGCGAGAAGCTGGGAGGGGGCATAGCCAGGACAGCTGACCCAAACTGGCCAAAGGGATATTCCATACCATATGACGTCATGCTCAGTATATAAACTGGGCGTAGTTGGCCGGGGGGCAGTGACCACTGCTCAGGAACTGGCTGGGCATCGGTCAGAGGGTGGTGAGCAATTGCGTTGTGCATCACTTATTTTGTATATTCTTTTATCATTATTATTATTTTTCCTTCCTGTTCTGTCCTATTAAACTGTCTTTATCTCAACCCATGAATTTTACTTTTTTTTTTTTTTTCCCAATTGTCTCCCCTGTCCCAGTGCGGGGAGGATTGAGCGAACAGCTGTGTGGTGTTTAGCTGCCTGCTGGGTTAAACCACAACAAGATGGTAATAATTTTCTCAGTATTTTAATCCTTCATTTTTATCCTGTAGACATCATTGCACTTGTGTGAATAAGTACAGTTTGTTCAAAGCAATAACATAATCAGCAATTTAAATATTATTTAGAAATATATTTAACTGCCCTTTTTTACTTTTTTATTCTTTTATTTTTTGCTGTAAGGTGTATTATACCCAAAAGAAGATTTGTAGAAGCAATAAATTGGCAAGCATATCCATATGAAATGGTTGACTTTCCAACAGAATGGGAAGGTAAATCCTGAATATTTTGGTTTTATTTCAGGATAACTTTGCCATTGAATTTAGATTCAATATTTTTAATGGAAAGTCTGACTATATGACTAGGTTGTCTGTTATCTTCCATTTTGAGTAATGAAGACTTTTGTTTAACTCTGTAGTTATTATGAATTCTTAAAGTAACCCCTTTACAAATAGGATAAATTATGTTTAGGAAATCAGTACTTAATAAAAATGCAAACAAAGCCTGTATGATCATGACTTTCTCCTATTAAATGTGAAAATATTTGTGCCTGAGGGGGATCTGAGAGAATAACCAAAACTAAATGTGGTGAACTTCCTAATTATGCTTTCAGTGCAGTGTTAATTTGTAGGTCAGTTGAATTATTGGTGTCACAGTGATGGGGCTTTTTTGTTTTCTTTATGGTGGTATTTAGTTTCCTATACTCTTCGTTGCACAATGTTGTAGGGAGTTGGAGAACATGTTAATAATTAACCATTTTTTCCCACTGCTACTGATGAAGATTTTGTCTGAAAATTTGGGACAGAGAAATAAATTCAGGGAGTTTAGAGAAATGCCTTAGGATTAGCTGAGCAGCTCTTGGAGAAAGAGAGAAAGCAGAGAGGGAGTATATGTTGGTCCTTGAGGCTGTAGGAGCTCGAGTCAAGTGTGGGGTTAAATATGGTTTAAAATCCAGGACTCTATAGCGTAAGCAAGGAACCCCTGAAATAGTAGATAGAGTGTACCCATCATTCAGCATGCTTTTTGGGGAGAATAATATCCAGGCATCTCCCAGAAGGTGGTAGGTTTTAAGCAAACAAACATCTTCATTTTAAGTAGTATGTAGTTAAACTGTGGAATTCCTTGTCATATATTCTGCTTGCTGGAAGTTTGCATGAGTTCAAAAAGTGATTAAAAGAATTAGTGGAAGAAAAATCCTTCTCATATACAGCCATCATTCTGGTTTAATTTGTCAGTGAACTGAAAATTAATGGAGGCTACAGTGTGTTTTGAGGAAATATTGCAATATACTTGCTTTACCTCATTCTCTTTCCTTGGAACTCACTGTTGGCCCCTGAGGGAGATGATACTGAGATAAGAGAGAACTTTGGTCCCAGTATATCCCTTCATGGAGTCAGTAGAGAAATATCAAATATTCCCATCTTCCATTTTATCATTGTCATTACACTGATTCCTATGATTTTTTTTTTTGTGATCAACTAAGGCTAGTATTAACAGCTAAAAGCTTCTCAAAGATGTTTCAACCCTATTAGCAGCATTTGCCATCTGTGGGGAAACCACAGTATCAACAGCTTCTGTCTTCTACTGCCACAGTACCCACAGTTGGCTGGCAAGTCTTAATCTAGTTGCTCCTTGTTCTGTATCAGTCAGAGATAGCCATCTTTTGAAGGAGAGCAGCAGCCTGGAGGGCTTGTCCTTCTTAAATCATCTGGTGCTTGAATGGGTATCTACCTAATCCAACTTTTTGAAGATCTACTTCCTCATCCAAAAGTTCTCCAGCCACTGCTGGTCACCTTAGGTCTGTGTGACTGTCATGCAAACACTCTGCACCACAAACGCTGAGAAGCATATATAAAGCCTCAGATAATTCTGCTCTGAATAAGTTCTCATCTAAGACCTGCTGCTGCCTTTTAAGAGTAAAAAAATGCAATCCAATAGTCTCCACCTGCACTTAGCTGGAATTAACAGGAAACAAGGAACATGGATAGGCAGACTGTCTCAGATAGGTGTGGGCTAATCACCCTTTCACGAAGGATCTTAGACTAGTTCAACTGACTTGCTATATGAACCTGTTCCTTAGGATTGCTGGAATCAGTGTGACGCTAATGAGCCTGCACTATATCTCTCTTCAGAAACCTTAGTGCAAATCCATGTGACTTGACAGTGTGGTGCGTGGGAGGGTACAGCTGTTTGGAAGGATACCTTTGGCAAGCACCAGTACAGGGACCTTGGAGTCAGGTCAGGTACCCTGCAGGATGGACTTGCCTAAAAAGATGCAACTTCCAGAATTGAGATGCACTTTCACAAGTCAAGTCATTTTATTCAGGCTTGCTTTAAAGAAAAGACAATTGGCCAGCCCCATTTTTATGAGCTGCATTTACATTTTTAACACTTAACTTCTTCATCTTTGTAACTGCATTTTTTTTTTCTTTGTGATTCTGCCAGCACCAGAGAGAATTCATGGAAAAAAGGAAAATTTACGATATGCAGATAGGTAACAGTCTTTTCCTCTTAAGTACTGAATTTCTCTAGAAACAGAAAGAAAAGATACATACATCTTTTTTTTTCCCCTGTGCATTCCTTAAGCAGAATGGGTGTGTAGTACATGTTTCTGACAGATAAAGTATGGGAATTCCACAAAAAAGGCTAACCCATATTTTTTTGTTCAATGCCAATTTAAGCATTACAAACAGTTTTGTGGAATCTTAACATAATTTTAAAAAGACAAAACTGGTGCTTCTGCTGTGAGTATAGAGGCTGTTCAGAGAACTATTGCACCTTCGCTACATATTGGGGTGTGAATTAGGGATGTGGGATGCTATGAAGTTCAGTTCATCGCTACTTCTTTTCTGCCTCCTGTAAAATGAAAAATTCTCTATGAGTAAGAAATGGGAAAGAATGGAAAGAGTAGAGAGTTCAAATAATACTACAGAAGCCAGTTAACTGAGTAGGAACAGTATAATACAAGGTTTTTAGACACAGTTGCTGAAAGGCTCATTATAATTCTGTCCCTATTTTTTCCTCTTTAAGATTGGTCTAGAAGTTTCCCAGGCCCACAAGACCTGTGCTGAACTTTCACTCTATATCTTCTGTCGAGACTCTTGAAAATTTCCCAATGCATTCTTTCTGTGGGTGTTTACTTTATAATTCATGCTGTCGTGGACACTGATCATTCCAGCAAATAGTCTGAGACTTTGCAGAAGGCTTTCTAAAACACTTGCTTTTTTCTCTGAACAGTAAAAGATGAATAGAAGGTTAGAAGGCTGTATAATATTTCTTACTTCTGTTTTCTCTTTACTCTTGGAATTTTTTTTTTTATTTTTAGTTTTCTAAATCCTCTCTGCTGGGCACATGTTTACATCTCCAGGGGCCTTCTCTCCAAATCCTGCCTATGCTCTCTGACATCTGCAGCCTCTCCACTTCAGTTTTGGCTCGTTCAGCAATAGAAACCTCCTTGCTTAGCCTTCTCAGGCTTTTCACTTTAAAGACTGTACTAAAGTGTCTGCTGCCTTATTACTTCTCCTTTTTCTAGGGATCTGCAGAGAATTGCTTTCACCTGTGCTGTCTTTGTTCCACCAGGACTCAGCTTTTTTACTTGTGGATAATCCTTAATGGCCACCTGATTTAAAAGCAGTCATTGCGGCATTCTTTCCCTCTCCTTGTTTCCTTACATCACACTGTGAGGCTAGAAAAATAAACCTCTTGTGACCTAAATGAATAAAAGTACTGTCCCTGGAAATATTTAAGGATGTGAGTTGTCTGAGAAGAACTTGCACAAAACCAAGGGCAAGGGATTGTTTAGGGAGTGGGAGCAGGCTGTAGTGACATTTGAAGGGATCTGAGTTAAATCTCATTGTGTATCTAAGACATACAGCCTGGACAGCTGGTAAGCTAAAGGGCTGATTTTGGGACTGTGTTTATCAAGTTATAAACATGAAATAGGGTAACCAAGACCAAGCAGAAAGCTATAAAGCAAGTAGATAAACTAGTCATCCAGATTACAGACTCAATCTGTGCAAGCTGTTTCTCAGACTCTGGAGAGGATGTTTGTGTATTAGTCCTGAGAGTTTACTGAATACAGGGCCAAGGGCTTACTCCTGAAAGGTTTGCCTGGAATTTTTCTCCTGAAGATGTTAGTTTTAAGTGCTCCACAGGATTACATTTCTTAAGTTCTCAGACCTGTGAATTTTACAAAACTTCTGAATGTCCATTAATGCTTTTGTAAAACTGAAACATGCTCAATATTCTAAAAATAGAATCATAATACCTTGTGTTCTTCATAGTCTTAGTGTTAGCTATTTGTACACGGAAAATAACGTCAATTTTAATTTTAAAAATCCAAAAGTGTGTTTCCATTCGTACTGTAGTTTTGAATTTAGAACGTAATTCATGTGCAAAATACAAATATTACCTGTTTTGTTTAGATTAAACCTCTTATATTTTACTACAAAGTGAGAGTGCATACTTGGATGCAGACAACAGATAACCTTTCTGTAATGTTAGTTCTGAATGTTCACCTACTGTAGAATGTGTAATTTACCTCCCTGAGACATGTCAATAGTGCTCCTGAGAGGAGATCAGTAATTTTACGTACCTTTAGAGATTCATGAGATTGTATGCTTCATGCAGCATTTTATTGCCCATCTACTCCTACTCTTTTTTTTTTTCCCTGGTAACATTTAGTGATTAATGGGAGTCTTAATTCACATGCTCACTTTTATGCTCATTGCAGTGCGTTATGTGCCAGTAGGAGTCTTAAAGTTCAATGAAAATTTCTAATGAGAATGCAAATGAGCGCTAATGAAAGAATGCGAGGGTCTCAAGGTAGGAAATGTCCAAAAATCTTATCTTGCAAAATGCAAAATTCCTTTCAGACAAAAGTAGCATTACAATGAGTACAGAATGCAGGAAGTGCCATCCAGATAAAATTAGAAGCAGCAGCATAATTAGTTTGAAATGGAGGCAATTTATTCATTCTGCCAAAGTTTTCACAGAATCACAGAATCGTATAGGTTGGAAAAGACCTTTAAGATCATCGAGTCCAACCGTAAACCTAACACTACCAAGACCACCACTATACCATGTCCATAAGCACCTCATCCAAACGTCTTTTAAATACCTCCAGGGATGGTGACTCAACCACTTCCCTGGGCAGCCTGTTCCAATGCTTGATAACCCTTTCAGTGAAGTAAAATTTCCTAATATCCAGTCTAAACTTCCCCTGGCACAACTTGAGGCCATTTCCTCTCGTCCTATCACTTGTTACCTGGGACAAGAGACCAACACCACCTCTCTACAACCTCCTTTCAGGTAGTTGTAGAGAGCAATAAGGTCTCCCCTCAGCCTCCTTTTCTCCAGGCTAAACAACCCCAGTTCCCTCAGCCGCTCCTCATAAGACTTGTGCTCTAGACCCTTCACCAGCTTCGTTGCCCTTCTCTGGACACACTCCAGCACCTCAATGTCTCTCTTGTAGTGAGGGGCCCAAAACTGAACACAGTATTCAAGGTGTGGTCTCACTACTGCCAAGTACAGGGGGACAATCACTTCCCTAGTCCTGCTGGCCACACTATTTCAGATACAAGCCAGGATGCCATTGGCTTTCTTGGCCACCTGGGCACACTGACAGCTCATATTCAGCCGGCTGTCAACCAGCACTCCCAGGTCCTTCTCTGCTGGGCAGCTTTCCAGCCACTCTTCCCCAAGCCTGTAGCGTTGCATGGGATTGTTGTGGCCCAAGTGCAGGACCTTGCACTTAACCTTGTTGAACCTCATACAATTGGCCCCAGCCCATTGATCCAGCCTGTCCAGGTCCCTCTGTAGAGCCTTCCTCCCCTCAAGCAGATCAACACTCCCACACAACTTGGTGTCTCCTGCAAACTTACTGAGGGTGCACTCGATCCCTTCGTCCAGGTCATTGATAAAGATATTAAACAGGACTGGCCCCAACACAGAGCCCTGGGGAACACCACTTGTGACCGGCCGCCAACTGGAGTAAACTCCATTCACCACCACTCTTTCGGCCCATCCATCCAGCCAGTTCTTTACCCAGCGAAGAGTACACCCGTCCAAGCCATGAGCAGCCAGTTTCTCCAGGACAATGCTGTGGGAAATGGTGTCAAAGGCTTTACTGAAGTCTAGATAGACAACATCCACAGCCTTCCCCTCATCCACTAGGTGGGTCACCTTGTCGTAGAAGGAGATCAGGTTGGTCAAGCAGGACCTGCCTTTCCTAAACCCATGCTGGCTGGGCTTGATCCCTTGGTTATCCTCTACATGTCGTGTGATGGCACTCAGGATGATCTGCTCCATCTGCTTCCCTGGCACCGAGGTCAGGCTGACAGGCCTGTAGTTCCCTGGGTCCTCCTTCCGGCCCTTCTTGTAGATGGGCATCACATTTGCTAATCTCCAGTCCACTGGGACCTCCCCAGTTAGCCAGGACTGCTGGTAAATGATGGAAAGGGGCTTGGTGAGCACTTTTGCCAGTTCCTTCAGTACTCTCAGGTGGATCTCATCAGGCCCCATAGACTTGTGAATGTCTAAGTGGTGTAGCAGGTCACTAACCATTTCCCCCTTGGATTATGGGGGCTCCATTCTGGTCCCCATCCCTATCTTCCGACTCCGGGGGCTGGGTACCTGTCGTGGAAGGAGTGAGCGTGCACTTCACTCGTAAGAGAGAAGTAAAAATATAGTTTATTGATACAGAATAGGGAGTTAACAAAGTTCAATGCGACAGTGTTTTAACAAGATTCGATGGCGAGGCACACTTGATTATTTACTGCATAGAGGACAGGGTCAGACAAAACTGTCAGGGAGACCCTCCCGTTGAGTCATGAGGTTCGGAAGGATCCCCTTGCTTTCTAAACTCCTTCTCAGAGAGGAGTCTAGGTGTGGCTAGATCCAGTCCTAGTCCCAGACTTGGTCAACGGTTTATATCTAAAGGATTATATATGCGCAATCAATCCTTTATATCACTTAGCTAAGATTTCAAAGTTTAGCATGCTGTTAGTCACTTACCGAGGATCTGTTGCGGCAAGGAATCTCTCAACCTCGAGGAGTAACCTTGAGAGGCGTCCCTGCTCAAGGGGAGATCCTGGCGTGCAGCCCGCTGCCGTGCAGGAGAGCTCAAAGGGCTCTTGGGCTGCTCACTATTTATGGGGATAAGATGATTGACCCATAGTCGTATTTGCATGCCGACCACAGGTTTTAGTTTCTTCGGTGGGTGCATTGCACAATAGCCCTAGGCTATTGTGTTGTTATCTGTCTCCTGAATTCACTTTAAGCTGATGCAGCCATTGTGACCAGATGCATCCATTGCAATCACCGCTGGTGGTTATCACCTAAGCAGGGTTACAGGAGATAAAGGTCGGGGGCGGGGGAAGCACACCATCACACTCCACCCCGTGACTATAGTCAATTCATCTTATTCTCACAGAGTGGTGGTACGGTCACCTCTTGCCTCTGTGCCATAAATAGTATATTGATAATTTATGCACTTATAGATCCACAGTAAGTAGACAGTGAAGCACTGCTATTTGTTATGCGTTAATTTGTATGTTTTGGGTGGTTGAAGTTGGGTTATCTGTTTTATCATGTGCCAAATCTTTATATACAATATAATTATAAGCAATAGACACACTAATGTTAGAGTTAGTAAAATCACAACTGGGTGAAGCATAAGATTAAACACTCCCGTTGCTGTCGGTGACCATCCAAGAAGAGTCTCCCACCAATGGTGTTCTCCATCCTTCTTTACTCTTTCCAAGACATGGTGTATCTCTTCTGCATCATGATGAACAGTGATCAGAGTTTTGTGTCCATTGTTTCATATGCGTTCTAGCAGTTGACACAGGTCATCGTGTTGTAGTAGTTTCTTCACCAATGTAAGATTCATTCCGATGAGGGTAGGCAATAAATCTCGACTCAATGTATAGTTAGATTGTAACAATTGATAAGGCGTAACAGGAGCTGAATAATTGAAGTCACATCCCACAATTTTAGTAAAGTTACAAACACAAATATTTGAGCGATTGCTTGTATCTACAGTAACGTTATCTACAAATATAAAATCACAAAAGGTTCTCATACAAACACATCCTTTTCCAGTATACACAAGTACAGTTTCAGGGGCTTCATCAGGTCGTATTTCAAAATGACAAACATTTTGTTCAGTGTCAAGACAGATGTCTTGGGCTTTGAGGGTGTTACTCTCACAAATAAATCCTTGTTGTTCCCGTACAACGCATGCATTAACATCAACAGTTTGCCATTTGTTTCCATTTCGGTGGGCCCATACTCTATGTTCTAATGGATAGAGTACAGTTCCATTGTGATTTAATCCCAACACAATGATTGGGTATATGGTGTATACCGAAGCATTGTGTATTGTTAAGACAAAAGCTGTGGCCTTATTGCTAATGGGGTCATAAGTGAAATTGACAAAATACCACCAGGACTGGAATTCTTTCTCAAATTTAGTTGCATTATCCCAAATTACCTTTCGAATTTCAGTGGGTAAGGTGCCCTCTTCACCTTCTCTTATAATTGCTGCTACCATAGATTGCATCCACAGTTGAGCTTGGATACAACTAAGAGCTAGAGAAACATTGGTTTGGGCTACACCAAGTGCATCCACAATCAGTTGGTGGTCCCTTTCATTAATTCTTTTCTACTGAGGTAATATATCAGATAAGAGCCATTGGTTAGTTCCCAATGCTAATAGAGAAGACTGTAATGGGTGTTCTAATTTGTTTAAATCACTTGTTGTTGTGCTCAGTTTGTTCACGAGTACTTCAGCATCGATACTATTTAAGACTCCCAATCCTGTCCCTATGATACCGGTCACATCTCTCCTTGTTCGTCTTGGAGAGGTGAGGGTTCGCCCATGTAACCATGCTAACCATCCTGCATAGGACGTACCTAGGAATGGTGAACAGGTCGGTTTGATTGCGGACATATTAATTTGCATCAGTAGTTCTACTCGTTTAAGAGACCATGATGGATTAAATAACACTTGTTGTTGGCCTGTATTTTTGATCACATATGGTCCAACTTCAGAAACTTGTGGGGATAGAATTGTCTCCTCCTTTACAGTCAGGGCGGATGTTGTGCTAGGCTTAATAATGTCTATTTTAAATTTAAAGGATAATCCCACACGACGGTGAGCCCAGAGGCAGACTACAAAACCAGGTTGTACTAAGGTAAAATTGTACCAACAGTCCAGTCTTTCAAAGGCACAAAGTTTCGTATCTTTGGCTATTGGCCTTGATGTAATGTTGTACACAGAAATCTGAGATGCCTTCTCATGGGTAGACCCATTGATCATCCGGCATCCTATTTTAATTTCTTTCCCTGCTGTTCCTCGGAGCTGGGGAACTTTATCATCAGCTTCATCTTTATCCCAGCTCCATTCGTTTTCTAAGTATGTTTCAGTTCCGTGCATGACCACGGTGGAAAGCTTTAAATCCCCCTTACTAGAGTGTATTCCCATACTTCCAGTGTACTTAACACGAGCTTGGGACCATGGCCATTCTAGGGTTCTTTGACCACACGCTAAGAAGAGCAGCATTGTTAGGGTTTGGAATAGTAACATGAACACAGCATTTCCATCTGCCATCCTGTGGGGTGCTGTAAGAGAAAATAGAGACTTGTTTCGGTGGGGACAGTCCGAACAGGTTACCCCATTAAGAAGAAGGAAAAATCCATCGTGGACTAATTCTGTGTTTTGCACCACTGCTATCAGTAGCTTCCCAGGCAAGTGGGCCACGAGGTTTAGTTAAAGTCATAGGCACAGTACCGATGGATGGTAAATTGACCATCACAGGCTGTCCTGGCTGTAATGTCATTGGATATTCTCTTTTCCTAGTAGGTGGTGCCGGATTGGGAGACGGACCCGGAGTAACGATGAGTCTCAATATGAGTATGGTCGTTCTCCTTTAATTAGACTATTCGACAGGTTTATATAGACAACCAAGCAAAGCACGCGCTAATAACAACTATACTATTGGATAACTACATTTGTCCATGCACCTAAAACAGTTACTTGGTTGGTACAAAGCTGCTGCTCACGCGCTGCTCACGCGAAGGGGGTCCGTCGACATTTCCCAGGCTTGGTTCCGCTTATCTTGTTTACCAAGTGCTCCTCCTGCTTTCTTCCTTATCTCAAGGACATTCCACCGTGACATCTGGTTCTTCAGCCATATCAAAGGCTGGAATGCTCACATCAATCAAATCGTGCCCTTTGTCACTCAACCACTCTCCCACATACTTCCACTCCTGTAAGGATGTATCGATATCCTGCAGAGGATTTGAATGGTCCGATATAATCAATTTGCCATGTAGACCATAAAGTTTTCCCTTCATTGATATGTAAAGGTGGTGCTTTAGCAGGATGATCTGCTTGTAATTTCAATCTACACTGAGGACATTCTGTAAGAATAGTTTCACAAGTTTTTCTATTTATAGGCCAGCCTTTACTCTGTGCAGCAAAGTAAAGTGCTTCTTTACCTGTGTGGCCTAGGTTTTGATGTAACCATTCTCCCAGTCGATACCACTCGGGATTTAAGGTGATTTTCCTAATTTTAGTTAGCTCATCTATCTTTTGATTCCACTTTGTGGCTGGTTGATTATCTTTAGCATGAGCTTTTACCCATCCCATCTTGAAAGGTGTTTTCCTGGCTATATCTAGTAATAATTGCCAATCTTTGTTTCTCCAAACTGGGGATCTATTTACTTCCCAATTCAAGGTTTCCCATTGACAGAGCCACTGTGTGGCACCGGCCCACACAGCATAGGAGTCTACATATATGATTTTTGCTCCATTCTGTGCTGCCAAAACAACTGCTCTTATTTCTCCTACTTGTGCACTGCCTTCACCTTCTTCTACTACTTGTTTGCCGGTGGTAATGTCTAATGCAACAGCCTTATATTGCCATTTACCGTTTACCCTTTTTGCTGAAGCATCTGTAAACCAAATGTTTTCTGTTGGTGTACCCTCAGTGAGGGTGGTGCATCCAGAATGGGTGAAGGTTTAAAAGGTTGTTGTAAAGCTAAAGGGTCTGTGTTTATGGGCATCTGCAATTTGGAAACCTTAGTGTGTCCTTCAGTTAGTTGCATATTTTCTGCAACTCCTGTTAGGTAGGCATACCATTTTCGGACAGTGGGTTTTTGTGCAACTCCTTCTGGGGGAGCAGTCCCCTTCAGGATTGCTTCTAGTAAATTAAATGGTCCTCTAGTTTGCACAGGTTGTCCCTGAATGTATTTTCTCAACTTGTTTAACTGCTCGGACTAAAGATAAAAGTCCCTTTTCCCATTCAGAGTATCGTTGTTCTGTTTCTTTAAATGCGGTTGAGCTAAACAATAAAGGTGTTTTTGGCCCATCGGGCCCAGTTTGGAACAGGTTACAGTAAGTAGCATGTTCGGCGAAACCCCATTCGGCTATAATAGGGTCGCGGGGGTGTACTGGTCCCAGTGACTGATAGGTTTTTAACTCTTCGGTTAGAGTTTTGACTGCCTCTTTATGTTCTAATTTCCACTCCCAGGGTTTGCCTTTCCGTAAGAGTGAGTATAAGGGACGGGAAATGATAGAAAATCCAGGCACATGTTTCCTCCAATATCCTAAAGTTCCCATTAATTGTTGTAACTCCTTCCTTGATTGGGGCATTTGCAGCTCTTCAATTTTTCTTAAGGTATCTGGAGGAATCACTGCACTGCCTGCTATCCACCAAGTACCTAAAAATTTTACTTCTTTGCTTGGTCCCTGACATTTTCCAGGTGGAATCTCAATTTCTGCTTTATTTAGTGCTTGCCATACTGCTGCTGCCGCTTCCCCAACCTTTTCAGGGGAAGTTCCTCCAATCAGAATATCATCTATATATTGGTACAGTTTCACTTCTTGGGGGAGTGAGACTGTCTGTAAAAGTTCAGCAAGCGCAGCATGAGCAATCGTGGGTGAATGTTTATACCCCTGTGGGAGTCTGTTAAAGGTGTATTGTATTCCCTCCCAAGTGCAAGCAAACTTCTCTTTATCCTCCTCCTTTAAGGGAACCATAAAGAACATATCTTTTACATCTAGGGCTGCCATCCATGGGTGTGCAGCTGCTTGCAAAGTAGCTGTTAAGTTGGCAATGTTTGGCACAGCTGCTGTGAGCGGGGCTGTATTGGCGTTCCGGCGCCGATAATCGACAGTTAAACGCCACCTCCCGTCTGGTTTCCGGACGGGCCAGACAAGTGAGTTATATGGGGAGTGCATTCTGGAGATACTTTGTCGTTTCTCCAAACCAGCTATGACTTCAGAAATTCCATTTCGTGCCGCAGCAGAAATGGGATATTGCGGTACGTTAGTGATTTTTGACTCGGGGAGCGCAGGGGCTGCGCGCAGTGCCCGCACTGCAGCCTCCCGGCTTCTGCTGGGGTTGGGATCGATGTTCGAGCCGAAGGACCACACGCTGCCATTCGGCAGGCGCCAGGTTCGTCCGTTTAAAACATCGAAACCTAAAATATTTTCATGGTGTTCTTTAATTGCAAAGCGAGTACTCGACATGCGCTTCTCGCCCGGGAGCCATAAATTGACCTTGGCAGTTTGGCACTGAACACTCGCTCCGTTCACGCCGGTAATTTTAAGTCTTTGCCGTCTGGGTCGTACACCCAGCTTCTCGGCATCTTGTTGTGTTAATAGTGAAATTTGTGCTCCCGTATCTATTAAAAACTTTACCAATTGTCTTTGAGGACCAACTGGAATTACAATGTATGGGCCGTTATCACTTATCCACTGATAAGCCTCCACTTTCCGGACAGGCAGGCCCAGTTGCCTTCCGGACACTACTCGTTTTTTGACTTCATGTCCTGCAATTCCTCCCTAAGGGGGAGGAAGGGGTTGTCTCCCCTTTTGGGGTGTGGCGCAGGAGGAGTTGAAATACGCTCCTTCCTTTCACCGTTATCTCGTTTTGATCAATCAAATCGTGCCCTTTGTCACTCAACCACTCTCCCACAATTCCCCCTTCTTGTTTTTGAGCAATCCAGGCATGATTTGCTATGGTTAAGAGGGTCCTTTTAATACAGCTAAATGCTATACAAAAACACAAACCTACAATAACTAAGATTATTAAAAGTCGCAACCCTTCAGCCAACAAGCCTTTTAGCCATTGCGGCAAAGGCCCAAATGAACTGGTTAACCATTCATCAAGAAACCCCTGATCCTGTTGAATTTTGTTGGCATGCTCTTTTAGCCGCTGCAGCTGTTTGTGAATTGATTCACCATGATCAGACAGGTTCATACAACACATGCCTTCAAAATCTTCACAACCATGACCTTGAGCTAATAGCAAAAAATCAATTGCTGCTCTATTTTGCAAAATTGCATGGTGCAAGCTATTTTGATCCTCTAATAAAGCCTCTATTATTTCGGTAGTGATATTTGCTTGTTTTTCGGCCCAACAGGCTAGTTGCTCTATCTGTTTTGAAAAGGTGTCTATAGTTACATGCGGATACTTCAATCGACCAAACTCGGGAACATGTGTGACATCCATCTGCCATAATTCTAATGCCTTTAGTCCTTTTGGATTCACTCCAGACCCTATACCTGGACCATGATTTCCACATTTTGGACAGGCCTGAATTATACCTTTTGCCTCATTTTCTGTTAAATTAAATTGTCTTTTTAACCCCTTAGCATTTTGATGGAAATTTTCATGACTTTGTCTAGCTTGTTGGAATTTATCCATAGGAGGTACATGACACACTGGACTGACTAGACTATCAGCCAGCTGATTACCTTGGCCAAGACCAATGTCCAATTGATGACTACGAATATGGATAATACAACAGGCTGCTGTTCGTTGACCTAATACAGATCGTAGTTTGACAAACAAATTCCCCAATCTAGGATTCGTTGTTTCCCTTAATAGGGCATCTTCTAGACGCGGCACTACTCCAGCCACATACATTGAATCAGTCACCACATTTAAGGGAATATTTATCCAGTTAGTCAAAGCCCAAACTACGGCAGTCAGCTCCAAAGTCTGGAGGGAATCTTGAAGTTGTCCCTCCATGATATGTCGCTTCCAATTGTCACCTTCCTTCCAGACACAGGCTGCACGCCGCAGACGCTTGCCGGCATCAGTGTAGACAGTGACACCGCCTGGCAATGGGTTCTTACTTACTTTGGATCTCTGTATCCATTGATTGCGCCTTAACAATTGCCATAATTTCCCTTGTGGCTGCTGAGAATGTATCTTGCCACCATAGCCTAAAAGGCATTCTGTATGGCCTCACCATTACGAAGCCACCACTCCACATCTACGGCGCTAACGGGTATGCTAATATCTCCTGGCTCTTGGCCACTGATTTCTATGGTTCGTGACCGTCCTTTCCGTATTAGTTCACCTATTGCTTCAGTCCGTGTTTGGATACTCATTTTTGGTTGTACACCTAAGAATACCCATTCCAAAATATTAAACATATCTCCTTGTCCTTTGCATTTGGCAGTGGCATCTAACTGAAGGGGAGAAATGAATTCCCTTTCTTGTTTTGCCACTGACAAATGACTGCATAAGGTGAGTCTTTTCCGTTGCATATGATCAATGATATTGGTAGTGGCAGGATGCGGCGTGATGACCAAGCCGCGTGCATTTTTTGAATAATTTGTTGTAGCGCTGTGTGGTGCTCCATTGTTAACGTCACTTTGTCTGCAGGATTTGTTCCACGCAACAGCGCAGTCAGGGGTGCAATATCAGTATTGGAAATACCAACACAGTTGCGAACCCATTGAATGTCTCCAAGCAAGGTTTGGACATCATGTAATGTATGCAGTTGAGTGGCAAGTTCTGTCTTTTGTGGTCGGATTTTTGAGTCTGAGATGGACCACCCAAGATATTTCCAAGGGGCAGTACGCTGCACCTTTTCTGGTGCAATGACAAGCCCCTTTTTTGCTAAGATGCAGGTAAGCTGCTGTAACGACCCGTCTGAGAATGGTTGTTCTTGACAACAAAGAATATCGTCCATATAATGACAAATTATTGTATTTGACCACTGGGCTCGAAGTGGTTGCAGCGCCCATGCTACATACAATTGACACAACGTGGGTGAATTTTTCATCCCTTGTGGCAAAACAACCCATTCGTATCGCTCTGCCGGTGCGGCCTTGTTCACTGTCGGCACCGAAAAGGCGAAACGTTGAGTGTCTTGCGGGTGCAGTGGAATGGTAAAAAAGCAGTCTTTTAAATCAACTATCAAGACGTGCCATCCACGTGGTAACATACTAGGAGATGGCATCCCAGGCTGCAATGCACCCATAGATTGCATTTGTTCATTGACTTTACGCAAATCATGCAAGAGTCGCCACTTTCCACTCTTTTTGGGATTACAAAAATGGGAGTGTTCCATGGACTAACAGAAGGTCTAATATGACCAGCTGCAAGCTGTTCAGCAACCAGTTGTCTGGCGATTTGCAGTCGCTCTTCAGTCATGGGCCACTGGTCAACCCACACAGGCTCGTTTGTAAGCCATGTCAATGGCGGGTTGGGCGGGTTGGGCGGGCTGGGCGACTGCTCCCCAGTGCCCATGACTGAAAATACTTCGTTGTTAAAACTGCTCCAATTTGACTCAAAACATCCCTTCCGATTAGTGCTTCTAATGTCCCAGGTAAAGGTAACACATACACCTTAAGAGTGGCATGCTGCCCTTCCGGAAATTGCAAATGTATTGGCTGTTTACTAATATAGGGTGTTGATTGTCCACCTACTCCTGCGATACATGATGTCGGTAACTCTACTGGCCACATTGAAGGCCATATGTCACGGCTGATGATTGTAACATCAGCCCCAGTGTCTAACATTGCATCAATTTTTTGTGATATGCCCTGTTGAGTAATGGTTATTTTTATCGTTGGCCGTTGGTTCAGTTTTGCTGTAAAACAAACGGCAGGTCCAGTGGACCCGAAACCGTGATTGCCTCGGTGAACATTTGATTGTGGCAAATGGCCTAGTGGATTGCAAACTGCGACTATCTGTGCGATTTTACTACCTCCAGGGATAAACAAAGGTGGACAAACGGTATAGACCATAATATAAATACGACCCGTGTAATCTGCGTCGATCACTCCGGGCAACACAATGAGACCTCTTATACCGGCGGAGGACCGGCCTAGTAACAATCCTCCAACGTTGCTATCTTGATGAACGAGAGGCCCTATAACATTGCTGGGAATTCTTTGAACGTTAGAGTCAACAAGGGTGACGTCTATTGTGGTTTCCACGTCGACTCCCAGACTTCCTCGGGTGGCTGGTTGGTACTGTTGTAAAAACCCTGTGTTTCGTTTTGGGGGTTCATTTGTGTCTGCGCGTGACCTCTCCCCGCGCTCGGCTTCCAGTTTCCCGAGCATGCCTTGGTGGCACGAGTGCTTTTCTGACAGCGCTCACACCAAACTGCGACACGACAATTCGTTTTAACATGGCCTGACTCCCCGCAGCGGAAACAATTTCCCCGAAAAGGTTGTCCAGGTGGTCGATGAGACTTTCCCTTGGGAGCTGGGCCTTGTTTTTTCTGCACCACTGCGGCTAGGGGTTGTATTATTTCTCGAACTGCTCCCTGGACCGCAGCAGCGACGGTGTTTCCATGTCGTTGTGTCTCGGCTCTTTCCACCCGCAGAAGCATTTCCTCTACTCCAGCTCCTTTGGGCAAACTGGCCAGCGTTTGTTTTGTCGTTTTATTGGCATTGTCAAAAGCCAATATTTTGAACATTTGTTGTTTGCTGTCTTCTGATAGATCAGGGTGATTCATGATCGCTTCCCAGAGTCGATCCACAAAATTACTGTATTTCTCTGTTGCACCTTGTTGTAGATTACTAAATGAGGGGACGCTTGATCCTGGTAAGCCAAGGAATGCTTCTAGTGCTAACTGAGCAGACAACTGCAACATGTGTGCCGGAAATGTAATTTGTACCTGAAGGTCACTGTATGGTCCTTGCCCTACGAGCATGTCGACGGTGATTCCACGAAGTGGATCCCGTCCCTTTGTCTTTGAGCCGCAGCACTAGTGGCTCGTTGCTGCCAAGACGACATCCACAGTAGATACTGTGTTGGGGTGAGTAACAGTCTCATTAAGTTTCGACAATCCTGCGGACACATGAGGTCGGCAGCAAAATCCAACTAACAATTTGTCGTGTTGCTTCGGACTTTACTCCATATGTTGAAATAGTGGTTCGGGCTTGTTGTAATATTTTCCAATCATGCGGCGCCCATTTTCCTTGCCCGTTCTCTTGTATGACCGGGAACGCTAATGTTGCAGGGCCCTCAGCCCCTCCAACAGGCTTCCATTGTCCTTCTAAAATTGCATCTTTGATGACAGCACTCCAGCGTGTAGTTCTAGGGAGTGCTGGAGGGTTCATTAAACATGGAGGCACAGCTTCTCCTTTCCTTTTTGCTTGTAATTCCAGATCGTCAAGACGTTTTACAACTGTTTGCAATATTTTTGCAGTGACATCTGAGGATTGTGGCAGCTCCACTGTTTGCAATATTTTTGCAGTGACATCTGAGGATTGTGGCAGCTCCTCCCCGCTAGTTTGCAATATTTTTGCAGTGACATCTGAGGATTGTGGCAGCTCCTCCCCGCTAGTCGGCGTGGTGGTTCCAGAGGATTCGGTAGAGGGAGGCAGAGGCGGGTAGAACGAGGATGAGGGTGGTACCGGAGGCGCGGAGGGTGGTTCACTGGAAGGGGCTGTAGGGGGGGGTCGGCAGGATGCTCCGCCCGAGTCATTAAGTTTCGTCAACCCCGCCCCTCTAGGAGCCTTTGGCGGAGTTACTTCCGCATTTACTCCACAGTTCGCATCAACTCTGCTAGCAGGAACTTCCGTTTTTCCCGGCGTTTGCATCGACCCCGACGTAGCACTACCCATTTCATTTAATGAGATGAGACCTTCTTTTTCCCGCAGTTCAGAAACATTTTTACAGACAGCTCCAGACATGCCCTTCACGGCAGGCAACCCAAAAAATCGCGCAATAGGTCCCGGTTTACTTCTGGGCTTATCACTAGACACTCCCGGACCTAACATTTTGGCAGCGGCGCAAGCTACTTCTCTCTCCGCCTTCATCGCTTTCAAAGTCTCTAACACAGCGTTCCAGAGCCCACGAACCGCTTTTATTTCCTTCTCATCCTTTTCATCTCCCTCTATTGTTTTTTGCCACATTGTTCCTCCAAAATCCCGCCATTCCGAGACGGAAAACAACATGCAGGTGTCAGAAAAGTGACCCCAACTTTGTCCCAGCTTAATTAATCGAATTAATTGCTTCACTGGTGCTTCTATCCCTCTCTTGGAGAGGATTCCAGCGAGCAGCGTGGCTGCAGCTTCTATTTCCATCACTGCACCTGAGAGGTGAGGAGCGACCTCACACCAGCGTCTGCCCCGCTTCTGCCCCAAGCAGCGCTTCTCTCAGCCGTGGTTTCCCACTCCCCTCCTCTAGCTGCTTACCGCAGTCACGGAGATCTCAACGGCGAGTAACCATCCTCTGCTACCAGATGCCGGAGTGGGAGACGGACCCGGAGTAACGATGAGTCTCAATATGAGTATGGTCGTTCTCCTTTAATTAGACTATTCGACAGGTTTATATAGACAACCAAGCAAAGCACGCGCTAATAACAACTATACTATTGGATAACTACATTTGTCCATGCACCTAAAACAGTTACTTGGTTGGTACAAAGCTGCTGCTCACGCGCTGCTCACGCGAAGGGGGTCCGTCGACATTTCCCAGGCTTGGTTCCGCTTATCTTGTTTACCAAGTGCTCCTCCTGCTTTCTTCCTTATCTCAAGGACATTCCACCGTGACATCTGGTTCTTCAGCCATATCAAAGGCTGGAATGCTCACATCAATCAAATCGTGCCCTTTGTCACTCAACCACTCTCCCACAGGTGGAGCGCTAAGCTCAGTTTTTACAAAGAATGCTCGGCTTACAGGGCTTCCAGTAGGCCCATATCGATTATTTAATTGATGGAGTACTTTGGGAAGTCTCGTATCCCATTGAGTTTCCTGTGGTTTGAGACTCCTTTTCAACAAGCCATTAGCTCTTTCTACCATCCCATTTGATTGAGGGTAGTATGGTGTGTGGAATACCCATGTAATTCCCTCTTGTTTTGCCCAATCTTGCACTTCCTTACACGAAAAGTGTGAGCCATTATCACTCTGGATAACATCAGGAGTAGGTAGATTTGAGAACCAAAATGATAGCCCTCGCACTGTATTTCGCCCATCGGCTTTCCAACATTTAGTCGCCATAAGCAAGCCGGAGACTACTTCTGCCGGAGTGGGAGACGGACCCGGAGTAACGATGAGTCTCAATATGAGTATGGTCGTTCTCCTTTAATTAGACTATTCGACAGGTTTATATAGACAACCAAGCAAAGCACGCGCTAATAACAACTATACTATTGGATAACTACATTTGTCCATGCACCTAAAACAGTTACTTGGTTGGTACAAAGCTGCTGCTCACGCGCTGCTCACGCGAAGGGGGTCCGTCGACATTTCCCAGGCTTGGTTCCGCTTATCTTGTTTACCAAGTGCTCCTCCTGCTTTCTTCCTTATCTCAAGGACATTCCACCGTGACATCTGGTTCTTCAGCCATATCAAAGGCTGGAATGCTCACATCAATCAAATCGTGCCCTTTGTCACTCAACCACTCTCCCACATACTTCCACTCCTGTAAGGATGTATCGATATCCTGCAGAGGATTTGAATGGTCCGATATAATCAATTTGCCATGTAGACCATAAAGTTTTCCCTTCATTGATATGTAAAGGTGGTGCTTTAGCAGGATGATCTGCTTGTAATTTCAATCTACACTGAGGACATTCTGTAAGAATAGTTTCACAAGTTTTTCTATTTATAGGCCAGCCTTTACTCTGTGCAGCAAAGTAAAGTGCTTCTTTACCTGTGTGGCCTAGGTTTTGATGTAACCATTCTCCCAGTCGATACCACTCGGGATTTAAGGTGATTTTCCTAATTTTAGTTAGCTCATCTATCTTTTGATTCCACTTTGTGGCTGGTTGATTATCTTTAGCATGAGCTTTTACCCATCCCATCTTGAAAGGTGTTTTCCTGGCTATATCTAGTAATAATTGCCAATCTTTGTTTCTCCAAACTGGGGATCTATTTACTTCCCAATTCAAGGTTTCCCATTGACAGAGCCACTGTGTGGCACCGGCCCACACAGCATAGGAGTCTACATATATGATTTTTGCTCCATTCTGTGCTGCCAAAACAACTGCTCTTATTTCTCCTACTTGTGCACTGCCTTCACCTTCTTCTACTACTTGTTTGCCGGTGGTAATGTCTAATGCAACAGCCTTATATTGCCATTTACCGTTTACCCTTTTTGCTGAAGCATCTGTAAACCAAATGTTTTCTGTTGGTGTACCCTCAGTGAGGGGTGGTGCATCCAGAATGGGTGAAGGTTTAAAAGGTTGTTGTAAAGCTAAAGGGTCTGTGTTTATGGGCATCTGCAATTTGGAAACCTTAGTGTGTCCTTCAGTTAGTTGCATATTTTCTGCAACTCCTGTTAGGTAGGCATACCATTTTCGGACAGTGGGTTTTTGTGCAACTCCTTCTGGGGGAGCAGTCCCCTTCAGGATTGCTTCTAGTAAATTAAATGGTCCTCTAGTTTGCACAGGTTGTCCCTGAATGTATTTTCTCAACTTGTTTAACTGCTCGGACTAAAGATTAAAGTCCCTTTTCCCATTCAGAGTATCGTTGTTCTGTTTCTTTAAATGCGGTTGAGCTAAACAATAAAGGTGTTTTTGGCCCATCGGGCCCAGTTTGGAACAGGTTACAGTAAGTAGCATGTTCGGCGAAACCCCATTCGGCTATAATAGGGTCGCGGGGGTGTACTGGTCCCAGTGACTGATAGGTTTTTAACTCTTCGGTTAGAGTTTTGACTGCCTCTTTATGTTCTAATTTCCACTCCCAGGGTTTGCCTTTCCGTAAGAGTGAGTATAAGGGACGGAAATGATAGAAAATCCAGGCACATGTTTCCTCCAATATCCTAAAGTTCCCATTAATTGTTGTAACTCCTTCCTTGATTGGGGCATTTGCAGCTCTTCAATTTTTCTTAAGGTATCTGGAGGAATCACTGCACTGCCTGCTATCCACCAAGTACCTAAAAATTTTACTTCTTTGCTTGGTCCCTGACATTTTCCAGGTGGAATCTCAATTTCTGCTTTATTTAGTGCTTGCCATACTGCTGCTGCCGCTTCCCCAACCTTTTCAGGGGAAGTTCCTCCAATCAGAATATCATCTATATATTGGTACAGTTTCACTTCTTGGGGGAGTGAGACTGTCTGTAAAAGTTCAGCAAGCGCAGCATGAGCAATCGTGGGTGAATGTTTATACCCCTGTGGGAGTCTGTTAAAGGTGTATTGTATTCCCTCCCAAGTGCAAGCAAACTTCTCTTTATCCTCCTCCTTTAAGGGAACCATAAAGAACATATCTTTTACATCTAGGGCTGCCATCCATGGGTGTGCAGCTGCTTGCAAAGTAGCTGTTAAGTTGGCAATGTTTGGCACAGCTGCTGTGAGCGGGGCTGTATTGGCGTTCCGGCGCCGATAATCGACAGTTAAACGCCACCTCCCGTCTGGTTTCCGGACGGGCCAGACAGGTGAGTTATATGGGGAGTGCATTCTGGAGATACTTTGTCGTTTCTCCAAACCAGCTATGACTTCAGAAATTCCATTTCGTGCCGCAGCAGAAATGGGATATTGCGGTACGTTAGTGATTTTTGACTCGGGGAGCGCAGGGGCTGCGCGCAGTGCCCGCACTGCAGCCTCCCGGCTTCTGCTGGGGTTGGGATCGATGTTCGAGCCGAAGGACCACACGCTGCCATTCGGCAGGCGCCAGGTTCGTCCGTTTAAAACATCGAAACCTAAAATATTTTCATGGTGTTCTTTAATTGCAAAGCGAGTACTCGACATGCGCTTCTCGCCCGGGAGCCATAAATTGACCTTGGCAGTTTGGCACTGAACACTCGCTCCGTTCACGCCGGTAATTTTAAGTCTTTGCCGTCTGGGTCGTACACCCAGCTTCTCGGCATCTTGTTGTGTTAATAGTGAAATTTGTGGTCCCCCGTATCTATTAAAAACTTTACCAATTGTCTTTGAGGACCAACTGGAATTACAATGTATGGGCCGTTATCACTTATCCACTGATAAGCCTCCACTTTCCGGACAGGCAGGCCCAGTTGCCTTCCGGACACTACTCGTTTTTTGACTTCATGTCCTGCAATTCCTCCCTAAGGGGGAGGAAGGGGTTGTCTCCCCTTTTGGGGTGTGGCGCAGGAGGAGTTGAAATACGCTCCTTCCTTTCACCGTTATCTCGTTTTTGAAATGCTTCAATTAGACTCAAAATAATGCCAGTAGGCTGACCTTGAATCGCAGCTCTGGGAATGCCTAAAGCTAATGCATTCCTCCACTACTCATTCCTCTGTTCTTGAGATTCTGTTTGGGGGTTTTTAAATTTGTTTCCCTTCGATCTAGTTTCTGTTCCCCGTTTTATGGGTCTTACTTTGTGATCTTCTCCCCGGGGCTTCAGGTTTTGTTTTTCAGCTGGTGCATCGTCCCAGCCCATCTCACGGCTGTAGTTCACAATGCCGTGCATCAATTCTGCCCAGGTAGGGAGCTGCTTGTGGGCATTTTGAGCGTTGTCACCTAGTCCCTCATTGTGTTCTGTGTCTTTCTTGATCTCATCTCGTTTTGCAACTAAATGGGATTTAAGAATTGCCGGGGCTCCTCTAATCAGTGGTTTTAACATTGCGAAATCTACTGTAGCAGACAGTGGGACATCATGGGACCCTCGTTTGTGCATGGCTTGTATACAGGCGGCTTTTGTGATGGCTGTAGAGAGCTCACTTAAAGATTTAATGGGAATTATGGAAGGTTCACCTCGCTCCATGCTGTCTATTCCTCCAGCCCAATAAGCTACTCGGCTGGTGATAGAATGAGGTGTATTTGTCGGGTCAGGTCCTAAATTTAAGAAAACTCCCGGACCCCAATAGCCACTTGCTTCATCCTCAGTCAACATTATTCGGTCACCGCCACTGAGGCATAGTCGCCACAAGTATTCTGTTTCAGTTTCACCTGGTTTTCTGCTATATCTCTCTTGCAAATTTGTCAATTGCAACGGATCCCAGGGGATGGTTCGCGTAGTATGTCGCGGATGACCACCCCGAGGACCCACAGTTCTTTCTGTTTTAACAATGGGTCTGGCTTCATACTCAGGAGGATTTGTGGGGAACAAAGGGTCGTCATCTTCTGGCTCGCTGTCATCGGGATCACCCCAGATGTCTCCATCCCAGTCTTCAGGGGATACTATTAGTTTCCTAATCTGTACGATGTCGGGGGGGCGGGGAGCATGTATAAGCATCATCTCGACCTTTTCTCACAACTTTTGTCTTTTTTCCTTTTCCTCCTGTAACTGTTTCTGCAGTTGTTCAATTTTAAAAGATAGTAACAACTCAGTTGCCTTTCTACCTTCTATTTCTTTCTCTAGGTCCTGCTCCTTTTTATTTCTGTTGTCTCTTTCCTGATGTGCAGCTTCTAAACAGGCACCTAGCATCTTGCAGATAATTCCTTTCCCTTTTCCATCTTTTGTGTGGCCTCTAGTTACTTTTAGGTGTTCTTCAATGGCTTCCCAATTATGCCAATTGTCACGAGTCCATTCTGCTGAGAATGTGGGACTCAGATTCACTCCATGCCTCCGTAAATAATCAGTGATACTGCTTGCCATCCTGCCGACTACGCCAATTTGTCGCGGAAGGAGTGAGCGTGCACTTCACTCGTAAGAGAGAAGTAAAAATATAGTTTATTGATACAGAATAGGGAGTTAACAAAGTTCAATGCGACAGTGTTTTAACAAGATTCGATGGCGAGGCACACTTGATTATTTACTGCATAGAGGACAGGGTCAGACAAAACTGTCAGGGAGACCCTCCCGTTGAGTCATGAGGTTCGGAAGGATCCCCTTGCTTTCTAAACTCCTTCTCAGAGAGGAGTCTAGGTGTGGCTAGATCCAGTCCTAGTCCCAGACTTGGTCAACGGTTTATATCTAAAGGATTATATGTGCGCAATCAATCCTTTATATCACTTAGCTAAGATTTCAAAGTTTAGCATGCTGTTAGTCACTTACCGAGGATCTGTTGCGGCAAGGAATCTCTCAACCTCGAGGAGTAACCTTGAGAGGCGTCCCTGCTCAAGGGGAGATCCTGGCGTGCAGCCCGCTGCCGTGCAGGAGAGCTCAAAGGGCTCTTGGGCTGCTCCCTATTTATGGGGATAAGATGATTGACCCATAGTCATATTTGCATGCCGACCACAGGTTTTAGTTTCTTCAGTGGGCACATTGCACTAGGCTATTGCCCTAGGCTATTGTGTTGTTATCTGTCTCCTGAATTCACTTTAAGCTGATGCAGCCATTGTGACCAGATGCATCCATTACAATCACCGCTGGTGGTTATCACCTAAGCAGGGTTACAGAAGATAAAGGTCGGGGGCGGGGGAAGCACACCGTCACAGTACCCAGAGAACAATTGGCCCTACTATTAAAGCCTGAGGCAAAGAAGGCATTAAGTACCTCAGCCTTTTCCTCATCCTTGGTCACTGTGTTCCCTCCCCCGCCTACTAGGGGCTGTAGATTCTCCTTAGCTCTCCTTTTGCTGCTAATGTATTTGAAGAAGTATTTTTTGTTGTCTATTACGGCAGTAGCCAGATTGAGCTCTAGCTCGGCTTTGGCCCTTCTAATTTTCTCCCTGCACAACCTCGCTGCACCTTTGTAGTCCTCTTGACTTGCCTGCCCCTTCTTCCAGAGGTTGTAGACTCTCCTCTTTTTCCTGCGTTCGAGCCAAAGCTCTCTGTTCAGCCAGGCCGGTCTTCTTCCCCACAGGCTCGTCTTTCGGCACCTGGGGACAGCCTGCTCTTGTGCCTTTAGGACTTCCTCCTTAAAGAATGTCCAGCCTTCCTGGACTCCTTTGCCCTTCAGGACTGCCTCCCAGGGGACTCTGTCGACCAGTCTCCTAAACAGGCCAAAGTCTGCCCTCCGGAAGTCTAAGGTGGCAGTTTTGCTGACCCCCCTCGTTGGTTCTCCAAGTATCAAACACTCCATCATTTCATGATCACTCTGCCCAAGACGGCCTCCAACCATCACATGGCTCACAAGTCCTTCTCTGTTCGTGAACAAGAGGTCCAGCAGGGCACCTTCCCTAGTTGGCTCACTCACCAGCTGTGTCAGGAAGTTATCATCTGCCACACACTCCAGGAACCTCCTAGACTGTTTCCTCTCCACTGGATTGTGTTTCCAGCAGACATCCGGCAGGTTGAAGTCCCCCACAAGAACGAGGGCTAGCGATCATGAGGCTTCTCCCAGCTGCTTACAGAATAGTTCATCTGTCTCCTCATCTTGGTTGGGTGGTCTGTAACAGACTCCCACCACAATATCTGCCTTGTTGGCCTTCCCCCTGATTCTTACCCATAGACACTCCACCCTATCATCACCATCATTAAGCTCTAAACATTCCAGACACTCCCTAACATACAGGGCTACCCCACCTCCTCTCCTGCCTTGCCTGTCCCTCCTGAAGAGTTTATAGCCATCCATCGCTGCACTCCAGTTGTGCGAATCATCCCACCATGTTTCCGTGATGGCAACCATATCATAGTTTTCCTGGTGTACAAACAGCTTTGGGGGGCAGGGAAGCATGTTTTGATTGCAGTCAGTACATACATGTTACCTTCTCTACTTTACCAGGTTTAAAGCATCTTGGCTGACAATGGTGAGGGCATTTTGTTTTGTTAGCATAGGGAACGCGAGTGTTCATGCGGAAATGTTTTCCAGCTATAACTGTCACTGGACACTTTTTAATTAAGTGTGTGTGTGCGTGCATATGGTGTTCAAATAACATCTAATAAAGCACCTACCTGCCTTGTTTCCATCAGCAAATATTTAACTGTGGTATAAATCTGTTCAGTAATTTAAACCTGCATTGACTAAAAGTGTAATGGAGTGTAATTTTAAGATGTCATTTAGTTGGATTTTGTTAAAATTGGTGCTAAATCAGTAAGAAATCACTGGTTATATTTTTATATACATTCATTTTTCCTTTAATTGTTACTGTGGATTTCTCTTATGCCTAAGTTATGAGGGGTTGGTGTCCGGTGTTTTTGAACCATGTGTTGGGTGCTCAAAATATTGTTGATACCTTAGAAAAATTTGAAAAACTTTTTTTTAGTTTTCTGTCTGAAAGAGAACCACCTGAAAACTGGTGGTGATTAAATACATTAGAGCACTCCCATTCTTCTCCCCAAAGACTGAGGAGTGGTCAGATGAATGATTAGAAAAATGTGTTGCTTTTGAAAGACTGATAAAACTATTAGAAGCTAAAGTACAATATACTAAAATATACTCAGTTCAGATGATGTTTTCTTTGCTTTTAATCTTGTAATGTATCTTGAGCTGTGCTTTATGTAGAATATTTCAGAAATGGATTTGCACAGAGGGAATATTATATATTAAAGCTAACTAATTTCATCTTATGGCTATAAAGAGATTTTAGTAAATTTTGTTACTGTATTTCTCCCTCAGCTACGACACAGTGAAGGAATCTTTCATTGAATAATGATTTTCTAATGCAGCTCATTAGAGATGTTAAAATTAATTTACCTGTAGTAATTTGGAAAATGGTATCCAATCTTTGTGTCAGCAAGTTTTATTTAGGGTTAAACTGAAAAAGATTTGTAGTCCTGACATTTATTAGAAAGTAGGAAGGTTGATAGCTCCTATAAAACCATGCATTCAACTGCTCATTATAACTGGAAAGAAAAATAGCACGATGTTATAACTTTATGCATTATTTGTATATTTAAATAGATACAGTCTGATAATGGAATGTTTGATACAAGAAATCTTCCTAAACTGAGGATTGTTTTGTTGCTTTTGAGTGTTGGTACTAATTGAGATCTATTAATGAATTAAAATGTGTTGTGTAACACTCCTCGCTTCACAGCTTCTGTTCACAGGACATGTGTCATTGTGTTACCCTTCGCTGTTCTGTCTGTGGCTTGTTAAACTGAGACAGATAATTAAATGATAAAATCTTTTAATAGAAGTATTCCATTCATCTGAAAATCATTAATCAAATATCTGCCTAAAAGTCCCATCTGCTATGGAACGAAAATCTATTGTAACGGTTATATTTCAGCAGTTTCTAACTGCAGATTAATTTTTGTAGGATTTCAAATTTTAAGAATTTTTCTTTAAGAATCACTAATTGTAATCAGTTGAAGTTAAAATGCAGCTGGCATTTTAAGAAATTACTGGCAATTTCAACAAAATGAAGCAATTTTTAGGTTCTGAGAGTTGTGGAATTGAAACCAGTGGTACTGTAACAACTCCTTCCATGTGACAGAAGTGAGGCATGGCAAGGCAGAAGATGATACTTTGTTGAAAGCAATCCTTTAAATTTTGAAGGTTTAAAACTTAATTTTTTAACAAACATTTTAAACAACTTATTTTCCATTTTTCTCCAGCTGTATCTTTTATTGCTTAGTGTCCAGTATACATACTTCACTATACCTGATATCTCTACCACTTTATTGCTTTTCTGGATGCTGATGGAACTGTTGCTAAGTACGGACAAAGATGACTTCTGTCAGGAGGAAGGGCTTGTGTGCTCTGATTTTCTCTAATAACATTGTTGATCCTTTTACAAAGAGTGTCTGCAAGGCTGCCAGCTGAGAAGTGCCAGTCTCAGTCATGCCAGTTTAGGCTCTGGTCTTGCCAGATTTTGCATTTGGAAATCCTCATAAAATTTAAATGTTTGAAAGTGCTACAGGTACATGCAAAATGTGTTCTAACTCTATAGATTTAATAGAAAGTCATTTAGTTGTATTTTGGATTATCTTAATGGACTATTTTTCTCTCTGGTAACATTAAAGTTTTGCAGAAAGGGTGATGTTGACTGTTCAGTGCTCAGTTGCTTCTCCACAATGGCAAATTTGGGCCTAATCTTTGTTGGGACCAAAAGACCTCTGAGAAGAGCTGGCAGGGACTGCTTTTAAGAAAAGACGTTTGAGAATGGTATTTAAAAGAACACATCTTCAGAAAGTGTTATCTGATAGACAAGAAACAAAAGTAAGACCTTGCTTCATATCATTACAGGTATTTTACCATTAACTTTGAGTTAAGGCTGTTGGCCTTGCCATCATGGCTAAATTCCAAGCTATGTAATGCCATTTTGCCTCCCTTAATTCCAATCTTATGTTAATTGGAAACTATTCCTCCTAAAACCAGTTTCATAATGTTGCTGAAGCAGAGTGGTGTTAGTGTTTCACCCCGTGTGTAATTGCATTTTCAGTGGTGAGGTGAAATTATGACTCTGTGCAGCTTTTAGTGTTTTGGACTTGCTGTCTGAATCATTCCCTAGTTCCCCTCAAAATACAGCACAAATAGTATTGGAAAATTAGAATTTGGAATAGTTCCTTCTTAAAGCATTTCTGAAACTTTATAGACAGCTACAGGTCAGACCAGGAATTTGACTGGGTGATAAAGAAAATGTCATTTTTGCTCTAATTTTCAAGTACAGTAACAAACATCTTAATTATCCAAACATACAAAAGAACATTTTGCCATATCTTGGCACTTGGAACTGGCTTTCCTTATGTTTGTCTTTCTGTTTATTACTGGCCCCTTGCATTCTGCTACTCATTCATTTGAAAAATATGAGCAGAAAAGACAAATGTCTACAAAATATGCAACCTGGCACCTACCAATTGTGTGGATTGAAAAGCTATGAAAAAATGCTACGGCAGTGATACTTTTAGAGTGATGGATATTGCCTTGTTCACAGTCAGGGAATTTGTTTGTCTAATAATGCCTGTAATAGAGTTGGAGCTATCTCTAATAATTAATTGACTGAATGAAGCAAGACCCAACAGAGTGATGCTTCTCCATCTGTGATAGGGTTCCTTTGGATTGCTACCATCAGCGTTTGCAGTGGGAGTGGGCCTAAGTCTGTTGATTTTGGTTCATCATGGAAAACCTGAGCCACAGGACAATTGTTGTTGCCACTGCTCTCATTCCTCTGCTGTCCCTTCCAGCATGAATTGAGTGAGATGGAAGGAACCTTCCCTCGGTTACAGTACCTCCCCCTCAATACAGTGGGTAATCCCACGCAGCCTTATGACATGATGCAGTCAGGGCTCTGCAGCCCCTCACTTAAGTTTGGGGCTGTATCTTGCATCCCTGTAAAGGAAGTCTAGCTGGCACTAACATAAATAAGAGAGGTTTGGCTTTAACAATGCCTGGGGCATGCACAGGAATCCTTTTTCTCCAGAGCGGTCTAAGGCTTTTCATACTTTCCAGCAGCCATCTTGTCATTTTCTCAGGGTGAAGCTCAGCTTTGTATAGCAAGCTCAACAACAGGCCTGGACCATGAGCCCTGCTTAAGCCCTGTTTTGGAAGCCTGGGTGGTATGTAAACTGTGCCCAAGCTCTCCTAACAGAGGTGATCCCCCCTTCTGTGAAGACTGAGAGTATTGACACAGGAAATAACATCTTGGGACTTCATACTTTGGGAAATTATATTATGGCTTGCCAGGTTGTGGCAAATTCTAGTCTAGATTTTTATATAAATGTTTGCTTTCTGTTACAAATTAATTATAATTTTGAGTTTTAATACTGTCTGTGATCTTTGAAATAATCCATTTGATTTTTATTTCTTTTGCAGCTTGGATAAGAAAAAAAAGAGGATCCACCCACCACTGAGTTGAGAGATTAAGTGTCTTTAAATTTTCAATTGTTGTAAACTACAATAATTCATTTATAGTGGACTCATCTGTCCAGTAATTTGTCACTTTTGGTGGAGAATTTAGTATGTTGCTTGCCTAATTGATGAAATTATACACAGACTAGATATCTAACACTTAGGAAAAAGAAAAATAAATGGAAATATAAACTCCAATGTTCTTTAGTTGTTTCTTTTAGCTACATGAAGTTAGAGTCTTTAAGATGATGATGGCCATTCAAGAGTTTCTGTAATGAAACAAATTCTGAAATTACTGCTGTGAATTTTTAAAACAGGTCCTCTATGTATTGATGCAAATTTTTTTTCATGGTAGTTGACATTAAAATGCAGGTTTCAAATCCAATTGCCAGCGTATTCATCTACATTCATTCTACAGGAAAACAAATTGCATTAACATTTTACAATATCAATGAGATGGGGGAGTTGCAGCCATGACTTTTTCCATAAGTGGTTTCTAATGGAACGAAGCAGGGAAATATCCCACAGTCTGATGAGTTTGTAAAGAGTGGAACGAGTTTGACTGTTGATCTGTGTATACAGACGCACGCACATACACTGCTTGCCCTGGATTTGTATTGCAAGTTGCTAAGTGCCAGCTAGGAATGAGTGAGTAGATGAGGCATGGATTACTACAGAAGATTCAAACTGACACCCACAGGGGCAGATACTTGACTTGCATCAGTAGAAATAACTGTGCCGAATTCAGTGAAGCTGTGTTGGCATGCTCTAGCCAAGGATTTGGTCACTGAGATCTTCTGAAATATACTAGTCTGTGAAAAGTTGTCCTTCCTGCCCCTGTGTTAAGATGACCTGGGGAAGCTTGTCAGCTTATGTTTACAAGCCATAACTCATTGAAATGAGCTCCCACACAACTTACAGCTTTTCAACTATTTCTCTCTGCCTCTTTTTCCCACTTGCTGCTGAAGTTGTAGAGATAATAAGGGCTATAATACATCCACGAATGGAAGAAAATTAAGTTAAAATTATCCTCAAAGCTTTTTAGGACCTAAAACAAATCACAACACACTTTTCTTTGCATTAGCATTTGGAGAAGTATTAAGTGTGATTTTTTTTTAATTATTTTTTTTTTCTCCCTCATCATCCTAGTTATTTGTGCAGAAGGGATACTTCAGCAGTTGTTCTGCCTAATCTTGGACTGATCTCCTTTTAAGTAGCTCTGGCTCATACTAACTCTATACATACAACTTTTATTGTTGAAATTATCACCTCGTGATACTTGAAGATGGGGGGTGTTGCAGTGTTGCACGTCTTTTTTCCTATCATTTCCATGAGCCAGATTGCCTTGATAATTGTGCTAAGATGAACCTGCCCCAGAGAACACGGGCCGCCCTGGTTTTGGAATTGGTGCAATAAAGCTCCTTCTGGCACTGGAGGTGTTGGTTCTGTTTCAAAATAGGGAGCAAGGAGTCTCCGCAGGTGAGAGAACTGTGGATCAATAGTGTTCTAAATATTTTATCTTCCAGAAAAAGAAATTTATGGTGAATGAAAGATTATTTGGAGTAATGGTGCATTCAGAGTTACAGGACTGCTTATACCTTTAGTTTCATGAGGTAATAGATCTGAAAAATAATTTAGCAGCTAGGTACTTTATCTGCAGGGCTGTGCATTGACCTTATCAGAGCAGAAGTGATATACCAGGAATTTGAAAAGTAGTTTTCTTTCAAGTAATCTCTAAATTGTTTTTTCCTGTATAAGAAAAGCTACTTCAAATATATGTCTGTTAAAAATTCTTGCTAATATTTTGAAAATAATACTGCAGTCACATTTTAAATATGTAATAGCGCAGCTGAATTTTTTTTTCTGTATTAGTGTAGGGTGATATCTATGATTTACTTTTCTCCTGATTTGAAACCCTTATACCACAAACCTTTATATCACAATATAATTATAATTATACTAGTGAAGTACATATAGAATACTGTTTTTTCTCTATTTGTAGGACCGATTGGCTTTAGTGTTTTAGCTACATAAACTGTACTGGCTGCTATTCTGTATTATATTCCCTTTTTTATGCTAATGCTGATATGGTAAACTGCTGTTTGACAGCTATGGAACGAGGGAATATTTGTGACCATATTTCATGTTGAAACCCTGTGTAACAAATCTTAAATACAGCTTCACAGATCAGCTGGACACATCTTACTAATAGCACTGATGACCATATTTGGGAACCAATGGCTTGGTGAATAGTGTAGGCCAACAAAATGTAATTCAGAATCACCATGACATGTCAGTCACTTAAGTGAGAATGAATGCGAGTTGTCCTTCCTTACACTGGTCAAGGTAGCTAGGTCATGACACCAGCTAAGTCTGTTGATGGTGTTCTTAAGACTTGATAATGTTTTGGGATCAGGCCATTCTTCCACAAACACCTAACTAACTGATCTCTTTTTTTTGTTTCCATGATAAAGCTTTCATTTTCTCACAGAAGAAATTGCTTTAAATATCTTTATCTTTAGATTCTAATTTTTCTTCTGGAAGAATACTCCAGTGACTTCACAAGACAACTTGCTCAGTGTTTAGTGTTTCACATATTTACAGTTTCTTTCCTCCCTGCCCCCCCCCCCCCCACCTCCCCGTTTCCCATTTTTTGGAGGAAGTCACTTAGAGCAGGACTTCTGTGTGCTGGGTGTGCTGGGTTAGTCATAACCCAAGAATGCTGCTCATTGCCTTGGTTATTTCTAATCTGACCAGTAATGTAAGGCATGTTATTGGTTGGAAGCCTTGGGTTTTGAAAGCTAGCTTCTGGGGTACTGGAAACAGTTGGTTGCCTTTTGATTTTATTACAGCTTGAAATACGCCAAGTCTCATTCTCAACTCAGTTATGATGAGGGTGATAACTTTGCAAATGAATCCAGATCAAGTTGTTTCTTATCTTGTGCTTAAACATATTCTATTCCTATGATAATTAGGTAGTCCATTTTGGCAGAGAATTTTGGATCACATCTGCACCCAGTGTAAGCATGCATGTGTGCATACACATACATATACACATACTGCTTTATAGCAGGTGAGAATCTGAGCTTGTATATGTATATTTTTGCATTACTATAGCATTCTGTCATCTGTCCTTTTACATATATTGTGTATGGTCCTATATGGTTGGCTGAGGAAAATTTGTCATTACCTTTATTCCTGTGCAGCTGTAAATGATATTTTAACCAATTTAACAAGTGATGAATAATTAAGTAGACTATTACATTTCTTTATTATGTATATAGGAAAATAGATGTATGTAGCATATTTTTTGGCAAATAGGAAATATGTCCTTGTGTAGAGAGCTTACAGTTTTAAATTAATGAAAATGTTTTAAAGGCTACAGATATTAAAATATTTTAATCAAATGCTATTTTGTGGAAGCAGATTTAATAATTTATCACTTTACATGCAAATTAGTTTACCTGCTAAGCATTCACGTTGTTAGAAGTTATTAACAAAAGTTGTCTTGGGATATAGCAGTTGTTTTATAGGAGTGATGTTCCATCCATGCAAATTATTTCTTTAAGAGACTATTCCCTTCCATTCTTCAAGCCATAGTCCACTTTCAGTATGGCTCATCAACTAGGTTGTAAGGTAAATGTAAACTTGCTGTTTCGCATATACTCCTACCTCTCAGTTTTCCTACTGGCTACAGATTTCACTCCTGATTTAAAACATGGCATCTTTATATTTTGGATTTTTCACATCTCAGTTGCAAAGGAAATAAAAAATGCTCTTGGGGGCAGGGGGAAAATCCTTCTCCTGAGGACTCCTTTTTTGGGCCTATGTTGCTATTCCATCACCAAAATGGAACTCCCCAAATTTAAAAGACATTAAACAATGTAACACCTATAGGACCACTGTGAGTATGTCTCACTCTTTTTATGCACCTTCATGAATTTCATATAAAATTCTGCTGACAAGAACTTCTCAAGACTTCTCAGTGCTTTGGTGATAAGGCAACTTTGCATAGCATGGACAAGCTTTGCTGTGTTCTAAATCTCCTGTTTTCATTCTGGGTGACAATACCTTTTTTTTTTTTTAAAAAAAAAAAGCTTCATTTAAGATTTGAGATAGCATTATGTAAGTATATTCAAAAGATTAATGAAAGAAATTGTTATTTTCTGTTGGTGCAGCTCCTAATTGAGATAGTGGCTGGATGCATAAGATACTTGGAAGTTTTGGTTTTGGTGCCTGTTTCAAAAGATTATCTACCTCTCTATCTGTCTCTCATATTTATACGATCAATGCATATGTAACACATAGCCAGATTTTCCCCCACATAGATAGTGGGAGTCATATCATTAAAATCAGTTTAGATATCTTGTATCTAAAAGACACATTGAGTCTTCTAAACCTGGAGTTAAGGAACTAAGAGGCATATTTTTAAGGATGTAGCAAACCTTAAAAATATCAGGCATCTAGTGAGGTTTCTAAGCCTTTCTGTGCCTAACTTCCATTTGATTTCTTTAGCATTTCTGATTTCAGAGGGCATCAGATTTGTAGGGGCTTTTAAAGAATCCTACTGTCTGTAACACAAGGTACCTGAATGTATTTAGAAAGCTAACCTTTGTTTTTTCCCATAACAGACCTTGTAGCAACGCGCTACTTCTGACAATGTCCTGAGGTTCTAAAGTATCTGAGTAACTTGGCGTTGTTTATGACCTTGTCTGTAGAATGGAGCTAGAAATAAAGTTACAGGCAATTTTGGGGTGCCAGAAAATGTGCGAGGAAAAACCAGAGAAGGTTCTCATGGCAATGCCTAGAGAAACTGGTATGGAGAGAAATGTGGTTCATCTCTGAACCTGCCAATGTGATATCCTGCAGTTGCCAGATGTGTACCTATAGTAAAACTACTCTGTGAACACAGATCTTTGTACTAGAAGTCACTTCGCTGTTAAGCTAGATGCCACTTCCTCTGTAGTGCACACAGGGCTGCATAGCTACAAGTATTCTCAATTTAAATTGAAACATCACTGTTGCTTTGTGTGCATGTGTATGTATGTTAATATTTCATGGGAGGTAAAGTAGAATTGCGTGTTCCTTTAACTAGCGTCAAGAGCCTGAAAATAGTTTGAAATAGAAAATACCACAGTAAATGACTGCTTTTCTCATGCATTATGTACTTGTTACACAGTAATAAAACTCAGTGGCTTCTGAATTGCACAGTTGGATAGAAGGTGAAATGTTAAAAAAAAAACCTTTTTGTGACAGCTCCTGTCTTCTTTCAAACTATTTCTAGCATTTCCATAATTCTCTGTTTTGACAACCTCCTTGTCAAGGGAGGAAAAATGTACTTCAGTGAGTTGTAATAAGCGTAATGTTTTGATGATTGTCGCCCCCCCCCCCCCAATAATTACATTGAAATTACGTTCTGTTTGGTTGCCACAATGCATACCCACTTTTCCCATTTATTTGATCATAAGTATTATTTATTTGAGAGATGCTATGATGAAAACTAGCTTCAGTCATAGAGATTAGTTTACACAGAATTCACGTTCCTTTAACCAGAATGGGATGCCATTTAGAAAAATTCTTTGTTTGACACTGTTGGGATTGCACATTATAGTTTTGCTTCTATCTTCTTTCAGATGCTTCAGTTGAGAAGTTTTAAAATGAGAACTCTGACATGGAGATTGTACATTCTTGCATAGAGAACAGGACTTAGCAAATGAGTATTTTACTCCTGAAGCCACAAAAAGCTGCAGAATATGATTTACAGTTCTTGGAAATGCTGTTTAAAAAGCACAGGGATAAACATTTCTTCTGAGCTAAATATTTTCCACCACTGTTGTCCAGGATCCTGGGATCACAACCAGGATTGAAACTTTGGGACACATTCAAATGATTTGACTTCTATTTGCATAGTAAGTGCATGATTCCAGAGAGGATTATTAGTGCAGTAAAATTTGACAATATAAAGAGCTGAGCTAGAAAGGTCTAAATAGAAGGGAGTGGTCAGAGAAGTAAAAAAAAAAAAAAAAGCGAGAGCTTGAAGAGTCATAGAATCATAGAATGGTTTGGGTTGGAAGGGACCTTTACAGGTCATCTAGTCCAACCTCCCTGCAATGAGCAGGGACATCTTCCACTAGATCAGGTCGATCAGAGCCCTGTCCAACCTGACCTTGAATGTTTCCAGGGATGGGGCATCTACCACCTCTCTGGGCATCCTGTTCCAGTGTTTCACCACCCTCATAGTGAAGAATTTCTTCCTTATATCTAGTCTGAATCTACCCTCTTTCAGTTTAAAACCATTACCCCTTGTCCTATCGCTACAGGCCCTACTAAAAAGTCTGTCCCCCTCTTTCTTATAAGCCCCCTTTAAGTATTGAAAGGCCGCAATAAGGTCTCCCCGGAGCCTTCTCTTCTCCAGGCTGAACAACCCCAACTCTCTCAGCCTGTCCTCGTAGGAGAGATGTTCCATCCCTCTGATCATTTTTGTGGCCCTCCTCTGGACCTGCTCCAACAGGTCCATGTCTTTCCTGTGTTGAGGGCTCCAGAGCTGGACGCAGTACTCCAGGTGGGGTCTCACCAGAGCGGAGTGGAGGGGCAGAACCACCTCCCTCGACCTGCTGGCCACGCTTCTTTTGATGCAGCCCAGGATACGGTTGGCTTTCTGGGCTGCAAGTGCACATTGCTGGCTCATGTCCAGCTTTTCATCCACCAATACCCCCAAGTCCTTATCTGCAGGGCTGCTCTCAATCCCTTCATCCCCCAGCCTGTATTGATACCAGGGGTTATTGCCCAGTATAAAATCGAGTTTTTCCTCTTATTCTCTTTAACTTTGTCCTCAGGTTTGAAACATAGGTGCTTGTCAGCCTCCACAGAAGAGTATCGAGGCACCAAGTTGTCCCATTACTTCCAGTTTGCCTATGCTGCAGATCCCAAGGCTGTAGGGGAGAGAGCTGCTGACACTCTGCTACTCCTCTCCATATGGGAGGGAGTGCATGGAGCATTGGCTCTGTCTCCTAATTCACTGTCAGCACAGCTGAACGGGGGTGGAGGGAGAAGTAACACGTACCAGGAAAAGGGCTGGTACAGATTATATCATATGTAGAGTAAGAGGAAAGCAAGGAACAAATTGGGACTGAGTCACAGCTACAGTTCCTTGTTTGCTCTGTGGGCATCAAGGCTACGCATTGCCCTTTATTCAGGGCAGAGTGCAATGGTGCCAGGCTAGTTTGTGATTTTTGCTGCTTCTACACAGTTTCATCTGTGGTCTTGAACATATATTTAGTTCTGTACAAAAATATTTGCAGTATTATAAAAATAATTCAGTAGCAAACCCTTACTGACTCCATGTGTTGCCGACATGCTTTACATCCCAGTGTCTGTGCCTTTTCTCTTCCTTTTGCCTCTCATTACAATATGTTCTTGCCAAATACGTGTGCTACACTGTGGTGCCCTAGAGACTATTTCAGGTCATGCCAGAGATTCTGTAGCTCAGAAGTAGCAATATAATAATTCAGTAATAGTTAGAATTGGTTCTCTGTAGATTCGATTTAAACAAAAATTGCTGTCAGTTAGAATTAGTATTTAACTGATTTAGCTTGATAGTAAATGTGGTACTAGCACTGCATTTAAAACTAAATATTGGGCTGTCATCAAAGCATATATTTGTACGTATATTTGTAATTAATATATTGGTTTAACACACATTAATTGTGGAGTGCTTTAAACCTTAATTGCAATTTTTGTGCTGTTACTGATTGATTCCAAAGAATTAGTGCACCTCTCATTTACAGGATTAGGAACCCAAAATGCACAAACAGCCTTCATCTAGAGTGAACTGTAACAGATGATCCTAAGGAGTTACCTTTCCCTTACAATAGAATGGGAGTCAGAGTTTCCCCTTTCAAAAACCTGTGGTAGCATTAGAGGTCTGTTTCTGTATCTGATTATGTTTAAGGGGTTGTTGCAGGTTGTAAGCAGAAGTAACTGTTCTAAAACAGCAGCTATGTTAGTTTAATAATTTGTTTGGGTAATTTATCTGATTTATGTTAAAAGGTCAAAAAAGCTGTTCTACAAAGCCTAGACAATGAAAGATGCCATAAATTGTGATGTATCCAACAAAGATCATTCAGATCAGTTTACTTTTGAATTATGCAGGGTGCGTCCTTCTAAAAAATCACATCAAGTGCACAGAACACAGTCCATATTTTAATATTGCAACTGGTCAGAGATTTGCTCTAAAACAAAATCTGAATAAAGCAAATCTTACATTGATTTGACTAACGTTGATTGACCGAAGATATTTAGCAAGTATGTTCTTTACAAAATTAGCAGTCAGCTGGCTCAGTGTTTGATTTAAATAAGGATTTTAGCAAAGCCAGGTATGTCTTCCTAATTCAAACTGCTCTTCTGTTTTTGCCATGCACTGACACAGCCCTTCATTTACCACACTATTTCTTATTCCCAACCTGCTCATGCTCAGTTGCTGAGTTAACAAGACCTGCCCTGGGTCAGAACATTCAGTGCTTCCCAGTGATAAGGTCCTCTCTCTGCCTCCTACTCTTGAAATATGATGTAATATCCTATTATTTCATCTTTCTATTTAACTTGTGGAACTGGAAAATGGAGTTTAGTTAACCAGTTTGGCGATATTATAAAAACAGGTGATTTGGCTTAACTTCTAGCACTTTGCTGGACTTTTAGTTAATTTGTCAGTGAAGAAAAAATCTGACATGTTAAATTGTCTTATAACAATCAACTTTTTGAATACTGTTTCAAAACAGATTTTTCTTTTCTATTTGTATTTTTTATTTTTATTTTAAAAGAGGATTTCTGCTAACTTGTATAAATGCATTTTTAACAGGCAGAGTTCAAAGTTCAAGTTCACTCATGATTAAACATAAAATATTCAAACTAGACACCAAAATGCAAGTATTCTATGAATATGTAGTGTATGTACAGTTCAAACAAAGAACATTAATCTGTCCAAATGTTTTTCAGTTCTGGCATAAAATAATAGTTAGCTAACCCTATTCAAATCAAGAGAAATCATGAGTATTTCAAAGTATGCAAGATAACTTAGGAAGTTGGAACAGTTTCTAAGACAACATTAAGAAGCTATTTATTTTTAATTTAATCAAAATACAAACCCATCTGAAATGAAATGTGACATCTTTGCTCAAAATTAATAATATATAAACCCCTTGTATTTATGGGTTTGGGTATAGTGTCTTTAGAAAATCATCTGGAAAGAACAAAACCAAAATAAGTATCAGTCTGTTAAAATAACCTTTAAACGATTGCTCTTGGACGTTGTTACATTGGTACTGTATGTCTAGCCATCTGCATCCTTTAGAGCTACTTGTTCACCAATTCTGGGTTGCCCTTTGCCTTCAGGAGATTGAAAATGCTGCATGAGAGGCAAGTGGTGTGCGGTGGGTTGACCCTGGCTGGACATCAGGTGCCCACCAAGCCGCTCTATCACTCCCCCTCCTCAGCAGGACAGGGGGAGAAAATATGACAAAAGGCTCGTGGGTCGAGATAAGGACAGGGAGATCACTCAGCAATTACCATCACAGGCAAAACAGACTCAACTCAGGGAAATTAGTTGAATTTATTACCAGTCAAATCAGAGTAGGAGAATGAGAAATAAAACCAAATTGTAAAACACCTTCCCCCCACCCCTCCCTTCTTCCCAGGCTCAACTTCACTCACCAATTCTCTACCTCCTCCCCCTGAGCAGCACAGGGGGATGGGGAATGGGGGTTGCAGTCAGTTCATCACATGTTGTCTCTGCCGCTCCTTCCTCCTCACACTCTTCCCCTGCTCCAGCATGGGGTCCCTCCCACGGGAGACAGTTCTCCATGAACTTCTCCAACATGAGTCATTCCCACAGGGTGCAGTTCTTCATGAACTGCTCCAGCATGGGTCCTTTCCACGGGGTGCAGTCCTTCAGGAACAGACTGCTCCAGCGTGGGTCCCCCACGGGGTCACAGGTCCTGCCAGAAGACCTGCTCCAGCGTGGGCTTCCTCTCTCCACAGGGTCACAGGTCCTGCCAGGAGCCTGCTCCAGTATGGACTCTCCATGGGGTCACAGCCTCCTTTGGGTGCATCCACCTGCTCCGGCGTGGGGTCCTCCACGGGCTGCAGGTGGATCTCTGCTCCACTGTGGACCTCCATGGACTGCAGGGGGACAGCCTGCCTCACCATGGTCTTTACCACGGGCTGCAGGGGAATCTCTGCTCCGGTGCCTGGAGCACCTCGTGCCCCTCCTTCTTCACTGACCTTGGTGTCTGCAGAGTTGTTTCTCTCACATATTCTCACTCCTCTCTCTGGCTGCAGTTGCTGTTGCGCAGGTGTGGGGTTTTTTTTTCCCCCTTCTTAAGTATGTTATCCCAGAGGCACTACCACTGTCGCTGATTGTCTTGGCCTTGGCCAGCAGCGGGTCCATCTTGGAGCCGGCTGGCATTGGCTCTATCGGACACAGAGGAAGCTTCTGGCATCTTCTCACAGAAGCCGCCCCTGTAGCCCCCCCTGCTACCAAAACCTTGCCACGCAAACCCAGTACATAGCGTAATAACCTATGGATGGCTTGAGGACCTAGAGGGAAACAGTAAAGAAGTAAGAGGAAGGGGAGGAGGAGTTCCTCAGATTGTGGGGTTCAGGAGTGCTGCAGGATAGAAAGGGTTAAGTACAGACATTTGCCTGTGGAGAAGACTAGCAAGAAGTGTTCAGCAAAGACTAGTCACTACTGAGCAAGACCCCAGCTGTGGGAATAAGCATGTCTAGAGAAACCTTTTTTGTATTTATGGCATTTTCCTACCAGGAGGAACTAATTTTATTTATTCTGTAAGGCTGCTAGTTTATCAGAAAAGGGAAAGCAGCGACAATATGAGATCCTTTAAGAGTGAAAGAATGTTCAGCTCTAAATCTTCAGCCTAAAAAGTGGGTCTTCCATGTTCAGCCTGGTATCCACTGAAAGTCATTTGACTGGAGACAGACTTCTAGATTTTTCTCCTTCTGTGGAGTAGAGGTGAATACAGTTTCCAAGCAGTAGAGGATGCTTGGTGATACATCTCAGCTGCCAGTTAAGCAAGAGCTTTAAACAAAAATATAGTTTGCAAGAAAAGTGGAAATTACAGAAGATCCCTCATTAGACCACTCAGATGTAGCAGCTGAAACAGGCACACTGATGGTTACATGCCAGTGGCATGAAATACAGTCTGATCCCTTTTGCAGCAATGAACTTGGAAGACAGCAACAGGTCTTGGACTGCATTGCCCCCATGAGCAGGCCATCTTTCATTCTTTGTTCATGCAGCTGCTACCACTACTAAGCTGTCAAAATATGCAGAAGTCATCAGTTTCTGGATGAAAAGCAGCTGCCTCAAATGCCACATAGGGCCACTTTGGCATTTCCTTAATAATAATGTTAGGTTCTTCAAGAAAACCTTGAGATCACTTTCTTAAACCCTGCCTTTCTAAGGAGGGAAGGTATGCAGCTCCAATCATTAGAAGGATTAAAAACCTCATAGAGCTTACAATAATCACCAAAGCTGGACAAGTAGGTACCTGCAATGAGTAAAATTTCTCCTTTTACCACTTAAAAGTAAACTGTAGAACTTGTAGTTGGACCTAGTTCTGGCCACATCGTGTATATCTTCTAAATGCTGGGAGTTGATGCATTTCAAGGTGAACATCGACATGCAGAGATTTCAACTGGTATAAAACATGGCTGGATGTCTTCAGGCATTTCTCATTTTTTATTTTTGCAGCATAATCCCAATCCTTAGATTTCTCTTTTAATAAATAGGATAAATAAAGGGCATTTCTGATTTTTTATTTTTGCAGCATAATCCAAATCCTTAGATTTCTCTTTTAATAAATACGATAAATACAGGGCATTTCTGATACTCTTTAGATACCATGTGCCTCCTGAGAACTGCAGGTTCAAAGGGCTTTGTGGTGGGTTGACCTTGGCTGGATGCCAGGTGCCCACCAAGCTGTTCTATCACTCCCCTCCTCAGCAGGATGGGGAGGGGGGGGAGAAAATAAGATGAAAAGAACTCGTGGGTCAAGATAAAGGCAGTTTAATAAAGAAAAAGCAAAGGCCACACACGGAAGCAAAGGAAAACAAAAGATTTATTCTCTACTTCCCATCAGCAGGTGATGTTCAGCCACTTCCTGGGAAGTAGGGCTTCAGTACTAGTAGCAGTTGCTCCAGAAGACAAACTTCATAATAATGAATGTTGTCCCTCCTCCTCCTTTCTCTTAGTTTTGATTGCTGAGCAGATGTCATATGGTATGGAATATCCCTTTGGTCAGTTTGGCTGTGCCCCCTCTCAGCTTCTTCTGAACCTGCCAATGTAATTGTAGCAGGAATTATGCAGCCACCACCTAGTCCATGGTAGGAATTATGCCGCCGCCACCTAGACCATGGTAGGAATTATGCGAGTGCTACCTCAACAGGGCTCGGCCCTAGGTTCCTGCTCGAAGAAGACGAGTTGCCAGTCCTCTGAGTAAATAAGTGGTTTATTTATCCAACATGCAGAGCAGCTCGAACTGGGTGCCTCCAAGGAGGGACCCCTACCCCAGATCGCACTCCCCAGTTATACCCGTACCACCCAGCACCCGATCCCCAAGTCCAATCACTTAATTCTGGTCGGTGGTCTCTTGATTTCTTATTGGTTTTCTCTGTCACTGGGCTGGCCTTCTTCTGAAGTTACCTCATTCTCTTGGAATTGTTTCCTTGGTCCTTATCTTCTTCATTCTGCTTGCATCTGCTGGATTCAGCTAGTTCTGTGTTAGCAGCATTAGTTTTATCAAAATGTTTACTCTCAGTCAGCTCCTGTGGCCTAAGGCTTCAATTACTTTAGCTTCTAGTGCTAAGCAAGGCTATTAATCCTAACAATTCTCAACAGTAATTTAAAAAAAAAAAAAAAAAGAGTTTTAGCTCCCAGTCACTGTATACAGCATATCAAACAGTAAAGGGTTGGGTAGCAACAGAGCCTCAAAGTGAAAAATGTAGCTGTGTGCAGGTGAGTTGGAAGAGCTGTGGTGCCATGCAGATTTACAGACTACTTGTCATGGGTAGAAGAGCCCAGCAGATGTCGGCTTCTCTACCGCTGTTCAGCAGGTGATAGGAAGCCCTGCAGAACCAGGAGGGTCCCTGAGGAGGAACCTTTCTAACACTCACTGTATTTAATTGCAGTGAGCCACGCAGATAAACTGAAGCCAAATTTAGAAGAAGATTAGTTACAAAGATCCTGTACATGTTTTAAGTGTGTTTTAAGTGTGTTTTAAGGATAATTCCTTCTATAAATACGCATGCAGTAGTTTCATTAAAATTTACATTTTGAACCAAGTTATTATCCTATTCAAATTTGAATTGAGCACAGGAACCCTGATTTCAGTGTACATGTTAGTGGCATGAATTTAATGTATAAAATGGATGTGTGCAGATACTTTGAACTTAAAAATTTTTTGTTCTGGTGTGGATTGTATAGAAGATTCTGAACAAATCACTTCAATATTTTTTCTGTGTTGACTAATGATGATCATTCCTCATGCTTTTTTCAAGATCAACATGGTTATTTTACTAGATCACAACTATACTTTGGCCAGTGAAAGCTGATTAAAAGACCCTTAGTTGAGTCTGAAAACCAGATGACAATTATACATCAACATTTTAAATGGACTTGGAGCATTTGGAATTTAGTTACAGCTGCTATTACCTGACTAAGATAACTTTGTTAAAGTAGTCACTGGAAAAGACTTGAAGTTAGTAAGTAGCTGTTCACAGTAAATGAATTACATTTGTATTTTAATAAATAATTTCATGCTGTTTTAGCAGAGACTATGATGCAGTCTTCAGATATCACAAAGGTATATGCCCTTGTTTCTTAGGAGTGGGGTAATACAAGCACGATAGGAGTAATCCCCTTGAAATCAATAAGGTCATGGTAGATTTATACAGGCATGTAGTAAACAAGGACGGAATTGAGGTTTTGCTATACTGACTCTTGAAAATTTGACATTGTTACACTTGGCAATATTTTTATTTGAGTATGGGAGAATTTCCCTCCCCCCCTCCCCTTCAGTTTGCAAAAAGTCATTTATGTGCTGCTTGTGTATTTTCATGCTATATAGGTATGTGAAGTGTTGTGCCTCTGCTATGTGCATCTGTGAATTTAAGTATAGAGGCAATTAAGGACTAAGAAAAAAATGTTAGTTTTCATGATATCTCTAAGATAAGGTTTTCTTTAAATACTACCTTTTTTAATGTTCTTAAATGTTGCATGCACTTGCTATGTCAACTCTTGGAAATATCACATGTATTTTAATGCCATTCCTAAAATAATGCCATGGTCTTCTGCTCAGAGAAGTGTACTGGTCTAGTTTCTCCTTAGCTCTGCCATATACTTGTAACCTGGAGAAAGCTGTTCAGCCTTTTTCCTCCTGTATCACAGTCTAAATGTGGATATTAGCAGCTTCCTCGTTACATGGTGTTGGTTACAGTTAAGTTGCATTTGGGTTCAAAGTATCATAAAAATTTGTATCACCTTTCTGCTTTTGTTTCTAATACTCTTCACTATCTGCCCTAATAAAAGCACAGAGAAGTCTTGTTAGCAGAATTTGCAAATCATCCTTCTAATAGGAAACATATGCTAACAGATAAAAACCAAACTTCAGTATTTTTCAGGGCTTGTTTCTTTGTGTTTACTTTGAGAGTTCTTTGTGTTTTCCTCTGAACAAGATGGCAAGATCTACTAATAGCTGTTTTTCTATTATGCCTGTGGACAAATCAGTAATTGCGCTTGCTTCAACTAATAGCCTCAGCATTTCCCAGTGGAAGCAGCCAAATCGCAGTTCAGGTCATCTTTATTAAGTGAATTTACAGCTTTAACATGTACCCAACCATGTTTCAGTACAGAGCTTCATAAAGTTGAATCAGCAAGATGTACGAGCCTTCTCTAAATACACGTCATGGGGGTTTTTTTTGGCTTTGCAATAGGATCATGCATCAGATAGTTGCTTCAGTTTATCAAGGGTGGAGGTAAACCTCTCCTTCACTAGATCACTTTTATTTGAATTTTTTACCTGTGCAGAGGCAGTAGGTATGATTTTAAACCCTTTATGAATGCAGTACATTTATTTTAGCTAATACACCTGGTAGATACCTAGAGTTAACATACAGCTAGCCTAAGCAGTGATGTGTTTAGTGTCCTCATCACAATACCCAGTTTGCCTTTGCTGGCCAAGCAGTCATCAGCTGAGGATGTGTCGGCCTACCTTGTTTCTTGGACCATGCCAGTCCTTGGCCTTACTGAGCTGTCTTCTGAATCTCCAGGCCAGGGTTCCCCTCAGGGAGTTGTATGCCTTTTTTTTTTGCCAGTGTTTTTTCTCCAGAGTTACTAGTACCATCCCAGTAATTTCAGTTCTGCCCTAGCTTATTTTAAATTATTATTTTATTATTTTATTTATTAATATTGCATGGCTTTGGCTTCTGTAGTAGCAGAGTCAAAGTTGCACATCCGCGTTTCCCAAAACTGTGCCCTGAGGCACAGATACCTGAAGTCATAGGCATAGCGAGTTACAGGAGGAAATGCAAGTGATAAATAGCTATATAGTATAGCTATATAGTAGCAAGTCCTACATAGAAAACAACGTAAAGGTAACCTGATTTGTAATGCATTTTTACATTTGTTGATGACTGTATTTAATTATTTTTCCTTTTTGATCCAATAGAATAGTGAAACTGGGATACCACAATACAATTTTTCTTCAACAACATGAGCAAAACATTAAGAACATTTTAAACTAGGGCTGAAATTGCAGTTGTAGAAAAAAACAATTAATTTCACCACATTTTATTTTACCTACATACCTGAAAATTCAGATTATAAAATTAAGAAAACCAATAACTGTTTAAAATATTTTATTCCAACATTGTACATCACATTTACTTCTGCTTTATCTTTCTACTGTGTTCTTAGATGATTCTTAATGAAAATTATAGACAAGAAATGAAACAGAAAATCAAAGACATATCTGAAAAGGATAAGCGCCTTCAGGCCAAGGAATACAAGGAGGGACTCGTTGCTGAACCAGTTCATACTCACATTAAAGGCCATGCATCAGCCCCTTACTATGAAAAGGGCGAGCCTTAACAAGATCCAACAAGCACTGCAAATACCTTTCAGCCAGGTTCCTGGATGCCACCAGGCAGTGGCAGTAGTCATAATAAATATCAATAATTGTAATGTACAGATATTGCTAATGGATAAATATTAACAGACAACATAAACAGCTGTTATATATAGTGAGTGTACAATAAAGTAATATTAAAGCAGTTTCATTTATTTTTGCAGAACTGTACAAATCGGCTTAATTGTGACAAACTACTGTAAAACATTTGGATTTAGTGAAAAACAGGATATGTTACAAAGGAATTTTGTTTTCAACAGTTGCTGTTCATCAATTACTCTTGAAATCATTTTAGGTAGAAGGTTTTCAAGCTAACTTAATTTTCTTAAATAATTCTAAATTGTTTTTTCCTTTAAGACCAATTAATTTTTTTAATTGTTTTTTATGTAATAGATTTTAATTAGAGCACTTAAATTGTCTTCCCAAATCTAGGCATTTAAGATAGTTCTCCAGAATTCCTGTTAATTCTCTTGACAGCACCAGTGTGCTGAAGTTGTAAGCTTTCCTCTGGCAATTGAATGGAAAAGTTGATTTCATTAACAGGAATCACTATGACACTACAGTGACTATGTACTATATTATTAAAATAAGTTAAAAGAATGTCTCTAAATATAAAAGAATCAACATATTTGAATGTTTGTTTTGCAGCCAGCAGTAAGGACAGGATAAAATCAGGCCAAGTTAAACTACATATAACTACTATAATAGAGGTTAGAAGCACTTGGTAAAGCAACTGGAAAATAACAAAGGGCAGGAGACTGTCATTAATATTAAAAAAAAATAGTTTTTATTTCTTGTGGATGCAGGGACTTCCTTAAGTTGTTAGATCTATTTGGCCATAGTTTAGATACATAAAATGTGCAGATTATTTAGAGATGATGCTTGAGAACTTAGAGTCAAAATAAAACCTACACTTTCTTTAAAAAGTATCAAATTTATTTATGCAGTACATCCTTGATCAGTTCTCCTACATGTGTTTTAAGCTATGTAGGTATCAAAGGTGGAATACATACACATTTGACAACATTCAAGACAAAACAGTGGAGACAATCCCATGTATTATAAAATGCAGAAACATCATATTCTAATAATGCTTGCTTTGACCAACAAAATTGGAAGATGGTCAACAGTTACTGGCTGCATACAAGTACTTCACATTTACTTTAAGTTGTTTCAGTTAAACTCCCCACTTCTAATCCCCCTTAGTGTCAGTCAGCTCTATAGGTCTCCTCATTTGAACAATGGTATTATTTTAAGGTTTTATTTTTAAACATAATGAAAGACTAGTTGCTAGAAAGCACAACTCTGTGCTGCTGTTTAGAAATATGCTAAGTCTAAAAACAATGACTGCCACAAGCTCTTTAAAACTAGGCTATTAATAAAAATTAGGCTTTGAAAAATTAATCACTTGTTAGAAAAAAAACATGAATTGGAATTAAGGTTAAATAATTTTGGCATATTTACAACACAACCCCCACTTGTAATTTTTCCAGTATGCTAGTATTTTGCAACCTGGAAGGCAGCAGTTTCAAAGGCCATGAGAACAGAGATCCCACCTAAAAACAGAAGGTCCTAGGATCAAAGGTAGCCAGAAGGTTAGCAAGTAGGAAGAACTACTGTCACCAGTGTACACATCCTCCTCCTGTACTCTTCCACAGCCACCTGCTATAGGTCACTAGGACACAGAACACTAGGCCACCTGGGCCTTTGGTCTCACCCCATTTATTGCTATTCTTTTGAGGCATAAAAAGTTTATGAAGGCAGAAACAAACAAGTTACAGGTGGAACATTCATGTGATCTTTAGGGAAAACCAAACAACATAGTAGTGTATTTTGTAGAACATGAGTGGCCTAAGACAAATGAAGGTATTAAGAACAAGTTTCCTGGAGTTTGGGCTGAATTTAAAGACTCTTGATGGCTGGTAGTTCAGGAAACAGGAAAAGCCAAGTTAGGTTCTTTGTGCAGACAAGCCCCACCAAAGAAGCTACAGCAGCTCCTATGGGCACACAGCTGAACGAACCACATGGTCATATGCAGTGTCCTTAAAGGAAACCAGTAAGGTATACTAGCAAACGCTGAAGCTATCTCTACAGCTCTGCTGAAGGTATACCAAAACTTGCCTTTCTGTAATCCAGTTTACCAGGAATTACAGATACTTGCAAGTGCAACATGAACTACTGCTGCAGAGGGTTCCTACAGGAATAGAAACAAGGAAAATGGCTCGCTACACTAAGAAAACAAAGGTCATAGCATTAAGGTGTCATTCACATTTTCCCCATAATTGGACAATCAAGGTACTTGTTAAGTCATAGCTCAGCTAAGGAAAAAAAAAAATCTACCCCCAGTGCCACCCCAGATTAATTTTTTAATTTAACATGCAAATTTTGAAAAGCAACTTGCACTAGAAGACAAGTAGTAGATTTAATGACTCTAACAAGTATCACTTGGGCAAACTTTAACACAAATCATCTCAGCAGAAAAAATATATTGAAGGGATTAAATTTCATACTTTGAGAAATAACAGGATCAAGTATCAAAGGAAGGTTACAACACAAAATGTACAACAGTGCTTCATTAAAGAAATGGATTCTTTGCACAAGGCAGACCTTTTTTTTTTTCCCCATTTAATCCTTCTTCGTTCGTTTGGCTTTTGCAATATTCTCTTGGTGTTTCTGTTTCTTCTTTTGCTCTCGCTCCCTGGCCTCAATCATTTTTGCAAGCTTCCATGGAAGTGCTGCACTAATTACAAACAATGGTGTAAGGGCAAAAATCACTGAAGCAAGAAAGTCATATGGGTCCTTTGCAGCCCACTCCACGATGTATTCAGCCCAAGCTTTAACACCAAACATCTTTTCTGTTTTTCTATTGGGGAAACCCTATGGAATAATAAGAAAAAAACCCCTCTGAGTATTCAGAAAAATAAAAACAATTACTATTTTAATATGTCATCATCTTTCATTATTAAAGAGCAAGCTCATTCTTGCTAGAAGTAGTGCATAGTATGTGAAACTGAGCACAATACAAAGTGTTGACTCTACCTTAAAGTACGATGTTTACAAAGTAATTAGGTATTTCATCCAACAGACCTTCAGCTGCTACCAAAAAAAAGTTGCTACATGGAAAAAAAAAAGTGAGGTATGTGCTTTTTTGGAAAAGAAGAAAAAAAAGCCCAGTTGGTTTATATTTCTATAGGTTTTACTGGGGAGGGGAGGAAGCCGGTACTTTAAATAGTAAGCTAGCCATAGTAAGTCGGTAAGTCAAAAACAACGTAAAAACTGCGTCTGAACCGAACATTAAGGTGCCAGCGTGCGTGAACCCGTGCATAGGCGCACACGTAGAGGCCACCAGACTGCCTCAGGCCGATCGCCTGCGAGCGCCCAGGCGGGCTTAGGAGATCCGGAGTCCCTCGGCAAAGAGCAAGAGCTAGGCAGCCGCCAGGCTTCACCCAGGGCCACCCGGGACACCATCGTGGTGACTCCCTCCCTACTTCCTCCCGGCACAGTCGTTACGCTCGCCCCACCACCCGACGCTGCCCCACCCCTACCCGTAAAGAACGGCCGCACAGTGGAGACAACCGCCCTGCCCTCACCTGCGGCGGGGGAGCACAACGTCGCCTCGGGCATCCTCCGGGCGCGTCAAGCAACGGAAGAGTGACGCAGAGATCCCTGCGGAGAGAAAACACAGGCCATGAGGAAAAGACGCCCAGTACAACCCACCCCCGACAGCACTCGCCTTCGCCTGACACAAATAGCGCTGCTCGGGAGAGAGAAGTGGGGACGGGCGGAGAATGGCGGCAGGAGGAAGACATCGCCGGGGCTCGGGGTGGGGCTGGCCGTCCCACCTCCCCTCACTTCCCTCCCGCCGGCCGCGCCACCATCTCCCTCATCCACCCCCCACCACTGCCCCACGATACTGCTGCCCTAGAAGGCGCCGGCCTGCCGAGCAGAAACAGGACGGAGACGCCCACCCCACCCATACCGGCCAGGCACCGAAGAAACAGAGCCCACCCGCTACGACTGGCTAAAGCAGCCCCACTAGGCGCCCAACCCCCCTGCTTCAAGGCCACCCGCCTCATGTGACTTCGGGGGCGGGACACTGGCCCCACACACACACAGACTTGGGCGTGGGCGGAGCGGCCCCACGCTCCCGGCGGGGGTGGGCCCCGCCCCGCCCGAGCGGTGCTTCCCATTAAAAGCCCCGAAGTGCCGTGCCGTGCTGTGCCTCCTATAGTTGGTGGGTAGTGATGGCCTGGCAGTGATTGGTCACCCGCTCAGGCCAGTGCAAGGTTGGGAGTTGGTGCCTTGCATGCACAGCGGTGTCACTGGTCTGTCACTTCTCCATTTTCTCTTCTGGTATAGTGCTATTCAAGTGCATGGTACAATCTGGAGGCAGACCACAAGTAACTTTTGCCAGTAGCTTAGCAAGATCCCACATGTATCTCCTGTGCCTTGTGTGAAATCCTGACCCTCTCTGTTGGTCTTTCAGTAACTAGCTGCAGTGCGCCATGCAGTTCCCAGGTGTAAAAGTGCTGTGCGATAGCTGTGTGCTGCTATCAGAACTTTGGTTGTTGCACTGCTCCCTACTGAACTGACCTCAGCAAAAATACTCAGCTGATCTCAGTATAATCTGAGTGACTGTTACAGCCCTTAATTTTCTCATATTGAAAGTTCAGGGTTTGAGGTTTTGCTTTATGTGTGTTGCACCAAGCCTTTCACTCTCCCTTTGTACACACGTGTGCACATGCACACACACTGATGCGAATAAAAACTCTTCATTATGCTTCCAAAGCAAGGTTAAGCATAGATTGGGTTTTAGTTTAGTACATGATTGCAAGATCTTATCACTTAAATTGTATTGATCGATTCAGGAGTTCCTGAATAGCAAAAGGCATTCTGCTTTTGTATGTCTGTTTTCTTTCTGTGAATATTTGTATTATTCGAAGGGAAGCAGACAGGCAAATAAGAAATATATTTTGTCAAAGGAGAGAGTCATGGACAAGAGGTCTAACTAGTCTAAAATGCTTTAGATTGAATATGTTGAATGCAATTTTGTGCTAGTGCAAATTTTTATTATAGGCTACTTGTGCATTCTTATTCAAAACCTGTGTGTAGTGCTAAGGCTCTTGTAACATCTTTTAAAAATAGTATCTCTGTACATGTGTTAGCCATGTACATAAGCATTAAAACTCTTAGGTTATGGGTCCCTGTTTGATCTGTAATTTGCAAATGTTAGCAAAATATAACAATCTAAATTTATTGGAGCTTAGATATTAGTTCTGAGGTGTTGTATTTATTAGTATCGTTATAAGATGTTTTTGTATGCGGTGTAGCCAACTTAAAAGTAGATGGGCTATTACATAATTATAGTATATTTCTGGTAAAATTGCGTATTGGGCTAGAGGGGAAACAGTTAAATTTTTGATGCTTGGATGTCAAATTCAGGTACCTATGCCAAAATAAGCACTGACCTTAGTCAAAAGCTATATACACGCTGCTTAATATCACCACCTTTAGACCTACTGCAAAATTAATTTCCAGTTCCAGTCTTTCCCATAATAGTAACAGTCTCATCTATCTGTCTTTCTATGTCTTCTCATCTTACTGATTTAAAGAGAAAAGTGCCTGATTCATTGTGGCAGGGAAGAAATAAAAAGTAGGGATTTTTAATTTGCTTTTCTAAGAAAACAGATCTTATGTAATTACCATTTCTGTGTGTCCTTCTCCCCCTAATAGCTTCTGAAGTTGTTGGCTGGTTACACTGGCAAAGTAGTAGAGGTCTCACATAATAATTCTGCTCCTTTAAGATTTGTGAAAATAGACAGCTAGATAGAGAAGAGAGGCCCAGGCTACAACCTTGACCGACAGCTGCAGTGCATCTGTGTTAGGAACAAAGGGATGTTACAGGATTACCACCCAGTGGGAAGGCTTCATTTGGGGCTTGCACTCTGCTGAATTCAGAATAATTCAACCTGTCCTGGTTTCAGCTGGGATAGAGTTAATTTTCTTTCCAGTAGCTGGTATAGTGCTGTGTTTTGGATTTAGTATGAGAATAATGTTGATAACACGCTGATATTTTAGTTGTTGCTAAGTAATGCTTACACTGGTCAAGGACTTTTCAGCTTCCCATGCTCTGCCAGGTGCACAAGAAGCTGGGAGGGGGCACAGTCAAAATGGCCAAAGGGCTATTCCATACCATATGGTGTCATGCTCAGTACATAAATTGGGGGGAGATGGCCAGGGGCAGGAATCGCTGCTCAGGGACTGGCTAGGCATCGGTTGGCGTGTGGTGAGCAGTTACATCACTTGTTTTTTTGTTTTTCCCTGGGTTTTGTTCCTCTCTCTCTCTCTTTCTCATTGTTTTCCTTTTCATTACAAATTATTATTATTATTATTTTATTTTATTTCAATTATTAAACTGTTCGTATCTCAGCCCATGAGTTTTCTTACTTGTGCTCTTCAGATTCTCTCCCCCATCCCACCGAGGGAGGGTGGGAGGGTGAGCGAGCAGCTGTGTGGTGCTTGGTTGCCGACTGGGGCTAAACCACGACAGTCCTTTTTGGCACCCAACGTGGGGCATGAAGGGTTGAGATAACAACAGATCTGACCAGAACACGTTAAAACAAATTTGTTATAATCATTCATTATATTAGTTTAGTAGTCGCTGGTCACAATCTTGACTCATTTGCTCTCAGAGTTGTTGTGCTTGTTCTCAGAGTTGTGTTATGTAATACTTTACTTGCCATATACACTCCCTGTGGTGCTGTTTAGCACCTCTGGGAGTTGGATTAAAGATATCGCTTTGCTGTACTGTGTAACACTGGCTTACAGTATGATAAAATTATTGGTCGTGAGATTGTACTCAGCACTGCTGTCATCCCTGTACTTTGGGAGCCATCTCACGGAAACTATTAATAATTACACTTGTTACCTCTTCTCCTCGGAAAGCCAATCTACGGAGCAGACACCTTCCTTCCCCTTCCCCTTCTCCTTCTCCTCTAGGCTAGTTACAATAGCTCCTGAGAATTTTGAATATCCTTGGGATGTTCAAACCAGCATGTTCCTATTGCTGTGACTCCTGAATGTGTTTCAGGCCTTGTTTAAGGTTAAGCCACTATTTAAGAATACCACACAGAGATCTGCCCCAAGGCTGGATAGTTATGAGTGGCAGGGTGTGTGGGATAGCATGGGCAAGTACCTGGGACAGTGGGCACCCCCAATGTTTTGGAAACACCCCTGAACAAGTGCAGAATCCTGAAAAACTAGTAGAATATTTGGAAAAAGCATGCCGTCACCCTGGCAATTCTAGGGAGACACAAATCACTGTAATGTGCTGGGGCCTGGCCCATGCCTACCAAGCCCTGTTCAACACTATTAAGTACCCTCAAGGAGAAGAGAAGGTCTCTGGATGTGATGAAAAAGCAACAGCACTGCAGGTACTCCAGCCCCGGCAACAGGCACGGTGGCTACTCCAACTCGGGCGACAGGCACTGCGACTACTCCAACCCCCTTCGCGACAGGCACTGCGGCTACTCAAACCCTGGTGACAGATGCTGTGGTAACTCCAACACCTGCGACAGGCACTGCGGATGAACCAGGGAACCAACCTGTGCCAGTATCAGTCACCCCCATACACAAGAAGAAATCTTGGAGGCGAAAGTCAGCTCGTTTAGTACGGGAGGATGAAAAAGCAGGGCCATCGCGAGGAGAGGAGGAGGAAAAGGAAGAACTCGTAAAAGAGACAGAAACAACCCAATCCTTATCCCTGAGAGAGCTGCGAGATATGCAAAAAGATTTCAGCTGACATCCAGGCAAGCACGTTGTCACCTGGCTGCTCCGATGCTGGGATAGTGGGGCCAGTAGCCTGGAATTAGAGGGTAAGGAAGCCAAACAGCTGGGATCCCTTTCTAGGGAAGGGGGCATTGACAAAACAATTGGAAAAGGGGCACAAGTCCTCAGCCTCTGCAGGCGACTCCTGCCAGCTATGAAGGAAAGGTATCCCTTCAAGGAAGATGTTCTATGTCACCCAGTCAAATGGACCACCATGGAGAGAGGTATCCAGTACCTGAGGGAATTAGCTGTGCTGGAGGTGATTTATGGTGACCTGGACAACGAGCAGTTATCCAAAGATCCAGATGAAGTCCAGTGCACACGACCCATGTGGCGGAAGTTGGTACGGAGCGCAGCATCGTCGTATGCCAACTCATTGGCAATACTGACCTCGAAAGACAGCGAGGGACCAATGGTGGATGAAGTGGCTAGCCAACTCCAGGAATACAAAGAAAGTCGCTCTTCCTCCCTTGTCTTGGCTGTGGAGAAACTGTCCTGGGAGGTCCAGCAACTCAAAGAGGATATGTCCTACTTTCCACCTGTACAGACCAGTATCTCAGCTTTTTGAAGTCAGCGTTCCTCTGCTCAAGAGACAGGAAACCACAGGGCACCCTATGGTTTTACCTGCATGACCACTGAGAGGAAATGAAGAAGTGGAATGGAAAACCTACCTCAACCCTAGAGGCACGGGTATGTGAGTTGCAAGGAAAAAAAATCACCAAAAGGGGTTCTTCCAGGAAAATTGCTGCTCCGGTTTCCAGTGGGCAGTTCCCCAGACAGAGTAGAAGGGCTGATCTTACTCCTGATTTTAATGAAGGAGCTCCTGACTCGTATGTACAAGAAATAGGTAATGATACAATGACCAGGACTAGAGGGGCCCTGCCTCCAGCCAGGTGGAGGAAAGGGACAACCGGGTTTACTGGACTGTGTGGATTCGATGGCCTGGCACATCAGACCCACAGGAGTATAAAGCTCTTGTAGACACCGGTGCACAGTGTACCCTAATGCCATCAAGCTATAAAGGGGCAGAACCCATCTGTATTTCTGGAGTGACAGTGGGATGCCAACAGCTAACTGTGTTGGGGGCCAAAGTGAGCCTAACTGGGAATGAGTGGCAAAAGCACCCCACTGTGACAGGCCCAGAGGCTCCGTGCATCCTTGGCATAGACTACCTCAGGAGAGGGTACTTCAAGGACCCAAAAGGGTACTGGTGGGCTTTTGGTATAGCTGCCTTGGAGATGGAGGAAATTAAACAGCTTTCCACCTTGCCTGGTCTCTCAGAGGACCCTTCTGTTGTGGGGTTGCTGAGGGTCAAAGAACAAAAGGTGCCCAGTGCTACCACAACAGTGCACCAGCAGCAATATTGCACCAACCGAGACTCCCTCATGATGCTGCTAAGTGCTGCCGTGCCGGACATGCTGGAACTTCAATATGAACTGGAGTCAAAAGCAGCCAAGTGGTATGCTATAACTGATAACGTTAATGTGTTCTTCTCAATCCCTTTGGCATTAGAGTAAAGGCCACAATTTGCTTTCACTTGGAGGGGCCTTCAGTACACCTGGAATCGACTGCCCCAGGGGTGGAAACGCAGCCCCACCATTTGCCATGGACTGATCCAGATGGCACTGGAACAGGGTGAAGCTCCAGAACATCTGCAATACATTGATGACATCATCATGTGAGGCAATACAGCAGAAGAAGTTTTTGAGAAAGGTAAGAAAATAGTCCAAATCCTTCTGAAAGCCGGTTTTGCCATAAAACAAAGGAAGGTCAAGGGACCTGCACAGGAGATCCAGCTTTTAGGAATAAAATGGCAAGATGGATGTCCTCAGATCCCAATGGATGTGATCAACAAAATAACAGCCATGTCTCCACCAACTAGCAAAAAGGAAACACAAGCTTTCTTAGGCGTTGTGGGTTTTTGGTGAATGCATATTCCAAATTACAGTCTGGTTGTAAGCCCTCTCTATCAAGTGACCCGGAAGAAGAACGATTTCAAATGGGGCCCTGAGCAATGACAAGCCTCTGAACAAATTAAACAGGAGATACTTCATGCAGTAGCCCTTGGGCCCGTCCGGGCAGGGCCAGATGTAAACCATGTGCTCTACACCGCAGCCGGGGAGAATGGCCCTACCTGGAGCCTCTGGCAGAAAGCACGAGGGGAGACTCGAGGTCGACCCCTAGGGTTTTGGAGTCGGGGATACAGAGGATCCGAGGCCTGCTATACTCCAACAGAAAAAGAGATATTGGCAGCATATGAAGGGGTTTGAATAGGAAACTCCAATCGCCCAGAAATCTTGGAAGTGATCATGGACTGGCCAGAAGGCAAAGATTTTTGAATATGGGCAGAGGAGGAGGTGACGCGTGCTGAGGAGGCCCCACTGTACAATAAACTACCAGAAAATGAAAAGCAATATGCCCTGTTCACTGATGGGTCCTGTCATATTGTGGGAAAGCATCGGAGATGGAAAGCTGCTGTATGGCATCCTATACGACAAGTGGTAGAAACTGCTGAAGGAGATGGTGAATCGAGCCAATTTGCAGAAGTAAAGGCCATCCAGGTGGCTTTAGACATTGCTGAATGAGAAAAGTGGCCAGTGCTCTATCTCTATACTGACACATGGATGGTGGCAAATGCCCTGTGGGGGTGGTTGCAGCAATGGAAGCAAAACAACTGGCAGTGCAGAGGCAAACCCATCTGGGCAGCAGCATTGTGGCAAGATATTGCTGCCTGGATAGAGAACCTGCTTGTAAAAGTACATCACGTAGATGCTCATGTACCCAAGAGTCGGGCCACTGAAGAACATCAAAACAATCAGCAGGTGGATCAGGCTGCTAAGATTGAAGTGGCTCAGGTGGATCTGGACTGGCAACATAAGGGTGAATTATTTATAGCTTGGTGGGCCCATGACACCTCAGGCCATCAAGGAAGAGATGCAACATATAGATGGGCTCGTGATCGAGGGGTGGACTTGACCATGGACACTATTGCACAGGTTATCCATGAATGTGAGACATGCGCTGTACTTAAACAAGCCAAGCAGTTAAAGCCTCTGTGGTATGGAGGGCGATGGCTGAAATATCAATATGGGGAGGCCTGGCAGATCGATTATATCACACTCCCACAAAGCCGCCAAGGCAAGCGCCATGTGCTTACAATGGTGGAAGCAACCACCGGATGGCTGGAAACATATCCTGTGCCCCATGCCACCGCCCAGAACACTATCCTGGGCCTTGGAAAGCAAGTCCTATGGTGACATGGCACCCCAGAAAGAATTGAGTCAGACAACGGGACTCATTTCTGAAACAGCCTCATAGACACGTGGGCCAAAGAGCATGGCATTGAGTGGATATATCACATCCCCTATCATGCACCAGCCTCTGGGAAAATTGAGTGATACAATGGACTGTTAAAGACTACACTGGGAGCAATGGGTGGTGGGACATTCAAACATTGGGATGCACATTTAGCAAAGGCTACCCGGTTAGTCAACGCTAGGGCATCTGCCAATCGAGCTGGCCCTGCCCAATCAAAACTCTTACATACTGTCGAAGGGGATAAGGTCCCTGTAGTGCACATAAAAACTATGCTGGGGAAGACAGTCTGGGTTACTCCTGCCTCGGGCAAAGGCAAACCCATTTGTGGGATTGCTTTTGCTCAAGGACCTGGGTACACTTGGTGGGTGATGAGGGAGGATGGGGAAGTCCGCTGTGTACCTCAAGGGGATTTGATTTTGGGTGAGAATAGCCAATGAACTGAATGGTATGATGTTAATTGCTATATAATACTGTATGTCATCACTTTTATGGTTACTATACACCATATCAACGGTATTACAGTAAGAATCACCCAGATTAATGAAGAATGAACTTTGATGAAACCGAGCCAAGTGCAGCGATTATAGAACTGAGCAAAGTGCTGCGACAGTGGAACCAGAACTGGCTTCAGGATGCGACAATCCAACAGCACACACCATCTCTTCTGCCGTGAAGGACTGTTATGACAGATGGAACCCAAAGTCATGGACTAAATTAACTTGACAGATATTTTAGAGGGATGCCCCATTCACTAAAGGAATTATATGTGTGTGTATATATCAAAGGCAGGGAAAGTGGTGATCATTAATTGGAATGTATTGGAAAGGGTAGGACCTGGGCATGACGTAGATGGTATAGAATAAGGGGTGAATACTGTCCTGGTTTCAGCTGGGATAGAGTTAATTTTCTTCCTAGTAGCTGGTATAGTGCTGTGCTTTGCATTTAGGATGAGAATAATGCTGATAACACACTGATGTTTTAGTTGTTGCTCAGCAATGCTTACACTAGTCAAGGACTTTTCAGCTTCCCCTCCTCTGCCAGGTGCAGAAGAAACTGGGAGGAGGCACAGCCAGGACAGCTGACCCAAACTGACCAAAGGGCTATTCCATACCATATGACATCATGCTCAGTATATAAACTGGGGGGAGTTGGCTAGGGGGCAGCAATTGCTGCTCGGGGACTGGCTGGGCATCGGTCAGCGGGTGTTGAATGGTTGCATCACTTGGATTTTTGGGGGTTTGTTCCTCCCTCTCTCTCTCTTGTTTTCCTTTTCATTATTATTATTATTAATAATAATAATAATTCAATTATTAAACTGTTCTTTTGTCAACCCAGAAGCTTTCTTACTTGTGCTCTTCGGATTCTCTGCCCCATCCCACTGTGGGGGAGGGTGAGTGAGCGGCTCTGTGGTGCTTGGTTGCCGACGGGGGTTAAACCACAACACAACCACAAGGCCACAGGAGATCAGGCTACTTGTTTTACTTTTCTGAGTTACTCAGGTTTTATACTTTAAATATTTAAAGAGAGAACAGAAATTCCAGATTTTACTGGAACTTGAACAACGCAGCACAACCCTGAGCACACTGTCAGAATACTTTAAAAGACCAAATCGAGCATATGTTTATGTTCACTATAATTTTGGCAGTTAACTGCTGCTTTGTAAATCTGCACTTTCTTTTACATCTCATCTAGAATTCCTTTAAATTACCCTGTTCTGTTAATTTCTGTCTATGTGTGTGCCAGTGTGTATTTTATGCTAGACATGTTTTAATTCTGTATCTATCAGTTTAAAGCGGATGAGTGAGAGAATTGAAGGGCCTAGGAAGGAGTGTGAAAGCATCCACCGATGAAAGATTGCATTGTTTAAAGTGTGGTTTGAAAGTCATGGTTTGTTGATTCATACTAAACACCATAATATTTTACCTAGATATCATTCCAGATATCTAGGATAGGAAGGAACTTTACTTTGGATGGAATTAAGCTTTTCAGTAACTACGTGACCTGAATGACAGCGGCTACAGAAATAGCATAAAAATATAATACAGTAAGAATTTATGAAACATCAACTTTGATAAAATTAAATCACAAGTTAATTTATATATATATACACATATATATATGAACAGCATTAAAAGTTCTTTTTCAGTGGAATTTCATGAGAGCATGCTGGAGGGGACAAGCATTACTGTCCATTGTCACACTTTCAGAGGAGGAGTGGACAGAGGAATGGAAACGGTGCTCCAAAAATCCAGCAAAAATAAAGATACAATGCAGAGAAATCTGCTGAGAATATAATACAGACATGGAAAATGGGAGAGTTACTTGCATGAAAGCAAAGCATTTCTCATGCCAGCGGCGACTGAAGAGTCTATGAGTATTTGAGTGTGTGTGGTGAAGACAAGTTTTGAGTAAATATATTCATTTCACTCAGATGTGTTGACATGTCTGGACCACATTAGTGGTCCAGAATCACTCCATATAAGGAAGCTGCTAAATGTTTCACGCAGTGTAATCTCTAACTACCCCTTTATCATTTGTAAATTCTGAGGATAAACTAGTTCCTTGAAGCTACTTTTTTTCTACATACAGCATGAATTCTCCAATAATCTTTATGTATACTTATTAATTTCCCAGGCATGTTGTACTCTACCTGCTGAATGTCCCTGTTCTAGAAGAGCTAGGTGGAATTCTTGTGCACAATGGTGCTTTTCTGAAGAGTTTTAAAAATTTTAAAATTAAACTTGACTATTGCTTTTTCCCCCAGCCTGTAAAATGTCTAAGCTGTGAAAGCTTTACTGGCACTTTTTTGACTGTGCATGATACATCCACAGTATGTGCCAGCCAATAAACATTCTGTTTTTATAGCTTTACTTGAGCCAACAAAACTCCTTTGTACCACTGGGGATTAAGGATTCTTTTTCTGCCACAAGTCTTTGTTTTAAAACATTGGTGGTTTATGTTTAAATAGATTTGCAGTATATCTTTATTCTGTAAATTGCATGAACAACCCCATATATTTGTAGTTTGGCTACCATTCAATGCAGCTAGGCCTGAGTATCCAAGATGGAAGTAGTCAAAATCATGAGTAATACTGCTGCTCTACTTAATTCACTTCCAACCATCGTTATAAATTGTTCTGCTACTATATACTTTCAAGGATAGAGCATGTGTTGGTACAGTGCATGACCCATAGGCCAAATAATGTGCTGCACACTCTTGTATCTTAAGAAAGTGATAAAACATAGAAGTATGTATATCTAATATTCAATTAAAGAATGATCAAATGCTTCTGTGCTCTAGGGGGACTCATTTATGTAATAGCATTGTTTGTATTACCCATATAATGAATGATGTAATTGAAGAACTGAAGTGTGTCAAGCCTTACTCCATCCTTCATTTGTTCCTATTTTAGGTCTTTTTACAGTCCAAAAAGGGAAAGGAATTATCAAAGATACAAGTAGAAGTTATACAAATAATAGAGATCTTTTCTTCTCCTAGATCACTCCTGCATTCTGATATGGCCATGATTGATATATTAACTGGCTTCTGGATTTTCTTGGGTTATTTTAAAGGGAAGGAGAGAAAAAAATCATAATTGATACAGCTTTATAAAAACCCAGAGGTAGCTTAGTGTAGCAGTTCAAGTAAGAAACTGAGAATCACAGGATCTTATACCAACTGTGACACTAGGCCTGGGCTCATTCTGAAAATTTTAGGCATCTCCACAGAAGTCTGATCCCCCGGGAACAATGGAGAAAGGCAATGGAGAAAGATTGGTGCATCTGAACAGTGATTCAGGCCCACCAGGATGCGAGTCACTCTCTGAAGATGCTTGTTTCCTTTCACAGACCATAGAGGGCACTAAGGATTGAGGATAGTGTTCCCAATTTAAACACCTCAGATAAATGCCAAATTGAAGTGCAAGGAATCCAAACCAAACACCATATCCTTTGGTGAATCAACTCCATGTCCTTATGTGTACGATGTGTATGTAGGTGATAATATTTATCCACCTTCTTAAAATATTTTGAGGTTGTTGAGTAAAAGAAGCAGTGCCAGTATGACTATTAGTTTAACTTTTAGGATTCAGATTCAGATTTTCCTTGATTTTGTAGAAGCTTGAGTTTAACATTCAATTTATAGCTATTATAAAGCCATATGCAAGTAACGGATCTAAACACAAACTTTTCAAATTCAGGGAGTATGGATGCAGTTCTAATACTTTTTCTATTTGTGGTCTTACCCCATTTTCTATTGCAAAAACTTACTAGAGGTTGGTATTTCTAGTGGGTAACTAGACATCTCCCTAAAACTGTGTACAAGCTGGTTCATTTTGTGGCTTCTTCAGCAGAGAAGCTGTATTGGGTTTGCATGGCAAGGTTTTGGTAGCGGGGGGGGCTACAGGGGTGGCTTCTGTGAGAAGATACCAGAAGCTTCCCCCATGTCTGATAGAGCCAGTACCAGATGGCTCCAAGATGGACCTGCCGCTGGCCAAGGCTGAACCAATCAGCGATGGTGGTAGCGCCTCTGTGATAACATACTTAAGAAGGGGGAAAAAACTGCTGCGTAACAGCAGCCAGGAGAGAGGAGTGAGAATATGTGAGAGAAACAACTCTGCAGACACCAAGGTCAGTGAAGAAGGAGGGAGAGGAGGTGTTACAGGTGTCAGAGCAGAGATTCCCCTGCAGCCCATGGTAAAGACCATGGTGAAGCAAGTTGTCCCCCTGCAGCCCATGGAGGTCAACGGTGGAGCAGATATCCACCCTGCAGCCCATGGAGGACCCAACACCAGAGCAGGTGGATGCGCCCAAAGGAAGCTGTGACCCTGTGGGAAGCCCGTGCTGGAGCAGGCTCCTGGCAGGACCTGTGGACCCATGGAGAGAGGAGCCCACGCTGGAGCAGGTTTTCTGGCAGGACTTGTGACCCCATGGGGGACCCATGCTGGAGCAGTCTGTTCCTGAAGGGCTGCACCCCATGGAAAGGACCCACATGGAAAGGACCCACGCTGGAGCAGTTCCTGAAGAACTGCAGCCCATGGGATGGACCCACGTTGGAGAAGTTTGTCGAGGACTGTCTCTTGTGGGAGGGACCCCATGCTAGAGCAGGGGAAGAATGTGAGGAGGAAGGAGCAGCAGAGACAACATGTGATGAACTGACTGCAACCCCCATTCCCCGTCCCCCTGCACCGCTTGGGGCGGGGAGGAGGTAGAGAAATCGGGAGTGAAGTTGAGCCCGGGAAGAAGGGAGGGCTGGGGGGAGAAGGTGTTTTAAGATTTGTTTTTATTTTCTCATTACTGTATTCTGATTTGATTGGTAATAAATTAAATTAATTTCCCCACGTTGAGCCTGTTTTGCCCGTTCCAGTAATTGGCAAGTGATCTCCCTGTCCTTATCTCAACCCACGAGCCTTTCGTTGTATTTTTCTCCCCCTGTCCAGTTGAGGAGGGGGAGTGATAGAGTGGCTTGGTGGGCACCTGGCATTCTCATTGACTTGACTGGAAGGAGAATCAAACTCACAGAAATGACAGAGAAGCATGATGCAAATTTTATACCCACAAAAGCATTGCTTACATCAGTCTAGGAGATGCAGATAATGAATTGTTTGGCTTTTTGGAAGCTGCTGCTTGATTTTACACCACTGAAGAATCTGCAGAAAAAAAGTTGAAGGCAGAGGAGAGGGCTTTTTGAATTGTTTAGAGATGATTGCCTATGCTGAATTTGCATGTTGGGCAAGTACTTTACAAAATGCCTCTGCCTCAAGGAGCTAATAAATTAAAACAGATGCACATAACAAAGATAGGTAAAACAAATAAGAGGACTTCTCCCTTGCACTTTACTTTCCTCAAAAAGCACAGAATAGTTGTATCATCCCAATCCCCTGTGTCAGGGATTCAAATTAGATCCCTTAATGCTAGCCGTGGCTAACTGAGGAGGAGATATTCTCAGATAGTCTTTGCTCTCTTTAACATCCCCGGTAGTGCCAGAGAAGCATAAAACAGCTTTAGTGTAACTGATGATTGGGCTTCCAGAATGGTAAATTTGTTGCTTCTTTCATAGGAAATACTTATATTAATTTACAAACACTCCCATACATCACAGCTAGAAAAAACTGTGTATGTTAAATATCTTCACTTTGCTGCCAAATGGTAGAAGTTGGGGCCTTACTGGATATTTGCTCTTTGGAGAGAAATCAGTAATGTGATGTTTGGATATCCTCCAAGTACAACTTCTGCATTTACACTCTATACATCCTTCGTGAGAGGCGCTGATAAGCCACACCCAGACAATTCTGTTTTCTCAGGAATCTTCAGTCCTGATTCCAGTCAGTTCCCTGGAAACAACTTTTATCAAGACTATGACTTTCAATCAATTCTAGGCTGTGCAAAGAATCTGCATTATAAATAAGCCCTATGTGACCCATTGCGCTATGTGTTTGTCTCTTACGCTGTTTAGTATCTTTCACCCTAAGCTGAGAATGCATTAAAAAATGTATTGAACATGATATAGTAAATGCAAATGTAATAATGTAATGATTTCATGAAATGATATCAGTTTGATGCTCACTTAAAAATAATTTTGTATTATCTGTCCTTCGGTTCTTTGAAACGTTGGCCAGTTCCCTAATGTGGTCAGTAAATATGGAAAAGAACGTTAGATTCTGACATTTATATTCTGCATTAGTGCATCACTTTTTTCACCACCTGTGAAATGTTTTCTTGTACGCAGGTTGCACTTTGATCTTGGTTGCACTTCTCTCATATATTTGGTGTTCTATACAGCAACTTCTTTGACTCTAACTTAGCCAGGAGTTCTCCCATGGCCACGCTTCTCTGCTAACTGGGGAAATCTATAGTGAGAGTGCTATATAATGGTGTGTGCTGCTGTATTGTTAAAGCTCTAATTTTAATAATGCACAAGGTAGGAAATGTCAAATTTATTTTCAGAGATGTTCTGTCATTTTTCACTTTTACACCCTGATAGGGCTTTGAATTGCATAATCCCAAAACATCAGATACTGTGGTGGGTTGACTTTGGCTGGCCACCAGGTGCCCACCAAGCCACTTTATCACAGGTCCTGCCAGGAGCCTGCTCCAGTGCGGGCTCTCCACGGGGTCACAGCCTCCTTCGGGTGCATCCACCTGCTCCGGCATGGGGTCCTCCATGGGCTGCAGGTGGATCTCTGCTCCACCGTGGACCTCCATGGGCTGCAGGGGGACAGCCTGCCTCACCATGGTCTTCACCATGGGCTGCAGGGGAATCTCTGCTCTGACACCTGGAGCACCTCGTGCCCCTCCTTCTTCACTGACCTTGGTGTCTGCAGAGTTGTTTCTCTCACATATTCTCACTCCTCTCTCTGGCTGCAGTTGCTGTTGTGCAGGTGTGGGGTTTTTTTTTCCCCCCCTTCTTAAGTATGTTATCAGGAACTAGTAGACCAAAGAGGGAATCAGATTCCAGAGCCTAGGGCCTCTCATGGAGAGTACTCTGTTATTCCTGAACTCCCAAATAGTTTGGAAAGTGTCAGAATTGGGGCTCTGCTTTTGGGCCACAGCTATCTAACACATATGTAGTGATAACGTACAAGAAATGTAAAGAAGAAAATAAGGAATATGTAGTTCCTTTGTCTAAGTATTGGTTAGCAGCTGTAATTCTGAAGGCTAGAAGATTTTTCTCCTCAAACATAACTGCATCTTCACAGAGAATATATATTTAATATGAAAATGTTTTCTACTTATTAAATGCAGCTAATTAAATTCAATGTTTAGCTATTTAAAGAGGAGAATTCTAAAAGAAATAGAATATGAGTCAGTGTAATGTTGGGGAATTTTTTATGGTACCGCTCAAGGCGAATTAAACACATATTTGTGCTTAAATATAAAAGAAAAAATTAATGAACAATGCATCGGGCAGAGTCCTACCGCCATAAGCAGTTTGACAAGGCGTCTGCAAAGATGCGTCACAAGCAGATTCCTTATATACACTGGCACCAGCACCAATCCCCTGAGCGGTTGCATGGGGCACCTCAGCCTGGCCCTGGGTCCATCCCCCAGCCCAGCTCTGCTGCCCAAAGGTGGCCCCTGAGCCCTCACATTCCAGGATGGCTATAAGACAATGCTGAGGCTGTTTCTTATCTCATCACCCAGGGAAACTTCACTCCCTTGCAAGGAGTCGTTCTGTCTCTGGCATTCCTGCTTCCAGCTAGTGTAACCCTTTCTTGCAGATGGGCCTTCTTGCCCTCCACGCCAGATGATTCCTCAGTCACAAATTACCACTGCTGAGCAGTTATAATTTGAATTTCCTCTTCAGTAAAAACAGGAAGTGTCCATGTCAGGGAGACCATGGCATTTTCTATTATTTGCCCGAGATTTACTCTTTCTAGAACACAATGCAGCAGTAAGAGCCAAGTGTTTGCCCTGTACTTTGGTCCAATACTGCAGATGTGTGCAGAGACTGTGGAAGACACAGGCTTCTTTGTGGACTTGATTATAGTATCACATTTCTTAGACCTGTTGTCGTGGTTTAACCCCAATCGGCAACTAAGCACCACAGAGCCTCTTGCTCACCCTCCCCCTCAGTGGGATGGGGGAGAGAATCGGAAAAGCACAAGTAAGAAAACTCGTGGGCTGAGATAAGAACAGTTTAATAATTTAAATATAATAATAATAATAATAATAATAATAATAATAATAATAATAATAATAGTAATGAGAAGGAAAATAACAAGAGAGAAAAAGAGGAACAAAACCCAGGGGAAAACAACAAAAAAACCCCCAAGTGGTGCAACCGCTCACCACCTGCTGACCGATGCCCAGCCAGTCCCTGAGCAGCAGTCCCTGGCCAACTCCCCCCAGTTTATATACTGAGCATGACGCCATATGGTATGGAATAGCCCTTTAGCCAGTTTGGATCAACTATCCTGGCTATGCCCCCTCCCAGCTTCTTGTGCACCTGGCAGAGCATGGGGAGATGAAAAGTCCTTGACCAGTGTAAGCATTACTGAGCAACAACTAAAACATCAGCGTGTTATCAACATTATCCTCATACTAAATCCAAAACACAGCACTATACCAGCTACTAGGAAGAAAATTAACTCTATCCCAGCCGAAACCAGGACACTTGTTTCCCCTTTCCTAAGAGATATAGTTAGAACCTAGAATTTCAATTTTTTCATAAAAGTTGTACAAAACAATTAATGTATTCAGGGCAAATACACTTTGCATAAAGCAGGAATTGAGAGGAGTATGGTTTGGGACAGTTTTTATTTAGGTCAATTTTAAGAAAGTATACTGAATTTTATTTTTCATCTTTTTATTAGCTGTGCCTTCTTCCATATGAAAGAATATGTACTGCTACTACCAGTGTGTCAAAGTATTTTTATTTGTAAAATCTTTAGTGGAAGCTAAAAGACCTCATTTCCTAGATTAGATTGCCACCAGTTTTTTACCAATGAAACAGCTGGATACTTGGAACTCATCTGTTTGTGACTGCTAGTGTAAAATAAGGTGGGATAAGCATTACAGAATAAATCTGTTTGTGGACACTCATACCATGTAAAGAGGTTTTCCTGTTTATATTATCTACTTCCAAAGTGAATTAAAGGCAACAAAGCTCAATTTTGCCTTGGATGCTAAGAAATTTGGAGCTGCCATGTCTACTCAGTCCATTGACAAATGGTTTCAAGTGAACTGCTAATTTTTGTGCCAGGTTAGCTCTCTAGCCCATTTCACTGCTATGTAGATAAATGCCAGTCCAGGTGAAGGACGTATGTGCTAGCATTCCCCTGTGCACACACCACTGCTTCTCTTTCCTTGAGTTAGGGAAGTTCCTCCGATGCACCCCTTTCCACCTGCCAGGGCATGAAGAAAGAGCAGTGGGGGGAAAGAATTGCTGGTTTTGGTAGCAGCTGGCTGTTAAATTTTTTTGGCTGTAATGTCAAACTACATCAGTAACGCAGTCATGGAATTCATCTGCCATACAACAGAATCACATTGGGTCTTCTGTATCCAGGGCCTTTTGGGGATGAGATAGGATATGATTCTCTTAGATAGCAAAGAGCAATACAGAGCGATTGTACTGTAAAGCAAGATTTTCAAATGGTGGCCCATGGGCCATCTCTAGACTTTAGGACACATCCACAAGATCTGACTCCAACAGTTGACAATCCTTAGGATAGACCTAAGTTGTAGTGTCACCCACCTAGCCTTTCATGTAACCCAGAGTGAAAAGCTTCTAGAAGCTCCCATGTGAATTGGCTCTGCTAGGCATCATGATATCTACCACCTGCATTTTCAGCACTTCCAAGCAAACAGATAGTGCTATCAGCAATATTGTGGAGATCAGAGAAGTCTGCTCAAGCAGAAGTCCACAACATCTTTTTCTTCTTCTGTATGGCATATAGAAGGAAGGAAGAATCACTTGCATTTTGGTGCTATGCCAGGAAACAGCTATGCCCTGAGAGATCAACTCTATTCACTCATTTACACTGTGCACAGTGTTAAGCATTTCGTCTGCATGGACTTCTCTCTCAAGCTGCTGGCACTGTATCCCTTCAGCTAAGGATGGGTCCCCTTCCAGAAACAGAGAACTGTTCTGTCCCTAATGCCCCCCCCTCCATCCCATCCCCATCCTGAATCATATTCCATTCCTTGGTGGTTTTACACATGCCTCTTCCTCTACTTCATGCACTGGATTTTTTCTTTGCTTCTAATTCATCTGTGTCTCTTTAACAAGTATCGGTGAAAGGATTTATCTTGCCTATCTGTTACAGCTGAGTCCTAATACCTCATTATGGCTGCTGGAAAGAAGTGCCAATTTAAGGGTGCAATTTATCTGACCCAATGCAGACATTCAGTCAGGGATAAGATGAACTGTAACCCTGGAAATGCCTAGTTGTTTCTGCAGTAATATTAAAGGGACTTAATATGAGTAGATCATCCATAAACATCTACTTACAGTTCAGTTAATCACAAATGTATGTGCCACTCCTCTCCTCCTCCTTCTTCTCATACTATACCATAACAGCCCTCCCACCCAGAAATTACGTCTCCTCTTCATCACTCCAGAAGCACATGTGGGTGCTTCAGGTGCACATACTCTTCAAACTGGACACCTTAAAAATCTAGTATAGCAGCCCTCACAGCAAAGAGAATGGCATTCAGAAGACGTTTTTCCTCCAATATAAAATGAATTTGCACTGTATAGTTTTCATGACTAGACTAGGCTCACTTTTCACACTACATAAATGTTTAGTAAAAAAGATTTTCTCCTTGCCTTCAGAAATAAACACAATTTTATGTTTCTATGTTTTGTGTTTCAGTATAGATTTTGATATTTTCTTTGCCTGCCACTTTCCAGAATGACACTGTGCTTATTGGATTGTATCATAAACTACTTGGTATTGCCTAAACAGCTTTGAAAGCAATTTATAAACCTGCAACATCCTGGCAACAAAATCTCCTTGGAGTCATATGATGAGGAGGTGGGATTTTGTGCTCTCATGCATATCTATGAAGCAAAGCACATGGAAAGACCTTTACCAGCTAAAGGAACATCAGGGTGCTCGTCAAATTGCTTTTCTTATTATTCTTTCTCTAGCAGTACAACTCCTTTGTGGGTCCCATTTTCATTATTCAGGCCCTTCACAGGCCTCCCTGCACAGTGCAGGGTATGTGTGCTGTTGTGTCTGAAGGGGAAATTCTAACTGTAACTGAAACTGACTTTTTTTCTGTTGCCCTACACCAGACTAAAATTAGCTCTTCATTGTATCCATTAAACTTGATTGCAGTCCTCTTACCTAATGTGGAAGTAAAAAGTTATGAGGTAAGCATATGAGAACCTGACAAAACTCTTATCTTTCTTTATTCATGCAAAAACTTTTCTATTTTAGTTATTTTTGGACATGCAAAATGTTCACTTTAAAAAACTAATCCCTATTTTCTGTTGAGCACAAGTAAAGATTTATAAAGAGAACTCCACTTTAGTGATTAAAATATGAGCATATGTTTTTATAAGAAGAAACTATCCATCTATATGTAGTTTAAAAATCATGCAACTAACCATGTGATTCAGTGCACTTAGAAGTCAGTGGAAGGACTTCTATTAATTTCAGTAGGTACTGGATGAATTGGTGCTGTGGACCTCCATTTTGGAATTTGGTCTGGTTTAAGCTCAGGTATATTAATGGATATAGAGTTCTTCCTGTGTTCACAAGTGTAATACTTAAGCATTTTAAAGAAAATAAAACAATGCAAATGGACATTCTCTCCTGCATTAAATGAAGTCCTGTTAATATTTACTTTGAATGTCTGTTTGCTTAGTGCAGCTAATGTGGAACATAGTCTACTTTGTCCACAGAGTGACATTTCCAAGTGCTGAGTAAAATGGCTAAGGAATTATAAAATTAGTTGTTCAAAATTTAGCCAAAGGGATGATGCTGGTTTCTACAGAACTATGTGTATATTCCAGGTATTAAGTAGTTTCTATTTAATTGCTGAAGTGTAACAAACCAGTTGCAAACAGAAATGTCGCAAGATTTTTTCTCCTATTTTTAAAAGAAGTATTGCATTATACCTTTTTTCTATAGCTTTTTAAAAAAGTCATATTGAACAGGAAGCACTAAAAAAATACCTCGCTGAGATTGTTTATACTGTTTATACAGTACTTTCCATGCACAAAAATATAATTGTGAATCCAGCAGTGAGCACACAAAGAAAACAACCTGTTAGGGTTTTTTTTTCTTTTTTTCTCCATGTTTATTTTATAACATACTGCCCTTCTATTTATAGGCTAATGTTTCACAGCACAAGCTGCCCTGTTTCTGTGCAGCTTCCTCACCTATAGAAAGCTGGTTCTCCTGTGCCAGCAGTCCTACTACTGTATTCATTTAATTTCTCAGCTTTCTTTTGGATGAGGAATAATTCTATATATGTGCGACTGATGCAGGCCACCTTCAGGTGATGAAGGTCATTCTTACTGAACGCACTGTACTCAGTACATAAATAATTGCCGTGATTTCAGCTAGATGGTCCTAATGATGCCCTAATGTGGTTGCACATCACATTATCAATCTTCAGAATAATATTTAGATATTAATCTTTAATAATAGCCATGTATCATCAGTTATATATAAAACATTAATTTGGGGATTTTGGTATATGTTTGGGAGTAGGGCCCATATTTTGTCCATATTATCAGGTTATAGGAAGATTATGGGAATATAACCACATAGCAGTTGCTTTTAATTATTGGTCGTAGGTTGTGTTTCAGTCAATAAATCTGCTTATAAAATAGTTGTATTAAGAAGAAAAATTAATATAACTGAATTGGTCATAGCTATTGCTGTTATCACTGAGTTGCATAGTGAGACTACCTGCTCATGTAGAAGGTAAAAGCTAATTTCATGTGGATTTTTTTATAATTAGTTGCTGATAAATGTAGCTTGGTGCTTCTTGTGTTCTTCTCCAGGTAGTCTTTCAGTCTGAAATGTATGGCAAAAAGAAATCCACCCTACCTTTCAGCACCTGTTAGCTCTAAATATGATTCCATGTTTAACACCTACCCTCCTGTTCTCACAGCCGTGCTAACTGACATATCTATCTCTGTGGGGGCTGTCATGGTGAAGTACTGGATGGTCTATAACTACAACTCCTGAGTTAACTCAGAGGCAGAGAATAACCTTTCATGGGTGAGCCTGAAAATCCTGAGCCTCAGTGTGCTGCAACTGCATACAAACAATGGGTGAAATCTTGGCTTCACTGCACGCAAGTGGCAAAGATCCCACTGCTTTCTTCAGTATAGCCAGGATTTCACTAATTGAGTATTTGAAGTAGTAATCCCTCTCAAAAGCTGACTATTGTGGAGTGGCATTGGCAGACCAGCAGCTATCCTACTGCAAGCCTTTTCCTCCCAGCTGATGAATTGGAAGCAGCACCTCCTGTCAGGCTCTGATAAGAGGCACTGATTGAGGATTGATGTTTCAGGGTACAAGAAGTAGCAGCACAGCTGGAGTGAAACTAAAAGTAATAGGCCTGGTTTCAACACACAGGCCTGATTAAAAATACTATACAGTGGGCATCTTTCAATTAAAATTGAATTGAAACAAATACATGTGTTCAACAGCATTGATAAGGAGAGAGGTGAGAATGACGAAAAAAGAATACAGTGGGCAGGGTTGTGAAAGAAACATGAGGATAAGAACATTTTAGTTAGGATTTGTATTTATGTGGAGTTGCTCTTAGTCTTTGTACTTCCTCATACGTATTCCCGTTAGTGTAGTCTTACAATAACCTGTCCCCATCCCTATTTTACAAATGGTGAGACTGAAACAAATGAATGGTGAGGATAAGACATATGTGTTCAAAATTAGCCTTGAAATGTGGCTGCCTCAGAGGGAATCCTTACTCCTCTTTACTGCCACCAGTGCTTGTGTAGCCAAAAGGTAGGATGACTCAAAGAGCTAATCCAGAAGATATGTAAACCCCCACAAGTGAATATTTCTGCCAGTTTAGCCCCCTGGCTCTGTGAGGTCAGACCTATCCCAAGAAAAACAAAAGCAGCTCGTTGGAGAATCAGGTGGGAGCAGGACAGCTCTTTTACCAGAAGCTAGCTGGCTGATCAGTTTTGCCATAACATGAAACCTCACTCTTAGTTATTCAGAACTTGGCTTCATATATTTATGACTTCATCCAGAGAATATCCCATCTGACTGCAAGGAGAGCTGCAGGTGTCCAGCACTTTTGAAAAGACAGACTCAGTGTCTAAGGCAAAGCATCTGGAATTAGCAGCTACGTTTGAATATTTGAGTCTTTGTGATTCACTCAGTTAAGAAACAAGCCGGTGGCACAGTCTGAAATAGATCTGCTGTCTCCTGCCTCTCAGCCACGCTCCCTGTGCAGTAATGCTCATGCTAGACCCTGCCATCTCCCACATACTTTGTGACTCATTCTGTCCCTAAAATTATTTGCACCTGGTGTTTTATTAACAGTGTAATGGTTAAAAATATGGCCTTCAGAAGCGTTTAATTAAACCACAATAATTTTCTTATCATAAATCTCCATGCTATTATCCTTTGTATGTTTCCAAGTACTTGTATTCTTCCATGACATTTTGCCCTTGACTATCTAGCAGCAGTTAGGCTCAGATGCACACATATGGGGAGGATGTAACTTCCATCTCCCTTACTTCTGGTTCCTACTTGGTATGCCCAGCGTACTCTTCTTTATCGCCATTAAACCCATCTTTAAAATTCCTTCCTTCCATGAAGCTCTCCTCTTGTGCTCCTCAGCAAAGATACATCACTGTTTTTTTCATTTTTGCACTGTTCTGTGTTGCTAAGTCAGAGCGTAATATCTTTAGAGCTGGCACACTGTTTGTGTGCTTTATTAGAACAACAAAGGCACCTGCAGCACTCATTAATATTACTACTGCCATCAATCCCCTGGAATCCTTAAACTCTTATTCCCTTTTACAGCATAATCGATTCCCCGTGGCGTTTTGTACATCTTCTGGCATGAAATTAGGCAGAGCTGAGTTTGTGAATGTGGCATACTGTCCTGGTTTCAGCTGGGATAGAGTTAATTTTCCTCCTAGTAGCTGGTATAGTGCTGTGTTTTGGATTTAGGATGAGAATAATGTTGATAACACACTGATGTTGTAGTTGTTGCTCAGTAATGCTTACACTAGTCAAGGACTTTTCAGCTTCCCATGCTCTGCCAGGAGCACAAGAAGCTGGGAGGGGGCACAGCCAGGATAGTTGATCCAAACTGGGCAAAGGGCTATTCCATACCATATGACATCATGCTCAGTATATAAGCTGGGGGGAAGTTAGCCAGGGGGCAGTGACTGCTGCTCAGGGACTGGCTGGGCGTTGGTCAGCAGTTGGTGAGCAATTGCATTGTGCATCACTTGCTTTGTATATTCTATTATTATTATTATTATTGTTATTTTTGTTGTTGTTGTTGTTGTATTCAAATTATTAAACTGTTCTTATCTCAACCCACGAGTTTTCTCACTTTTACTCTTCCGATTCTCTCCCTCATCCCACCGGGTGGGGGGGAGTGAGCGAGCAGCTGCGTGGTGCTTAGTTGCTGGCTGGGGTTAAACCACGACACATGCACATCCCAGAAACTAAAAGACGGAAGCAAGCTGACTACCTAGCCAGCTAGAAAGTTCTCTGATAGAGTAGCCATTTAGGATTTCTTTGGTGATAAAGGTATAATATTTACAAAGAAGCATGCCTGCATAGTGAAAATATTGTGAGTATTGTGGGCCTTAAAATGAACACTGTGCTTATGCTTGTTTTGCTCCTTCCCCTCCAAACGTGTTTGGAGGTTCTAGTTGGAGGAGAAGCACAAGGTCGATTCTGACTTTTTCCCCAGGAGAAGGCCTGAGAGCCGCTAAGCACTGCAGAATCATGCTCTTTGCTCACTATTCTGCTGCCCAGTAAATCTTGCTTCTTTGCTTACATTGGCTTCATAGCCTCTATCCTGGGCATTTGGATTGTCTTCTGTGAAGGGAGATTTGTGGACTTGAACTCACTGCGGCCAAAGAGGGATCTGAACTTGGATTTCCCACTTCATATAAGCACTCTAGCCATTAGGTTGGATAGATAAGTTACCTGTGCCACCAAGAACAGGGTCTGAAAAGGATAGCAAATGCAATTGCATTTTGTGAAGGATCTCATTCTGTCAGCTTCAGTCAGGTGTGCTTGGAGAGCATTTACTGAGCAGGGCTTACATGTCACTCTCCAAGTTTCTAGGTCCTGTGGTGATTGTGTAGTGCTTGCCTGGTCTGGTGGGAGCAGTCACAAATCAGACAGTGCTTATGGAATTCTCAAGCCCAAAGGTTGTAAGCCTAATTTAAAAAATGGCCACTGTGTGGGTGAAGGGTGGCATCACAGATAAAACACCTCGAGCATGCCTAAATCTGGTTTTGATTGCTCAAATCCATTGCTAGATCTGACTAAGGCTGTAAGTGGTAGCAAGCAGAAGAGATGGGAGCAGAATCCAGGGTATTCTCTGGACCAAACTCTTCTGCTCAAAGCCCCGCTTCAGCAAAAGTAATGTATGTAGGTCTGAGTGCTTAAGTTCTCTCAGTGACTTAAGCAGCCTGTCTGGCTAATATAGGGCCTTGCTACATTATATTAGTCTCAAATTAGATTCTTTGTTCTAAGACATTTACCGTTTCTGATTTTGGTTCCCCAAGGACATTACAGAAAAATAAAAACATCAGTAGGTCCAGGCTGTCCACTGAGCTGATCCAATGAGGAGTAAACTCTGGATACCACCCAAATGGGACACAATTTATCCCCAGCATTTCAACCTTTAGTGCTTCAAAGAGGAAAGAAATTTTTAGAAAGAAGTATTTGCCTTTCCTGCAAATTCTCAGTTATAAAGTATGACATTATATGATTTCATTAAAAATAACTGATTCATTATCAACTGGAGTACATGAATAACCAGCCTTGGGTAGAAAGTTTTTGGAGTGACATTTCACATATTGGAGTGCCATACTTTTACTAATATACTAATAAGCCTTTGTTAGGTGATCTAAAAATAGCTTTGGGGATAAGGGTTGGGTTTAAAATGAGGTTTCAGAGACAAAGTATGTATATCTGTGATTAAATTATACATCATAGAACAACATATTTTTTAAAGTGAAATAAAATAATTTGGTGCTCTTGCGTCTTCTGTAGCTGAGGCCAGTGAATTCAGATCCTTTCTGTCAATCGTAAGTGATGGGGGTTTCATTCTATTCACGATTTTGTGGACCAAAGCTAGTGTATTCACAGTTGGGGGGGGGGGGGGCTTCACTCCTACCATCAGGAAATAGTTCCTTTCTAGGAAAGTGCCTGATCTAAACCCTGCAGAAGCAGCTGCAAATGGAGATGAAATCAGCTTTGCTGATGACAGCTGAGCTGGCAGCCCATCTTTATTCTAAGAGTTGTAGTTCCCTCCCAGTTTTACTGTGTTTTTGTGTATTGTTTTATTTTTAATTTTGTGGAAAATACACAATACACTGTAATGATGAGCAAAGAATGGCAAATGTAGTTCTGGATTCCTAGACAATTGCACCAGTCCTGTTAATGGCAAACATCAGAACTACCAAGGAATGCCAAAACAGGAGAGCCATCACATGTTCTTTCCCTTGTATTTCTTGCGTTACTAGCTGTGTGTCCATTTCACTAGGACAAAGGCATTCTTTATAGGTTTAAAATAAATTATTATAATATGTATTGCATGATTTTACTGGTCTTGGGGCAATGATTAACATGTGATAAGCTCCCCTGAGAGCAAAAACATTAAGTTGTTAACAAGTTGCAAAGTGTGCGCATGTAGAGTTTACAGTAAGGTATTGGATGTCTGCCATAAAGTGTTTAAGAGTGGCTGAGCGAAATCCTGCCAACTAAAGTCAGTGTAGCTTTGCCACTAACTTCAGTAGATCAGGAGTTCATGCATTGGAGAGGGCTACTGGAAAGAATTTTGAGCAAAGTTCAATATTAGCAACCTGTTTCTCTCTCATTGAAGAACTTACCTAATAGGCTACTAACGTCTTCATGATAAGTGTTTATAAATCTTGTGACAAGAACTAGGGTGGCATTTAAACTTGATGAAAAATCTTGATTAAAAAAAGCAGCAAGGTGAGAAAAGTTTATTGCTCATCATCCCCTCTCTGGGGGACAAGACTGGCCACCACCCTGCATTCCAGTCAAGTTACTTGTTTCGGAGAATGTAATTCCTCTGACTTTTCCCCCTGCACAGAAAGTCTCTAAACAAACAAAAACTTCAATAGAAAGCTTCTAAGATACTACATGTTTTCAGTAGCCAACCAGTAGCCAACCAGATGTGTCCAACCAGTATGCTATGGAGTGCATGGGACACATATGCCAAGCAGAATTGACTATTTGGCTTTGACTTCCTTAATTTTCAGCCTTCAGAATTGTTCTTTCTTGACCTTGAAACCTCTCTCATTAAAAATAACATGGACAATATGGAGGCCACTGGACATTTTAATATAATACTATCTTAGACTTAAGTCTTAGTTATTTTATATTTTAAATGCTTTCATCTGTTTGGGTCAGAATTTTCCTGTATCAATAGAAAAAGAAATATCTACAGCAGGAGCTGACAATGCTCTCCTTTACGTAGCAGCCACTGCCTATGAATTGAAAGAGTGATCATCTAGTCCAGTTCCAAATACACTTGTATCTCTGTATCAGAAGCCACTGTCACTTGTTGACCAGCTATACAGAATGGCTCCTGAGAATGACTGGATGTTGAGACAGATCAATATTCTCATCTTTACATACAGCCCCTTCAGTAGCTCATGGTGTACTCCTGTGCTCTGAAAATGCTTTTGAAATTAAGAAATAAAGTGCATTCTGAAAGCTGCAGCAGTAGGCTTTGCATTCAGGTTAGCTAGGCCCAGAAAAAATGCCCAAATGATCCTGTCATATGGATGTGTTCTGGTGAAAGGATGGAAATCTTATTTGTGGAAGCACATTGTTCTCATGGCATGCACGACAAAGCTAAATTGTCAAGACTTTCTCCTCTGAATCAGAAAACCTGGGGAAGTGCTGGTAGAACAGTGCAGCTCTAAAGAAAGCAGTATTTCTGTCATTTCAATGAATTGTTAGAGAGAAATTCACTTTGCTGATCAGATAGTTTTGCAGGTGGCAATTAGAGATCATGTGGTACCTTTCTATAGGGGCAGATCCTTGATGTTTTACACAGCTTTCTCTGTTCCAGCCAACAGGGGGGATCAGGGGGAATCTTACCAATGTGTCTAAATACCTGATGGGAGGGAATGAAGAAGAGGGAGCTGGACTCTTCTCAGTGGTGCCCACTGACAGGACAAGAGGCAATGAGCACAAATTGAAACACATGAAATTCCATCTGAACACAAGAAAACACTTTTTACTGTCAAACACTGGAACAGGTTGCCCAGAGAGGTTGTGGAGTCTCCATCTGTGAAGATACTCAAAACCCAACTGGACATGGTCCTGGGCAACTTGCTGTAGCAGACCCCACTTGAGCAGGGGGCATGGACTAGTTGATCTCAAGAGGTCCCTTCCTGTCTTTAATGATTCTAACAGTGGCAGAGACTCAGGGTAGACTATTTTCAAGTGCATTGTTTCAAAAAAGCCAAAAAGCCCAAAGAAATAGCAAAATATATTTCATTTCACCAGCATTGACAAATAATGGCCGCTGTAAAATTCAGGATGTTTTCTTTATCCACAGTTCAGTTCCACATTATTGTGAATTCTGTATCTTGCTGCCAATGTTACTCTGGATTCATGGTAACATGGCTTGAGGGTTTTTCTGTTTGGTTGGGTTTTAGTAAGCAAGATCTTCAATTATTTCTCATGCTAACAAAACTAGGAAAATACATTACTTTTTATCCTTTAAGTTGCGTGAATGACCATTACTATGCCAGAAACACAATGTCACTAAAACCAGGTTATAAGAAATAGGACAAATTTCTAGAAGGGAATCACATCCTGAAATGAAAATGAAGGAATATACTTCCTTGAAAAGGAAAATTCCATATAAATGCAAAATCATATTGAAAAAGCTACACTGAAGACATGTTGCCAAGGCAAGTGACATGATTGATGTTTACCGAGAGCACAGCAGGAAAGAGAGATCTGCTTTCACACTGCAAATAGCTGTTAGTGAAGAAAAAAATGACTAGTGTTTAATACTTAAGAGAGACAGGTACATAATACTGAAGTTTTCATGTAAGCAGAAGTATGAAACATCCAGTATAAGCTGACACCATGTTATTCAGAGAGAGACTTAAGGACAAAATGAGTCTCCCCCCTTAAGCTTGTATTTTTTCCTTCATTTTTCCTGTACCCTTAGTGTTTTTAGATATCCATGTAGGCTAGATAGAAATGTTACTATCCTTTTCAGTCTCACACTAACATTTACTCTATGTATCATTTATCTAATAGACAAAAATGAGTTTGGGGGACATTCCAGTGTATTATTTCAATGAAAAAATCCCACATCTGAATAGCCAATCTGACGGTTTAGAAAATGACTACTCTGATAAATGCACTGCAGTGTTTACAAAAAAAGTGTTTTATTTCTCTCTCACACACATTTAATCAGTATATTAGATTGTAATAGTGCAAAGTCCAATAAGACTTTAATGGCAAGAATTTGGAGCAAGCATGCTTTGGCATACATTTCTTATGCAGATCTTCTAAAATTTTTAGTGGTTAAACGTTCACGGTACCTGTGAGCATTACTGTTTTGCTTATAGAACTTATTGTATATTTATTTTTTTCCTCCTCCTTCCTCTATTGTGCTTTTCTCTTGGAGGTACACTATTTTCCAGAGAAACAATGATGGTTTTGCCCTAGAGATTCATCTATGCATTGTAAATCAGTTCTAATGACATTTAAAATGTTCACAGTGTTTTTTGATAAATCACAGTTTCTGATAATTCTTTCAATGACATGTGGTCATAGTATGCTTATTGTTACTAATAACAGACTAATTCCTCCCCATTGTATTCATACACATTTCTGGTATCTATATTGCATACCTATCAAGTTTAGATGAATTAGAAAATATAGTTGTGTGTATGTGCAGCTTTGATATTAAGGGGATGCTGGTAAATAGTTTGGGGAATATTTCTGAGACTGTTTTACTGCATGAGATGACCTCTCATTTCTAGTTTACTTTTTAATCCATTGGTGGTTTGTCAAAAAAATGTTCTGTGCTAATGTGGCTCTATTCAGCACACTTGCCCTGCTGTTACAAAGTCAGCCAATCAGTAAATGGAGCACAGGCTAATAAATCATTATTAATCCCCAAATTATGTTGGAATCATACATGTCTAAGATACCAAAACAAGTAAAGCAGGATGTCTTTATATAATTCCCCCTAAAAAGGGTTGTTGCAGTATTTGCCAAAACAAAGCTAGCAAACAAATGCATATTAATTTCAATTTTTCTGGTATTACGGTCAACAAGGAATTAAAAATAAATACTCTAATAATAATAAGATTCATGCTGTAATAATAATAAAAAGAAGAAAGGACCTAGGACTAACAAATGCCAAATGCAAATTTAGCATACGTGTCAAAGACAATCCCCTTGCCATCTTTGCTTTTTAAAATCCAAGTTTATTTAGCTAATTGGACAACATATGGCCCAGATTTTGGTTCCATTACAGCCTTGTCCATTTACAACACCAGTGGCCAGTATAACAGCAATTCAGAAATATTGCCAGGACAGAGCTACCGTAGGCTGAGTCTTAAACATTTTCTGCTTCAGGTAGTAGTAGAAGCTGAAGTGGAGGAGGCAGAGCAGTCTCAGGAGCCTGGGCCATAAACAGCCCATGGGCAGCTGTGCAAGGTGATCATGCAGAGGTTGGTCCCTGGTGTAAGCTACAAAGCTGCGGGGAGCATCCTAGCAGGGTAATCCATATGTCTGTTACAACTCACGTGGTGTAACAATGTGCATATTGGCCTTTCCTCAGGATGAGCTGAACTTCTGTTGTACCTCCTCATCATAATACCTAATTTGTCAGGTATTACAGTTCCCTCCTTGGATGCAATGGAAAGATTCTCATGGACTTTGGTGGGCTTTGGGACAGTCTGTGATTAGCTGATGATCATCTTCAAAAGATCACCATAGACATATGTATCTAATTTTATATCTTAGAACTGTGATCTTCCAGCTGTGCTGCAGTTACAAAGACCTATCAATTAAAAAAATTAAAACCATTTCAATTAAAATTGAAAACCAAAAATTAAAAACCATTTCAATTCAACCATATCAATTAAAAAATAAAACCAGGGGTTTTTTAATCATCATATAAATAGAAGTTCTTAGAACACTAAACACATGCCAAACTTCATCAAAGTCATTGGGAGTTTGGGACATAGAAGGAATGCTGTCTTGTGACATGCTCTGTCTGATGTGCTTCAGATGAAAAACACACCCCCACCCCCACTGGACACTGTTGCAATAACATGCCTGTAAGGAAAAGCAAAAGGGCACTCACTTGCCTTTTGGGACTACTTTTGTAAATTGGCCCTGAAAGATGTTTCAGAAATTATAGCTGCAAGACTCAACTGCATGACTAAAGCCTACGTAGTTTGGACCCTTAAGGGCATCATATAAGACTAATCACAGTTATACTGTTAACACATGCTCCAACCACATGCACACATGCTGCATTGTCTAAATGTTAAGGCTGTGACAGCTTTTGCTCTTTGCTGTACTTGTGGGTATGTTCAGGGCAATGGCACAGAACAATCTGGGCTATTAAAAATTCTGCTGCACATTTCCTTCTGCTGGCGTGAGTCTGACTAACCATGAAATGGGACAGAAATCACACACAGGCTCACAGCTCAGTGCTATAAGACAGAAAAAAAGATTCTTTTGAGTACTTGAATCCTATGAGGCTTTCCATTAAGTATGAGGGGTTTTTTTTAAGCATCTAACTATTAGGCCTGATCTTGCTCCTAATACCTCCTTAGAGTTAAATCCTGTTCATCCTGTATTTGTGAGTTTCCACACATTCCACCAAATGTCAGTAGCATTACATTTACCTAAATCTGCAGTAAGGAAGATCAGAATCAAAACATATAATACCAGAATAACTGAAATAGCCCCATGTTGAAATATGTAGGAACAAAGTGTTGTCCTGGTAGATCAACAAAAGGTCCTGAGTTAGTTGCAATAGTTTTAGTAGTTGTTCTGATCCCTAAGTGGTCACACACTCTCATGCTGTTGGACTGTATAAACAGCTATGGCTAAGAATAACGTCAGCAAATAGAGGTGGGAAAGGTGCTTGTGCTGAAAGGAACAGCAAGAAAAATCCCCTTTTTAAAATATCTTCCTTCATTTTATGGAAGAAGAACCACATGTACCTACAAATTGCAGACAAAGTTTAGAAAAATCATAACCAGCAGAGAGGATGGAGGTGAGCATAGAAGAACATGGTGGAAGTAGGAACATGGGCTGTGAAGCAGCTGTTGCTTTGCCACACATTCTCTTTGATTTGGATGCTTCTTACCAGCTAGATCTTCTTCGAAAGGTCACAGGTCACCTCTTGTGCTCTCTGCTTTCTGCAGTAAGGCTCAGATTCAGTGGTTCCCCACAAAGGCAGTTTGTGTATTCTCACCAGTGGAACGTTTTCTCATGAGTACGCATAAGTAAGAGCCCTAACGTGGGCTCAGTTTAGTGACTGGGCCCTCATAGGCACATAGCAAGTCATAGCGTATTGATTTGCTCCACGTTGAGACTATGATTCTGCTTCTGGCTCTGTCACTGGGGTCTTGGGTAAGTTGGGACTAGTTATTTAATCTCTTCATGCCTTCCTTTCCCAATCTCTCGAAAGAGGGGGGGGTGGGGGGAAACACAGAGGTGAGCTCCAATCATAAAAAAACCTAGGTTGAGGGTGAAGAATTGAAATTATTATTTGAGGTTTTCTTATTAATGTTACTCTTATTCAGCAAAATCATTGAATTCTGTCACTACTGATCCTGGAATGATTGTGTGCACATGCACATTTCATACAGATATTCGTTTGTAAATATCTAAAAAATGCAATCACCTCTAATTGCTAATTTAAGACTTTTTTCATTAATGCTTCTTATGAATAGTCATGTAAAGCACTTCCAAAATAACTAAAAGAGTCTACAGTGAGTATGTTTATAAAAACAGAGTGTATGTGTACATTTTCAATGTACACACCGAAGTGTGATTGTTACTTCTAATCACTATAATTCAAAAAGGTTATTTCCTGGTTCAGTGCAATGTGCTATTTCCATTTTTTTCTTTTTCTTTTAAATTTAAATGAAACTTTTATCAAAATTGCAATTTCATATTAGTAAATAGAAGACAAAACATAGCTGCAGATAGGATTCTAATGTATACAAACAGAGATCTGATGTGTAGCATATATGACACCAGAAACAATACCTAATCTGCCAGCCTTTTTCTTTTCTTTCCTTTTATATTTTTTGTTAGTGAAAACAAGGTGTCCTGGTTTTGCCTGGGATAGAGTTAATTTTCTTCCTAGTAGCTGGTATAGTGCTGTGTTTTGGATTTAGGATGAGAGTAATGTTGATAACACACTGATGTTGTAGTTGTTGCTAAGTAATGCTTACACTGGTCAAGGACTTCTCAGCTTCCCATGCTCTGCCAGGAGCACAAGAAGCTGGGAGGGGGCACAGCCAGGATAGTTGATCCAAACTGGCCAAAGGGCTATTCCATACCATATGACGTCATGCTCAGTATAGAAACTGGGGGGAGTTGGCCAGGGGGTAGCGATCGCTGCTCGGGGACTGGATGGGCGTCAGTCAGCGGGTGGTGAGCGGTTGTATCACTCGTTTTTTTTTTCCTGGGTTTTGTTCCTCTCTCTCTCCTTTGTCCTTTTCATTAAAATTTTTTATTATTATTATACATTTTTTTCTTTTCTTCAATTATTAAATTGTTCTAATCTCAATCCACAAGTTTTCTCACTTGTGCTCTTCCGATTCTCTCCCCCATCCCACCGGGGTGTCGCGGAAGGAGTGAGCGTGCACTTCACTCATAAGAGAGAAGTAAAAATATAGTTTATTGATACAGAATAGGGAGTTAACAAAGTTCAATGCGACAGTGTTAACAAGATTCGATGGCGAGGCACACTTGATTATTTACTGCATAGAGGACAGGGTCAGACAAAACTGTCAGGGAGACCCTCCCGTTGAGTCATGAGGTTCGGAAGGATCCCCTTGCTTTCTAAACTCCTTCTCAGAGAGGAGTCTAGGTGCGGCTAGATCCAGTCCTAGTCCCAGACTTGGTCAACGGTTTATATCTAAAGGATTATATATGCGCAATCAATCCTTTATATCACTTAGCTAAGATTTCAAAGTTTAGCATGCTGTTAGTCACTTACCGAGGATCTGTTGTGGCAAGGAATCTCTCAACCTCGAGGAGTAACCTTGAGAGGCGTCCCTGCTCAAGGGGAGATCCTGGCGTGCAGCCCGCTGCTGTGCAGGAGAGCTCAAAGGGCTCTTGGGCTGCTCCCTATTTATGGGGATAAGATGATTGACTCATAGTCATATTTGCATGCCGACCACAGGTTTTAGTTTCTTCGGTGGGCGCATTGCACAATAGCCCTAGGCTATTGTGTTGTTATCTGTCTCCTGAATTCACTTTGAGCTGATGCAGCCATCGTGACCAGATGCATCCATTACAATCACCGCTGGTGGTTATCACCTAAGCAGGGTTACAGGAGATAAAGGTCGGGGGCAGGGGAAGCACACCGTCACACTCCACCCCGTGACTATAGTCAATTCATCTTATTCTCACAGAGTGGTGGTACGGTCACCTCTTGCCTCTGTGCCATAAATAGTATATTGATAATTTATGCACTTATAGATCCACAGTAAGTAGACAGTGAAGCACTGCTATTTGTTATGCGTTAATTTGTATGTTTTGGGTGGTTGAAGTTGGGTTATTTGTTTTATCATGTGCCAAACCTTTATATACAATATAATTATAAGCAATAGACACACTAATGTTAGAGTTAGTAAAATCACAACTGGGTGAAGCATAAGATTAAACACTCCCATTGCTGTCGGTGACCATCCAAGAAGAGTCTCCCACCAATAGTGTTCTCCATCCTTCTTTACTCTTTCCAAGACATGGTGTATCTCTTCTGCATCATGATGAACGGTGATCAGAGTTTTGTGTCCATTGTTTCGTATGCGCTCTAGCAGTTGACACAGGTTATCGTGTTGTAGTAGTTTCTTCACCAATGTAAGATTCATTCCGATGGGGGTAGGCAATAAATCTCGACTCAATGTATAGTTAGATTGTAAGAATTGATAAGATGTAACAGGAGCTGAATAATTGAAGTCACATCCCACAATTTTAGTAAAGTTACAAACACAAATATTTGAGCGATTGCTTGTATCTACAGTAACGTTATCTACAAATATAAAATCACAAAGGGTTCTCATACAAACACATACAAGTACAGTTTCAGGGGCTTCATCAGATATGACAAACATTTTGTTCAGTGTCAAGACAGATGTCTTGGGCTTTGAGGGTGTTACTCTCACAAATAAATCCTTGTTGTTCCCGTACAACGCATGCATTAACATCAACAGTTTGCCATTTGTTTCCATTTCGGTGGGCCCATACTCTATGTTCTAATGGATAGAGTACAGTTCCATTGTGATTTAATCCCAACACAATGATTGGGTATATGGTGTATACCGAAGCATTGTGTATTGTTAAGACAAAAGCTGTGGCCTTATTGCTAATGGGGTCATAAGTGAAATTGACAAAATACCACCAGGACTGGAATTCTTTCTCAAATTTAGTTGCATTATCCCAAATTACCTTTCGAATTTCAGTGGGTAAGGTGCCCTCTTCACCTTCTCTTATAATTGCTGCTACCATAGATTGCATCCACAGTTGAGCTTGGATACAACTAAGAGCTAGAGAAACATTGGTTTGGGCTACACCAAGTGCATCCACAATCAGTTGGTGGTCCCTTTCATTAATTCTTTCCCACTGAGGTAATATATCCAATAAGAGCCATTGGTTAGTTCCCAATGCTAATAGAGAAGACCGTAATGGGTGTTCTAATTTGTTTAAATCACTTGTTGTTGTGCTCAGTTTGTTCACGAGTACTTCGGCATCGATACTATTTAAGACTCCCAATCCTGTCCCTATGATACCGGTCACATCTCTCCTTGTTCGTCTTGGAGAGGTGAGGGTTCGCCCATGTAACCATGCTAACCATCCTGCATAGGACGTACCTAGGAATGGTGAACAGGTCGGTTTGATTGCGGACATATTAATTTGCATCAGTAGTTCTACTCGTTTAAGGGACCATGATGGATTAAATAACACTTGTTGTTGGCCTGTATTTTTGATCACATATGGTCCAACTTCAGAAACTTGTGGGGATAGAATTGTCTCCTCCTTTACAGTCAGGGCGGATGTTGTGCTAGGCTTAATAATGTCTATTTTAAATTTAAAGGATAATCCCACACGATGGTGAGCCCAGAGGCAGACTACAAAACCAGGTTGTACTAAGGTAAAATTGTACCAACAGTCCAGTCTTTCAAAGGCGCAAAGTTTCGTATCTTTGGCTATTGGCCTTGATGTAATGTTGTACACAGAAATCTGAGATGCCTTCTCATGGGTAGACCCATTGATCATCCGGCATCCTATTTTAATTTCTTTCCCTGCTGTTCCTCGGAGCTGGGGAACTTTATCATCAGCTTCATCTTTATCCCAGCTCCATTCGTTTTCTAAGTATGTTTCAGTTCCGTGCATGACCACGGTGGAAAGCTTTAAATCCCCCTTACTAGAGTGTATTCCCATACTTCCAGTGTACTTAACACGAGCTTGGGACCATGGCCATTCTAGGGTTCTTTGACCACACGCTAAGAAGAGCAGCATTGTTAGGGTTTGGAATAGTAACATGAACACAGCATTTCCATCTGCCATCCTGTGGGGTGCTGTAAGAGAAAATAGAGACTTGTTTCGGTGGGGACAGTCCGAACAGGTTACCCCATTAAGAAGAAGGAAAAATCCATCGTGAACTAATTCTGTGTTTTGCACCACTGCTATCAGTAGCTTCCCAGGCAAGTGGGCCACGAGGTTTAGTTAAAGTCATAGGCACAGTACCGGTGGATGGTAAATTGACCATCACAGGCTGTCCTGGCTGTAATGTCATTGGATATTCTCTTTTCCTAGTAGGTGGAGCGCTAAGCTCAGTTTTTACAAAGAATGCTCGGCTTACAGGGCTTCCAGTAGGCCCATATCGATTATTTAATTGATGGAGTACTTTGGGAATTCTCATATCCCATTGAGTTTCCTGTGGTTTGAGACTCCTTTTCAACAAGCCATTAGCTCTTTCTACCATCCCATTTGATTGAGGGTAGTATGGTGTGTGGAATACCCATGTAATTCCCTCTTGTTTTGCCCAATCTTGCACTTCCTTACACGAAAAGTGTGAGCCATTATCACTCTGGATAACATCAGGAGTAGGTAGATTTGAGAACCAAAATGATAGCCCTCGCACTGTATTTCGCCCATCGGCTTTCCGACATTTAGTCGCCATAAGCAAGCCGGAGACTACTTCCACTCCTGTAAGGATGTATCGATATCCTGCAGAGGATTTGAATGGTCCGATATAATCAATTTGCCATGTAGACCATAAAGTTTTCCCTTCATTGATATGTAAAGGTGGTGCTTTAGCAGGATGATCTGCTTGTAATTTCAATCTACACTGAGGACATTCTGTAAGAATAGTTTCACAAGTTTTTCTATTTATAGGCCAGCCTTTACTCTGTGCAGCAAAGTAAAGTGCTTCTTTACCTGTGTGGCCTAGGTTTTGATGTAACCATTCTCCCAGTCGATACCACTCAGGATTTAAGGTGATTTTCCTAATTTTAGTTAGCTCATCTATCTTTTGATTCCACTTTGTGGCTGGTTGATTATCTTTAGCATGAGCTTTTACCCATCCCATCTTGAAAGGTGTTTTCCTGGCTATATCTAGTAATAATTGCCAATCTTTGTTTCTCCAAACTGGGGATCTATTTACTTCCCAATTCAAGGTTTCCCATTGACAGAGCCACTGTGTGGCACCGGCCCACACAGCATAGGAGTCTACATATATGATTTTTGCTCCATTCTGTGCTGCCAAAACAACTGCTCTTATTTCTCCTACTTGTGCACTGCCTTCACCTTCTTCTACTACTTGTTTGCCGGTGGTAATGTCTAATGCAACAGCCTTATATTGCCATTTACTGTTTACCCTTTTTGCTGAAGCATCTGTAAACCAAATGTTTTCTGTTGGTGTACCCTCAGTGAGGGGTGGTGCATCCAGAATGGGTGAAGGTTTAAAAGGTTGTTGTAAAGCTAAAGGGTCTGTGTTTATGGGCATCTGCAATTTGGAAACCTTAGTGTGTCCTTCAGTTAGTTGCATATTTTCTGCAACTCCTGTTAGGTAGGCATACCATTTTCGGACAGTGGGTTTTTGTGCAACTCCTTCTGGGGGAGCAGTCCCCTTCAGGATTGCTTCTAGTAAATTAAATGGTCCTCTAGTTTGCACAGGTTGTCCCTGAATGTATTTTCTCAACTTGTTTAACTGCTCGGACTAAAGATAAAAGTCCCTTTTCCCATTCAGAGTATCGTTGTTCTGTTTCTTTAAATGCGGTTGAGCTAAACAATAAAGGTGTTTTTGGCCCATCGGGCCCAGTCTGGAACAGGTTACAGTAAGTAGCATGTTCGGCGAAACCCCATTCGGCTATAATAGGGTCGCGGGTGTACTGGTCCCAGTGACTGATAGGTTTTTAACTCTTCGGTTAGAGTTTTGACTGCCTCTTTATGTTCTAATTTCCACTCCCAGGGTTTGCCTTTCCGTAAGAGTGAGTATAAGGGACGGGAAATGATAGAAAATCCAGGCACATGTTTCCTCCAATATCCTAAAGTTCCCATTAATTGTTGTAACTCCTTCCTTGATTGGGGCATTTGCAGCTCTTCAATTTTTCTTAAGGTATCTGGAGGAATCACTGCACTGCCTGCTATCCACCAAGTACCTAAAAATTTTACTTCTTTGCTTGGTCCCTGACATTTTCCAGGTGGAATCTCAATTTCTGCTTTATTTAGTGCTTGCCATACTGCTGCTGCCGCTTCCCCAACCTTTTCAGGGGAAGTTCCTCCAATCAGAATATCATCTATATATTGGTACAGTTTCACTTCTTGGGGGAGTGAGACTGTCTGTAAAAGTTCAGCAAGCGCAGCATGAGCAATCATGAGTGAATGTTTATACCCCTGGGGGAGTCTGTTAAAGGTGTATTGTATTCCCTCCCAAGTGCAAGCAAACTTCTCTTTATCCTCCTCCTTTAAGGGAACCATAAAGAACATATCCTTTACATCTAGGGCTGCCATCCATGGGTGTGCAGCTGCTTGCAAAGTAGCTGTTAAGTTGGCAATGTTTGGCACAGCTGCTGTGAGCGGGGCTGTATTGGCATTCAGGCGCCGATAATCGACAGTTAAACGCCACCTCCCGTCTGGTTTCCGGACGGGCCAGACAGGTGAGTTATATGGGGAGTGCGTTCTGGAGATACTTTGTCGTTTCTCCAAACCAGCTATGACTTCAGAAATTCCATTTCGTGCCGCAGCAGAAATGGGATATTGCGATACGTTAGTGATTTTTGACTCGGGAGCGCAGGGGCTGCGCGCAGTGCCCGCACTGCAGCCTCCCGGCTTCTGCTGGGGTTGGGATCGATGTTCGAGCCGAAGGACCACACGCTGCCATTCGGCAGGCGCCAGGTTCGTCCGTTTAAAACATCGAAACCTAAAATATTTTCATGGTGTTCTTTAATTGCAAAGCGAGTACTCGACATGCGCTTCTCGCCCGGGAGCCATAAATTGACCTTGGCAGTTTGGCACTGAACACTCGCTCCGTTCACGCCGGTAATTTTAAGTCTTTGCCGTCTGGGTCGTACACCCAGCTTCTCGGCATCTTGTTGTGTTAATAGTGAAATTTGTGCTCCCGTATCTATTAAAAACTTTACCAATTGTCTTTGAGGACCAACTGGAATTACAATGTATGGGCCGTTATCACTTATCCACTGATAAGCCTCCACTTTCCGGACAGGCAGGCCCAGTTGCCTTCCGGACACTACTCGTTTTTTGACTTCATGTCCTGCAATTCCTCCCTAAGGGGGAGGAAGGGGTTGTCTCCCCTTTTGGGGTGTGGCGCAGGAGGAGTTGAAATACGCTCCTTCCTTTCACCGTTATCTCGTTTTTGAAATGCTTCAATTAGACTCAAAATAATGCCAGTAGGCTGACCTTGAATCGCAGCTCTGGGAATGCCTAAAGCTAATGCATTCCTCCACAACTCATTCCTCTGTTCTCGAGATTCCGTTTGGGGGTTTTAAAATTTGTTTCCCTTCGATCTAGTTTCTGTTCCCCATTTTATGGGTCTTACTTTGTGATCTCCTCCCCGGGGCTTCAGGTTTTGTTTTTCAGCTGGTGCATCGTCCCAGCCCATCTCACGGCTGTAGTTCACAATGCCGTGCATCAGTTCTGCCCAGGTAGGGAGCTGCTTGTGGGCATTTTGAGCATTTTGAGCGTTGTCACCTAGTCCCTCATTGTGTTCTGTGTCTTTCTTGATCTCATCTCGTTTTGCAACTAAATGGGATTTAAGAATTGCCGGGGCTCCTCTAATCAGTGGTTTTAACATTGCAAAATCTACTGTAGCAGACAGTGGGACATCATGGGACACTCGTTTGTGCATGGCTTGTATACAGGCGGCTTTTGTGATGGCTGTAGAGAGCTCACTTAAAGATTTAATGGGAATTATGGAAGGTTCACCTCGCTCCATGCTGTCTATTCCTCCAGCCCAATAAGCTACTCGGCTGGTGATAGAATGAGGTGTATTTGTCGGGTCAGGTCCTAAATTTAAGAAAACTCCTGGACCCCAATAGCCACTTGCTTCATCCTCAGTCAACATTATTCGGTCACCGCCACTGAGGTATAGTCGCCACAATTATGCCGTTTCAGTTTCACCTGGTTTTCTGCTATATCTCTCTTGCAAATTTGTCAATTGCAACGGATCCCAGGGGATGGTTCGTGTAGTATGTCGCGGATGACCACCCCGAGGACCCACAGTTCTTTCTGTTTTAACAATGGGTCTGGCTTCATACTCAGGAGGATTTGTGGGGAACAAAGGGTCGTCATCTTCTGGCTCGCTGTCATCGGGATCACCCCAGATGTCTCCATCCCAGTCTTCAGGGGATACTATTAGTTTCCTAATCTGTACGATGTCGGGGGGGCGGGGAGCATGTATAAGCATCATCTCGACCTTTTCTCACAACTTTTGTCTTTTTTCCTTTTCCTCCTGTAACTGTTTCTGCAGTTGTTCAATTTTAAAAGATAGTAACAACTCAGTTGCCTTTCTACCTTCTATTTCTTTCTCTAGGTCCTGCTCCTTTTTATTTCTGTTGTCTCTTTCCTGATGTGCAGCTTCTAAACAGGCACCTAGCATCTTGCAGATAATTCCTTTCCCTTTTCCATCTTTTGTGTGGCCTCTAGTTACTTTTAGGTGTTCTTCAATGGCTTCCCAATTATGCCAATTGTCACGAGTCCATTCTGCTGAGAATTTGGGACTCAGATTCACTCCATGCCTCCGTAAATAATCAGTGATACTACTTGCCATCCTGCCGACTACGCCAATTTGTCACGGAAGGAGTGAGCGTGCACTTCACTCGTAAGAGAGAAGTAAAAATATAGTTTATTGATACAGAATAGGGAGTTAACAAAGTTCAATGCGACAGTGTTTTAACAAGATTCGATGGCGAGGCACACTTGATTATTTACTGCATAGAGGACAGGGTCAGACAAAACTGTCAGGGAAACCCTCCCGTTGAGTCATGAGGTTCGGAAGGATCCCCTTGCTTTCTAAACTCCTTCTCAGAGAGGAGTCTAGGTGCGGCTAGATCCAGTCCTAGTCCCAGACTTGGTCAACGGTTTATATCTAAAGGATTATATGTGCGCAATCAATCCTTTATATCACTTAGCTAAGATTTCAAAGTTTAGCATGCTGTTAGTCACTTACCGAGGATCTGTTGCGGCAAGGAATCTCTCAACCTCGAGGAGTAACCTTGAGAGGCGTCCCTGCTCAAGGGGAGATCCTGGCGTGCAGCCCGCTGCCGTGCAGGAGAACTCAAAGGGCTCTTGGGCTGCTCCCTATTTATGGGGATAAGATGATTGACCCATAGTCATATTTGCATGCCGACCACAGGTTTTAGTTTCTTCGGTGGGCGCATTGCACAATAGCCCGAGGCTATTGTGTTGTTATCTGTCTCCTGAATTCACTTTGAGCTGATGCAGCCATTGTGAGCAGATACATCCATTACAATCACCGCTGGTGGTTATCACCTAAGCAGGGTTACAGGAGATAAAGGTCGGGGGCAGGGGAAGCACACCGTCACACGGGGGGAGGGAGAGTGAGCGAGCAGCTGTGTGGTACTTAATTGCCAACTGAAGCTAAACCACCACAGTCCTTTTGGCGCCCAATGTGGGGCTCGAACAGCTGAGATAATAACAGATTAACCAGACTGTATTAAGGAATTTAGATCTGTTAACAGTTGTGGGCCACGATATTGATTCATCTGTTCTCGATATTGGTTTATCTGATGTGCACCATGCTCATTTTTTTGCTGTACGTGTTAAAGATCGGTGTTGGTTTTTGCAGTTTGCTGTGCTCTGCAGTGATTAGTGATGTTTTGCCTGGGAGATTTGTTATTAAAACACTGGCCTTGAGCTTAATCTGGTATCTGAGTTTTGTACTGAAGCCATTACTGTACGTCGGGTACCACCTCATGGAGACAACTGGCAATTATACTTCTTCCTCTGAGAGGTTTTTTATGGAGGAAATACAGAATGGTACCTTCGCTACCTTCTTCTACAATGTTTCCTCCTTCATTAAAATAACTTTTCAGTATCTTGAACATCCTTTAGTAGTTAAGATACTTCTATTGGTATTTCTTGGGAATATTGTTTTGGTTTTGTCTAAGGTTAGTAAGCAATTTAAGACTATCATCCAGAGATCTGCCCCAAGGCTGGATAGTTATGAGTGGCAGGGTGTGTGGAATAGCATGGGCAAATGCCTAGGACGGTGGGCACCTCCAGTGTTTTGGAACTTCACCCATGAACAAGTGCAGAATCCTGAAAAATTAGTAGAATATTTTGAAAAAGTATGTCGTCACCCTGGCAATTCTAGGGAAACACAAATAACTGCAATGTGCTGCGGCCTGGCCCATGCCTACAGAGCCCTGTTCAACACTATTCAGAACCCTCATGGAGAAGAGAAGATATCTGGGTCTGGCGACAAAACGACAGGCAACGTGACTGAGAGGAATCCAGTATCTGAGGGAATTAGCCGTGCTGGAGGTGGTTTATGGTTACCTGGAAAACGAGCAGTTATCCAAAGATCCAGATGAAGTCCAGTGCACACGACCCATGTGGTGGAAGTTGGTACAGAGCGCACCAGTGTCATGTGCCAATTCATTGGCAATAGTGACCTGGAAAGACAGAGAAGATCCAACAGCGGATGAAGCGGCTAGCCAACTCCAGGAATTCAAAGAAAGTATCTCTTCCTCCCTTGTCTCAGCTGTGGAGAAATTGTCCCTGAAGGTCCAGCGACTCAAAGAGGATAGGTCCTAATTTCCACCTGTATGGACCACTGTCTCAGCCATTAGGAGTCAGCGTTGTTCTGCTCAAGAGAGAGGATATAGAGGGTACACACCACAGGGCACTCTGTGGTTTTACCTGCGTGACCGCAGAGGACATGAGGAAGTGGGATGGAAAACCTACCTCGACCCTAGAGGCACAGGTACGTGAGTTGCAAGGAAAAACAATCACCAAAGGGGGTTCTTCCAGGAAAATTGCTGCTCCGGTTTCTAGTGGGCAGTTCCCCAGACAGAGTAGAAGGGCTCATCTTACTCTTGATTTTAATGAAGGAGCTCCTGACTCGTATGTACAAGAAATAGGTAATGATACAATGACCAGGACTAGAGGGGCCCTGCCTCCAGCCAGGTGGAGGAAAGGGACAACCGGTTTTACTGGACTGTGTGGATTTGATGGCCTGGCACATCAGACCCACAGGAGTAGAAGGCTCTAGTAGACACCAGTGCACAGTGTACCCTAATGCCATCAAGCTATGCAGGGGCAGAACCCATCTGTATTTCTGGAGTGACAGTGGGATGCCAACAGCTAACTGTGTTGGAGGCCAAAGTGAGCCTAACTGGGAATGAGTGGCAAAAGCACCCCATTGTGACTGGCCCCGAGGCTCCGTGCATCCTTGGCATAGACTACCTCAGGAGAGGGTATGTCAAGGACCCAAAAGGGTACTGGTGGGCTTTTGGTATAGCTGCCTTGGAGACGGAGGAAATTAGACAGCTGTCCACCTTGCCTGGTCTCTCAGAGGACCCTTCTGTTGTGGGGTTGCTGATGGTCAAAGAATAACAGGTGCCAATTGCTACCACAACGGTGCACCGGAGACAATATCGCACCAACCGAGACTCCCTGATTCCCATCCATAAGCTGAGTCGTCGACTGGAGAGCCAAGGAGTGATCCGTAAGACTCGTTCACCTTTTAACAGTCCCATATGGCCAGTGCAAAAGTCTAATGGAGAGTGGCGTCTAACAGTAGACTATCATGGCCTGAATGAAGTCACACCACTGCTGAGTGCTGCCGTGCTGGACATGCTGGAACTTTAATATGAACTGGAGTCAAAGGCAGCCAAACGGTATGCAACAACATCGCTAATGCAGTTTTCTCAATCCCTTTGGCAGCAGAGTGCAGGCCACAGTTTGCTTTCACTTGGAGGGGCATTCAGTACACTTGGAATTGACTGCCCCAGGGGTGGAAATGCAGCCCCACCATTTGCCATGGACTGATCCAGACTGCACTGTGTCCTGGTTTTGCCTGGGATAGAGTTAATTTTCTTCCTAGTAGCTGGTATAGTGCTGTGCTTTGGATTTTAGTATGAGAATAATATTGATAACACACTGATGTTTTGGCTGTCGCTAAGCGGTATTTACATTGGTCAAGGACTTTTTTTTCTTCATCTCCCCATGCTTTGCCAGGTGCCCAAGAAATGGGAAGGGGCACAGCCAGGATAGTTGATCCAAACTGACCAAAGGGCTATTCCATACCATATGATGTCATGCCCAGTATATAAACTGGGGGAGTTGGCCGGGGGGTAGCGATCGCTGCTCGGGGACTGGCTGGGTGTCGGTCGGCGGGTGGTGAGCGGTTGTATCTTTTTTTTTTTTTTACTTATTATTATTCTAATTTTTTTTTTCCTCTTTTTTTCCCTCCCTTGGGTTTTGTTCCTCTCTCTCTCTCTCTCTCTGTTTTCCTTCTCATTACAGTTCATTATTATTATTACTATTATTTTGTTCCAATTATTAAACTGTTCTTATCTCAACCCACGAGTTTTCTTACTTTTGCTCTTCTGATTCTCTCCCCCATCCCACCAGGGGGGAGTGAGCGAGCGGCTGCGTGGTGCTTAGCTGCTGGCTGGGGCTAAACCACGACACACTGCAACAAGGTGAAGCTCCAGAACACCTGCAATATATTGATGACATCATCGTATGGGGTAAAAAAGGAGAAGAAGTTTTTGAGAAAGGGAAGAAAATAGTCCAAATCCTCCTGAAAGCCGGTTTTGCCATAAAACCAAGGAAGGTCAAGGGACCTGCGCAGGAGATCCAGTTTTTAGGAATAAAATGGCAAGATGGACGTCCTCAGATCCCAATGGATGTGATTCACAAAATAACAGCCATGTCTCCACCAACTAGCAAAAAGGAAACACAAGCTTTCTTAGGCATTGTGGGTTTTTGGAGGATGCATATTCCCAATTACAGTCTGATCGTAAGCCCTCTCTATCAAGTGACCTGGAAGAAGAATGATTTCAAATGGGGCCCTGAGTTCATGCAGTAGCCCTTGGGCCAGTCCGGGCAGGGCAAGATGTAAACCATGTGCTCTACACCACAGCCAGGGAGAATGGCCCTACCTGAAGCCTCTGGCAGAAAGCTCCAGGGGAGACTCGAGGTCGACCCCTAGGGTTTTGGAGTCGGGGATACAGAGAATCCGAGGCCCACTATACTCCAAGTGAGAAAGAGATATTGGCAGCATATGAAGGGGTTCGAGCTGCTTCAGAAGTGGTTGGTACTGAAGCACAACTCCTCCTGGCACCCCGACTGCCGGTGCTGGGCTGGATGTTCAAAGGGAGGGTCCCCTCTACACATCATGCAACTGATGCTACGTGGAGTAAGTGGGTCGCACTGATCTCACAATGGGCTCGGATAGGAAACCCCCATTGCCCAGGAATCTTGGAAGTGATCATGGACTGGCCAGAAGGCAAAGATTTTGGAATATGGGCAGAGGAGGAGGTGACGCGTGCTGAGGAGGCCCCACTGTACAATAAACTACCAGAAAATGAGAAGCAATATGCCCTGTTCACTGATGGGTCCTGTCGTATTGTAGGAAAGCATTGGAGATGGAAAGCTGCTGTATGGCATCCTATATGACAACTCGCAGAAACTGCTGAAGGACAAGGGGAATCGACTCAGTTTGCAGAAGTAAAGGCCATCCAGCTGGCTTTAGACCTTGCTGAATGAGAAAAGTGGCCACTGCTCTATCTCTATACTGATTCATGGATGGTGGCAAATGCCCTGTGGGGGTGGTTACAGCAATGGAAGCAGAACAATTGGCAGCGCAGAGGCAAACCCATCTGGGCTGCAGCATTGTGGCAAGATATTGCTGCCTGGGTAGAGAACCTGGTTGTAAAAGTGCATCACATAGATGCTCATGTACCCAAGAGTCAGGCCACTGAGGAACATCAAAACAACCAGCAGGTGGATCAGGCTGCTAAGATTGAAGTGGCTCAGGTGGATCTGGACTGGCAACATAAGGGTGAATTAGTTATAGCTTGGTAGGCCCATGACCCCTCAGGCCATCAAGGAAGAGATGCAACATATAGATGGGCTCGTGATCGAGGGGTGGACTTGACCATGGACGCTATTGCACAGGTTATCCATGAATGTGAAACATGCGCTGTACTTAAACAAGCCAAGTGGTTAAAGTCTCTGTGGTATAGAGGAAATGTGTTGGAAATATAACTATGGGGAGGCCTGGCAGATCGATTATATCACACTCCCACAAAGCCGCCAAGGCAAGCGCCATGTGCTTACAGTGGTGGAAGCAACCACCGGATGGCTGGAAACATATCCCGTGCCCCATGCCACCGCCTGGAACACTATCCTGGGCCTTGGAAAGCAAGTCCTATTGTGACATGGCACCCCAGAAAGAATTGAGTCAGACAACGGGACTCATTTTCGAAACAACCTCATTGACACCTGGGCCAAGAGCATGGCGTTGAGTGGGTATATCACATCCCCTATCATGCACCAGCCTCTGGGAAAATTGAACGATACAATGGACTGTTAAAGACTACACTGCGAGCAATGGGTGGTGGGACATTCAAACATTGGGATGCACATTTAGCAACAGCCACCTGGTTAGTCAATGCTAGGGCATCTGCCAATCGGCTGGCCCTGCCCAATCAAAACTCTTACATACTGTAGAAGGGTAGTGCAAATAAAAAAACTATGCTGGGGAAGACAGTGTGGGTTACTCCTGCCTCGGGCAAAGGCAAGCCTATTCGTCGGATTGCTTTTGCTCAGGGACCTGGGTGCACTTGGTGGGTGATGCAAAAGTATTTGGAAGTCCGCTGTGTACCTCAAGGGGATTTGATTTTGGGTGAGAATAGGCAATGAACTAAATGGTATGATGTTAATTGCTGTATAATACTGTATGTCATCACTTTTATGGTTGCTATATGCCATATCAAGGGTATTACAGTAAGAATCACCCAGATTAATGAAGAATGAACTTGGATGAAACCAAGCGAAGTGCAGCAGTGATAGAACCAGAACTGGTTTCAGCATGCGACAATCCAAAACCACACACCATCTCTCCTGCCTTGAAGGACAGTTATGACAGATGGAGCCCAAAGTCATGGACTAAGTTAACTCAATGGACATTTTATAGTGATGGCCCATAGATCAAGGGAATGATATCTCTATGTATATATCAAAAGTCAAGGAAAGTGGTGGTGATTAGTTGGATTGTATTGGAAAGTGTAAGACCTGGGCATGACGTAGATGGTATAGAATAAGGGGTGGATACTGTCCTAGTTTCAGCTGGGATAGAGTTAATTTTCTTCCTAGTAGCTCGTTTAGTTCTGTCTTTTGATTTTAGTATGAGAATAATGTTGATAACACACTGATGTTTTAGTTGTTGCTGAGTAACGTTTACACTAGTCAAGGACTTTTACACTAGTGTTTACACTAGTCAAGTCGCCTATCTTTTGCACCTAAGGTTTAGTGCAAGATGCCAGGCTCGCTCTGAAGTCTCATCTTTCCCTGTACAATGGTTCTCCTGAAGAGAAACATACAGTTCCTGCCAAAGATACATCCTAGTGAGAAAATCTTCCCCCTTCAATGGTACCTTTCTGTTCCATTGTGTCATGCTTTAGCCCCAGCCGGCAACTAAGCACCACACAGCTGCTCACTCACTCCCCCCACAATGGGATGGGGGAGAGAAACAGAAGAGTAAAAGTGAGAAAACTTGTGGGTTGAGATAAAGACAATTTAATAGGTGAAGCAAAAGCCACATGCGCAAGCAAAGCAAAACAAGGAATTCCTTCACTCCTTCCCATCGGCAGGCAGGTGTTCAGCCACCTCCAGGAAAGCAGGGCTCCATCACGCATAACGGTTTTTTCGGAAGACAAACGCCTTCACTCTGAATGTCCCCCCCTTCCTTCTTCTTCCCCCAGCTTTATATACTGAGCATGACGTCATATGGTATGGAATAGCCCTTTGGTCAGTTGGGGTCAGCTGTCCCAGCTGTGTCCCCTCCCAGGTTCTTGTGCATCCCCAGCCTACTCGCTGGTGGGGTGGTGTGAGAAGCAGAAAAGGCCTTGACTCTGTGTAGAGTCAGATCAGATCAGCACAGATCCAAAACATAGCCCCATACTAGCTACTATGAAGAAAATTAACTCTATTGCAGCCAAAACCAGCACACATTGTTAATTTCTGTGAATAGAGTTCATCCTGAATCATAATACATATTCTTCTTGTCTTGAATAGGTTACAGTCCAGGTGACAGAAAGGGAAGAGGCAGGGCAGATTTAGAAGCCCAGAAAGCAAAATGCACCCACAAAGTGGTCTTATTTTAAATGTCAAGATATTTTATCACTCTCTTGCAACTTCCTATGACAATTTCAACTTTGTTTTTCTATGGTGTCCATAAAGTATTTTTGCAAAAGTATTTCTGGTTTTGTCCGTATGTTTTTAGTGGAAAATGTCATGTTCTCTGTGTATACACCTATGTACCACGGGCTTAATCTTGTTCCAAGAATTATTTTTTTTTCTTTTTCAGAAAGAGAAAAAAGTAATGGTCATCCTGACCATCGAAAATAAAGTCAGGATCTTTCCATTCCCTGAAACATCCTAGAATGAAAAGCGCACCTTCATGACAGGGCAAATAGGTGACTACTAAAGCAAAGGACTCCCATGCTCCTCACTGTACATCACACTTTCTACTCATCTTAAGCAAAAGCCCGCTGTCTAAAGTATATGTAGTAAGCACTCCTGCTCCCTGCAATGAGATGGGCAAGGAACCTGACTTGCACTTGAAGAAGAGCTTTGTAATAGTCCCAAAGCCCTTTTGAAATTTGAGAACTGATCATCTCTTTCCAACAGAATTACTTTACATGCAGAAAAATTTTAGTCGAATATAAAATCTCCACTCCTTCAAAATCTGAGGCATATCATTATGAATGAAAAAAAGTCTTGGGGCATTCCTTGTTAAATTGAGGATTACATTCAATGGCTGGGCTGTTTTTTTCCAAGCTGGTCACAGATATACAAACCAAAGGAGATGCTGTGAGAATGTCCATTTGCCTTCCTTTCTCTGCATATGACTTCTCTCCCCCTGCTCTTGTTGCTTAATTGCCCTGGCCCTCACTGTGGGTTTCTGTGTGGTATCTGCTGCAGCGAGGCTCTCCAGGTGTGAGCAGTGAGGAGTTGTGACCAGTACCCCCTGCTCCTGACCCCTGGTAATGTGGTTAGTATAACTAACGCCATTTTATGAGGCAAGCAGCCATTCTCTGTGACCGAGTGGGTCACGTATTCGTTCCCTTTCCCTCATTATGAGGCCCCCCCCCCAGTGGCCAGGGATGTCTCCACCATCATCTGCTTCCTCTGAGGACTGAGTGACTTGTATTCTTTTATATGATTTTTGAGTCTAGATTATGATAGTTATATGGATACAGCAAACCATGTATTAAGATTTGACCTGATCTGCAGAGGGTCCAGGTGATTAGAAGTCATAAGTTAAGTTAGGGTCTAGGTGATTAGAAATAATAAGTTAAGTTGTATTATAAATTCTGTATTATGCTGCTTATAAATTGTACTATTGTCCTGGTTTCAGCTGAGATAGAGTTAATTTTCTTTATAGTGGCTGGTATGGGGCTATATTTTGGATTTGTGCTGAAAACAGTGTTGATAATACAGAGATGTTTTAGTTGTTGCTGCACTAGTCAAGGACTTTTCAGCTTCCCATGCTCTGACAGGTGCACAAGAAGCTGGGAGGGGACACAGCCAGGACAGTTGATCCAAACTGACCAAAGGGCTATTCCATACCATATGGTGTCATGCCCAGTATATAAAGCTGGGGAAGAAGAAGGAAGGGGGGACATTCGGAGTGATGGCGTTTGTCTTCCTAAGTAACCATTTCGTGTGATGGAGCCCTGCTTTCCTGGAGATGGCTGAACACCTGCCTGCCCATGGGAAGTAGTGAATGAATTCCTTGTTTTGCTTTGCTTGCATGCGCGGCTTTTGCTTTACCTATTAAACTGTCTTTATCTCAACCCACGAGTTTTCTCACTTTTACTCTTCTGATTTTCTCCCCCATCCCATTGTGGGGGGAGTGAGTGAGCGGCTGCGTGGTGCTTAGTTGCCGGCTGGGGCTAAACCACGACAACTATATTGATTCTGCTTGTAGAAATCCTGTGCCATTCTAATAATAAATTCTGTGCTATACTAATCATAATATCCTGTTAAGAAAATAAAGCTTTAATTGTAACTGTGATTTAGTGCTGTCATCATTCTGCCAAGGATCCCTAAAAGAACCTGCCTGTCCCCTTAGTGTTGGGTGACAGGAGTTTAGAACCCTGCATAGCCTGTGAAGCGTTTCTAGTAGCTATGTAAGATTACTGATCTTCTAGCCCCCTTCGTTGCCAGCACAGATCATCAGCAACCAAAAATGTTATTTCAATGAGCCAAGGATAATACATCTGAACCATGGTGATGCCCTAGAACAAGCCATTTTACATTATCGTAAGCCTAAATGTGTGTGTGTGTGTACATTCTTCAGAAACTGGTAATACCTCATTTTAAACTTCAAATTTCCCTGACTTCTTGACCCATTTTTCCAAAATCTTAACAATATTTTAAGCATCTTGGAATAGCAGAGCATATAAACAGACTTTAATTTTCTGCATAATAATTTTTTTAAATTAAGCATTTCATTAAATCTTTGTATAAAATAAAGACATAAAAGGTATTATGTTTGGAAAATATTAATCCAGGAATTCATATATAGTTTGTTGCTCATTTAAATGTAAGAGCATGTAGTTAATCATGAGGGAGGATTTATTGGGTTTTTTGCTAATTTGTTTAGGGGCTTTTTGTTAGCATTATCCTAGGCAATGTATTGGGTTTGGTACATGGCTACAGTTACAGAGGCACTGCTGTAATGAAGGGTTAAAAGTCAGTATTCCACTATTCCTGAATGGTGCATTATTCCACAGATAGTTTCACTGATTTCAATAGGAAAACTTGCACAGTAAAATATTCTTCAATACCAGAAAAGGAATGAGAGCCTGGTCCTGTGCCATTTGGGACACAGTTTTGTTCACTGGAAGTTAGAGAGTAGTTTTAAAAAATATATGTCTTATTTTCATCCCTGCAATGGGAAATGCAACTACCTAAATCAACACATAAAAAGGCATCCCATGGAGTTAAGCGTGATGCCTAAAAGCAGTAATGCAAGAGAAATGATACTTTAAATGCTGTACAGTGCTATTTTAAGCAGAGGTTTTGGGCAGATATTAATTTTTTTGTAAAGACCACAAAACTGTTGTTATTGTTGGATAAAAATAACAGCTGCAAGGAGGCTGACATTCTTTCTGAGATAACAAAGAACGAAGGAAAGACTTTGCATCAAGATTTGTGCCAGCTTTAACAGCTAAATTGTGCTCTCAGCTTGGTGGGCAGGATTGCCACTGAAGTCATTGTGTGACCATGTTAGGCCATGCCCAAGGGGAGAATTTGGCCCAAATGAATGACCAAATCCAGGGCTGAGGGCCAGCAGCCAGTGAATGAATTGTCCTTTCATTGAAGCCTTCCAGAAAGTGAAGAGGGTCATCTCTAAGTCTGTGTGCTCTGACAGAAAAGGGGAGCAAGAAGGATTGAAGCCATGTCAGTCCTCTACCCTGGCTGGCATTGCAGCCCAGCAAACTTCAGTGCTAGCACAAATGAAGAGGGAGTACATTGCAGCACAAGGGTGAGTACCTACACTTCTGAAGAAGTGGTATACACCTGAATGCCATTTTTAGAGTGCAGATTGGTTTTGCTACTGCTCAGAACATGGGTAATATCTCTAATTGAAGCCTTTTGTTTTCAGGTCTAGGACCAAACAAAACACAATACAGTCCCTGGTCCCCTAAGCCAGAAATGTTGGACCTCTCAGTCCAACAGGACAGTATAGGACTCCATACAGCAGCTTTCCATCTCCGATGCTTTCCTACAATACGACAGGACCCATCAGTGAACAGGGCATATTGCTTCTCATTTTCTGGTAGTTTATTGTACAGTGGGGCCTCCTCAGCACGCGTCACCTCCTCCTCTGCCCATATTCCAAAATCTTTGCCTTCTGGCCAATCCATAATTACTTCCAAGATTCCTGGGCGATTGGGGTTTCCTATCCGAGCCCATTGTGTGATCAGTGTGACCCACTTACTCCACGTAGCATCAGTTGCATGATGTGTAGAGGGGACCCTCCCTTTGAACATCCAGCCCAGCACCGGCAGTCGAGGTGCCAAGAGGAGTTGTGCTTCAGAGCCAACCACTTCTGAAGCAGATCGAACCCCTTCATATGCTGCCAATATCTCTTTTTCAGTTGGAGTATAGCGGGCCTCAGATCCTCTGTATCCCCGACTCCAAAACCCTAGGGGTCGACCTCGAGTCTCCCCTGGTGCTTTCTGCCAGAGGTTCCAGGTAGGGCCTTTCTCCCCAGCTGCAGTGTAGAGCACATTTTTTACGTCTTGCCCTGCCTGGTCTGGCCCAAGGGCTACTGCATGATCTATCTCCCGTTTAATTTGTTCAAAGGCTTGTTGTTACTCAGGGCCCCATTTGAAATCGTTCTTCTTCCGGGTCACTTGGTAGAGAGGGCTTATGATCAAACTGTAATTTGGGATATGCATTCTCCAAAAACCCACAACGCCTAAGAAAGCTTGTGTTTCCTTTTTGCTAGTTGGTGGAGACATGGCTGTTATTTTGTTGATCACATCCATTGGGATCTGATGACGTCCATCTTGCCATTTTATTCCTAAAAGCTGGATCTCCTGTGCAGGTCCCTTGACCTTCCTTTGTTTTATGGCAAAACCGGCTTTCAGCAGGATCTGGACTATTTTTTTCCCTTTCTCAAAAACTTCCTCTACTGTATTGCCCCATACGATGATGTCATCAATGTATTGCAGATGTTCTGGAGCTTCACCCTGTTCCAGTGCCATCTGGATCAGTCCATGGCAAATGGTGGGGCTGTGTTTCCACCCCTGGGGCAGTTGATTCCAAGTGTACTGAACGCCCCTCCCAGTGAAAGCAAACTGTGGCCTGCACTCTGCTGCCAAAGGGATTGAGAAGAACGCATTAGCGATATCAGTTATAGCATACCATTTGGCTGCTTTTGACTCCAGTTCGTATTGCAGTTCCAGCATGTCTGGCACGGCAGCACTCAGTGGCGGCGTGACTTCATTCAGGCCACGATAGTCTACTGTTAGTCTCCACTCTCCATTAGACTTTTGCACTGGCCATATGGGACTGTTAAAAGGTGAACGAGTCTTACTGATCAGTCCTTGGCTCTCCAGTCGACGAATCAGTTTATGGATGGGAATCAGTGAGTCTCGGTTGGTGCGATATTGCCTCCGGTGCACTGTTGTGGTAGCAATTGGCACCTGTTATTCTTTGACCCTCAGCAACCCCACAACAGAAGGGTCCTCTGAGAGACCGGGCAAGGTGGACAGCTGTTTAAATTCCTCCATCTCCAAGGCAGCTATACCAAAAGCCCACCAGTACCCTTTTGGGTCCTTGAAATACCCTCTCCTGAGGTAGTCTAGGCCAAGAATGCACGGAGCCTCAGGGCCAGTCACAATGGGGTGCTTTTGCCACTCATTCCCAGTTAGGCTCACTTGGGCCTCCAATACAGTCAGCTGTTGGGATCCCCCTGTCACTCCAGAAATACAGATGGGTTCTGCCCCTGTATAGCTTGATGGCATTAGGGTACACTGTGCACCGGTGTCTACAAGAGCTTTATACTCCTGTGGGTCTGATGTGCCAGGCCATCGAATCCATACAGTCCAGTAAAACTGGTTGTTCCTTTCCTCCACCTGGCTGGAGGCAGGGCCTCCCTAATCCTGGTCATAATATTCATTACCCATTTCTTGTATATACGAGTCAGGAGTTTCTTCATTAAAATCAGAAGTAAGATCAGCCCTTTTACTCTGTCTGGGGAACTGCTCAGTGGGAACCAGAGCAGCAATTTTCCTGGAAGAACCCCCTTTGGTGATTGTTTTTCCTTGCAACTCACGTACCCGTGCCTCTAGGGTTGAGGTAGGTTTTCCATCCCACTTCCTCATGTCCTCTCCGTGGTCACGCAAGTAAAACCATAGGGTGCCCCGTGGTGTGTACCCTCTATATCCTCTCCCTTGAGCAGAACAACGCTGACTCCGAATAGTTGAGACACTGGTCCGTATAGGTGGGGAGTAGGACATATCTTCTTTGAGTCGCTGGACCTTCTGGGACAGTTTCTCCACAGCTGAGACAAGGGAGGAAGAGATACTTTCTTCGTATTCCTGGAGGTTACTAGCAGCTTCATTCACTGTTGGACCATCTCCGTCTCTCCAGGTTGGTATTGCCAATGAGTTGGCACACGACGATGGTGCGTTCCATACCAACTTCCGCCACATATGTCTTGTGCACTGGACCTCATCTGGATCTGTGGGTGACCGCACATTGTCCAGATCACCATAAATCACCTCCAGCACAGCTAATTCCCTCAGGTACTGGATACCTTTCTCCATGGTGGTCCATTTCCCGGGGCAATATACAACATCTTCCTTGAAGGGATATCTTTCCTTCATAGCTGACAGGAGTCGCCTCCAGAGGCTGTGGGCTGGTTCCCCTTTTCCAATTGCTTTGTCAATGCCCCCTTCCCTAGAAATAGATCCCAGCTGCTTGGCTTCCTTACCCTCTAATTCCAGGCTACTGGCCCCGCTATCCCAGCATCAGAGCAGCCAGGTGACAATGTGCTCCCCTGGACGACGGCTGAAATCTTTTCGCATATCTCACAGCTCACTCAGGGATAGGGATCGGGTGGTTTCCGTCTCATTTACGAGTTCTTCGTCTTCCTCTTCCTCTCTCTGTGATGGCCCTGCTCCTTCATCTTCCCTTTCTAAACGAGCTGACTTTCGCTTCCAGGATTTCTTTTTATGTATAGGGGCGACTGATACTGACACAGGTTGGTTCTCTGAACCGCAGTGCTTGTAACAGAGTTGTCCAGAGCTGCTGCAGCTGCAGTGCCTGTCGCAGGGGGAATCGGAGCAGAGGCAGTGCCTGTTGCAGGGGTAGTTGGAGCAGCCGCAGTGCCTGTCACTTTGTCACCAGATCCTTGAGGGTTCTGAATAGTGTTGAACAGGGCTCGGTAGGCATGGGCCAGACCCCAGCACATTGCAGTGATTTGTGTCTCCCTAGAATTGCCAGGGTGGCGACATACTTTTTCCAAATATTCTACTAATTTTTCAGGATTCTGCACTTGTTCAGGGGTGAAGTTCCAAAACACTGGAGGTGCCCAATAACTTAGGCATTTGCCCATGCTATCCCACACACCCTGCCACTCATAACTCTCCAGCCTTGAGGCAGATCTCTGGATGATATTCTTAAATTGCTTGCTAATCTTGGACAAGATCGAAACAGTATTCCCAAGCAATACCAATACAAGTATCTTAACTACCCAAGGATGTTCAAGATACTGAAAAGTTATTGCAATGAAGGCGGAAGCATTGTAGAAGAAAGTAGTGAAGGTACAATTCTGCATTTCCTCCATAAGGTAATACCCAACATACAATAACGGTTTCAGTACAGCACTTAGATAATACCAAAATAAATCCAAGATCACTGTTTTAATAACAAATTTCACAGGCAAAACATCACCAATTAAAGCAGAGCACAGAAACAGCAGTGATGTCCTGGCCATCTGCCAGCCCAGGCGCATGGCCATTGCTGTTATCAAAATGTTCCCAGGCACAGCAGAATAAGGTGATAAGCAGCACAGCAGCACAGCAAGCAGCAAAAGCAAAAAGCAGCCACTAACGAGCCCTAGACTCTAATATACAGTAAGGAAAGCAAGCCTTATGACAAGCACAGGAGCCTGCTGATTAATAGCTAAACAGCAATAACAGCTATAAATTCTATCATCTAGCAGATTCCAATCAAATCTGCCATTATCTCAAACCCTTCGTGCCCCACGTTGGGCGCCAAAAAGAACTGTCGTGGTTTAGCCCCATCCGGCAACTAAGCACCACGCAGCCGCTCACTCACTCCCCCCCACCCCCGCGGTGGGATGGGGAAGAGAATTGGAAGAGTAAAAGTGAGAACACTCGTGGGTTGAGATAAGGACAGTTTAATAGGGAAAGCAAAAGCCGCACGCGCGAGCAAAGCGAAGCAAGGAATTCATTCACTCCTTCCCATGGGCAGGCAGGTGTTCAGCCATCTCCAGGAAAGCGGGGCTCCATCACGCATAATGGTTACTTGGGAAGACAAACACCATCACTCCGAATGTCCCCCCTTCCTTCTGCTACCCCAGCTTTATATACTGGGCATGACATCATATGGTATGGAATAGCCCTTTGGTCAGTTTGGATCAACTATCCTGGCTGTGTCCCCTCCCAGCTTCTTGGGCACTTGGCAGAGCATGGGGAGCTGAAAAAAATCCTTGACCAGTGTAAACACAGCTTAGCAACAGCCGAAACATCAGCCTGTTATCAATATTATTCTCATACTAAAACCCAAAACACAGCACTACACCAGCCACTAGGAAGGAAATCAACTCTATCCCAGCCGAAACCAGGACAACCTCTCATTTTTTTCTCAGATCTAGAGACCTTCTCTTCCCCTTGAGGGTTCTGAATAGTGTTGAGCAGGGCTCGGTAGGCATGGGCCAGGCCCCAGCACATTGCAGTGATTTGTATCTCCTTAGAATTGCCAGGGTGACAGCATACTTTTTCCAAATATTCTACTAGTTTTCCAGGAGTCTACACTTGTTCAGGGGTGAAGTTCCAAAACACTGGAGGTGACCACCGTCCTAGGCATTTGCCCATGCTATTCCACCCACCCTGCCACTCATAACTATCCAGCCTTGAGGCAGATCTCTGGATTATATTCTTAAATTGCTTACTAACCTTAGACAAAACCAAAACAATATTCCCAAGCAATACCAATAGAAGTATCTTAACTACCCAAGGATGTTCAAGATACTGAAAAGTTATTTTAATGAAGGCGGAAACATCGTAGAAGAAGGTGCCATTCTGTATTTCCTCCATAAAAAACCTCTCAGAGGAAGAAGTATAATTGCTAATTGTCTCCACGAGGTGGTACCCAAAGTACAGTAATGGCTTCAGTACAGAACTCAGATACCAGATTAAGCTCAAGGCCAGTGTTTTAATAACAAATCTCCCAGGCAAAACATCACTAATCACTGCAGAGCACAGCAAACTGCAAAAACCAACACCAATCTTTAACACGTACAGCAAAAAAATGAGCATGGTGCACATCAGATAAACCAATATCGAGAACAGATGAATCAATATTGTGACCTGCAACTGTTAACAGATCTAAATTCCTTAATATGCTCTGGTTAATCTGTTATTACCTCACACCCTTCATGCCGTACATTGGGCGCCAAAAAGGACTGTGGTGGTTTAACCCCAGCCAGCAACTGAGCACCCCATAGCTGCTCGCTCACTCCCCCGCAGTGGTATGGGGGAGAGAATCAGAAGAGTAAAACTGAAAAAATCTCTTGGGTTGAGATAAGAACAGTTGAGTAATTGAAATAAAATAACGTAAAATAATAATAATAATAATAATAATAATAATAATAATAATAATAGAATATACAAAGCAAGTGATGCACGATGCAATTGCTCACCACCCGCTGACCAACGCCCAGCCAGTCAGTCCCTGAGCAGCGGCCCCCCGCCCAGCTTTTCCCTAGTTTATATACTGAGCATGATGTCTTATGGTATGGAATATCTCTTTGGCCAGTGTGGGTCAGCTGTCCTGGCTGTGCCCCCTCCCAGCTTCTTGTGCACCTGGCAGAGCATGGGAAGCTGAAAAGTCCTTGACTAGTGCAAACATTACTTAGCAAGAAATAAAACATCAGTGTGTTGTCAACATTATTCTCATACTAAATCAAAAAAACAGCACTATACCAGCTACTAGGAAGAAAATTAACTCTATCCCAGCCAAAACCACGACATTTGTGAAGGCTGTAAATGCTCTACCTATCATGCAGTCCTCAGAGCATTAAACTGGGAACTGGAACAGCTATGTTGTTGACTGCATAATCCCCAGAGAGGGCACCTGGGCCTGAGGAAGGTCCATGAAGGCACATGAAGTCTTAGACACTCCACTTGTGCAACTCCAGCTGAGCTGACTTGAAAGCAAATAAGATCCAATACATCAGTCCTTTGACTACTCAGAGATGGAAACTCAACCAGGGCTATAACAAGAGTTCCCATGGGTAAGGGACTGTGGCTGAATGTGTCAGATGGTCCCAAAGGTAAGCCATTCCAAGTTTTGTGCATTTTCTTTTTGGTTTCATGACCTTCATAGATTAAGTTTTCGGGAGGTATGGTTTAGATATCATAGGTCATGCATCAGCAGTTATACACTTGGTTAACTTTTATTTGCACGTGAAATCCTGTTGCTGTTTCACCACATAATTTAATGAACTGTCATATATGGGGCGGGTGGTTTCCTGTTTGGTTGTTGCTGGTAGCCATAACTTTGGGCTAACATGGTGAAGGGACTGTAGGGATCCAGCAGGATGGCAGCTGGGTAGAAGTATTGTTATCACTGCATGTGAGGTATCCACTCTGCACACAGAGTTATATCTGTAACTAGCTAGTTACAGAAGAAAAGAGAGAATAGACTGTTCCTGGTCAAGAGGTCTCTCTTTAGTGGCTAATCAGAAAGTCTTTCTGCTGAACTCATGAAGAGGAGAACATATTTACCCTCTTACCTGTGGAGATATGCAGAAGGTGGCTTCCAAGAATGGGATCTTCTCAGGATTGCTGAGGAACAAGATCTGAGTTTGTGGATTTGCCTCCTAAAAGACAGTGGTGCTGAGCTGGCTGGGCCAGGAAGCTGAATTCCTTTAATGTGTGGACTTTGCTTTGATATTTCCTGGTCAATAGTTGACCTTCATGCCTGAGACTCAAATGAGGTTTTATGGGAACAGCTCTGCTGAAGGTATAGGCTTTAATGTGGAAGACTCTGGATTTCCTTTCTTGCATCTGTAACTAACAAAGGAAGAGGAGTCATTTTGAAACCTATGCACTTTACACTCTGTTGCCTATTATTCATGGAGAGACCTGGGATAACAAATGATGCATTGAGCAGAGCCAGCCTAAACATTTGGAAGTACATTCACAGCAGGAAAAGCAGGGGGAATGTGGGAGAGCATGAGATGAGAGAACAGTCTTACTCCTCAAAACTGCTTTTGTAAAAAACCTCATTAGACATGGGCCACCCTGATCCGTTTGTTTTTTCTTAAAAGAAATAAGCTACAGCAGAGCATACTGTCTACCAGTGATTGCTAATTATGCCAAGCAATGGGATAAAAGAAACACATTTAAGAGGATATTTTTTAAAATTTTTTTAAAAAGATATCACATTTGGTATTTTCACATGAACGGACCGATCTGAGGTTTGTCCTTTTTAACAGGAATACTGTATCTAATTAAGTCCGAATGCATTTTTAACACATTTCTTGTTTTCTAAGCAAGTCAAAGATTTAACATGGCACACTGATAACAACCTGAGAATATGGCTTTTCAGTAAGTTGTAGTAGTTTTGCTTAAGTTTCCTTAGACGTGTTTGAATGTATGCGCGCATGAAGTAAGAGTAATGTTGGGATTGAGAGACCAAATACTAAAAGTCAGAAAATTCTCCAACTTCAGGGCGCAATATTAATTTGTCAGTGCGCATCTTGTATGTTTTACAGGAACAAGCTAATAACGAACTGCCCTAGGCTTTCATTAGGAGTGTGTGCACCATATGGTGAGAGTACCTTAGGCCATCCTAGGCATATAGTCAGCCATCTGAACCATTCTGCTTATCTTAGCGAGAGTGTCAGAGCACATTTGAGACCAAATGGTTTGTAGATCTGCCTGCTTGATGTTACGTCTCTTTCTCCTCTTCATTGCTCCCCAGCCATCTTCCTGACTATGGTTTCCCTGCTGGAGTTTTTCTCATTGCTCCTTCCCTGGCTGCTCCACCAGCTCCCACAGCTCCTCAGCCTCCCTCCCTTGCCCGCATACCTGCTCTAGTCACTTCCCCAGTTTCTGTGACAACCTCACAGCTCCTGTGAGCTCCCCCATTCCCATCTTTAAGTTTCCTTGCCAAATCAAGAAAAAAAAAATGAGAAATGAAATAAAACATGAAACTTGGAGCAGAATTGTGAATGGAGCAGAAATGTGAATTGCTGATCATACAAAGGATCTCAGTGTGAACCCAGCCATGTAAGCTGCCTTCTGCAGTGTGACTGGGAGTGTGTGTATCTTCTAATCCTGACTCTGCCTGCATCCAAGGCTGTGTTTATTTTCACTACAGAGCTATTATTCCTCCCCCTAGTCTCTTTTTTTATCTGTCCCTGCACAGTGAAGTAGCAGGTGCACTTTAAGCCACATAACAGAACAGTGTCAAGAGAGTAACAGAGATTAATGTTGGCTGGAGTGAGAGTGAACCAGTGACAAGAGAGAACATTAAAAGTTCACTATTTGTGATGTATATTATTTTTTTTTCAATATCTGAGCAGCATTTGGAGAGGTAGAACATTAGGTCTTTATTGATGCAGCTCTAGAGAGATGTAAAACAGTGCACTCAAGCAGGTAAAATGCTGCTGAAAATTTTGAAAACATCGTAAGGGGAAATACTGAATCATCATTCAAGGCCTCTTTTCTGTGATATGGACATTGCTGCCATTATTGGTGACATTAAGTTAGTATTGACCAACATGACTTACAGCGGCATAAACCTTGGGGTTAAAATAAGCTGTCAGTCTTTTTAGAGATGTCCCCCAACTGAAGCTATTTTCTGTAAGTGTTACCCACCTTCAGCTGTAGCCCCAAACCAGTTGTTAATGCTACAAAACTCAGCAATGACCAAGTGGCAGTGGAAGAACTGAAGCATTTTGCTTAGCTCCAATCTCTCTTCCCCAAACCTCTCTTCCCAACTCTTCTGCTCCTTGCCCAATAACAGAGGTGATTTGAAGACTATCTTATTTTTAGGTAGGATATCTTCTCATCTCTGCTTAAAAAATTAGTAGTTCTAGTGGTTTCTTTACCTCTGTTCTCACAGTTATAAGCACTGAGAGGTGAAAGCTGTGAATTCAACCCTCACAGATTGAGAGATGAATGCATAGGGAACAAGTGGAAATGGAGAGAGCTGGTGTTTTCAGTCATGGATGCAGTCAGCTGCTTCTTGAAGTTAAGTGCTCCCACATAGCCAGTGATGTGGGGACCTCAGCAAACTAATAGTGCCAAATAATTCAGTATCATGCTATTGGTCAACAACATTCATTGTAAGGCAAGCACAGGGATAAATACATATTACACAGGCAATGGAAAACTTTAACCAAGGTGGGGAGTCCTCTCTCCATTCCCCTTCTGCTTACTCATGAACTGTAATTTACTTAGGTAATTACCGTGCAAATATAAACTAGTGCTGCAACATGTATGGCACCTGATATTTGTATTTATGCAAAGAAACGTGACACTAGGAAAAACATGTAACTGCTTATTCTAATAGCATGTTATGCAATAACAATAGGGTTTAAATTCCCTGTAAGAGACAGGACAAGGAAGCCCAATCTTGTTCTCCCCTGACTGATTACAGTGTGTGCCAGGATGGAGCCAGATGCTGTACACCCTACAAGCCCCAGCAGACCACCAGAGGGGGTGAACTCAGATCCTTGGCTTGCCACTGCAGATAGGTGCTTTCCGTTTCTCCAGAATGAACCGCTTGTGTACTTGGTCTTTCAGAGGAGTCCCTGGACACCTCGCTCTGCATCCCACCATGTTTCTGGTGAAGCAGGACTCCAGAAGAGTAACATCGAGTGATGGAGTGAGAAATGTAGTAAAATATTTCTGTTTGGGGCAATAGAGTACATACTTGTTTCTCATATATACCAAACAGATCAATCTCACTTATCAATTATTTACTACTGTGATTGCACAGCTAGGTGGATGTTGGTGATCTTCAAACTTGAGAAAAGGAGCATATAACTGTTTCTTTTATATATATATATATAAAAGAGAGACAAAAGACACTGAGACACTCTGGCACTGTAAGGTATGGAACAGTGGGGTAGCCCTGTATGTTAGGGAGTATTATGACTGCCTAGAGCTTGATGATGGTGATGAAAGGGTCAAGTGTTTATGGGTAAGAATCAGGGGAAAGGCCAACAAGGCAGATATTGTGGTGGGAGTCTGTTATAGACCACCCAACCAGGATGAAGAGGCAGATGAAATATTCTATAAGCAGCTGGGACAAGTCTCACGATCGCTAGCCCTTGTTCTCGTGGGGGACTTCAACTTACCAGATGTCTGCTGGAAATACAACACAACAGAGAGGAAACAGTCTAGGAGGTTCCTGGTGTGTGTGGCAGATAGATAACTTCCTGACACAGCTGGTGAGTGAGCCAACTAGGGAAGGCATCCCGCTGGACCTGTTGTTTGCGAACAGAGAAGGACTTGTAAGTGATATGATGGTTGGAGGCCATCTTGGGCACAGCAATCATGTAATGATAGAGTTTTCGATTCACAGAGAAGTGAGGGGGGTTAGCAGAACTGCTACCTTGGACTTCCAGAGGGCAGACTTTGGCCTGTTTAGGAGACTGGTTGACAGAATCCCTTGGGAGGCAGTCCTGAAGGGCAAAGGAGTCCAGGAAGGCTGGACATTCTTCAAGAAGGAAATCTTAAAGGCACAGGAGCAGGCCATCCCCATGTGCTGAAAGACGAGTCGGCGAGGAAGAAGACCGGCCTGGCTGAACAGACAGCTTTGGCTGGAACTCAGGAAAAAAAAAAAGAGAGTTTATGACCTTTGGAAGAAGGGGCAGGCAACTCAGGAAGACTACAAGGATGTCATGAGGTTATGCAGGGAGAAAATTAGAAGGGCCAAAGCCCAACTAGAACTTAATCTGGTTACTGCCATAAAAGACAATAAAAAATGTTTCTATAAATACATTAGCAACAAAAGGAGGTCTAAGGAGAATCTCCATCCTTTATTGGATGTGGGGGGGAAACATAGTGACAAAGGATGAGGAAAAGGCTGAGGTACTTAATGCCTTCTTTGCCTCAGTCTTTACTAGTAAGACCAATTGTTCTCGGAGTACCCAGCCACCTGAGCTGGAAGACAGGGACGGGGAGCAGAATGAAGCCCCCATTATCCAAGGAGAAATGGTTAGTGACCTGCTACACCACTTAGACACACACAAGTCTATGGAGCCAGATGGGATCCACCCAAGGGTACTGAGGGAGCTGGCGGAAGTGCTCACTAAGCCACTTGCAATCCTTTATCAGCAGTCCTGGCTAAACGAGGAGGTCCCAGTGGACTGGAGGTTAGAAAATGTGACGCCCATCTACAAGAAGGGCCGTAAGGAGGATCTGGGGAACTGCAGGCCTGTCAGCCTGACCTCGGTGCTGGGGAAGGTTATGGAGCAGATCATCTTGAGTGCCATCACACGGCATGTAGAGGATAACCAAGGGATCAAGCCCAGCCAGCATGGGTTTAAGAAAGGCAGGTCCTGCTTGGCTAACCTGATCTCCTTCTATGACAAGGTGACCCGCTTAGTGGATGAGGGAAAGGCTGTGGATGTTGTCTATCTAGACTTAAGTAAAGCCTTTGACACGGTTTCCCACAGCATTCTCCTGGAGAAACTGGCTGCTCATGGCTTGGGCAGGCATACTGTTGTGGTTTAGCCCCAGCCGGCAGCTAAGCACCACACAGCCGCTTGCTCACTCCCCCCTGGTAGGGCTGTGTTTCCACCCCTGGGGCAGTCAATTCCAAGTGTACTGAATGCCCCTCCAAGTGAAAGCAAACTGTGGCCTGCACTCTGCTGCCAAAGGGACTGAGAAAAAGGCATTAGTGACATCAATTGTAGCATACCATTTGGCTGCTTTTGACTCCAGTTCATAGTGAAGTTCCAGCATGTCCAGCACGGCAGCACTCAGCGGCAGCATAACTTCGTTCAGGCCACGATAGTCTACTGTTAGTCTCCACTCTCCATTAGACTTTTGCACTGGACATATAGGACTGTTAAAGGGTGAGCGAGTCTTGCTGATCACTCCTTGGATCTCCACTTGACGAATCAGTTTATGGATGGGAATCGGGGAGTCTCGGTTGGTGCAATATTGCTGCCGGTGCACTGTTGTGGTAGCGATCAGCACCTGTTATTCTTTGACCCTCAGCAACCCCACAACAGAAGGATCCTCTGAGAGACCGGGCAAGGTGGACAGCTGTTCAATTTCCTCCATCTCCAAGGCAGCTATACCAAAAGCCCACCAGTACCCTTTTGGGTCCTTGACATACCCTCTCCTGAGGTAGTCTAGGCCAAGGATGCACGGAGCCTCTGGGCCAGTCACAATGGGGTGCTTTTGCCACTCATTCCCAGTTAGGCTCACTTTGGCCCCCAACACAGTCAGCTGTTGGGATCCCCTGTCACTCCAGAAATACAGATGGGTTCTGCCCCTTTATAGCTTGATGGCATTAGGGTGCACTGTGCACCGGTGTCCACTAGAGCCTTCTACTCCTGTGGGTCTGATGTGCCAGGCCATTGAATCCACACAGTCCAGTAAACTCAGTTGTGCCTTTCCTCCACCTGGCTGGAGGCAGGGCCCCTCTAGTCCTGGTCATTGTATCATTACCTATTTCTTGTACATACGAGTCAGGAGCTCCTTCGTTAAAATCAGGAGTAAGATCAGCCCTTTTACTCTGTCTGGGGAACTGCCCACTGGAAACCAGAGCAGCAATTTTCCTGGAAGAACCCCCTTTGGTGATTGTTTTTCCTTGCAACTCACGTACCCATGCCTCTAGGGTCGAGGTAGGTTTTCCATCCCACTTCCTCATGTCCTCTCCGTGGTCACACAAGTAAAACCACAGGATGCCCTGTGGTGTGTACCCTCTATATCCTCTCTCTCGAGCAGAGGAACACTGACTCCGAATAGCTGTGACACTGGTCCATACAGGTGGGGAGTAGGACATATCTTGTTTGAACCGTTGGAACTCCTGGGACAGTTTCTCCACAGCTGAGACAAGGGAGGAAGAGATACTTTATTCGTATTCCCGGAGGTTACTAGCAGCTTCATTCACTGTTGGACCATCTCTGTCTCTCCAGGTCAGTATTGCCAATGAGTTGGCACACGACGATGGTGCGTTCCATACCAACTTCCACCACATAGGTCGTGTGCACTGGACATCATCTGGATCTGTGAGTGACTGCACATCGTCCAGGTCACCATAAATCACTTGCAGCACAGCTAATTCCCTCAGGTACTGGATACCTTTCTCCATGGTGGTCCATTTCCCGGGGCAATATACAACATCTTCCTTGAAGGGATATCTTTCCTTTATAGCTGACAGGAGTCGCCTCCAGAGCCTGCGGGCTGGTTCCCCTTTTCCAATTGCGTTGTCAATGCCCCCTTCCCTAGAAAGGGATCCCAACTGTGTGGCTTCCTTACCCTCTAATTCCAGGCTACTGGCCCTGTTATCCCAGCATCGGAGCAGCCAGGTGACAATGTGCTCCCCTGGACGACAGCTGAAATCTTTTTGCATGTCTCGCAGCTCACTCAGGGATAGGGATTGGGTGGTTTCCGTCTCGTTTACAAGTTCTTCCTCTTCCTCTTCCTCTTCCTCTCCTTGTGATGGCCCTGGTTTTTCATCTTCCCTTTCTAAACGAGCTGACCTTCACTTCCAAGATTTCTTCTTGTGTATAGGTGCGACTGATACTGACACGGGTTGGTTCCCTGGTTCAACCGCAGTGCTTTTAACAGAGTTGTCTGGAGCAGCCGCAGTGCCTGTTGCAGCGGGGGCTGGAGCAGCCACAGTGCCTGTCGCAGGGGAGGCTGGAGCAGCCGCAGTGCCTGTTTCAGGGGGAATCAGAGCAGTGCCTGTCATTTTGTCACCAGATCCTTGAGGGTTCTGAATAGTGTTGAACAGGGCTCGGTAGGCATGGGCCAGGCCCCAGCACATTGCAGTGATTTGTGTCTCCCTAGAATTGCCAGGGTGACGACAAACTTTTTCCAAATAGTCTACTAATTTTTCAGGATTCTGCACTTGTTCAGGGGTGAAGTTCCAAAACACTGGAGGTGCCCAATAACTTAGACATTTGCCCATGCTATCCCACACACCCTGCCACTCATAACTCTCCAGCCTTGAGGCAGATCTCTGGATGATATTCTTAAATTGCTTACTAACCTTGGACAAGATCGAAACAGTATTCCCAAGCAATACCAATAGATGTATCTTAACTACCCAAGGATATTCAAGATACTGAAAAGTTATTGTAATGAAGGCGGAAGCATTGTAGAAGAAAGTAGTGAAGGTGCCATTCTGCATTTCCTCCCTAAAAAACCTCTCAGAGGAAGAGGTATAATTGCGAATTATCTCCATAAGGTGATACCCGACATGCAGTAACGGTTTCAGTACAGCACTTAGATACCAAAATAAACCCAAGGTCACTGTTTTAATAACAAATCTCACAGGCGAAACATCACCAATTAAAGCAGAGCACAGCAAACTGCAAAAACCAACACCAATCTTTAACATGTACAGCAAAAAAATGAGCATGGTGCAGATCAGGTAAACTGATGCTGAAATAGATGGATCAATATTGCATCCCACAACTACTAACAGATCTAAATTCCTTAATACACTCTGGTTAATCTGTTATTATCTCAAACCCTTCGTGCCCCATGTTGGGCGCCAAAAAGGACTGTCGTGGTTTAGCCCCAGCTGGCAACTAAGCACCACGCAGCCGCTTGCTCACTCCCCCCCGGTGGGATGAGGGAGAGAATCGGAAGAGCAAAAGTAAGAAAACTCGTGGGTTGAGATAAGAACAGTTTAATAATTGGAACAAAATAATAGTAATAATAATAATGAATTGTAATGAGAAGGAAAACAACAAGAAAGAGAGAGGAACAAAACCCAAGGGAGGGAAAAAGAAAAATAATAATAATAAATAAATGATGCAACGGCTCACCACCCGCCAACCGACGCCCAGCCAGTCCCTGAGCCGCGATCGCTACCCCCCGGCCAACTCCCCGAGTTTATATACTGGGCATGACATTATATGGTATGGAATAGCCCTTTGGTCAGTTTGGATCAACTATCCTGGCTGTGCCCCCTCCCAGTTTCTTGTGCACCTGGCAGAGCATGGGAAGCTGAAAAAGTCCTTGACTAGTGTAAACACAGCTTAGCAACAGCCAAAACATCAGCATGTTACCAATATTATTCTCATACTAAAATCCAAACCACAGCACTATACCAGCTACTAGGAAGAAAATTAACTCTATCCCAGCCGAAACCAGGACACGTATGCTTCACTGGGTAAAAAACTGGCTGGATGGCCGGGCCCAAAGATTTGTGGTGAATGGAGTTAAATCCAGTTGGCGGCTGGTCACAAGTGGTGTTCCCCAGGGCTCTGTGTTGGGGCCAGTCCTGTTTAATATATTTATCAATGATCTGGATGAGGGGATCGAGTGCATCCTCAGTAAGTCTGAAGACGACACAAAGTTGGGTGGGAGTGTTGATCTGCTTGAGGGGAGGAAGGCTCTGCAGAGGGATCTGGACAGGCTGGATCAATGGGCTGGGGGGCCAATTGTATGAGGTTCAACAAGGCCAAGTGCAAGGTCCTGCACTTGGGTCACAACAACCCCATGCAACGCTACAGGCTTGGGGAAGAGTGGCTGGAAAGCTGCCAGGCGGAAAAGGACCTGGGGGTGTTGGTCGATAGCCAGCTGAATATGAGCCAGCAGTGTGCCCAGGTGGCCAAGAAGGCCAATGGCATCCTGGCTTGTATCAGAAATAGTGTGGCCAGCAGGACTAGGGAAGTGATCGTGCCCCTGTACTTGGCACTGGTGAGACCACACCTCGAATATTATGTTCAGTTTTGGGCCCCTCACTACAAGAGAGACATTGAGGTGCTGGAGTGTGTCCAGAGAAGGGCAACAAAGCTGGTGAAGGGTCTGGAGCAGAAGTCTTATGAGGAGTGGCTGAGGGAACTGGGGTTGTTTAGCCTGGAGAAAAGGAGGCTGAGGGGAGACCTTATTGCTCTCTACAACTACCTGGAAGGAGGTTGTAGCGAGGTGAGTGTCAGTCTCTTTTCCCAGGTAACAAGTGATAGGACGAGAGGAAACGACCTCAAGTTGTGCCAGGGGAGGTTTAGATTGGATATTAGGAAAAATTTCTTCCCTGAAAGGGTTATCAAGCATTGGAACAGGCTGCCCAGGGAAGTGGTGGAGTCACCATCCCTGGAGGTATTTAAAAGACGTGTAGATGTGGTGCTTAGGGACATGGTATAGTGGTGGACTTGGCAGCGTTAGGTTAATGGTTGGACTTGATGATCTTAAGGGTCTTTTCCAGCCTAAATGATTCTAGGATTCTGTAATCCTACATGGCTTGATAGCCATATTGTTTCAACATTCAAAGATGAAGTGGGCCTGGAATCTAGCACAAACCAACCACCACCTGTTTATTAAATAGGAAACCTTTTAAATGACAATGGGTCATAGGAAGCATGCCAACACTATCTTGATGCACAATCAGCTTGTGCATCTTTTTAAAATATTTTATTTTATCTGTAAAATTTCAGTTTCATTACGAACAAATCTGGTTGTGGTGGATTGACCTTGGCTGGACGCCAGGTGCCCACCAAGCAGCTCTATCATTCCCCCTCCTCAGCAGGACGGGGGGAGAAAATAAGATGGAAAAGAACTCGTGGGTCAAGATAAAGGCAGTTTAATAAAGAAAAGCAAAGGCCGCGTGCAGAAGCAAAGGAAAACAAAAAGACTTATTCTCTATTTCCCATCAGCAGGTGATGTCCAGCCACTTCCCGGGAAGTAGAGCTTCAGAACACATAGCGGTTGCTCTGGAAGACAAACGTCGTAATAATGAATGCCCCCCCTCCTCCTCCTTTCACTTAGCTTTGATTGCTGAGCATGAGGTCATATGGTATGGAATATCCCTTTGGTCAGTTGGGGTCAGCTGTCCTGGCTATGCCCCCTCCCAAGATCTTGCCCACCCCCAGCCTACTGGCTTTTGGGGGTGAGGGGAGGGGATGTTGGAGAGACAGCCTTGATGCTGTGGGAGCACTGCTCAGCAGTAGCCAAAACGCTGGTGTGTTATCAACACCTTTCTAGCTACCAATACACAGCACAGCACTATGAGGGCTGCTATGGGGAAAGTTAACTCCATCCCAGCCAGACCCAGTACACTGATGTTGAGCAGGGAAAAAAAAAAAAGTGTTTGGGGGGGGATTATTCTGGTCTCCCTTCTTTACTCCTGTCGGGAGAAAAAAAAAGTCAAAATCCAAACCTTAGTAGAATAACTGTTGTCCTGTGGATCTTCTATCAGGACTCCCCACAACCCATCCCAAGTCAAGAACTTTCTCTCTCAAAAAAGCTTTAAGAAGCTTTTCTATGTGCTAGGTATCATGAAACTGATTGATTGTTCACAAATGGAAATTATTTGGTGATTTAGACCAGATCTTGCTGCTGAAATGTTGGTAAGCTGATACACTAAAACTGAATCTGTTAATATGATTACTATTAATCATATCAATGATTAATCAATGATTAATATGATTCAGACTAGAACACCTATATTTAAACAATGTATTTATTAAAGGAGTACTTAGGCTGGGTCTCATATTTCAGTGACGCAGAAATAACCAAACCATTTTTTTTTCTCTTAAAACAAAGTATATTAGCTTTTTAAATTAATTTGCAGTGTTGTTAGAAGATGGTGCTTACAACACATAAGACAAGCATACCTAATCCTAAATGAGTGCTACTACTGCTCTGTAGCATCAGTGCCTGCAGCACAGACAAAGCAGGAAGTACTGAAATTGGGAGGAATTTAAATTCTGGGATGATTTAACTTGTTTTTGTTGGTTTTAACTACTAAAGAAACACTTTTCTCATCTCTACAGCACTAGTCTTATACCATATATATTTTTTTCTGTGAGGAATGTTCTTCTAAAAATCTCTAACCAAAAAGAGAAGGAAGATACTTTTATTGCATAAGGATGCTTATCTTGCACCAGTTTGCAGATCTTTTCATACCTAGACACCAAAGCAAAGGTGAGAACACCAGGCTGGGGCACTGGCTACATCCTGCGGTCCTTACTCAAGCCAAACTCCAATCCACCATGTCACTATAGTGTTTTGTAGTATAACAACCTGTGGGACAAGATCAAATTTGGACGTCACAGACTGCAGAAATACCAAAATGCCAGCTCCTATCCTATCCTATAGACGCTCTATATATATGACATGGTGCAACACTTTTTACTGAAAGGAGGGTGAAGGGCGAAACTTAAGGGAATACAGTATGAGCAGGGTTTGCACAGCAGACAGGAGCTTTCTCACCTGCTTAGTTTCTATCAGCTGGCACAGTTATGTAGTATCTGTTATAACTTCAATCACTGTAGTTATAGGTTCAGTTATGATTTCTTTGCATTACTGACAATGTTCCAGAACCTCAGCTGGCCCAGTTATGTAGTATCTGTTACAACTTCAATCACTGTAGTTATAGGTTCAGTTATGATTTGTTTGCATTACTGACAATGTTCCAAACCCTCAGCTGGCCCAGCCAGAAGATGAATATTTTTGGCAAAATTTGCGTTATATATGTGCAACTTTTTTTTCTCTTCTTTCCTGGCGTGCTTGTTTCTCCTTGGTGCCCACCCTACTGCAGGACTGGGGTGGGTTACATTGCAGTCAGCACTTTTTCCTCTACACTACATTTAGCCTTTTCATATTTGTTGGGCAAAGCCCTTGACTAGTGCTTGGACTCGCCCCACTTCGTTCCGCTAAAACTGAACAGATTCTTTAAATACTAATGCTGTGCTTTGGTTTTTCCAAGTTCTAAAAGGGACACTAAAATGATGTTAAACTTGCCTTGCTGCTGTTCCTAAACAAACTGCTGTGTCCCATCTCTGTTTGTCTGGCTTGAATAGTAAGAGCAGACCGGTTTCACTTGCAGGTTCTCACTGATGAACACGGCATTATTCTTCTTTCCAAACAGCAGTATTTTTTTAATCATTACAATTGTTAGATTCGTCTCATCTTTCTTCTTTCACCCTTTCTAACATTAAAAATAACAATAAACCTGAAATGCGTCAATGAAGCACAGGCTGTTCCTATGTTGTCTCATCAGAGAACTGTGACACTGTTTAGTCCATGATATCAAAAGTAAGGAAATACAGTAATTGATTTGATGCTTTTAATAATCCACTCTTTTTATTAAATGTTTTTCTCCATTTCTTTATACAAAACAATTTTGAGATTTTTTCATGTCTAAGTGACAGGTATTGTAACATCATTTTCCACACTTTTACATATTTACTGGGTCTTAAGACTATTGTTTTATTAATATGACAGATACTGATCAAATAGAAATGTGGAACTTGTGCATGGTATAGAACCAGAAGTGGTACACAAAACTGGCATAGAGATATTGTATATTTATTTAATGAATTTTTGTTTTGATTCTGATAACATCTTGTAAAAATCAGGGCTAGTGCAGTTCTCATGAAATTTTCCACAAATTATCTTGAGGCAAGTATGGAGTAATTGGGTGTTGAAAAAATGTACTGCAGAAACAGTTCTAGACAAGTACAGTCTGTATTACTCAGGAAGTTGTAACATGTAAATACTTAAAGTGCATCTTTGAAATAAAATGATACATAAATTCCTAGTCTAAGCATCATCAGCACAAGGCCATTTATTGGCATGGGTGGAAACATTTTGGGGATAGGAAGCTTGTTTCTTTTTCTCTTTGTTTTGTTAAAGTGAAATATAGCACTAAAAATGTGATGGGGAGCTGGTCTCTGGCTTGGGGAATTCCAGAAAATCCTTAGCCTTGTCAATGGCCTGTCAATATTTTTGTCCTATTGAGTCTGGCTGGAAAACAACAACTTTGCTTGAATATGTACCACTCCTGTGAAGAAAGTGGTATATTATTTAGCCCTAAACAAATTAGACTATGCTAAGCAGATTGGCAGATGAGGAGACCATTAAAAGATGAAAAGGCATCACAGAGTCTGTTTTGGTTTGAATGTTTGATTATTCTTTAGAAGGGTACAGAGTAAAAGACATTCACATTTTGTTTTTATCAAAAGTAATCCAATCCTCTCCTAACCTTCATTTTAGGAGGCTAAATAAGCCAACTTATGGAAATGCCTTTGATTTGCCACTTCCTCTCTGAGAGTGGTTGCTGTACGTCCCTGAGACACTCTGCGTCTGGAAGGCTTGTATCCCCCAAGTACCCCAGCCTGCTTGCTTTTCCGAGTTCCTCCTGTGGTTTAGATACATCTGAGATGATCTAGAAAGCTTTATCCAATGACCCCGATAGCTATCTGGGAGATATCTGTGCTGCTTCAGGCTAAGCTGGATAAGCAGCAGCTAGAAAACAGAACCTGCTTCAGAAGCATTAGGTGCATTGGTGGAAATGTAAAATAAAAATCAGAGAGGAATCACTATAATTTCTATGTAAATCATGGTTGCATGCCTCGCATGTCCCTGTGAATTTTGGGTTTACTTCAACTGAATGCTAAGTCTTTGAAAAATTGGATTTATGTATGGTCCTTGATACTTGTTCATATAAGCATTTGCCAGCAACTGCTAAAAGATCTGCACTCTGATTTTTAACTTACTTATCTACACTCAGGTTTTTAGAGCTCTCAAGCCAGCCAGGTGCTACATTCAGATATCTTTACCAAAAATCATGCCTTACAGAAAAAAAATCTGTTATTTTTTTCCCCTTCTTGAAATTTTGTCTTTCAGTTCAGTGGGGATGTGTATCGGGTTTACGTGGCAAGGTTTTGGTAGCAGGGGGGCTACAGGGGTGGCTTCTGTGAGAAGATGCCAGAAGCTTCCCCCATGTCTGACAGAGCCAGTGCCAGCCAGCTCCAAGATGGACCCACCGCCGGCCAAGGCTGAGCCAATCAGCAACAGTGGTAGCACCTCTGTGATGATAACATATTTAAGAAGGGGGAAAAACCTACTGCGCAACAGCAGCTGGAAGAGAGGAGTGAGAATATGTGAGAGAAACAACTCTGCAGACACCAAGGTCAGTGAAGAAGGAGGGGGAGGAGGTGTTCCAGGTGCCAGAGCAGAGATTCCCCTGCAGCCCGTGGTGAAGACCATGGTGAAGCAGGTTGTCCCTCTGCAGCCCATGGAGGTCAACGGTGGAGCAGATATGCACCTGCAGCCTGTGGAGGACCCCATGCCGGAGCAGGTGGATGTGCCCTGAAGGAGGCTGTGACTTCATGGAGAGGAGCCCATGCTGGAGCAGGTTTTCTGGCAGGACCTGTGACCCTGTGGGGGACCCATGCTGGAGCAGTCTGTTCCTGAAGGACTGCACCCTGTGGAAAGGACCCATGCTGGAGCAGTCTGTGAAGAACTGCAGCCTGTGGGAAGGACCCATGTTGGAGAAGTTCGTGGAGGACTGTCTCTTGTGGGAGGGACCCCATGCTGGAGCAGGGGAAGAGTGTGAGGAGGAAGGAGCGGCAGAGACAACGTGTAATGAACTGAGCACAACCCCCATTCCCTGTTCCCCTGTGCCACTCGGGGGGAGGAGACAGAGAATTGGTGAGTGAAGTTGAGCCCAGGAAGAAGGGAGGGGTGGGGGGAAGGTGTTTTAAGATTTGTTTTTTATTTCTCATTCTCCTACTCTGATTTGATTGGTAATAAACTAAATTATTTCCCCGAGTCAAGTCTGTTTTGCCCGTGATGGTAATTGCTGAGTGATCTCCCTGTCCTTATCTCAACCCATGAGCCTTTTGTCATATTTTCTCTCCCCTGTCCAGCTGAGGAGGGGAAGTGATAGAGCAGCTTGGTGGGCACCTGGTGGCCAGCCAAGGCCAACCCACCCCAGGATATTACTAGCTGGTAGTAGTACATTACATTTCCTTTGCCATCACTCACTGCTCACAGGCTGTCACCTTCTACCAGAATACCAGGGTATCATATCTTGAAAGTTTAAGTGTTTTTTGATGAAAGGGGCTTTATAAATATGTTTAATAGTATATTGTAATTCAGTGAGAAACGGTGTATCAGATCATTTGTTTCATTAAGGTATGAGCCTCAGAACCAACATAGTCAGCGATACAGGATAAGAATATAAGCTTTGGTTTCTAAAGAATTCACAAAAGAAGTCTAAATTAATGGGAACGAAAGAGATATTTATCTGTGTCCTGGTTTCGATGGGGATAGAGTTAATTTTCTCCCTAGTAGCTGGTATAGTGCTGTGGTTTGGATTTCGGATGAGAATAATGTTGATAACACACTGATGTTTTAGTTGTTGCTAAGTAATGTTTACACTAGTCAAGGACTTCTCAGCTTCCCATGCTCTGCCAGTCCCACAAGAAGCTGGGAGGGGGCACAGCCAAGACAGTTGATCCAAACTGGCCAAAGGGCTATTCCATACCATATGACATCATGCTCAGTATATAAACTGGGGGAGTTGGCCGGGGGGTAGCAATCGGTGCTCGGGGACTGGCTGGGCGTCGGTCGGCAGCTGGTGAGCGATTGCATCACTTGTTTTTTTTCCCTGGATTTTGTTCCTCTCTCGCTCTCTTGTTGTTTTCCTTCTCATTACAATTTTTTATTATTACTATTATTTTGTTCCAATTATTAAATTGTTCTTATCACAACCCATTAGTTTTCTTACTTTTGCTCTTCCGATTCTCTCCCCCACCCCACCAGGAGGTGGGAGGGTGAGCAAGTGCCTCTGTGGTACCTAATTGCCAACTGGGGCTGAACCACAACAGTCCTTTTTGGCACCCAACATGGGGCTCGAAGGGTTTGAGATAATAACAGATTAACCAGAGTGTATTAAGGAATTTAGATCTGTTAATAGTTGCAGGCCACAATATTGATTCATCTGTTCTCGATAGTGGTTTATCTGATGTGCACCATGCTCATTTTTTTGCTGTACATGTTAAAGATTGGTGTTGGTTTTTGCAGTTTGCTGTCCTGTGCTTTAATTGGTGATGTTTTGCCTGGGAGATTTGTTATTAAAACACTGGCCTTGATCTTAATTTGGTATTTAAGTTTTGTACTGAAGCTACTACTGTACGTCGGGTACCACCTCATGGAGACAATTAGCAATTATACTTCTTCCTCTGAGAGGTTTTTTACGGAGGGAATACAAAATGGCACCTTCAATACATTCTTCTACGGTGTTTCCTCCCTCGTTACCATAACTTTTCAGTATCTTGAACATCCTTGGGTAGTTAAGATACATCTATTGGTATTTCTTGGGAATATTGTTTCGGTTTTGTCTAAGGTTAGTAAGCAATTTAAGAATATCATCCAGAGATCTGCCCCAAGGCTGCATAGTTATGAGTGGCAGGGTGTGTGGGATAGCATGGGCAAGTACCTGGGACAGTGGGCACCTCCAGTGTTTTGGAACTTCACCCCTGAACAAGTGCAGAATCCCAAAAAATTAGTAAATTTTTGTCCTATCTAACCGCATTATCTAACCGCATTATTTGTCCTATCTAATCACATAGTTGAACCAGGGAACCAACCCGTGTAAGTATCGGTCACCCCTATACATAAGAAGAAATCTTGGAAGCGAAAGTCAGCTCGTTTAGAAAGGGAGGATGAAAAAGCAGGGACATCACAAGGAGAAGAAGAGGAAGAACTCATGGATGAGACGGAAACCACCCGATCCCTATCCCTGAGTGAGCTGCGAGATATGAGAAAAGATTTCGGCCATCATACAGGCGAGCACGTTGTCACCTGGCTGATCCAATGCTGGGATAACAGGGCCAGTAGCCTGGAATTAGAGGGTAGGGAAGCCAAGCAGCTGGGATCCCTTTCTAGGGAAGGGGGCATTGACGAAGCAATTGGAAAAGGGGCACCAGCCCGCAGCCTCTGCAGGGGACTCCTGTCAGCTATGAAGGAAAGATATCCCTTCAAGGAAGATGTTGTATATCGCCCAGGCAAATGGGCCACCATGGAGAAAGGTATCCAGTACCTGAGGGAATTAGCTGTGCTGGAGGTGATTTATGGTTACCTGGACAACAAGCAGTTATCCAAAGATCCAGATGAAGTCCAGTGCACACAACCCATGTGGCAAACATGGTGTGAAGTGCACCATCGTCGTATGCCAACTAATTGGCAATAGTGACCTGGAAAGACAGAGAAGATCCAACAGCGGATGAAGCGGCTAGCCAGCTTCAGGAATACAAAGAAAGTCGCTCTTCCTCCCTTGCCTCGACTGTGCAGACACTGTCCCAGAAGGTCCAGCAACTCAAAGAAGATAGGTCCTACTCCCCACCTGTACAGACCACCATCTCAGCTATTAGGAGTCAGTGTTCCTCTGCTCAAGAGAGAGGATATAGAGGGTACACACCACGGGGCACACAATGGTTTTACCTGCGTGATCACGGAGAGGACATGAGGAAGTGGGATGGAAAACCTACCTCAACCCTAGAGGCACGGGTACGTGAGTTGCAAGGAAAAACAATCACCAAAGGGGGTTCTTCCAGGAAAAGTGCTGCTCCGGTTTCCAGTGGACAGTTCCCCAGACAGAGTAAAAGGGCTGATCTTACTCCTGATTTTAATGAAGGAGCTCCTGACTTGTATATACAAGAAGTGGGTAACGAATACTATGACCAGGACTAGAGGGGCCCTGCCTCCAGCCAGGTGGAGGAAAGGGACAACCGGGTTTACTGGACTGTGTGGATTCGATGGCCTGGCACATCAGACCCACAGGAGTAGAAGGCTCTAGTGGACACCGGTGCACAGTGTACCCTAATGCCATCAAGCTATAAAGGGGCAGAACCCATCTGTATTTCTGGAGTGACAGGGGGATCCCAACAGCTAACTGTGTTGGGGGCCAAAGTGAGCCTAAATGGGAATGAGTGGCAAAAGCACCCCACTGTGACTGGCCCAGAGGCTCCATGCATCCTTGGCCTAGACTACCTCAGGAGAGGGTACTTCAAGGACCCAAAAGTGTACCGGTGGGCTTTTGGTATAGCTGCCTTGGAGATGGAGGAAATTGAACAGCTGTCTGCCTTGCCCGGTCTCTCAGAGGACCCTTCTGTTGTGGGGTTGTTGAGGGTTGAAGATCAACAGGTGCCAAGTGCTACCACAATGGTGCACCAGCAGCAATATTGCACCAACTGAGACTCCCTGATTCCCATCCATAAGCTGATTAATCGACTGGAGAGCCAAGGAGTGATCAGTAAGACTCGTTCACCTTTTAACAGTCCTATATGGCCAGTGCAAAAGTCTAATGGAGAGTGGAGACTAACAGTAGACTATCGTGGCCTGAATGAAGTTATGTTGCCGCTGAGTGCTGCCGTGCCGGACATGCTTGAAATTCAGTGTGAACTGGAGTCAAAGGCAGTCAAATGGTATGCTACAATTGATGTCGCTAATGCGTTTTTCTCAGTCCCTTTGGCAGCAGAGTGCAGGCCACAGTTTGCTTTCACTTGGAGGGACATGCAATACACCTGGAATTGACTGCCCCACGGGTGGAAATGCAGCCCCACCATTTGCCATGGACTGATCCAGATGGCACTGGAACAGGGTGAAGCTCCAGAACACCTGCAATACATTGATGACATCATCGTGTGGGAAAATACAGCAGAAGAGGTTTTAGGGAAAGGTAAGAAAATAGTCCAAATCCTCCTAAAAGCCAGTTTTGCCATAAAACAAAGGAAGGTCAAGGGACTAGCACAGGAGATCCAGCTTTTAGGAATAAAATGGCAAGATGGACATCGTCAGATCCCAATGGATGTGATTAACAAAATAACAGCCATGTCTCCATCAACTAGCAAAAAGGAAACACAAGCTTTCTTAGGCATTGTGGGGTTTGGAGAATGCATATTTCCAATTACAGTCTGGTCGTAAGCCCTCTCTGTCAAGTGACCCGGAAGAAGAATGATTTCCAATGGGGCCCTGAGCAATGACAAGCCTTTGAACAAATTAAGCGGGAGATGCATGTAGTGCATGTACTGCTTCATGCAGTAGCCCTTGGGCCAGTCCGGGCAGGGCAAGATGTAAACAATGTGCTCTACATGGCAGCCAGGGAGAATGGCCCTACCTGGAGCCTCTGGCAGAAAGCACCAGGGGAGACTCAAGGTCGTCCCTTAGGGTTTTGGAGTCAGGGATACAGAGGATCTGAGGCCCGCTATACTCCAACTGAAAAAGAGATATTGGCAGCATATGAAGGGGTTCGAGCTGCTTCAGAAGTGGTTGGTACTGAAGCACAGCTCCTCCTGGCACCCCGACTGCCGGTGCTGGGCTGGATGTTCAAAGGGAGGGTCCCCTCTACACATCATGCAACTGATGCTACGTGGAGTAAGTGGGTCGCACTGATCTCACAATGGGCTCGGATAGGAAACCCCCATTGCCCAGGAATCTTGGAAGTGATCATGGACTGGCCAGAAGGCAAAGATTTTGGAATATGGGCAGAGGAGGAGGTGACGCGTGCTGAGGAGGCCCCACTGTACAATAAACTACCAGAAAATGAGAAGCAATATGCCCTGTTCACTGATGGGTCCTGTCGTATTGTAGGAAAGCATTGGAGATGGAAAGCTGCTGTATGGCATCCTATATGACAAGTCGCAGAAACTGCTGAAGGAGACAGTGAATCGAGCCAATTTGCAGAAGTAAAGGCCATCCAGCTGGCTTTAGACCTTGCTGAATGAGAAAAGTGGCCAGTGCTCTATCTCTATACTGATTCATGGATGGTGGCAAATGCCCTGTGGGGGTGGTTGCAGCAATGGAAGCAAAATAATTGGCAGCGCAGAGGCAAACCCATCTGGGCTGCAGCATTGTGGCAAGATATTGCTGCCTGGGTAGAGAACCTGGTTGTAAAAGTGCATCACATAGATGCTCAAGTACCCAGGAGTCAGGCCACTGAAGAACATCAAAACAATCAGCAGGTGGATCAGGCTGCTAAGATTGAAGTGGCTCAGGTGGATCTGGACTGGCAACATAAGGGTGAATTATTTATAGCTTGGTGGGCCCATGACACCTCAGGCCATCAAGGAACAGATGCAACATATAGATGGGCTCGTGATCGAGGGGTGGACTTGACCATGGACACTATTGCACAGGTTATCCATGAATGTGAGACATGCCCTGCAATCAAACAAGCCAAGCGGTTAAAGCCTCTGTGGTATGGAGGAAATGTGGCGGAAATATAAATATGGGGAGGCCTGGCAGATCGATTATATCACACTCCCACAAAGCCGCCAAGGCAAGCGCCATGTGCTTACAATGGTGGAAGCAACCACCAGATGGCTGGAAACATATCCTGTGCCCCATGCCACCGCCCGGAACACTATCCTGGGCCTTGGAAAGCAAGTCCTATGGCGACATGGCACCCCAGAAAGAATTGAGTCAGACAACGGGACTCATTTCTGAAACAACCTCATAGACACCTGGGCCAAAGAGCATGGCATTGAGTGGGTATATCACATCCCCTATCATGCACCAGCCTCTGGGAAAATCAAATGATACAATGGACTGTTAAAGACCACACTGAGAGCAATGGGTGGTGGGACATTTAAACATTGGGATGCACATTTAGCAAAGGCCACCTGGTTAGTCAACTCTAGGGGATCTGTCAATCGAGCTGGCCCTGCCCAATCAAGACTCTTACATACTGTAGAAGGGGATAAAGTCCCTGTAGTGCACATAAAAACTATGCTGGGGAAGACAGTCTGGGTTACTCCTGCCTCAGGCAAAGGCAAGCCCATTCGTGGGATTGCTTTTGCTCAAGGACCTGGGTGCACTTGGTGGGTAATGCAGAAGGATGGGGAAGTCCGCTGTGTACCTCAAGGGGATTTGATTTTGGGTGAGAATAGCCAATGAACTGAATGGTATAATGTTAATTGCTATATAATACTGTATGTCATCGCTTTTATGGTTGCTGTATGCCATATCAAGGGTATTACAGTAAGAATCGCCCAGATTAATGAAGAATTAACTTGGATGAAACCAAGCAAAGTGCAGCAGTGATGGAACCAGAACTGGCTTCAGCAGGCAACAATCTAACCCCACACACCATCTCTCCTGCCCTGAAGGACTGTTATGACAGATGGAACCCAAAGTCATGGACTAAATGAACTCAACGGACATTTTAGAGGGATGGCCCATAGACCAAGGGAATGATATCTGTGTGTATATATTAAAAGATAGGGAAAGTGGTGGTGATTAATTGGAATGTGTTGGAATGGGTAGAACCTGGGCATGACGTAGATTCTATAGAATAAAGGGTGGATACTGTCCTGGTTTTGGCTGGGATAGAGTTAATTTTCTTCCTAGTAGCTGGTTTAGTGCTGTATTTTGTATTTTACTATGAGAATAATGTTGATAACACACTGATGTTTTAGTTGTTGCAAAGTAATGTTTACACTGGTCAAGGACTTTTCAGCTTCCCATGCTCTGCCAGGCACACAAGACGTTGGGAGGGGGCACAGCTAAAGGGCTATTCCATACCATATGATGTCATGCTCAGTATATAAACTGGGGGGAGTTGGCGGGGGGGTAGCGATCGCTGCTCGGGCACTGGCTGGGCATCGGTCAGCGGGTGGTGTGCGGTTGTGTCACTTGTTTTGTTTCTCTCTCTCTCTTTTGCTGTTTTCCTTCTCATTACAATTCATTATTATTATTACTATTATTTTATTTCAATTATTAAACTGTTCTTATCTCAACCCACGAGTTTTCTTACTTTTGCTCTTCCAATTCTCTCCCTCATCCCACTGTGGGGAGAGTGTGAGCAAGTGGCTGTGTGGTACTTAATTGCCGACTCAGGCTAAACCACAACAATCTGATTTTATTTATGCGCAGTTACTTTCTGTAAATGCTGGGGCTTTGTTTCATGCACTTTCTCTGTTAGTGAATACTGTCAAGGATGTGATGATAGAGAGCGAGGAATTATTCTACTGCATATACTATTGGTGCTGTTTTACATATATCAGGCATATCATTTACTGAATGTATGTTTGTAGATTTAAAATATAAATTTGGGTATTTAAGGCAATATAAGTAAAAAGCTCTTCAAGGTAACTAAAAGACTTCTTTTTAATTATAGATTTATTTTCACAGGTTTATTAAAATAATTCTCAGCAAGATTTCCTTCCAAGGAGGAGAACACTGAATTAAAAGTAATTCTGAATCATGTGCTAAGATACTCCGTTGTGGTCAAATTTAATCAGAAAGCATTGCATCTAATGAGTCCAGTTGCAGAGCTACCCAATTAATATATCCTTGTTATGGTGGAGTTTGTCTGAAATAAATGCATACTACCAAGAAGGAACTAGGTATTTAATCAGCTCTTTTAAGACACTAGGGTTTTTAACCTGTTACTACCTAAAGCTGCTACATAATGACTAAAATATATCTTTCAGTAAAGACAGGAACTTGATATCAAAGATTGAGACATCTGTTTTACTACAGGTAATTTCTCTTAAACAATTACAAGGTAAATTTTCTTTGATATTGGTTTATCCTTACTAAATTTTTTAAAACAAAACAAATAAAAAGGATAGAACAAAAGCTTGAATGAGTGACTGACAAACTAACACTGAAGAAATCTAATTAATTTAACATTGTTGAAAGTGTTGAGTGGCAAAGCAGCTTGGAAACCAGAGTGAGAGAAACAGAAAATTTAAAAATGCTGTAAGCTTTAAATAAAACATAAAAACATTTTGTGTCTGCGTGTGGGGAGAGGACCATTACACATAAGTCGGTGTTTGATATGTGGCATATAATTACAAGAAGTTTGTAGAAGGTGCCATGATACCTGTCAATTATCAGCAGGCAGAAAATGCAGATAACATACATAATTCATCAGCATACTGCCCTTTGTTGTTAAGCCAACTGATTTAGCTCCATAACTGCTTATTCAAAACAAGAATTTAAATTCAAATGAAATACTGTTACCTCTTCAAAATGTGTTCAGTTATTATACTGTTCAGATGTATATATATGCATTGCTAGATGTTAGCAAGAAGGACTACAACTACACAAATTTATATGTGCTTACAAATCTGTTGTATTATGAGAAAAAAAAGAGGTGTTATCAGTATCGGTCAGCGCTTATATTCTTGCATGAGAGAATGTTAGCCAATTCTGACTTTTAATATAAAACATTTAACAGTGTCCTGGTTTCAGCTGAGATTGAGTTAATTTTCTTTAGAGTGGCTGGTATGGGGCTATGTTTTGGATTTGTGCTGAAAACAGTGTTGATAATACAGAGATGTTTTAGTTGTTGCTGCACTAGCCAAGGACTTTTCAGCTTCCCATGCTCTGCCAGGTGCAGAAGAAGCTGGGAGGGGACACAGCCAGGATAGTTGATCCAAACTGACCAAAGGGTCCATACCATATGACGTCATGCTCAGTATATAAAGCTGGGGAAAGAAGAAGGAAGGGGGGACATTTGGAATGATGGCGTTTGTCTTCCCAAGTAACCATTACGCGTGATGGAGCCCTGCTTTCCTGGAGATGGCTGAACACCTGCCTGCCCATGGGAAGTAGTGAAGGAATTCCTTGCTTTGCTTTGCTTGCGTGCGCGGCTTTTGCTTTCCCTATTAAACTGTCTTTATCTCAACCCTCGAGTTTTCTTACTTTTGCTCTTCCAGTTCTCTCCCCCATCCCATTGTGGGGGGAGTGAGCGAGCGGCTGCGTGGTGCTTAGTTGCTGGCTGGGGCTAAACCACGACAGTCCTTTTTGGCGCCCAACGTGGGGCTCGAAGGGTTTGAGATAATGACAGATTTGATTGGAATGTGCTAGATAAAATTTATAGCTGTTATTGCTGTTAAGCTATTAATCGGCAGGCTTCTGTGCTTGCCATAGGGCTTGCCTGCCTTACTGTATGTTAGAGTCTAGGGCTCGTTAGTGGCTGCTTTTTGCTTTCACTGCTTGCCGTGCTGCTGTACTGCTGATCATCTTACGCTGCTGTGCCTGGGAACATTTTGATAACAGCAATAGCCTTGCGCCTGGGCTGGCAGATGGCCAGGACATCACTGCTGTTTCTGTGCTGCTGTACTGGACAGGCTGGAACTCCAGTGTGAACTCGAGTCAAAGGGACTGTGACCTGTGGATGAATCCACGTGGGAGTAGGACACCCCAGAGCGTCTGTGCCCATGGATTAGCCCATGCCAGAGCAGGTATATCTTGAAACGTCTGTGGCCATGGTTATGTCTGTGCCACAGCAGGTATCCCTCTGAAGGGATTGTGGCCCAAGGATAAGTCCACGCTGGATAAGGTGCACCTCGAAGCATCTGTGGCTGTGGATGAAGTCCATGCTGCAGCAGGTACACCTCGAAGCATCTGTGGCTGTGGATGAAGTCCATGCTGCAGCAGGTACACCTCGAAGCATCTGTGGCTGTGGATAAAGTCCATGCTGCAGCAGGTACACCTTGAAGCATCAGTGGCTGTGCATGAGGCCATGTTGGAGCAAGTTTACTTCTGAAGGGACTACATTCTGTGGATAAGTCCAAGCTGGAGCAGGGGCAAGGGGAGGACTTCATTGCAATGTTAAACCTGATGGTCTGGTCCAAAGGGACCAGGGGTGGAGATTGTAATGGAAATACCTTTAAATTGTTGTATCCCGGGATTTGAGTTGCATGTTGTGGGAATTACTATAGCAGGAACCCCTTGTTGCCAGCCAGGCTAGGAGCACGGGGAGGAGTTCATTGCAATGTTAAACCCTATATCCTGGTCCAAAGGGACCAGGGGTGGACATTGTAATGGATATACCTTTAAATTGTTGTAACCCATGATTTGAGTTGCATGTTATAGGAATTACTACAGCCGGAACCACCTGAACCAATGGAGGAGAAGCCTTACAAGAAGCAGTGCAAGTGCAGCAGTGACCTGACCTGAGCTGGCTTTGGTGCCCAATAACTCCAAGAAACACACCACCTCTCCTGTCCTGAGTAACAACCATAAGAGATGAAGCCCAAAGTCATGGACTAAATGAACTCAGTGGACATTTTGTGGACATTTATGGACATTTTACAAATATTTTGTTGGGGTGGTCCATAGACTAAGGGAATGATATGTGCGTATTATATCAAAGGATGGGAAGGGTGATGGTGGGTAATGAGAATGTATTGGATAGTGTGAGACCTGAGCATGACGTAAATGGTATGGAATAAGGGGTGGATACTGTCCTGGTTTCAGCTGAGATAGAGTTAATTTTCTTTAGAGTGGCTGGTATGGGGCTATGTTTTGGATTTGTGCTGAAAACAGTGTTGATAATACAGAGATGTTTTAGGTGTTGCTGCACTAGTCAAGGACTTTTCAGCTTCCCATGCTCTGCCAGGTGCAGAAGAAGCTGGGAGGGGACACAGCCAGGATAGTTGATCCAAACTGGCCAAAGGGCTATTCCATACCACATGACGTCATGCTCAGTATATAAAGCTGGGGAAGAAGAAGGAAGGGGGGACATTTGGAGTGATGGCGTTTGTCTTCCCAAGTAACCATTACGCGTGATGGAGCCCTGCTTTCCTGGAGATGGCTGAACACCTGCCTGCCCATGGGAAGTAGTGAAGGAATTCCTTGCTTTGCTTTGCTTGCGTGCGTGGCTTTTGCTTTCCCTATTAAACTGTCTTTATCTCAACCCTCGAGTTTTCTTACTTTTGCTCTTCCGATTCTCTCCCCCATCCCACCAGGGGGGAGTGAGCGAGCGGCTGCGTGGTGCTTAGTTGCTGGCTGGGGCTAAACCACGACAAACAGTTAAAATTATTTTAATGTCCTTAATATATTTGTTATTTATTCTGCTAGTCTCACACAAATTATTTTAATGATTGCAAATATACTTTTAAATTAATTTAAAAAATAGTGTAGAGGTAAATTCAACTTGATTTCTCCTGCTATAGCCTTTAATTGTGCCTGCTTGAAGTCAGATGGATATTAATAAAAAGCCATCTATCTAGATAAGGGCTAGCAGTAAGTGTGGATCAGATATTGTGTTGAGGGTTTTCATGCTTTTTTCTGAGTAGGAGTGTCCTCACTTTAAATAAAAAAAAAATCTAGCAAGATTTAAAAAGCCTAATAGAAATACAGAGGTTCTGGAAAGTATAGTATCTATTGCTTGCATATGAAGAGACAGAAAACAGTTCAATGTTTGGAGGGAGACAGATCTGAGATACAATAGAAATTTTTGTACAGTATAAAAAACATAAAGAGGAAAGAAATTAACTGCTTTTATTTACTATTTCAGAATACAAGAAGGAGAAGACACGTGAAAATAAAAGGATAACAAATAGAAAACTCATCAAAAGAAATGCCTTCTACATAAAAGAAAGGTTTTCACAGTTGGAGTTCACTCCCACAAGGTGAGTGGGAGCAAAAAGCTCTTTTGTGTAAGTAGGATTTCTACAAGGTTTGAATTTTTATGAGTGATGAGTGCATTCGCACCCATATATAAAGGAAGCTGTGAATGTTCTCATTGTGTATGAAGGTCCATGTTACCAAAGCTGCCACTGTCTGATGGATGCATTTCCTTTATGAGGAGGTTGTTTGCATTTGCCTGTGCTGGGTCTGATTCTGGATAAGTAGATGTACTATGCACCTAGAGTACACTACATCCTGTGTATTACTAAATAAGCATAAAAACCTTCCATGAGGCAAATATTTTTTATTCAGAAAATTCTTTTCCTATAATATTAAATTCTCAATGAAACTTTGCTTCTTATAATAAGGTAGCTTTCATATCATGCCTTGTCCTTAACTGTAGTGACATTTTGGGTCATACAGTATACATTATTGATGGCGGCAGGACCTAAGGATGAGGAAAGCATTGGGTTGCTTGTTCTACTGGATACACAGCAATAGGCCTGGACAGAGATATTACAGCTGCTATGGTCTTGTGAAGCTGGTTTTGTTCTCTCTTTTTCTCTTCACTTACATGGCAGTGTCCAGCTCTTGCTGCCTGATGTTCATATGCCATTCAGGCTGATAAGATGTACACATTTTTTTAAAATGGCACTGCTACTTAAAGGAGAGAAGGAACAATCAATTTTCAGACCCTTTGAGTTTGAAACCTTTCACCAAAACACTAGGGGCATTTGGAGTCTGTGTTAGGGACTGCTCAAACTAGAAGAGGTGAGGTGATTATCAATACGCGGCTCTATCACTTTCCTCAGCTAATATCACCGAGGCAATTGGTATCATTCTAGTCTCTAGGTGTAGCTGTTCCAACAGCAGTAGTGAGCATGGTTTGACTTTAGTCAAACAAGTTTTGTAGGCTAGCCTGAGATTAAATGGAGTACAGGGGAAGAACAGGATCACAACGAAAGCAGGAATGGTAAAGCTGTGGTTTTTTTAGGTTGTTATTTCTCCGGGTTTTTTTAAGGCAGCATAATCTAGCACTGACATGAAATTGGAGCAATAGAAGAGGGTAGGAATAAAGCTCTGTAGTTGTAGAAGGGAGACCAGGCAGATCAGGATGTCAGGTGGCAAGGAGGAATAACAAAAATCTAGTAAATCAGATGACATGTGGAGATACATAACATGGAAGTGATCTGTAAAGGGTAAGAAAGGTAGAAAAAGGGGCCAGGGATCCATCCTCTCCTCCTGGGTTGCAGTTCACCAAAGACCCTCGCTGGCAGCTTGCCCTTGTCCTGTGGCCCTTTCCAAACTTTTGTATTTCCATTACTGGCCTGAATGATACCTTGAACAAAAATAAAATCTCTCACAGCTGAAGGGGAAATCCTACCAGTTCAGCTTAGCAAAATGTTTTGGGCTAAGTTTTCAAAAGACTGTTGATGGGAATAGCAAAACAAGAAGCAATTGATTACATCTCAGTTTAAACAGTTTAAAAAAAAGGCAGGACAGGCTGCAAAACTAGCTTTGTGGGAGGAGCTCATGCTGACTCCCTTCCCCACTTCTGAAGATCCCCTGGAACCCAAGTACTTTCCTCCTCAGCTGCCAAGGTGTTTATCCTTGCTGTGTGGGTTCTGGAGCCAACTGATAACTCAGTGGCTGGGGCATCCTTTGGCTAGATCCGAGGAGAAGTTGCAGGTACTGCATCTCATTTTATATTTTATCATCCAAACTCATCTCTGCCAAAAGATGCTGTCTATTTGTTCTAGCAAATGCAAAATTGAATATACATAATTAAGATCAGGTTTTGGATATGGTGCTTTGGTTAGCTGCAAATAAATTAAAATCAATTTGTCAGCATGTACAATAATACAAGTGTTTCCGTATTTGTGTTCCACACGTAACATACACTACTTATCTATCCATAGTAGCACTGCAAAAAGTAAGCAGCATATTTTGAAGCACATGCAAAAGAAAGAGTAATTTCTCATAAGTGGGTAAAGCTGTACTCAAACATACATGCTGCATAAACAAAATATTTATTGGACTCACAAATTATCTGTATACCCTAAATGTAAAAATGACTGTACTTCTGATTATTTCCTCCAAGTATATATAAAATAGCGCCAAAGGGCAGAACATTACCAGACTAGTTCAACCACACCTCAGGCTTCCTGCAGACTCACTGAGAAGATGATCTCCATACATTTATTTGTCTTTGTTGCCCTTTCTCTCACCCTTGGTGATTACTTCACACACATGGCCACTAGGTGGGAACAAGACGGCAGGAAGCCGAGGAATATAAGAGCTGGAAAGCAGCTGCAGTTTGGGATGGGCAGAGGACGTTGTCCCTCTGTAGTAAGATGGAGTCACCCAAATGTGGACAGTGGTCAAACAGCAGTGAGGGTAAAGACACTGGGAGGCAGAGAAAAGTTAGGAAAAGAGAAATTTGGAGAGGTCCTTGCTTAAGTTTTGCCACCAACCTACAGACAAGGACACTTTGGCTGCGCTTGATGGTGTTTTATTTACCTAAGGTCAGCTAGGTAATTTTTGTCATGCTTCTGTTTGCACCTCCAAAAGGCTTGTGAAGGGCAAACGTGTTCCTTTTGCATGTACTAGGCTCTGTTGGGTAATGCAACTGCAGCTATTGTCCAAAGCAACTAACCCAGGATCCCCTTACCAAGTCCCATGACTGTAGTAGGACCTGACACATATTGTCAAAATACCTCTCACAATTTGGGATTGTAAACACCAAGTTTCTTTAGATTGGTGATTCATAACTCATTCTTGTTTACACATCTCTAAGAAAATTTGACAAAGGAGGAAAACGCAAAAATACTTCCCCCCTCCCCTAATTAGAGGGTTTAGGGCTTAGCACTAGCTAGCGATTTCTTAAAGTATGTAGTAGGGTATTAAACAGAGGGGATGATGCAGAGGAAATATGAAACAACCAGCCCTACAGATGTAAAAGATGACCTTCAGGTAGCAGGAAAAAAAATCATCTCCTAAAATCCAGTATTCTCTCATTTATCAATGTTTCTACTCATACATACCAGGAAAAGTTACTTTTAGGCCTAGATGGATGTAAAGTCTTTGCAAGATGTACAGTCAGACCAGTGATTTATGATGAACAAGCTGGAATGAAATTTTATTCTTTTTCTCACTGACCTATTAAGGATGTTTTTTGAGTATGGACAGAAACTTCTGTCATTCACTAAAGGTGTCCCCACTGGGTAGCAGTCATGGAGTATGCCTGAACCAGGACTGAATGTGATTTATAGAAAAGGTGCTGTTTATATCTATGCCCTGTTGTCACTAATAGAAAGAGCACAATTGTATATAAATTTTAAAGCAATAGGGGAAAGTTTAATGCTTTATAGAAAAAATAGTTCTTTACAGGCAAAATTGCATAACATGCTCCAGTAATATAAAAATGATGATTTGTTCTGTGTGGAGAGTTAAATTAAGAACTGTAAATAAAGAAGGCACATTTTCTTCAAACATAGTGATAGGCACTTTATTTACAGTATCACATTCTGGAATAGGTCAGAGACCATGTTTTCTATGAAACGTTTTACAAATTCTTACCATATTCTTGATATAAATAGTTGATTGTAGATCAACTATTAGTGATAGTAGATCTCATATTCTTTACAAGTTCCAATTAATACCAAACATCAAGTAATGTTCATATGGCTCGAAGATGAATACAGAAATCAAAACTAAAACACATTAAAGTGACAAACCTAAGTAGCTGCTCTAAAATATTGCATATAATAATATGTAATGTTCACGGTCGGTATAAAGATATGACTAGCTTCTAGCAGAGCCAAGCTCATGGGCTTTGTTGAGGGAATGTTGTCTTTCGGGTCTCCCAGCAAAGTTGCTGTCAAGAACTATGACAGTCTCTGTTCAACTTTCATTTTTGATAAAATACAGGACACAATCCCAGTTACTCAGACACAAGACAAAGGTGGTCTGCTGGCAGCTGAGTATCAGGTATTAAGATAGCTAGACTCAGACACATACTAGGCACTTATCATTTTTCTGATTAGTTAAAGTAGCAGCTGCTTTTTATTATAGAGTTTTCAGATGCAGGACCTCAGATGGTATAAATTAACAAATCCATTGAAGTCGACTGGAACTATGATAATTTACACCAGATAAGAATCTGAGCTATCATGGGAAATACAGCCTCACTACAGGAATCTTAAATGGAAATGCTGCCTGGTGTCCTTCAATGCAAAGACAGAAAGCAAAACTGGGGAAAGGAGGATGGAGAAGGTTTTGCCTCCTTTCCCCACAGCTACAGATCAAAATTTGTTTCTTCAGATGCCTATGAGAAAGGGGGAAAGATACACATAAAGATCCAAAGTTAAAGATGATTCTTAAAAGCACGCAATCCAAAACTGGAGTTCACAAGGCATAGAAACATAGGACCACCCACCCGAGAGATTCAGGCCTATGACATAAGGCCTACTTAGAAATTTCATGCTTTGCTTAGCTGTGGATTTCCAGAGTAGTTTGTTTAAGTATAATCAAACTATCTGATTCAAAGATGGATGAGGAAGTAGTGACACATCACATGTATTCCTCAATGAGTGGTGACCAGTGAAACTACAAAGAACATGCAAGTCAGTCTGACGAGAATGTAAAAGAGAAAACCTACCCCTAAAAGAGAATAAAGAATCTCCTCAGTAATAAAATATGACTGCCTGGGAGCTTAGTGAGAAACTTGCTTCATCTGAATAGAGACTAAGCCCTGGAGCTACTAATACCAAGGGAAGCAATTAGTGCGGCTCCCTCCTGGTCAGTGCTGCAATGACAAGGTGACCAGTGCTACCTACTACCTTCATGACACTACTGTGGCTTTTCCTTCTCTTGATTTCTTAAGATCATGCAATTTATTAGCTTCTTCAACACAGGACAGGAAAACACAGGGTCCTTTGTGATTTTTTTTTTTTTAAACACATCCCTTCCTCATCAGTATCAAAGGAATTAAAGTTTGGGAGACTTGTATAGGATACCAAGCCCAACTTTGTACCAAAAGGCTGTTAAGAAGGATTGCTATGAAGTATAAGGTTCTAGCTTGGAGGAAGCTTAACTGAAAATTCAGATGATCAGTCATAAAGAAAAATGAGTGGCAACAGATACAAACATCCAATTCTTGTTAGGGACTACTTGGAATGCTGATCTCAAACATGCTCCCCAACTTATTTTAAATTTCTTACATAATTATATTCTGTTTTCAAGTTCTTGCCACTGCACAGAGGTCCCTTTTGTATAAGTTCATATTCAGGTCGAGTTCAGTGAGGCTTCATAGCCATCAGAAACAGAACATTGTCCTTCTGCCAATGTGCTTTTGTCCCAAGCTGCAAGAAGGCTAAAGTAGCCATTGTAAGGGTTCTTTGCCTTTTTTATTACTTGCAGAAAGGAAGATTTCAACCAGGAAAGGATATAATTTTATTTTTCTATGCACAAAGAGGGAATTGGTTTGCTGTAAATAATGATAAGCTAATGTTACTAATTACTTTTGCACTTTTTATTTGAAGGACTAAATATTGCTGTCCTGGTTTCAGCTGGGATAGAGTTAATTTTCTTCCTAGTAGCTGGTATAGCGCTGTGTTTTGGATTTAGTATGAGAATAATGTTGATAACACACTGATGTTTTAGTTGTTGCTAAGTGGTGTTTACACTGGTCAAGGACTTTTCAGCTTCCCATGCTCTGCCAGGTGCACAAGAAGCTGGGAGGGGGCACAGCCAGGACAGCTGACCCAAACTGGCCAAAGGGCTATTCCATACCATATGACATCATGCTCAGTATATAAACTGGGGGAAAGCTGGCCAGGGGGCCGCTGCTTGGGGACTGGCTGGGCACCGGTTGGCAGGTGGTGAGCGACTGCATCATGCATCACTTGCTTTCTGTATTCTATTATTATTACTATTTTATTTCATTTTATTTCAATTATTAAAGTGTTCTTATCTCAACCCACAAGTGTTCTCACTTTTGCTCTTCCGATTCTCTCTCCCATCCCACCGGGGGGGGGGAGTGAGCAAGAAGCTGTGTGGTGCTCAGTTGCCAGCTGGGGTTAAACCACAACAATCACTTTACAAACAAGAGGCCAAACGCAAGTTGCAAGTTTTGGACAAGCTAAAAAATCAAGTGTCAATATGGACATATCCTTGGTCCGTTTAAAATCATGCAGGCATACAAAAGTTGATACATGAGCTAGGACTGTTAATCCAAAACAGTATTCCACTTTCTGTATATGGCCGCAAGCTTATATAGTAGCACAGAATCACCACATACACTGTTAATTCACAAGATTGTTGCTCAGAAACTGGAATAAACAAGAAAAAGGAGTGCTAAAATTCCACATGTGACTGGCTGTCCTCTGCATACATCTTTAGGACAGGCTTTTCTGCAGTTTGGATCCCTTGCCACACTATACCATTTACAGATGATTATGCCCTTTCTTAAACTGCTGCAGCTGCACTGAAGCTCCAGAACAACTGTTAGCATCCATAGGCAAAAAACTGGAGCATGAAGTAAGCCCATAGCAGAGCTGAAGGATGAACCAAAAACATCTTGGTCCCCATCAGAGATAAGGCTAGAACATCCACTGTGACCATCTGGGCTGATCTGTTTTGTCATAGAAATCCCGGAGATTTCCTGAACTACTGCTGAGTTCAACTAGAATGTCTTTTAAGACATCTCTTGAGGTTAAAGCTACTAGAGATGGAAAACTCATTATAATTGTCATCAAACTGTTCCAATGGTTAATTGCTCATTATTTAGGGAAAATTGGACCACTCAGTTCTAGTCTAATTTTGTTCAGCTTCAACATCCAGCAATCAGATCCTGTTATGTCTTTGTCAGCTAGATGGAAAAGCCAGATATTAAGTTTCTATTTCATTGCAGATACTTTTGGACTGCAGTCAATACACTTTTATAAATCTTTGATAAATCAAACAGAAAAACTTCCTTGCATTGCACCACATGAATCAATGATTTTTCTGTCTCTTCTCTCAACCTTTTCTGTCTATGTGGTGAGTTGACTTTGGCTGGACACCAGGTGCCCACCAAAGCCGCTCTATCACTCCCCCTCCTCAACTGGACAAGGGAGAGAAAAATACAACGAAAGGCTTGTGGGTCGAGATAAGGACAGGGAGATCACTCAGCAATTACCATCAGGGGCAAAACAGACTCGACTTGGGGAAATAATTTAATTTATTACCAGTCAAATCAGAGTAGGATAATGAGAAATAAAAACCAAATCTTAAAACACCTTCCCCCCACCCCTCCCTTCTTCCTGGGCTCAACTTCGCTCCCGATTTCTCTACCTCCTCCCCTGAGCAGTGTAGGGGGACGGGGAATGGGGGTTGCGGTCAGTTCATCAAATGTTGTCTCTGCCGCTCCTTCCTCCTCACACTCTTCCCCTGCTCCAGCATGGGGTCCCTCCCACTGGAGACAGTCCTTCACAAACTTCTCCAACATGGGTCCTTCCCATGGGCTGCAGTTCTCCATGAACTGCTCCAGCATGGGTCCTTTCCAACATCTTCCCCCCCCAATTAGCGCAGGGGGACAAGGAATGGGGGTTGCGGTCAGTTCATCACACATTGTCTCTGCCATTCCTTCTTCCTCACACTCTCCCCAGGGCTCCCGCCAGCTTCTCTGGGATCGACTGCATCACCATACTGGGTGCCTCGTGGCGCCCGTCTCCGCCACTCCAGATTTGGGGATGTGAACCTGACTCCCTTTTGATCGGCTGCATCTCCCCTGGATTTTCATGGGCCAGCGAGAGCTCACCAGACATCGCAAGAACCACAACGCTTTCCAAGGCGTGGGCCTCTCTCTTGGAGCGACCCCATTCCAGGGTGCCCAGCCCTTCACAAAGAAAAGAGAACTCTCCCCACCAGCGTGGGCTCCTCTCCACGGGGTCACAGCCTCCTTCAGGTGCATCCACCTACTCTGGCGTGGGGTCCTCCACGAACTGCAGGTGCATATCTGCTCCACCATGGACCTCCAGGGGCTGCAGGGGGACAGCCTGCCTCACCATGGTCTTCACCATGGGCTGCAGGGGAATCTCTGCTCTGGCGCCTGGAGCACCTCCTCCCCCTCCTTCTTCACTGACCTCGGTGTCTGCAGAGTTGTTCCTCTCACATATTCTCACTCCTCTCTCTGGCTGCTGTTGCGCAGCATTTTTTCCCCTTCTTAAATATGTTATCCCAGAGGCGCTACCACCATCGCTGATTGGCTCAGCCTTGTCCAGCGGCGGGTCCGTCTTGGAGCTGGCTGGCACTGGCTCTGTCAGACATGGGGGCAGCTTCTGGAATCTTCTCACAGAAGCCACCCCTGTACCCCCCCTGCTACCAAAACCTTGCCACGCTGTCATGGTGTAGCCCCAGCCAGCAACTAAGCACCTCACAGCCGCTCACTCACTCCCCCCACAATGGGATGGGGGGAGAGAATCAGAAGAGTAAAAGTGAGAAAACTCATGGGTTGAGATAAAGACAGTTTAATAGGGAAAGCAAAAGCTGCGCACGCAAACAAAGCAAAACAAGGAATTCATTCACTACTTCCCATTGGCAGGCAGGTGTTCAGCCATCTCCAGGAAAGCAGGGCTCCATCACACGTAATGGTTACTTGGGAAGACAAACGCCATCACTCCGAATGTCCCCCCTTCCTTCTTCTTCCCCAGCTTTATATACTGAGCATGACGTCATGTGGTATGGAATAGCCCTTTGGTCAGTTTGGATCAACTGTCCTGGCTGTGTCCCCTCCCAGCTTCTTGTGCACCTGGCAGAGCATGGGAAGCTGAAAAGTCCTTGACTAGTGCAGCAACAACCAAAACATCTCTGTATTATCAACACTGTTTTCAGCACAAATCCAAAACATAGCCCCATACCAGCCACTATAAAGAAAATTAACTCTATCTCAGCTGAAACCAGGACACACGCAAACCCAATACAGTATACCAACAGTCTTCTTGAATCCTAAACTGGACAAAGCAAATTGCACCAAAAATTGTTTCAGTGCCAAACATAGAACTAGTATTGTCTTTGTAGTCCCTAGCAATTTCTCTTTGCATAGCCAAGAATTACATGAGGCTTTTTGAACAAAGCACCATATTTAAGAGTTCATTAATTGTTACGTTCCTCGATAAATCTCTCTGTACCTCTTTATTCCTCCTCCAAATCCCCAAATAAAAACTTGTTAACAGAAGAAAAATTCCAACCAGTATTTTCAGTTTTTAGGTCAAGCAAAACACAAATTTCCAAAGATGAAAAATGCAACAGCAGCATTAACTTTGCCATAACGTGACTGATGATTAAACTATGGGAATTATCTGCAGACATGGTTTTATTCCCTTATTTGTACCAATAGACTTGTTCAGAAATGGTCTGGAGCAATTTTGTAGAGCTCTAACTCTGATACTAGTAAAGCTGGGAGAGACAAAGAAGAATGAACGCACAGAAAGAATAAGACATACTTTTTTGTCAAGATCCACTAGTTTTAAGGCTGCCTTGCATAAGTTGGGCCAGTTAGAGAGCTAAAAGATCTTCTGACATGGGGATTGTCTTCATAGGGGAAAAACATAGTCTGCAAACTTGCTGATGATTAGATGAAAGTGTAGTCTGGAATGACAGCAAATATGTACATGTGAAAAGGCTATGCAAGGCAGAGAAAGGGTAATAGTAGCAACGCATCTATGGCATAAGTCAATATTTAAAAAGACTGGCTCAAAGTTCAAAAGTAGAATAAATCTATAGCATGGGAGTGTTCTAGCATTACTCTGAGGTGCCATAATAAAGTTGTGTAAGTATGTAACATAACTGCACATTTTAGAGATGAGCCGTGATATACAAGGAATCCCAGGAAAACAAATTGGAGGCTTAGACTCCCGTAAAACAAAAGGCTGTGTTTTCTAGGGAACTGTATTTTGAGAACACCTTGCTCAACTGACCTTCAATGGCCCCAAATTTGGGTGTCTTCTCTGTTCTTGAGCTCTGGTATTTGGTGTGCAGACCAAATGGACAGGTGAAAAGGACAATCTGCTTTCACTGTTCACAGACGTATTACTTAATAGATAGCCACAAAACACTTGTCTGCTTGCACCCAACTTATTTAATAAAGTCATCTGGACTGCATCAATGACTTATCTTTGTTGCTTATTACCTCCCCAATCTTTTGGGTCATCTATGAGCTATCATTAATAATTTTGTACAATCTTTGATGTAATTTAAAACAAACAGTAAATAACACATGGCCAAAAGCAATTCCTCAAATAACCCTAATATGAATATACTTGCTCAGTTAGAATCCTCCATTTACTGTTTTGTTTTCAGATGTCAGTTAACCAATATTCTATTAAATAACAGGTCATATTCATTAAATTAGCATGACATAAAAATGTCATGCAGGGTTAAGTCAAAATGTCTGGAAGAAGTCTAAGTATTACATAAACACTATTGTTATTTAAAGACTATTTTTATTTATCAAGTGTGTTGTTTAATAAAACTGTGGTCAGATCTGTTTTTCATATACTTATATTGACCAACATTAGTTCTACTTATTTCCTTCAATAGCTTACTGATCAGACTTGTATTCAGTTATACATTTTTTTACCTACATGGATGCTAGCCAGTAATCATCTGGATTGTCCTATTTACCCTTTTTACTGCCAGTACTCTTAAATTTGTCAAGTCTTCTGGATTGTCTTTCCCAGTTTCAAGTTTATTGAAAATCCAGTAGCAATCCAGATAGCTGCTCGGTCAGTTTGAACATAAACACTGAATTAAAGTTATCTGAACATGTTACTTTAAACCTAGCTTTGATGGCTAACATGCTCCTGAGTTACTGCTGGAATAGGATGTTTTCTCACCTAGTGAAGTGATAAAAGTTTGGGGTTTACCCATATGCTCCAAACATAGAAAAAAATATTTAATTATTCAGTCTTTTGTGATTTACTATCAACACTTCCATAGTACATATGATTCTTAGGACTAACATAACCCTCCCTAAATGTACCACTTCTAGCCATGAGGGCAACAAGGGACATGAATGATGCTGTGTTCTTTGCAGACATGATTGCTGTTTACAGCATTGACTCACGGGGAAGTAGTAACTCTACATAAAATATTCCATCAGACTGGCTGATGTGTTATCCCAAGATGGTGTGCTGAGGCAATAAAGAACAGTCACTGTTCTAAGCATCCGTTGAAAGGGCAGAGTCAGCTTAAAATCTAGCCAACTTTCACAAGTTAGTTAAAAGCAGTTCTCTATTTTCCTACACATCTCCTAAAGGACTTGTGAAGCTTATTTACAGAAATATGTCTTGTGTGCATCTGTCACATAGCACAAAAAAGAAGAAACTGACTCAAACAAAAACTTTGAAGTTAACCACAGATAAAAGTGCAGGCAGAGTAACCAGGGAAATATTTTTGTTCAGCATTACTTGCAACAGCTGGTATGACTCTCAATGAGAAATTTGTAGTTACACTGACTCTGTTCCTTTCAGAAAGAAGTGACCTGTGGAGAGACATGAAGAAGCAAGCAATTATTCAATCCACCTTCATTCTGTCAGATCACAACTTCCCACATAAAAGATTCTGCAAGAACATCACAACATGCTGCAACAACAACAAAAATTATTTATTAGACTAAGTTTATCAACAGTTTATACCTAGGACAGCAGAGGACTAACTCAGATCTAGAAATTTCCTTTTATATTCTCCTCCTTATTTCCATTTACCTCACACCTTTTTTCTTTATATGCAGACAGTAGAACCTTCATCCTGTCTAGAAATTATCATACTTTATTTTTTTCCAAGTAAACTTGGAAAAGATTTTAACTATCTTTGCACTACAGTTGAACATATAAGGCTAGTAGTATTTGTATTTTTAAGTATACTACAAACAAAATTAAGGCTGTTATGGGGCTTTTCAGAATCGCCACTGGCTATTAATATTTATACCATTATGCTTTCACTCATCAAGGTAAGACCTATACAAATGATACCACAAATACTCTTGCTGAGATCAGCTTAAGCCAAAGTAGTAAATTTTGCATAATGTTCACTTTGCAGATGCTGAAGTGTATTCTCATGCGGACTGTAGTCCGAAACATGATTTTTCAGTTCTCAAGCCACATTCAAACAGTTGTCTTCTGAATGCTAATTTCATTCTCGTGTTGGCAGATCCATACAGAGCACGTCATGAATGTTGCCATGGTTATACTATCCATTTAGTACACAATATGACATAAACCCACATTCAATGGCAATAATGCAACTTAGACCAATCCCTAGGTACTCTTAAAGTGGTTCCTCTTCATTTACGCTTCTTAAAATCATAGAATCATAGCATGGTTTGGGTTGGAAGGGACCTTTAATGGTCATCTAGACCAACCCCCCTGCAATGAGCAGGGACATCTTCCACTAGATCAGGTTGCTCAGAGCCCCGTCCAACCTGACCTTGAATGTTTCCAGGGATGGGGCATCTACCACCTCTCTGGGCAACCTGTTCCAGTGTTTCACCACCCTCATCGTAAAAAAATTCTGCCTTATATCTAGTCTGAATCTACCCCCTTTCAGTTTAAAACCATTACCCCTTGTCCTATCGCTAAAGGCCCTACTAAGAAGTCTGTCCCCCTCTTTCTTATAAGCCCCCTTTAAGTACTGGAAGGCCACAGTAAGGTCTCCCCACAGCCTTCTCTTCTCCAGGCTGAACAACCCCAACTCTCTCAGCCTGTCCTCGTAGGAGAGATGTTCCATCCCTCTGATCATTTTTGTGGCCCTCCTCTGGACCCACTCCAACAGGTCCATGTCTTTCCTGTACTGAGGACTCCAGAGCTGGACGCAGTACTCCAGGTGGGGTCTCACCAGAGCAGAGCGGAGGGGCAGAATCACCTCCCTCGACCTGCTGGCCACGCTTCTTTTGATGCAGCCCAGGATACGGTTGGCCTTCTGGGCTGCAAGTGCACATTGCCGGCTCATGTCCAGCTTTTCACCCACCAATACCCCCAAGTCCTTGTCTGCAGGGCTGCTCTCAATCCCTTCATCCCCCAGCCTCTATTGATACCAGGGGTTGCCCCAACCCAGGTGCAGGACCTTGCACTTGGCCTTGTTGAACCTCATGAGGTTCACATGGGCCCACTTCTCTAGCTTGTCCAGGTCCCTCTGGATGGCATCCCATCCCTCAGGCATGTCAACTGCACCACTCAGCTTGGTGTCATCTGCAAACTTGCTGAGGGTGCACTCGATCCCACTATGTCGTTGATGAAGATATTAAACAGCACTGGTCCCAATACAGACCCCTGAGGGACACCACTCGTCACTGATCTCCATCCGGACATTGAGCCGTTGACCACTACTCTCTGGATGCGACCATCCAGCCAATTCCTTATTCACCAAACAGTCCATCCATCAAATCCATCTCTCTCCAATTCAGAGAGAAGGATGCTGTGGGGGACTGTGTCAAAGGCCTTACAGAAGTCCAGATAGATGACATCCGTAGCTCTTCCCTTGTCCACTGATGTAGTCCCTCCATCATAGAAGGACACTAGGTTGGTCAGGCAAGACTTGCCCTTGGTGAAGCCATGTTGACTGTCTCAAATCACCTCCCTGTCCTCCATGTGCCTTAGCATAGCTTCTAGGAGGATCTGTTCCATGATCTTCCCAGGCACGGAGGTGAGGCTGACAGGTCGGTAGTTCCCAGGGCCCTCCTTTCTACCCTTTTAAAAAATGGGTGCAATGTTTCCCTTTTTCCAGTCACCAGGGACTTCACCCGACTGCCATGACTTTTCAAATATCATGGAGAGTGGCTTGGCAGCTACATCACCCAATTCCCTCAGGACTCTGGGATGCATCTCGTCAGGTCCCATAGACTTAGGTATGTTCAGGTTCCTCAGGTGGTCACGAACCTGATCTTCTCTTACAGTGGGAGGGAATTTGCTCCCCCAGTCCCTGTCTTGATGTCCATCCACTCGAGAGGTGTGGGAAGAGAGATTGCCAGCAAAGACTGAGGCAAAAAGTTGTTGAGTACCTCAGCCTTCTCCTCGTCCGTCGTTACCAGTTTGCCAGTCGTGTTCATCAGGGGGGTACACTTTCTTTGACCTTCCTTTTCTGGCTGACATACCTATAGAAGCCCTTCTTATTATTCTTTGCATCCCTTGCCAAGTTCAGCTCCAGCCACACCTTGGCCTTCCTGACCCCATCCCTACACAAGCGGGCAACGTTCCTATACTCTTCCCAGGTTACCTGTCCCTGCTTCCACTGCCTGTGCGGTTCCCTCTTGCCCTGTAGTTTGACCAGCAGGTCTGACTCATCCATGCCAGTCTCCTGCCTTCCCTTCCTGATTTCTTACACCTGGGGACTGAGAGCTCTTGCACTCTGTGGAAAGCATCCTTAAAGATCTGCCAGCTCTGTTCTGCTCCCTTGTCCCTGAGGGCAGTTTCCCAGGGGGTCCTACTGACTAACTCCTTGAACAGCTGGAAGTTTGCTTTCCTAAAATTCAGGGTCCTGACTTTACTCTTCACCTGACCCATATCCCTCAGGACCGCGAACTCCACCAATGCATGATCACTGCAGCCCAGGCTTCCTCCTGTCTTGACATCACCGATTAGCTCACTTGCGTTGGTGACCACCAGGTCCACTATTGCATCCCCTCTGGTAGGGCTGTCTATTACCTGGCCTAAGAAGTTATCCTCAATGCACTCCAGGAGGCTCCTGGATTGCCTGCAGCTCGCCGCGATACTTTTCCAGCAGATGCCGGGGTGGTTGAAGTCCCCCAGCAGGACGAGAGCCTGCAAGCACAATGCCTCCTGTAGCTGGAGTAAGAAGGCTTCATCAGTAGGCTCCCCTTGATCGGGCGGCCTGTAGTAGACACCAACCACAAGGTTCCCTTTGTTGCCTCGGTCTCTAATTCTTACCCATAAGCTTTCGACCTGCTCGTGGCTGTTCTTCAGAGACAGCTCTTCACACTCTATCCATTTCTTGATGTAGAAATGGATAGCCCCTCCTTCCCCGCTTGTCCCTTCTGAACAGCCTGTAGCCATCAGTAGCTGCACTCCAGTCATGGGATTCGTCCCACCAGGTTTCAGTAATGGCAACTAGGTCATAGCTTTCTAGCAGCACAGTGGCTTCCAACTCCTCCTGTTTGTTGCCCATGCTGCATGCATTGGTGTAGAGGCACTTCAGCTGGGCTGTCGGCTGTGTCACCTTCTTAGAGGAACACACCTTAATTCCTTTGAGGTATTTCACCGGTGTTTCCCTGTTGGCTCCTATTACCTCAGGAGCCCCTGGCTCATCTCCCTAAGACTTCAAGTGTGCTCCAGTGTACCCAGCACATCTCAGAGCAACAGGCTGAGGGCCCTCGCTAGCACCCCGTCCCTCTAATCTTGGCATGTCGTCCCACAGCTTGTCACGGGCAGGCCTGATATTATCCCCCTCCCCCTTCAAGTCGAGTTTAAAGCTCTGTCAATGATGAGCCCCGCTAGCTCGTGAACAAAGACCCTCTTCCCCCTTTGAGAAAGGTGAATCCCATCCAATGCCAGCAGGCCTGGTGCCATGTAGGCCATCCCATTACTGAAAAACCCAAAATTGTGGCGGTGACAGCAGTCACGGAGCCATGTATTAATAGACTGGGTCCATCTGTTTCTTCCAATGTTGCTGCCCACAACTGGAAGGATAGAGGAAAAAAAGAACCTGTGCTCCAGATTTCCTTACCAACCGTCCCAAGGCCCTGAAGTCTCTTTTGATCGCCCTTGGGCTATGCGTTGCAGCTTCATCGCCACCAACATGGAAGAGCAGTAATGGATAATAGTCCGAGGGCTGTACCAGGCTAGGAAGTTTCCTAGTGATGTCCTTAATCCGGGCCCCAGGGAGGCAGCAGACTTCCCTAAGAGGAGGGTCTGTCCAGTATATTGGACCCTCTATTCCCCTCAGAAGGGAGCCACCTACAACTATAACCTGTCTTTTCTTCCTTGTGGAGGTGGTCGTGATACGGGGGGTAGGCCTTTCTGACCTTGGCAACACCTCTGGTGTAGATGGATCATCGTCCACATCATGCATTGACTGGCCTTCCACCTCCAGGGCCTCATACCTGTTGTACAGAGGCGCCTGGGAAGGCGAGGTGGGCAAGGAGGGGGTTCGCCTGCCGCCCCGAGCGTGGACTTGCCTCCATTCATTCCTTTCCTTTAAGTTACTGCCTTCAGCCTAGCGAGGGGAGGATACAGGATCCCCTTGATCTTGTTTTTTTTCTGGTGGCTGTTCCTGTTTCTGTCTCAGGGAGGGCAGAGCATGGTTCCACCAGTCTATCTCTTTCTCAGACTGATCTCAGTAAACAGATTGCAGTTTCATTTCCAAGTTGCCAGTATAGGGGACACCATCCCTTTCAAGAAGTGCTCAAACTTAGCAAACAATTTTTCACTCCTAGGACCTTCATTGCAGACGAGGCAAGAGATTCTCAGCAAAGGAAAAAAGTTGCCTTCTTCCCCTTAGCAGATGTAGTGACTGTGACTCATGAGTACCAGATGGAGCTTGTCACCACAGCATCAATTATTGGGCTAGGAAACTGCAACTTTTGTAAGGCCCAGAGCTATTTTAGGAGGATTTTCCTGACGCTAGAATCAGTCCAGGGTGGATCCAATTTCCCTGGAAGTAAATGCCATTTAGAGGGTGGAGTTGGCAAGGGACTGGGTTTATAAACTTATCCTTCAAATCTTACTCGCATTAGTTCTGCCCTTCTCTTCCTCAGTTCTTCCACTCCTAACTCATATCCTAGTGATTTCTTTTCTTTTTAAAGAAAAGATCTCTAGCTTTCCTAGAGAACTTCAAAAGCAGCCATTCAACTGCAGCCAATAAACTTTTGTTTTAAAAACAAAAATCAAAGCCTTTATGTTTGCAGACATAAGTTGAAAGGTCAGAGTAGGGTGCAAACTGACTCAGTACTGGTTGTCCAAGTGTGCATACAGAGAGCTTTGGTGCCTGTGCTGCTGCCCTGAACACAGTGAAAACTGGACAGCATCTGTCAGGCTTTGCTGCTGCTGCTCAGAACCACTGAAACCACAGAAGAACAAGGTGACTTTTGTGCTGGCTGTAACAAAGCTCTGAGAAGCGCATATTAAAATTACTAACTGGGAAGCAGTTCTGACTTAAGGTACTAGAGAGATTCTTCCTTCTTCTCAGATTGGGGGAGCAGTAACATAGCATCAGATCTTCACTACAACTGGATGAATTCAGAGGCTCCATTGAGACCTGTCCCTGCCCAGAGGCTCCATTTTTTGGAACCACTAAAAAAAAAAAAATTATTTTACATGAACACGCCAGAATAGTTTTCTCTCCCTCCTGCTCATGGATCACAACATCCACAGGATGACTGATGGTAACATCTGCCTAAGCCCACAGTCAGTCTGACACAGTATCTCCTAGAGCATTTGAACCATACCACACACAGTGCCTGTATCTATTCCTTCTGAAGGACCCCAATACAGCCCAGCAGAGGACATTGTCTAGCAATAAGACAGCTGTCCTATGAGTCCTGCCTAATTTATTGAAGCAAAGCAGCACGGATAAGTATTAAGTATCAAGGGGTCCCTTCCTTTTCAGTAGTAAAAACTGCCAAATTCTTGTAACTCTTAATACCCCCCTGGAAGAGGCTCAAAGCACTAACTTTCTGGAAATATGAGTATGTTGTGCCACTATTATTCCAAGTGGAGAAGTGCAGCAGAGGCATATCTCTCAGCTCATCTTAATCCCTGGAGCACAGAAGAGGAAAAAGAAGAGTGTTCTCCCTTTCTATTCAGAACAACTTCAAAAGTTAGTTGTTTAGCGACAGACCAGTAGGAAAAAAAATTAAATCCCTGCTCCAAGAAAGGGATTCCAATGAAACCTTTGAAGCTACTGAAGTAGAAGGAAGTACTGGGTTCTCTGACAAAATTTCACTGCAGAGCTCTAACAATAGCTTATCTCTATCTTCTGAATTTGATTACAAGGCTTAGCTTGAGATATTAGCTCTGGTACAATTTCCAAGACTGCAGGACAGGAAGAATAGGAAGAAGGAAGATAAGTGGATGGAATGTTTACGGGGCATTAGTCAGGACAGAGCAGTACAGTTTTACTGTAACTAAGTTTTATTTAGTTAAACCCAACCCACAAAAATACCGTCACCTTTAAATGGCACTTTGCTTAAGGATGGAGTTGACACCAAATACTGCTATACAGATACAAATAGAAGATGACATCTGGAAAAAAAGAAAAAAAAAGAAAAAATTAAAGACAGCTCCCCAGAATGTTATACCCTCACACTGGGTCTTCATTAATTATTCCTCAGTGCATAGTCCTCTTTGACTAAATGAAGCTTAACCAGAGGGCACAGCATCATTTTTCTGCCATAGAGAAAAACTCAGTCTCTAATTTCATAGGATGTCTAAATTATACAGAAGCCCTCATATTTAGAGCACTACCTTGTAAGTTTGTCTTTGATACAACCCAAGAAAAGAGTAGTCTGTAAATCCTGACTGGGTGTTTCAGTCCCAGCAAAGCTAGAGGCAGGTTTGTAATATTGTTCGAATACTTGTAAACTAAGAATTTAAGAACCAGTAGGAATCAAAATTTAAATGGACTGTTAAGAAAAAAAATCTTTAAGTGCAGCTCAGTTTCCCTAGCTTGCTAAATGCAATCACTGGTGACTAAGTTAGAGGAAGCAGACATTGTACCCAAGCTTTTTAAAAGAATGCCAGTTTTTTTAAACAGGAACGATTTAAGTGTTGTTTAGCTATCTCTGCCTTTTCTCTGCCTCCATACTTTCTGCAGGTCCTGAGTTATAATTTAAAAAGGCAGAGAAGTTCATAGAAGACTGGCAAATATCTGAAGCAATTACTGGCCAGTTAGCTATACTTTCCTCTTCCTTGCACTGCTGTCTTGGCTGCACTGGTGGAGACAAGGATGCACCAGAACAACAAGGTATCCTACAGATACGTACCGCATCTCTAGTGCATAGGCAGGAGCTTCAGTTTTTGGCATATTTAAGCTGTTCCCTTGTAAGTACAGCTCCCTCACCATCACAAATGAATCTGGACTCAGACTTCCTGAAATGGGAGAAAGAGGGTCCTTTTTTTTGGTTTTGTTTTGTTTGTTTTATGTTTTTCTTTAAAGCCATTCTACCAGCACTTAACATCCTGGAAAATGCACTTCTGAGAATTTTTAGTATATGTTGTTTCTCTTTCTTTGCCATAGGTGAAAATCTGGGTAAGCAATGCCTTTTGTTCCTTACATTAGTGGATTGAGGTTTGCATGCCCGTCTTCATGCAGAGTTTCTGCCCAAGAATTATTATGTTGCTTGCCATGGCAAAGTAGCTATTTGGTCTAATGCAAAGAAGTCTAAAGTAAAATGCAGTTTAAAGGGAGGAAGCCGGAGAAGATAAAAAGGAGATTTGTTAGTGTAGGACGTTTATCCACAAGAAGGCAGTCCAATGACGTTTCCATTTAGACCACCAGTCTACTTCACTTTCTGTACACTATACCTGCTGAGGTGTTCCTATACATGATGGTAGATCAATCAGTGGCATTTTGCAACTGATTAACTTCTGAACTGGCCTATCACATTTTTGGTGGAGGACTTCTGACCAGAAGAGGATAAAGCTTTGAGTAATCTTTTTTTTTTTTAAAAAACATTACACAGCTACTTTACCACAATTAAATGTATGCACTTGCAGTAAAGAGAAAAAATACTTAGAAGAAAGTTATTTTAAAACCTGAAGTTTTCATCAAATTTGCTTTTATTTTGATATTAGGAAAAATATAATCCTTTAAAAATAAAGTTTAGAAAAGCTTGTGAGAGTAATAACACTGTTTTTACTTTGAGTGTTCATGAATTCTGCAACTCAGATCTATAGAAGGGATGTTAAATCTAGTTTCCTCTCAGAGACAGGATTTTCTGCTTTTGACTTTTTGCAAATGGTAAGTGAATAAGTTAAAACTCCAAAGAAAGGTGAGACACTCTTGTTCCTCTATTCCAAGACTTTGAAATTCTGAATCTTCTAAATCAGTTCAACATGTTTAAGAAGTCACTTTCACATTATCATTTTACTTGTAACAGTGATGCTTTTATCCCTAGTAACTTAGTAGTGAGCTAAACTGTCCCAACAGATATCCCAACACAAGGCTCCTTATAAGGAAGAAATAATTCATTCCCAGGGTCTATTCTCAATAAATGTAAACTGAATGTGCTCATTCCTTGAGGAAATACAGAGCAGCATTAATTCACACAGCTCTGGGACTCTGGCACACACAATACCCTCCCCTTCAGTCCATCTCAGAATGACTTCATATGTCAAGTATCAAGCCACAAAAAGGCAGAGGACACAGAAATGAATGTCAAGAGGATTTAGGTCAAATTAGGATGTTTGTATCTTTTCATTATTGTAGAATACTGATAAAGCACACTTCGTATTTTAAGTACATTTTCCTAAATGCTTTTAGATTCTAGCCTCTGACTCCAGTTTTGGAATCATCAGGGAATTTAATTAGAATAAAAAGCTGCACTTTGAAAGGGCTCATTCAGTGCTGATGGTTTATTTTCACTTTAATAGAGAGACTCTAAAGAGTTGGCAATATTTATCCTAGAGTATTTGATTTAAAAGGCTACTAAAAGGCAAACGTTCTATTTTTAATTCCTTAAATTAAAAATAGTTTCTGAACATAATGAATGAAACTATTTAAGAAAACATTGTAAAACCAAAGATATTGATCAAGCACACTATTTTCTTCATTGACCAATCTTAAGATAACTTCATCGACACTCATTGCTATTATCCATTTTTCCTGTATTTGAATTTCCAGAGTCACTACACTGCAAAGTGTAGTGATATTCACTACCTTTACCTACAGCAGTGTTTTTCAAGCTTTCAAATGATAAATGATAGAATACATTTGGAATCCATAAAACCTATAGCTTTCTTATAAGAACTGAAGTGCTTAGTTATCTAAAAAAGCTTAAAGAAACAGGTTAAAAAGGACTTGTTTTAGCATTTTAAATTCAGCCGTTTCAGTAGGCCCATCAGTCATTTTGTATTTGATTATTTTAGTGCCGTCACCTCGAGTAATTTTTCTTGTGTTTTTTTTTAAAGCTCTAGCTCCGAGAGCCCTCTAGCCTCCCTTCCTGAGTTTCTTCCTCCTCATCTCTGACCCCCTACCCTCCCAGCATTTAGAAACATTTTATGCAGTGCATGAATCTGGACTCTTGTTCAGCTTAAATGCCATGTCTCCTCTTAATGGTTGTTGTGCTTGTTCGCATCTTTCCAGATAAGTTTTAACCACCAGGGTGACTTGTGTTGGCCACCATTATGTTGTCTGCAATCCATTTTTCTACATTTAGACCATTGTTTGCTTCATACAACCACAACTGTGCAGCTGTATGTGATCTTTCTTTTAAATTACCATAACTGGTAGAATGCTCAAGCCCTGTATATATTACTGGAATGAGTGAAAATGACTGCAAGTGGCCTAATGCTTTGAAACATTATTAAGAATGAATTTCACTGAGTGGTGGCTGAGGGTATTTTTCCAAGTAGCTCATAGAATAGCCTTTGATTACATGCAGGAAGTTAACCAAGTCAAGGTTGCTGTTTTGCAGCCATTCCTTCCTCTCTGCATAGCTCTGGAATACAGACCTCCCAAAACCGTGAGGCAGAAAAAGAGGAAATGAATGCTCAGCTCAGCAAGGTCTTTCCACAAGAAGAACATCCATTGAAAGAAAAAACTAACTATAAATTTAAATACAGTTCAGGTATGGCTTTAACACATTTTAATTTCTTCCCTGGAATTAACACATCTTCCCACTTGCTTTCAGAAAGTTAAAGGAACTCAAGGGGCAATACTAGTGGGACAAAGGAACTTCAGACTCAGATTATAATTTGCAAGCCATTATGGAGCTATACCAATGCAGAGGGAGCCCAAGGAGAAGCATACCTGGTGCTTGTGGCAGAATTTCAAGAGCAAAGATGCCATTAACTCTTCATGTACTCCCTAGCCCAGAAATGAAAAAGCTTCAACAGCATCCTGTGTAGCTATTAATATTCATAAACTTAATGGGAAGTAGCTATTCCTGCTGAGTAGTAGATGGATGAAAAAGGTGGATCTGTGGGCTTTTCCACCTGCTTTTCTCTGGGATTTCTTAAGTGAATTTGATAATTTCTGCCCAGATCTGAAAAGACAGAAGAATGACTAAGTTGAGATAACTGACACATGGGCTACTTCTGCTTATTATGGAAGTTCTATTTTTCATTGGCATATCTCTCTCTTCTTATTTCTCAATTTTTACTGTAAAGCTTCTTTACTATGACAGGAAGAATTCTTCCAGTGGCATTAGTGTGTTATTTTTATTGCAACAGGTGGCTAAGACCTGGTAAAGAACAGCCATTACCCAATTTAGAAGAGCATTTTTACTGCTAGACACTTGTTTAAAACAGAAATAGTGCTAGAAGAACATAGAAGAAAAAAATGCTTCAAGATGTGAACAATTATTAACAGAGAGTAAGTGATGGGGTGAAAATTAAATATAATTTTCCTCTGCTCTCAAACACATGCAATCATGGAAGTTCTTAATTTTTTACCTTCTACATATTCCATTTCTCTGCTCTCAGAAATACTGAAATCAATACCATATTAATAGTAAAAGAAAGTACTACATCCTCATCTCTTGCCTGTAGCATTCAGGCTCCCAAATACCTGCAAAATTTAGTTGGAGTTAAGTATATAAATCTAGTAGATCACCTGTAAAAATATATGCCTAAAATGATGAAGATGCCAGTTAATATCCCAGCAAGGTATCTGTGAATTTATGAAACCGGCACCTCAAGAGTAACTGTTTTGTGCAGTCTATACCCAGAAGCACAAGCATCAGTTTACACTCATTTCGTATCCAGAAGGTAGCTCTCATGATCCCAAAGAAAAAACACCTTGTAGTATATACAGAAAATAAACTCTGTAGAACACAGTTTAGTCCCTGTCTGTAGTCTGCAGTTTAAACTCCTTGGTTAAAAAACATTAGCCATTTTCTTAATATAAGCAACTGACAGCAGAAAAAGCAAAAAAAAGTTCTATACCTAGATGTAAAAAAATTCTCTACCTGTGAAATTACAAATCAACGCTACTAAGAGCTTACTAGCATATAAAAAAGCCAATACTTGCATATTCTAAACCATCTTCAGGTTTTCTGCCAATCTTTCTTTAAAAATCAGTCAGCAAGTCTGATACAGTTCATTGAATTTCCCATCCATTTTTAATGGAAAATGCAGTCTTGGCAAAGGTCTTCAATCACCTGTTTAGAAAATAAACTATTTCTGTAGTCTCGGTTTTTGGTGGAAACAAAAAGTAGATGTTAAGTTTCAAGTCAACTTGATGTTGTTTGTACTTCTTAGATCTTACGCCTGACACACTTGACATTCTTTCGCTGTATTCCCTGATGGAGCCATCTCCCAACTGCGCACCTCCCAGCTGAACACTTGCATTTCATCATGGAAAATGTAGTCTAGCTGGGTAAACTAGCCTACATGAATGAAGCCACCAGGCACTCAAATTATGGCTTCTGCATCATATGCTATCAAGGGCTGTTCATCGTTAAATCCAAGCAAGATGAATAAGTGTTTTCAACTGTAAGTTGACAAAAATGCCATTTTCAAGCTAAAGTTCCAAAATATTTAATTAATTTAAAATATTGATTGTTCTAAAATGATATATCAACATCTCTCTCCATAAGAAACATGGTATCAGCTTTATTTGCTAGCTCTGATCTTTATTGTATATTATTTTAATAATATTTTACATTAGCAGTATGGCTGTAATTAGGGACAGAATTCCCTGCTACAAGCAGAGGTAGCATTTGGTACTTACCCTGTGCTATGCAGGAGTCTTATATCCTCAGCCTGCCACTGTGGCTCATCAGCATTTTCTCCTTTTTTTTTTTTCTTTTTCAGGAAGACCATTTGATTTGAGGAGTCGGTATGATCCCGAATGGTATGGTTTCTAATGACCACAGAAAAATATAAAGAATCCTTCTCACTTTACGCTCTGCGGCAACTGCGAGCATTACGCACCGCACCACTTGCTAAAAATTAACCGGGACAGATGGCCAACACCAGCCTTTTTACAGACCTTTTCGACACCAATTTACTCACCGCGGGTCGTGGCACAGAGCACTTCCCCTTGGGCTATCAGAGCGGTTCCAAGCCAGACCATCTGCGAAGCGAGCCGGCCACATAGAGCTCGCACCGGGCTGCAGCCAGCGCTTCCAGGGACCAACCCGCGCACAAACACGCCCACGACGCGCGCGACCAGCGAGCCAGCACACGCCGGGCACCCCACGGGGCGGGGGCTCACCCCGTAGCCCAATGGCCGTAGCTACCGTAGTACCTCTAATAGAAGGGAAAATTTGTGGCGCGCCTCACTGAGACGCCTCAAGGGCTTATTGCGGGCACGCGTGGGATCAGCCACCCCGGCTCCTGCCCCAGAGGAGCAACACCCCGACAACAACACCCCAGCTTCACCCGTTTCAGCCCGCCTCTGAGGCAGGAGCCCAGACCACCCCACCCTATGTGGGACCGCCCGTGGGTGCCTCCTACCTGCCCTCCGAGGCGCCTCTGCTGCCTCCCAGAAGCTCTCAACTCCCGCGGAGTTCCGGCGAAAGGCGGGCGTCGCTCTGCTACCCCGGGCGAGACGCTGGAGGCAGGCCAGCCCCCGCCTTTCCATGAGCGAGGGTGGCTGCCGCTGCCTCAGCCGTTACCGTATTTTTCGTCTGCGGGGCGCGGTTCTTCTCACCACCCCGCCCCCACCGGATTTCCTAGCAGAGGTGACCGGGTTGAGGCCGTGGCAGCCGCGGCCCCACCCCAGCATTCCATTCCTTACACGGTGTCAGAGAGGGGCGCCACCAGTCACGTCCCCTTTTCCCACCAGGCGCGCGAGGCGCTCTCGGGCTTACGCGCGTGACATCAGCGAGGGGGCGGGGCCGAACAAGCATTCCATGGGGCGTTCTATTTATGTTTGTGGCGCCGATTTGCATAAGGCTCCGCCCCCCGCCGTGGGCGAGGCAGCCGGCACCGCCCCGCGGCCATATAAGGGAAGAGGGGGCGTGGCCCGGGGTGGCTCGCGGCCGCTCGCTGCCTTCCTGGTGCCGTTTATAGAGTACAGCCACTTCCGCTATCCGCTTAGAAGCGGCGCGATCATGGCGGAGCGTGGTCAGCTCCCTCCCCCCGCCAAGCGCCTCTGCTGCAGACCCGGCTATGGCTCGGGGTGCAGGCCGGGCCAGCGGGTAGGCGGCACCGGACTCAGCAGCGGGGCACTTTGCGCCGGACCCTCCTCCTCCTCCGCCGCAGCTGCTGCAGCCGCCGCCGCCGCCGCAGCTGCTGCTGCCGCCGCTGCCGCCGCCGCCCTGGGGCTGCTGCCGCTCGGCAAGACTCAGAGCCCCGAGTCTCTGCTGGACATCGCGGCTCGCAAGGTGGCGGAGAAGTGGCCTTTCCAGCGGGTGGAGGAGCGATTCGAGCGGATCCCGGAGCCGGTGCAGCGCAGGATTGTCTACTGGTCCTTCCCCCGCAGCGAGAGGGAGATCTGTATGTACTCCTCCTTCAACACCGGCGCCGAGGACCCCGCCGCCGCCCCCGGGGGGGCCGTCGCCGGCACTGCGCCCGGTGGGGGCGCGGACGCCGCCGCCGCCGAGAATCGCCTGCCCTTCCGCAGGGGCATAGCTCTGCTAGACGGCGGCTGTGTCGATAACGTCCTGCAAGTCGGTGAGTCACCGGCCGGGGCCGCGCTGCGGAGCCGGGCCGCGGCGGCCACCCGGGCAGGGCGCCGCCGGCCTCCTCAGCCGCGGATCTCCCCCTGCGTGTCACCTGCCTGCCATCCGGGGAGCCGCTTCCCTCCCTGCGCAGCCCCGGCGGCCGGAGCCACCCCGCCTCCTTGGCTCGCCCCGGCAGCCCCTCGGGGGGCCGGCAGCATGGCCGGGGAGCTGCCCCCCCACGGCCCGGCCTGCACGAACCCTTCACTCCCAGGTTGTAATTCGGGACGGGCAACTTCCTCCGCCAGTCTCCTCCCCTTCGCACCCAGAACACGGAATAACTCCTTCGCCCCGCTCCGTGACACATTAACGGCCCCCGCCGCCAGCAGCCGGCCCGCTCTTAGGCAGGCGGGTCGGGCACGCTGCCCCCCGCCTGTCCCTTTAACTCTACTGACGCATCGTGCCCGCTCCCTGTAATCCAGAGTGTGTAATGCCGTTTGGCTCCACTCCCAGCGCCCACCCTCGGTAATCCGGGTCATCGCCATACCCCGAGCCACAATAGCGAGGAGATGCCTCCGCCGGCCCCTCCCCCCCCCCGCCCCGGACCGCCGGTGGAAATGAATCAGCAGAAGGCGGCCGGCGGGGAAAGAGGGCGGGATGCGCCGCGGTCCAAAATAAATAAGAGGGTGCGAGACCCCAGGAGTGGGTGTGCGGGGAGGAGCCGTGAACAAAGGCATTTCTAGGGTGGTGGGGGCACCATCTGCCCAAGTTCCGGGGGGGGGAGGGTGCGCCGGGAAAGGTCCCCGGTTCGGGCCCGCGAGTTACTTTGGAATAAGCCCCTGCGTGACAACGGCGAGGTGAGGAGGAAAGCGCTGCTCTTCTTCCTCTTGGAACAATACTTCCTTTCCTCCCCCTCCCTTCTTCCGCCGCACCTGGCGGCTGACCGCTGCGGGCTGGCGCCCCTGGCTAACTCCTCCCTGCCTCCGTTTAAAGGGCTCTGGTGGTTGGTGCTCTCCGCCCCGACGGGGGGGGAGCTGCTTGCGGGCGGGGGAGCCCCCCCCACAGTGCCCCGACGGAGCGGTGGCGGCCCCGCGGGGAAGGGGCTTATAACTTCCGCGGGGGGGTGGTGCGCTTGCGCTTTGTGCGGTTCGGGTGTGCCGGGCTCATGGCCGTGCGGTGGTGCCTTGCGGAGGAGGTGGCTGCGACTGGGCACTTTGTTCTCATTTTCATGTTTATTTGTGTTCTCTTCAGTTTCCTGTTCCATCCCCGCCCTGCCCCCCCCCCCCCCGAAAGTGGAAACCAGACAAAAGAGACTCTTTATTGCTTCTCACCGCCGGCTCGACAATCGGGGGGGCAGGGCAGGATGGCGGCTCCGCGGGGCCGGTCCCTCTGTCCCGCCCTGTGCTGGGCCGGACTTGTCCCGGTGGTGGCTCAGCTGCGGCTGCTGCTGCTGCTCGCCTTTTGTTCGTAGCGCCGTGTGGGGCTGAGACGCGCCGAGCTGTGGCGGCGGCCCTGGTCCCGGTGCTGCGGCTCGGGGTCGGAGCGTGCTGGGCTCCCCCTCGGCCTTTTCCGCAGCGGATTTCACTTCGTGGGAAGCCTACAAACGTGCCTTCTGCTTTCCGAAGGGAAGCTCTGTTGCTGTTCTTGGGATAAGTGCCCTTCCCTTCTGCCTAGGTGGAGTTCAGTTTTAGACTTTTAAAAAAATTTTTTATTTTTTTAAAAAAACCTATTTTTTAATTTTTAAAAAACATTTATTTTCTTAAAACAAAATTATTTTTAAAATTTTTAATAAAATTTATTTTTAATTTCAATTTTTTTTAAATTAAACATTTTAAAATTATTATTTCTTTAAAAAATTAAAATCATTACCGTTACCTTTCTTATAAGTTTAATCTTTTGGCTTTCTCTCTCTTTCCTAAAGTCTGAGGCATAATCTGTGGTTCCTCATGGCTGGCAAAACCGGAAGTAGGGCTTTTTTAAGTTTGGTTGGCAGTGCTGAGACTTCTTTTTTTCCCTTTTGCTTGCACTTGATTCTGTTTGCAAGCAATGAGGAATGCAGGAGTGCACAGAGGGAGGGTTTCTTGGCTGATTACATTTAAGCTAGGATTTCACTGTGAAAATAAAGCTAAGGGGTGATAAATAAAAGATGCAGTCTTTTCTAGGACACCCAGTGTGGGCTTGACTTTGCTTGTTTTCAGCAGTGGAATAGGCCTCGATGAGTAGTTGTGAAAGAAAAAAAGGAACTTTTTGCATAGCTTCAAAAGGGGAGTAATGTTGGCAAGGGTCAACAACTGAAGTGTTGACTGCTGCTTCTGGACCCCTTAACTGCATTCCAAACAAATGCTATACCTACTGCTGAAAATACCTTTGGTGGGGTATGTTTTGTTGGGGTGGGGTTTTTTCATTTGTCTTTAGTTTGGTGGGTTTTTTTGTGGTGTTTTTTTTTTTTTTAAAAACCTTATGTGAACCTCCTTTGGAAGGCTGCACAAAAATAGTAGTGGAAGCTGGTGATATGAAACATGTCAGTTGTATTGTTAAGGGCATTGTCCAAATGCTGCTTAAACACTGACAGGCATGGGGCATTGTTCCTGCTGTATTTAGCATTGGTGGGGCCTCGCCTTGAGTATTGTGTGCAGTTCTGAGCTCCACAATTTAAGAAGGATGTTAAAGTTCTTGAATATGTCCAGAGGAGGGCAACAAAGCTGGTGAAAGGGTTGGAAGGAATGTCCCATGAGGAGTGGCTAAGGACTCTGGGTTTGTCTAGTTTGGAGAAAAGGAGGCTGAGGGGCGACCTCATTGCTCTCTGCAGCTTCCTGAGGAGGGGAAGTGGAGAGGGAGGTGCTGATCTCTTCTGCCTGGTATTCAGTGACAGAATGTGTGGGAATGGTTTAAAGCTGTGCCAGGAGAGGTTCAGACTGGACATTAGGTAGCATTTCTTTACAGACAGGGTGGTCAAACACTGGAACAGGCTTCCTAGAGAGGTGGTCAATGCCCCATGCCTGTCAGTGTTTAAGAGGCATTTGGACAATGCCCTTACTAACATGCTTTAACTTTTGGTCAGCCCTGAAGTAGTCAGGCAGTTGGACTAGATGATCATTGTAGGTCCCTTCCAACTGAAAATATTCTATTTTATTCTGACAGAGGCCTTTGGTTTGCCTACTGAGGGAGTCATGGAGCACTTGGGTAGGCTGGGTCCTGGTGTAGGAAAGTTCTTGTGTAATTTGGATAGGTAGCTGTGTCGTTAGGGCTGGTAAAGGCTCTTTGCTGCTGAGATACTCCTTGTGAAGCAGAAAGGTGCAACTGTGAAAGTAAATTTAAACTGGAGTGAGTTATATTGGGTGGAGAACGGAATTGGTTCTATGTAATATGGTTGAATATGTAGCATTGAGGAAAACTTAACATTGAGTTTGTGTAAGTGAGTGTTTAGTGACCATATAAATGTGAACTTATGTTCTTTGCAGTATGAGTAATGGAAAAACTGTAAATGTTTGCTATTTTACTATGGAAAAGTGCAGTTATTGGACAAAGTACATTTTATTATGTATCAATTCTAACAGCCTTACTTATAACACTAAGTATTACTATAAACAGGGAATGCAGGATTTGATTTCTGAGGGAGACGCATAAATTTCAGTTCAGTGGTAGTTAAATGGAACAATTTGCTTCTGAATTTTATGTTTGTGTGGTTGTGTTTTTTTCTGTCTAGCCCTGAATAAACATTCAGACAACTTTATCATGGCAACTCATTTCAAGTGAAAGAATTTCAAACACTTGTGTCTGTGCTCTGCTAAAAATCTTCATGTGATCCTGCTTCATGCCCCCCAACTTCATCTTGTGTGTAATGAAAAAAAAAAAAAAATCCTAAATAAAAGGAAGATAACACATTAGTGATATGCACAAATAATATTCTTAATAATCAAGCAGTAAAGTTGTCCACTAGCCTATTTTGAAGTTGAATTATGTTGTCCTAGCATAATAATTAGCATCACTTAATTTTGAAAGATTTTTCTCCAAAGAAGTTGACTTCAAAATTTCATTTGCATCTTATTGATGTTTTTATAGCTTTTTTTTGTTTCAATCAGACATGAAGGATTTTCTTTTTTAGTTTATTTAAAACAAAAAGAAGGAATGAAAGAAAGAATGCAGGCTCCTAAAACAAACCTTTTAAACTGTATAAAACAGAGCTCTTCTACTGTATGTGTTTTTAATTTATTTCAAACCAAGTATTTTTAGTAAAAGTTACAGTCTAAACATGAAAGCACTTTGTGAGTAAATACAACAATCTGGAAGGAAAATTAGAAATAGACTGTGTTTCACTTGGCCAAATTGTTGAAGATGCCAGGAGCGAGTAGACAGTTTTAGATGGTGAAGTGTATATTTGGTTTCTGAGGTTAGCCCTGAATTAGTATACAGTACTGTATTGTTGTCACAGCTGTGGCTGTCAAGGTTAGGAAGAGGTGTGATCCCTCAATAGCACAGTTGACCTGGCAAGAACCCTTAATGCAGCTATTCTAGAAGAAGAAGAAAAAAAAACAAACCACAAAACAAAACCCTGTGCCTCTGCTGGTATGACTCTTCTTGCTTGGGGAAAGATGGAGACTGCCTTTGCTATAAAGCTCAACTTTGCTGCTGTAGCTGCATCCACATTAGAAGTACTTGAAGTGTTTTTTGATATGTCATATAAGTACTCCTAGAGTATTCTTGTCTGTCTGTAATTTGAGGTTGGCTTGTCTTTGCTGCATAGACCCTGCTTGCCTCATACAGGCCTGCCTTTAAGGTGTTACAGTCCTTTCCATGGCAGCATAAGGCTTTGTAATCACGGTAGTCATGCTTCTTGGGTATGAATGGCAAGGGAGTGAGTTGGAGGGAAGAAACTCCTAGGGAAGGAAAATAATATAAATTGACTGGCACTTACCACAGCTCTAGAACTTAATGTTAATATTGTGAGCTAGAAAACTGTGTTGTCTGTGGAAGAGGGTTCAGCCGAACAGCATCATCAGCGTGGAACTGCAGACTCATTTTTTCTGAAGCCTCTCGGTGAAATGTGATCAGAGGGATGTAACAGAAATACTTTTTAAAGAAAAACAAAGTAAAATTTCTCAAGTGTAAAATAATGGTTGGAGTTCCCTAGATGTTTCTTTAGCTGGTTTTTAAATGAAGTTAAAGACTTGGGGGGTTTTTTTTTAGTTTTCTTTTAATGAGAAGTATTTATCTTCTAACTTCTGACTCAGAGGTGCTTTTATCATCTATTGTTACAGCTAATTATTCCCCCCCCCCTTTTTTTTTTTTTTAAATATGAGCTAAAAGTTGGTGATTGCTTTCAAAACCAGGAGAAGCCATTTTCTCACCAGGAAGAGAAAGCTTTACAAGACCATGTTGGTAACTGCTACATGTAATTCTGGTGGAATGTGATACCAATATGTATTGTAATTGGCAAATTTCAGATCCTTTTAATGGATGATGATTCTAGTTAATAATTTTTTGTTCTCTCTAGCTATCTTTGCTCAAAATAATGTGAAAATGTAGAGCAAGTAAAACATGTAATTTCTCTTCTTTCAAGGCTTAATTGTTTGAGTGCTAACAGTATCATGTGAAACACCTTTCTGTTGATAAAACAACACCAGGTATTTTATTAGCAAAGCTGGCACAAATGTTTTTGATGTGAATTGAAATGCACCTTTTAGCAGACATGATGGTCTTCACTACTGTATGCAATACATATCTAATTTTTGATGAAACCTGTAGGACATGTGGATTTAGTAAAAATTTTTATTTAATGCAAGTAATACTAAATTATGTGACAAAATGAAGGCTGTCATTTGTGGAGATATAAGCACTGTGTTTTGCGTTAACTTCTTGGTGTCCTGTGATACCAAATTGTCCTGGTATGTGTAGTGACCTTTTTCCAAGGGGAGAAGGTTGTGTTAAACTCTGCCTGTTTGAGGAGGACAAGAAGTTTATCTGCTGACATGCCGAAGAAACAAGCATGGTTTCTTCCCCAGTCAGCCTGATGTTGGGATTTGGTTAGGAATGTATGACTAAAACAAGTAATCCAGAATTTGTTAATACAATATTGTGGTAGGGGAGTAAACAAATGATGTCTGACTTCTTGTTGGACTTTTTTGACTTAGTTCCAAGACTGCTAGAGTCTTGTGAAAATATCTTCAGTGATTCCTGTTTCAGTTTGCTTTAAGAAATAACTACCAATATTTCCAAGTTCCAGAACAGAAACAAGTAAATTAATTTTAAAATATTTCTTAATGAAAGGGAGACATCTGAATGCATTCCAGTTTCCTTGTTAGATTTGGAATGCAATGCATTAATCGGGGAATGTGCAAGCTATTTTCAGTGTGTATGCATGTGTGCTCTGATGTACTATCCTTGACCTTGAATAATTTCTTTGGAAACCCTAAAAAAAGGGAGGGGGAGGGAAAAAGGGAAAAAAGCTTTCTTTCAAGACCAGATTACTAAATGTGGAAAACTGTAAATCAGCTCCTGCCTTTTTTCAGACTTTCTCTAAAAATATCTAATCTGGATTTCAAGAGAAAATAAGCATTTTAAAGTCATTCCAAGAGGTGAAAATAAAACTTTATACTGTCTTTCCATGTAATTATGAATAGTAGGATAAATGTAATAGGACAGTGTCATTATTGCTCTAAAACTTTTTTTAAGGAGAAAATGAATTGTAAGTCACTTCCCATCACAGTTTTAAAAACAAGGAATCTTCTCTTATAGAAAAGTTTTATATTGGGTTGACCTAACAAGATTTTTCATCGTTTGTTTTGGGTCAGTTTTCATGTTTCTCATGTTTCATTTTCCCCCTAATTTCAAGGCTTTCCTCGCTTCCAAGAAATCAATTTTCATTTTCAAAGCTTGCTTTCAGTTTAGGAAAGCGATTTCATCTCTGTATATGATCAGATGTTTTGGTATGTAGCAGTTCTTGAATTTGAGCCAGTTGTCATGCCAGCAACCCGATGCTTGTGGGCACGCTCTCTCTCTCTGTAATCTAACTTTAAGAGGTGAACAATTAATTAAAAGCAAAATCTTTTTGTGAGGGTAGGCTGAAACAATTTAAAAGTCAGCATTGGACAAATTGGTTTCCTTAAATATCAGTAGCTAGTTGCAGTGTTTTGCCATATAATTTGCTTTTTTAATGAACCTGCTAGAATTGAACCCTTACATAAGACTCTGGTAAAGTTCTAATTAAAAAACCCAAAACAAACAAAAACCTAAACCCCAACAAAAAAAAAAAACAAACCCCACCCTACTTAGAGTGAGAAGTATATTATTATGTACAGCAGTTTTTACTGGTGAAGGATAACATATTATGCGGCACACTATAAGATATGTCTGCATGGGTTCAATTTTAATGTCACCTGCTATCCAGGTAATCTAGCTGTTATGTCAAGACAAATCCTGAAGTTTTGTAGTAGTTAACAAAATATGACTGCAAAGTTATGGTAGTATAGGAATGTAGCTGACACCCCTTAACTTACTTTCTCTTTAGCTGATTTTCTTTGAGGATTAGGTAGGAGAATTTACTGCATCGTTAAAAAAATAAAAAGACCACACTATTTTAACTGACAAAAGCTATCCTAATTTATGAATATGCTGTGACAGGAACTAATGTGAAATTTTAAAGAGCTTTCATGTGCAGCAAGGGTACAGATTTAATGCGAATTCTGATTGCCTGGAACGCAGTCAACCTGACAGCATGTGAATATTTGAGTACTGTTCAACAACTGCACTTGTTCTGGGAGATCTGTCTCCTTGAACTTCCAGTTTTTCCTTTTGGCTTACTATCTAAAACTACCAGTGTAAAAAGTTTCTCTCGGCTGGATATGTATGCAGCTCTTGACATGGCTTCATAACCTTCTGTGACCTGGATCACTAGAGATGTTGGCTGGTACTGTATGCTGGTTTGCATTCTCCTAGCTACATGCCAATTATCATGATTTATGTGATGCCCTTGCAATGCATTACCATGCCATCTTCTGACGAAGTAGCAATATGTATCCAATCTTTGTTGCCTTGGCCCCGCTATTGAAGACCAGGATGTCTAGAAAACTTGCGATGTAAGTAACTATCTTAAAATAGTTTTTTTCTGACTTAATTCTGCAGATGTGTAAACAGACCAGAGGAGCGTAGCTGCCTAATAGTAACTAAAGTGTAGAGAATTCCTTTGTGGTTAAGTCAGAACTGATAAAAGGCCTGCTGTAGGAGCTGAGCAGTCATACAAAAGACTTTAATGAATTGTGTCAAATCAGAAATAGACTGAAGTGTCTCCTAATGTGGGCTTTTTACCAATGTTTTATTAAACCCTTCTGAAAAATGAAAAACAAGGTGTGAAAGAGGGGAATCTTTAACTATGTTTAAAGTATATTTTAAGATAATTGTGATATGCACCATCACGTGCTTTAAAAATGAGAGCTTAATCTTTTTATTTATCTATTATTTTTTACTTTAACCCTTTACTCCTTGTTGCAAGTGAGTACATTTGACAGTCTTGAAATATCTGGAAATTTTTGCTTTGGAAATGCATGGGCAATGGCTGAGAAGGTCTGACGTTAATTGGAAAGATGCAGTAAAACTTGTCAGTAAGCTTAAATTCACACTAGTAGAACTAGCTGATCAGATAAATCAAGCTCATTTACTGAATTAATGTGCTAAAAATTCAGGTTATCTTTTGTCCTGCTTTATTTAACAATCTGTCTGTTTACATAAGTCATCTTTCATTGTTAATTGGTGTCAGACCTTTAATACATTAAGGGACTGTTGGAAAAATAAGGGGGGGAAATGGCACTATAGGCAGAAATTTCAGAACTAGGCATTAATATATATATTTTTTACAACGTTATTGACATTCAAATGATCATTTTGAAGGCTGGGAAAATCAAATGTTGCATAGCTGTATGACTTGTAAGAAGTGAGACACTTTGTACACATGCCAAGTTTAACTGCTGACTGGGTACTGACAGCTGGGTAGTAATGCAGATACTGTGCAGGAATTGTGCAGCTGACTACAATGTTTAATTTATACTGACTAATGAAATAACATTTGACCGTTGAGGCATGTAAAATTGGATAAACTGTTTGTAAATTTGTCTCACACTTTATAAATCTGTAACACAGTAGAGGATCAAGTTTGCATGTATTTCAGTTATTTTCATATTTTTAAACTTGTGTTAAAAGCAAGGTTTTGGGTTAAAGGCTTTTACCAGCACTGGCTCTCTTGGGTTTGTTTCCTTATGTTTAAAGTTTGACTCTTTCTTATTTTATACTAGTGGCTTGTATTCTCTCTGCATACCAGTGTTCAGCTATATGTGCAAGGCATAGTGGCAGCACAAACTCTCTCCAGCAAATCAGCTTCTAGCTTGCCCTTGTCAAGAGCAGCTGGTGAGCTTTATTAATGTTTAATTTCTACATTCAGCTTTATTTTGACTGGCCTAAAGCTCATAGAGCACTAATCCATATTCAGTGATTCATGATGGTATTGATAGTGCATTTATGGAAAGTATAAATAAATGTATAGTATAGTATGGTCTTCAGGGGGCTGGTCACTTTTGCGACTTACCTGCAGTTTTGGCCATGAAAGGATGGCAGATAAAATGACTCTGTTAAGAATTCATTAACAAAAACATCTACAGATAATCTTCTAGAAAACATGAGCTAGTCAGCAAAGCTGTGTGAAGAACCTTACGGTAAGCTATTGATTACTTGCACAGCAGTTGCCTCAATGAAGCACTTATTTTCCCTCTCATGTTTGAGGAATACAGTACACTGCTTTGGGAGGGTGAAAAGTAGTCTTAGTAAAACACTCATCTGCATATTTACAAAGCTGGCCTCAGTGACCACATTAAGCATGGCTTGTACTTCTTCAAGACAATTCTGCTGAGTCTGCTGACTTTAAAAAGTTCAAGAACAGGGGAAAAAATGATAGTCTAAATGAATTGTTTAATATATTACCTAAAGGAAGGAAACCTGGAATGCTTTTATTCTGAAATACTGTGTTATGACCAATGAAAACTGGGACAGCTGGCTGTACTGCTGCTGTTGTACATGTAAAATGAGTCTCAGTTCCTCCATTGATTTAGGTTGTAAACTGAAACCTTGCAAACTGACTACAGTTAGCGTCTTGGGGATAAAATATCAGTCCATTATATTCTGTATCTGGATTTAGTGTAGCTATATTACATAGAATCATGAAACTTAAATTTTGCTTCATCTAGAGCAGAGGGATGAGGATGACAAAATGTGTAACTGTTCTTTAGCTCTTTGTTATTGCAAGCCATGATATGAGAGCCATCATGCAGCTTTCTTGGTCAAATCTAAATGCATGAATTTTTAGAGGTGACCAGCTAAATGTGCTACTAATGCATGAATGGTAGGCAGTGACTAGGAATGGAACTTGATGTAACAGATGCCGTGGCAGTCTGATGGGATAAGGAAGCTGAGAATAAATTGATTAGTGCTACTTTTAGAAGCAGCATACCACTTAGTTTTACTGACATTTTTCAGTGATCAAACTTTACATTGTCATGTATCCTGGCAATAATTTACAGGCTTAATTTCTAGGTAGTTATGTAGATGATAAATGTAAGTGGCTGTTTGGCAGGAATGAAGAAGTGTTTATGAGTAAACAAGAGTTTGGCTCATTGAATAAGATGTACTTGAAGAGAAGAGAGGTAGTAAAATGCTGAGTTAACCTTTACAGATGAGAGGCTAGGAAGAGAAGTGGGCAAGTGGTGATGCCTCAGATAAGGTAGAGGTCAAAGAGCTCAGTAGATCCCTGAAGAGGTGTATTTAAGGAGGATATAGTCTGAATGATTGCTTCCTCTACATGGTCTACTTTCAATGGGTATTAGCGAAGGCATGGAAGCTGATAGATTCTTTCCTACAAAATGAAACAAAGCTTTCAAAATGGAAAGCAGGTTGGCAAACTGTAACTTAGCTGTCCTGTAGATTTTGAAATTGTAAAACGTGTTTAAAGTTATGAAGTGGGTGTTCTCTTGCTCTCTCTTTTTAACCTTACATCCTAATTTAAATTTATCTGACACACAAAGGAAACACTCTGTTTTTCAGAAAGTGATGACTTTCTATTTAATTGAAGGGTGTTTGTCGGACTGTACTTTATCAGAAGTGGAAGCTATTTCTGAGTCATGGTGGAGGCTCCATCATTACAGTGGTAAAACAAAACCATTGACTTTATGAATAAATCTGTTTCAAACAGTTATACAAAATAGAGTTAAATATGCATTGATAAGACCATAGAATATAACTGAATTTCTTTTATTATAAGGTATAGTCAAATTGTGTCTTAATTCTCCTCAACATGCAATAAATGGCTTAATTTTAAAGCATTCTGTATTACAAAAAGAGCAGGTATGTGTTTTCTAACTTTTTCTCCATAGTAGTGAATATTTGTGGTACCCAGACTTGAAAAGAACTGAGAGGATTTATATTTGCTTTTGTTGTTTTGTGTTTTTTTTTTCTTCTTTTTCCAAGGCTATATGTTGTGCTGACCTGGGAATAAGGATGGGGAGTGCAATGTTAGACTGGATAAATGGAAAGAGATGTGAATCATGAGCATGCACTTCAGTTAATCCTGCCTGTTATGAGGTCCATCTTCCCCTCCCTCCTTGAATAACAAAATGAAGTTAAGAAGTAGAGATGAAGTGTTGAGAAACATCTACTGAAAGGAGGAAGCAGAGGAGGATGACTGCAATGAGACACTGAGCTGTGATTTTTAGGAAGGAGAGCCACAAAAGCCAGTAAAGGCCAAAAGTTCTGGGAGAGGAATCTTCAATTTATAGAAGCACTGAAAGGTAAAGGAATACAAATCCTGAAGCATATCCAGAAAAGCTCTCCACTGGGGACCTTGCTGAGAGCCATCCCAGTGTGATGCACTGCACTGGAACCAGCAAAGGCTCAATGGCAGAATCACATTCCAGGCAAGGGCCTCAGTGTACTCAATTATTTAGCAGTGGGAGTGAGAAGATGATGATGTGGGGCAGGTGGTGTTATAACACAAGCATCTCGGGCAGAAGTTACATGGGTGAATGAGGTGGGGGAGTCAGCAGCATAAGAGTGCAAAAAGTCTGTATATTAGCCTGGCATACATGTAGCTTGATTGGTGGGTGGGGTGTTATCTGTAGCTGTGTTTTGGGCCAGGTAGCTTGGAAGGGATAGCATTGCATGTGACCTTGGTAAGGAAATTAATGTCCTGAACCTGGGGATGGGGGAGTGTGGTGTGAGGGAATAAGCAGATCCACCTATATTGCAGTTGCTGCCATCTGATGCTGGTTTGAAGTACAGTGGGAAGGGTACATTTGCAGTGTGGGCTGGTGGTGGGACTGCTGCTGAGGTAGCCTGCGATTTAATCTTCCATCAGCAGCTGGGTACAAGTAGTGTAAGTTGTCAGCAACACGTTCAGCATAGGTTGGAGGGACCTTTGACAGGCTTATCCCCTGCAGAGCTCAGTGCCATCACACTGTGCTCTCAGCACTGAGCAGCTCCTCTTCCACAGGCAAAAGCACTTCCAGGCCTTTGTTCAGTTTGCTTTCCTGTGGGAATGAATATATTTGAGCAGGAGGCTGTTGTGAGGTTTGTCAGCAATATGTGCTCTAGGTGTCTAATGGCAGTGTCTAGTGTGGTGGTTACAGTTTGTTAGTCCTGACATGGGCATGCTGGTGCAGTGATACAGGTACTAGTGGAGTTGGTGTTATGATGAAAGGGCCTCCATTAGCTTGAGCTGTAAGTGTCAGCTATTCAGAGACTCTTGTACTGGCCTACAAAACCTGGATTGTGTCATAAAGGTGGTGTGCTGATCAAAGGCCAAGACTAGTAGTCTACGGTCTTTGTAAATATGGGTTCAAAGCTAAAATACAAGCCTGATGTCTGTCTTCTTTCTAAGGCTGGTAACCTTAGGTTGCCTGACAGATTATAAATGACAAAAGCCATAAACCTTTACTCTGAGAGAAGCTGAAACTGTATTTCCAGTTATAATTTAGCAGTGTTATCACTCTTCCCCCTCCCTTTTTCTAGGGAGTGGGCACATTCCTCATTGACCAAGCCTGCTGCCATGAGGAAAGCTGCTGATACAGCAGCATAGTGTGGTTGTAACACTTCCTTGTGAGCGTGGGAGTCCTTCTCCAGGAGCCTGTTCCAGCAAACTTGCTCCCTCTTGTCACTTGGTGAACTCCTCCAAGGACAGACTATGAAACAGGCCTAACAAATGTTTTCCATTGTGAAATACTCTAGTCATGAATATGGTAAATTAAATAACTGACTCATTTGCTGCTCTGTGCCTCACTGTGTAACTCCTAGAACAGAAAATGCATATTGCTGTGCTTATAAACTTGTATTTTGGAAAGTGCTTTCATGATTGTCATTTGCAAACTTCACCCACTGTGAAGACCACTGTGTGTCATTCACCCTGAAGTTACGTGGTTGCTTTAGGCTGGCTTAAATGCAGCCTGCTGTCAAAGGGACGCTGCAGTTCTCCTCAAGCTTGTACCTGGGTTTGTGGAGCTGTGTGGTGAGCCAGACAACTGGCCTGCTTATGAATTCAGATCTTGCTAGGTGAGTTTTACCTAGTTTATTGGACAAAAAAATTCTACTGTTGATTCAAGGGAGAGTAGATTGCAAGAGGGGGGCACTGAGAAGGGCAGGACTCATTTCTGTGTCAGTCACACTTAGACTGGCTTAAAGTGATCATGAAGCTCTAACTGCTGCCTGGGGAAAGGAGATGGCTGCTGTGCTTGGGAATTCACTGTTGGCAAAAGGTGGCCTGATTGTTCCAGAGATGGCAGCGTGGGCCTTTCCTAAGCTGTGATGTGTGTTGGGCCTGTATGAGTGAACCATCTTCCACACCTCTTTATCCATAGTGTTTTTCCTTGTTACAAAACCTTGACCAAGAGACGAGTCCCCCTACCATGCTCCCTCAGTAGTTAAAAGAAAGCCAGACATGTTTACTTTAGGAGTACAGGAAAGGGGAAGGAAATACCTAACTATTTACTCCAATCATGCATGTTCACTTTTCTCTGTATCTGCATAGCTGTTGCAAAAGGTGCTTTTTGCTTTCAAAGTTCATATCTTGCCACTTCTGAGACAGTACTGAGCTTCAGCATACTTATACATAACACAAACTTTTGAGGCAATTTTTCCACTTATTATACAGTTGTTTGGTGACCAAATAATGTGTTCTATGTTTTATTTTCATTCATAGCTGTTGACTTCAGTTGCTAACATAAGCATTCACAGCTTTTGTCGGGTTAGGCCTGCTGAGCCAACATAGCTAAGAAAGAGCTGGAATCTCCTCTTTGTTTCTTGGGCTTTGATTGGTTGCCCCTCAACAGTCTCACTGGGTGCTGCAGGGTCATGATGGTATAGCAGAGACTTTAGTCGGCTTGCATGGTCTTTATTACTGATAGTAATGCATGAGAAGGAAATGATGGAGCAGGACTTGTAGATCTCAAGCTGAGTTTGTAGGGCTGGCGTGTGTGTGTGGGGAAACCCTTATTGCTTGTAAACTGAGTACTTTTGATATGGACCTCACTGAGAGTCTAAAATAGCTTTGTGGGGTTCCAGTATCATTACTACTTCCCCAAGTAGAACAGCAATTGAGTAGAATGTTGGTGCTTTTGTATAACTTGCATAGTGTGGAAGTTAAATGACAGACAGCTGCTCCGGTAAGTGAGGTGTATTTGCTGAATTGATCTGTTTTCAGGACTAGAATAAAGCAGATGTGTGATCTAGTCCAGATGGACCGAACTAACACAGCACTAAGCTCGCCCATAACTGGTGGAGGGAAGAAGTGCATAGGAAGCCCTGTTGCACACTTCACAGTGCAAACAAGTCCATTTTCAGGGCAGAAATGGCTTCCCTTTACCATAAAGAGAAATTTCATGGGGCTTTATGCAGGCCTGTCTGGGATAGGATGCTTTGGCTTTATCAACTGCTTGTGCTGGGGGAGATTAAAGCTTTATGAACAAGGCTTGCTTTCAACAGTAGCCTGTTTCGATGTGGAAGGATTCATCCGGGTTGCTCACTTCCTAGAGCCTTCCTACGGCTCTGCCTAGAGGATTGTGGTTGTCAGACTCTTTAAGGCATGCATGAGTGAGAGACCAAGTCCTTAAGTTGTACAGAGCTTAAGCAGGGTACTTTACCTCTCTTGGTTGTCTCCTGCTGGAAAGGAGCCTGCATGACCCCCAACCCTAACTGAAATGTCTAGTTTCCTTCCTGTCCTGGTTTCAGCTGAGATAGAGTTAATTTTCTTTATAGTGGCTGGTATGGGGCTATGTTTTGGATTTGTGCTGAAAACAGTGTTGATAATACAGAGATGTTTTAGTTGTTGCTGCACTAGTCAAGGACTTTTCAGCTTCCCATGCTCTGCCAGGTGCAGAAGAAGCTGGGAGGGGACACAGCCAGGATAGTTGATCCAAACTGGCCAAAGGGCTATTCCATACCACATGATGTCATGCTCAGTATATAAAGCTGGGGAAGAAGAAGGAAGGGGGGGACATTTGGAGTGATGGCGTTTGTCTTCCCAAGTAACCATTATGTGTGATGGAGCCCTGCTTTCCTGGAGATGGATGAACACCTGCCTGCCCATGGGAAGTAGTGAAGGAATTCCTTGCTTTGCTTTGCTTGCATGCGTGGCTTTTGCTTTCCCTATTAAACTGTCCTTATCTCAACCCATGAGTTTTCTCACTTTTACTCTTCTGATTCTCTCCCCCCTCCCATTGTGGGGGGAGTGAGTGAGTGGCTGTGAGGTGCTTGGTTGCTGGCTGGGGCTAAACCATGACACTTCCTAACCTCTGCTGGTGGTGTTTATTGTACATGTTTATCCAGGCTTCTAAACTAAATATTTACTCATTTGAGGAAGGTGAAGTTAGTCTGTTATCTTTCCTGCTCCATTGCTGCACTGCTAAGAGTCTTCTAAAATTAGATGGCTCCTTTCTGTCAAATCATGTTTTAGGCTGATCACAGGTGTTTAATGTGATACTTCTGTGAGCTGACCATGATTTCCGCAAGCCAGGTTTGTTAAAGAAGTACCAGCTTGAACTCTTGTCCACTTAGTGAATGAAGAGCGAGCAGTCAGGTATATCAGTCCTTCAATTTTTGTACCAATTAGTTTTGGTTTCATGGCTGTTTTCCTCTTAACCCCTCCACTTCTACCCCTACTTCCTCTTTGCTATTTTGAAGATATACAGTTGGGGAAACTGGCTGTTCAGAACAGCGTACTGAGCTATATGCAGTGCTGTTGCTCACATGAAGCTAACAACTAGGAAAAAGAACAATCTCCATGAGTAATGCAAGAGATTCTTTAAACACAGTCAAATAAAACAAAAGCATTCAATTTTGAAGCTCGGCTAAGCTATATTCAGTGTAAGAAGTACTATCCCAGGAAGGATGAAGGCTTACAGGACCTGAGTGGGGGAAGAAGAGAGGAGCGGAGCAGTGCTTGTAGGCTTCCTTTATCTTCATGAAATTCTTAATTTATTTCATCTGCTATGGGTGGATGTGTGTACTTTAATTATTATATTTACACAAATCCAAGATCATGACACAGATTCAGGTTAGTCTAGAAAAAGTATTTTAAGTCACATTTTATTCATAACTGAGTATGTTTTGTCTTTAATCTGGGGAAAACTTTTTTCCTTAGTAAAAAAAGCATTTTATTGGAAAGGCATTTAAGAGGGTTAAAAGCCTGGGATTTTTGTGCCCTACAGTTGAGCGAGCCTCCTCAAACCTGCCAGACTTAAAACTCAGTGGGATTGATGTTTCTTAATGGAACAGACAGCTCACAGTGGATGTTCTCATCACAACTCTGGGGTTGAGTGAAAAACAGTCTATTGCCAAAAACCAGAAGAACACAACCCAGTTCTTTGCATACAGATTTGCTCACAAGCTCAGAATTTTGCAGAACTGGTTCAGGAATACTGACTTGCACTTGCCATCCTTGCCAAAGCCCTCCAGAAGCATCATGTAAATACCTTCACACCAGCTGAGGGTGAGAATGCTGCCTGTGACTGCATGGCCAGTAGCTGCTTGCTGTAATTTCCTCTCTTTGGACCTTTATCTTGCACCCTCCCAAAAGAGGGCTGACTGCTTTCCACCAAGGGGTAAGGTCCTCTGGATTACTTTCCAGTCACTGTTGGGAGACTGTCCACAAGGCAATTTCTGTAGACTGATAAATGTGCCACCAGCCGTGCCTTTGCATAGTTTTTGTTGCTGCAGTAGGTGTGAAGTTATACAAGGTTGTTTGACCTAGTAGAGAAGTCTAAGACAACTCTTGGGATTTTAATTTTGAAGATATGAGGAAGAGGTCATACTGGGTTCAGATAATTACTACTATTAAAATTGTTTGTTTGGTTTTATCCACTTTGGTGCTATTTGAATTCAGGGCAGAGAGTTCCTGTCAGTTTGTGGTGGGCAGACCTTGGCTGGATGCCAGGTGCCCACCAAGCTGCTCTCACTCCCTCTCCTTAGCTGGACAGGGGAGAGAAAATATAACAAAAGGCTCGTGGGTTGAGATAAGGACAGGGAGATCACTCGGCAATTACTGTCATGGGCAAAACAGACTTGACTCAGGGAAATTAATTTATTGCCAATCAAATCAGAGTAGGATAATGACAAAATAAAACCAAATCTTAAAACACCTTCCCCCCACCCCTCCCTTCTTCCTGGGCTCAACTTCACTCCTGATTTCTCTACCTCCTCCCCCCGAGCGGTACAGGGGGACAGGGAATGGGGGTTGCAGTCAGTTCATCACATGTTGTCTGTGCTCACTCTCTTCCTCCTCACACTCTTCCCCTGCTCCAGCATGGGGTCCCTCCCATGGGAGACAGTCCTTCACAAACTTCTCCAACGTGGGTCCTTCCCATGGGCTGCAGTTCTTCACAAACTTCCAGTGTGGGCCCTTTCCACAGGATTCAGTCCTTCAGGAAGACTGCTCTAGTGTGGGTCCCCCACAGGGTCACAGGTCCTGCCAGGAGCCTGCTCCAACACAGGCTCTCCATGGAGTCACAGCCTCCTTCAGGGCACATCCACCTGCTCTGGTGTGGGGTCCTCCATGGGCTGCAGGTGGATATCTGCTCTACTGTTAACCTCCATGGGCTGCAGGGGGACAGCCTGCCTCACCATGGTCTTCACCACAGGCTGCAGGGGAATTTCTGCTCTGGTGCCTGGAGCACCTCCTCCCCCTCCTTCTTCACTGACCTTGGTGTCTGCAGAGTTGTTTCTCTCGCATATTCTCACTCCTCTCTCCTGGCTGCTGTTGCGCAGCAGTTTTTTCCCCCCTTCTTAAATATGTTATCACAGAGGTGCTACCACCATCGCTGATTGGCTCAGCCTTAGCTAGCAGTGGGTCCGTCTTGGAGCCGGCTGGCACTGGGTCTGTTGGACATGGGGGCAGCTTCTGGCATCTTCTCACAGAAGCCACCCCTGTAGCCCCCCCTGCTACCAAAACCTTGCCATGGAAACTCAATGCACAGTTATGCTGTGCAGATGGCAGGTGTAGTTCATCCAGCAGTCTCTTTAAATGTATCCATCTTTAAAGATAAAATTGTGTGCGAACTAGGAGCTGGGACTCATGAAATTACTTTCACCGTACCTCTTCTGCCAAATGCATTCCAGAAGAACTTAGAGTGCATAAAGTGATTTGATAGGCTTCCATCAAGTTGAATCTGTTAAATTTAGGATGCAAGTACTGGATCTGTTTTAGCTCAGAATACTTGGGCAGAAACAACAGGCACAAAATTGACTAGTCTGAGTCTTTAAGAGGTGCCCTTGAATAGTATCTTCCAAAGAATAACACTGCACCAGGTGATAAAGCAAATAAAAGATTTTTTTTTTTTGGTGTGCATAATGATTGAAACCTTGGCTATTGGGAGGCCTCAGAACATTCTTCAGTGGAATCATCTATATGAAACTCATTTTCAGGTAGGAGTGGCTATTCGTGACTTAGACCATTGTCTGGATTTACTGAGCGCTCACATTAAAAGCAGTGTGTCAGTTTTGGAAATACCAGCTTCCTTAAAAGAAGGAAAAATCTATCTTGAATGATGAAATATGATGAATACAGGTCCACACTGTATTTCTCATTGAGCTTCATGGTGGTGTCAGTTAATTTCCTTGTCTTCCTCCCCCCCCACCATGTAGTAGTGACAAGAAGAAAAGACAAAGGCGAAAGCAAAACTGAACCCTGTGTTGTTTATTATGAAGGTGCCACAAAGACAGTTGAGATTTAGACCTTCTATTTGTAAGCAAAATGTGACATTCATCTCTAATGAGATGCAGTGGTTGTGAACCTTTTGAAATCCTTCAACTCTTAATTGCTAAAAACTTGAAATACATTCCTGATGATTGCAAAAATTTTAATATCTTTTTGCATTCTGGTTATTCTGAATACAATTTGGCACATCTTGATTAAGCCTGCTTTAATTTGATGCATGCAGGGAGAGTGAAGGGAACACAAAGGAGAAACCTCAGCTGAAAGGTGGAATAGCTTCAGTCAACCTGGTCATTTAAGAAAAAATGTATTTCCTCAGAAAATGGGATAAAGTATGCATATGCTGTATCTTGGTCATCATTTGAAGTTTGCTATGCCTGAAATAAAATATCAAGCTTGGAACGGTACCATAATTGGCAGGTTATTTTAGAGTGGAAAAACATAGCAGGTGAAGGGAATCTGTGGCTTTTAATCAGTTCACTGAAAGTTATGTAGTTCTTGATCATGTCTGGAAAGGTACGAAAACTTTTTTCTTATGTTGACAGCATTCAGAGTTGATATACATCTACCCTGTTAGACTTATATTTGCCTTCCTAGTGTTTCACTTAAAGCAGGAACAGGATCTATAAGAAAACCTTAATTAACCCTATGTGCTGATGATGACTCTGCTGCTCCTCTTGCTAATGCTCTTGTGTTTCACATTAGCACTTAGCAGGAGGATAGCCTATTTTTTGCACTCTGTTAATTACACTTATCATGCTGTTTATACAGACTAATTTTGAAGGTTGTCACCAAATAGGTGTGGGAGGGAGGGAAAAACAAAATCTCTCAGAATATATTGAAATGCTTATGTGTTTTGGAGACTTTCTTCCATTATAAACACAAAGTACTTGCCAGCTTTCATTTTCTGTCAGTAGTAATAGGTTTTCCATACATCCACAGCTGTTTATTGTGTGAACAGCTGACGAAAGCTCAGGCTTTCAGGGGTAAGGTGAGCTGGCCTCTGGGTAGAACAAAGACATTCAGTAGTGGGGGAAAGGCTTTTTTTTTTTTCTCCAGAAGCACAAGTGTAAAGGCAGCTGACAACATGAGTGCAAATCAGAAACATATCTGGAAACTTAATTCTCCTGATTGTGATGTTTTTACCTTATTGTCTTTAAGGATGTTAATATTTAGCAAATAAAACTGTATGCTGCTGCTTTTTGGGTTGTAAAAAAACCCCACTGTAATGCACAGAATAATTCTGTTAAAATAGAGGGAAGGAAGTGCACAAATAATGTGATTTGTCTTGTGAGGAATGGGGGTCGCTAGGGTTAAACTAGATTAAATAAACCCTGTAGGTCTTGGAGCTCTTGGGTTTTCCCGAATTCTGCATTATGTGGCAGTGTTATGGAAATACTCATTCAAATAACCAACCCCTGCTGTTTGTAAACCAGTATCTTGATGTGCTTGCTTTTGTAATACTCCTTCTACAGCCATAGTACCTCTTATTTTGCATATGTGTTATTACTTAGATAACCTTAAAGGAATGCTACTCATCTCCCCCTTTTTTTTATCTAAACCATTACTGAAAACCCTTGATCATGCTCTGTGACTGCTTTAACTCTTGAGTTGTTTTACTCTGCTATTTAACCCTATAACTCAGCAGCAATGCCCTGAGAAATTTCTTAAGGAGAAATGCATGTTCTGCTTGGAAGGGTAGCCACTGCTAACATGTGTGACTGGGTTGAGAGAAGGCTGTGCTGGCAGAAACTAAATCAAGTTCTCCAGGCACAAAGAACAACAACTTGAGTGCAACAGCATGATAATGAGAAAGCAGCCCAATTGCACTGTACAGGCTAAATGATGTATAGAAAGTAAACTCTTGCACAAATGGAGCAAGGCAATGTTGCAAAATTCAGCTTGTTCATTTGTTGAGAGTAAATTTATTTGTCTTGATAAGCAAAAAAAAAAGTTTTATTACAGCCTTCATAACTGGCATACAGATGTTTTTGTACTTCAGTTTATAAACTGTCATGAATCTACTAGTCTAAAACCAACAGTAGAAACTACTTTCTTCTTTAATTTAAAGAGCATTTCTAATGTGATGTACTACCTCTCTTAAAGTGTGTGCTATTGAACACTTTGGGATGCTTCCTGGAGAAAAGAGATATTAACCTAGCTGAGTTACATCATCTCAAACAAAATAACATTTCCATCTTTAACATTCCATTTGGAGCTTTAACTGATACTGAATATTGAAAATAAAAATAATTAAATTCACCGATTAGAATAAATTATTATACTGATTGAAGTACTTTTTTTTTCCCCCCCTCTTTCCCCTTTTTTCTAAGCTCTTTACACTGTTTTTAAAATACTCTGCTTTGCAATTATTCAACTATATTGTCCATAAAGAGCAAGAGATTGTCAGATTTTAGGATTATTTTCTTAAAGGGCGTAGTACATATTTGAAAACTGTTGTTAGAACAGTTCACTGACTTACTATGTATAGGGCTATCAAAACACAGTGTGTTCAACGCTAAAAGATACAGTGCATTATACCATTCAAAATGTTCTTCTGTATTAGAGATAAAGCTGAGCTGACTCTGACATAGGAAGATCATGGATGGCAATCATTCTGTTCGCCCCACTGAGCCAAAATGACCTATCTCTATTGTAGACTTGACCCTTTTTTTTTTTAATCTCGCTTGTGGAAAGCTCTTTGTCAGCTATTGAAGGTGCCTTCTAGATTATGGAGAGCAACATTACTGGAGCTCAGCAAGTCATTTTGGGTTCCCTTTGGCTAGATACTGGTATCAACATGTTCCCTTTCCTGCTCTTCTGGCCCCCTCTCCTAATTTTTGTTCTACACGGTGTTCTTCATCTGTTGCAAATGAATAATGGGATGAAGTCTCTTGCCCATGACCCTTGTTGGGGCTTGGTTGGGTTCTTTGTAGTTTGTGATACTTAGATCAGTTTTTTTCTTACTGTATTTATTATGGATTGTGGTTTTGAAACTGTATAAAGTCTTAAACCTTTTTCAAGGGGCATCTGCAGTTCTTGAAACATAGTTCATCCTGTGAAGAGCTGCATGCAATAAGGCTAACTAAGAGTTATAGCTTGCTTTTCCTTTGCAGTTTAGAACCTGATTGCCTTTGTAGAAAGATGGGGCTGGGTTATTCTAAGACATGTATCTGCACAGTATGTCATTGGACATTCCTGGTGCTACTATAGCTTTGGCTACATCTGCAGTTGAAGAACATGTACTCTGGCAGTGTTGATGGGCCTTAAATTGAGCTTACATGAATGACGTGTGCTGTGAGGCATATACTGTTAATGTGGAACCTACTGAAAGCTGATAAGTGATTGCAGAACTTAAACCTAATTTTCACTGAAACCAGAAATGGTTGGAGTCAGGTTTGTAGAGTACTTAATACCTAAGTCTGTGGACAAATGTGTAGCTCAACAGTAGTTATGCAGCTAATCATTTGGTGCATGTTTGTATTTGTTGGCACTAAAATGTCTTTAAAAAACAAAACAGGACCTCACTGGTTTCTTTCAAGAAATAACTGCTCCATGAAGAATGAGCTTTAACAAGAGATTTTTAAACAAAACCAACTCTGCCCCTTTTCTTTTGAGCTTTTCAAATCTTTTGGCAGGTATTAACCGCTTCTGATTCTGTGTTTGCTGGCAGCTGAATTTAAGCTTTAGAATTTTTGGACAGTTATCAATATAGTTTAGGCCTATTGTCTCCTTGGTTTTGTGTGGTGTGTTTTGTGGGTGGTGTGTGTGTGTTTGGTGTGTCATCGTCCCCCCTGAGTTAATCCAGGGAGAAAACTAGTTCTGTTTCTAGGATTTTGACCTCTCAGTCAAGACTGAAGAATATTGACGGGCATACTTATCAGACTGATAGGGTAATACATGCAAATTCTTTAGGAATCAACTATTTTATCTGACTCCTTCCTGAGATTTCTGTCTAGTTTAAAGCCGTGGCCTGGAAGACTGGTAAGGATTTCACTCTAACAGGAAAAAAGTGTTTCCTTATGTTCAGGAGGAACCTCCTGTGTTTCACATTGTCCTGTCACTGGGCACCACTGGAAAGAGCCTGGCTCCATCCTCTTTGCACCCTCCCTTCAGATATTTGTACAAATTGATGAGATTCCCCTGAGCCTTCTCTTCTCCAGGCTAAACAGTCCCAGCTCTCTCAGCCTTTTCTATGTGAGGTGCTCCAGTCCCTTCATCACCTTTGTGGCCCTTTGCTGGACTCTCTCCTGTATGTCCATGTCTCTCTTGTACTGGGGAGCCCAGCACTGGACACAGGACTCCAGGTATGGCCTCAGCAATGCTGAGCAGAGGAGGATGATCACATCCCTTGACCTGCTGGCGATGCTCCTCCTAATGCAGCCCAGGATGCCACTAGTCGCCTTTGTGGCAAGGGCTCCTGTTGAACCTGGTGTCCATGAAGACCCCCCAGGTCCTTTTCTGCAAAGCTGCTTTCCAGTTGGTTGGCCCACAGCACAATACATGGCACAATACAAATACCTGGCCACATAAACAAAATTTTTTTAATAGGCTACTGATGGAAGAGAATCTTACACTTTCTGTGCAGTAGTACAGATACAACTTGCATTGCTGTAGAGCTGAACATCAGTGACCAGAGGCCTGCACAGTAGGTAATGCATCAGAACTTGATCTATTCTTGGGCATGAGAGGCTTCACCCAAAGAAGTTCTGACCAAGACAGGGGATTGCTTGGATCTGAGCCTGTGGTAACTGCCTTTCTGCTGCCCATGGGATGCACTGGCACATCTGTGTTTGGGTCTTTTTGGTATGCTCAGTGATATAGGTGCAGTTTAGCTTATAGCAAATGCCTGCTGGGGCTGAGAAATCTTGTGCTCAGTCCCAAGGTACCTTTAAGAAACACTTCTGGTCTTTATTTCAAGTGCAGTATGCATCACTTTGGTTAGTGGGGGTTTTTAAAAAAACATCTTCTGTCCCCTTACTTGTCAAATTTACTCAGCTTTTGCTTGGGAAGGGAGATAACTGTTGGAGCAGGAAGAAAAGCTATGTAAAATGCTAGCCATGTTCTTAATCCAGGATGCAGATATCATGGTGATAGCTGTAAACAGTGGTTGTGTGTTGAAGGTTGAAAAAATTCTACTTTATTTAGGAGTGCAAGTCCCACTTGCTTTCTTCAAACTAATTCTTGGTGGAGTAGGACTCGGTGGAAATAACTTGCTTTTTTCAGTCTGGAAGTTCAGGGTAGTTCATGGTGATTCTTGCTGAAAGTAGAATACAAATTATTTGCTTATGAGTATCCTTCCAAGCTTGTTAACGAATGAGCGCTTGCACTTGTTTGTGAGGTTAGAGTTTTGTTGTTGTTGTATTGATACTTTTTACTAATGTAAGTGAAGAGTTTAAGAATTTTGAAGCTTCTAATTATTTTTCAACTAACAATCAAGAGAGAGCTATTAAATTTCTTTTTTTAGTTTCAGAATTTCAGACTACCCTTAACCCCAAACAGCACTGAAATAAAAACAGTTACTTAAATTAAAAAGCAGTCACAACTCTTCATTTGCTCTGCCTGTGTAATTGGAACAATTTCATTGTTAACTCTGAGGGAATAGTTTTTAAGCTTGAATTTATAACACCAGCATTAATACTAATCTGTTAGTGGATGGAGATTGCAATTGGTGCTGTTTTTATTTGGGAGGAGCTACAGAACTACTTCATTAATTGTGTATTTTATTCTCCATTAGCATATTGTTTGCTAACCAGTGTAAGTTTGTTATGGTTGTTTCTATAATTTTCTTGAATTTCTGCTTAGTAGAACTTGGTTGTAGGTGACCTGCTGCTGCTTTGGTTCTCACAGACAGGTCTCTTGAGGCATGGGGGTACTAATATAAGGTTTACCTGGATTGCCTCCCAGAATGTAAATAAATCTTATGATGAATCTCCTACAAATAGATGATACTTCAAAACAAAAATTATAGTTGCAAAATACATCTGAGTGGCTAGTTTCTGGTCAGATGGCAAAAAATGTTTTAATGTAGAGCAGAGAATGTTGAAAGCCAAGTAGTTTTCAAGACCATTATTATTTGTCCTTAATAAGCATCATATTTTTATAGGTTAAATGTATCACAGTTATAGAGAAGGTGAAAGGCAAGAAAAACAGCTGCAGAATTAAATTTGAGAAATGAAATTAATTAATGTTCTTTTAACAGCAAATCTTTTACCAAAAGTGGTCTAAGAGGCGCTCGGTTTCTAGAGTCTATGTGCCTTTTCTGTGTACAGTAAGGCTTACAAAATAAGCATTTTCATGCAGGTGAAGGGGTAATTACATAGCAAGTGTACACTGACTTCTTTCCCTTCTCTAAAGAAAAGTTGTGGGGGTTTTTTTGTTTGCAATTCAACTCAGAAGCTAGCTGTCAAATGGAGTAGTAGACAACTGATCCATGCTCCCCTCTGCTCTCCATTCCATGCCATTTGAGAAGTCGCTAGTATTTGCAGAAGATTAGTGCAGGAGGGATTAAAAAAAAAAAATTACCACATTTTTAAAATGTGTTTACTTCCTAAAGCTTACATATAGGGTCTGCTATTGTTTTTGTTGTCATTATAATAAACAACTTGAGTTGAATTTCTCTTAGTTTTTTGGATTACAGTTGAGAAATACAGGTAGGCTGTGGTTTAGATAGAACTGATGTATGGATGGAAGGTGGGAAAGTAGGTGATAAAATAGATACAGATAACACCTTGCAGTCAGTTTTAGCCCTCGCTCTCAGAGTAAAATTTGAAGTGCAGTAATGATACAGCTTTATAGATGTTTGCAGATAATTCCTCCCAAATAAAACAAAAAGAAGGAAGCAAAGAAATGTTCTGGAAACAAGTAAGCAATGTGTCTTTGACTTTTAACTCCAGTTTGTGTGTTTGACCCCTGTCTCAGTAGAATTCTAATATATTGTTTCCTTTGCAAATTCTCATGTTCTAAAATGGTCTTCCTTTGGGGGAGTTTAGGCAAAATCCCCTCTCCCTCCAACTGTGAAGATCTGCTTGTGTCTTTGAACACTTGGTGGGAAAACCTCAAGCATTTTCAGCCATTACCTCTGGATGTGTAAGGATGAAGTCATAGCCACAATGTAATTGTCAAATACTCAGTTCTTGTTGGGTATATTCATTTAGGTGGACCTAAGTTGACTTGGAATCTGTTAAGCTTCCAAGTCAACTTAATCTGTCATAGTTGGAGACTCCCTGCTGAGGGGAACAGAGGGTCCAATATGTCAGGCAGACCCTTCTCATAGGGAAGTCTGCTGCCTCCCAGGAGCCTGGGTTAGAGATATCACTAGGAAACTTCCTAGCCTGGTACAGCCCTCTGACTACTACCCATTACTGCTCTTCCACATGGGAGGTGATGAAGCTGTGGTATGTGGCCCAAGGGCGATCAAAAGAGACTTCAGGGCCTTGGGACGGTTAGTGAGGGAATCTGGGGCACAGGTGATTTTTTTCCTCCCTCTTTCCAGTTGTGGGCAGTGACATTGGAAGGAACAGGTGGACCCAGTCTATTAATACATGGCTCTGTGGCTGGTGTCAACGTCACAATTTTGGGGGTTTTGACAATGGGGTGGTCTACACGGCACCAGGCTTGATGGTGTCAAATGGGAGCTACCTTTCTCAAAGGGGGAAGAGGGTCTTTGCCCAGGAGCTTGCGGGGCTCATTGACAGGGCTTTAAACTAGATGTGAAGGGGGAGGGGGAACATATCAGGCTTGCCTGTGGCAAGCCGCAGGAGGACACACAATGGTTAGAGGGACGGGGTGCTAGTATGGGCCCTCAACCTGTTGCCCAGGGGCGTGCTGGGGACACTGCACCACAGTCAAGGTCTTGCGGAGATGATCTGGGGGCTCCTGAGGTAATAGGAGCCAACAAGGAAACTTCTGTGGAACACCTTAAGGGAAACAAGGGGTGTTCCACTAGGAAGGTGACATGGCCGACAGCCCAGCTGAAGTGTCTCTACACAAATGCATGCAGCATGGGCAACAAACAGGAGGAGTTGGAAGCTACTGGGCTGCTAGAAAGCTATGACCTAGTTGCCATTACTGAAACCTGGTGGGATGAATCCCATGACTGGAGTGCAGCTACTGATGGCTACAGGCTATTCAGAAGGGACAGGCAGGGAAGGAGGGGCAGAGGTGTTGCCCTCTACATCAAGAAATGGATAGAGTGTGAAGAGCTGTCTCTGAAGAACAGCCACGAGCAGGTCGAAAGCTTATGGGTAAGAATTAGAGACCGAGGCAACAAAGGGAACCTTGTGGTTGGTGTCTACTACAGGCCGCCCGATCAAGGGGAGCCTACTGATGAAGCCTTCTTACTCCAGCTACAGGAGGCATTGTGCTTGCAGGCTCTCGTCCTGCTGGGGGACTTCAACCACCCCGGCATCTGCTGGAAAAGTATCGCGGCGAGCTGCAGGCAATCCAGGAGCCTCCTGGAGTGCATTGAGGATAACTTCTTAGGCCAGGTAATAGACAGCCCTACCAGAGGGGATGCAATAGTGGACCTGGTGGTCACCAACGCAAGTGAGCTAATCGGTGATGTCAAGACAGGAGGAAGCCTGGGCTGCAGTGATCATGCATTGGTGGAGTTCGCGGTCCTGAGGGATATGGGTCAGGTGAAGAGTAAAGTCAGGACCCTGAATTTTAGGAAAGCAAACTTCCAGCTGTTCAAGGAGTTAGTCAGTAGGACCCCCTGGGAAACTGCCCTCAGGGACAAGGGAGCAGAACAGAGCTGGCAGATCTTTAAGGATGCTTTCCACAGAGTGCAAGAGCTCTCAGTCCCCAGGTGTAAGAAATCAGGAAGGGAAGGCAGGAGACTGGCATGGATGAGTCAGACCTGCTGGTCAAACTACAGGGCAAGAGGGAACCGCACAGGCAGTGGAAGCAGGGACAGGTAACCTGGGAAGAGTATAGGAACGTTGCCCGCTTGTGTAGGGATGGGGTCAGGAAGGCCAAGGTGTGGCTGGAGCTGAACTTGGCAAGGGATGCAAAGAATAATAAGAAGGGCTTCTATAGGTATGTCAGCCAGAAAAGGAAGGTCAAAGAAAGTGTACCCCCCTGATGAACACGACTGGCAAACTGGTAACGACGGACGAGGAGAAGGCTGAGGTACTCAACAACTTTTTTGCCTCAGTCTTTGCTGGCAATCTCTCTTCCCACACCTCTCGAGTGGATGGACATCAAGACAGGGACTGGGGGAGCAAATTCCCTCCCACTGTAAGAGAAGATCAGGTTCGTGACCACCTGAGGAACCTGAACATACCTAAGTCTATGGGACCTGACGAGATGCATCCCAGAGTCCTGAGGGAATTGGGTGATGTAGCTGCCAAGCCACTCTCCATGATATTTGAAAAGTCATGGCAGTCGGGTGAAGTCCCTGGTGACTGGAAAAAGGGAAACATTGCACCCATTTTTTAAAAGGGTAGAAAGGAGGGCCCTGGGAACTACCGACCTGTCAGCCTCACCTCCGTGCCTGGGAAGATCATGGAACAGATCCTCCTAGAAGCTATGCTAAGGCACATGGAGGACAGGGAGGTGATTTGAGACAGTCAACATGGCTTCACCAAGGGCAAGTCTTGCCTGACCAACCTAGTGTCCTTCTATGATGGAGGGACTACATCAGTGGACAAGGGAAGAGCTACGGATGTCATCTATCTGGACTTCTGTAAGGCCTTTGACACAGTCCCCCACAGCATCCTTCTCTCTGAATTGGAGAGAGATGGATTTGATGGATGGACTGTTTGGTGAATAAGGAATTGGCTGGATGGTCGCATCCAGAGAGTAGTGGTCAACGGCTCAATGTCCGGATGGAGATCAGTGACGAGTGGTGTCCCTCAGGGGTCTGTATTGGGACCAGTGCTGTTTAATATCTTCATCAACGACATAGTGGGATCGAGTGCACCCTCAGCAAGTTTGCAGATGACACCAAGCTGAGTGGTGCAGTTGACATGCCTGAGGGATGGGATGCCATCCAGAGGGACCTGGACAAGCTAGAGAAGTGGGCCCATGTGAACCTCATGAGGTTCAACAAGGCCAAGTGCAAGGTCCTGCACCTGGGTTGGGGCAACCCCTGGTATCAATAGAGGCTGGGGGATGAAGGGATTGAGAGCAGCCCTGCAGACAAGGACTTGGGGGTATTGGTGGGTGAAAAGCTGGACATGAGCCGGCAATGTGCACTTGCAGCCCAGAAGGCCAACCGTATCCTGGGCCGCATCAAAAGAAGCGTGGCCAGCAGGTCGAGGGAGGTGATTCTGCCCCTCCGCTCTGCTCTGGTGAGACCCCACCTGGAGTACTGCGTCCAGCTCTGGAGTCCTCAGTACAGGAAAGACATGGACCTGTTGGAGTGGGTCCAGAGGAGGGCCACAAAAATGATCAGAGGGATGGAACATCTCTCCTACGAGGACAGGCTGAGAGAGTTGGGGTTGTTCAGCCTGGAGAAGAGAAGGCTGTGGGGAGACCTTATTGTGGCCTTCCAGTACTTAAAGGGGGCTTATAGAAAGAGGGGGACAGACTTCTTAGTAGGGCCTTTAGCGATAGGACAAGGGGTAATGGTTTTAAACTGAAAGAGGGTAGATTCAGACTAGATATAAGGCAGAAATTTTTTACGATGAGGGTGGTGAAACACTGGAACAGGTTGCCCAGAGAGGTGGTAGATGCCCCATCCCTGGAAACATTCAAGGTCAGGTTGGACGGGGCTCTGAGCAACCTGATCTATTGGAAGATATCCCTGCTCATTGCAGGGGGGTTGGTCTAGATGACCATTAAAGGTCCCTTCCAACCCAAAGCATTCTATGAATCTGTGATAAGCTGTAGCCTTTCTACGTACTCTTGAGGACATCTTGCAGCAGGTGGAGATAAACATGCAGGAAAACTTCATGGTAGAGATGATATGGCTGACTCTGTGTTTTGTTTAGAGTACACTGCAGATATGCTACTGTTGCTTTTAAGAGCATGTTCAAAAAATTAAGTTATGGAACAAGACATAGAGTTTATTTTGAAAGTAGTACAGAGGATTTCATGGTAATTAAAGGTAAGTTCATATACTGCAATGGATCGTTGATGTTGTATGAGTACGTAAAAATTTAAAATGTCTAGGATCGTGCCAGACACAGGGTATTATCTCAAGTACAGCCGGAACATTATTTCAGTCTAGTCACTGAAATCAGTAAGAAAATGTCTGTTTGAGTACGAGGAAGCTACTGTAAATGAGATTCTTCCAAGTAAGACTTAATTAGGGAAAATTCAGAGTTTTACAAGTCCACAGTGAAGTAACATAATAATGGAATTTAGGTACTGAAGAGCATGTTAATGGGTTTGAATTTAAATACCTAACCAAAGTAGGCAAATGGATCATTTCAGTCTAAAAGGCAAAGTCATTTGGGTCTAAGCAACTTGGTTTTGCGGGACTGTTGGTGCAAACTTGTAGGTATGTGTTTTGTTGTTTTTTCTTGACAGGGAAATCTGCAATTAAGCCTCATCCTGGCTCCTGTTCATATTCTCTGCCTCTACAGTTTCACTGTCATGGTCACTGGAGAGCAGTATGACTGAGACAACATTGGCGTGTTTCGGATCTTCTTTAGAATTTCTGCACACTTTATTCAGTTTTCTCATCTGTTTTGTCAAGATGACGGAGGCAGAAGATTTCTCATCAGCAGAGGATGTAAGCAGGGAAACCACGGTCTGTTGGCTCTGGCTGATCGTGCTTTAGATCTTTTTCTCAGTTATTAAGAGTGGCAGGTTGGGCTAACCTAAAATTTTTGGAACACAAAATAGAGCTGTGTGAAGTTTAGGCTTTGAGCAGATGTGGTTCTGTTGCTGGAGTAGAGACCCTGTCTTTTCAGTGGCTTTGGGTTAAGAAATTATTTTGTCCAGAGATTAGACCATGTCTTGAGGCAACTAGGATGAAGTAATTTCCTTGGCAGTTCTCTTATTCCATTCAGGGCCAGTGAAGCAACAGGAGAAACAGGCCTGCAAATACATTAGTAGAGTCTTCCCTTTCTGTCAAATGAAATGGGCTAGGAAGTGACTCTCTTGTTCTGGCCAGCACCATGCTGGATGGAGAAGATAATGTAACTTAGAAGTATTTTTCTAGCTCAGGAGTAGATGTTGCTGAAACCAAATCTGTGACAGCAGTAAGTTAAATACTTTGGTTTCATCTGTAAACCATTCATGTCTTCACCTTCTGCAGTAATTACTAAGGTTGTCCCTTCCATCAAAAGCCAGTGCTTCCTTGGAACATGAGACATGGAGTAAATTCTCAGTAGGAGTTCTGGCATAGCTTTGGCTTACATGTTATAATTTATGCCTTTGCATGATGATGAAGTATGGTATTAGGTTTTCAGATAAAATCTGAGGTAACAACCACCACCTAATTAAAAGACTTGAAAGGCTGTTATTTGTGAAGTTAATTTTTAGAAGTTGTATTCCCTGAAATAACAGCAATGAAATAAAAGGGTTTGAAGTAGAGAATTTTGATTGTGACTTAGTCCTTGAGAAATAGGGTAGTTTAGGAGCAATGAGAAGGAAATTTTGTGTAAATATTTTTTGTATTTCATTGTTGGAGAAAAGTCTTCTAAAGTTTTAAGAACTTGGCAACAAAGTCGGCCATTCTGAAAGAACAGGTACTCCCTGGGGACCATTTTCTTCCCTAAAGATCTTTGGAGAAGATGAGTTACACAGGGATGGATTGGTTTCTACATCTCAGTTTTGCAAGGCCAGTTTCTATTGTTTTGTCTGTTGGGAAGTTTCCAGGAAACTACTAAGAGGTTAGATGGCTGCTAATCTGTTTTGACTTTCACCCTTATCTTCTCAGAGAGGCTGCCCCTTTACAAAGGCAGTCTGGATCAAACTCCCTGGGACCTCAGTACTGTTGTCATTAGCTAGGACAGTCCTTCCCATTTTTGACATCCTATCCTTAACTTGGGGACAAAATCTTTTAATGCATCAGGATACAAATGAACACCCCCCCCAGCATTCTGTAAATAGAATTAGAGCCTGGAGGCTTTGTTAGTAATTGTGAACGTTACTGCTCTAGGCAGTGTTGTTGCTATGATGATAAACATCCTGCAAGTTTGGCATTTTACTAGTGTCTTAACTTTATTTTTGTAATGGTAGCTTTTCTTGGATGGTAAATATTACCCTTTGGGGGGGGGGGGCAGTTGTTGGGGTAGCTTTGAGTCACTAATACATCTTATTTTTGCCCTGTAGCAGTGACACTGCAACATTTCAATGCACTTGGCAATCCTGTTTGTTCATTTTATTTTGTTTTGCCTCAGCAATACCAGTTTTAACAGCTGGTTTTCTCTTTTGGTGCAAGGCAGGGATTTTTCCATTTTTTTTCAGATCAATTAAAATGTCAATAAGAAGGGGTGATTACTCAGAAGAATCTGTTTTAAACAGATAATTGTCTAGCAGCTTATGAACTATGTTTATTTTAAGTATCTGAATTTCCTTCTTTGTGTGATGATTTATGTTGTCCGATACACAATTGTAATGACTGTACTGCTGGAACATCCTAATATACTGCTGTTGTATTTTTACTCTTTGTTTGAACCCTGTGATGACACTCCTTCAGTTGCTAGAGTTGCAGTTCTAATTAGCTGATGATGCTTCCTTGCAGATTAATGCATGTTATTATGAACACTATATTGTAGGCAGAAAATACAAGAAAGGTTGTAGTTTGAACCAGAACAGCTCTTTGTAAAGGCTGGAAGATACCATAGTAAACTCCAGCATGTTATACAAGCAGGGTTTGTGCCTTTCCTTGTAGGGTCTTAACATTTCAAGAAAACAGGTTTAACCCTTGCTAGAGGTTTGCAAAACTGTTCTGAAAGAGAGAAACTAGCAATATATACCCTGAACCATGTAATAATGAAACACAGAGGTTGGAACATAATGTCTTTTACTTAAAATTGCGTGAGAGAGTTATGTGTATTCAGAGTGCTTGTGAAAGTTTCAGACTGCTTCATGAGTGTTTATGCTGTGGTGGCTTGTTAGCTAAAGTAGTGGTGAGGAGAAAAAAAAAGTTCAGGGACTGATGTTTTCATGTCAGGTCAGCAACTGAACTGACATGTGGGTTCTGGGTTTTTTTTACAATTTGACAATTCTCTGAGTGCAGTGGGGAGAGAACAAACGTTACTGGTGTGTGTGTGTACCTATTGTCTTTGTGTAAGCTGTTGCATTTTTGGTTCAGCTGTTGTCTCACAAAAGGAGTTCGTCACCCAGTGTGCAACACCCAATACGCACACAGAACTGAGATATCAGTTTATTTTGGGGTTTGCGCAAGACCAGGCGCTAGGTGGTAATTCCACAAAGCTAGCACACAGTTCGGTCATGCAGGTACAGTATTTATACAGTCTAGTTATACATATGCATAAGTAATTATGCAAAGCAGTTTTCTATTGGTCTACATTTTCTTGTCTTACTCTTAAAGCTACAGTACTACTTTAATATTCCACGCATGCCCAAAGGTGAGGGGTCTCTGCTTGGGCCGGGGTCTCCAGCTCAAGGGGTGTGACTTTTAGTATTATAATGAGGATAGTTCATGTGAGGGTGCTTCTTATCACACTTCTACTAGTAGTTTCAGATGGTTCCCAAAACATCTTAATTAGCTTAGATATTTCTCCAGGATGTGCTTCTCTCCCCAAGGACAATAATTCTTGTTTAGATGTTCCACATTCCAGTCTGAATCCCCCTTATCAACTTTATGTATGTCTCGGCCTTCCACCAGCTCTAGTATACTTCTCACATCTAAATATTTAGATCAGGCTGACCTTCCACGCATACCTGTATAACACTGAATCTGATTAACTACACAGCCAGTTTTATTTAAATTTACATTTTAAACTAGTAAAAACCTATTAAAGTAATTCCTGAGACAGGTTAAAGATTTGCAAGTATGTTTTACCATGTGCTGGCCAGTGGGGAAAAAGCCACCTTAGCTTTTCTCTTGAAATGGAAATTTTAACTGTATGATCTTTATGCTGAATCGTCTTTTTGATTCCCTTCACTCACTCCTCTAATGCATGAACAAGGATTTCCTCTCTGGATTTTCTGTTTTGTACTAGTCATGTTTAGAAGCTTTTTATAACTGTATTTATCCACCTTACAAAGTCTGAATGATTTGTTTAGAGTTTATCAAGTCATCTTGTTTGGTTGATTTGATAGAGATATCCATAGATGACTGAAGGATTTCTTCAGAGCTTGTGTACACTGTCACTCCAGTACTTCCCCATCACCTCTGCCCTTACCCGCCTGTACTCATTTATTATTTTATCCTGTTTGTGTTAGATCCTGTGCAAACTTACATTACCAGTCAGTCCTTGCTCTGAAAAGTTTAATCTTAAAATTATGATGCAAAAGGGTGTAGCAAAAAAAACTGAAGGGGAAGAGTGAATGAGAACAAAGATGTGAATGTGTGGTTTCACAGGCTAAATAGGTACATAATTGCACAGTGTTGTGTAATTGTCAACTGAAGTGTTCAGAAATCATGATTAACTTCTCCTGAAATCAAAAGGCTTAAAAAATAATAATAAAAAACCCTAGGAGATAATTTTTAAATTCCATGGTTATTTGCCTCTTCTAATGCTTTAGGGGTTTGCAGTTTTCAAACTGTCCTCTGCAGCTAAAGAGAAGTCAAAAAACAATCCAAAGGTCAAAAAGCAGACACAAATAAAACTTTACTTTTAAAAAAGAGAAGCCCAATGGCAAGTAGAAAACCCTGAGAAATTTAAGAATGGGATTATTCTAGGAAGATTTTTTAAGTTAGCAGCTGCCTGTCCTAGTATTGAGGTGTTCAGCTGTTTCAGATAGTAAGCTAGTAGTGAATCACAAACCTGGTAATACTAAATGTTGCTAGGATCGGGAAGGCCTGTAGACCATCAGTCACTTTCCTGTTTTCAAATCCCCCAGAGGAGCCAGAAACAGCATGTGATGTGGTTGGCTTCTGTGCTGATGACTCTCTTCTTTTGAGGACTGCTGAGATAATTGCAATGGTGATAAAGTAAAAACCACACAAATGATATCGTTCTCAATGAGAGTGCTACCTGGAATTGTCCTGAGGAAGTGTTATAAACATGACACAAAGCTAAATCCAAAATGTCTGTCCACTTTACATCTGAAAGTAATTGTTAATTTGAATTTTATAACACTCTGTAGTGTCTAAAAAGGAGGTGTACTAAATGTTTCTCAACTAGTGTTTTATCAGCAAAGGTGATTTAGGGGCATTACTGGAACAAGAGCAACAGGGGAGGCACATGGGGAGCTATTTTTTAATAGTTCTTGCAAGTATACCAAATGAAAACCTAAAACTAGGAATGTGGAAACTCTAATTGTGAAATCCCTTTAACACTGCTGTCAGTTACCCAGTGGAACACTTTAGTCAGTTTGTGGAATTGGCATTGTTAGGAGTATTTCATGAAGATAAATGTCTTCATAAATCTGTGAATTGTACATTGCAATGATAGAATAGATCAGATAAAGCAACAGATCCTTTCTAACTCTATTATCTAGTAAATGTAAAAGAAATACAGAGCTTGCATGTTTAAAGCAGTGACCAAATTTGTAAACATCAAGAAAACTAAAAGTTATGGCCCCCACAGCAAATATTAAGTCATCCCCTAGTGCGCTTGTTTTTTGTGTTGCTGTATATGCTGATAAAATCTTGCCTTAAAATATGTACGTTGTGGTGGTTATAATAGCTGTGGGGAACTCTTCAAATGAGTGCCCTGGTGCTTTGAAGGCATTGAACTGATTCATTCCATGCATTTAGATACTGGTGTCAGTTATATAGTCAGATAAAATGCTTTTACTTGTAGTGAACTCTTCAATTTGTCCAGCTTGCCACCACATGCCATCTGTGCAGGATTTATAAAACTTAACATGAAAGGAATTGTAGAACTGTTAGATATTTGTTAATATTTGAAATCCTTTATGCTATGAGTTATAAGACTACAACACATGGCATGTATTATTTTAACATTGTAAAGCTTTAGCTCTGGAGAGTCTTGACAACTGGAGCTTCTACACTTCCTAATGGCGGTGGTTATAGAAGACTGGAAAAGGGACTTTCCTTGAAATCATGTTTTAGATTGCATAGGTGGCATGGAGGGAGTGTGAGGAAAGAGACATCCTTTCTTTTCCCCCACCCTACCTGCTCGTACAATTTAGGAGCACAGGCTGTACTGTATCTCTTTCAAATTAAAATGTAGTGTGAAAAATTATGGTTCAGAAGTCAAAGCTTTTGTTTTGCTTTAACTGTCCCTGAGCAATGTCCTGCTCTGAAGAATGCTAGATGAGATGGCTATTTTTCTGGGTTTTTTGTTTTCTTTTTAAGTGGGGAACTTTTTTTTTCTGATTAAAAACATGAAAATCCATTTTGGGAAATCTAGTTTGTCACTTAAAAAAGGTAATTGTAAACTTATGAATCCTTGTCAACACTGTACTTGCCCCTCTTCAGGAAGTACATAGATGTGTTTTTGTTTGGTTGGTTTTTATTTTCTTTGGACTTGGGTCATCTGACCTGGTTACAGGAATATGTTTACTTGTGTTGTAAATGGTAGTGGGGATCTGGAAACAGCTGATCAAAACTAAACGTCTGTAAAATGCTTTCATGCTTTTTGTAAATAATTTTCTGTGATACAATTTCACGTGGTCAGCAATTTATTTGCTAGCTGAATTAAAACTTATCTCTAGTTTTACTATGACATTTCTCAGAGATTATTTGATTCAGGTTTGTAGTATCTGTTATGTTATGGTACTGAGGTGATGCTGATGGTCAAAATCAAAGAATCTTATACAAATATTTCTTAGGGTTATCAGTATTTTAAAATGAGTGCCCCTTGCTGGGTGAGGCAGCATGTACTGGATAGATGTTCACCTAATAGGGCAAAAACTCTGTATGTGCTAGAAAATTATTTTTGTATGGCATGTGCTCAGAAAAATAGAGCTAAACTTGATGGTTTAGAATAGGGATTTGTGATTAGATAACGTTACAAAATGGAAGACTGCAAGGAAGGAATTTACTACACTGTACTGTCTTCACAGCTTTAAAATAGGAACTGTGTGGTCTCAAAAGTAGTAGGACTATATGAATGAAATGTGGAAACTAAGGTTATTTGACCTTCAAAAAAACTTCCTTAATTTTTTCAGATTTGTAGAGATTATTGGATATCACTTGCATAGTGTATGTAGCAGCCACAGCTATTCTTAGCCTCTTCTCCCCACCTCTGGTTTCAGATCTGCTTGTTTTGAGTCTTTTCTTAGACCACCAGCTCAGTGTGACAAGAACCACATCTTCCTGCATTTGCCCTGAACCTGGCCCCCGGTGCAGCACAAATGGCAATCTGCTGGTTTCTCTGGCTTGTATGGATGAATCTGTGACCAGTGGTACTTTCAGGATTCATGTGTAAATATCATATATATAAAATCTGATTAAAATCAGAGCTGCTGTAAATACAGTATCTACATCCAACTGTCTCTGTCAACACACAGACTTATGCAGAACCGGAGGAAATTAAGGTAATCTTTTGGCTTTGAATGTTACTGCCGAATTTGTATCTACTTTGCAATACTTTGGGTTAGTTCCTTTTTTCCTTTTTCTGACACACAGTTTTGAGTAAATGTGACTAACTCCCCTGGTCGCTGCAGCCTCTCAGTTTGTTTTCTGGTGTTTCTAATGGAGAGTTGCTGTCCAGCATTGTGGGAGTGGGTGACAAGAAAGTGCTGCAGCTGTAAACCTGAGTTCAAGGTGTGCATAGGGGTGTGTGAGTGAATAAAGGGTTAAAGGTGGAAGGGGCCGAGGCATTATGCAAGCTGCTAAGTAAAAAGGAAGTGCATTACAAAATGCTGAGCTCAGTAGTCTGGCTCCTGGCCAAACTTTTGCTTTCTTCACTACAGCTGAGGGCTTTCCAAGTTTCCCACCAGTGGGTTTGTCTGAACTGTTCAGGAATGCTGCCTCTGCTGCTAGCTGACGTCAGGGTGGGTGGTTCAGCTGAGGGCCAGGCAGGCAGGCGCGGGCCTCCTGTCCTCGATGCCTTGAAATACCCTCTTCTCCCCCGGTCTTCCGCCCTGCCGAGGTCCTGCGGCCTCCCTGCCGCTTCCATCCCCTTCATCTTGCTCTGTCATACCGGGGCCTACAGTATAAAGGCAAAGTTGTAGCTTAATTGAAAAATAATGTCTCCCCCAATGGCACAAGGTCTGCTTTTGTATTTTGTTTTCAGCACTGCGGATGAGCTGGTGAAAAAGGTGCAAAAAAAAAAATAGCCTTTAGCTTTTGCAGTTTTGGGGTTGGTGGATTTTAGGAGGCGGTGTGTGTCTTCTACCGTTGGAGCTCCTTCTCCTGCCCATCTGGTCCATCTTCAGTCCAGCCAGATTCTGAAGCAGAAGCTTGTGACTTGTCTGCCCCATACAGAGGTGACTTGTCAGGTATCAGCTACAGCCAGAAGCACCAGAGCAGTAAGGATGCCATGGTGCCATCACAGCTGCTTTTTTCAAATTAGGGAAAACTTCCATAGAAAAGTATTTTGAGGGTGGCAAGGTGTTAAGCTTTTGGTTCAAAATGAATAAAATTAGCCTATTTTTGGATTTGATTGCTTTCTGGGTTATATTCTCTTCAGCTCTATAATCAGATTCAGTGCAGATTTATGGTTCTGGGTTATTATGAAACAAATACAAAATATGATAGTATCTGGAAAATATGCAGGCTGTGGAAGAGTGACAAAGCATGTTTCAATATCAGCCTTACTGGCATTATAGGTAAATGGAGCATTACTTAAATGCTTCTTTTTTAAGGATTTTGGGAGAACTGTTAATTGCAGAGGCTTCTGGGCTATCTGGACACTTGCTAGGCAGGTCCAGGCAGCTTCTTTGAAGCTGCTCCCTTGGCTTTTCTCATTTAGTTTTATCTTTTTGGATTACCTTTCCTCCTATAACCAGTCTTACTGCTTCTAGCCTTCACTAGATCTGCAAAACTTCTGAGGCACTGTTTCTCATCACAGGTGTCTCTGATCAGTGTGCGCTTGTCACTAAGTCTTGTATAAAACAGTCTAATCCTGTTGTAAATTAGAGATACAGGTTGCAGGACTCCATTTGGAGTTTAAATATAAATACATGATGGAACTGATTTTCTCAGAGTTTTATGAAGGAGAGGGGAGGTAGAAAAAAAAATTCAAGAGAAGCCCTTTTCTCTTTGTTCTCCCACTTCCTATCCTGTGAATGATTTTGCAGATGTAGGTGGCATCAGTATGGTTACCTGTTCCTAATGAGACAAATGAGAGAGCAATCAGCAGACTGGAGATAACACATTTTGAAACTCTTAAAAAGAAACTTGTTTGTGCAAGGCAACACTAGTTCATGAAATTCGTTATCAGATGGTATTGGGGCCAAGTCTTAAGTGGAGCCGAAAAAGACCAGATGTACTAGTATGGAAAACACCTTTTAAAATTTGAGACAGGACCTAGTCAGTGGTTGGGGCTTTAGGAGTCAGAAGAGGTGAATTTCTTCTGTACTACTGAGGTGCTGCATGACTCTGGGTGAGTCAGTCTGCTTGTGTGTGTTGCTTTCTCCTATCTTGTCTGTTGGAGATTATTAAATTTCATGACTACTGCTGGACAGTGCATACCACGGTGGTGCCTCAAGTTCTGTTTGGGGCATCTGGCAGTAGTAATACAGTAGTGTGACTATGAGGAAGCCTCTCGGTTGCCTCTGTGAATCAGACTAGTTTTACACCTCTCACTCCAGTGAGCACAATCTAGGATTTCCTCTTGAGCTGTAAAATTACTAAGTCTAGTTAAATGTGGCACAGACCATAATGAAACAGGACTTTGGAGCTTTCAAGCTACCTAAATATTGCTGTGTATTGAATAGAAATTGGGTATGTTGGGTTTGAGCCATGAGAGACTCATTGAAGTTCTGCATTTCCACAAAGAATAGGCACCATATAAAGCTTAACACATTGCCTGCTTCTGAAATTCAGTCAGAGGTTTAATTTGATATGTGGAGGCGGATTAAACTTCGAGGTTGTGGATTTTACTAAAATGTCTACGTAAACATGCATTTTTTCTTTGTCAATTAAATCTATGAATTAACATGGCAGAAGCAATCTTGTGTACTTGATTTTCATTGGTGTTATGGTAGTGTTCCTTATATTCGCCGTTTCACTTGTCTTTTTTGGAGCCAGGTTTTTCAAGGTGCAGCGCTCCTTGTTCTTGTCCCTTGAAGTCCCTCATCATGGTGACTCATAATGAAAGAAACCTAGAAGCAGTTTGGAGAAGAGAGGGGCCCTTCCCCTGTAAACTGAAGGGAAACGTACCCAGTAACATATCCACTAAGAAATCCTGTGCGGCGTAGTGTTTATTGTAATTTTAAAAAGAAGTATGGAGCAGTGCTTCAGTGCCGGTACCCAAATGGCATGTTGTTTTCCCTTTGTGCTCTACCAGCTGGTGGTCCTGTCTTGTAGAGGTCTTGTCCATCTGTACTGTTGCAGTATTAGCAATTCAGTACAATGTCAGTGTAAGTATGCAGGAACAAAACACCAGACTGCTTCTGAAAAGCTAATAATAGAGTAATAGGCACAGAGATCAAACTCCTAATGAATGCCGTGTGGGTACTAGCTACTTTCCCTTGGTGATCCTCCTTTCCCTGACAGGGTATTAAGTGCCATGTTGTAGGTTTGTTTTGGGTTTTTTGGGGTGTTTTGTTTTCTTGTTTGGGGTTTTTTTTTTTCCCTTGTATTGACTCTTTGGGTAAAGGGGTACTGGTGCAAAATTTGCATCCTTGTCTTGAGTTTTAATAACTAAAGAAGTTTGAAACACAACGTGTCCTCGCCTCACTTCTTTTCTAGAGGCATTAACTACAAGGCAACTTCACATACAGCATGTACAGAAAGTACTTTAGCAAGGGCTCTGATTGACACCACTTTTTATTCCTCTCCTTTCCCCTGCTAGGTCTATGTTTGGGGACTGTCTATCTGGTGAACTCTTACAGCCAGAGAACTGAGAGCAGAGTGCTCTCACAGCTGGTGGATAAATTAGGAATAATAAATTAGGCAGCTATTTGATCAGGTAAGAAAATAACACTCAACAGACCTAGTTTCCTGAGTATTATTAGTAGCCAAAAGTAATTTAAGTGCAGCAAAAGGCATTTCTAGTGATTCTGAGTAGAACTTTTTGCACAAGGTGAATGTGAAAGTTTACCAAGTAACCCCCCCCCCCCCCCCCCTTTTTTTTTTTAAATGTGCCATGGCAAATAAATGCCTTTGTTTTGCAGCTGTTTCTTAATTTTCATGGGGTGGAGATGGAGATTACCCTTCTAGCTTTATAAAAAGGCAGAGTTTTTTGTTGGATATTTTTTCTTCTTCCCTTTCTCTCATCTGGTTTGGTGAATCAAGAGAATGAAAATATCTCTTATTTGATGCTTGCCTTGATGGGATTTGGACATAGTAGGGGTGACAAATAAACAACTTTTCTGCCCTATCCCATTTGCTGCATATCACTTTTCCATCTCTCCTTCCTCAGACACTTAGCAGCTTTTGCTGAAAGTCTGTCTGCTCAAGCATACCATATTGTCCCTACACCAGGATGTGAGCCATAGTGACAGTGTAATTGGTGCCCTTTGTCAGGAGATCTTGTGGGACTGTTGTCTCACAAAAGGAGTTCGTTACCCAGTGTGCAACACCCAATACGCACACAGAACTGAGATATCAGTTTATTTCAAGTTTTCAGCAAGACCAGGTGCTCGGTGGTAGCTCCACAAAGCAACCCCCCAGCTCATTCATACAGGTACAGTATTTATACAGTCTAGTTATACATATGCATAAGTAATTATGCAAAGCAGTTTTCTATTGGTCTACATTTTCTCATCTTATTCTTAAAGCCACAGTGCTACTTTAATATTCCATGCACGCCCAAAGGTGAGGGGTCTCTGCTTGGGCCGGGGTCTCCAGCTCAAGGGGTGTGACTTTTAGTATTATAATGAGGATAGTTCATGTGAGGGTGCTTCTTATCACACTTCTACTAGTAGTTTCAGATGGTTCCCAAAACATCTTAATTAGCTTAGATATTTCTCCAGGATGTGCTTCTCTCCCCAAGGACAATAATTCTTGTTTAGATGTTCCACATTCCGGTCTGAATCCTCCTTATCAACTTTATGTAAGCCCTGGCATTCCACCAGCTCCTGATTTGACTACAGGACTGCAGGAGTCTCAGCTGAACAGCAGCAAGGAGGAACTGAATGTTAATGTCTCTGGGAACCCCACACCAAATGCAGTGTGTGGCTCAGAGCTCTTCTGCATGACATAGACTTGACTGCACGTAGCTGGCTTGACCATCGTAACAGTTAGTTAAATTTTTCTCTTAAGCTTCTGATAACAGTAAAATAACTGTATCCATAGAGGACTGTAGCTAAATGAGCGAGTGGGCCTTTTCTTAAACTTTTTAAAAATTACTTTTCAGTCTCTATAGAAAGTTTATTAACTCTGAACTCTTGTTCAAATCAAAAAGATACCTTTTTTGATGCCAACTGTATTCCACTCTTTTACCTTATTCTGCAAAATATAAACTATGTTTTATTAATTTTAGGATGTAAATGGCACAGCTCATTCTGCTGAGTGTATCTTTTGTCTGCATCCTGAAAGCAAGACACCAGTTGGCATGGTTTGGATGTGTCTGCCTGTGCTAGTAGGAGGCCCAGAGTTAGGGGAAAAACTAGATCCTGCTCAGATAGAATTTGGTTAAAGAGATTTTGCGTCCTCTTTGTTGTTAACTGCTTCTGATGGCTCAAGTATGCAAGATTATTTTCCATGAAACATGATGTACCCTTGCTCTAGCATTGAAACGTATTACAGAGCTCTCCTGTACTAGCTGACTAATTCTCATATCACAGTTTGGTACTTATGTTACAGACATACTGTAATAGTACGTTGAGATACAGTGTTGTATTGGGTCTGGCTGGGATGGAGTTAACTTTCCCCATAGCAGCCCTCAGTGCTGTGCTTTGTATTGGTATCTAGAAAGGTGTTGATAACACACACCAGTGTTTTGGCTACTGCTGAGCAGTGCTCCCACAGCATTAAGGCTGTCTCTCCAACATTTTCCCCCCCTCACCCCCAAAGGCCAGTAGGCTGGGGGTGGGCAAGATCTTGGGAGGAGACATAGCCAGGACAGCTGACCCAGACTGACCAAAGGGATATTCCATACCATATGACCTCATGCTCAGCAATCAAAGCTAAGAGGAAGTGTGAGGGGGGGCATTTGTTATTACGACGTTTGTCTTCTGGAGCAACTGCTACTAGTACTGAAGCTCTACTTCCCGGGAAGTGGCTGGACATCGCCTGCTGACGGGAAGTAGAGAATAAATCTTTTGTTTTCCTTTGCTACCATGTGCAGCCTTTGCTTTTGCTTTATTTAAGTGCCTTTATCTTGACCCACGAGTTCTTTTTCCATCTTATTTTCTCCCCCCCTGTCCTGCTGAGGAGGGGAGTAATCGAGCGGCTTGGTGGGCACCTGGCATAGCCAAGGTCAACCCACTACAAGAGTCATCTGCATTTCTCCAGTGCTTTGAGATTTGTAGTATCTGTAGGACCAGACTAGAAGAGTACAGGCTTGGTTTTGGCTGACTTAATGAAATTTTGGAAACTTTTTCTCTTGAGGCTGTTTCAAAGTATGCTCTTTGAAGTGACAGTTGCTGCACAGATCCTTGTAATCAACGTGTTATTGTAATGATAACTGAAATTAAAAATAATAAGGAAAAGGATTCACAAGTTTTGACAAACTTGTGCCTACCTGGCTGGAATTACATGGTGGTTTTAATAAGTTTATTACAACTTTATTAGCTGCAAAATTGATAATGTAAAAGTACAATATCTGGCTTTTCATGCCGATAACTGCACACACTAAAAGAATAATTCCTCTGTGTTCGGAAGTGACTTCTGTGGGTAACTCTGTACTAATACTTTTTCTCTTCCATGCATTGATGTTTCAACAAATAACACAACAATTACAGGAAAGTGACAAAGCAGCATTTTTATAAGCAGATTTGTGCAGGTTGGGTTTTTTCTCTGCTCACTGCTCTCTTCCTTGTTTTTGCATAAAGCAATGAGATTTTTCACATCGACAGGTGGAAACATGAAGAAAACTTTGACTTTGCTTGCCTGTGTAAGGATCTGTTATCTGAATTTTTTTGCTGCCTTCAAAATAACAGTTGGTTTGTACTACCGAGTTACAATTGTATTTACTATGAACTAGTGCCTAGCAACATCTAGGCAGTGCTTTTGCTGCTACAGATTACTCAGTATACACTCTGTGGCAATCTAGTTAATTTTTAGGTGAGCAGTGTCTGTTTAAGATACCGTGGAGCATCTAAGTTTGTGAATCTTGCCCTGGCTGGAAAGGAATTGTTACATTTGGTACGACGTTTGAGCTCTTGTGGATGCTGAGTCTGAAACGTTTCTGACTGAAAGAGCATAGAGGTGGTTCTTTTTGGCTGAAAGGTTTGGACAGTTAAGTTTTTACAGTGAATGTGGCTTGTTCGCCATAAATACAAATTTCCCATTCGAATGGAGCATTACAAAACAATCCCCAGTGAATTCTGGGTGATTCTCTTTGGCAGGTGAGGACATTTCCCAGGGAGGTGCGTGCACTACCATGGGCTCCTCCCGCTACCCCACCTCTTAGAAACAACTTGGTACTGGCTTTGCCAGCTGCTGTTGTGCAGGCTGCTGGAGCTGAGCTGGTGGTGCTATTGTTTGGGAATTACTGTCTAAAATTAGAGTCCTCTTAACCAGCAAGACCTGCATGTGGCAGGTACGTTATCAGGCAGTTAGGTACATATAGCATCAGGTTAGGTAGGCATCAGGTACATATACAGGTAGGGAACATTATCTGCAGTTTGTCTTCCTGCCTCCATCTACTGGGAGGAGGAAATGAATGCAACACAGCCAAACAGTTTTCAGAGAGCTGGAGAAAGCAAATGACGAGGTATGAACTTTTGCTTAAGCTGTACCTGTTTGGAATAATTTTACTTCAACTTGATTATTTTTGAAGAATACTTGTGGGTTTAAGAATGTTTTGTAAGCTTTTAAGGTTTTAATTGAAATGCAATTTTTAGTTTAGATGATGCTTGTTGTGAAGGGCAGACAAAAACCACAAGTGCTTTCAGAGGTGGGGAGTGGAAGGCCCCACCTCTGAGAGAATTTGGTCCCAAATACTTATAGTTATCTAGTTTAAAAGCACATAGGCTTTATTTCTTTTAAAAATCCCAACACATATAAATAATCGTATTTGCGTTATGAGTAGAGACATAGTTAGTCCTGGTTTTAATAAACAAGATGAGCAGTATTGTGTTAACAATTGCAAGTCAGTGCAAAGCATGTTTGTGTTGTGGTTTAACCCCAGCCAGCAACTAAGCACCACACAGCTGCTCGCTCACCCTCCCCCCTCCCGGTGGGATGGGGGAGAGAATCAGAAGAGTAAAAGTGAGAAAACTCGTGGGTTGAGATAAGAACAGTTTAATAGGTAAAGCAAAAGCCACACACGCAAGCAAAGCAAAACAAGGAATTCCTTCACTACTTCCCATGGGCAGGCAGGTGTTTAGCCATCTCCAGGAAAGCAGGGCTCCATCATGCATAATGGTTACTTGGGAAGACAAACGCCATCACTCCAAATGTCCCCCCCTTCCTTCTTCTTCCCCCAGCTTTATATGCTGAGCATGACATCATATGGTATGGAATAGCCCTTTGGTCAGTTGGGGTCAGCTGTCCCAGCTGTGTCCCCTCCCAACTTCTTGTGCACCCCCAGCCTACTTGTTGGTGGGGCGGTGTGAGAAGCAGAAAAGGCCTTGACTCTGTGTAAGCACTGCTCAGCAATAATGAAACCTTCCCTGTGTTATCAACACTTTTTCCAACACAAATCCAAAACATAGCCCCATACTAGCTACTATGAAGAAAATTAACTCTATCCCTGCCAAAACCAGCACAGCTTGGAAGCTGTTTCTGTTAGTGGGGATTTCACATTGTGAGTATTGGAGTTTGTCTGTGTGGAGGGGAGGGAGAAAGTTGCATATGGTATGCTAAGAAGTATTTCTTCAGTAATTAAATGATATTTTTGTTTGAGACCATTTCAGCTACCTGCTTAATTTGTGAGGTTTAATTAAAGATACAGTCAGCTTGTGCTGAAATGGACATAAAATCAATGCCTAGTTTGCCTGAGGAAAAGGCTCTTTTTCCTTTTGGGGTCTGGCTATGTCTTTTTTTTTTTTCCCCTCCTCTTTTTTTTCTTTGAAAGAAAAAATCATTAGCAATTCACTGAGCAGAAGCAAATAGCCATTTTTAAAATTAATGTCCTCAAAGGTTAATTTGATGCTTTGAGGCATAAATGACCTTTCTAACCAGCCCAAACTTGTCAGACAAAGGAATGATAGAAACAAGCTGCTTTATTCTAATACAACAGGCTGCTTTTCAGGGAGAACTTAAAACAATTCTGTCTCCCTCTTCCCAACAACACTAAATTAAACTTTGGCCTGTGCTACATTTGAATTTAGATGTGTATGCATCATTGGAGAGATGGTGATGGAATCTAGACAACCTGTGCAAATTGAACCATTGACTTTAGCTCCTGAAGCCCAGGGCAAGTGAATAGTGCTTTCATTCATAGCTACCCCAGCTGGTATTACTTAGCACTGGAAAAGCAGTTAGGTGTGGGTCAGAAGCAGAGGGGAGAATTAAAAGGGGATTTCTTGTCACAAAGCTGAAGAGTGGAGGGGAGAGGGGAGAAACACCACCACCACCACTTCTTGAAACCTTTCATTTAAGTGTTTAAATTGCAGTACACACCTTGGAGGTTACATTTAAAAACTAAATATAAATATTTCTTTTTGGTAGTTCCTAGGGGTTTCATTGAGACTGGAACTATGTATAAGTATATGCTGTACAAACAGGAAAACCAGTGCATCAGTGCCAACTCTCTGTCATTATAAGATTTACCAGATAAAAGACACACATAAAAGGTTGGGGTGGAAGATATAAGGCAATATAAAAAATGAATGTCTTTATACAAGGTAATGCATTCTCTTTTTTTCTACCTCTTTCCAAAAAGAAGTTAAACTAAATTTGGTACTTGAATACCATTCTTCCCTGCCAGCTGTGCTTGAAGGATCTCAAATAGATCTCTTGGAGGGACATGTTTCTGAAGCAAGCACCACAGTAGTAAACTTCTCTAGGAGATAAGTAGAGTTAAGGAATAATAATCTGGTGTTGCAGTTCTTATATCTTGTCTATTTTTTCCTATCTATATTTTTTTGTCTTGCTCAGTGCTTACTCATTGATCCACATCCAAAAAAAGGAATATCCAATTCCTGAATTTGTTCAAACTTGAGAAATATGAAAGTCCTTTAATCGTTCACTATTTTCTCCACTACTTAACTGTTCAGAGATTTACCTGGCATGTTCTGCTGTATAACCTGTATTGGTTTTGTTTATCTAAAGCACAATCCTTCCATAAGTGTCCCAGCTAGATGGGAGGAGACAGCACTGGTCATTCTCAAATATCCAGCAGCTGAGCAGTATCATAAAATATCAGGATCATGTTATTACTGTTCATTAATATTTGGTTACTTGAGTCTTTTATATTAGGGCTTATTTTATCTTAGGGATGAAATACACAGTATGTTATGAAAATATTTGAGGAAAGCTAATGTGGCTCCTTAACTTTTCTTTTTAGATGACATTCTCACAGCTGTTTTGTATAAAACAGGAAGAAGAGAAAATACTTACCAGGTTAGTTGATCTTTTTGGCCTAGTAGATGGTTCACAAAGAACCTCTAATGGTAACTTTTCTGACACTTCAGGATCCATTCATGAAGGTATTTTACTTCAATAGACTCACTGACTTCCATGAGTTTTCTCACTTTTGCTCTTCTGATTCTCTTCCCCATCCCACCGAGGGGGGGGGGGGGGAGGGTGAGCAAGCGGCTGTGTGTTACTTAATTGCCGACTGGGGCTAAACCACCACAAATAGGTATCTGGATGAAGCTTTAGGCAAGGTTTTAAGGACAGCAGAACTTGGGGGGGGAAAAAACCCAAAACCAACCAAAAAACAACAAAAAACACCAAAACCAACCAAAACCTTTGTTATTACATTATCACTGGCTTTTATCCAGCCAAGGATATCTGCTCTCGGAGGACACAACCTTTTTAAAAGATCAGAATTCCTCTGTGCTGTATACCTATAAGATATCCATGCAGTAAGCTGCTGAAAATGCTTCTTCACCTGTTTGGCCTTGAGTGTGTTTTGTGCTGCCACAACAACTTGGTTACGAAGAGCCTTGGGTTTGTGGTTTCCAGGCCTGATTAATACAATGGAGAGAGGTGGTGGGGTAGCCCTATACATTAGGGAGTGTCTGGATAGTTTAGAGCTTAATGATGGTGATGATAGGGTTGAGTGTCTATGGGTAAGAATCAGGGGGAAGGCCAACAAGGCAGATATTGTGGTGGGAGTCTGTTACAGACCACCCAACCAGGATGAGGAGACAGACGAACTATTCTATAAGCAGCTGGGAGAAGCCTCACGATCGCTAGCCCTTGTTCTTGTGGGGGACTTCAACCTGCCGGATGTCTGCTGGAAATACAGTACAGCAGAGAGGAAACAGTCTAGGAGGTTCCTGGAGTGTGTGGCAGATGATAACTTCCTGACACAGCTGGTGAGTGAGCCAACTAGGGAAGGTGCCCTGCTGGACCTCTTGTTCACGAACAGAGAAGGACTTGTGGGTGATGTGATGGTTGGAGGCCATCTTGGGCAGAGTGATCATGAAATGATGGAGTGTTTGATACTTGGAGAAGCAACAAGGGGGGTCAGCAGAACTGCCACCTTAGACTTCCGGAGGGCAGACTTTGGCCTGTTTAGGAGACTGGTCGACAGAGTCCCCTGGGAGGCAGTGCTAAAGGGCAAAAGGAGTTCAGGAAGGCTGGACATTCTTTAAGGAGGAAGTCCTAAAGGCACAAGAGCAGGCTGTCCCCAGGTGCCGAAAGACGAGCCTGTGGGGAAGAAGACCAGCCTGGCTGAATAGAGAGCTTTGGCTCGAACTCAGGAAAAAGAGGAGAGTCTACGACCTCTGGAAGAAGGGGCAGGCAACTCAGGAGGACTACAAAGGTGTAGCAAGGCTGTGCAGGGAGAAAATTAGAAGGGCCAAAGCCGAGCTAGAGCTCAATCTGGCTACTGCCATAAAAGACAACAAAAAATACTTCTTCAAATACATTAGCAGCAAAAGGAGAGCTAAGGAGAATCTCCAGCCCCTAGTAGACAGGGGAGGGAACACAGTGACAAAGGATGAGGAAAAGGCTGAGGCACTTAATGCATTCTTTGCCTCAGTCTTTAACAGCAGGGACAATTGTTCCCTGGGTACCCAGCCCCCGGATTTGGAAGATGGGGATGGGGACCAGAATGGAGCCCCCATAATCCAGGGGGAAATGGTTAGTGACCTGCTGCACCACTTAGACATTCACAAGTCTATGGGGCCTGATGAGATCCACCTGAGAGTACTGAAGGAACTGGCAAAAGTGCTCACCAAGCCCCTTTCCATCATTTACCAGCAGTCCTGGCTGACTGGGGAGGTCCCAGTTGACTGGAGATTAGCAAATGTGACACCCATCTACAAGAAGGGCTGGAAGGAGGACCCAGGGAACTACAGGCCTGTCAGCCTGACCTCGGTACCGGGGAAGCAGATGGAGCCGATCATCCTGAGTGCCATCACACAACATGTAGAAGACAACCAGGTGATCAGGCCCAGTCAGCATGGGTTTAGGAAAGGCAGGTCCTGCTTGACCAACCTGATCTCCTTCTATGACAAGGTGACCCACCTAGTGGATGAGGGGAAGGCTGTGGATGTTGTCTATCTAGACTTCAGTAAAGCCTTTGACATGGTTTCCCACAGCATTCTCCTGGAGAAACTGGCTGCTCATGGCTTGGACAGGTGTACTCTTCGCTGGGAAAAGAACTGGCTGGATGGCTGGGCCCAAAGAGCGGTGGTGAATGGAGTTTACTCCAGTTGGTGGCTGGTCACAAGCAGTGTTCCCCAGGGCTCTGTGTTGGGGCCAGTTCTGTTTAATATCTTTATCAATGATCTGGATGAGGGGATTGAGTGCACCCTCAGTAAGTTTGCAGGAGACACCAAGTTGTGCGGGAGTGTTGATCTGCTTGAGGGGAGGAAGGCTCTGCAGAGGGATCTGGATAGGCTGGATCAATGGGCCGAGGTCAATTGTATGAGGTTCAACAAGGCTAAGTGCAAGGTCCTGTACTTGGGCCACAGCAACCCCATGCAATGCTACAGGCTTGGGGAAGAGTGGCTGGAAAGTTGCCTGGTGGAAAAGGACCTGGGGGTGTTGGTTGACAGCCGGCTGAATATGAGCCAGCAGTGTGCCCAGGTGGCCAAGAAGGCCAATAGCATCCTGGCTTGTATCAGGAATAGTGTGGCCAGCAGGACTAGGGAAGTGATTGTGCCCCTGTACTCGGCACTGGTGAGGCTGCCCCTCGAATACTGTGTTCCATTTTGGGCCCCTCACTACAAGAAATACATTGAGGGGCTGGAGTGTGTCCAGAGAAGGGCAACAAAGCTGGTGAAGGGTCTAGAGCAGAAGTCTTTTGAGGAGCAGCTGAGGGAACTGGGGTTGTTTAGCCTGGAGAAAAGGAGGCTGAGGGGAGACCTTATTGCTCTCTACAACTACCTGACAGGAGGTTGTAGAGAGGTGGTGTCTGTCTCTTTTCCCATGTAACAAGTGATAGGACAAGAGGAAATGGCCTCAAGTTGTGCCAGGGGAGGTTTAGACTGGATATTAGGAAATTTTACTTCACTGAAAGGGTTATCAAGCATTGGAACAGGCTGCCCAGTGAAGTGGTTGAGTCGCCATCCCTGGAAGTATTTAAAAGACATTTGGATGAGGTGCTTAGGGACATGGTGTAGTGGTGGTCTTGGTGTAGTGTTAGGTTTACGGTTGGACTCGATGATCTTAAAGGTCTCTTCCAACCTATACGATTCTGTGGATGTACTGTAATTAGGAATAGGAAAAATCACCACAGGCTCTTTTCCAATTTAAATATTCCCACTGGTCCCAAGACTTCCCCAGCTTTCATTGTGCATTGTTTCAGATTAGTCATAACTGAAATATTTACTTTTAGTGTGGCCTAGACACTGGGAAGAGTCCCTGGAATTTCAGAGCTTTCAGCTTGGTTTTGAGGTCTCTTTGAGAGGGTTCTATGACTTGCTATGTACCCTAAGAACTGAGGTACTAGCATAACAGCATTTCAGTGTCCTACTTTTATAGTGTCAGTGCTCATCCAGAAAGGAATTGCAGATAATACAAGACCACTTGTTTAGCTCTTGACAAATTCTTCCATCGCTGTTATTTCTTTCCTGTGCCAGTGTAGATGGGAAATGAGTTGAAGAATGTTAAAGCACTGAAATGGGAAAGAAAGCAAAACACAAAGCTACATATATTTAATTTTTCTAGGTACAATGGTAACTGATTTGATAAAATAGTTTTAGTTTTCTGTTATGTTTTTTTTTTAATTGAATTGTAACTTAACCAAATGGTATTACTTAATTTTTTTTTTTTTACTACAGCTGCTGTATAAATGTGTGCACAGCTACTCTTTTGGTAAAGAAAGCCTAGTAGCCAGATGGTAGTAATATCTAAAGAGTTGAGCGATATGATTTGGGAAGCATCCAACTGGAATATGCTGTGCTTTGCCTAGGTACCTTAGGTTTAGTACACAGTAGAAGACTTTATATGTGTTATCACTGTAGTGGCTTGAAAGAACAAATAGACTATTATGTAGAATACAAATAATGCTTATTAGACTCGCAGTTGATTTTTTCTGATAGATGATCCAAATTGCTGTCAGACTGTATTTACTTACACATAAACAGATGTGCTCATGCTCTAAATCAGGATAACGATTCAAAACGTAGTTATGCATATTTTAAACAATTGTTAAATGTTATGCTTCAAATAATTTCTGGTTTCATGAAGGCTTAATTTTTCTAATAGGTCCTTTCCTCACCCTTATTCCATTCTGTCCTCCTACTTGAAAGGTTAAAACTTGGTACATTTGGCTAGCTGCTGTATGACTGAAGAATTGCTGTTGAGTGAAGAAGGAAAATAGTTTTTTTGCAGGGTATGGATGCCCAGCATACTCTGCTGTTCTTTGTATATTTTTAATCTGTTGGGTAATTGTTTACTGTGGTGCATTAAAATAGTCAGGTTAGTGGTTTTTCCTGGTTTCTAAAAGTAGGAGATAATGAGATCAGATTCTGTTCTTGGTGACACAGCTATAAGGCAATATGATCCTTGAGCTATTAAGCGGCAAAATAACCTTTTCTAAGACTTGAAGTAAGAACCATCAATAAATGGTGTCAGACTTCTTTCTTTATTAAAAAATAGGGTAAGTCTTCCTGCAAGGCTGCCTGCCTCTTCCCCTCCCTCCCCCCTTTTGATGTGGGAGAAGTCTGCATTGTGAAAGAGTTTAAGCAAAAAAGCAGGACACCACCCCCACCCCCCCACCCCACCCCCACCTCTGCCTGTTTCTTTTCCTTGGAGCAGACATTACTCACAGGTTGTGCTGCTTGCTCCTCCGTGAGCAGCAGCGCAGGCTCTTTTCCTCTCTTCGTTTGGAGTTCACCTTCTGCTAGTGTTAGACAACCTTCTCATCTGACCCCCCAATCTACCTTGTAGGCTTTTTATATACAAGCTTCTGTTTTTCAGACTGCTGCCAACAGGAAGCAGTTTTTGGCAACTACAGTCTGTTGACTCTCCTCTCTGGGGCTGAGAGGCTGGGTGTCACACAGGCATTCCTCCAGGATAGTGGTCAGCCTTGCTGTGGTTTAGCCCACTCTACCATCGTGCCATGCCTTCGCTGCCTTTCCTCAACACGGCCCTGTGCAATCCATAATAAAGGGAGAAAGAGATCCCCTGCACCAGTGATGATGACTTTTGTGGATTATGAGTATAAATAATATTCCATAGTTCTGCAAGCACTAGCAAACTGCCTCTGGTGTTTTGGAAGCTTTATCTCCACCTTCTGAAGTAGTGGTGGGGTGGGTGGTAGTTAGGGTGAGTGGCTTCCTTACAGCAGGGCCTTTGAAGTTCTGAGGAAAACAAAGCAAAACAAACTTCATTAGGTGGTTGGAGGCACAGGTACTTGGTGAGATTAGTCACTTTCCCTCTTCATTACCCTTAAAGAACAGTAGGAAGGAAGGCTTCCTTTGCTTTGAAGAAAGGGATTTTCTTACTGGAGGTTTCCAGGCCAGGAGCTCTGAATCCAAACAAATTTTGTTCTCGTTTTATTAAGGCTTTTTTCTTGCTTAACAGGTAATTAAGAAAAAAAGTTCAGTTGTTTGTTTCAGTAAGTTTTACTTCTGATTTCAGTATTAATTCTGAAAGAATAACTACAAGTAGTATTTGTTTTGAGCTGGTCAGACTGCAGAAAATCTTTAAAGTAATTACTCCTTCTCTTACTATTTCATTACAACAATAAATCCTACCAGTGTCCTCAAAACTTTGTATGGTTGACTATAAAAATTAGTTCATATAAAAATTCCTTGTCCAAATGTGGTTAACAATAAGGTTGCAGGGACAGCTAGATTAAAAACAAAATCCCTGAAACCCACCTGAAATAGAAATAATGCTTGTGGCTTTTCCAGTGTTCATTTATTTGGAAGGCAGACTGAAGAGAAAATATAAAGGTTACTTCTCTTAATATTCTGGACAATTTATCTTTTTCTGTTTAGCTTTTTCCAGAAATGAAGTATTACTCTGCTTTGAAAGGTGGTTTCTTCAGCTGTCTTTTGTTTTTCATGGTCTAGAAGGTTTGGAATTTGCATTGCCCTCTCATGCAAAAAGCAAACATCACCTTTCAAAACAAAATGTGTGGACTGTGACATTCTTTACTCTTAAAAAGAAAATAAGTCCTTTTCTGTACCAGTTTTATCTCTGGCAGGAATATTTTAAAAGCATATTAAACTTGCAAAACCAGAATATAACAGTTCTACTTCATGAATTTTATGTACATGAATTTAAAAAAATTAGCCTTTTTTAGAAGAGTTTTGGTTCTGCTTCATGATTTTGGTATTCGGGTTGTTTCTCTTCATATGGACTACAAGGGGGTTGTCTTTGTTAAATACGCCTATGGTGGAAGAAAAAATTTTTTTGTGTTTTTTTTTGTTGTTGCTTGGCAGGGGTTTTGGGGGTTTTTTGTTCTGAATCTGGCATGATTCATTTGAGGAAAGGCTCTACTCACCCTCATATGCTTCATAGATTTCAATAGTTGTGACTGTCCTTCCACTGATAGCGTCAGCATTGCCTCATCTTGAGAGGTATTGATGTGTTGTTTGAATGACTTACTGCTTTAAAAAAAAACCAACTTTGTATATTCCTGTAACAGCACAAAAAAAATGAAAGCAACAAGAAGGATATTTTATAGAATGTCTTAAGCAGATCCAAAATGGAGAAGACTATCTGACAATCTTCCTGTTGTTCTGATTGCATGCAAACTGTGTGTGTGTGTGCATGCACATGTGTGTAACAGTGGGGGTGGGGGGAGTATGTTGGTCTTTCCATCTGCAGTACCTCCCTGGTACAGTTGTCTTGGCATCTGCAGTCCATACTCTATAGATCAGCAATGCATAGCAGGCAACAACCTACTTCAGCCTACTGATTTCTCTAAGTTGTCAGGCAATGCAGTGATGCTCTGCTTTACAAAATTCTCAGGGCAGTGTTTGGGTTGCACGTCAGAGCAGCCTCTGTGTGTGTTGGATGACCAGAAAGGCCCAGTCCATTGGAGTCTCTTGATCCTCAGGAATGAGACTTGTCTACTGTGTAAATAAAAAAAGGAGGGATAGGAAAGCCTTGGGCATCCTTTCATATCAAAACAATGGACTATTTGACTTTCTGTACTCATAGCAGATAAGACTACATTGAGGCTCTGTCTGGCCAGCAAGGGGTGTCTCTGTTGCTTTTTTCACATTTAGATCTATTTGCAGTTTGGAACAAGGAAAATGTACCAGTTGGAATTTTGTTCCTAACATCCTAAAGCAGCCTATGGGGGTACCTCTGTGTTGTTATAGCCCCCAAATCTTCCGAACATCAAAACAATCTGAAAACTAATTCTAGAGGAAATGTCTGCCTGCATAATCCTGAGCGTCTAGTTGAGATAAAGCTTGTTTTAAATAAGTATATTGGAATCTCCTTTGCCTTGCATTGCACTTGCCCTCCAACAGAGAGCAGATTATCGCTTGCTCCAAAGCAGGTGTAAAGTAGTGTTTCCCAGAGGTCATCGCGTTAGTAATGTAGAGTAGATTTGCTACCTTTTACTTGGGCTGCTTTGGAAGTATGTATTTAAAGTAAAAATCTGAGCTGGGAACCATACATGCTAGTACTCACTACCTTCTAGACTAAACGGCCAGTCATTTTGTCACTTGGAATAACCATATTCATAATCTGTTTTCCCTGAATTAGGTGTAGGGAGGATTGGTGACACTGTCTTAAGACTACATTTGGCATAGGAGCACATTGAAGTATTTCCTGAAGGACATGAAACGTCTTACATGCATTGGTCCAACACTTAATTCCAAAAAAGCTTGTTTCTCTAGTTTAAAACTTTGATTTCTTTCCTCTGAAGTCATTTGCTATTGTGAACAAAATATTAATAACTGTATGTAGTAGAACTTTAATATTACTACTTTGTGTCCTCTAGTAGAAAGAATAAAATTTGTTGCAAAGGCCACTGCTCTAATACAAGTATTCATATTTCCAGTGGCAAGAGTAATCTGGAATAGGTTTCCTATGAGTTGTCCAGATATGTATGATTCCCTTTCCACTTCCCTTCATATCAAAACAATGTAAAACTATAGACTGGGGAGTGAGACCCAGGAAACAAACTAAATTATGTTAGTAGCTGCAGGCTAGAAGCTTGTCACATCTGGTTACTTCACCCCGAATCCTGGGGTTTTTGGTCTAGAATAGTCTGAGCTGTTCATTTGGGGCTTTTTGTTACAAAGAACACCAGGGAGAAAACCTAATAAAAAGTACAATGTTTTTCAAAGGGAATAATGCTACTTAAGAGTACATAATATCTGAACAAACAGGCAATGAACAGCATATTCTGTACGTTATGCAGCGGCATTAAATATACATATTAGTAAGGTAGTAGATGCTGTAGTTCTGAAATTGCCATGTAAAGTAGCAGTCTTTCACAGCAAGGTGCTGTTCTATGTGAGACTCCTTCACATGTAATGAATAGCTAATTTCAGCTCTATAGTCCATGAGAAACCAGAGGGGATCAGGGAAGGGGGTAGAGTGTTCCAGCAACCAAAACCAGCAGGATGTGCTGAGATGTGCTTTTAATGGAGCAACATTTCAGAGCTCTTGGGGGTAAATTCATAAAGAGGGATGTTCATCTGTTACTTTGTATTCAAACTGAGGAATTATTGCTGCAAACGGACAAGCAGGCATGTGAAATGCACATTGTAGGGATGAGATGATGATAGGTTTCGGTGCCTCCTCTGAGGTGGTGGATGTCTTGTATTTTACTTTTTTGTGTAACCAAAAGATGAAATAAAAACAAGTGAAAGCATACACAGGAATTGGCACTGAAAAGGGTGAGCAATGTTTTCCCTCATCCCTCTTTCAGAGCATGTGAGGATGCTTGTTGATCCTATGAATGTATGTCACAGATAGGAAGATTCAGCTAGCAACTGAATCTGGCACTTGCAAGAGTTGCGAGCCCATGAGATGTGCAAGAGGTGAGAACTAGGAGGTTTTTTGCTGAGAAATAGGATTTTCTTGCTGAGTAAGCAGGGGTCAAAAAGGTTTGAGTATTCCAGGTTCATTACTGATATTATTCGGTTTTTCAAAGTATTTTGAAAATAGTTGGTCTAATGTTCAAATATTTAAATGGGATCACTTTCCAATATAATCTTAAAACATCATAATTGCTTGTTAGGACCAAGCTAGGTCTATGAATCTGGACTTCTAAGACTTGCTTGGAGAATTTAAGAAGGGCAGCAGGCATCATATGGACATCTGTCACAACTCTCATCCAGAGATTCAGACTGCAGAGAAGACAGATTTCTAAGGAAATGGTTGATAATGTTTGCAGCTCCTGATATCTGTCTTACTCCTTATCAGGGAAGGAAGCCTCCTGTTTGGCTAAGTAAACAGGAAAAACGGGATATAGGGAATAGTAATCTTTGCTACGTAGTCTAATCTACCTTGGTATAGTGAATGATCTATTTAAATCCTTTCTCAACAGATACAAATAACCCAACCATAGAGTAGTCAACCTTCTGGAAGCATGATGCTAGTTAAACAGTTCTTTTCCTTCTCATTTGACTGAAGAGGGTATGGATGGATTTTTTGGGGAGTTATTTTGATTTCAAAAGTGGACAACTCTGGTATAGTACCCAGCTGCTTCCTTTGAGTTATTCTGCTAAGTGAGAGAGCAGAGGAAATTTGCAAAAAGGGATGGGGATGTTGTTGCAGGGGGCAAGACTGAAGGCATTCTTTCTAGAGACTTTAAATTTCTTTTGAACCATTTAAAGTATAAAGAAAATAAATCAATAGCCTTCTATGTAAGGGCCCTGACTGAAGTATTTAAATTTATTTTGATGAGAGCTGGGATATTGATAGTGTTAAAAGTTAAAGGCCCAGTTTACAGATCTTTATCATCATAACAGAGGCTAGATTACAGAATTGAACTCTGTTCTGTTTCTGCCTTTCTTACTGTGATACAGAGAATTACTTCAAATACGAGCAAGTCTCTCGATTTGAGTATCTTGGGCAACACTGAAAACTAATTTATATATATTCTTGTCTCTGTCTTGCTATTTAAGTGCACTGTGATAACACAACATTAGGCAGGTGACAATGGTATGATGTAATAATCTGGTATGTTGCTGAATTTCATCTTAATCTGATCCAGAAAACAGTTTTTAATCATTAGTAGTAATATCAACAACTGTGGTGATAGAGGAATGATTCCTGTTAAATTTTTCTGCCAGAAAAGGGTAAGCACCCTTTCTATCTTTACCTGCATCTGTTTGAGAGTTCATATAAATAGCTGGTTTTTTTTCTTGAAAGAACTTGGAATGTTCTTCCTTTTTTCTCCCAGTTATTTTTATATAGGTTATGATAAAAGTTAGAAGAGCATAGAAAGAGAACCTTTCCTTATCACAAAGGTAGACTTGTAGGCATGAGACCTGCATCAAAAAAGATATTTACTACCACTTGTTGTGGTTTAACCCCAGTCAGCAACTAAGCACCACACAGCTGCTTGCTCACCCTCCCCCCCCCGGTAGGATGAGGGAGAGAATCGGAGGAGCAAAAGTAAGAAAACTTGTGGGTTGAGATAAGAACAGTTTAATAATTGGAACAAAATAATAGTAGTAATAAAAATAATAATAATAAATTATAATGAAAAGGAAAATAACAAGAGAGAGGAACAAAACCCAAGGAAAACCAAAAACGAGTGATGCAACTGCTCACCACCCGCCGACCAATGCCCAGCCAGTGTCTGAGCAGCAATTGCTGCTCCCCGGCCAGCTCTCCCCAGTTTACATACTGAGCATGACATCATATGGTATGGAATAGCCCTTTGCCCAGTTTGGATCAACTGTCCTGGCTGTGCCCCCTCCCAGCTTCTTGTGCACCTGGCAGAGCAGGGGAAGCTGAAAAGTCTGACTAGTGTAAACATTACTTAGCAACAACTAAAACATCAGTGTGTTATCAACATTATTCTCATCCGAAATCCAAAACACAGCACTATACCAGCTACCACGAGGAAAATGTGGTGTCCTGGTTTCGGCTGGGATAGAGTTAATTTTCTTCCTAGTAGCTGGTATAGTGTGGTGCTTTGGATTTTAGTATGAGAATGATATTGATAACACACTGATGTTTTGGCTGTTGCTAAGCGGTATTTACATTGGTCAAGGACTTTTTTTTTTTTTCCCCCAGCTTCCCATGCTCTGCCAGGCGCCCAAGAAATGGGAGGGGGCACAGCCAGGATAGTTGATCCAAACTGACCAAAGGGCTATTCCATACCATATGATGTCATGCCCAGTATATAAAGCTGGGGGAGTTGGCCGGGGGGTTGCGATCGCCGCTCGGGGACTGGCTGGGCGTCGGTCGGTGGGTGGTGAGCGGTTGTATAATTTTATTTTATTTTATTAATTTTTTTCCCTTTTTTTCCCTCCCTGGGGTTTTGTTCCTCTTTCTCTCTCTCTCTCTCTCATTGTATTCCTTCTCATTATAATTCATTATTATTATTATTTTGTTCCAATTATTAAACTGTTCTTATCTCAACCCACGAGTTTTCTTACTTGTGCTCTTCCGATTCTCTCCCCCATTCCACGGCGGGGGAGTGAGAGAGCGGCTGTGTGGTGCTTAGTTGCCAGCTGGGGCTAAACCACGACAGTCCTTTTTGGTGCCCAACGTGGGGCCCGAAGGGTTGAGATAATAACAGATTAACCAGAGCGTATTAAGGAATTCAGATCTGTTAGTAGTTGTGGGACGTGATATTGATCCATCTGTTCTCAGCATTGGTTTACCTGATCTGCACCATGCTCATTTTTTTTGCTGTACATGTTAAAGATTGGTGTTGGTTTTTGCAGTTTGCTGTGCTCTGCTTTAATGGGTGATGTTTGGCCTGTGAGATTTGTTATTAAAACAGTGACCTTGGGTTTATTTTGGTATCTAAGTGCTGTACTGAAACCGTTATTGTATGTTGGGTATCATCTTATGGAGACAATTCGCAATTATACCTCTGCCTCTGAGAGGTTTTTTATGGAGGAAATGCAGAATTGTACCTTCACTACTTTCTTCTACAATGCTTCCTCCTTCATTACAATAACTTTTCAGTATTTTGAACAACCTTGGGTAGTTAAGATACTTCTATTGGTATTGCTGGGGAATATTGTTTCGATCTTGTCCAAGATTAGTAAGCAATTTAAGAACATAATTCAGAGATCTGCCCCAAGGCTGGATAGTTATGAGTGGCAGGGTGTGGGGGACAGCATGGGCAAAGGCCTAGGACAGTGGGCACCTCCAGTGTTTTGGAACTTCACCCATGAACAAGTGCAGAATCCTGAAAAAGGATTATTTTGAAATTATTTGGAAAAAGTATGCTGTCACCCTGGCAATTCTAGGGAGACACAAATCACTGCAATGTGCTGGGGCCTGGCCCATGCCTACCGAGCCCTGTTCAACACTATTCAAAACCCTCAAGGATCTGGTGACAAAATGCCAGGCGCTGCGGCTGTCCCAGCCCCCCCCCCTGCGACAGGCGCTGCGGCTGTCCCAGCCCCCCCCCTGCGACAGGCGCTGCGGCTGCTCCAGATAACTCCGTTACAAGCATTGCGGTTCAAACAGGGAATGAACCCGTGTCAGTATCAGTCGCCCCTATACATAAAAAGAAATCCTGGAAGCGAAAGTCAGCTCGTTTAGAAAGGGAAAATGAAAGAGCAGGGCCATCACAGGGAGAGGAAGAGGAAGAACTCGTAAATGAGACAGAAACCACCCGATCCCTATCCCTGAGTGAGCTGTGAGATATGCGAAAAGATTTCAGCCGTCATCCAGGGGAGCACATTGTCACCTGGCTGCTCCGATGCTGGGATAGTGGGGCCAGTAGCCTGGAACTAGAGGGTAAGGAAGCCAAGCAGCTGGGATCTATTTCTAGGGAAGGGGGCATTGACAAAATGATTGGAAAAGGGGAACCAGTCCTCAGCCTCTGGAGGCGACTCCTGTCAGCTATAAAAGAAAGATATCCCTTCAAGGAAGATGTTGTATATCGCCCTGGGAAATGGACCACCATGGAGAGAGGTATCCAGTACCTGAGGGAATTAGCTGTGCTGGAAGTGATTTATGGTGACCTGGACGATGTGCAGTCACTCACAGATCCAGATGAGGTCCAGCGCACAAGACCTATGTGGTGGAAGTTGGTACGAAACGCACCACTGTCGTGTGCCAACTCATTGGCAATACTGACCTGGAAAGATGGAGATGGTCCAACAGTGGATGAAGCTGCTAGTAACCTCCGGGAATATGAAGAAAGTATCTCTTCCTCCCTTGCCTCGACTGTGCAGAAACTGTCCCAGAAGGTCCAGCAACTCAAAGAAGATAGGTCCTACTCCCCACCTGTACAGACCACCGTCTCAGCTATTAGGAGTCAGTGCTCTTCTGCTCAAGAGAGAGGATATAGAGGGTACACACCACGGGGCACCCTATGGTTTTTCCTGCGTGACCACGGAGAGGACATGAGGAAGTGGGATGGAAAACCTACCTCGACCCTAGAGGCGCGGGTACGTGAGTTGCAAGGAAAAACAATCACCAAAGGGGGTTCTTCCAGGAAAATTGCTGCTCCGGTTTCCAGTGGGCAGTTCCCCAGACAGAGTAAAAGGGCTGATCTTACTCTTGATTATAATGAAGGAACTCCTGACTCGTATATACAAGAAATGGGTAATGAATATTATGACCAGGACTAGAGGGGCCCTGCCTCCAGCCAGGTGGAGGAAAGGGACAACCGGGTTTACTGGACTGTGTGGATTCGATGGCCTGGCACATCAGACCCACAGGAGTAGAAGGCTCTAGTAGACACTGGTGCACAGTGTACCCTAATGCCATCAAGCTATATAGGGGCAGAACCCATCTGTATTTGTGGAGTGACAGGGGGATCCCAACAGCTGACTGTCTTGGAGGCTGAAGTGAGCCTAACTGGGAATGAGTGGCAAAAGCACCCCATTGTGACTGGCCCAGAGGCTCCGTGCATCCTTGGCCTAGACTACCTCAGGAGAGGGTGTTTCAAGGACCCAAAAGGGTACCAGTGGGCTTTTGGTAGAGCTGCCTTGGAGATGGAGGAAATTAAACAGCTGTCTACCTTGCCTGGTCTCTCAGAGGACCCTTCTGTTGTGGGGCTGCTGAGGGTTGAAGAACAACAGGTGCCAAGTGCTACCACAATGGTGCACCGGAGGCAATATCGCACCAACCGATACTCCCTGATTCCCATCCATGAGCTGATTCATCGACTGGAGAGCCAAGGAGTGATCAGTAAGACTCGTTCACCTTTTAACAGTCCCATATGGCCAGTGCAAAAGTCTAATGGAGAGTGGAGACTAACAGTAGACTATCGTGGCTTGAATGAAGTCACGCCGCCGCTGCGTGCTGCCGTGCCGGACATGCTGGAACTGCAATACGAACTGGAGTCAAAAGCAGCCAAATGGTATGCTACAAATGATATTACTAATGCGTTTTTCTCAATCCCTTTGGCAGCAGAGTGCAGGCCACAGTTTGCTGTCACTTGGAGGGGTGTTCAGTACACCTGGAATCGACTGCCCCAGGGGTGGAAACACAGCCTTACCATTTGCCATGATCCAGACTGCACTGGAACAGGGTGAAGCTCCAGAACATCTGCAATATATTGATGACATTATCATGTGGGGCAATAGAGCAGAGGAAGTTTTTGAGAAAGGGAAGAAAATAGTCCAGATCCTCCTGAAAGCTGGTTTTGCCATAAAACAAAATAAGGTCAAGGCACCTGCACAGTAGATCCAGTTTTTAGGAATAAAATGGCAAGATGGACGTCATCAGATCCCAATGGATGTGATCAACAAAATAACAGCCATGTCTCCACCAATTAGCAAAAAGGAAACACAAGCTTTCTTAGGCGTTGTGGGGTTTTGGAGAATGCATATTCCAAATTACAGTCTGATCCTAAGCCCTCTCTGTCAAGTGACCCGAAAGAAGAATGATTTCAAATGGGGCCCTGAGCAACGACAAGCTTTTGAACAAATTAAATGGGAGATAGTTCATGCAGTAGCCCTTGGGCCAGTCTGGGCAGGGCAAGACATAAAAAATATGCTCTACACCACAGCTGGAGAGAATGGCCCTACCTGGAGCCTCTGGCAGAAAGCACCAGGGGAGACTCGAGATCGACCCCTAGGGTTTTGGAGTCAGGGATACAGAGGATCCGAGGCCCACTATACTCCAAGTGAGAAAGAGATATTGGCAGCATATGAAGGGGTTCGAGCTACTTCGGAAGTGGTTGGTACTGAAGCACAGCTCCTCCTGGCACCCCGACTGCCGGTGCTGGGCTGGATGTTCAAAGGGAGGGTCCCCTCTACACATCATGCAACTGATGCTACGTGGAGTAAGTGGGTTGCACTGATCACACAACGGGCTCGGATAGGAAACCCCAATCGCCCAGGAATCTTGGAAGTAATTATGGACTGGCTAGAAAGCAAAGATTTCGGAATATCCCCAGAGGAGGAGGTGACGCGTGCTGAGGAGGCCCCACTGTACAATAAAGTAGCAGAAAATGAGAAGCAGTATGCACTGTTCACTGATGGGTCCTGTCGTATTGTAGGAAAGCATCGGAGGTGGAAGGCTGCTGTATGGAGTCCTATAGGACAAGGGGTAGAAACTGCTGAAGGAGATGGTGAATCGAGCCAATTTGCAGAAGTAAAAGCCATCCAGCTGGCTTTAGACATTGCTGAATGAGAAAAGTGGCTAGTGCTCTATCTCTATACTGGTTCATGGATGGTGTCAAATGCCCTGTGGGGGTGGTTACAGCAATGCAAGCAGAACAATTGGCAGCACAGAGGCAAACCCATCTGGGCTGCAGCATTGTGGCAAGATATTGCTGCCCGGGTAGAGAACCTGGTTGTAAAAGTACATCACGTAGATGCTCATGTACCCAAGAGTCAGGCCACTGAGGAACATGAAAACAACCAGCAGGTGGATCAGGCTGCTAAGATTGAAGTGGCTCAGGTGGATCTGGACTGGCAACATAAGGGTGAATTACTTATAGCTTGGTGGGCCCATGACCCCTGAGGCCATCAAGGAAGAGATGCAACATATAGATGGGCTCGTGATCGAGGGGTGGACTTGACCATGGACACTATTGCACAGGTTATCCATGAATGTGAGTCATGCACTGCAATTAAACAAGCCAAGGGGTTAAAGCCTCTGTGGTATGGAGGGCGATGGCTAAAATATAAATATGGGGAGGCCTGGCAGATCGATTATATCACACTCCCACAAAGCCGCCAAGGCAAGCACTATGTGCTTACAATGGTGGAAGCAACCACTGGATGGCTGGAAACATATCCTGTGCCCCATGCCACTGCCCGGAACACTATCCTGGGCCTTGAAAAGCAAGTCCTGTGGCGACATGGCACCCCAGAAAGAATTGAGTCAGATAACGGAACACATTTTCGAAACAGCCTCATAGACACCTGGGCCAAAGAGCATGGCATTGAGTGGGTATATCACATCCCCTATCATGCACCAGCCTCTGGGAAAATTGAGCGATATAATGGACTGTTAAAGACTACACTGAGAGCACTGGGTGGTGGGACATTCAAACATTGGGATACTCATTTAGCAAAGGCCACCTGGTTAGTCAACATGAGAGGATCTGCCAATCGAGCTGGCCCTGCCCACTCAAAACTTTTACACACTGTAGAAGGGGATAAGGTCCCTGTAGTGCACATAAAAAACATGCTGGGGAAGACAGTCTGGGTTACTCCTGCCTCAGGCAAAGGCAAGCCCATTCGTGGGATTGCTTTTGCTCAAGGACCTGGGTGCCCTTGGTGGGTAATGCAGAAGGATGGGGAAGTCCGATGTGTACCTCAAGGGGATTTGATTTTGGGTGAGAATAGCCAATGAACTGAATGGTATGATGTTAATTGCTATATAATACTGTGTGTCATCACTTTTATGGTTACTATACACCATATCAATGGTATTTCAATAAGGATCACCCAGATTAGTGAAAAATGAACTTTGATGAAACCAAGCAAAGTGCAGCAGTGATGGATCCAGAACTGGCTTCAGCATCCAGAACAATCCAGATTCAGAACAATCCAGCACCACGCACCATCTCTTCTGCCCTGAAAGACTATTATGACAGATGGAGCCCAAAGTCATGAACTAAATGAACTTAATAAACATTTTAGAAGGATGACTCATAGACCAAGGGAATGATAATTGTGTGTACATATATATATATATATCAAGAGACAGGAAAAAAAATGGTGGTGATTAATTGTATTAGAAAGGGTAGAATCTGGGCATGACGTAAATGGTATAGAATAAGGGGTGGATACTGTCCTGGTTTCGGCTGGGATAGATTTAATTTTTTTCCTAGTAGCTGGTATAGTGCGGTGCTTTGGATTTTAGTATGAGAATGATATTGATAACACGCTGATGTTTTGGTTGTTGCTAAGCGGTATTTACATTGGTCAAGGACCTTTTTTTTTTTTTCCCCAGCTTCCCATGCTCTGCCAGGTGCCCAAGAAATGGGAGGGGGCACAGCCAGGATAGTTGATCCAAACTGACCAAAGGGCTATTCCATACCATATGATGTCATGCCCAGTATATAAACTGGGGGAGTTGGCTGGGGGGTTGCGATCGCAGCTCGGGGACTGGCTGGGCGTCGGTCGGTGGGTGGTGAGCGGTTGTATAATTTTATTTTATTAATTTTTTTTCCCTTTTTTTCCTTCCCTTGGGTTTTGTTCCTCTTTCTCTCTCTCATTGTATTCCTTCTCATTATAATTCATTATTATTATTATTATTATTATTATTATTTTGTTCCAATTATTAAACTGTTCTTATCTCAACCCACGAGTTTTCTTACTTTTGCTCTTCCGATTTTCTCCCCCATCCCACCGGGGGGGAGTGAGAGAGCAGCTGTGTGGTGCTTAGTTGCCAGCTGGGGCTAAACCAGGACACCAGGACATGCTACAAGGCCAGTATGTAGTTTGAGATAAGTAAAATCAACAAACAACCTTGAGTCATAAAATTATTCAGCAATGTACTTAGTCTTGTGGGTTTAGTTTCATGTTCATCAGCAAGCCTAACCCTTGACTATTTTAGTAGGCAACCAAAGCCAATAAAACAAAGTATTAAGCACAGTCCCACAAGTACAACACTTACCAGTTTATCACAAATGCTAATAGTTGTAGTATAGATAGGTTATTGGAAGCTGAAGCCCAAAAATGTGGCAAGAGGATGCAGGGATCTGGAAGGGAGAGAGAGTTACTTCATTGTATGAAAGCAGCATGTTGCTTGGCTCACTGGCAGCTAGAGAGACTTGCCATCCCTGAGGCTTTTTGTCTTCTGTCCCCTTGGGTTTTTTGTTTGCCTGCAGTGCACTGTAAAAGTGAAATAAATGGTGGTCATTTTGTAATTGTTTCCTTTTTCTCTGTCAAAGGATAGTTGTAAGGTGTTTCTTGGCTTGTCAGTGAAAGTTAGAAATGTTTTATGTTATCAGAAGTACTTTTGTTGTTGTTGTTGGGGTCCTTAGTCTAATAGCTTAGGTACTGTAAAACCTGGTCTTGGAGGCCAAACCCCACAGCATGTTGAATTCCAGTAACTTGCTTACTAAACCTAAATGATAAATTAAATCTTGTTTAGTTGTATAATTTGTTCTCTTTCCTTAGATTGTTTTTCTTTAATTTATCCTGGAAGTTTTGCTTCCTTGATTGTGCAGTTCCGTTTTTTTCCTGTTTTCCCCTGCCTTTCCGAAGTTTTCACTATCCCACTTTGTGTTGTCTGGAAAGTTTTGATTTTTCTGGGTGTGAGACGTGAATTTAAAAAAAGAAAAATCTCATATTGCCTTTTATTGTTCAACCCTATGCATGTTAATAGAGGCTTGGATAATGTTACATACTAAAATACTATCCAGAATTTGATTAATAGTCAGAATAACTATAGCTTTTTAAAGTTCTGGGTGCCACAGGTTAGAGGTTAATATTCCTAAGAATTTCTTGGCTCTGGCAAGGAAGAATGGTATGCGTTGCTCATTCAAGGAGAATTAGTTTGTGGCTTTAGAGGAAGGGGTGGGCTCCTAAATTACCTAAGAAAATTGCATATTAATCTTACCTGCATTGTTTGAGGAGCAGCCATGTGCTCTGAATGTGCTAGCATTGGCTTAGTCAGTAGAAGAACGTACATCAGGCTCCCCCACCCGCACACACCTACCCCATACCTATTCCAAGTATTCCAACCAGAAATTAGGGCCTGGGAACATACGTAATTTTTGTTTGAACTATCAGATATCTTTTTGTATTTATAAAATACAAATATGCAAGTGACTTGCACTTAGTTTTCTGTGCCTTTGGAAATCTGTTTTTCTTACATGAAGCCTATTCATTCTGCATCCTATGTCTGGAAAGAGGTAGTGCATGCCTAATATGGAGGAGTACTAGTATGGCAAGTCTTATCAGCCAGTTTTGACGATGGGGTGCACTAGCCAGGACTTCTGTATATTGATTTGATTTCATCAACTAATAATTGGAACAGCAAGAAGCGAATTAGGATCTAGCCTAGCAACAGTATGGAAAAAACTGTGAACTACAAGAACCTGTTTTCATACAATATGTCCCCTTGTGTGGGTTTAGGCTGTGTGCCAGTGTTATCAAGGATGTTCTGATCTATAGTATAGGTGACTTTTGCATGTACCTCTTTTTGTGTGGTGTTTGGTGTTTTTTTTTTTTTAAGATTTTATTTTTATTACAATAATTCCACAGGATTCTAGTCTGGATTTAGGGCTCCACTGTGGTTGGCCCTGGACATCAAGAAAAAGATGCTTCCCCCAATGTTGGCTCCAGCCATGCAAGGGTGACTCATCTGTGGTGTTGGTGTGTTTTTAGACTTTCATCCTGGAACTCTTTCAACCCTATGGTTTTAGTGGCTTTTTCTCTGCTGTTTTGTCAGGAAATACTACATCGTTCTTCATTATTTTTGCTGGAGTCCCTTGTAATGCTCTGGTGACCAGAGAAAGTTGCTGAAAACACTTATCTTGTAAAATTTACAGTCCAAAATGAACTGAGCCCCTCCTGAAGTCCTACACTGTTGTTGTGTCTACACTTAAAATCCTCTTTTCCTTCTTTTACTTCCATTTTGATTATGAATAAAACAAGTTCAATAAACATCCTGACTCTTGCAGTAATACACAAACATTTTTATAAATAAAATTAAAGCAATAAAAGAATTTTGTAAATGCTAAGAATTAAGTCTTTCTGAATACTTAGTATACAAGTGAAAGACTAGAATTATGGCCATAAAGAAAGGGTCTCCCTTTCTAGGAGTTTTAATGCTATTTTTCATTTGGCACAAGTTCAGCATTAATCTTTTTTCTTTTTTTTTTCTTCCCCTTTTTAAACAAAGAAAATTATTTATTCCACAACTAGTAATGGAAATGGGAGTGGCAGTTTCCTCTTTTAGGACAAGTATAATGCTTCCTGATGGAAGGTCAGTTCAGTTTCAAAACTGTACTGGCTTGCGCTTTTGCATAGCTTAAACATTAACTGTTTGAGTGCAATCTTAAATTACTCAATCAGTTAAATGTTTTATGTTGTTGGAATGACCTAAATACCTTTTACTGCAGGATGCCTGTGTTTCAGACATCCTGTGCTGGGTTTTCCCAAACTGTAAGTATGGCTATAGAAATCCAGATAACTCCTTCCTGAAAAGGGTGTATTTTCTGATCTTTTTTAAATCTCTTCCCAAGTTTATATCAGTGATTGCTGTCTTCTTCCTTTATAGGATTTTATCCATTTCCCATTAAATGGAAAAAGTGCATGCATTGAGCCAGTTGAAGGTGAAAAGAGCAGAAATGAGGTTGGAGTGGGGGATGGAAACTTCAAAACAAAAAAAAATTTGATTAGGGCTGGGTTCTTCCCCTCTTTCTCTCTCTTAAAAATGAGCAGGTCTTGCTGGAGGCTTTCTTCAGTCTCAGATGATTTAATTTCTGTTATTTCCTTTTGGTGGAGACAGATGATTCTTAGTTGAGGGTAAGCCTTTAACTGTAGACATGTAATATGGAAAATTTCACCTCTTAGCAATAAGAATATAAATAGCAACTTTTAAAAATGACCATATTTTATCTGTTTGACAGGCAAGGCATCTTCTAAGTTGCTTAAAACAACTGATAGTCTCTAAATATTTACTTTCATGAATGTAAGAGCAGCCTGCTTCTTGTTGTCTTGCTTTAAGGATATTTTAATGAAAGCAGGAGGTTTGAGTTTGTTTTTTGTTGGTCTTCCTCATTTGCAGTCACTTTCCCATTTGTGATATTTATACTTGTGCTGTAGCAACTAAGCATAATTTCTCCCTGCAAATGTTGTGATGTGAAAACTAAGTAGCAGTAAAAGCTAAAACGGTATCACCTTGGGGGATAGATACCCTGGGCTATGGGATGAATCTCTGCTGCCTGCTTCCTGCAAGAGGGATGCCAGCTTCTGCCCACTGTAGTAGAGCAAATTCTTCCTCAAAAGCTAGCAACAAATGTCTTCACACTGATCCTCTGAAGACAGATAGTAATTAGTCCTTGTTCTTGGGCTCCCTCAGCATATTGCTGGGATGCAGATCCTTGCAGACTGTTTGCATGTCCTGCTGTCTCAGTCTGTTCCCCTTCCAAAAAAACAGGGCCTATGAAGTTCACCAGCAGAGTGAAGGTTTGTTTATCAAAATGTAACTGCAGATTAGTAATGTCTTAACCTTTTGTTTCCAGCCTTTGTTATGGCTGAATGTAAACTTGAGCCTGATGTCTGCCTACATTTATATTCCATTGCAATTCACCTATAAACATTTTAGTGTACACTAGCTGGACTGTCTGGGCAGCACGGTTAGTTAAAAGCTCAGTTATTTGGGAGTAGCTCTACCCCTAGCAATTTTCTTGAGTATTAATTACCCTTTTTTTCCTTACCCTTCGTTTTGAATTTACTTCCAGTTTCTCTTCAGTGCCAGTGTAGATTTGACAATTCCCATTTCACACTTTTGCTGCAGTGAGCTGCTGTATGATGGTTCCAGCTGGTTTTCCTTCAGCTCAGATAGCCTGTTAAGTCTCCCTCAAAAGTTTGAGGCTTACCATATTCTGTGTGTTGACTGGATGCCAGGTGCCCACCAAGCCGCTCTATCACTCCCCCTCCTCAACTGGACAGGGGAGAGAAAAATACAACGAAAGGCTCGTGGGTCAAGATAAGGACAGGGAGATCACTCACCAATTACCATCACGGGCAAAACAGACTCGACTTGGGGAAATTAATTTAATTTATTACCAATCAAATTCAGAGTAGGATAATGAGAAATAAACCCAAATTTTAAAACACCTTCCCCCCACCCCTCCCTTCTTCCTGGGCTCAACTTCACTCCTGATTTCTCTATCTCCTCCCCCCAAGTGGCACAGGGGGACAGGGAATGGGGGTTGTGCTCAGTTCATCACATGTTGTCTGTGCTGCTCCTTCCTCCTCACACTCTTCCCCTGCTCCAGTGTGGGGTCCCTCCCATGGGAGACATTCTTCCATGAACTTCTCCAACATGGGTCCTTCCCATGGGAGACAGTTCTTCATAAACTGCTCCAGCGTGGGCCCTTTCCACGGGGTGCAGTCCTTCAGGAACAGACTGCTCCAGCGTGGGTCCCCCACGGGGTCACAGGTCCTGCCAGCAAACCTGCTCCAGCGTGGGCTCCTCTCTCTATGGGGTCACAGGTCCTGCCAGGAGCCTGCTCCAGCGTAGGCTTCCCACGGGGTCACAGCCTCCTTCAGGGCACATCCACCTGCTCTGGTGTGGGGTCCTCCATGAGCTGCAGGGTGGATATCTGCTCCACCATGGACCTCCATGGGCTGCATGGGGACAACCTGCTTCACCATGGTCTTCACCATGGGCTGCAGGGGAATCTCTGCTCCGCCATCTGGAACACCTTCCTCCCCCTTCTTCTCTGACCTTGGTGTCTGCAGAGTTGTTTCTCTCGCATATTCTCACTCCTCTCTTCCAGCTGCTGTTGTGCAGCAGTTTTTTCCCCTTTCTTAAAATATGTTATCCCAGAGATGCTACTGCCATCGCTGATTGGCTGAGCCTTGGCCAGCGGCAGGTCCATCTTGGAGCCGGCTGGCACTGGGTCTGTTGGACATGGGGGCAGCTTCTGGCATCTTCTCACAGAAGCCACTGCTGTAGCCCCCCCTGCTACCAAAACCTTGTCATGCAAACCCAATACACGTGTTATAAATCATAAAATGTTAATTTGCACACATTCTGCGAAGCTCATGATTTCTTTGGCATTCTTGATTTTTTTTTTTAAATAGCTGTCACATGATCCCTGTGGGATATATTATTAGAAAAATTGCCGGATATATAAATAAATTTCTTGTCTGCTGGTGGCTCACAGCAAAGTGTACTTTTCTACCTATCAGCTTCAGGGTTTCCAGGGTCACACAGATTTTTTTATTTATTTTGTTTACTGCTGCTCTTATGATACACTGTACTGAGAGGAGCTGTTAAACTTTTAGCATAGAGGAGCAAAGTTTGTTTTAAACTGATACCCTTTTAGAAACAAACAAACTTAGATTGTATACCTGGTAGAGGATTGTCTGCAGCCATGGATTGCTAGCCTTCTTGACCTGACGGGAGTCGGTCAGCATTCACACTTCTAGCGAATGCTCGGCACTATGTTAAGTCTGTAGTTGAGGAGACATGTCTGTTTCTGCTTTGTGAGTGTTAAGCATCGTTTGCCATAGCATCCTAGATCACAACTTGAGGATCACTGTGCTAGAGATAGAGTTCTATGTTACTGCTGTCCGGAAGGTGCTGCGTGTTGTGGTTTTTTTGGTTGTGTTTTGTTTTTTTTTTTAATATCTCTTATTTACACCCAAATTTATCTGCTTTTGCCCACGAAGCTAATGCTGCAGACACCTAAAATGGGGTTGATTATATCCATATTAAATGAGTTGGAGTGCAGATAACTTTTGGGTTTTTCAGAGATATGATCTGAGGCTGTGAGCAGTGCTGGTGAGCACATCATTCTGTAGTTTGTATGGGGTTCCTATGGAGTGGGTTGGAAGTTGTTTAGCCACAGGGATAGCAGTGAAACTTTGAGGGACTCTTGAGGCCATGCTCACGGGGAGCGTGTTTTGTTCAGTGCCTCCACCTCCAGACAGCAGGAGCTGCTGTAGTATGCATCTGTCTTAAAACAGTCCAGATCTTATATGGCTGTTGGGCAGGGGAAGGCATTTTGCTGCGTTATTTGCTGATTGAATGGCCTTTCCTTCTCTTCAGGGAAGAGTAGTCTGGATGGATGTATCCCATCCACAGTCATCCGTGAACCCTGCTTGGACCACAGTGTTAAGTGGTTGCTTTTGAGCAGCAGAGTGCTTTTGAGCAGCAGGTTTAGCTTCAGTCAGCAACTAAGCACCACACTGCCAGTCGCTCACCCTCCCCCTCCCCCCTCCCGGTGGGATGGGGGAGAGAATCGGAAGAGCACAAGTAAGAAAACTCGTGGGTTGAGATGATACAAACAGTTTAATAATTGAAATAAAATAATAATAAATTGTAATGAAAAGGAAAATAACGAGAGAGAGAGAGGAACAAAACCCAGGGAAAAACAAAAAATCCCCAAGCGATGCAACCGCTCACCACCCACTGACTGATGCCCAGCCAGTCCCTGAGCAGTGATCACTGCCCCCCCATAATCTCATAAAGATGTGATACAGACCTATCATATAGTTTGGCTTGAGGGGTTAGTGGAGGCCTTTGTCAATGAACGTAATTAGTTGAACAGTTCTTATACTTGAAGGTTTGGGCTGCTGAAGGAAGTCCTGGAAGAATTTTTTCTTTAAATGTGACTGTTGAATTCATAGTGTTAAGACAAATAAATCTTGTGGTTGAAGTCACTAGTGCTGGCACCATTACAGCATGCATGTTCTTGGATGTGTGCCAGCAGTAGTGAACTTTCAAGTTGTCAGTGGAGTGTGCATGGAGTTATTTATCGCTACTTCCACTCTTGCATGCAAAAGTCTTGAAATATCAAATCCTGACAATTGCCTTTATGAATGTGAGTTGTGGAATCTGGGTGGTTGTTTGTGACTGGTCCTCTGTTAGTGTTTGGGTGCAGTGGTAATGCCAAATTTGTTCTAGGTGGCAGTGCTCTCAAAACATAAGCTATTTTATACCCTGTGTGTTCGTTACATACAGTAAACATCTTATGTGCTGCTTGTGTTAATCAATCTTCCCCCCTCCCCTTATTACCTTTGTGCCAGCATGTTTAAGGTACTATGGGTAAGTACTTTCCATTTTAAATCAGTGTTTTCTCTGGTTTATAAATAGGCTGTTAACATTAGCTTCAGGCTAAGTGGTGGCATGCAAAGTTTTGACTTCATAATAATTTCAAAGTGTGTTGATCTGTTTTTAGAGTGTTCCAGTGTTCAGAAGAATTGAATGTAGGATACTACTTTGCCATCGTAAAGGAAAACCACTTCTTAAAAGACAAAATTTGAATGAAGTAAACATGGTTTAGACTTTTGCTTGTCTTGGGGGGGGGGGGAATGCAACCACTGATCTAAGTTATGAAAAAATAGCTAATGGGCACAGTTGGGAACTACTTTCCATAAGCATTTCTTGTTGTTGTTTGGTAGGCAAGATGAAGCAGAGGTGTTTTTCGCTTTACACAGTGATTATGTGTTTGCCAAGTAATGTAGTAGTCTGAATAAATCTTAGCTGGCAAGTCTGCAAGTTAATTTAAATGACTGTTAAAGATAGAGGGTATGATTCTGATTGCCCACTTAAAGTTACGTAGGAGGAGGTTACCCATATAGGTCTTGCTCACTGAAGACTCCCCAGCTCTCAGAACAAGCTCCTCCATTTTTTTTCCTCTATAAGTAACCTCATCTGCTGGTCTCTTCTTCTGGGAATGTAAAACAACTCTTGAGGTTGGGGTGTTTTTTGTTTTTCTTTTTTTTTAAATAGGAGTATAAAGATGATTCTTGTAAACTACTTGAAAAAAGGTCAGTGGATCAATATTAAGGAACACTTCTGTTTTCCAAATACAGTTGGTAACACATTTCCTAATTTTAAGATAATGTGTGCATAGTGGATGAGGTATGCATGGTGTTCTCAAAAGGTACATGGCAGAAAGCTATTCAAAGGCACTGTTTCTTAAGCTTTAGGGTATTTCTGTAATCCAGTTCTGACATTTTTGTATTTTCTGTAAAGGATAAACAATACCCAGTGTTGATCTACGGTTGCGTTTCAATCAAAGCTTTCAATTGCAAGTGTGAACTTAAAGTGATTATTTTTTAATCATTAGAATTATTGACAGCAAAGATATTTTTAATATGCAATGCAGGTTTGGATTTTTTTTTAATAAATTTTGTTAAAGTACTATTATTGTATGTTCATAAGAATAGCCTGCTATTTTTTGAGCTGGTAGTGTGGTTTTTTTGATGTCATGTTATTGGCATTTTTGAATAGGCAGCTAAAAAGAATTATTCAAAATATTTTTTCAGCTAAAGTTCACTTTATAATAGCTTGCTGTATTGTTGACTGAATCACAAATGGATGCAGCTCCCCTTGAATGAGAGGTTTTTTTCTTTAATTTATTTTTTTCTGTGTCTACAGGAACATTTTAGAATTTTGAATTCTAAACTACCGAGAGAAAAGAATCCAATGGTCTAAAACTTTAGATTGAATTACTATTTATAGATAATTTAAAATTTATATTGTACTTATTTTTTTATTTCCTTGAGCCACAACACTGTAAAATCTCAGCATAAATTTTCCTTCCCCCCCCTGCATTTGACATGGCTGCTTGTTCTGATTAGGTTTTGTTCGTTTTGGTCAGTATCTTTTAAAGTACATCTTTAGACTTGGGTAGATTGAGGAAGATGCTTTGTAACACAGGGTGACAGTAGAAATGAATTAAGTTTGTGAGATGCTATTGATGCTTATTTAGCGCAGTAAATTTGCTGCTTATGTGGATTAGTGGAACTCACTGTTTCAAAATTTGCTTTTGACTTGAGTAACTGAAAGCCAACCTGCTGCTGTTTCTCTGCATGCCACCGTCATTTCTCCTCTTTAGTGCCTTACAGGTTAAAGTTTCTTTTGTTTTATTCTAAAGTATTTATTTTCTATGACAAAACTCAGAAGGATGTCTGAAGCATATATACTTGTGCTGGCAAATACTACATTGTAGTAATGTGAATTTTCATTTATCAGGCAGCTTTACAGCCCCAGAATGTTTTTACTTAATGGACTGGATGCTGTCAAACAGATTTTGGCAAAAATTACTTTGTAGAATTCAGTGAATTAATGCTTTCCTCCTGATGGCAATTTGGCACAGTTTCCTCACAAAAGTACGGCAGCTGAAAAAAACCCTATATTTTGGCTGTTAAATCATTTTTGTGGTGTGTTTGTTTCTGAGGTGAGTGTTCAACAGAAACAAAAAACGCTTTGCAAAAGAGATTAATTTGATATGTTGTCTTAATGCTCTAAGTGCTTTTCTAAACGCATTTTTGCAGAATGCAAAGCCTCTGTGCATTGAAAATGTCAGCAGAGCTTGAATTACTGGATACGTGCTGGTTGGAAAACAGTAAAACATTTCGAACTGCAGCAGCTGAAGGGCAAAGGTGAAACATGCCTGCTCTATAAATAGTAGTGAACACACGCTCTTCTGCCTGCAAATCTTTTGTTGTCTTTAGATAATGATGAACAAGCTTTTTATTTTAAAGGTTGAAACACTAGAGTTCTTGGGGTTTTTTTGGAATGGATAAATACTTACAGCAAAGGTTTGCAACTTTGAGTAAAAGAGGAATTTTCCCTTTGAAGGGAAATATATATTTGGAGTGAGGCCTTGCAGCTTTTAGCTGAAGAGACTTTTTCTGCTCCTTTGGATCTTAGTGAAATGTCATTATCTTTGAGTCCCCATGCAGGTGATTCCTTTTGCCTTATTCCAGAAGCATGTAACATCTCTCTTCTTGGCAGGCTATAAATTACTGCCGGTGAAAGCTTTCTAGCAAAGCACAGTGCATCAATTTTTTTACCTGCTACAAGCTTTTGATATTTTGTTTGGAGAATATTAGATGGTTAGGTTAAAAAAGATTAAGGCTATGTCTGTGGGAGGGGAACAACCCTCCCTGTTGAGTACTCTGCAGTGTTGTGGGCTAGTGGAGAAGGCAGTGTTTGATGTCTGGTAGGTTAAATTATAACAGCCCTACTAGGGCTTCTGAGCTGAAATTTCGTTAATTGTTTTGTCGCACATTGAAACATTTTTAAAGGTCATATTTACTAACAACAATTTCTTTCTTTAAATACACAAACAGAAAAAGAAGAGGAAAATAGTTCTCCATAACTACCAGGCATAGTACATCATTGCACTGTAGTTAGTGTAGAGCTTCAGCTGCCCTTGCAGCCTAAAACGTGGATCTTTTTGTTTAAACCCTCTGTAATTTAAGAAGGGTGAGTTAGGTAACTTGACTGTATTAGTGCTGTCATTATTTAGATCAGGATCTGTGTTTATAAATGTTGTTGCTTGTAACATGAATTCTCAAAAAATCTCAGTGGAGAGGGAGGGGGAGCCAGGAGCTGCATTTGTGTCTGAATGCGAGTAGGGACTTAAAGGCAGGTTTGCTGTTAACTCTAAATATTTCTGGAGACAGTTATCTGTCCAGGAAAATTTTAACCTTTTGAATGCTTGAATTATATGCTGACAAATTAAAAGTGATAATATTGTTGGAGTAGCTGATTGGGCACTTTTTTAATTGGTTTAATAGAAAATCTTTCATTGGGTCTTTTTCTATCGGAATTAATAGTTTAGCTACTTAGAGCAGGAAGGAGTGGGATCGGGCCCTTTCAGTGATCAAGTGTTAGGCTTTTCCTTAGCTCATAGATGAGAGAGAGTTTTATGTATGCTTCATAGGAAAGTGATATTAAAAAAAATAAATCTCCCGTACAATTTCTTTGAGACCACCAATCCAACTCTCATTTACTGGGAATTAACCTGAAATAGATCTGACTTAAGTTTTAACAAAGCCTCTTTTTTTGAGAGAGGGCACTCATGGGAGCATGCCGTGACTACTTAAAAACCAAAGGGAAAGGCAGAGGGAGGAGCTCATGATTCAAGGAGCGATTCCCCTCCCCTTCTCTGTGTAAGTGTTGGGCGGCTTCGTCCTCCCCCCCTTCCTCTCTGTGCACTTTACAGCTTACTGCCTCTTCAGCTTCAACTCTAACTACTTTAACTGGTAAACATCCTCTTGCAAAATCGAGGTTAGTGTGTGTGTATGACCTTCTTCAGGATAGAGTATCAGAGTACTGTAGTTGAATGTAATCCAGTGATGCTGACTGCACAGCCTGCTCTGAAATGTACAGCATAAACAAATGGAAGAAAATGAGAGATTTTCCTCTTCGTTTCCTGTAGCTTGAAGAGCTTTTTAAAAACAATTGGAGATACAACATTTTGGACTAGAGCTATGTATACGTTTCTCTTTTTCCACCTGATTTTCATGTGATGCTGCCTCCTACAACACACTTTTCTTATATTTCAAGAATACTAAATCAGTTTTGGACTTTGAGGGAGTGTGTTTTTATATTATTTCCATTATAAATAGTTAACGTATAACACCTTACTTGTAGTATCCGTTCCAGATTTTATATGCACAGTCTGTTCAAGTTTAATACTGATACAGCATATGAAATTTGTTTGTATTGCTCTGTATCTATACCTCTGACTTAATGCTTGAGCCAAAAATCAATGTCATGTTTACATAAAATCCAAAAGAAACACCCAAATTCTGCAGTGATAAAGTACTGAGAGCCAAACCTGGGTCTTCATGTTGGGAAAACAGAGATGGGTTTAGGTCTGATCTTCAGAGAATAGAGTTTGAGACCTTGGTTCAACAGGGTGCTTTGTTGAGTAGTGGCTCAAGTGAACATCTTTCTTATGGTATACCATACCTTCTTACAATATAAGAAAACCCAGCTCTTTTGCCTTGTGCTTTATCGTGCCAAGTGGAAATGCAGACTTCTGAAACAGCGCATGCGTGTCTCATTCAGTATTATAAATCTGATATCCTGTGTATTGGTAACTGCAGTTTCCATCTCCAAAGAGCTACACAAACATAGCTGCCCTACCCGATTGCTTGAGTTGAAGGTGAGCTTTAGCATCAACTCAGTTATGGGAGAGGTGAAAGCAAAGAGGTTATGTCACTTGTGTCAGTGAATCGGTGGCAGAGTTGAGATTAGGACCTGGGTTTGTGCCACTAGAGTGCACTAATTTCTTCTTACTTTATTGAGAGAATGGTTAAATTTGCTGGTAGGTGCTGGCTCCCTGGTGTGGGGTTTGGAAGATTGCTGCCAACTTGCTGAGCTACTGGGAGTTTCACATTGGTCTTAATTGGATGCAACTCTGCTTCTGCAGCTATCATTTACCAAATAAATGTTTTTCTTATTATCAAACTTTTATGAATGTTGTGATGGAATAGCAAAGAGGGCTTGTAAACTAGCTTTTTACCTCCTTTTGATTTTATTGGAGATGAAAAGGGTACGTATGAAAGAAAGGGTTAATCATTTGTAATTAAAGCAAGTTCTTTAAGATATATAATTTCTCAGAAATAGGTGATGACTTTTACTTGATTAATGAAAGGTTATTGATAATGAGATATGGTATTTTACTTAATGTAAGCTCTTTTTTTTTTTCCCCTTCACAGGTTTCCACTTGAGTGGCACAGTGACAGAGCCTGCAATGCAATCGGAGCCAGAAACTGTTTGCAATGTAGCTATCGGCTTTGATCGTTGCAAGATTACCTCAGTGACCTGTAGCTGTGGAAACAAGGACATATTTTACTGTGCCCACGTTGTGGCACTCTCTTTATACCGGATCCGCAAGCCAGATCAGGTCAAACTGCATCTTCCCATTTCAGAGACACTCTTTCAAATGAACAGAGACCAACTACAAAAATTTGTACAGTATTTGATCACAGTGCACCACACAGAAGTTTTGCCAACTGCTCAAAAATTAGCAGATGAAATTCTTTCTCAGAATTCAGAAATCAATCAAGTCCATGGTAAGTTTGATACTTGTTCTTCCTTTTGTTTCATTCCTTCTTTGATTTTGAGCTTTTTTTGTGGCATTCAGGAGTGTGACCTCCTGAGGTCCCTTCCAACCTGAATTATTTTGTGATTTTATGGTGTTTACTAAAGAGTATTCTGTTATTGAACCTTTGCTTTAAGATGTTTAGGAAGTAATACTTTTTGGAAAAGAGAAAAGACATGTTTCTTAGATACAGAGTAGGTGGAACAAAAGAAGGGAGTCTTTCCGATAACTGGGCTCATCTGCAGCCTAGCTCTTCTCCTTAGGGTCTGGTGACCCTGGCAGGCCCAGGCAGGCAGTGCTGCAAGAAGGTGAATTTTGGGAGCAGTGCTCTTTTGGCTTTGAGGGTTATGGGGATGTGGCCAGAGGCAAGGCGATTGCTCTAGTTGTTGTGGGATGTAATGAGAAGGTGGTTAGCAGAGCTGCCTGGTGGCAGTAGAAAGGGAAGCTAAAGCAGATGCAGGACATTAAGCAATAGAGGAAGATGCTCAGATGTTGTAAGCTGAAGGCATGTATCACATGAGAGTTGGTAATAGTCTAAATGTAAGGAATTAAGGGGAAGGAAGAATTATGGTGAGTATGCAAGTGGTGCAGAGAAGACTACAACAGTCAAGGGTGATTAGAAAAGGGGAAGGCAAGGGTGGGAAAGGAAGGACATATGATGGCTATAATGGCTATATTAGCTATACTATGGCTAATGTAAGAGGAGAAATGACAAAGGGTGTTGCAGAGAGTGCTTAAACTTCATCAACATTGTCTGTAATTATACTAACCACAGGCATGTTGATCTTTGTCAGCTATTTCCTTATTGTCAAAATATCTCTTTACTCATTAGTATTTAAAGTATTTTTAGAGAGATTTAATGCTTATATCACAGCCCAAATAGGAAACAAAAAAGTTGTTGATCACTTACGAAATTTCACAATGAGTTTGAGTAGGGTAGTTTAAAAAATATCCACAAAACTAAAATGTTTGTCTTCTAAATTTTGCTGTTTTCCTAGTAAATGAGATTGCAGTATGTCTTTATTGACTGTTGGTATTTCTTAATAAAATACCAAAAACTGCAGTAGAAAATCTAGGCAGCACAAGAAAATAAACTGCTATTACCAAAGAAAGCTGGGTTACAAAAGAGGATCTATAGTCTCCTGATGTTCCTCTCAGACACCCATGAAACCATGGTCTGATTTTTTTTAAAGATATGTTTACAATGTTAAAAATTCCAGGATTCTTTTAAGGAAAAAATTAGTTCCTCTGATTATATAGCAAGTGAGCGTTCTTCTGGGATTCATACTGTAATTCTGTTATTTTGATCTTTAATCAAATTCCTTAAATTAGAAATAAAAAAGCTAACCAGAAGAAATCTACCCCTGGTTCTAATAGCATAGGCAGCTGCACATAAGATCACCATTCACTCTGTCATATCTCCTGTGCTGCAGGTGTTCAGTTTGTAATACAAAACTGTCTTGTAGACCTCTCTTGCTTTGAAAAGTTTAACCTCACCAAACCAGTGTTTGAATAGGAATTATACTGAACACTGCTTGAAGGCACAGGTAAGTAAGAGGAAAAACTTACTTTTATAAGCAAGTTTTTGTAAGTAAGAGGAGACCTGGCACAGAAACAGTTTTGATTAAAGGAAAGTCCTGAATCTGAAGTTGGATGAGAAAATTCTCATCCATGTTACCTAGAGGTGTGTGGTGGGTTGACCCTGGCTGGATGCCAGGTGCCCACCAAGCCGCTCTATCACTCCCCCTCCTCAGCTGGACAGGGGAGAGAGAAAATACAATGAAAGGCTTGTGGGTCAAGATAAGGACAGGGAGATCACTCAGCAATTACCATCACGGACAAAACAGACTCGACTTGGGGAAATTAATTTACTTTATTACCAATCAAATCAGAGTAGGGTAATGAGAAAATAAAAACCAAATCTTAAAACACCTTCCCCCCACCCCTCCCTTCTTCCTGGGCTCAACTTCATTCTCAATTTCTCTACCTCCTCCCCCCGAGTGGCACAGGGGGATGGGGAATGGGGGTTGTGCTCAGTACATCACAGATTGTCTCTGCTGCTCCTTCCTCCTCAGGGGGAGAACTCCTCACACTCTTCCCCTGCTCCAGCATGGGGTCACTCCCACTGGAGACAGTCCTCCACGAACTGCTCCAGCATGGGTCCTTACACAGGGTGCAGTCCTTCAGGAACAGACTGCTCCAGCGTGAGTCCCCCACAGGGTCACAAGTCCTGCCAGCAAACCTGCTCCAGCATGGGCTCTTCTCTCCATGGGGTCACGGCTCCTGCCAGGAGCCTGCTCTAGCGTAGACTTCCCATGGGGTCACAGCCTCCTTCAGGGCACATCCACCTGCTCTGGTGTGGGGTCCTCCATGGGCTGCAGGTGGATACTTGTTCCACCATGGACCTCCATGGGCTGCAGGGGGACAGCCTGCCTCACCATGGTCTTTACCACAGGCTGCAGGGGAATCTCTGCTCTGGCACCTGGAACACCTCCTCCCCCTCCTTCTTCACTGACCTTGGTGTCTGCAGAGTTGTTTCTCTCACATATTCTCACTCCTCTCTTCCGGCTGCTGTTGCACAGAAGGTTTTCCCCCTTCTTAAATATGTTATCCCAGAGATGCTACCGCCGTCGCTGATTGGCTGAGCCTTGGCCAGCGGCGGGTCCATCTTGGAGCCGGCTGGCACTGGCTCTGTTGGACATGGGGGAAGCTTCTGGCATCTTCTCACAGAACCTGCCCCTGCAGCCCCTCCTGCTACCAAAACCTTGCCACGCAAAACAAGGTGTTTTAATTCCAGGTTTGTTTATATAAAACTTCTAATTTTTTTTTCCTCTTGTGGTGGCTGTACTAGTTCTGGTTTTCATATATTTCTAGCGTTAGGCAAAAGAAATCAGCTCTTGAATAGTACTTATTGTTACATAAGAATGATCCAGGGCTTTGAAGATCTCTGACCACAGCAGTCTTGTTGACTTGCTTATGAGCTGACTAGGGAGATGGAATAACTCTGCAGTACTTTCGTTTCACAAAAGGTGAATTGGATAATTGTTTATTTGCTGAAAATTCTGTCTTATGCAGCCTTCAATGACTGGCTTTGGCCACCTTCCTTGTGAAGGAGGTTACTGGGCAAACTAGTGAAGTGACTTACACTGACATGGATTTTGAAATGACAAATCCTTTTAAGTTCCTCAGTGGATACAAGTGATGCAGTATCCTTTCTTGCTTCATGACTGAGCCTCACTGCAGGAAAAAAATAAGGGGATGCTGTTAGAAGCGCAGTAATGTGTTGTCTATTCACTAACTTCTTCAGGAGAGCAGAGTGATTTATTGGAAATCCTCTCTGTATTTGCCATGCTAATTGTCACTTGGCGGTGATTACATTACAAGAGGGTTTTGCATGTTTTTAAGGCACAAAAGGACCTCTTACATTTGAGAAGATTTGTTGTGTTCTGATTTTCTCATGTGACAGTGCTACAGCTGTACGTGTTCCTGATGATTTCAAAACTGGAGATCTGTCTAATCTGTTGGGTCTAATCTTCTATACTGAAGACAATAGTAGGTATTCATACTGATACCCTGAAGTCTGTGCTGCATAACTGTTGCCTTCACATTGGGTTTCAATTTGGGGATGCTGACTCAGAAAGCTGGATGTGGATTTGGATCCTGCTTAGCTGAGGCTTTTTCCCCCCTGTTAACTTTTGTACCATCATAGTAGAGGAAGCTGGCAGATGTGTAAGGCTAGGAAGAGAACAGTCAGGACAACGGATTATCAGCCATGTTTGTCAGCTTTTGATCTGTCTTGTCTTAGATATGAAACTTTCACTTAAATAGATTGGTTGCAAGATCAAACTACGTTCCTGAGAATTTGAGTGGAAATAGGAAAGTAACTGCAAGATTGGGGGCGGGGGTGTCTGTTTGCATATTAATCTCATATTAGCATTGATTTGTCATTATGTGCATATTGAAAAAGGGTCTGCCTTTTACTGGTATAAGGACAGCCTAGCAAACCAATTTAATTTTTTTCCTTTTAAGGTGTACTGTTTCTTTCCTGAGCGTTTAGTGCTGCTGCTGTTATCTTTCTTTTTAGAAAACCATATGGATGTCTCCACACTTTCTCCCATTCTCTGTTTAGATACAAAACTACATGCAGGTGAACTCAAATTTAGCAGGGAAGAACTGGGAGAAAGGGGTTTATGTACATTTGTCTTCTCAGAAGCAGAGGTGCCTGGGTAGTTGTTTCTCTGTTTTTCCAGGCAGATCTAGATACATCCTCTGCAAACATTAATCTGTAACGTATATTAGGAGCACTGGTAGAGGCATTCGAGGAGAAAACATCTATCAAAAAAATTCAGATTTGCTTTAAAAGTAAGTTTCAGAATATCTAGTGCTGTTCCTATATTGTAAGTTCCAAAGGGCAATCTGGAGATACTGATGAATGTGTTAATCTGAACCTAGTGTATTTAGCTGAAATGATGGGGGTTTTGGTGGGAAATTGTAGGGTAGGGTAGGGCTGAACAACAGAATACAATGTATTGCCAATCTACTAGAAAAGGGAACATTTAACATTAAAGAAGATAAATTATATTTAAAAAATGATGGAATCTTTCATATGGCCCTGCTTAAACTAATAAAATTGATTGAGAGACTAGTTGCAAGAGAATAACATAGGAAATGGCAGGTGGGTTTCCTTTCAAGAAGGATAAAAGTAAAGTGTTCCAATGCTTAGTATGAGAGTTGTTTAGTGAACTGGATTTGAGAAGGAAGTAACAACAAGGCTAGTCAAAACTAGAGAAATTTCAGAAACCCAAGCAGAAGTAAATAAGTAGTACGATGTAAAATGAAATGAAAGATTAATAGCTGCAAAATAATATGAAAAAATATTTTATGAAATTCAGATTTTTAGGAAAGGTTTTTGCAGATACATTAAACGTTAAAATAAAACTTGTTATATAGAAAATAAATAGTGAGATTTTGGTTTGAGACATGGAATGTAAAAATAAATTAAAATGAAAACACTGCATGCTAGTCTATACTGATAAGGAAGTTCTTTTATCTGCCACACACAAGTAGACTTTGAAACTTACTGCTATATAATGTTTGTGAGACCTGGATTTTAGCCGGAGAGGTTAGATATTGTCAGCAGATAAGTTTATGCATTTTGCTGTATGTGCAGATGGAAGGGAAAGAATTTTTTGGAAGTTAAAAATTTGTTGGGGGTTTATTAACTTTCCTCAGCAACTTAGCGTAGCCTGTCCTGTCTTTACATTTTCTGTTATTAGCACTGTCTGCTTCACAGCAGTTGCTGTTTTTCTTTGATGCCGTGCACTGCTGAACAGGTGTTATATTTCACCCAAGAGTTTTGAAATTAAATACAAGATGAAGTGACTTATGTCTAAACTTTGAATCATTTGGGGACTCAAAGGCATAATATTTTTTAATCATTAATTTTATGATCTTTGTTTCTATGTAATTACTGTTTAGAATAATTCTGAGCACACTAAGTTTATAAAATCAACTACTATTCTGTTGTGAATGAGTGTACAGCAGTATTGGTTTCTAGCTGGGACCATTCAATCTTTGCATAGTACTCATGCTTTTTATTTGTAATAGTTTTTCCATATCATCTTCTCCTTAATGCTGCCATGGGATGACATTTAATAAAAATTAACTGATCTACAGTTCATTTGTATACTTAAATTCATAAGATTTTTATAAAAAGAAGTTCAAAAAATTCAGTATGGCTGAGTAATTTGGCATGGTTTCATTTGAAGATTAAAACAACTCTTGTGATACTTCAGAAATAAGGACCAGGGAAGCAGTTTACCTCAAAGATGCTACATTCTGTTCTTATTTTAACCAAAATTTACTGTTCATCTGCTCCCGAGTAGTTTGCAATATAGGCTATTCTTAGCCTATTTTAGTCAAAGCCCCTTGCTTTGCTTCTATTTACTTTGAGTTTTAAGTTCTCCATATATGACACCAGTTCTTGAATGTGGTTACTCATTTTGAAAGCAGTTGCTCTTAAAATTGCTATATAAATGATCAAAGTGTTTAATTTTTTTAAATGCTGCTGCTTCTTAAGATTTGGGAGTTGATTATACTTAACATGTAACCTGTTATGACCATAAATATAAAGGGCTGTTACCCTGTTTTCAAATTTTATTTGGGTGTTCAGTGTTACAAACAATTGTGCATAGTATTCCTGCTTTGCTAAGATTGCAATTTAGTCATTTTAGTAAAAGAGCATGAATAAGTATGTATGGCTGTATCTATATACTGGGTATTATTATATTTAACTGTAAGTACATGACACAAAACCTATTTCAAAGACGAGTCACAACAGAAGTTAACAAAGCTGGAGGTTGGAGGGAGGGGGTTTAATATGTTAGTGTCTATAAACTGACACAGTTTAATTACAGGTTTTAATATTTAGTATAATTATACAGTCCTTTTCACTTCCATAGTTCAAAATGGGAACTAATTTATCCTCATGACACCCCTCTAAAGCACATAAGTAATACTTATCCCCAGTTTACAACTGGGGAAAGGGATTTGATCATGGTACCAAGCTGTGTTGCAGAGATTAAATTCAGGGCTGCCCATGTTCCTCTCTGCAGCCAAACTGTCCATCCACCAAAGCCTCGCAGTACCTGTTCGGGGCCACGCTGCATCCCAAGCAAAGCTGCCGCCTTTGGGTCGACCCTTCAGATCTACCTGGTGTTGAGCCTAAGCCTTCTTGCTGACTATTGCTAGAGCTTCATCTCGCAGGTCCTAACGCAGCTCCCTCCTGCAGTCCTGTTGCTTGTTCAGATAGTTTTTGTCTACTCGCCCGGTCCCATATCGTCAGAAGAAAAGTGGCAGTGTAGAAATCCTGTCTGTTGCTCAAGAGTGATGTGTGTGCTAGTGGGAGAGGAAGCAGACTAGGTCAATCAGTGTTCACCTGACTGTAAGTGAATGTAGTGATCTTGAAAAGTGCCTGGTTGAGAGATGTGGAGATGGTTGTGTCTTGACCCCAAAACAGGAGTGATGTGGGCAGTGGGAGCTGAGGGTTCCCTGGCAGCACCGCTAGGAGGCCCAATCGGACATGCCGTCTCCATGCCTTGTTAGTCCATGGCTATTGCTGAAGACTGACAATAGTGTTGAAAGATCAGTGAATTACAACCGTAGCTGGTGCCGGTTACATGTATACTGGAATTTCTTTATACATACCGATGAAAAACTTTGATCATACTGAGTGTAGCCTATATATGATATTGTGAGGAAAAATTGCTCTGAGTCAGAAGTATCTGTAGTACTGTGCTGAATAGCATCATAGAGCTCAGACCCTCGGCTTGGTGTCTTCAGCTTTTATAGTCTTCTAACCTACTGGCATGAAAATAATGCTGGTGTAACTATAGCGATGCTGAGCCCCTGGGGAAGGTATATTTGGGATTGTGCTGGGAGAAGAGGCCTTGGTGGGAGCAGTGTTGCTGGCATGGGGCAGCAGGTGCCCTTGTTCCTGTAAAGGAACCCTGTTTAAAGAATCTGCAGTAGCTGTGTTTAACCTTCTAGCACAAACTGACCAATGAGCTTTTGATAAAATGTAAACAGTTATGGAAGGAATTTTGTTTTTTACCTAAATAGGGAAGCTTAGCTGATGAATCTTAGGCTATTTTTAATAATAATAAAGTAGCCATACCAAGATTATTTAAAGATAAATCTGTATTGAAGTGAGGGATAAATATGTGTGGTTTGTATATTGGTGCTTTTATATAGTTCCTTTTCACAGGTCTTTTCTCTGTGTTTTAGAGCAATGAAATATTTAAACTATTTGCAAGGTGATACTGCAAACCTGGGTCTGTTCAACAGCTGTACTGCTTGTTCTCCTGTGGCTTGATTTCCCTTTTAATCTCATTCTTGGCAGCTGAAGACTTATCAGCATGTGTTTCATGTAGCTGACTGAATTGAAGGCCCCTTAAAACTAACATAGTAAAGATGGAAGCACTCACAGAAGAGGAAGTTTTTATTGCTTGGTTTTTGTACTGTCTTGGGCTTGATTGCTGTCTTCTGAGACACTCTTACGGTTCCTGTGGAAGGCAGGATAGTTCTTTCACATCTTCAAAGACACAATTTCTTATTAATCTAAATATATATATGGACAGCAGTGCAGGGTTCACAGCTGTAGGCTCTGAAGTTGGAGGCAGTTCAGGACATGGCTAAGCTGGAAGAGTATTTTTGACTCAGCAACTAGTACACAAGGCATCCCTCTGACCTTTTAAATCTTCCGGTTGTATTTTCATTTAATAAAGATTCTAGCATTCCCTGCAACGGCTTAAAAGACTCACCTACATGGCAGAGCTGCAATTGTGAAATAAAGGCTTAAATAAATAGAATCAATGTTTCTATACATCTTCCAATTCCTATACATCTGAAGAGTTGTAGCTATCTTTGCTTTTCAAGTTCTCAGGACTTCTTTGAAAGCAAGTTTTTACAAATCTGACCATGTAATTTTCCTTCCCTGCCAGTATCCTTCTTATAGTATTGGTTACAGAGGTAACATGATCCGGGATTTAAAAATGGTAGACTCTGTTATGCGATTCAATTTCTAACACCTTCTCAAAACCTAACAGAGATAGAGATTACACAGTTGTAACATGATCCGGGATTTAAAAATGGTAGACTCTGTTATGCGATTCAATTTCTAACACCTTCTCAAAACCTAACAGAGATAGAGATTACACAGTTGTGACAAGCCCAAAATCAAAATGTCAAGTTACCTTGAGTCTTGGGCATGCTTAAAATACCTTACATCTGGTATGGTGATGCACTACTGTCAGTTGTTTCCCTGACAGTCTACGTAAGTGCTTTTTAACCTTTTCAGTTCGTGAAAACCTTTTGAAAAATATCCAGTGAAGGTGCAGGCTTCTTCAGAAATACGTAGATTGCTAGATGGTGCAAGAACTTCTTCTGGTTTTGTCAGCCTTTAGAAGAGGCCACAAGTGGAAAATCACTGATCTCAACTGCAAAATTTGAGTTAGAGCAACCTGTGGCCAAAGCACTGCCTGATGTAAATCCAGTAACTTCAGTTGGTACTAGGCTAATTTGGGTAGAGTTGCTCTGAATTGACTCTGTACTGATGACATTGCCTATGTAAAAATGCTCCTTGAGAAGCACTGCAGTCTTACACAGCTGTAACTTTTACTTATAATGGAAATACTGTTAGTGCTTAAAGACTTTGGATTTCTTTGGGGATTTTTTTTTTTACTCTTTGTTTAGCTTTGCAGAGCCATCACAGCTCAGAGGCACTGAGGTGATGATTTTCCTCATGTTGATCAATAGCAGTGCTCACTTGCAGTCACTTAAAATAGAGCAAGATTGCTGAAGGTACAAGAATTACACAGGTGTTCTGTGGAGAGTGATTTGAACATTGCAGTTGTTGAAATACTATCTAAAGTGTAATTTTTTCTGTAAAACCATTCTAGAATAGCTGATAAGATGGGAGGAAAAAACTCACCTTGATTTTAATGTTGTATTACAAAATATTGTTTATTTAAATACCTTTTCATAGGTTGTCACTCCTAAGTGCTTAAGACTACTGAGGAGAAATTTAGGTCTATTTTAAAGAACATATAGATCAAAGCTAAGACATACAAAACAGGACAATACACAAATCCAAAAACCTCTGCAGTACTCCTTTGCCCGCGTCGTGGTTTAGCCCCGGTCGGCAACCAAGCACCACACAGCCACTCGCTCACGCTCCTCCCACCTGGTGGGATGGGGGAGAGAATGGGAAGAGCAAAAGTAAGAAAACTCATGGGCTGAGATAAGAACAGTTTAATAATTGAATAATAATAATAATAAACTGTAATAAAAAGGAAAACAAAGAGAGACAGAGAGAAACAAACAAAACCCAGAGGGGAAAAAAGGTGATGCAACTACTCACCACCCACAGACGGACACACAGCCAGTCCCTGAGCAGAGAACGCTACCCCCTGGCCAACTCCCCCAGTTTATATACTAAGCATGATGTCATATGGTATGGAATGTGAGTTTGGATCAACTATCCTGGCTGTGCCCCCTCCCAGCTTCTTGTGCACCTGGCAGAGCATGGGAAGCTGAAAAGTCCTTGACTAATGTAAGCATTACTTAGCAACAACTAAAACATCAGTGTGTTATCAATATTATTCTCATCCTAAATCCAAAGCACAGCACTATACCAGCTACTAGGAAGAAAATTAACTCTATCCCAGCTGAAACCAGGACAGTATCCACCCCTTATGCTACACCATCTATGTCATGCCCAGGTTCTACCCTTTCTAAACACATACCAACTAATCGCCACCACTTTCCCTGTCTTTTCATATATACACACAGATATCATTCCCTTAGTCTATGGGCCATCCTTCTAAAATGTCCGTTGAGTTGATTTAGTCCATGACTTTGGGCTCCATCTGTCATAACAGTCCTTCAGGGCAGGAGAGATGGTGTGTGGGGTTGGATTGTTGCATGCTGAAGCCAGTTCTGGTTCCATCACTGCTGCACTTTGCTTGGTTTCATCAAAGTTCATTCTTCATTAATCTGGGTGATTCTTACTGTAATACCCTTGATATGGCATATAGCAACCATAAAAGTGATGACATACAGTATTATATAGCAATTGACATTATACCATTCAGTTAATTGGCTATTCTCACCCAAAATCAAATCCCCTTGAGGTACACATCAGACTTCCCCATCCTTTCGCATTACCCACCAAGTGCACCCATGTCCTTGAGCAAAAGCAATCCCAGGAATGCGTTTGCCTTTGCCCGAGGCAGGAGTAACCCAGACTGTCTTCCCCAGCATGCTTATGTGCACTACAGGGTCTTTGTCCCCTTCTACAGTGCATAAAAGTTTTGATTGGGCAGGGCCAGCTCGATTGACAGATCCCCTAGAGTTGACTAATCAAGTGGCCTTTGCTAAATGTGTATCCCAGTGTTTGAATGTCCCACCACCCATTGCTCTCAGTGTGGTCTTTAACAGTCCATTGTATCATTTGATTTTCCCGGAGGCTGGTGCATGATAGGGGATGTGATATACCCACTCAATGCCATGCTCTTTGGCCCAGGTGTCTATAATGTTGTTTCAGAAATGAGTCCTGTTGTCTGACTCAATTCTCTCTGGGGTGCCATGTCGCCATAGGGCTTGCTTTTCAAGGCCCAGGATAGTGTTCCGGGCGGTGGCATGGGGCACAGGATATGTTTCCAGCCATCCAGTGGTTGCTTCCACCATTGTAAACACATGGTGCTTGCCTTGGCTGGTTTGTGGGAGTGTGATATAATTCATCTGCCGGGTCTCCCCATATTTATATTTCAGCCATCGCCCTCCATACCACAGAGGCTTTAACCACTTGGCTTGCTTGGTTGCAGCGCATGCTTCACATTCATGGATAACCTGTGCAATAGTGTCCATGGTCAAGTCCACCCCTCGATCACGAGCCCATCTATATGTTGCATCTCTTCCTTGATGGCCTGAGGGGTCATGGGCCCACCAAGCCATAACTAATTCACCCTTATGTTGCCAGTCCAGATCCACCTGAGCCACTTCAATCTTAGCAGCCTGATCCACCTGCTGGTTGTTTTGATGTTCTTCAGTGGCCTGACTCTTGGGTATGTGAGCATCTACATGATGTACTTTCACAACAAAGTTCTCTACCCAGGCAGCAATATCTTGCCACAATGCTGCAGCCCAGATGGGTTTACCTCTGCGCTGCCAGTTGCTCTGCTTCCATTTCTGTAACCACCCCCACAGGGCATTTGCCGCCATCCATGAGTCAGTACAGAGACAGAGCACTGGCCACTTTTCTCATTCAGCAAGGTCTAAAGCCAGCTGGATGGCCTTTACTTCTGCAAATTTGGTTGATTCCCCTTCTCCTTCAGCAGTTTCTATAACTTGTCGTGTAGGACTCCATATAGCAGCCTTCTACCTCCAATGCTTTCCTACAATATGACAGGACACATCAGCGAACAGGGCATATTGCTTCTCATTTTCTGGTACTTTATTGTACAGTGGGGCCTCCTCAGCACACGTCACCTCCTCCTCTGCCCATATTCCAAAATCTTTGCCTTCTGGCCAGTCCATGATCACTCCCAATATTCCTGGGCAACTGGGGTTTCCTATTCGAGCCCTTTGTGTGATCAGTGCAACCTACTTACACCACAGATTCACAGAATCGTATAGCTTGGAAAAGACCTCTAAGATCATCGAGTCCAACCGTAAACCTAACACTACCAAGACCACCACTACACCATGTCCCTAAGCACCTCATCTAAATGTCTTTTAAATATGTCCAGGGAGGGTGACTCAACCACTTCACTGGGCAGCCTGTTCCAATGCTTGATAACCCTTTCAGGGAAGTAAAATTTCCTAATATCCAGTCTAAACCTCCCCTGGCACAACTTGAGGCCATTTCCTCTCGTCCTATCACTTGTTACCTGGGAGAAGAGACCAACACCACCTCTCTACAACCTCCTTCCAGGTAGTTGTAGAGAGCAATAAGGTCTTCCCTCAGCCTCCTTTTCTCCAGACTAAACAACCCCAGTTCCCTCAGCTGCTCCTCATAAGACTTCTGCTCTAGACCCTTCACCAGCTTTGTTGCCCTTCTCTGGACACACTCCAGCACCTCAATGTCTCTCTTGTAGTGAGGGGCCCAAAATGGAACACAGTATTCGAGGTTTTCCATTGGCTTTCTTGGCCACCTGGGCACACTGCTGGCTCATATTCATCTGGCTGTCAACCAACACTCCCAGGTCCTTCTCTGCTGGGCAGCTTTCCAGCCACTCTTCCCCAAGCCTATAGCATTGCATGGGGTTGTTGTGGCCCAAGTGCAGGACCTTGCACTTAGTCTTGTTGAACCTTATACAGTTGGCCTCGGCCCATCAATCCAGCCTGTCCAGATCCCTCTGCAGAGCCTTCCTCCCCTCAAGCAGATCAACACTCCCGCACAACTTGGTGTTGTTTGCAAACTTACTGAGGGTGCACTCGATCCCCTCATCCAGATCACTGATAAAGATATTAAGCAGAACTGGCCCCAACACAGAGCCCTGGGGGACACCACTTGTGACCGGCCACCAAATGGAGTAAACTCCATTCACCACCACTCTTTGGGCCCGGCCATCCAGCCAGTTCTTTACCCAGTGAAGAGTACACCCTTCCAAGCCATGAGCAGCCAGTTTCTCCAGGAGAATGCTGTGGGAAACCGTGTCAGAGGCTTTACTGAAGTCTAGCTAGACAACATCCACAGCCTTCCCCTCATCCACTAGGTGGGTCACCTTGTCATAGAAGGAGATCAGGTTGGTCAAGCAGGACCTGCCTTTCCTGAACCCATGCTGCCTGGGCTTGATCCCTTGTTTATCCTCTACGTGCCGTGTGATGGCACTCAGGATGATCTGCTCCATTTGCTTTCCTGGTTCCGAGGTCAGGCCGACAGGCCTGTAGTTCCCCGGGTCCTCCTTCCGGCCCTTCTTGTAGATGGGTGTCACATTTGCTAATCTCCAGTCAACTGGGACCTCCCCAGTTAGCTAGGACTGCTGGTAAATGATGGAAAGGGGCTTGGTGAGCATATCTGCTAGTTCCTTCAGTACTCTTGGGTGGATCTCATCAGGCCCCATAGACTTGTGAATGTCTAAGTGGTGCAGCAGGTCACTAACCATTTCCCCCTGGATTATGGGGGCTCCATTCTGGTCCCCGTCCCCATCTTCCAACTCGGGGGGCTGGGTACCCAGGGAACAATTGTCCCTGCTGTTAAAGCCTGAGGCAAGGAAGGCATTAAGTACCTCAGCCTTTTCCTCATCCTTGGTCACTGTGTTCCCTCCCCCGTCTACTAGGGGCTGGAGATTCTCCTTAGCTCTCCTTTTGCTGCTAATGTATTTGAAGAAGTATTTTTGTTGTCTTTTACGGCAGTAGCCAGATTGAGCTCTAGCTCGGCTTTGGCCTTTCTAATTTTCTCCCTGCACAGCCTCGCTACACCTTTGTAGTCCTCCTGACTTGCCTGCCCCTTCTTCCAGAGGTTGTAGACTCTCCTCTTTTTCCTGAGTTCTAGCCAGAGCTCTCTATTCAGCCAGGCTGGTCTTCTTCCCCACAGGCTCGTCTTTCGGCACCTGGGGACAGCCTGCTCTTGTGCCTTTAGGACTTCCTCCTTAAAGAATGTCCAGCCTTCCTGGACTCCTTTGCCCTTTAGGGCTGCCTCCCAGGGGACTCTTGTCGACCAGTCTCCTAAACAGGCCAAAGTCTGCCCTCCGGAAGTCTAAGGTGGCAGTTCTGCTGACCCCCCTCGTTGCTTCTCCAAGTATCAAACACTCCATCATTTCATGATCACTCTGCCCAAGGGCCTCCAACCATCACATGGCTCACAAGTCCTTCTCTGTTCGTGAACAAGAGGTCCAGTGGGGCACCTTCCCTAGTTGGCTCACTCACCAGCTGTGTCAGGAAGTTATCATCTGCCACACACTCCAGGAACCTCCTAGACTGTTTCCTCTCCACTGTACTGTATTTCCAGCAGACATCCGGCAGGTTGAAGTCCCCCACAAGAACAAGGGCTAGCGATCATGAGGCTTCTCCCAGCTGCTTATAGAATAGTTCGTCTGTCTCCTCATCCTGGTTGGGTGGTCTGTAACAGACTCCCACCACAATATCTGCCTTGTTGGTCTTCCCCCTGATTCTTACCCATAGACACTCCACCCTATCATCACCATCATTAAGCTCTAAACTACCCAGACACTCCCTAACATACAGGGCTACCCCACCGCCTCTCCTGCCTTGCCTGTCCCTCCTGAAGAGTTTATAGCCATCCATTGCCTCACTCCAGTTGTGCGAGTCATCCCACCATGTTTCCATGATGGCAACCATATCATAGTTTTCGTGGTGTACAATGGCTTCCAGCTCCTCCTGTTTGTTGCCCATGCTGCGTGCATTGGTGTAGAGGTACTTCAGCTGGGCTGTTGTCTGTGTCTCCTTCATAGAGGAACACCCCTTATGTGCTTTGAGGTGTTTCACTGGTGTTTCCCTCTTGGTTCCTATTACCTCAGTATCCCCTAGCTCAACTCTGTACAACTTCAGCTGTGCACCAGTATACCCAGCACATCCATGTAATCGATATGCAAGGCCTCCCCGTATTTATATTTCAGCCATCGCCCTCCATACCACAGAGGCTTTAACCGCTTGGCTTGCTTGGTTGCAGGGCATGTCTCACATTCATGGATAACCTGTGCAATAGCGTCCATGGTCAAGTCCACTCCTCGATCACGAGCCCATCTATATGTTGCATCTCTTCCTTGATGGCCTGAGGTGTCATGGGCCCACCAAGCTATAAATAATTCACCCTTATGTTGCCAGTCCAGATCCACCTGAGCCACTTCAATCTTAGCAGCCTGATCCACCTGCTGGTTGTTTTGATGTTCCTCAGTGGCCTGACTCTTGGGTACGTGAGCATCTACGTGATGCACTTTTAAAACCTGTTTCTCTACCTGGGCAGCAATATCTTGCCACAGTGTGGCAGCCCAGATGGGTTTGCCTCTGGGCTGCCAGTTGTTCTGCTTCCATTGCTGCAACCACCCCCACAGGGCATTTGCCACCATCCATGAGTCAGTATAGAGATAGAGCACTGGCCACTTTTCTCGTTCAGCAATGTGTAAAGCCAGCTGGATGGCCTTCACTTCTGCAAATTGATTCAGTTCACCATCTCCTTCAGCAGTTTCCACAACTTGTCATATAGGATGCCATACAGCAGCTTTCCATCTCTGATGCTTTCCTACAATACGACAGGACCCATCAGTGAACAGGGCATATTGCTTCTCATTTTCTGGCAGTTTCTTGTACAGTGGGGCTTCCTTCAGCATGCATCACCTTCTCCTCTCGTGTTATCTTTGCCTTCTGGCCAGTCCATGATCACTTCCTGTATTCCTGGGCAATCAGGGTTTCCTATTCGAGCCCGTTGTGTGATCAGTGCAACCCACTTACTCCACGTAGCATCAGTTGCATGATGTGTAGAGGGGCCCCTCCCTTTGAACATCCAGCCCAGCACCGGCAGTCAGGGTGCCAGGAGGAGCTGTGCTTCAGTACCAACCACTTCCAAAGTAGCTCGAACCCCTTCATATGCTGCCAATATCTCTTTTTCTGTTGGAGTATAGCGGGCCTCGGATCCTCTGTATCCCCGACTCCAAAACCCTAGGGTTCGACCTCGAGTCTCCCCTGGTGCTTTCTGCCAGAGGCTCCAGGTAGGGCCATTCTCCCCGGCTGCAGCGTAGAGCACATTGTTTACATCTTGCCCTGCCCAGACTGGCCCAAGGGCTACTGCATGAACTATCTCCCGTTTAATTTGTTCAAAGGCTTGTCGTTGCTCAGGGCCCCATTTGAAATCGTTCTTCTTCCGGGTCACTTGGTAGAGAGGGCTTAGAATCAGACTGTAATTGGGAATATGCATTCTCCAAAATCCCACAATGCCTAAGAAAGCTTGTGTTTCCTTTTTGCTAGTTGGAGGAGACATGGCTGTTATTTTGTTAATCACATTCATTGGGATCTGACGATATCCATCTTGCCATTTTATTCCTAAAAACTGGATCTCCTGTGCAGGTCCCTTGACCTTCCTTTGTTTTATGGCAAAACCGGCTTTCAGGAGGGTTTGGACTATTTTTTTCCCTTTCTCAAATACTTCTGCTTTGTTGCTTTGTTGTCTTGTTGTCTCACAGGATGATGTCATCAATGTATTGCAGGTGTTCTTGAGCTTCACCCTGTTCCAGTGCCATCTGGATCAGTCCATGGCAAATGGTGGGGCTGTGTTTCCACCTCTGGGGCAGTCAATTCCAAGTGTACTGAACCGCTCTCCAAGTGAAAGCAAACTGTGGCCTGCATTCTGATGCCAAAGGGACTGAGAAAAATGCATTAGCAATATCAATTGTAGCATATCGTTTGGCTGCCTTTGACTCCAGTTCACACTTAATTTGTAGTACGGCACAGCAGCACTCAGCAGTGGTGTGACTTCATTCAGGTCATTATAGTCTTCTGTTAGTCTCTACTCTCCATTAGACTTTTGCACTGGCCATATAGGACTGTTAAAAGGTGAACGAGTCTTACTGATGACTCCTTGGCTCTCCAGTCGATGAATCAGCTTATGGATGGGAATTGGGAGTCTCGGTTGGTGCAGTATTGCTGCTGGTGCACCATTGTGGTAGCACTTGGCACCTGTTGTTTTTGACCCTTAGCACCCCCACAGCAGAAGGGTTCTCTTAGAGACCGGGCAAGGTGGACAGCTGTTTAATATATTCTGTCTCCAAGGCAGCTATACCAAAAGCCCACCGGTACCCTTTTGGGTCCTTGACATACCCTCTCCTGAGGTGGTCTATGCCAAGGATGCACGGAGCCTCTGGGCCAGTCACAATGGGGTGCTTTTGCCACTCATTCCCAGTTAGGCTCCCTTTGGCCCCCAGCACAGTTAGCTGTTGGGATCCCCCTGTCACTCCAGAAATACAGATGGGGTCTGCCCCTTTATAGCTTTATGGCTTTAGGGTACACTGTGCACCGGTGTCCACTAGAGCCTTCTACTCCTGTGGGGCTGATGTGCCAGGCCATGGAATCCACACAGTCCAGTAAACCCGGTTGTCCGTTTCCTCCACCTGGCTGGAGGCAGGGCCCCTCTACTCCTGGTCATAGTATTCATTACGTATTTCTTGTACATATGAGTCAGGAGCTCCTTCATTAAAATCAGGAGTAAGATCAGCCCTTTTACTCTGTCTGGGGAACTGCCCACTGGAAACCGGAGCAGCACTTTTCCTGGAAGAATCCCCCTTGGTGAATGTTTTTCCTTGCAACTCACGTACCTGTGCCTCTAGGGTCGAGGTAGGTTTTCCATCCCACTTCCTCATGTCCTTTCCGTGGTCACGCAAGTAAAACCATTGTGTGCCCCGTGGTGTGTACCCTTTATATCTTCTCTCTTGAGCAGAGGAACACTGATTCCGAATAGCCGAGATGCTGGTCTGTACAGGTGGAGAGTAGGACCTATCCTCTCTGAGTTGCTGGACCTTCCGGGGCAGTTTCTTCACAGGCGAAACGAGGGAGGAAGAGATATTTTCTTCCTGTTCCCATAGCCGGTTAGCCACTTCATCCGCCATTGGTTCTTCTTCATCTTTCCAGGTCAGTATTGCCAGTAAGTTGGCATACGACGATGGTGCGTTCCGTATCAACTTCCGCCACGTGGGTCATGTGCACTGGACTTCATCTGGATCTTTGGATAACTGCTTGTTGTCCGTGTCACCAAAAATCATCTCCAGCACAGCTGATTCCCTCAGGTACTGGATACCTCTCTCCATGGTGGTCTACTTGCCTGGGCCACATAGCACATCTTCCTTGAAGGGATATCTTTCCTTCATAGCTGACAGGAGTCGCCTCCAGAGGCTGCGGGCTGGTGCCCCTTTTCCAATCGCTTTGTTAATGCCCCCTTCCCTAGAAAGGGTTCCCAACTGTTTGGCTTCCTTACCCTCTAATTCCAGGCTACTGGCCCTGTTATCCCAGCATTGGATCAGCCAGGTGACAATGTGCTCGCCTGGATGACGGCTGAAATCCTTTCACATATCTCACAGCTCACTCAGGGATAGGGATCAGGTAGTTTCCATCTCATCCGCGAGTTCTTCTTCTTCCTTATCCTCTTTTTGTGATGGTCCTGCTTTTTCATCCTCCCTTACTGAACAAGCTGACTTTCGCTTCCAGGATTTCTTCTTGTGTATAGGGGCAACTGATACTGTCACAGGTTGGTTCCGTGGTTGAGCTGCGTTATCTGTCGCAGTGGGGCTGGAGTGACCACCGTGCCTGTCTGCGGGGTTGGAGTAGCTGCAGTGCGTGTCGCTTTGTCGCCGTATCCGGAGACTTTCTCTTCCCTTTGAGGGTTCTGATAGTGTTGAGCAGGATTCGGTAGGCATGGGCCAGGCCCCAGCACATTGCAGTGATTTTTGTCTCCCTAGAATTGCCAGGGTGACAGCATACTTTTTCCAAATATTTTACTAATTTTTCAGGATTCTTCATTTGTTCAGGGGTGAAGTTCCAAAACATTGCAGGTGCCCACCATCCTAGGCATTTGCTTATGCTATCTCACACACCCTGCTAGTCATAACTATCCTGCCTTGGGCATATCTCTGGATGATATTCTTCAATTGTTTAATAATCTTGGACAAGATCGAAACAGTATTCCCAAGCAATACCAATAGATTTATCTTAACTACCCAAGGATGTTCAAGATACTGAAAAGTTATTGTAATGAAGGCGGAAACATCATGGAAGAAGGCAGCGGAAGTGCTATTCTGTATTTCCTCCATAAAAAAATCTCTCAGAGGAAGAAGTATAATTGTTAATTGTCTCCACGAGGTGGTACCTGACGTACAGTAATGGCTTCAGTACGAAACTTAGATACCAGATTAAGCTTAAGGTCACTGTTTTAATAACAAATCTCCCAGGCAAAACATCACTAATCATTGCAGAACACAGCAAACTGCAAAAACCAACACCGATCTTTAACATGTACAGCAAAAAAATGAGCATGGTGCAGATCAGGTAAACCAATATCGAGAACAGATGAATCAATATCGTGTCCTGCAACTACTAACAGATCTAAATTCCTTAATACATTCTGGTTAATCTGTTATTATTTCAAACCCTTTGAGCCACACTTTGGGTGCTAAAAAGGACTGTTGTGGTTTAGCCCCAATTGGCAATTAAGTACCACACAGCCGCTCACTCACCCTCCCCCCACCCAGTGGGATGGGGGAGAAAATCTGAAGAGCAAAAGTAAGAAACATCATAGGTTGAGATAAGAACAGTTTAATAATTGAAATAAAATACAATAATAATAATAATGTATTGTAACGAAAAGGAAAATAACGGAGGGGGGAATGGGGAACAAAATCCACAGGAAAAAAAAAAACAAGTGATGCAACCGCTCACCACCTGCCGACCGATGCCCAGCCAGTCCCCGAGCAAAAACCCCTGCCCCTCAGCCATCTCCCCCCAGTTTATATACTGAGCATGACGTCATATGGTGTGGAATAGCCCTTTGGCCAGTTTGGATCAACTGTCTTGGCTGTGCCCCTTCCCAGTTTCTTGTGCGCCCAGCAGAGCATGGGAAGCTGAGAAGTCCTTGACTAGTGTAAACATTACTGAGCAACAAGTAAAACATCAGTGTGTTATCAATATTATTCTCATACTAAATGCAAAACATAGCACTATACCAGCTACTAGGAATAAAATTAACTCTATCCCAGCCAGAACCAGGACACCCAGGAGCCACAAACCTCTCTTCTTTATATAGAACATAATTATTTCTTTTCTTGCTGTTTATAGGTGCTCCTGACCCGACAGCAGGTGCTAGTGTAGATGATGAAAACTGCTGGCATTTGGATGAGGAACAGGTCCAAGAACAGGTTAAACTTTTTCTCTCCCAGGGCGGATACCATGGATCAGGAAAGCAGCTCAATTTGCTTTTTGCAAAGGTATGTTGAGTACTCTAAATCTTCCTTGTTTTCTCTCTCCACCTCCCCCAGCCAGTCTGTACTTGTTCATCTCTTACTCAGTTTTGTTGTTGTAAAACAAGACAAATCTTTGGGAACATATGGCAAGTTAATAATGGAATGTAACACAATCTGGTGTGTCTTGAGATCAGTTTACAGATATGAAGTAACATTTCAACTGTCTGCAGCTTTGCTGTTCTTTTCCTTCCTACTCCCAAAATGTTGGAGAAACCTATAGAAGTGATGGTCTTGCAGCAGCTTGCGTAATACACGTATGGATTAATTGTGGAAGAAGCGTGTTTTCAGAATTGCAGTAGGATACTGAAACTAAAAATTGTTTTTAAAATTGGGAAGGCAGACTATTTTTTTTCTACTGAAAAAATTCACATTAGATATATAAATTATTTTTCTTATTTAACAGAAATGTATTGTTAAAATGCATCATATTGTCTGTAGTGTTATTTGGTTTGGTTTTTTCAACTTTTTATTAACAGACTTATTTCCTAGGTGCGAGAGATGCTAAAGATGAGAGATTCAAATGGAGCTCGCATGTTGACATTGATAACAGAACAGTTCATGGCTGATCCTCGCCTGTTGCTTTGGAGACAACAAGGAACTGCAATGACTGACAAGTATAGGCAGCTCTGGGATGAACTGGGTAAATGCACAGATTTAAATCATTTAGGTGTTCATGTGTATAATGAAGAAACAGTTACATATTTTGGATGGAGAGAAACTTTATTGTGGTACTAGGTAAAGCAGATTAGAGTTTTCTGCAGGTTTGCTTGTTCAGTTAAGGTTGGGTGAAATTGAATTTTTGATCTTCTGCATGAGACCGTTACAGTTGGAGGAGAGGAAGCATGGTATGAAACAAGTATGATTGCAACAGGTTGTGAGTACCTGAGGATCTAAAAAAAATAAAGCAAAAAGTGGAAATGTAACTACACAACTGAGGGTAAGTATATAAGCCACTAGCGCTAAACTGAAAAGGTTAAGGAAGAAATCGATTCACAACTAGAGAGAAATAAAGGGCAAAAAGATAAGATTCATTAAGAGTATGAGAAGATAGCAGCAAAGGAAAGCACAAGTCCATTACTGAGCAGGAAATGAGATCAAATAAGAGGGCTATAACAATTAACACTGCTTTACAGGAAAGGTCAGTTGTGACCAGATACATGACTTGTACAATGGAGAGAGGAACACAGGCTGAAATGGGAAACAAATATTTAAACTGGTAAAGTCTTAAGACACTTGCTCTAAAGTTTTTCAGAAACTCACTGACACAGTTTTGAACTGCTGCTTCAGAAGTTCTCAAAATCTATAGGAATTTGTGGTAGGGAGGGGAAATTCAAAACAACTTGAAGGTAAACGTCGCCAATATTTTAAAGGTGGGTAGGTGAGTGGAAAGAATAATATTAAGTAACCACCAGCATTGCTTTCCTAGGTGTAAGGTACTGGAACAGACTACTAACCAGTTGGTACATAAGCATATAGAAGATAAAAGCAATAAAAGACAACCTGAATTATTTAAAATATAGTGGTAAATCTAATATGTTTTTCTAAAAGATAATTCACTGAGTGTATGAGTGAAGGAATTAATGTGTCTATCTTAACTGTAGTAAGGTTTTGGATGCTGTCTTGGAGGCTTTCTCAAAGCAAGTTGAAGACACACAGCCTGAATGGAATTGCCTTGTGATTCATGGAACTTGGAGTAGTTACCTGTGCTCTCACTCAATCTGGAAAGACACTTGAAGTCTAGACTTACAGGAGTCTGTCTTGAGATGTGTTCTGGTCAATAGTGCTTTTCCTGACTTATGTGGCATGGAATATTAAAATAAATATATATATTAAAAAAAACCCCCACAAACAAACATTAAAAAACCCAACCAAAACCAACAAAACAACAACACAAAACTTACTGATGACACTCCTTGGGACAATATGTAAACACTGTGGAGAACAAAGCCAAAAACCCTAATGCTTTTGGTACATTTTAAAGGTCCAAAATCAAGCTAAATTAAATTAAATCCAAGCAAGAATAACATGCTTCATTTAGAAAGGAAAAGTCAAAAGCAAAACTGAAGTTTTCCACTGTTAAAGGTTAAAGATGACCATGATTGATTGCGTGTTGTCTGGTGGGGCTAAGACTGGGTATAACTTGTTTAGCATAAATTATGTTCATTCTAAAATGAAGCATTAGGCTAGTAAAGCACTGGCTGTCTATAGTTGATATTATAGACTTCTGTGTTGGAAAGCCTTAATATCAGAGCAGGCAAAGCTCTGTCAGAGAGTGTAGATATAGCTACTTCGCCTTCAAGTATACCAACCGTCTTAGTATGTAATTTTTATGATGCCTTAGCTTGCTGGGGAATAATGCTTTTTGCCAAGCTGGACATGTACACAGCAAAATTGTATCCAACCATACTGAAAACCAGAGGGTCTCATGCTTCGTTGCTTATGTGGATTGAGCTGTTAGGTGGTGGGAGAGGCAGAAATGTGTTCTCCATATGTTAAATGTAGCAGTCTTACCACATGCTGCCAATAAACATAAAAGGTTTTGTTAAATTTTCTTAGCGGCTCCTCTTCTTGTTTCATCAGTTCCATATTAACGTCATCTTCTTGACAGCACCTATCTGAAGGTGGAATCTCTGCCTGCAGCATCAAATAAGCAATATTTTAGATTAATCAAATTGATTAGTTTACCTCTGTTTAATCAGAATTGTAGTTGCCACTCCCAAAAAGCCGCAGTGCAACCTCCAGCCTCACCACTACCTCAGCTGCTGTATTTGCAATCTGAGGCAGACCCTGTTGTTTCAGTCCTGAACTGCTCTGCCTCCTCTAACAGTATCAAAATATGTTGATCGTGTACCACAGTTTCAATTGCAAATACATTTCAATCACTTCAAGTGTGCAGTAGGCTAAGGGTAGAACTTAAACTTGGTTCTTCCACCTCCAGCTTGTGTTTATGTTGCTGAACTGTCTATTTCTTCCCCACACCAGTAGGATTCCTTCCACTGGTACTTAGCAAGTTCCCTGAAAATTTCTGTTAATTGGATGAATCTCTCCAACTTGACTCCTGCCTTGTGTGAAAATTAGAAGCTGCTGCCATGTTTTTGCTGGGATTTCACCTTGAATTTCACTGTCGTTAAACACATCCCTTTCTCCAGGTGAAACATGCATGTGAATGTGCAAAAGTTGAAGGAGGTTTTAAGGGAGACCAGAGTTACGATAGCAAACTACAGAAGGAAGAGCAGGATGTCCCTGGCAACCCTTGATCTGTGCCAGTAGTGGCAGAGAACTCGGACATTGGGTTTAAGGGGGCGATGGCATCGTTATGTTCTAAAATAATGTTGATTTCCTATCTTGTCATCTTCTAGGATGTCAGAGAACTAAAATATCAATAAAGGGAGTGGGGCAGGCCTTTGCATACTTAACTTTTTGTATTATCTGTTCAGAGTAATCTGGGAGTGGCATATATGTATGTCTTTTTTTAAAAAAATGCTTTATCTATGATCTCATTTATTTCACAGATAGGTAGCGACATTGCAGTTATGGAGATTTTTAGGACCTGTAAAGTATGTAAATATAGACTCTGCTTAATAAAGGCTTGCTTGCTTGTACTGGTATGCTGTCTGCCAACTGCTAGGCATATGGCCACTTTGTCAGTTCCATTTTGGCATAGGTTTTTAAGCATACTTAAATAACTTCAGCTTTGCTCCTTGACTGGGTCACTTGAGCCTTTCATTAGAACTTAACTGATGCTTCCTGCCTGACATTGGGCATTGGCCAAGGATACTGGAAGGACACATTGGGCTCTGATCAGAGTTCCTGCTGAAGTTTATGGTAAATTGTGTTGACTTCAGTAGAAGTCAGATTGGGTTTGTATGTTTGAAGATGCTGATTTAAAAAAACAAAATTAAATACTTCACATCTAAGTATGAGCCTGGTGATTTTCTAATACAAAGTCCTAATTCTGTAAGCAATTTATGATTCAAAGGCCTCAGGTTAACTAGCTAGTTATGTGTAAGGCTTTTTTGTTGTGTTTTAAAGCTTCTAGAACAGGAGGAAGAATATAATTATGCTCAGCAGATTCCCCTGTTGTACATCAAAGAATAGGTGGAGCTAAATGCTCCAAAGGTAATAGTATCGGAAAGATTAAGATTACAGGTCAAAGCTGTAAGACTTGCTCATATACTTCTCATGCTAGAAGAATTTAGATGCAGCTTCAGTGATGCACCGGTGAACACTTCCAACTTGCCACAGTAATACATGAATGTGCTTTCCAGAGTTTAGAGTGGAGTTGGAATTCTTCATGTTGTTGCTGTTTAAATGGTGTCTAGGTAGGTAAATTTCACATGCTGATCTTTATGTGTTTAACTCTCGGTGACCATGGTTGAAGACTTCAGTATATCAGAATGATTAACTATATGAAGCCCCTTGGTTTGTCTTTTTAATTAAATTGCATTGGTAAAATGGAGGAATATGGAAATGCACAGTAAATATCTGATGATGCCTGTTGAACTGAGATCTCAGATTTGAAGAAAAGGTCAGTTAACTTTCTTTGTACTCTAGAGGGGAAAAAATGGTCCATGCAACCTTACTACAGCAGTAATTTGTTAATATTCATCCATCAAAAATTAAGTAAAAGTTTCTTGTTCTCTACAAAAGTGAAAAAATGTCCTTAATAAAAGGGGAAAATTTGACTTTGTGCCCCAGCCCAGGGATCATGATGGCTGTGAGGCTCTGCTTTGGAATTAAATGTTGAGCACTGCCAGATGCCAGACATTGAGAAGAGGCTGAGTTTTGTTGGCAAATGGGATCTGCAAGTTAATTGGTGTTTTCTGCAGACTTCTGGCTGTGAAATGAAATTGGAAGCCCTTTAGCCGCATGGATAATACAGGACCTGAATACAAATGTCACATGTCACCATCAGGGCCCACTCGAACGCTGCAACATTACAGATCATTTAAATATGGGGATTACGTTTAAACTAAAAGCCCCATTTGCCTTTTACTGCAATTTAAATGTCCTTTTAGCAAAAGCTAAGTGACAAATTAAATGAAAAAAGTGCCCACATTTTTAAAGCTGTAATGCAAAACAACCTTTTATTGCTTCTCATGTGCCACGAATGAATCATTATACTTGTCAACCCTAAACCAAGCCATAATTGGAGCAGCTACTGTTATCAAAGCGGGGCTGCTCTTGTGACAGCTTAATAAAGCTGAAACTGTTAAACTAAATCCCAGATGCTTAACCTGATGAAAGCAGTCAAGCAGAAGAATCTAAGACAAGTATCTACTACTTGGTGGAGTGAGGGAGCCCAACAGCTTGTCAACACGTAGATTACAGGATCAGATATTTTTTTGTGAACTACCATTTTCAATATCTTTATATTTTCTTGCTTGCCTTCGTGATGAAGAAACTTCACATAATTTGCATGTTTCAAAATAAACATTTCTAGTAGATTTCCTCCATTTTTATATTTAAGAACAGTTTAAGGGGGAAGAGAGCTGTTTTGTGAGTCAAGGATTAGTTTCTTATGGAACAAAAATATGATGGCTGTGTCATGGTATTGTGGGTTGACCTTGGCTGGATGCAAGGTGCCCACCAAGCAGCTCTATCATTCCCCCTCCTCAGCAGGATGGGGGGGGGGAGAAAATAAGATTAAAAGAACTCGTGGATCAAGATAAAGGCACTTAAATAAAGCAAAGGCTGTACGTGGAAGCAAAGGGGAAAAAAAAAAAAGATTTATTCTTTACTTCCCATCAGCAGGTGATGTCCAGCCACTTCCTGGGAAGTAGGGCTTCAGTACTAGTAGCGGTTGCTCCAGAAGACAAACGTCGTAATAACAAATGCCCCCCCCCCCCTCCTCCTCCTTTGTCTTAGCTTTGATTGCTGAGCATGAGGTCATATGGTATGGAATATCCCTTTGGTCAGTTGGGGTCAGCTGTCCTGGCTATGTCCCCTCCCAAGATCTTGCCCACCCCCAGCCTACTGGCTTTTGGGGGTGAGGGGAGGGGATGTTGGAGAGACAGCCTTGATGCTGTGGGAGAACTGCTCAGCAGTAGCCAAAACGCTGGTGTGTTATCAGCACCTTTCTAGCTACCAATACACAGCACAGCACTGAGGGCTGCTATGGGGAAAGTTAACTCCATCCCAGCCAGACCCAGTACACATGGGGAAGAGGGTATATCCAGAGAGCTCTTACAAGGCAGGGCAGCGGATAAAATTGGCAAACTCGTTCTGGGTTTTCCTCATGCTGATCCTGATCTCTGTTGGTTCTTGTATTTCATGAAGTTGAGGAGAACTTAAAAGATATTCTGTACTTCCAGCTGGGTACTCTCCACATTTTAATGCATAAGCTTCTCCTGTCTATCTCAACCACTTGTTGGTATCTAAAGTTTTTAAGTGTAGGAACCTGTCACAATATTGCCATGAGCCTTATTTGTGGGATAAAGCTTTTCTGGGTGATGTCCTTACAATCCTTTCTGTTATGCATACTAAATAGCTTGTTCTCAAAGGTATTTCCTGAGCAGAATAATATGTCTTTGCCTTAGTAGTTCTAATAGTCTTAGTAGTTTTTCACTAGCACTTTGCCCTACTGTGGGCTGCTTTTTAATGGTTGGAACAGCCTGATGATCTACTTTGAGTTCACATTTGCTGATACTTTGGACATTTTCTGGATTAGTGATATATTTTTGTGTTAAACTTTAAAACTAAAATATAATTTTACAAGGTCATGTCATGCAGAGAAATAGTACAATATATTTCCTGAAGGATCATGCCTAAATTTTTATTAGTAATACTTTGCTCCTTATCTAAAACTTAATTCTGAATGTCGAGTTTAGGCAAGGAATCATTATAGTTCAATTAAGAGAGATTTAATTACCATTTTGCCATGAGCAAACTAATGACTGAGTGTTAAATAATGTTTTTTTTATTTGGAAACCACTCTGAATTTTTCTGATAAAAGTTTATATTTATCTCTAGAAAATACTAAGCTAGATTCTTTTAACCTTAACTAAATGAAGCTATTCTCCATCTATATTTCTCTCTCAGGCATTCCTTCCCTTTGCAGTTAGAGAGACAAACTTGTATGAATGAGACATGCCAGCTCTTCTAAACAGATTATCTCTGGTTAGTATTTAAGGGAGGGGGAAGAAAAGGACAAAAGCAGCTAGGGTTGTTGCAAGTATGCCCCTAGAGAAATTCCTTCTTGATGCCAGATTTGGTGACTACTTCAGGGCTGCCATGAAAAAGAATCCCTAAAGTTAAGCATTCATTACAGGTTTTGTGTTCTAATACCATTTTTCTGGAGCTGCATACTTCATGCAATCCCTTTTTAGGATCCACTATGCAGTAGAAACAGTTACTTTTCCCCATATTTTATGGTATTTCAAAAACGGTACAGCAAGGCTCCAATTTTGAAATTTGAGTGCCAAGCTTATATCCGTATTTACATGATTTCTTTGGGTATCCGAAGTTCTAATTGAATCATGTTCTGCCTTAAAGCTAAGGAGAATACAAATGCCCTGCACCTTCAAATTTCATAGTTTAATCAGTTGCACATATTACATTTCTGGCCTTGAAGTGAAAGCTGTAGGAATGCCCATGTTTCAAAGGAGGTGGGATGCACCATGCTTTGCACCATTTCTCTTGGTCTTTCATTGTGGGACTTATGGGTGGAGTGATATCTTACACATACTTGTGTCTACAACTGTGTCATATCCAGTAGGCTGTCTTTGCTTAATTGATAATCCTTTTCTTACTGTCAGTTTGCTTAGTCTTAGCTGCCATAGTGTGGTTGCCATACAGTTACAAAACACATGTGCCTTGAGTTCATGCACTTAAGGTTACATCTCTTTTACAGAATAAGCTGTTAATATATGTCAGTGTACTTGAATGATTTATGCTATTGGAGGCACTAAATTAACAGTACTTCTGAGTTAGCATCACAAGACAGTTTTGCTGCTCTAAGGCCTGAGTTATGGATGACAACTTAAAGAAATTGCTGTCATGGCCCTGGATTCTCAGTTGTTGCTGTCAGGTTCATTTCCCTGGTGAATGAAGCCAGGCTGCCATTGTGCAAAGATGGGTTCTGTCCATCTTTTTTGAGGATGATTTCCTTCCTCCTTCATTACAAACAGTAGAAGATTATTGGCATGTGCCGTAATGGTATTTGAAATTGAAGGTATATGAGGCTGGAGTATGACAGTAAGCGGGAGCTATTTTCAAAGAGGGTATTATTTCCTGTGGTTAAACTGTATTTATCAGATTTGAGGAATAATGGTGAAAGTAATTAACTTTAGTCTATAAGCATAGCTTGAGGGGTTTATTTATAAATGTTCTAAAAAATTTTTCTGTATTGGAGCTGGTACAAAACTCATTGCGGCCTTAACTGTAGAGTCGTGACTTCCAAGATTAAGGTCAGAGTTTTACTGTGAGCCCAAACTGGTACTTAGCATTATTTTTTTCCTTCCTCTATTTTTAATATTTCGGTAACGTTAATCTGCTATTTAATTTTCTGATACCACTTATAGTAAATACCAGAGCTAAAGAGAAGTAATAGATCTATGGAGAGGAATTACTGAATCTTCATTAATTTCTGCGGTCCAGCAATCTGGCCTTGTGATATTTTCCAGTTTTCTGTAAGTGTCTGGAAAAGTATTCTGAAGTGAGAGATGCAAGAATCTCAGTCTGCTCAGGCCTGTCATGCAAGACAAAGGAGGATGATCTCCTTCATGATTTAAGAGACATACGTAGACTAAATCTTGATAGCGAAGACAATTCTGCCAAGCAAACAAGAGGTAGCTGAAAATTGTAATTGGAGCTGGACAAATTTAACTAGAAAACTTGAAATAAGCTTAGAATTTTGAGTCATGGTAGCCAGGCAGTAGATCAGCTAACCAGGAGCTGTGCTAGATTCTCGTATTGGAAATCTTAAAAATTGAAGTATGCTGTTTTTTGTAAAAACTCAACCATCACTTTTGGACTTGAAGACAAAATTAACTCAGGAAATCTTAGAGTATGAAGGAATTCAGACTAGACAATCAGAATGTGTTCTTCTGGCCATTTATAGTGGGTTTTTTACCTTCTGTGAACATAGTTGTGGCAGTCATACTTTTTTTCCTGACCTTTCCCACCATACAAGGGAGTGTTTGCACTTGCTCCACTCTTTTAAAAAATGAGATGTATTTTCATCCCTTTCTTTTATGAATATCTTGTTTTGTTTGAAAAACTTCTCAAACTTTCCAGTTTTGCATCTTCCTAAGAAAATTAACTGAGAGGAATTCATTCATCTCTGTGATAGATTTAAATAGAGGTAGGGTAGTGTATTTATAGTTATTAGTCACATTAACTTTTATTCTGAAAATTGTCAAAGTCCCTGAAAATAGACTGTGACTGCTGAGACTGTATTACCAGTTAAAATATTTGATAAAATGTCTGGTCTCTGTTTTGGGCAGGAGCATACTTTGTGTTCACCGCCTAGCTGTAAATGCTGGCAACTACTTAAAACTGTGAAGAATCATATTAAGTTATTCATAAAGGAGTATTTTTGTACTATTTGTGCTAGTATTAGCAATGTTTTTACCTTCAATTGACTGTTTGTGAACAAATGAATGAATAGTTTTGTGGATATTAGGGAAGTTAATCAGTGAGATTCATTTGCAGGTGCTTTATACTTTCCCCTAGATTTGTAGACTAATAGCCCATGCCTTGCTATGGTGATTAGATTATAGGGTACTATAAGTGCATAGAGGGGCATCTAATGGACATGTGACAGATACCTAAATGCTCTCTTAGGGAGATTGTAGTCTCCAGCTATGATACTGTAAACTGCACCTTTCAAGCAAATTTCTCTTCTTCTATGAAACCCTTTGGTCAAATGTCAGAGTGTCCGCAAAGATGCGGCAGTTTTTAAAACAAACTGAAAAAGGCATAACCCAGAACAACGGGCTCATGCAAAATGACAGAAGTGCTTGGTTAGTTCCTTTTTCCATTGTGCTAAAAGTTGAAAATGTAGGAAGACGGGAGCAGGAGTTTTTCATTACTTGACACACACAGATCAGAGCATGTAGTTGATGATAGCTTAGAAGAGAATCTCAAAATATAAATACCTGTTTCCTTTCAGCTGAATACAACTGTGCCTTTAACCCTTGGAGCAGAGGTATGCAGCAAGAGAGAAAGGGTAACTTAAGGAATTAGACACTTTTTTTTGTCCCTGGGTTACACCTCCACTCCCTCTAATGCACATTCAAAGTTTAGTTTGCAGAAGGGCAATGATTCCCTCTTGCCATCAGTGCTGCAAGTAATCTATTGCATTAATCAGCCAGCTAGTGTGAAATGCATGGGGAGTGATTATACTATCATACACAATACAATCAGCATGAAGCACTTGTCAAGACCAATGCAACAAAGTTTAATTCAGTAATAGAATAAATTAGAGAAAAATGAAACATTCTGTTCTCCAAGAAACACAGCACCCATAGCAAGCCTTTTTTTCTGAAGGCCGCATAGAGAAACCAGAGTGCATTAAGGAATTCTTTTTATGAATAAAATTGCAACTTGGATCCAACTGAATGCCAAGAGTACTTTTCCTTGGGGTTCTTATCAAGGAGAGAACAACACTGAAGTGCTTTGCCTATCTTCACTATTCCATAAAAGCAGCTGTTTAATTGGAGCATTCTCCAGTGGGATTTCTGATTATGCTTTGTTCTAATGGAGGTCTCTCCATTTCTGGAGGAGGGAGGTGGCTTTGCCAGTCATTCTGAAGGCACTTGTCCTTCTTGTTGAGAAGCAATAAATATCATACGCTACCTTCTTTGAGGTTTCCAAGTGACTGTCCCAGTGAAAGTGCATATGCGTTTAAAAAACAGATGTAAACCACTTAAAAATCCTTTGCTGACACTTCTATTTTAAAGGGGTCATAGGTTCTGTCTCCTATAATTGTTTCTATTCTGGCACTTCTAATGCTGGAAAATGATGCTTTTGTAATAGAATTGATTAGGCTCAAATGGAGCACAGTGGCAAGTGTGCAGCAAGTGCTGAAGCTGATTTGTCTGTTGCACAAAGGGAATGATCTTGATTACCTGGCTCCACTTTCTTTGAAATAATCAAATGTTACTAACCTGGTAGCTTTTGGGTTTTTAGTTTTTTAAGAAAGAGACATGCATTAATGGGAAGAGCAAAGACATGTCAAACGTGCATCAGTTTCTTGCATATTTTAATTTTGCAAATGAATGGATTGATCTTAAGTATATTAAACATAAAATTCCAAGGCAAAGGCCAAGTTTCAGCCACTGATTACACAGGTATTGTAAATGAGGAAACACTGACCCAAACTTAGCTACACAGCAGCCCTGACAAGGTAGCATAATATTTCTAGGAAAAGCAGATTTCTTGGGAAGACTGTAATCAAATAGTCAAACAGAATTGTACGCTGGATCTTCAGTCATGCTCAGTGTCCTAGCCCCCACTAAAACTGTTTCCACCACCACCCTCCCATTTACTGGGACAAGAGTAAAATATAATGGGATTTATGAAAACCGAGCAATGCTTAATCTCTTGGGAGAGTCTGTATACATTCCTTGCACTTTCTTTGGCTTCATGAATACATGTATACACAAGATGTGTAATTATTACAACACCTACTTTTACAGTGACTGAATACTTCTTAATGTTTTTCATTTTGCATGTTTAAATCCTAATCAGTGTAAAGGCATGCTGTTCCTTTCTCCCTCATGAATTCAGAGGTATGGATGTCTACTGAGAAATAAAAAAGTACTGATGTTCCCCCTGTATGTACAAGGCATGCATGCATTGTGTAAAGCAGTAATTTAACCTATTTCTTTGTGGTGTGAGGTGCACTAAAGATGAATGACAACCGTGCATTTTCAAAAAGAGAGCTATTTGAACCAAAGGTCTGTTTTGGCAAAGCTGGCTTTTTCCAGGTCAAAAGGATTAATGTTGAACCAAAATAGGCAATTCCTCACTGCAATATGACAGTTCTAACATTTATTCGCTTGTGAAATTAATATTAAATTGCAGTCACAGCATGACTTGTCTTCCAGTTATCTTCTGGGGGAAAAAATTTGCATATTGGTTTGTGATATTTTGCCACTGTGCTGTGAGGAGCTTCATATTGGAAAGACATGGGTCACAGTCAAGGGATCCAAATCAGAACTTTACTTTTGGTTTAGTTTGGGGGGGATGTGTCAGCCTTCTGAGATCCAGTATGAAAAGATATCTGGTGCCTGGGGAAAGGGAGACAGGAAAAAGCAAGCTGTGTTAGAAAAACAGAATATGTAAGCACAAATGCATTCTCTGTTTGTTTTTTTTTTCTTTTTTTTTTTTTTCCATTTAATGAGACATTTGTTCATATTGCTGGTGACATTGGTGACATCATTAAATCTAGTCAAACAGGTAAACTTACTTGAGAATGCCAGGAATGTATTTTGGGAAACTTCTTTTGAGTATAGGCTGTTGCGAACAGCAGTTTCCAGGCTGAAATCACTAGAAATGGATTTAGATACGTTCCCCACAAATTAATTACAAGTAGCTGCCCTTTATTTTTCCATAAGCCTTATCTGTAGTAAGGGCTAAGTGTGATTAGCAGTTTCCCCATATAGGAGCCATTAGGCAGAAAATAGAGAATCTCTTGTTTGAGGCCATTGTAAACTTTCAGGTTGGTGGTGACATTTTAAGGGCCAGCTCATGAGGGCTTCCACTGAGCAGCATCAGAGTGAAATAGGAAGAATATCCTCCGGGCTCCTTCCAGTTGGCATGTGGTAAAATCTGGGAACAAGAGAACGTTTTCCTCAGACTTTCCTCTTCCTCAGCACTAGGAGCAGGACAGGAACCAGTGAATTGAAAGAGCCAGAATGGAGCAGATGTCAGGGGAGGGGGAAGGTGCTTGAGGAGAAGGAGGAGGAAGAAATATGAATACAGGCAAACACACACATGCTGGGGGGGGGGAGATCACACACATACACACAAAAACTTGAAACCTAAATAGGCTGAAGAGTATGGGGTCATTGGCATTACGCTTCCTTCTCCCAGATGGTAGCATTTGTAGCACTACAGGAGCTGAGCCTGAGGCTCTTTCTGTTCCCTTCTCTTCTCAGTGGGGGAGTTTTGTCTCTCACTCCTCTTTCTGCAGGGAATCGGGCAGCCATGAAAGCTGGGCAAGATCTCAGATGTGCATGCAGCTCGCCCTGAAGTCACCGAGAGCAGGGTGCAGTTGATCTATTGAAATTTCAAAGTGGTTTGTGTGGGGTTTATTAGAAATACACTTGTCCTTGTGCTTCATTTGCATAAAAATAGCTTGGATTTCTGAGACAATTGCTGCTAACAATGTAGTTATGCTTGACATAGTTTCCCTCTTTAAACCAAAGAAGTTTTTAAAGGATTTTGGTACTTTGGGGTATCTCTTACCTTTTCTGCCTCTTGGATGTACCGCATGCATAGTGGAGCTTCTGAAGGCGGCAAGTGAATTCCTTTGCTTCTAGTGGTGTTTTTGAGATGCAGAAAAAGAAAAGGCCACTCATTTTGTAGGGGCATGGTGTAATCAATAGTGTGCATTCCGCCTTGCTGGATGGTTGAAATACTTACCACATGTGGTTAAGATATTCCACTTTGCTCTTGCTTCAGTCTGAAAACACTGGGAATCTGGTTACAAAGTATTAAATTAGCTTTTTTTTTTTTTTAGATGATGAGAAGTACAGTGTCTCCTCAGTGCCCTAAAGTAATACTTGATTTTGAAAATAAATAAGTAAGCCCAAGATAACTATTCTACAAGGCTTTCCAACATGCCCCATCTTCTGGGGTTTTTTTGTACATTGCAAGAAATATAGTCCTTTTGTCTTAGGCAGTGCTGAATGCATTGATGCTTAATAATAAGAACCAGTTGTAATGCCATCCAGAGGGACCTGGACAAGCTAGAGAAGTGGGCCCATGTGAACCTCATGAGGTTCAACAAGGCCAAGTGCAAGGTCCTGCACCTGTGTCGGGGCAACCCCTGGTATCAATAGAGGCTGGGGGATGAAGGGATTGAGAGCAGCCCTGCAGACAAGGACCTGGGGGTATTGGTGGGTGAAAAGCTGGACATGAGCCGGCAATGTGCGCTCGCAGCCCAGAAAGCCAACCGTATCCTGGGCTGCATCAAAAGAAGCGTGGCCAGCAGGTCGAGGGAGGTGATTCTGCCCCTCCGCTCTGCTCTGGTGAGACCCCACCTGGAGTACTGCGTCCAGCTCTGGAGTCCTCAGCACAGGAAAGACATGGACCTGTTGGAGCAGGTCCAGAGGAGGGCCACAAAAATGATCAGAGGGATGGAACATCTCTCCTACGAGGACAGGCTGAGAGAGTTGGGGTTGTTCAGCCTGGAGAAGAGAAGGCTGTGGGGAGACCTTACTGTGGCCTTCCAGTACTTAAAGGGGACTTATAAGAAAGAGGGGGACAGACTTCTTAGTAGGGCCTGTAGTGATAGGACAAGGGGTAACGGTTGTAAACTGAAAGAGGGTAGATTCAGACTAGATATAAGGCAGAATTTTTTTACGATGAGGGTGGTGAAACACTGGAACAGGTTGCCCAGAGAGGTGGTAGATGCCTGTCATGGTTTAGCCCCAGTCGGCAGCTAAGCACCACGCAGCCGCTTGCTCACTCCCCCCCGGTGGGATGGGGGAGAGAATCAGAAGAGCAAAAGTAAGAAAACTCGTGGGTTGAGATAAGAACAGTTTAATAATTGGAACAAAATAATAGTAATAATAATAATGAATTATAATGAGAAGGAAAACAACGAGAGAGAGAGAAAGAGAAGAACAAAACCCAAGGGAGGGGAAAAAAGAGGAAAAAAAATGATAATAATAATAATAATTTAAAAAAAATGATACAACCGCTCACCACCCGCCGACCGACGCCCAGCCAGTCCCCGAGCAGCGATCGCTACCCCCTGGCCAACTCCCCCAGTTTATATACTGAGCATGACGTCATATGGTATGGAATAGCCCTTTGGCCAGTTTGGGTCAACTATCGTGGCTGTGCCCCCTCCCATTTCTTGGGCACCTGGCAGAGCATGGGGAGCTGAAGAAAAAAAAAGTCCTTGACCAATGTAAATACCGCTTAGCGACAGCCAAAACATCAGTGTGTTATCAATATTATTCTCATACTAAAATCCAAAGCACTGCACTATACCAGCTACTAGGAAGAAAATTAACTCTATCCTAGCTGAAACCAGGACAATGCCCCATCCCTGAAAACATTCAAGGTCAGGTTGGACGGGGCTCTGAGCAACCTGATCTAGTGGAAGATGTCCCTGCTCATTGCAGGGGGGTTGGACTAGATGACCTTTAAAGGTCCCTTCCAACCCAAACCATTCTATAATTCTATTCTATAATTTGACTCTGTTTGGGGAGTGAAGCGTGTTGAAGAGTGTGTCTAAAGAAAGTCATATGATTTGATTTTAAAAGAAGTTTGTAAAAATAATATTGGCTTTATTCACTCCCATGGCAAGTTTCGGACATTTAAAACAAACAAACAAACAACAACAACAAAAAAACCCCCCACCCAAAACACAACCAAAAAAAACTCAAAACAAAACCCCAAAACCCCCACAAACAAAAAACCAGCAAAACAGCATGCTCTACTGTATGTAACTACTGTGCGGTAATAATCTGCATTAGTGTAGTGTCTCTCTGGTGTTCTGCACTGTACCATATCTTATTTTGTTGTGGTTTTCAGATTTCTTTGATATTACTTCCCCATTCCATGTCGGCCTGAATAGCAGTGGACTTACAACCTTAAGGATCAAGCTCTGTTTCCACTGGCTCCTGTGCTGTGGCATGCCGACATACTGAGTTACTTTAGGAATGAATATAATGTGATGGCCTGTGCTCTGGGTATCCATTTTGCATTCTTAGTTAGTAAAAGAATACTTGAATATTCTATTATCTTAGAAGAACCAGCTGCATTTTTATTCTTTTTTTTTTCTTTTTTTTTCAACCTGTCATGAAGATTGCATAGTTTAAGCATATTCTTTAAATCTCTTGTAGTGTATAAGGCACATTCTTAATGAGCAAATGAACTGTTGCTAAACAGTACTTTCAGATGTCTTCATGCTTTTGTCAAAGTTCACACTGATGAAGAGACAGCCGATTTAGAGAAAAATCTTTTTATTTGAAAATTGTTGCTAGAGACCCTGATATATTTATGCCTGCTCTGCTATATAGTGTCAGGGAGCAGTTTCTAAAGTGATGGTATATGTGAAACATCAGTGCAAATTAGCTTTCACTTCGAGCTCTGTAAACAGAAAATGTAAAACAAATTTTCTAGTGTAACCAAATTACTGAAGTAGTAGCAGTAAAAATATCTTATTCCTATTAGATTGCACAAAACCAGTGTTTACTGGATCTCTGAGGTCCAGATGTGTTTGGGAATTAGTTATATGATCAGCAGTGCTTCTGCTGGGTTTTGAGTGTGGAAGTATATGTTTACAAAATACAGGTCTTACTAATGCACTTGTTTGGTCCCTGTAATGTGAAACTGGAAGATACATAGTTCTTGTTTGTAGAAAACAACATTTGCTTCTGGTACAAAAATTAGAAGAAATCTTGGGTAATTTCCTGCTGTGACTTTATGTGAATTCTTGTTTGCTTTTGACTTATGTTCCTGTCTGATGGGCCATACATCATGAACTATGGATTTTCTAATACAAAAGACCCACTTAATGCCTTTTAATTGAGAAGGTTGGCTTGATCCAGTCTTTCAACTGCTTCAGATGGGCCGCACCAGCTCCAAGATTCTGTGTCAGGAACTCAGTCTGCCTGGTGTTAGGCATAGCTGGGAAACAAGCAGTGTAGCCTTCGAGGGGAGAAAAAAATGTTACAGTATAACAAGTTTGCAATTAGTCATTGGCTGCTGCATTTTTAATAGAAAACATAATTTAGCAATTTTTTTTTTAAATCAGGTGCTCTATGGATGTGTATAGTCTTAAATCCCCACTGCAAGTTGGAGCAGAAGGCCAGTTGGCTAAAACAGCTGAAAAAATGGAACAGTGTGGATGTTTGTCCCTGGGAAGATGGAAACCATGGAAACGAGCTGCCCAATTTAACCAATGCTTTGCCTCAGGGTGCAAATGCTAACCAAGGTGAGCCTAAATATATGCACTGACTGCAACATATAATATGGCCTCTATCTTATATACTCTAGCCTTGCAGAATTCAGCACTCTTTCCTGGGACAAGTAACTTTCTTGTTGAGGATTGACCAGCCAAATTTATTTTCACTAATACTATCCTTGCAGAAAGGATAAATAGGGTTTTTTTTGTGCTGGGGCTGCAATGTTTTCAAAGCAAGTATTTGTGCTTAGTTAGGTCTTCTAACTTTTCACTTGGTCCTTCTAAATACTTGTTGCATGAAAATTGGATGTCCCTGAAGTACATCATGTAAAAGCCTGTTGTTTCTTTGCTTGACTGTAATCTTATATCCCTTCTGGTGTTGGGGTTTTTATTTTGTTTGCAGTTACAAAGCCTTTGATACTTACTTAAAGGGAGATCTGTTGTAACTGCATTAAACTGAGTGTGTGAGAAACTAAAGCAGCTATCTGTGGGATGTGCTCTGTGTTGTGCAGTCTGCATTGACAGGTGTGTGGGGCGGTGCAGAGGCGACACTGCCTTCTTGGAGGAGGTGTCTCTTCTTACTCGATATGACGCTTTCTAATCTAAAATGTGATTATCAAATCTGACAGAAGCCTTCTGCAGTCATCTTCAAGCAAAGATTGCTACTTAGCTAATAACTGAGGAAGATGCAGGATATTACCTGGGAAAAAAACCCTCATAATCCTCAAAACCCTCAGTATTTCGATACATTATTCATATAATCATGACAAAATTAAATGCTTGTGGGAGGTGGCAGATTTGGGCTTAGATGGGTTTTTCCTTGTTTCTTTTTCTTGGAAGATTACCTCTGAAGGTAATAGACTTGGTTCATTTTTAAATCTTGCAGCTAGCTGGGGACAGAAGTTCATTCAACATATAACTTCCTACAGAGGTGTATTGCTTTCTGGATCTCGTGATGTTCAGCTCAACCTGGGCAGGCTAGTGGCAACTCTGACACAGCATTTCAACATTCATAGACACGGTGCCATGTTGACAGAGCACTTTTGCCATAGGAAGATGTCCAGTAAGGATTATGTCAGTCCCACGGCCTCAGTACCTCGCTTTCTTTGCAGTATTTGTATATGTTTATGACAAAAAATTATACAAGTGCTCAAAGTTAATGTCACTTCTCAAAGAGAACAACTAAAAATCTTTCATGCGATGTTTATCTGTCCCTCATCCTAATAGCTCTGGGTCTGAGAAGGAGAGAAGCTGGGGATGCTTGAGTAGCTGTGTGCCATATACTTTCTAGTTTGTTTTTAGGGGAGTTCTGTACGTGCTGTTTAATGTCCTTAATCTCTAGCTGTTCCCTTTGCAAAGTCCTATTTAGCATTAGCCGTTCTGGTTTGTAGATCTCTTTTTCTGAATGCAAAGTGAATGGCACACACTTCATCCGAGCTGTTGGGTAATAGGATGTGAAATGTCATCTGCGGGCTGCTCCTTGTGGAGGGGGGCAAGGCAGGCTGCCCTCAGTTGGGGGTTGGTGAATAGGCAGAAGACAAGAATACTGTGAATGACTGATTCACATATGAATGACTAAAAGCTGATGCAGCTTTCTGAACTTGTGAAAATGACAGCTTCATCGAACAGGCCACATCGGACGGTGTTCACTCGAGCCATAGAGGCATGTGATCTGCACTGGCAGGACAGCCACTTACAGCACATTATCAACAGTGACCTATACACCAACTACTGTTACCATGACGACACTGAAAACTCGCTCTTTGACTCTCATGGGTGGCCCCTCTGGCATGGTAAGTGGCTAAACCGGAAAGACGTTTCCATGACTTGCTGCTTTGTTCAGTTTCTATGGCATTATTTTGGGGGGATGGTGGGGAGATGAATGAAAAGCCTGGCAAAAAGAACAGAGGCTCCCTTGAAATGCTGGCTCAGAAGTAGTCCTTTAAGTCTCTCTTGCATAGTTTTAAAAATAAAACAAAGAAAACAAACAAAAAAGCCCTTTTGAGTAACCTAGCAAAACAGGCCATTGCAGACATGGAAGCATTGCTATTCCTCAATTATTTTCTCCATTTTAGAACATGTTCCTACAGCCTGTGCGAGGGTGGACGCATTACGATCTCATGGATACCCACGAGAAGCACTGAGGCTAGCAATAGCTATTGTTAATACACTAAGAAGGCAGCAGCAGAAACAGCTGGAAATGTTCCAGGCTCAGAAGAAAGGTAAATGTGGGGAAGAGAGAAGGGTAAAGGACATGACAAGGTGACAATAACACCAGACTGGAACTTTGCATGAGAAAACTGCTTTTGAAACTAAAGCAAAAGAGGTGACTTTAACTCTTCAGTCCAAATGATCATAGTGGTAATGTCACATTCTGGATGTTGGAAGTTTTTTTTAAGCTGGGTTGTGAGCTCTGCAAGGCAAGGACTCTGTTCTGCCTTCTGCAATACATCTGACATGATGGGGCCTTTATCCCGATCAGGGTTTTTGGTTACACAGTGTAAATATTCATCCCGTGTAATTTATAGGCTTTTAAACAGAGCTTTGCATTTGGCACGTCAGGTATTTAAAATAATTTTTTTCCTCTGACGTATAATTTAGCAGAGCTATATATTTCTGAGGTGGAAGCCTAAAGTTGACGTTGAGGGTAACAACAAGGCAAAGTCTGCACTACAGAAATTCATCACATTTGGCAGTTTGTTCCAAAAGTCTCTTATGATGCTTAAAACTTTAGTGGATTCACATCGCTGGAAATGAGATTTTTGAAACACTGGCTTTATAAAATGTTCTGTGGTGTTCCTTTGAGCACTACCCCTATTTTTTGAAGGAACATTCTATCAAAAATAATCTTGCACTGAACTTTGTCATAAGTTTGAAGAAGTAGTGGAAGAAGAAAGGGATGGCTTTGTGGTTAAAGAATGCACGTGGAAAAACTGGAATTACGTTCTCAGCTACTACAAGAACACCTTTCATTCAAATTTTATTTTAGATCTTTGTTGCTACTCTTAACTATGTGTATCCTCATGCATTGTAGGCAAAAATACCAGTGTGAAGTCATGTGTGTAAATTTTTCAAGTGTATGTGCAGGTGTTTTCCCAGAAATTATCATTTAGAAATTGAAGTGAAGACAAGCTAGACACCTGACTGAAAAAAAATTAGCTGGCAGTTCTTATGTGCCTCCATTTCCATTTCACGGTACCCAAGGTAGTACCATTTCCATTTCAAGGTACTTCCACGGTACCCAAGGAAGAAGTTTTGAGCACTATTGTGGATCCTAGATTTGAATAAAACTTAAAAGCACTTTGTATTATTACTTAGGAGAATTTTTCTGAGTCTTTTTATCATGTAATATATCTTTCCTTAACATGTGTTCCCTTAAAAGCTTTGCATATTTTCCAGCTTCTCAGACTGGGGAGGTAAGAAGGGAGGGGGCTATGTCAGTGTGTGTATGTGTGTGCATACCGCTGACAGGTGTGAAGGGTCTGCTGCAAGTGTGCTGGTCGTAGTACTGCTCCTTCTCATTTCCAGTTGCTAATGCAGTATCTAGACATTCAATACTTCTGTTAAGTTCCTTTCCCTGTGAGCAGTTTCTATAGCTGTCAACTAATATTATGCTATTATAAAAAAATTGAGTGTATGAAATGCGATTCATCCTACCCCAAAACAAAGAAGTTTGTCATTTCTATGTTGTTACTCACTGCTTTTGGGGTTTTTTTCCTCTTATGTTTGGAATTTTAAAAATATTCTTTTAATACTGCAAAATATGCTGGTCTTCTCTATAAGCAGATTAATTCTGCAGCAATAGCCCAGCTTTAGGTTTCAGTTCAGCAACCACCACATGCTTCTACTTAGCTTTCATTCATGTGACTGATCTGACGTCCATGGAACCACTTGCATGATTTAAAGTTAAATGTCTATATGAATGGAGGGCTGAAGCCTTTGTTTGGCATGACACAAGTGAAGCTCATAAGTAGACACAATAGATGAAATGGAATATAAGTGAGTCAGTAAGAAGTCACTGATATTAATCCTTTTTGGTAATATTACGTGCTTCTGCCTGTTGTCTTTAGCACATGCTATTTGTTAGTAAGACAATTATTTACTTGTTTGTTTTTCATATTATATATCAGTTGATTCTTTAAGAAAAAGCCACCCTCCTGAACACTCAGTTCAACAGTGTGGCTGTGTTTCACTTTGTAGCCCCACACATTTAAATAGGCAAGAAGCAAGTTTTTAAAGCTTTGTGATAATACATATGGTTACTCAGAAAGATGGCACTTTGTGAACGAGAGAGAGCATAGGCAGGTACAAGTTAGTGTGTAATAGGCAAAGAAACAGAGCATCCGTAATGGCTTGTATACAATTTTTAAATGGTCACCCATAATGTGTCTGATCTCTCATAGTTCAGCCACGTGTATGTGTCTAGGAGAAAAAAGTTGGGAGTTGGAGTCAAAGGGGAGCTACTGCCATAAGATTCTTAGTAAAAAAAGGGATTTGGGGCATCTCTAACCTCTGTTACACAGCCACACTTCCTTCAATTCATTGTGCTAAACAATTTTTTTCATGTTGTAACTGACTGATGGATGAGGGCTACAAAACAAAGTATCCATGAAGGTATTTGTTGACTGAAACTTTAGAATGACAAAAAAATGTACTTAAAGGACAATTTTTTCTCATATACCTCATTTAAACACTTTATCCTTTTTTTTTTGTTTTCTTTTTTTTTTTAGGAGCTGTCATCCTGAGTTTATTACTTCAATAAATATTTAGATGCAAAGATAAGCTTATATTTTATTTATTAAAATGGAACATTTTAGACTATTTTAATTTATTTCAGTGCCATCAGATTCACTTAAAATGTAAAAATGGTACTGTGTCTTTTGAGTGAGGAAACAGTTGTGAATATTTTACAAAAAAAGTCTTTGCTATAATTTTTCAGCAGACATTTTCAGAAGAGTTACTGGTATCAAGTAAGAGATTTCAAAAGATACTGCAGTTGAAATTTTTGACCCATAATGCACTTTGCTAGTGCTCAAAATGTTTGGCCTTCGTCCATTTTCTTTTTTTCCTCTTTTAACATATTCACAAAGGGCAATGAATTCACCCTGAAAGATACTATTTTCTCCTTCTAAGCAGAAGCTACTGGAAATACTTCGAATTCTGTACTGAGAGCATTTTAATCAGTTTTACTTCTATAAATGTTTTGAGGGGCTAACATGCGCTCTCTTTCCCTCCCTCCTCCCTCCATCTTTTCTGTCACAGAACTTCTCCACAAAGGAGTAACCTCAATAACGAATCTTGAAGGTTGGGTGGGACACCCTTTGGATCCAATTGGCACCCTCTTCAGTAGCCTGATGGAAGCCTGCAGGGTGGATGATGAGAGCTTCCATGGATTCTCAGACTTCACGGGTAAGGCCATGCAAAGGGAGCAATCTTCTCTAAGTCTTCAGTAACTGGAGGCATTTTTCTATCTTGCCTTTCTGAATTAACTTTGAAGCCAGTGTCTTTATAGTATAAGAACTCACATTTGCATTCCCTAAGAACACATGAGGAAGAGAAAATGTTTAAAGGAAAATTTTGTTATAAGTTATATGAAAGCACTTCAAAAATTACCAGTTACTCATTCTTGAAGACAATTCTGTATTTCGCGCTTGAAATAAAACTGAATAAGACTTTATAGCAGCAACCCTCTCCACATACGTTGCTCTGTCCTCTTTTTGAGAAATTACAGGAAATCACAGAATTGTTGAGGTTGGAAGGCTCCCCTGGAGATCGTCTAGTCCACCTGCTCTGCTCAGAGCAGGGTCACCTAGAGCAGGTTGCCCAGGACTGTGTCCAGTTGGGTTTTGAATAACCCCAAGAACACCGTACAACCTCTCTGGGTGACCTCTTGCAGTGTTTGACTATCCTCACAGTAAAAAAGTGTTTTCTTATGCTCAGATGGAATTTCCTGTATTTCAGTTTGTGCCCATTGCCTCTTGTCCTGTCACAGGATACCACTGAGAAGAGTCTGGCTCTGTCTTCTTTACATTCTCCCATCAGATATTTATACATTTTGGTAAGATCCTCCTGAGCCTTTTCTTTTCCAGGCTAAACAATCCCAGCTGAGCAGAGGGGAAGGATCACCTCCCTCAATCTGCTGGCAACGCTCCTCCTATGCAGTCCAGGATGTTATTTACAAGTGTACATAATACTTCGAATTGATGACAAAACACTTAAAATTTATAACATACATGGTCTATAAAGGTTATGAATTGGAAAATAGTGTTGCAGTATTGATACATGATTTAGGACAAGATGTGTATGCCCATTTTAACTTCAGTATTTGCTTTCCAGGAGCTTAACTGATTTATTCCTTATTCTCAGTCTCTTTCCACCTCTGCGGTGGTTTCTTATCACCTTCTGTGTGGTCAGAAACTCGATTCATCCCTCTACCTACAGCTCTTTTATATGCACATCCCCAATCTTCTTGGGGCTTCACCTCAAAACTCATTTTATTCAATTAGATTTTCTTCAATAAACTTCTAATCCCATATCCACCAATTCTGGAAGAACTTTAATTAAAATAAATCAGATTCTTTGCAATTAGAAGAAACCAAAACAACCCCATGAAATAAAAGTAGTGTGTGTTGAAAAGTTAATTCCCCCTACACATGCATATGCAATCTACCAAATGCATTCTGCCTTCTCATTTGCTGCAGCTGTCCATCTCCTTACATCTGTACATTACAACTTTTTGTTCCCAAACTAGACTGTAAACTGCTAGAGGTTGGAATAGCATTTTGTCATATGGTGTATCTGTGAAGTGCCAAATGAATCAGTAGTACTCTTTAAAGCAATTTATGGCTTGGTCTGTGTGGAATTTACAAGTAATCTTTACTAAAGGTAGCACTTCTAGTGTTAATAAAAGTCAGAAACATTATACATGTTTATCATAAATACAACTGTAACAAATAAAAAAGCATGAAAAGAGCTCTAGCAAACAGGATGCTTTAAAGTTGTGGAGTTCCCAGGCCTACTGTATTTGCACAATCCTAATAGCTTCAACTGAAATCTATGCAGGTGTATAAGCACTTTCCCTTTCCACTTATACAACATCAAAGCTTTAAGGAGATACGGAAATCGGTGGGGAAAAAAATTGAAATAGATCTTCCAATTTTGGCCTCATTAACACAAAGCTGGAGAAACTGCCTTTCTCCAAATCATGCAGTTTAAAATGAAAACTTTTATTTTTACTTGAGTGGGTTTTTTAAAACCTAATTGTTTTGTGTATTTCTGACATGTGGAATTGGATCAGGTAGTTTAGATTGGATCATTGGATCTTGAGATTGCACTAGTAATTTAAATAATTTTTAAAAATGAATACTGACAGAGGAAGCATTTGTAAATGTGGCATTATAGGCAGATTATGGATTAGAATGATTTCCTGATGTGTTGTTCTTTGTGTCACCCTTTACAGAGAACATGGGGCAATGCAAATCTCTGGAGTACCAGCAGCTGCCTGCACACAAGTTCTTAGAAGAAGGGGAATCTTATTTAACGCTGGCTGTGGAAGTAGCATTGATAGGGCTGGGACAGCAACGAATAATGCCAGATGGCTTGTATGCACAAGAGAAGGTTTGTCGAAATGAGGAGCAGCTCATTTCTAAGCTACAGGAAATTGAATTGGATGATACTTTGGTGAAGATTTTTCGAAAACAAGCAGTCTTCCTATTAGAAGGTAGCTCAATGTAGATGCTAACTGCTTCTTTAAACTGTCTTCACTTACACAAGGCCACTGAATTAGTATTCCAGTGGAAACTGCCTTACATACTTAAGATGGTTTTTGATGTAGAACTCCAGCAAAATTTTATTTCCAGTCTCTTACGAAAATCAAACATACTTCAGATATCACATGACTTTAGAGATAAGGCATCTACTGACCCATAAGCCTTTCATTTTAATTTTTATTGCATTTTGTTCTTTAGATTTGTTGCTTGTCATAATCTCAGTATCCTAATTATACAACCCAGGCTCACAATTAAATAATATAGACATCAATTATCATCAACAGTTCTTGGGTAGCAAATTTCTAAATGTCACTTGTATCCTGAAAAAGGACTGGCAGCTTTGTAAATGTATGAAGATTTTTACCTCTGTTCCCAAGTGAATTGCTCAGAAAATTCACTTAGAATTGCTGGGACAGAAATATAACATTTTCTTTGTATCAATTAGGAAAATTACTTGCTTCTGAAGTTTGTAGCATACATGAAAATTGAAATATATGGTCAACTATTGAGGCTTAAGGCCTGGTCTTGTGACTAAATTTTGATTAAGACAACTTGTGTTTGGGAATTAGCCGATGTATTGCAATAAAATCTGTACAAAAAAGTGCATGCTTTTGCCTTAGCTTTTAAAAAGGCTTAACATATAGCACTTAAGCCTCATGTTCAGAGAGTAGTCTTGTGGGTTCTAAGGTTGTCTTTCTAGTTTTTGGTTTTTTAAATGGAAGAAAAAAATGTAAAGGAACCAATTAGCTAAAGGCATGGTCCAAATTTTGAGTGCTTGCTCAAGGGATGGTAGGGGGTGTGATACTGCTCTAGGTAAGTTGTGAAGACTGTTACACAGCAGTCAGGTTTTGCTTTCTTTCTGTAAGACATTTGTCTTTTAAAACTACTTCTTTAATGGAAGAGATGCAATATGTTGTTTAGGGTTCTCAGCTTTGAGTCACTATTATTGCCCAGATCCTTAAAGACTTTGGTACCTACTGATGGTGCCATTTGAAACTGCAGAGAAGCTGACCATAGGGAGAGTTTCCATTATGGTGTGGCTGTAACCGTTGCTTTATGGCCTTTGGACAAGAACAGCTTCTTGCTGGATCCAGCTATTAACCACCATAGAGGGATCCTATGGATTATAAAATCAATTTGCTGCATCTATTTACTGGTAAGGATGCTTTATGAGGAAAAGGCAGGATTTCTCTCAAGTATTCTCTGATACTTCTAGTTTACTACTTTGATCACTGATATTCTTTTTGTTTTCTTAGAGTAGTAAACAAGTGATCATAGCAGGAAATCTGCTAAAATAACTACCTACAAAATTGCTGTGATGAGCAGTGTGCAATGATGGTCTTGCATTACTGTATGCTGAGAAATCTGGCTTTTCTGCAATAGCTTTAGTTTACTCCAGGTTAGGCAGAAACTGCCAGCTCACATGGAGGAAAAACTGTGCAGTGATTTAAGATCCTAATCATATCAATTGTGTTTTTATAGTTAAAGTCCTGTAGATATAATAAAGAAAGCTTAATCCAATATTAAGCTGATTTCTATGCTGTTAATGCAGATTAATGCATGCTGTATGTAGCTGCCATTTGAATGCGTGGGAAAGCAGAACATAAGACTGTGTTGCAAGAAGTGTTCTAATTTTTTGCTTGACTGCTAAGTTAATGGCAGAATATATTTTCATATAAATGCTTTGTCATGTATTCTTCGTGTCCTAACTGAGTTTCTGACTGGACCACCAACTGGCAAACGTACATGAAATGGCTTCTTTCATTGAAGCAATGCCAGCTAGTTTTGAATGGCTTTCAACTTCATTTTAAATGATTGAGAGACACACTGTCACCTACTTAATCTTCATTGATGTTTCCTTTGTGATCAGCCCCAGTCTTCAGAAATGCCCACCCTATGGAGCTCAGATTTTTTTCATGCCTAGTGATTTTTATCTTTGCATTTTGTGCTAAGGCACCAGTCAGAAAAACATTGCTGAAACAGCTGTGCTGGTCCAAGTTGTTACCATCTCTCTCTCATGTAGTTCATCATCCTCTGCAGTAGAAGTGGTTGAATAAATTTTGTGAGTACTCCTCATCTGCTTCAGTGTAGGGTCAGCCATGTTAGTTTGAACCACTGCTGGAAGCTATGACACGTGTGACTGCAGTGAAGAAGTGTGCTCACACATTCGTCCATCCAAGTGTGGTGGGTTGGAATCTCTAGTAGAAGAGGAAGTAGTAACTTCTAGGACTGCTGGCTGCTATTTGTGTAATAATTGTCCAATAATACTTAATGTAAGATTCTTATTCTGTATCTTGCAACATTTAATGCCTGAACCTCTAGCTGCTGAAGTAAAAAACTGCATGACACAGTTTTCCTATTAATAGGAATAACAGTCTTAAGGTTGCAGGAAAAATGTAAAAATGTGATTCATATGCACCGTGAACATTCAGAACTCAGCAAGCAAATAATTGCATTTAATTTTTTTAAAATCATCATTTCTGTTGTCAGTCTTGACACTGCTGTTATGAATTTGAAGTGCTGCACTGAGTGTGAGCAAAATCCATTGCCCCAACAATGGGAATAGTTTCCCCACAACAAATAGAATTTTTAAGATCATGTGGCTATAATGGACTAACAAAAGCAGCTTTGGTGGAAGATCTGACCTAGTCTTCTCTGGAGACCAAGTCCAGACTAAAGGGTTATTTAAATGCCTAATGTCAGGTGAGACATTAATAGGGATCAGGCGCTGCCGTAGTAATTGGTCATGTAACTTCAATTAAAGATACATGTTTTTCCACTGTAACCAATTTTTTTTTTCTTCTGGATTTGTGATAAAGCAATTATGCGCCAACAGAGGGTGCATAGGGATTCATGTGCACAATATAACTGTGCAGAGGCAAAGCTAGGATTATCACCTTCTACTTTTGCATACCATAGACTTGCTGAATGAGCCCCATGGAGCCCTGGGACCATTCTGTCATTTGTATGTGCAGTGGTAGTGTGCTTAGTACTATACAATTTGCAGTCTGTCTTGTTGTCTCAAAATATATGGTATTTAATATACTTGTAATATATTTCACAAAAATATCAATGTAACTTTACCTTTTGTACAGCAAACCGTCTCTGAATATCAGTTCTAACTCAAGATATAGTAAATGTTTTTAAAGGTCCAGAAGTTGGGTTTTAACGGTCTGTAAAGACTGACATTCTCTTTCTCTTTCCCACAGCTGGACCATATAGTGGTTTAGGCGAAGTCATTCATCGAGAGAGTGTTCCAATGCACACATTTGCCAAGTATCTTTTCACCTCTCTCCTACCTCATGATGCTGAATTGGCATACAAAACTGCACTGAGAGCCATGCGGTATGTATTCACAAGTCATCTAGAAAGAGTACAAGTAGCGGTTTGGAAAAGGGGAAAAAGCTTGGTAATCAAGACCTAGTCTTTTTTTCTAAAAGAAGCATTGTTCCCTTTAAGGAGAAATTACTTTGGTTCTGTCATCTGTAAAAGCAATTGATGTCTGTAGTAACTACAGTATAATCATTTATAAATGTACAATTAGTGTTTATCTACAACAGTAAAACAGCATTCTATGTTACAAATCCTAGAATTCCACTCTTGGGGCACGTGGTTTTGTGTTAAACGACAGCTTTAGCGCGTGTGTTCTCTTACTGATGTGTGTGTGTGTGTGTGTGATGGTAGTGGCGAGGAAATGAGGAAAGAGGCATCTCACCAGCAGTCTCAGGATCATCTGCTGCTTAGCAGATGATAGGACTATTTGTTCCACCAGCTTTCTTTATAAATTAACTCTCAGTGATAGATTTGAAGCCATATGGTGTGGTCTGAGCCAGTACTTTTTTATTGTGCTTCATAACTAAGCAGTCTTGCACACTTCTGGGTGAATGTTGGGATTTAAATGGAGTATGTCATATGACAACAAAATGTCTGACTTGCATCCCATTTGTCTTCAGTAATCGGGAATAAAGATGTTTCTCAGGGAGTGCTCAGTGTGTGTTGGCTTTATCTCAGGGCAGGCCAGATTGTTAATGGTGGCTAAGAAGGGTCTTCTGATGGAAGTTCCAAGGGCCTAAATGATCAGCAATAAATCTATGTTGTCCACATACAGTGCAGGGAAGAAACTGGTCCCATCTGGATTGTCTGGTCGCTGTCAAGGACTTGTAGTAAATGATGGTTGACAAAGAATAGCCACAACTGAATACTAAGGGCAATCAAGTCCCAGATTTAAAAAAAAAAGAAAAAAAAGTGTTGGGTTTTTCTGGTCATTATTATCAAGAATGATTGCACAGTGACTGAAGGACACACTATCCACATAAGTAGCATTTAGCTTCATCAGACAGGTTGTGTCCTAGTGGTTTGGAGGTGTGTATTCTGGAGCTAGTTTGTCCAGAAAGCTAAATGGGGAAGAAATAATCCTGTGTTCAAAGGACTAAACGGGAGGGCATGCATAAGAACAAAACATAGCTACTATCAGGTCAGGCCAAAGGTCTGCTTAGCCTGTTTGGGGTTTTTTTTGCCTCCAAGAGTGTCTAATAGTGGATGTTAGGGAAGGAGTCTAAGAAATATGAAGAGTGACCTTGCATACTTGCTGCTTATGATTAGAATTTTAGGAAATAGATTGAGAAGACAAAAGTGTGTTACTGATAAACTGTTGAGAACATTCAAACGTATGATCAGAAAGCTGTTGGGGCCATCTAGGTACACCCCTTTTCTTTCATTGCAAGTTAAGTGCATCAATAACCCTGGTCATACCAGATCAGCAAGATAGTACAAAATGTGTTGTGTGTGGTGGGGTTTTTTTGTTTTGTTTTGTGGTTTGGGGGTTTTTTTTGGGGGGGGGCGGTGTTGTGTTGTGTTAAGAAAAAAAGATCAGTTTTATAAAGTAGACTTGTGTCCTTGTATTTAATTTCAGTCACTACCTTAAAGTGTTTCTCAGAGATTGTTTGTGTGGAGTTTTCCTCCTTAAACTAAACTACTGAAACCACGTTGAAAGGCTGGAATAGACACCTGTCAGCAGCTTTGCACGGTGCACTGAATGCTTCAGTGAATGTGATGGTAGCATGCCATTCCTCTTGAAGAAGGATTTGGGCTTTCCCCAGAAACAAATCATAACTGAAAACTTCTTTTCTGGAAGTTTCCTTTCTCAACTGGAAAAACAAGCAAGGCACTGAAAGATCCAAATGATGAAATCTCTAGTTAATCATGGGGAGCTCCAGCCATCTTTTGGCATGAAGCTGCCATCTCAGCCAAAGAAGTTACTTCTCAAACAGGCCAGTATAAGAAAGAGTTGTCTGTTTGTTTCCATCTGGTAAAATCACAGGAGACATCAGCATAATCAGGGCTGTTCTCCATAGCTCTCTTGGCATCACTTTATAAGGCAGATGAGAGTTCAGCTTTTTTATATTTTGTATTTATTTTTTTTATATATATATATTTTATATTTTTTTATATATTTGGCACTCTAAATAAATGTGGACTGCTATCTTGAACTGTGGTGATGGCAGATGCAGACACTTTCTATTCCATGTCTGTCTGCATTCCTCATCACTTCTCAGAAATTCTCATAAAGAAGGTTGGTTACTCTTTCCATTCACACCAAAGTGATAGTTCAGTGTACAAAGCACTCCTGATACAAACCAAATGAAAAACTAACTAAAACTAAACGTTGCTTTGAGAGGGGGAAAGAAGAAAGTAAACATGAAGATTGAATGTCTGTCTCATGTTTGTGAGGTGGAATGGATCAGAAGAGGGAAATTTGAGCATCCCTTCCTCCATGGCACAGGTGAAATATTTCTGCATAGAAATCTGTGCGGTTGCTCATGCTTTTAGAAGTGGAGCATATTTCTTTCTTCACTTGAATATTTATCAAAGAAGTTAACTTCCCAAGACTACAGCTAGTTGCTCTCCAGACATAAGTGTTTAGTGTCAGTCTACGTACAAGTCTACACAGGTCATTGACCTATGATGGCAAATCTGGAGTATTTTGCCTCTCTGTATTCAATATCATCTGTTGTTTCATTTTTTTTAATCCTCTTTTAGTGTGTGGAACACTCAGTGTGAAATCAATGGAAGCTGAGACCATAAGGCCTTTCATGCATGCACCTTAGGTCTGCAAGGACAGGGTGTGCTATCCTTGATGGTCACTTCTGTCTACAGTTCTCTGCTTGCAGCACTGAAACATATGGAACAGAGCCTTGGAGAATGTGGATCTGCGGTGACCTAGTTGACTGCTCACTTGGAATCTGAACTTGAATGTTTGGCTTAGTTTGGCTGATCCCTTGTTAAGCCTGAATTTCAACCCAGGCTTTGGGAGTCAGACTTTAATGGTGATGTTTAATCACAAACCTTTGCTTTGCTTTGCTTTGCTAAAACCTAGCTAAATAATTGATGTTTGAAAGGGAAAAAAAGTGAAGAATGCTAAATCTGGTTGTGCTTGTTATGATGTTCCCTAATCTTGCCAAAATTGCATGAAAGCCACCAATTCACAACAGCATTTCTTTTCACAGCAAAGCAACATAGAAGCTGGCAATGAAATTCAAAGTGACAAAAGATTTCCCCAAAACAGCCTCTTCCTTTCATGCTCTTTGTCTATTTACTGTTACTCATGACCTAATAATCCTTTTTGCATTATGTAGTTGGGATTTTTCCTGTTTGTTGAAACCATTTAATAATTCATCTTTTTTTCTCCCCCCTCTCTTTGTGCTTGGAAAAAAATCAGCTGAAGAATTTATATGTATTTTATTTTTATGTATATAAAGCTATATAAAGAGGTGTCTCAGTGGTACTAGGGAAGAGATTTGACTCTTGATACAAATCAAAAGGGAAGTCTTTTTCATATTAGCATGCACATTATCAAATGTTGGTAGGCTAGAGTTTAAGGACTTTTTAAAGTAGTTGATATTTGAACAGTAAAATGTCCTTTTTGGTATGTCTGAATTTATTGCAAGGTCAAAATCTGAATGACTTGTTGAATATTCCTCTCTCTTACTTTGAGCATTTGCAAGTAAAGAAAGTATATTCCAAATATTGGAAAATATTTACATGTTCTCATTATGATGGAGAACTACTTCACTTTCCTTCCTGAGGGCTGTGGTTCAAAGACTGAAACAAGGCAGGGGAAAAAAGCTTCAACTCTATGGATGATGCAGAAAGTCTCTGCTGCCTTGGCTAATGGATGGCTTAATTGTCCTGTGAATTCCTGCAGATGCCCACTGATGTAGGCAAGTTTGGCAAATGGACTTTTAAGATTCCCCAAGAAGAGAAGTGGTTTTCCAATATCTTTATACCCAAAACTGCACATTTCATAAACAAGGTCAAGTGTTCTTGCAGCTTTAGTTTTGCTTATGAGTAACCCAATATAATAATGATTTAATGAAAGAGGATTTCTTCCTTATTTCAGGTTGCTAGTATTGGAATCTACAGCTCCTTCGGGAGACGTGTCCCGCCCACACCACATTGCATCAGTTGTTCCAAACCGGTATCCCCGCTGGTTCACCCTAAGTCACATCGAATCCCAGCAGTGTGAGCTGGCATCGACCATGCTAACAGCCGCCAAAGGTACATTGCTGTCAGTTATGTACTCAACTAAATGTATGCTTTTAATATTGCATGGAATAAACAGATTATAAAACTTGTGTTTAGGAATCCAAATCGCAGTCTGACAGGAGCTTGAAATGGGAACAACAAACTGAACTGACTTAAACCTGTCGCTTAATTTTCTAGCAAAGTGGTTAAACTAGCTAGATGGTAGCCAGATGGGCTTGATTTGAGGCTGATGAGACAGCTTTTTGTTCTTCTGACACATGATATAGACTGTGAAACCCAGGAGTGGACAAATCACTTCTAAAATTCACAAATTGGGATGACTTTTGGCCATGTACTACACTAACACCATCAGGCACTAGAGGAGTTTGTGCTGTCTTGTATCTTTCGTTCATGTGATTTAAGTATGGAAGGTTTATAAAAAACCAAAATGTGTATAACTGAAACATTGTACTATTGCGTAGCAATGGCAGGCTCAATGATAATGCATCTCTGGATGTTTCGGGAGCTTGTTCTGTTTTGGTGATTCTGTTTACACCTTGCAGGTGATGTTCGGAGGCTGGAAACAGTGTTAGAATCCATCCAGAAAAATATCCACTCCTCATCACACATTTTCAAACTTGCCCAGGATGCGTTTAAAATAGCAACACTCATGGACAGCTTGCCAGACATCACTCTTCTGAAAGTTTCTCTGGAGTTGGGCCTTCAGGTATTTCCCTCGTTCATTATTACTACAGCAGAAGACAGGAATTTGACCCTGCGTTGGTGGGTACAGCTCTTTAAGTCACTGAGGACATACCTTCTTTGGGCTCTGTCTGGAATTTTTAGATTCTGTTTTCTGATGTAAAGCGCAGTTGACTGGTAAACACAGAGCAAGGGTCTGTTCATCCCCTTTGTGCCATTCGAGTGGAAGAGAGAGCTGGGAGCAGCTGGCTTCAGGGCACTCCTCTGTTCAGGGGTGAGAGAGGACCAATGCAATGGGTTCAGGAGTATATGTAGGGATGGCTAGAGAGCAAAATTATTCTGCTTGCCAGAAATGCACTTTTGCAGATCTTTTGCATGGCCTTGAGGGGTTTCTTATAATTCCTCCCATCCTTCCTTTCCTTTCCTTTCCCTCAAATGAGATTTGGTAGGTGTTTGTTGAATTACTAGAGAAAGCCAAGGTCAACCATAATGACCTGTTTCTAAGGCAGACTGTGCTAACAGCAGCCCTCTCACTTCCTTCATCAAATCCTGCACTCTACAAGCTGTGGGATGGTCATCTGCATCAGACTCAGCTTGACGTGTACAAGAACCTCAGATCAGTTTTCAGGCTCTTAGGAGAGACTTTACAAGCTAAAAGGAGACAGCTAAGTTTTTAGGTATCTGGAGTAATATTGCCTTACACTGATGAATCTTGGAGTTTACACAGTTCATTTCAACAAAAATAAATATCTTCATCCCTCTTCAGGGAGTTCTTAAAAACAACAAACAAACAAAAATGCAAAGATCAGAAAACCATTTATTACTTTGCTTCAGTAAACAAAGCTCCAAAGACTTCTGGGGAAGGGATATTATCCCAGTTGCTTCTCATGCCAAAGAAAGGTACTATTTGCCTATTCTAGACTTTTAGAAGCTAAAGTCTTTAATCAGAAAGCTGAGATTGTGTGCTTTGTTAGCCTTTCTTATTCCCAAGGTTGCTGTGGAAATCTGCTTCTTTTTTCACATCTTGGTATGTTTCTGCCTTAAATGTTTGTTTACTTGAGAGAGAAAGATCCTTATGATTGACTTGAATGTCACCTCAAGCATTCACCAAGTATCATTCAGTGGTAGCAGCACACTTTGGATATCACTGTGTTCACGGATACCCCTGTGTGGATGATGGTGTCATCAGAATGTCTTCAGTAAGATCTAGTGAAAGAAATACGAACCTGTACTTTCTCCTAAATCCGGTGTTTGGAATAAACTGGTGTAGAACATGTCCACTGTCTGCTCCAAGCTTACTAAGGTGTTTTAAGAATCTTAAAGGTAGTTTGCTTTCCAGAAGGAAGATGCATAGCCATTTTCTGGTAGTAACTCACAGCTGTATAGATTTCTACAGTAACGTTTTTCCTGTAAAAGCGTTACAGTGTCAGCACTGTCTTCAGTGGCCTACAGATGCTTTCCCCTCTCCTGCCCCCTGACCTAATGGCAATTAGATTGTCTATATTCTCTATCTAGTAACTGACTGCTTATGACATTTATGTGCCCTATAAAACTCTGTTTCTCCCCTCACGTGGCAAACTGAACAGCAGTGTCCTCGCAGGTATACTGTTCTGCCTCTCAGCTACAACAATGACAAGTTGGACTGGTTGGGCTGAGGAGATGATACCAACAATTTCACAACTCTGTCACTGGGATTTCTGTGACAGAAAAGCCTCTTTACTCCCAAATCTAGAACAGTATATGTATGGGCTCCTGGGTTCTTTCTCCCTATTTCCAATGGCAGCATGTGTTATGTGACTCAGCAGAGGGAAGGCATTTAAACTAGCTGTGGAAAGAGGCCATCAGCATGGCCAACTGGGCATGGAGCATCTCAGGTGTATTCTGTCCTTCAGAACCTTACTGGCACAGATGCTGTAAGATCTGCAGGTACAGGAAGGGCTTCTATTCCTCCATTTGCCTGTTGTATGCTACATAAATGCATGTAAGTATTACCGCACACATGCAGACAGGTACTGCTGGCAGAACTGCTGAGCAAGTTAGCGCAGGTGATCACTTGATGCGTATTTGGCAAGTGGTGTCCTTTCCCTGAAAGCCTGTAAATAAATAAACCTCCTTCCAATGTGCATGATGAAGAGGTTTCACGTTGGTGTGGGAGCTAATGGTTGGTTGGCCATTTCTTGCATCTCTTATGGGTAGTGAGATCTTCTGTTCCTCTAGACTAAGAAATTCTTATTAAAAAAAAATATCCATCAGGACAAAGTCAAGGTTATTCTCTGTGGAAGAGAGCTTGGCTTTCAGATAAGCTATGTAATTCCCAGGGGCTTCTTGTCATTTTCAGACTTACTAACCTGTTAAGAAGCTCTCTTCAATTGATAGCACAGATCTTGGATAGAACTTGGACAGATCTGGAACTCCCTTTTAGGAAGAGGTGGCTCAAGAATGTATTGAGCAGAAGTGAAATAGTTCTTTGGCTACATGGGCTACAGTATAAATTAACTTCATCTCCTCCTTGGTCAAGACATCAATATATGCTTTATTTGAAATCCTTGGGGTTTTTTTTATCATCAGTAAAGGGCTCCTCTCTTAGTGCTCTCAGCTTGTCAGTTTAATCAAATGAAAGGAACCTAATTCCAGAATAGTTCAGGTCAAGAAACTAGATATAGTATTGTTTTTTGCTCTCAAGTTAGGACTGTCTACACTGGAGCTGCTATTATGCCTACTATGCATGCTGAAGGCTCTTGTGACTGATGATCCTTTTACAGACCACCACAGTGAGGGAAGTCATCAGAGAAGACTTTCAGAGTAGTCATTCACACCTTTTTTTTTTTTTTTTTTTACCTCCTTCCCTCCCTCACCAGTAGCAGAATTCAGTCCATAACCCTGTATTTTCTCTTGGAGTCACTCTACTTGGGGGAAGCTGAAAATTCATCTTGGATATTGGAAGAGTGTTAGCCTTCAATTTGTGTGTGCATCGATACAGGAAGTCACCTAGACTCTTTCTCTTTGATGGAGAGAATAGGACAGATACTTGCACTCCAAAGCATTTTGACTTGGGGATGCCTGTTTTTCTTCCAGAAAGACTTCAAGCAAAGGCTGGTTCCATAATTTGTTAGACATATTTTCATATTTAAAAATGTGTTGGGTTGCTCCTCACAGATCAATTTGCTTTCTCTCAAAATGCTGTTCTCCAATCTAGCACTTAAATTACTGTTTACTCAAAATGATACCACAATGTCTGAGGCCAACAAAGCTGGCCTTATGCTGTAACTTTGGGTGGTGTATAACCAGTCACCAAGCTCCCAAGGTGTGAATGTTTGGAGGCCAGCATGGAATCACTGATGGTTGTTTATAACCAGACTTCTTAAAAATCATCTGTGCATTTGTGCTCCTCAGCAGTCTTTCCATCTTCTTAATTATTCTATCTACAGCTTAGGACTAAAGGAGGTGGCAGGAGTAACAAATATGACAGAGGGCTACATGCCACTTTGAAGTCACCTTAGGATTGGGGGGGATATGGGTTGAGAACCCTCTTATAAATGCTGCTGACTCTGAGCTGTTTTGTGAGTGCATTTTATGAGTTAATATGTAAAGATCATTGCTGAAAGCTCTGATTGACCTATTATGCTCTTTGTTTAATTGCTACAAATAGTAATACCATAGTATGATCACTGATATTGTAAGGGGAAAACTACTTGCTTTCTTCATCTAGATGTCTGTGGGGTCTGTCCAGTTAGCTGAAACAAGCTTTCCATGCAATTTCCATGCAGTGTTTGTTTTACTGCATAAACATATTTGCCCACGTTTTGAGAAACAACATAGGCAATAACTACAAGTGATGTAAAATATGGGCACTGCAATCAGAGCTTAAAGTCCTTTTTCTATGATTCTGATGGTTTTACAATGGAACTTCTTTGCAGGGACTCCTTGTTCAGAGAGAGAAACCACCGCTATGGACTTACTAATAATATCTGGATATATCTGGAAGTGTGTATATATATATATCTTTGCAGCATAAGTAGCTAGTCAAATCACAGTACACTCTAACTCCTGTCTGTATTGTTGAAGTCAATGAAAAAAATGCAGATGGGGGAAAAATTAGATGGATTAGTTTGCCCAACAAGAGTTGACACGTTTCCATTTTAAAGACTAACATACATAAAAGGAGGAGACACAATATAATTTAATTTGAATAATTGGTAATTGGTTGGGCTTTTTTGTGGGGTTTTTTTTTTTCTTCTCCCCAAATAAAACAGAGTTTCTCCTCTAGCCTTGAAGGACCTGCAGTTGGAATTACTCTCTGTATGCTCTTCTAAGATAACTGAGCAGTATTTGTCAAGTCTTTTGACATATCAGCTAAAAAGAGGTAACAGAGTGGAGAGGGCAAGACACTGCCATTTTGAACCTCAGTGTATTTGAGTAACTTAAATACCCATTGGAATATTGTCTTGGTTTTGCAATAGAATTAATTTGTATTTTGTTTCTGTTGTTTTAATAGGTGATGCGGATGACGCTGTCAACACTGAATTGGCGACGGCGGGAAATGGTGAGGTGGTTGGTAACATGTGCAACAGAAGTAGGTATGTTCTGAGATGCTTCTCAAGGGCTTCTGCCTTTTTGTCAGCTAATCTTAGAGGGCTTGATCTTGTTTGTCAACACCCAGGCTCTGCAAATGGCTCCCACTTTCTGTTCATCTATAAAATTCCTTTGGTTAGAAGACATTAATTATGGCAATGATGAGTGGTTTTTTTTAGTATGTGATAGAATAGGCACAGGCTAAGTGAGACAATAGTTGAGTAATTCTTTCTCCTGCAAGGTAGGGACGTGCATAAACCTCATGGGAAATACCCCAGATTTCCCCTTGTCCCCTCCATGTTGGGTTTGGGTTTGAGGCTGCAGCAGAGAAAAGGCTCATGGTTATGAGCTGTTACACTGTGCTACAACTTTGCTTGCTCTGAAAGGTGAGGCTCCAAAAGACTGGTGAGAGCACTATCTGGTCAGCTGTGGGGAAGAGGAGCCAGAAAACAGGTGAATGAAATGCTGAGGATGCCTCCCACTGTGTGGCAGACAAGATCTCATGAAGGGGTTCTCATTGGTTGTGGTTTGTTGTTTTGGGTTTTTTTTGGGGGGGTTAAGCCCCTGGGTAAATCCAAGCTTAGAGTGTAATGCATCTTTTTTATGTGGCTATGACATTGTGCAGGCCTCTCATCTGCAATGGAAAGCAAACCAAACACTAATGCACCCATCCTTAACCACATAAGGTGGAAATAAGGTGGGAGCAGAACTAGCCTCATACTTAGAGGATAGCAGTGGGAGAATAGTGCACTCAGCAGGACATTATGTTCATTTCTGGGCTTTGCCATAAATTTCTTGTGTGTCTTGATGAGGTGTCCCTTAGCTTCTGTATTCCAGTTTACCATCTGCAAGATGAGGATACAGAATCTGAAAGTGAAGATGAGGGCATTAAAAACTCTGTAGCTGTAAAAAAAAAAAATAAAAAATTCAGCAGCTGTGGTAGTGAGAACAATATAAGTACTATGATAAGGGAGAAATTTTAATTGTCACTAAAGGTATTTTTGGAAAGTATGCTTCCCTACTGTATTTACTACTTTTTCATACATCTGAGTTGGATTGTATTGCATAGATGCTTCTTGAGTTTCAGAACTTCAAAGGATTGCTGCTGCTTATCCTCTGGATTAGTTTATTCTTTGCTTTATGCTTAACTGGGAAATAAATGTTATCAGTAGCATGGGAAAATACAGCTTGCCTTTGTATGCACTCAGACAGAAAATGGTTTGTGTCTGCAAATTTTCATGCAATGCTCTTGTTTTATTGCTTTTATATCTTTGCTAAGGTAATTATTACTGAGGCTATCTTGCCGATATTAGTGCCTGGGTATTATTTGTGCAGTTACATATTGGCAAATAAAATGCTGGTTTTAATACTACTTTAAATTAGTTTACATATTCTAATAGAAGCATCCCATAAAGAACCTTTAATGTCATGCAAAGTACTCTTGAGACTTAATCAAGTTGATAAAACAAGGAATCTGTTTGTTTAAATGAAGATCTGGTATTTTCTGACTATACTGAATTTTTGCATGAGTGAAGGGGTGCACAGGAAACATCAGAGTCCTACAGAGAAAAGGACCTCTGGGTGTGGTTTAGGTGGGGTCACAGATGTGTGTAAACTGCCTCTAGCAATAAGATGACACTCTAGTTGGCTATAAGGTTCAATTCATGGAACCCATTACTCACTGTTTCCCCCTTCTTCCCCTCCACCACACACACGTGCCAGGAATAAAGTGATACTAAGGAAAATATCTGTTTCAGATAATATCCAGTAGTGCATATTGCTCAGAGTATTTCCCTAATAAGGATCTTGATGTTCAGGTGCATATGAATTTGATACAAGATGTATCTGAAAAGCCTGTTGGGAGGGGGTGGGGGTTAGGATTTTTTTTTAAGGTGTGCTTAGTATTAAATGCCATGGTATTCTATTAAATGAGACATTTAGCATGCTTTCATATTCTTTTGTGCATGCGCTGTACCTTGAGATGCACATTGAGAAAAGAAGTTAAAATTGCCTTTTAAGTGTTCAGTGTGAGGGCTGCTTTTGAGTGATGTGATAAGACCAAATGAGCCAGAACTTGTTATCCAAATTGTCTTAGATAACAAGTAAAACAGCTCAGTTGTCACACCAGGAGATTAAAGCTTATCTTGCAGGCTTTTTTGTTATTATCTGCATTTCGGTGATTGCTACAGTGTTTGCACAATAGGCTTTGTTTTAATGTCCTTTTCCAGCCATGTTATCTGGTTTAGCACTTCTTGCTGAAGCACGTCTCCTTGGATGTACTGGCAACCTCTTAGACTTTGAAAATGTAATCTCTTGCTGAACATCTGTATCTGCTAGGTTTTATCAGTTGTGGCTAATCCTTTCTTTCTCTCCCCAGGTGTTTATGCACTGGATAGTATCATGCAAAACTGGTTTACACTTTTCACTCCAACAGAAGCCACTAGTATTGTTGCTACAACAGTGATGTCCAACAGCACCATCGTCCGTCTGCATCTGGACTGCCATCAGCAGGAGAAGCTGGCCGGCAGTGCTAGGACGCTTGCTCTACAGTGTGCCATGAAGGATCCTCAAAACTGTGCCCTCTCTGCATTGACCTTATGTGAAAAGGATCACATAGCTTTTGAGACTGCTTACCAAATTGTTCTAGATGCTGCTACAACTGGCATGAGCTACTCGCAGCTTTTTACTATAGCACGATACATGGAGCACCGTGGTTACCCCATGCGGGCCTACAAGCTGGCCACTTTGGCCATGACGCATCTCAACCTGAGTTACAATCAGGACACACACCCTGCCATTAATGACGTTCTGTGGGCATGTGCGCTCAGCCACTCCCTTGGGAAAAATGAGCTAGCAGCTATAATACCTCTGGTGGTCAAAAGTGTCAAATGTGCAACAGTACTGTCAGATATTTTGCGTAGGTGTACTTTGACCACTCCTGGCATGGTGGGACTTCATGGAAGGAGGAACTCTGGTAAACTCATGTCACTGGACAAAGCCCCTTTAAGGCAACTCTTGGATGCCACGATTGGAGCCTACATTAATACAACTCATTCGCGTCTCACTCACATCAGCCCGCGACACTATAGTGAGTTTATAGAGTTCCTCAGCAAGGCCCGAGAGACCTTCTTAATGGCTCATGATGGACACATCCAGTTTACACAGTTTATTGACAACCTAAAACAAATCTACAAAGGCAAAAAGAAACTGATGATGTTGGTTCGTGAGAGGTTTGGTTGATGAAATACGTGAAGGGGGGAGGGGTGATTTGTTTTTACTTGAGCCTGCCTTCGTATCCTTTTGAATTTAAAGAAACAGAGCCACACCGGTATTATATGTGTATAGTTATATTGAGTTTGCAAACTAAACTGTCATGTTGTGAAAGTTTGTGTGTTTATTTTTTTTTCCTTTTTTGTGTGAGAGGTTAAAAAAGGTTTAGTTTACACTGAGTATATGTTGTCAAGTGGCAAAAGTCCACATCACTCTCCTGTTCTTTCTGTATATGTTCACAGCCTCAAAAACAAACATATATTGCAATGGCTTTAAAAACCAAACAAAACACCTCCATCCTGTGATAAGTACCTCGAATGGATTCAGCTTTACTCCTTTGTAACTCATCCTTACATTTCAGCATATTTAAACAAACCAACAAATGAAATACTAATAGTTAAAAGGCTGACCACGTGGCTTTGCAGTGCTGTTCATCCAGAAGCATGGCACACAATGCTTGTGCATGTGGAAACTTAGCGACTGTCAACATACATTCTCAGGGATTTATCAAAAAAAAATTAAAAAAGAATGAGAGCATTTATTGTACTGTATATATATATTATAGTATATGTCTGAATATTGAAAAAATATAACATTAATTTATAAAAAAAAATCTATGTAATGCAAAATACTTGAAGCTGCAGTAGCTTGGTTTTAAACAAAAAAGAAAACCTATCCGAAGGACTAAAGTGCGCCTTGCTTCAGGGTTGGCTCAGGTGGTGAACTATATGCTGGGCATCTATGCAGAGCCACCTTTTGGATTGCATGGTTGGACTGATACCTATTGGGGGAAATTTTATATATATATATATTTATACAACCCGTGTATACATATATATGTATACACACATACACACATGCTTGTAACAGGCACTATAGTAAAGAGGGACAACAAAAAATACACAGCCAGAGCAGCAAGCCTTAGCATTAAGAATACAGTATGCCAGAATCGGGGTTTGTGCCTCCTAGCCTAGGAAACTTAAAGAAATATCCTTTTTGACACAAAACGCAAAATGATTGACATGATACATTACGCCTTTGCAGTGAGCTAATAATAAGCTAACCTTTGTGCACAAATATATATATATTATATATATATTCTGCATAGGTATTTTGACTTTGTGCAGGACAGAAAGTTGTGTAGGTATGACTGTTCTACTTTTCCGTTCTTTTTTTTTTTTAATATATTTTATTTTCTCTAGAATTACTCAAACAAAAGCAGCCTTCTATCTTGCCTTGTCTTAATGCTTTAAAATAACCAAACTGGAGATCTAACTACCAAACCGTTCATTATATTATTAAATACCAACTTTGGTTACAGTATAGTGTCTTTACTTTAGCTGATGGTTCTGTATCCTTGTGCTTTTTAAAGCAGTTTTTATGTTTTGGTGCAAAAGTTGTCCAGTGTCTCTTGTTCCCTTCATTAGAGAACATGCTAAAGGTATGTTTGTAGGTATTTTTGTTTAGAAAAACTATTTCATGCTCTCCATTTTATTTATTATAATAGGTAAAAAGGTTGTACTTCATCACCCATGTAAACATGCTCATGAAGTTGAAAGTAATTAAGATTTGATACACTGATATCAATTTATTTATGTAACTAAATCACTGTTTTATAAACTTGTTAATGATCAACAATTTTTTGTTTTGATTAAAATTAGTTTTTTGAAAGTTGATTCTGCCTCCTTTATGGTGTCTGTTACTGGAGTTGAATTGTGTATGGATAGTTCATAGACCTTAAATGCCCATCTTGCAACTTTGGTGTGTTATGGTGATAAGCAATATGACCACCAAGACCAGGAAGGAAATGTTTTGTTCCTCAAAAATCTGCTGAGGAATGGTAGTGTTCACAATTGCAACAGCTCCTTTGCTGGTGGAAGACGACCTGGTGCATCAGAGGGACCAAATGCTGCCTGTGATTGAAGATGTGTGATCTATACAATGAACCGTAAACCTTGACATATTGCCCTGGTGGGATGGAAGAGTGTGTGGGGGCATGTTCCCACTCAGTGGATTATTTGGGTGACCATGAGAGTTGAGATGTGCTGCAAACATATACAAGGACAGTTCTTGCTGTTCTTTGGCTTTTCTAAAGTATTTTGTGTATTCTGAACTGTGCAGCCCACTCCACCCAGCATGGAGTTCCTGCTCACTAGCTGACAGCCAACATTTCTGCTTTTTTGGAGCCTTTGCTCTGTAAGATTTGTGTAAGTTTTCCAGCCCTCAGTGAATAATGGGATACGGCATGGTTGAAAACTGAAGAGGAGCTTTCTGCTTTACCAAGTTCTTTATCATCTTGGGTATGTTATATGATGTCATATTTGACTACATGATCTGAACACTTTCACTTTCTTTTTTTAGTATCTTCAGCTGAAAAGATAATTAGCATGCAGCAAGCAACTATCAGAGATGCCAGTGTACCCATGAATTCTGACAGTGAGACTTGTGTCACTGGAAGATTAAGGAGGAAAAGGTCTGAATCTTTGTACAACTTGTCATGTAAAATATGAGTCTTTACCAAGCCTTGCTAACAGCTGAGTTGTCCTGACCTGGTAGTACTAACGTTCTGTAGCTTCTGCAACTTCTCTCCCTTCCAAGTATCGAATCCTCATTATGTGCTTGCTTCATTACTTTGTCCTAGATTAATTTTCTGCTACAGACAATAAGGAACGAGAAGGATACTCCATTCTGTAACAGGGTTTGTGTGGGCGTTGGGGTTTTTTTGCCTCTTACAAATAATTCAGTATTATGGATATTGTGGATTATGTAGATTGCAAAACCGAAGCCTATTTGAAGACAAAGGCTTTAGAATTAAATGCGGTCTTGGTGGTTGCCACCTGCTTTTGACAAGCACAATGGCTTATTCTTCTTTCAGAACTGATCGAAGTTTGACTTGTTTTCATGACTGATTGAAATCTCTTATGCGTCTTCAGTGGTGCTGCGCAGTGCAGTTCACACCATGTTAAAAGCCCTCATGGACCAACAGATGCTTGCCCCATGTCTCTAGCAAACATATCTAGATATGTACTGCTCTTGTTTTGTGGAGGTAGGAAGAGCCCAGGAAAGAGATTCCACGAAAAAAAGTCTGAGGGCTCTTTTGGTGAAAACTGATCAAATATTTCTAAAACTACAGATTGGAATTAATTTTGAAGCATAAGGAAGCCTAGTGAAAATACAATGTCTCAAATACCTTATTTTCAGAGCCCTATATTTGAGATATGCAACTGAACACCTCTGCTATCGTTGTCACAAAATGTTATAGTGTTTTTCAATAGTCCTTTAAATGAGAACTTTTTTTAAGTCCAGGATTGCTGTTCAGTAGTGAAGGGAACTGAGCATGATTCTTCCATATCATAGGCTACCACTGAATCTTCATTCTTTTGGTGAGTGAAATCCTGAAAGACGTGATATTACTTCTGTATTATGAGACTGTCTTCCAGCCCAAGAAACTGACTTTTACCCATAAGTTCGTTTTCAGATTTCCTTTATAGTCCATTGATTCTGCCAGAACAGAAGCCAGCAGAGATTTTTCTTACCCAAATTACATTACCTTCATTTAGCTTTTTGGTGTTTCAATGCTTACTTCATTTTCACATCCAGTTTTCCCATTAGAGAAAACTGCACAACTTTTCAGCATGAAAAAGAGAAAGGCACATATGGGAGACTCAGACTTTAGATACTAAGGTGCAACTGAAGTCCAAGGCAGCTTCCCTCAGAGTACTTCATGTCTTATTCTCAAAATCTTTTGTTTTTAATGTGATGGCAGTGAAGCTAAACCTGGATTGCATGTACATGACAAAGAATTTATTAGATTGTTTGAGAGAAATTGCAGGTAATATTCTGAGGCTAGAGCTGCAACTAGAAGACTGGGACTGTATATCACCGTGGTTGTCTAGTAGAACAGATGGAGCTCTTTCAAGACAGTGAATCTGCTAATATGTTCAATCAGTGCTTTGGATGACCAGTCAACAGTTTTTGCAGTACTGATGAAATTCTGGAGGACTTTTTTTAAAAAAAAATATAAAAAAGTAAAATTGGCTTCCTAGTATTTTTAAGCATAGAAGATACTGAGTGCTTTGCATTAATAAATTTCTGTTCTATAGAAAACCCATATTCCATCATTTTCTTTGTATATCTTGTATACAAAGTTTCATGCTGCAAGCTTTCAAGTCTCTGTGAAAGTCACTTTTCAATAATGCTTTAGTGTTCTGTCAAATTAGTTTGAGCTAGTTTTCTTTCAGGTTTGTCTAGTAGCAATTAAGTTTTTATATAAGTGGGTATAAGTAACAAGTGCATCAAAACTGGGGTGCAGCTTACATGGAGGGAAATTTTGCTTTCTGAATTGTGCCAATTTAGATTTGTAGTTCCATAAGAGTGGATTTGCATTAGAGGTAAATTTATTTCACTGAGATGCCTTCAATTTGATTAAAATACAGATTTTTACTGAAAAATCATCCAGCCTTCTATTTCTGATTTTAAAACAAAAATCCTGGTAATTCATCTACTTTTAATGCAGGATATAATTTGGAAAAATAGCAATATAGCTGATATCTTTACAGAATTGGGAAGTATTATACCCTCAAGTATTCTCTTGCTCTTCAGTTCTGGCTAGGGGTAAAGTATAAAGTGTTCATAAACGAACATTTTCCCATCTTTTTAAGTGCTTGTCCCCTTGAAAGTATACTTTTTGCAAGGATAAGTGGGGAAGGAAGGAACACAAACCACGAATTGTTATGTCCAACCCTTGCCTCGTGACAATGCAACAGATAGTAGAGATTTATGGGTATTTCAGCATGTTACAAACTACACTGAATATGAGATGAAAAGCTTTATAAGATTCTTAATGGGGAGACGACAAAGTGTCAGGGATAGCTTTACTGAGAGATTGCTAGGATTTGCCTCCCCTGTAGAAGTGTGCACTCCATACCGCACATGGGAAAAGAGTGTTGCCTCCGCTAACACCCTGGGCTGTCAGCATCAAGTAGCACCTAGCCCTCAGTTGAAATGTTTGCGATCCATCCTTACAGGTAGTATCAGTAATCTAAAGTTAGTAAAAGTAGAGCATCGTATGCTCTGAGAAAAAGAACCTGCCTTAAGAAGAAAATTACATCAGCTGCTGTATTTGCAGACATCTGCAAGGTCACAGGATCAAATATGTCTATTAATATGTATTGGCTACAAAGTACAAGTTATTTCTAAGACCAACCTTGACAGACTATTTCTATAGCTTCTAGTTGCAGAGAGCAATTATGACTAGAAAGTACCACGATCATGAACTGCCCCTTTTAAATATTACCCTTTCTTACCTGCACAATGTGAAGAGCTGCATCAGATTGGTTTCTTTCCTTAATTATCTAATCCAAATATTTAATATTTTTATTGTAGTGTTTTTATGCTTTCTTTTGTTGTTTGCTGTTAAATCTAGTATTTTGAAGACTGGAAAGCAAAACTTACCCACAAATAGCAGAGTCCATGCTCCTGGTGTTCCATTATAGGTGGGCTCCAGTGTGTTCCTGGAATCAAAAGGTAGCGGAAGAGGTGCAGATGCCCCAGCCTAATTAAACTGTCTAGGTCACAACCTCTGAATTGTGAAGTATCCTGTCAGCCCAGGAGCCAGCCAGTGAGTAGAGTCTCTTACTGAGTTTTGTACCAACTGTATTTCATTGTTATAACTTCCCTTTTCTTTCTCTTTAGCCTTTGTCTTTTAGTATACATAATTTCAAGAGCTTTGTATTTGGAAAAATGCTTGCATGGAAGATGATGTGGATGGCATTTCTTGCTTGGGTTCTGATGATGTAAAATGAGCAACGGAGCTATTGCTTGGTAACTGCGGTCCATGGTGTTGGAAGTATCTGTGGAGCAGTGAATGGGAAGGGTGAGCTGTTCAGTCACACTTACTTTAGGGGCCGTTGAGCTGAGACCTAAGGCAGCAGCCACAGCTAGCATGTAGAACCAGCACTGTCTGCCTTTCCAGCTCACCACTCTGACCTTGGAATTGCTTGTTTGACCACAAAGTCATCTCAGTTTGGTGTCCCAGGAATCAAAGGCAAATCACTGTTCATAGAAGGACACTGGAAAGTCAAAAAATGAATGAAGGTGATTAAGGAAAGAGCTAAATATTCTTCTGGTGAAGTTGCTGGAATTACGTCAAGGCTGATCTTGGCACACACTTTTGGGAAGTCTGTTAGTTATAAGAACAGTGGTGAGAGAAGTAGTGCCAAATTCTGTCTAGTCAGTGGGCAGGAAAAATCATTTGGGATTTGTGGCTTCCAATTCCAGATGACCTGAATCTCATTAAATGGCATAATGACTATTTGTAATGCTTGCTTTATCATCTAGTTTTTCCTATGCAGAGGGAAACAAGTCAGGCAGGCTGCACCTCATCTCTTAGATGCTTTACAAATGGTACAACTGAAGCCCTCTGTCCCTTTGTCTTTGCTGCTGTTCAAGTGTGTGCTTACAGGTGAGCACATTCAGCGGGGGCAGATGTAGACTGACCTCACAGTGTGGGGATGAGGGGGGGAGTCCAAGCCCAAACATGACTATTAACCACTGGCCCAAGCTTTTCTTCAGGTGTTGCAATTGGGTGAAACATTTGTGGACCGATGCGCAGGACAGGCTGGCTCACTAGCTGATATCTGTAGCTTTGTTCTTTCCAAGCAGCATGTACATCCTGCAAGGACGTGCTATGGCCAGGCCAAAGGACAGCAAGGGAGACAAAACAACCAGGTAACATATTTGTTTCTGGCCACAACTACATGACTTGATAAACCATGGGCATAGGTAGCCCCAGGGAAACTGCTTGTTTCCTCTTTCCCTAGTACTAAATACTTCTCTACTGGACAAACGATGGTGAGGATTAAGGCAACAGGGTGAGCCCTGTGCAGGGCACGTGACTGAGAGAGATCACGCATCTTTAGAGCCTCCCTGTGTTGGGTTCCCCCATCCCATCCATGAGTCTGAGTGCTGCCTCTGTGCCTTTGTTTGAAGTGAATGCTCTTTTGTGCAGCTCTCGGCTTTCTGCAGATGTTTTAACTTATCAGCAATTCTGGTGATTTTCTGTATGTAAGAATCATGAGGAATTAAACTGTTTATTTAACTGCCATGCTGTGAATTTGTGATTAAATTCAGAAATGATAGCATTTTGGAATTCGGTTATAAAAAATATTCCTTGGCTTGTTCAATGGGTCCTTGATGTCTGGGTTTTCCAAACAGTGGTGGTTTTCAGCTTGCTGCGTTTATTGCACAATTGGCAGCACAACTGCAGAACCCTCTCAACGCTACAGAAAGCACATACAAGACACTGGTCTCTGGAAGCTGTAATTCCAAAAGACTAAATACATCTGGCTTTTGGTTTTTTTCCATTAATTCTTGTGCTATATACTGGGTGAGTAGCAGTTCCCATGGCAGACCTCAGGGATCCCTAACATGAAGACCAGATGTAAGTCTGGAACAGTCTTATTGATTTAGGTCTCTGGATTAGCAAGATATGGGAGCAGATGGTTGAGTTTCTGTGCATGAATAGTCCTTGTGAGGTCAGTGGTACTTCTCACTTCCTTAAAGTACTTTGCTAAAAAGAGGACTTAGAAGCACAGTGGAGTGCACAGCCTGCTCCTTCAGCAGCTGGCGGGAGCCAGGCCGTCTGTGCAAAGTTGTCCTGGTTTCAGCTGAGATAGAGTTAATTTTCTTTATAGTGGCTGGTATGGGGCTATGTTTTGGATTTGTGCTGAAAACAGTGTTGATAATACAGAGATGTTTTAGTTGTCGCTGCACCAGTCAAGGACTTTTCAGCTTCCCATGCTCTGCCAGGTGCACAAGAAGCTGGGAGGGGACACAGCCAGGATAGTTGATCCAAACTGGCCAAAGGGCTATTCCATACCATATGACGTCATGCTCAGTATATAAAGCTGGGGAAGAAGAAGGAGGAGGGGGACATTTGGAGTGATGGCGTTTGTCTTCCCAAGTAACTGTTATGCGTGATGGAGCCCTGCTTTCCTGGAGATGGCTGAACACCTGCCTGCCCATGGGAAGGAGTGAATGCATTCCTTGCTTTGCTTTGCTTGCGTGCGCGGCTTTTGCTTTACCTATTAAACTGTCTTTATCTCAACCCTCGAGTTTTCTTACTTTTGCTCTTCCAATTCTCTCCCCCATCCCACCAGGGGGGAGTGAGCGAGTGGCTGCATGGTGCTTAGTTCCCGGCTGGGGCTAAACCACGACAAAAGTACATCATCCTTGGGGGCATCTGCCCAGAGCTTCTAGGGGGGTGACTCCCCACTTCCACCCCTTGCTGCAAAGCTCCACGGACAGGTCCCGGGAGGAGCCTGTCCTGGTCTGCCTGTAGAGATATGTGGGAGACATAGTGCTCCTTGGAGATTCAGATATGGACATGAGGGAGTTCACTAGGGAGGCTGGGAAGCAAACAGCCAGACTTTCTTAAATGTAGAAGCTTTTAATTTAATTTCCTTTGTTTTCTTTTTAACATCCTAAAATAAAAAGTGGAACAGGAGTGAAAAATAAAACTTTAACAAATTGCTTCTTGGCAGCTCTGTTTCACTTGCTGATGTTTTGAAAATGTATCAAAGCTCTTTGCAGCCTAGTGTTTAAAAAAATTCTCCTATTTAAAGGTAGCCTTTGTAAGCACCTGCTAAAGGAGGTTTTCAGACTGCTGCTTGTTTACCAAATAGCTCATTATAGGCCTGCTGCAGAAATGTGCATGGGGAGGATGAGGGAGGCTCCCTCCTTAGGTGAAACTCCCTTGGCAGTAACACTATAACCCTCAAGAGAAGTGGGTACAGTATAAGAGCAGTTGCTTTTAAGGTTTGAAAAACAAATTATAACTGGCTACATCAGGAGAGCAGTGAAAGTAAAGAGCTATGTCAGAAGTTGAAGACAAATTATTCTTTTGATTTAGATCATTTTGGGCTACAGAACTACATTAAAGACTAAGATCCCACAATTGCGTGTGTGTGTGTGTGCATGCACACTTTTTAAAGTCCTGGTATAGAAACAGATTAATTGTGTCTGTCTCTGCCAAGTGCCATATGTTTACATCTGAGTTATAAAACACTTTAAAATAGGGGTTTATAATGGAAACACCAACACATCCTTAAATATATTGATGCTAATAGGCACACCATAATAAATCCCATAGAGGATTTAAAAGATATATCTGTTGTTCTGGAAAAGGATATACTGGCTTCTGCCTGAAGTGAAGCTTTTCATTTCTGTTCTTCAAACCATTTGAAACTTCAATGGCATCTAAGAAGCCCTGGATTATATCTAATGCATCAGATGGTGCCAGTATGTTGCAAAATAATGTGTTTGATATCTAAAAGCTTTTCCAATTGCAATATGGAAACCACAGCCCTTTACAGAACATGTAATTTTACCTGTATGTGATATAGTGCATAAAGGCATTGCAGTTTCTTCCCTGTTTTTTATTTCCTGAAATAAATCCCAATATGGAGCAACTGCTCCAGTTTTTTGTATACTGGCTGCAATCACCAAACTCTTGCTTTTGTTAAAATTCCTCCCAGGAGAAACCTACCTTCTTGTAGGAAACTTTATTCTTAATTATTACAAATTTTAATAGGCTTCTGACTTTCCTATAGACAACAGTAGACAGAAGCACACTGTAGCATTGGTATGTGCTAATACCTTTCACCCAAGCTCTTGTGAGCACTATTGGAGGGGATCCTTCCCTGCCAGCTCTGGGCTGGATGGGGCAGCTGTGCTCAGGGACACGAAGCTTGCCTGCCATGCTCGAGATGGCAAGGCAGGTCAGTAGCCTGAGTGCAGTGACACTTTGGGCTTGAGCCGTGGTCCTTGGGATAACATCCTCACTCTGGAAAGCAGCGCAAGCAGGGAATGGGGATGTTAAACACAGGAATGCTGCTATTCTGTTGGATATTGCTGGAGTCTTTCCCAGGGGCAGGCAGCAGCCCCGCCGGGGAGGGACCTGGGGATGGGCTGGGGGGCAGCAGTGCGACCCAAGGCCCCTGGCCTGCTCACCCACAGCCCCCCTGTCCTGCCACCAGCCGCCCAGCCCTGCCGTCAGTTGCCACCCTCAACCAGGAGAGCCAAGAGCCCAGGAGACATAACCCTCTGAAGGTTTGTTGGGTTTTTTTTTCAACCTCAGAAGATAAATAGCAATGCCAAATAGAGAGGTCTGCCTGGCTCAGGCTGTTGCGCTGGGCGACCTTCGTTTCACCAGCCTGGTCATGTGTAGGTTTTGGACTCTTTCCCTCAGGCAGCAGCTCCTGGAGGGCACGCGTGGGGCTGGCACCCCTGCCTCTGGGAGACTGGGAAATTCCCTCAGTGGCAGTGAAGCCTGTGTTTTCAGAGGTACCATCAGGGCTTGCTACCACAGGCTTCCCTTTCTCTTGAATGAGGTTTAGTGACGTTTTTTTTCTGTGGTTGTTTGTTGTTGTTGTTGTGTTTCCTTGTTGTTCGCCATGGAACAAAATGTCCCCTGGCGGCAGGGTCTCCTGGTGCATGCTAGCAGCCCGCTTTGGCCAGAGAAAAGCCTCCTGCCCCGAGTGAACTATGTGGGATGAAACTATGTTGACTGTAGGGTGAAAAACTGTGCAGTATGTCTGAGGAGGCTTAAAGACAAGGCAGGGAGTGTTGCATGGTCAGACTCTGGGGCCACGCTTTCACAGTGAAGTGAAAAGGGGGCCAGGTTGCTTTGGGGTGAAACGCTCAACTGGGTGCTGACAGAAAGATGCTGGAAAATCCCCATGAAAGAGAAAATGAGGTGACTCGCACTGTTTGTGGGGGTGACCAGGAATGTCCTTGCTGTCTTCTGAGCTCTGGTGTTACTGGTGGTCATTACAACTGGGGGCAGCAGAAAACAGGCAGTCTGATAGAAGTAGATGATTGACTGCTTTCCCCTCTGTTAGAGGTGCAGTGTCACACAATTCATTTTGTATCTTGAGCAAATTCCTTCTGCAAATCTCCTAGAAGCTTCCTAATTTCCAATGTGCATCAGAAGGCTCAGGGAGGCAGTTGCCACGTCAGTCGCCATGCACAGTGGGGAGCAAAGCAACCTTCTTCAAAACCTCAGTCCAGAGACGTGAGCTGCAGGTGAGGGACAAGAACAGCAGGCTCGCGAGCGTGCTCCCCTCCCTTGCCTGTGCTGATGGTGGCAGGGGAACGGTGACGGAGGATGCGGTGTGGGTATCCGCAGACACCGCCGGGCTTGCAGGCTGGTATGGTACAGCACAGAGCAGGATAAACACAGGTGGCCTCAGCTCACGACAGTGGCAGCTCTGTCTTTTCAACATGCCAGGCAGGAGCTCAGCTGCAATATTTCCAGTTACAATTTCACATCTATGTGCACGAAGAATTCCTTGGTGCAAACATTAGGTGAGAGCACGTAGTCTGCGAAGTAACCTACACAGCCATCGCAAAGGCACCAGCTTCCTGAAAGTCTGCAGTTCATGCATGTGGATCTAATATGGTTTCTTCTGCAGAAGAGCACCAGAACACTTTAATTCAATATCCTGAAGCTCCATGAGCTTATTTATCAGATTTTCTTTCCAAAGACTCAGTTTTCCTTCCATCCTGCCTTCCCTCTGCATCAGTCCCAGAGAGAGAGATGGCTTTCTCAGATTAGGGTCCTATTCTTAAGTAAAATGTTACCCCAAGGGGGGCCCACAGCATGTGACTCAGGTGGCAACAAAAAGCAAAACCTGCGCAACAAATTCAGTCTTTAAACAAGGCTGCACTTTTGTGAATGGCGAGTGTTTACTTCAGTAAACTTCAGAACTGCAAATAATGAATAGAAACCTACTGTTTGTATTAGACTAATCATAAATACAGCAGTGGCTATGTTACCTGAATAAATCACTCATTGCGAGCTGTTTTGTGGCTTCCTGTGATAATAATTCCTGAATTGAAGTTGTTGGATAAGGGTAGATGTTTATATTATGCTAGTATCTAAAGACCCAATGTGAGCCCATGTCTCCTTGCATTGCCTATGCCTCTAGCATAGGCATGAGAATCGGCGCAGGAAGAATCACAGAATCACAGAATCATCTAGGTTGGAAAAGACCTTTAAGATCATCGAGTCCAACCGTTAACCTAACGCTACCAAGACCACTACTACACCATGTCCCTAAGCACCTCATCCAAATGTCTTTTAAATACCTCCAGGGATGGTGACTCAACCACTTCCCTGGGCAGCCTGTTCCAATGCTTGATAACCCTTTCAGGGAAGTAAAATTTCCTAATATCCAGTCTAAACCTCCCCTGGCACAACTTGAGGCCATTTCCTCTCGTCCTATCACTTGTTACCTGGGAGAAGAGACCGACCCCCACCTCTCTACAGCCTCCTTTCAGGTAGTTGTAGAGAGCAATAAGGTCTTCCCTCAGCCTCCTTTTCTCCAGGCTAAACAACCCCAGTTCCCTCAGCTGCTCCTCATCAGACTTGTGCTCTAGACCCTTCACCAGCTTTGTTGCCCTTCTCTGGACACACTCCAGCACCTCAATGTCTCTCTTGTAGTGAGGGGCCCAAAATGGAACACAGTATTCGAAGTGTGGCCTCACCAGTGCCGAGTACAGGGGCACGATCACTTCCCTAGTCCTGCTGGCCACACTATTTCTGATACAAGCCAGGATGCCATTGGCCTTCTTGGCCACCTGGGCACACTGCTGGCTCATATTCAGCTGGCTGTCAACCAACACTCCCAGGTCCTTCTCTGCCAGGCAGCTTTCCAGCCACTCTTTCCCAAGCCTGTAACATTGCATGGGGTTGTTGTGGCCCAAGTGCAGGACCTTGCACTTGGCCTTGTTGAACCTCATACAATTGACCTCGGCCCATCGATCCAGCCTGTCCAGATCCCTCTGTAGAGCCTTCCTACCCTCGAGCAGATCAACACTCCCGCACAACTTGGTGTCATCTGCAAACTTACTGAGGGTGCACTCGATCCCCTCATCCAGATCATTGATAAATATATTAAACAGGACTGGCCCCAACACAGAGCCCTGGGGGACACCACTTGTGACCGGCCGCCAACTGGATTTAACTCCATTCACCACCACTCTTTGGGCCCATCCAGCCAGCCAGTTCTTTACCCAGCGAAGAGTACACCCGTCCAAGCCATGAGCAGCCAGTTTCTCCAGGAGAATGCTGTGGGAAACCGTGTCAAAGGCTTTACTGAAGTCTAGATAGACAACATCCACAGCCTTCCCCTCATCCACTAGGTGGGTCACCTTGTCATAGAAGGAGATCAGGTTGGTCAAGCAGGACCTGCCTTTCCTAAACCCATGCTGGCTGGGCTTGATCCCTTGGTTATCCTCTACATGTCGTGTGATGGCACTCAGGATGATCTGCTCCATCAGCTTCCCCGGTACCGAGGTCAGGCTGACAGGCCTGTAGTTCCCCGGGTCCTCCTTCCAGCCCTTCTTGTAGAAGGGTGTCACATTTGCTAATCTCCAGTCAACTGGGTCCTCCCCAGTTACCTAGGACTGCTGGTAAATGATGGAAAGGGGCTTGGTGAGCACATCTGCCAGTTCCTTCAGTACTCTTGGGTGGATCTCATCAGGCCCCATAGACTTGTGAATGTCTAAGTGGTGTAGCAGGTCACTAACCATTTCCCCCTGGATTATGGGGGCTCCATTCTGGTCCCCATCCCCATCTTCCAACTCGGGGGGCTGGGTACCCAGGGAACAATTGTCCCTGCTATTAAAGCCTGAGGCAAAGAAGGCATTAAGTACCTCAGCCTTTTCCTCATCCTTGGTCACTGTGTTCCCTCCCCCGTCTACTAGGGGCTGGAGATTCTCCTTAGCTCTTCTTTTGCTGCTAATGTATTTGAAGAAGTATTTTTTGTTGTCTTTTATGGCAGTAGCCAGATTGAGCTCTAGCTCGGCTTTGGCCCTTCTCATTTTCTCCCTGCACAGCCTTGCTACACCTTTGTAGTCCTCCTGAGTTGCCTGCCCCTTCTTCCAGAGGTCGTAGACTCTCCTCTTTTTCCTGAGTTCTAGCCAAAGCTCTCTATTCAGCCAGGCTGGTCTTCTTCCCCACAGGCTCGTCTTTCGGCACCTGGGGACAGCCTGCTCTTGTGCCTTTAGGACTTCCTCCTTAAAGAATGTCCAGCCTTCCTGGACTCCTTTTGCCCTTTAGGGCTGCCTCCCAGGGGACTCTTGTCGACCAGTCTCCTAAACAGGCCAAAGTCTGCCCTCCGGAAGTCTAAGGTGGCAGTTCTGCTGACCCCCCTCGCCGCTTCTCCAAGTATCAAACACTCTATCATTTCATGATCACTCTGCCCAAGACGGCCTCCAACCATCACATGGCTCACAAGTCCTTCTCTGTTCGTGAACAAGAGGTCCAGCAGGGCACCTTCCCTAGTTGGCTCACTCACCAGCTGTGTCAGGAAGTTATCATCTGCCACACACTCCAGGAACCTCCTAGACTGTTTCCTCTCTGCTGTACTGTATTTCCAGCAGACATCCGGCAGGTTGAAGTCCCCCACAAGAACAAGGGCTAGCGATCGTGAGGCTTCTCCCAGCTGCTTATAGAATAGTTCATCTGTCTCCTCATCCTGGTTGGGTGGTCTGTAACAGACTCCCACCACAGTATCTGCCTTGTTGGCCTTCCCCCTGATTCTTACCCATAGACACTCCACCCTATCATCACCATCATTAAGCTCTAAACTACCCAGACACTCCCTAACATACAGGGCTACCCCACCGCCTCTCCTGCCTTGCCTGTCCCTCCTGAAGAGTTTATAGCCATCCATCGCCGCACTCCAGTTGTGCGAGTCATCCCACCATGTTTCCATGATGGCAACCATATCATAGTTTTCGTGGTGTACAATGGCTTCCAGCTCCTCCTGCTTGTTGCCCATGCTGCGTGCATTGGTGTAGAGGCACTTCAGCTGGGCTGTTGTCTGTGTCTCCTTCATAGAGGAACACCCCTTATGTGCTTTGAGGTGTTTCACTGGCGTTTCCCTCTTGGCTCCTATTGCCTCAGTATCCCCTAGCTCAACTCTGTACAACTTCATCTGTGCCCCAGTGTACCCCACACATCTCAGAGACACAGGCTGAGTGCCCTTGCTAGCACCCGCTCCCTCTAACCGTGGCACGTCGTCCCTCAGCTTCTCTCGGGCAAGCCTGATATCATCCCCCTCCCCCTTCAAGTCTAGTTTAAAGCTCTGTCGATGAGCCCAGCAAGCTCCTGAGCAAAGATTCTCTTTCTCCTTTGAGAAAGATGAATCCCATCAGACACCAGCAAACCTGGTGCTGTGTAGGCCATCCCGTTATCAAAAAACCCAAAACCGTGGCAATGACACCAGCCACGGAGCCATGAGTTAATAGATTGGGTACCCCTTGGATTGGGGTACCCAATGGAAGGATTGGGTAATCCTTCCATTCAAAACCATATGGCATTTCCCTGGCGGCTCCTTTCCTTCCTGAGCCTGGTACCTTTCCAAGAAAGGAGAATGGCTGCTGCTGTGCAGTATATTCTGGCTAATCAATCTATGTCTCCACTGCTCAGATAGTATCAGTGTGGTAGCATATGAACCTCAGATATAAATTGCAATAACATAATTTATGTAGTAATTGGAAGGAAAATTAAGTTATAAGTTGGTAATACTTGTGGGATTGTTTACTATCTTCCACAGAGCAGATCAAAATTGGAGGGATCAGGAGCAGCAGGCTGTTTAGCTTTCTGACACAGCTGGTTAAAAACAGCTTTATCTGAATAGCATTGCCGTTAGCACTAGGTTTCTCATCCGTGCATTTTGGTTCCTCACCAATGGGGACAGTGGATGAGTTGGATCCTGTTATTAACTTGTCTCAAAGTACTATGTAAAATTAATAAACATAGAAAAAGAGCGCTTTCAGATCTTGAGAGAATTAGAGTGTCAGAGACAACATGGGCTTAAATATGTCATGGGAAGTAAGCAGCATTCAGGGATTTCTATAATAAAGATAATGGAATCCTTAAATGCAAGAGGGTCAATGAGCTTTTGTTTTGATCTTATCTACTCTGTAGAAACTGCTCTAACGATGGCTCTAGTTACAAAACATTGGTATCCCATCATGTTTACAGCATGACGTGTAATATTGATAGGAACCACCTGTGCTTTAACCACATTCCTAGACTGTGCCCTTCTGAGGTCCGCTGTTAAAATACAGATTGGGAATTTGTTTTAAACACAGTCTGGGCTCAGCAAAACTAAGTGATACTTTAGATGAAGCTGTACTGAGTGACTAGCTGGTCTTCTAAATAGTTCCTGTTGGGATCACATTAAAATCAATTGCCTCAAATATGGCTTACTTAGCTGAGGTAATTTCTTCAGCTGACCTTGGCCAGTCTTTCCTTTCCTCTGTACCTTTCCAGAAAGACTAAGTTTAATCTCTTCTAAACTACAGCAAGTTGCATGCTCCTCTTGGCTCATACCAGAACCGACTGTGGGAATTAACTGCTATTGAGCAGCCTCTTATGAAAACGATGGTAATCAAATGCTATAGTTTGCTTGGTAGGGACTTTTTAATTAGCAAAAAGCAATCAGGTGTTTTGTTTTGTTTAGTTTTTTTCCTAGAGTAACCCTCTGTAATCTACAGGACACAGCAGAAGGCAGCTAGCCAGAGCAGTGAACACAACAGCCAGCGCAGTGACCTGTTCAGGTTTAAACTTTGGGAATGTGTCAGGCTTGAGTGCTGACAGGTGCCTTCCAGGTGGCAGGAAGTTTGCAACGTATGAGAAAAGCACCTCAACATGGCTCCTAAAGAGATTGGCTGGAAAGGAAATTTTCCTTCATCATAGGATCTCTCAGCAGATTTGTTACAGGTAAAGCTGGTTAAATTCAGTACTAAATATGACATTGTAAATAAGAAACCTAAGGGGAGCTGAGGAACCCTGTTGTTTAAAAATGTTTTAAAGTCTATTCTCCTGAAACATGTATTATCATTCCCTATGCAAAAGTTTTCTGGTTAAAGAAGGTCATGTGTGGAAGAGACTGTTCCCAATAGTTATCCTCACAGGTACCTCTACTCTTCCCCAAAGAGCACTGCAAGGGTAGTGCTACAAGTCTCTCCTCAGCAAGTGGAGGTGGGCTTTAGTGATACCTACTGAACCAGGTAATGACAGATTGGAGAATGCTTATGGGTTATTTCATGCCTTTTTTTCTGAAGTGTGTTCAGTTCTTAAGTGACATTTTAGAAGTACCTATTTTAAAATAGAGAACCATTGGTGTGATATTCAGCTCATAAGAGTTTCCAAGATGGGACAGATGGGTGTCTCTGTCACTCACAGGTGTTATGCCCACTCCATACATGACACAACAGCCAAGGGTCTTGCAGGGAAAGGAGCTTGATTTCACCTGAGAGATTTCTCCCGCAGCGGAAAGTCGACAAAGCCAGCTCCCAAGGCACCCAGGGCTGCATGGCTGGAAGAATATGTAGGTGTGCTTTGTTGCACTAATTCACAAATTATGTAAACAGTGCCCAGAAAGACCAAAGCCAGCACAGGCTGCTGAAACTTGTATTAGGACTGGGGCAGTCTAACTTCATAACTCATTTTTGCATCATAGCCACTGTTGAGTGCAAGAGAATGAATAATTCCTCTCTTTGACTCTGTTAATTTATTTGTCTCCTGTTATTCCAGCCAGTTCTCCCCAAAATGCAAGCATCTCCTCCACTGATGTTCTTTTAATATGGAGCGTGAGCAAAAATATTTCATTTATAGCTACCACAAACATAGGTTGTAACTTTTTTGGAATGTGTGATTGCAGCTTTTAAAAGCATATTTGCACTAGCTTTAGTTATCTTGGATACCAAGAGTGAAGTCATGCTCTTCAGCACAGACTATGCAAAGTAGGCTTGCTACATGCTTACTTGGATGATTACTTTGGTGCCTAAGTTCAACAGAACAATGAATAATTATTTCCATATAATATTTCCATTATTTCCACGTATTTCTGTACATTCAAGTGGGAAGGAAGAACCTCTAAATTCACACTTACAGTAAATGAGCTGAATACAATGCATACATATGTATAGTACTGAATGAGAATAATCTTCATACATGAAATCTGAGAGATTCACAGTCACTGTGCAGGACATCTGCAAAAATAGACTAAATGCAACAGTTGGAGTCACTGGAGAGCTAGATAGGAATTTGGGGTGGGAAAAAAGTCAGCAATGTGTATTATTCATCATTTGTCATTTGCAGTTGAGGAAATTGAATGCCCTCTGACACATCTGAAGAAGCTCATGATTTATTGAAAGTAGTGAAAGAAGTATAAAGCCAAATAGTAATATAATCCCCTGGGGAGGTCTTGCTACAGTCTTTTACATAGCAGTAGAGCCACTATAAATAGTTGGACTAAGATAAAAATCCTGGCAAACATTTGGCATGAAATGCTTGAGATATGAAACTATTCATTCTTTGAAGTCAAGAGATTTTAGTCTTGTCCAGCATCATTGTGAGAGACTGAAAGAGTTGATGTCTCAAACATTGTGGCGACGTGAGGCGCTATTTGCATGGCAACGGCAGGTCGGAGAGCACGGGGTGGGGGAGAGCGAGAGCGGGACGTGGAGGACGTGGAGGATGTGGAGAGCGTGTCGGAGGACGCACGGTTCCGGGTTCTGACGGGCCTTACCATATATGGCCAGAGGACACACAGAGTTGATCTGAGGAAGGGGCTTGCGACCACCCGAGAGACCCCTCGTGACCATCCCCCTCCCCCAGCGCCTGCGCAGAAGATTGAGAACTTTCTAGAACAAGAACCATGTAAGTCCTGAAGGGGCGCACCTGGAGGCGGGGATTAGCTTATAAAAGACACGCCCCCCCAGGGAACCACGGGCGCGCCCACCACCGGAGGATTGCCATGCCTGTCATTGTCATTGTGGGATCCAAGGGTGGTGATACTTTTCCTTTCTCTATCCTCCTCTCCGTTCCTTTTCTCGCTTCTCTCTTCCTCTACTCTTCCAATATATGTAAGTTTGGGATAAATTGTGACAGGTTGCCCGGAAAATAGCTCCATTGCCAAATTGCCTCTGTTCGTTCATTGGGCTTGCCAGTTCATTAAGTTTGTCCGTTTGTCTAATTCGCCAGTTAATAAAGTTGCTGGCCAGACTGTTCCTCTGAGTCATTGTCGTGACTCTACTGACCACGCGGCTCTGCTGAGCAGAGATTGGCCTTTGTCGGTACACAAACCGTCGGGGAATCAAAAAGATTCACCCATCTCGCAACCCACTGAGTGGGACGAGACATTAATTTGGTGTCAGGAGCGGGACTCCCTGACTTGATCAGTGAGCGGAACAGGGAGGGGATATTGATTGAGTCGAGAAGGGAGGACGTGAATCGGCTGAGTCCGAGTCCTCCGGCAGATGATCATGGCTTCCCACATTCAGCCTGATCTGGACTGCTCCCCTTTGTTAGAGTTGTTAAAAGCTGTTGTTTGGGGTGTTTTAGTAGCTGTGCTGATGGCAGCACAGAAGTATAAGTGCACGGTAAGACGGGCTGAGCGAGAGGCGAGCGAATCATTATAAGATTTGGTTGAAAGCTTGCAAGCAGAGCTAGAAGCTGAGCGGAAAAAAGAGGATTTGGTCAAAAGCTTGCAAGCGGAGCTAGAAGCTGAGCGGAAAAAACAGGTGCGAGCAGAAACAACAGTGAATAGGTTGCAGAATCAGTTGCGCGATGCTTTTGTCAGGGAGCGCGGGTTGCGGTCGGCGCTAGCGGAGGCGTGGAGGGAGGATCTCGAGAGCGAGTGTGGGCACTCCAGTCTGTCTAAGGAACACGAGCTAGTTAACGGGGGGTAGCTGGCCACTACCCCTGGGAGGAAATGGAACAGGCAAAGTGCCAACATGACAAGAGAACTGCTCCCCAGCTTCGCCCACTTCTTAAAACGGAATTTCAATGTGAAGGGGGTGCTGATACCACACCGGAAATCATAACAAAAGAAATACCCTATAGTGCAACTGAATTGGCAAAATTGCAAGAAAGATACAGTAGGCTCCCTAGAGAAATGGAGACGGAATATGTGTGGAGGGTCTCCCTCACAGGGGGGGACAGAATTAAACTTTCTGAGGAGGAGGCGCAGGGATACTGGGGTCCAGGCGTGTTTCTAACCGTCCCCGACACTCAAGCTCCCAGGTCCCTCACTCAAAGGGTGGCATACTGGGCTGGAGGGCTAGATCCCTTGGAACAGGGAGATCCAGTGACCATCCCCACTCTGGGACTGGATCAAATTACCGAGAGCGGAGAGCGTGCAGAAAGCCGCCTGCCTCCAGCTCACACATGACAGGCGCTTAATACCCCATCAACCCTCCCCGATGTTGCTAAAAGCCAACCCCAATCAAATGAAACCCCTGATAAAGGGCCTTCCTGATCCCCTGAAGCTACATGCCATACAAATCCAGGACCGCCAAAGGGCAGCGCTCCCAATTCAGGAGCGTTTAACAGAAATGCTAACGCCAGGGAGAAACCAAACGCAGTCCACTCCGGCGGAATTCCCCCTCACCTGGGGAGGGGTTGCGCAGGAGCTGATCAATTATAGCCACAATGTGGGAATCTCCGGAGGGGAACAAAGGGGTAAAGCCGCGGTTAGGAGAACTGGATTAGACAATCGGCCTTTAAAAGGCCTACCCCCCGGAAGAAACCTAGGGTCAGGGATGACGAGGAGCCAACTCTGGAGAGAGGGTTTACGTAAGGAAATACCTAGAGAACTTATGAATGGGTTACCTCTGTCTAACCTGCAATTATTAGTAACAGTGTGGAGAGATCCAGATAAGACTTACAGGTGAGAAGAGAGGGCCCCGGCCGGGCCGAACTCTCCCTCTGCCCCCCCTCCGGAACACCAGGGTACTGAAGCCAAGTCGGGAAACCTGTTCCGCCGTCCCTATTAAGTGAGCCGGGGGATGGCTTGTGGACTTATGTAAGATGGCTCACAATGAACCAACAGGGAGACTTGATGATTACCTTCCCTATAGGCCCCCACAAAACACCAGTCACCTTTTTAGTAGACACCAGGGCACAAATGTCAGCTCTGCGTGCAGATGTGGCTGCCTGCAATGACATCGTAACCGATAAAAGGAAAATATGGGTTACTGATGTGCTTGGAAATTCCCTGCCCCAAAACACGGCCACAGTGAAGTGTTGGTTGCCCGAGGAGGACAGCCCCATTTGGGTAGTCATGGTTGTTGGCCCTTACCCAGTGAACATTCTGGGACTTGATGTATTAAAAGGGAGAGGGTGGGAGGACTCCAGCGGGAAGGAATGGAAATTTGGGTCCCCCACCACAACCTCAATGCGACTGTTACAGATGGCCCCAACACTTCCCGCATCTAAAATAGTAAACGTAAAACTTTGCCCTCTACCATTGGGAGCCAGAGAAGGAATTAGCCTGGTGATAAAAGAGCTACAAGAGCAGGGGGTGATTATCCAAACCCACTCCCCTTATAATTCCCCAGTATGGCCTGTGCGCAAGCCAAATGGGAAATGGCGATTGACGATTGACTATCAGCGCCTTAATGCGGGCACTGGCCCACTAACAGCAGCCGTTCCCACTATAGCTGAACTAGTCTCCACTATCCAACAGTCACATAATATTCTAGCCACTATTGACATTAAAGACATGTTTTTCATGGTACCTCTGCAGGAAAATGATAGGGACAGATTTGCATTCACCTGGGATGGTATTCAATACACCTTTACCCGCCTCCCACAAGGCTACAAACATTCACCTACCCTAGCACACCATGCTCTAGCCCAGGCACTAGCGGAAGCCCCTCCTCCCGAGGAGGGAGTAAGAACCTACCAGTACATCGACTATGTACTGATAGGGGGGGCTGATATCACCACCATGGAGAAAACCCAGAAAAATATAATTATCCACTTGGAAGGATTGGGCCTTCAAATCCCTGTGGAGAAGGTATAATTACCTGCCCCTGAGGTGAAATTTTTGGGCATATGGTGGAAAGGTGGTACAGTTTGCATACCTCCTGAAACCCTGACTACCTTAGAGCAGGTAAAAGTCCCCGAGAACAAAAAGGAACTGCAACATGCTTTGGGCTTACTGGTCTTCTGGAGAAAACACATTCCAGATTTCTCTATTATAGCTCGCCCTCTGTACGACCTAATGCGCAAAAGAGCCTCCCGGGATTGGACTCTTGTTCATGAGGAGGCTCTAAAGCTGTTAGTTTTTGAGGCGGGAGTATATCAGGCCCTGGGTCCGATACATCTGACGGACCCATTCCAGATTGAATAGGGTTTTGCAATCCACGGGGCGTCAATACATATATGGCAAAAGGGACCGGAGGGCCCCACTTGCCCCCTTGGATTCTTCTCACGCAGTTTCAAAGATGCAGAGAAGCGGTATTCAACCTGGGAGAAGGGGCTATTTGTAGTAACCTTGGCCCTACAGGAAGTGGGAAAGATTATATGGAAACAATCTATAATTTTGTGAGGGCCCTTTAAGGTTCTGAGGCCTGTCCTGGCGGGCACCCCACCTCCCACAGGAGTTGCGCAGCGGGAGATGGTCAGAAAATGGTATGCTCAATTAGAGTATTACAGCCACACATACCAGGTGGAAGAAGGAACACCCAGAATACTTCAAATACAAGACAAATCATCCATTCCCCTGGAAAAGGAGGCCCCCCCTACCTATATAAGGGAGGCTCTTCCCTATGAGCCCCAGCTAAAAAATGTATGGTTTACAGATGCCTCTTCGAAAAGGGAAGGTAGGGTTTGGAAGTATTGGGCAGTAGCTCTGTGTGTCAACTCCGGAGAGCAGATCATAACGGAGAGTGAAGGCAGTGCACAGGTAGGGGAACTGGTGGCAGTCTGGAGTGTAGTTACTAGAGAAAAGGACAATACTGACCCTGTGTATATTTATACGGACTCATATGCTGTATTTAAAGGGTGCACTGAGTGGCTCCCTTTTTGGGAGAAGAATCAATGGGAGGTAAACTGGGTGCCGGTATGGCAAAAGGAAAAATGGGAAGATATTCTGCAAGTAGCTAAGAGAACCCCTATATTAATAGGTTGGGTGGCTGCCCACCAGGGAGGGAACCACCCTGCACACATTTTAAATAACCAAGTAGACTTACTTACCTGCTCGGCTGTGATGACAATAGAAGCAGAAGAGGAAAAATGGGAGCATCTATTAGAGTGGCTGCATGTAAAACACGGCCACTCAGGAGTTAAAGACCTCCTCAAGGAAGCCGGGAGCAGAGGATGGCCTGTCACTAGGGAAATGTGTGGCACTGTGATTTCTACGTGTGGTCTATGTCGTACTCGGTTGGAAAAACACCTGCTACAAGATCCTCCACTCCACCTCTGGGACGGGAAGGGCTTATGGGAGACCTGGCAGGTCGACTTCATAGGGCCTTTCAGGAAATCGGAGGGGAAGCAATATGTGTTAGTAGGGGTAGAAGTTGTGTCCGGACTTGTTCAGGCTGAAGCTGTGGTGCAAGCGACAGGAGAAAGTACGGTGAAGGGGTTAAAGTTCTGGTTTAGCGTCCTACCTAAGCCTCAATCAATATAATCAGATAATGGCAGTCACTTCACCACGGGGGTGGTTCAAGAATGGGCAACGGCCGAGGGGATACAGTGGATATTCCACGCTCCCTACTACCCCCAAGCAAACGGGATAGTGGAAAGAACCAATGGACTTTTGAAACGCGCCCTAAAGCCGCACAATCCCGGTTGTCCGGGATGCCTGAGAGATGCAATAACCAAGGTCAATAGTTGATGGGGGGCAAATGGATGTCCTAGGCTCACTGCTTTCTGCCCAAAACCCTCGAGTCTCCTCCCAGGGACGAAGGAACTGAAGGGTTCCAAAGGAGTCCCATATTATCCGGGGCAACCGGTACTAGTAAACCTACCAACGGTGGGAGAGGTTCCGCTAACCCTAAAGACTCCGTTTGTCCTGGTTTCAGCTGGGATAGAATTTATTTCCTTCCTAGTGGCTGGTGTAGTGCTGTGTTTTGGGTTTTAGTATGAGAATAATATTGATAACACGCTGATGTTTTGGCTGTTGCTAAGCGGTGTTTACACTGGTCAAGGACTTTTTTCAGCTCCCCATCCTCTGCCAGGTGCCCAAGAAGCTGGGAGGGGACACAGCCAGGATTGTTGATCCAAACTGACCAAAGAGCTATTCCATACCATATGATGTCACGCTCAGTATATAAAGCTGGGGAAGCAGAAGGAAGGGGGACACACATTCGGAGTGATGGTGTTTGTCTTCCCAAGTAACCATTACGCGTGAGGGAGCCCTACTTTCCTGGAGATGGCTGAACACCTGCCTGCCGATGGGAAGTAGTGAATGAATTCCTTGCTTCGCTTTGCTCGCGCGTGCGGCTTTTGCTTTCCCTATTAAACTGTCCTTATCTCAACCCACGAGTGTTCTCACTTTTACTCTTCCAATTCTCTTCCCCATCCCACTGCGGGGGTGGGGGGGAGTGAGCGAGCGGCTGCGTGGTGCTTAGTTGCTGTCTGGGGCTAAACCATGACATTGCTGAACCTTTATGTTTGGGTGGCTACTGACGCCCATGGAAAAGATCACAAAGTTAACACCAGGTGGATAATCCCTTCCTTTTAAAACCAGTCTGAAAAGGGACCGAGTTTTCCTTTTCTTTTGCAGGGGGAGAACCAGACCGTTGCCTGCTAAAGCATACCAATCTCGTTGGAGGAGCATCAGACCTCGATGAATACTGCCAATGTTGTAATAATAGTCCTAATATGTTTTTACAATTTCTCACGTGGATGGTGGTCCTCCTCTCCTCTGGGAAAGGAGGACACGGAGGGAGTGGAAACCATATTCCTTCAAACCTTGTGTGGGAACTAATTCGTTGGTTTACTAGAATCTGGAGTAGAACCAACCAAGGGATATGCGTTGCCCTTCCCCAGTCAACCGAACAAAGGATTGAGATTTGTTGTTGTTGGTTTTTGTTGCATTGCCCAATATTATGTATAACTTGGAAAACTTCTTAACTATAACACTGGTCCTGGGGTCCCCCCCAAAACCTGTCTCTTGGAGAGAGTAAGGGTTCTGATAAGGGACGTGTATTTGTTGGGGTTATCCTTCCCGCAGATATAGAAATCGGGATATTCTGTACAACAAGACTTATGGTAGAGTCAAGTATTGCGGCATACCCTGTACGCACTACCCTTTGCAGAGCCTGCCACTCACTGCAAAACCTGACATACATTTAATGGACTACAATGATACCTGGACCTGTAAAATTAGCATATACCCGGCCCCCTTGGGACTAGTTTGGGGATGTTCTAACGGGAAATTTTATTCCTACTTAACACTGAAATATCACGCTGGTCTGAAATGTGGATTAGTCATCCCATCCTTATGCCCATCCCGTGTTTTCAATTTCACCGCCCCTCCCTGGCGAGTGAGCTGGGAAGTGGCAGAAGCCCCAAAAAACTCAATGTTGAATTAAAGTGATGGAGAATGTTGTATAACATTGTCCATCTCACAACTCCAGTACTACTGCACTCTACTACTACTACACTCACAACGCCAGTACTACTATAGAGGCAGCATGGACCAAAATGAAAGAAAGTGGCAATCAAACTGCTGAACTATTCCGATCACTCCAACCAAAAGACTGGTTCGACGGGCATGCACCCAGATCTTGGTTCGCTTCCCTCCTACAATCCTGGGGACTCACGGGGTGGGGGAAATGGTTAATGCAAATTAGAATAACCCTGTTGGTTGTATTTCTGTTCCTAACGACTGGCATAGCTATTGTTCGATGTATGATTACCCATCTGCTTGCTTCTGCTTTCATTCTCTTTTCTCCTGCTGTTCGCTATGTTCATATCACCACCCTGGAAGACAAAATCAAGGACCCTCTGCCAACTCTCGTTGAAAATGTATGATTTCACGAACTATGTCTTCTCGATCTTCTCTATGTGAAAATCGTGGCCCTGGATGAAGATGATATAGACAATGTTTGAGCCACGGGGTGGTGTGAGAGACTGAAAGAGTTAATGTCTCAAACATTGTGGTGAGGCCACACGAGGCGGCGCTATTTGCATGGCAACGGCAGGTCGGAGAGCACGGGGTGGGGGAGAGCGAGAGCGGGACGTGGAGGACGCGGAGGATGTGGAGAGCGTGTCGGAGGACGCACGGTTCCGGGTTCTGACGGGCCTTACCATATATGGCCAGAGGACACACAGAGTTGATCTGAGGAAGGGGCTTGCGACCACCCGAGAGACCCCTCGTGACCATCCCCCTCCCCCAGCGCCTGCGCAGAAGATTGAGAACTTTCTAGAACAAGAACCATGTAAGTCCTGAAGGGGCGCACCTGGAGGCGGGGATTAGCTTATAAAAGACACGCCCCCCCAGGGAACCACGGGCGCGCCCACCACCGGAGGATTGCCATGCCTGTCATTGTCATTGTGGGATCCAAGGGTGGTGATACTTTTCCTTTCTCTATCCTCCTCTCCGTTCCTTTTCTCGCTTCTCTCTTCCTCTACTCTTCCAATATATGTAAGTTTGGGATAAATTGTGACAGGTTGCCCGGAAAATAGCTCCATTGCCAAATTGCCTCTGTTCGTTCATTGGGCTTGCCAGTTCATTAAGTTTGTCCGTTTGTCTAATTCGCCAGTTAATAAAGTTGCTGGCCAGACTGTTCCTCTGAGTCATTGTCGTGACTCTACTGACCACGCGGCTCTGCTGAGCAGAGATTGGCCTTTGTCGGTACACAAACCGTCGGGGAATCAAAAAGATTCACCCATCTCGCAACCCACCGAGTGGGACAACACAATCATAATACTAAAACCTGCTACCTTTATTTAAAAAATCGTTCAAACTCACATAAACCAAAGACATTATGAGGAGACTTCTAATCTCTCACCCTAAACCCATCCTCCTTTTACTGGAGATGTCCCGGATGACGAATGGCGTTAGCTACACCACCTCAGCTTTGTGGACCTGTTGTTGCAGCAGGAAAGCCCTATTCGTTCACAGTGATCACAGTGGGCATTGTATGAGGTTTGCTTTTGACCTGGGAGAATATTGCCATCGTTTATTTTCAGTAGCCAGTACAAATAGAACCATTTCATAGAAAGTGGACAGATGGAACAAAATACTTGATGGCTTAAAAAATAGTTATTACATATATGCAGTAGTCATTATGGAAATGTAGTGAGCCAATTTGAGTAACTGTTTTCCATATATTACCTATAAAGTTTATTTTTGCATGTAAGCCTAAATGAGCAGCAGTTCAACTTCCTAAACTGGAAATCAGCAAATAATCCTGATAAGCAGCATTGCTTTAACAAATGATACGTATGCAGCCATTCTTGCCTGGACTTGATCCTACACAACCTGACATTTGTGGCATGAACACTCACTGGTTTCTTCCTACTGCTGCATTGCAGGTTACTTGCTTTACTTTGTAGACCAGGAATTCCATGTATTAGAGCATGGATGGAAACAAGAGGAAGAGGATATAGAGAGAAGTAAATCAATAATTCACCTGTCGTGGGTCCAAACATCAGAAAGCATGTGCTCTTCAAGTATGCTTGCTATGGTCTTTTAAATAGCACTCAAGCCACTGTAAATAGTTGGGCTCACACAAAAATAAGTGGTGCTGCAGAGGTAGTTTGTGGCTGTATGTTATGTAACAACACCAAAATTCATCTAAATTATTGTGTTTTGTCCTCGGACAGTGCTTTTCCTCTAAACATTCACAAATGTAAATTTGTCTTTGAAATAATCAGCAATACACACACAAAAGGCAGCAGATCAGACTTTGTGCATGGTAAATGGGAAAATCCAAAGCTGATAAATTACCAGTGTGCCCTGGTTCTGGCTGGGATGGAGTAAATTATCTTCCTAGTAGCTGGTATAGTGCTGTGTTTTGGATTTAGTATGAGAATAATGTTGATAACACACTGATGTTTTAGTTGTTGCTAAGTAATGCTTACACTAGTCAAGGACTTTTCAGCTTCCCATGCTCTGCCAGGTGCACAAGAAGCTGGGAGGGGGCACAGCCAGGATAGTTGATCCAAACTGGCCAAAGGGCTATTCCATACCATATGACATCATGCTCAGTATATAAACTGGGGGGAGTTGGCCAGGGAGGAGTGATCGCTGCTTGGGGACGGGCTGGGCATTGGTCAGTGGGTGGTGAGCAATTGCATTGTGCATCACTTGTTTTGTACATTCTTTTATAATTGTTATTATTATTTTTTCTTCCTCTGCTGTCCTATTAAACTTCGTTTATCAGAAACCACTTGTTTTACTTCCCCCCCCCCGATTCTCTCCCTCATCCCACCAGGGAGCGGGGAGGGTGAGTGAGCGGCCGTGTGGTGCTTAGTTGCTGACTGGGGTTAAACCACGACAGTCCTTTTTGGCACCCAACGTGGGGCTCGAAGGGTTGAGATAAAGACAGATCTGACCAGAGCATGTTAAAACAAATTTGTTATAAGCATTCATTATATTAGTTTAGTAGCTGCTGGTCAATGTTGATCTATTTGCTCTCAGAGTTGTGTTATGTAACACTTTGCTTGCCGTATATACTGTTAATCAGTATTTATGTGCTATTTATCACCTCTGGGAGGTGGATTAAGGTTATCGCTTTGCTGTACTGTGTAACACTGGCTTAGGATATGATAAAATTATTGGTCATGAGATAAATCTGGTATTTGTACTCAGCACTGCCGTCACCTCTGTACTTCAGGAGCCATCTATCAGAAATTATTAATAATTACACTTTTTACCTTTTCTCCTCGGAGAGCCAACCTATGGGAGAGACACCTTCCTCCATCTTCCCCTCCCTCTCCAGGCTAACTGCAATAGCTTTTGAGAATTTTGAATATCCTTGGGATGTTCAAACCAGCATGTTCCTATTGCTATGTCTCTTGAATGTGTGTCAGGTCTTGCTTAGGGTTAAACAACTATTTAAGAATACTGTGGCTACTCCAACACCCATCGACAGGCACCGTGGCTACTCAAACCCTGGCGAGAGGTACCGTGGCTACTCAAACCCCAGCGACAGGCACTGCAGCTGAACCAGAGAACCAACCCATGCCGGTATCAGTCGCCTCCATACACAAGAAGAAATCTTGGAAGCGAAAGTCAGCTTGTTTAGTAAGGAATGAAGAAGCTTTTCCTAAGAGGGAGCAGGAGGAAGAACCATACTGCCCCGCCAAAAAGGAGGCAGACTACTCTAAAATAGGGCCATCATGAGAACAGGAGGAGGAAGAGGAAGAATTCCCTGCTTCCCCCAAGGAAGAACACAGTGGAAGGGTTCCTCCTCTTCCTCGGAGGGAAAGGAAGAACTCATAAAAGAGACAGTAACCACATGATCTCTCTCTCTGAGTGAGCTGTGAGATATGTGAAAGGATTTCAGCCGTTGCCCAGGCGAGCACGTTATCACCTGGCTGCTCCGATGCTGGGATAACAGGGCCAGTAGCCTGAAATTAGAGGGTAAGGAAGCCAAACGCTGGGATCCCTTTCTAGGGAAGGGGGCATTGACAAAGCGATTGGAAAAGGGGCACCAGCCCTCAGCCTCTGGAGGCGACTCCTGCCAGCTATGAAGGAAAGATATCCCTTCAAGGAAGATGTTCTATATTGCCCAGGCAAATGGACCACCATGGAGAGAGGTACCCAGTACCTGAGGGAATTAGCTGTGCTGGAGATGATTTATGATGACCTGGACAATGAGCAGTTATCCAAAGATCCAGATGAGGTCCAGTGCAAACGACCCATGTGGTGGAAGTTTGTACGGAGCGCACCATTGTCGTATGCCAACTCATTGGCAGTAATGACATGGAAAGACAGAGAGGAACAAACGGTGGATGAATTGGCTAGCTGACTCTGGGAATACGAAGAAAGTATCTCTTCCTCCCTTGTCTCGGCTGTGGAGAAACTCTCCCGGAAGGTCCAGCAACTCAAAGAGGATAGGTCCTACACCCCACCTGTACAGACCACCATCTCAGCTATTAGGAGTCAGAGTTCCTCTGCTCAAGAGAGAGGATATAGAGGGTACACACCACGAGGCACCCTATGGTTTTACTTGCGTGATCACGGAGAGGACATGAGGAAGTGGGATGGAAAACCTACCTCGACCCTAGAGGCACGGGAATGTGAGTTGCAAGGAAAAACAATCACCAAAGGGGGTTCTTCCAGGAAAATTGCTGCTCCGGTTTCCAGTGGGCAGTTCCCCAGACAGAGTAAAAGGGCTGATCTTACTCCTGATTTTAATGAAGGAGCTTCTGACTCGTATGTACAAGAAATGGGTAACGAGTACTATGACCAGGATTAGAGGTGCCCTACCTCCAGCCAGGAGGAGGAGGAAAGGGACAACCGGGTTTACTGGACTGTGTGGATTCGATGGCCTGGCACATCACACCCACAGGAGTAGAAGGCTCTAGTAGACACCGGTGCACAGTGTACCCTAATGCCATCAAGCTATATAGGGGCAGAACCCATCTGTATTTCTGGAGTGACAGGGGAATCCCAACAGCTAACTGTATTGGAGGCTGAAGTGAGCCTAACTGGGAATGAGTGGCAAAAGCACCCCATTGTGACTGGCCCAGAGGCTCCGTGCATCCTTGGCCTAGACTACCTCAGGAGAGGGTATGTCAAGGACCCAAAAGGGTACTGGTGGGCTTTTGGTATAGCTGCCTTGGAGACGGAGGAAATTAAACAGTTGTCCACCTTGCCCAGTCTCTCAGAGGACCCTTCTGTTGTGGGGTGCTGAGGGTCAAAGAACAACAGGTGCCAAGTGCTACCACAACGGTGCACCGGCAGTAATATTGCACCAACTGAGACTCCCTGATTCCCATCCATAAGCTGATTTGTCGACTGGAGAGCCAAGGAGTGATCAGTAAGACTCGTTCACCTTTTAACAGTCCTATATGGCTAGTGCAAAAGTCTAATGGAGAGTGGAGACTAACAGTAGACTATTGTGGCCTGAATGAAGTAATTCTGCCGCTGAGTGCTGCCATGCCAGACATGCTGGAACTTCAATAGGAACTGGAGTCAAAAGCAGCCAAATGGTGTGCTATAACTGGTAACGCTAATGCGTTTTTCTCAGTCCCTTTGGCAGCAGAGTGCAGGCCACAGTTTGCTTTCACTGGGAGGGGCGTTCAGCACACTTGGAATTGACTGCCCCAGGGGTGGAAACACAGCCCTAGCATTTGCCATGGACTGATCCAGACTGCACTGGAACAGGGTGAAGCTCCAGAACACTTGCAATACATTGATGACATCATCGTGTGGGAAAATACAGCAGAAGAGGTTTTTGAGAAAGGGAAGAAAGTAGTCCAAATCCTGCTGAAAGCCAGTTTTGCCATAAAACGAAGGAAGGTCAAGGGACCTGCACAGGAGATCCAGTTTTTAGGAATAAAATGGCAAGATGGACGTTGTCAGATCCCAATGGATGTGATGATTAACAAAATGACAGCCATGTCTCCACCAACTAGCAAAAAGGAAACACAAGCTTTCTTAGGCATTGTGGGTTTTTGGAGGATGCATATTCCGAATTACAGTCTGATCGTAAGCCCTCTCTATCAAGTGACCCGGAAGAAGAACGATTTCCAATGGGGCCCTGAGCAACGACAAGCCTTTGAACAAATTAAACGGGAGATAGTTCATGCAGTAGCCCTTGGGCCAGTCCGGGCAGGGCAAGATGTAAGAAACATGCTCTACACTGCAGCCAGGGAGAATGGCCCTACCTGGAGCCTCTGGCAGAAAGCACCAGGGGAGACTCGAGGTCGACCCCTAGGGTTTTGGAGTCGGGGATACAGAGGATCCGAGGCCCGCTATACTCCAACTGAAAAAGAGATATTGGCAGCATATGAAGGGGTTCAAGCTGCTTCAGAAGTGGTTGGTACTGAAGCACAGCTCCTCCTGGCACCCCGACTGCCGGTGCTGGGCTGGATGTTCAAAGGGAGGGTCCCCTCTACACATCCTGCAACTGATGCTACGTGGAGTAAGTGTGTCGCACTGATCACACAATGGGCTCGGACAGGAAACCCCAGTCCCCCAGGAATCTTGGAAGTGATCATGGACTGGCCAGAAGGCAAAGATAACGCCAGAGGAGGAGGTGACGCGTGCTGAGGAGGCCCCACTGTACAATAAACTACCAGAAAATGAGAAGCAATATGCCCTGCTCACTGATGGGTCCTGTCATATTGTAGGAAAGCATCGGAGGTGGAAGGCTGCTGTATGGAGTCCTATACGAGAAGTTGTAGAAACTGCTGAAGGACAAGGTGAATTGAGTCAGTTTGCAGAAGTAAAGGCCATCCAGCTGGCTTTAGACATTGCTGAACGAGAAAAGTGGCCAGTGCTCTATCTCTATGCTGACTCATGGATGGTGGCAAATGCCCTGTGGGGGTGGTTGCAGCAATGGAAGCAGAGCAACTGGCAGCGCAGAGGCCAACCCATCTGGGCTGCAGCATTGTGGCAAAATATTGCTGCCTGGGTAGAGAACCTGGTTGTAAAAGTACGTCACGTAGGTGCTCACATACCCAGGAGTCAGGCCACTGAGGAACATCAAAACAACCAGCAGGTGGATCAGGCTGCTAAGATTGAAGTGGCTCAGGTGGATCTGGACTGGCAACACAAGGGTGAATTAGTTATAGCTTGGTGGGCCCATGACCCCTCAGGCCATCAAGGAAGAGATGCAACATATAGATGGGCTCGTGATCGAGGGGTGGACTTAACCATGGACGCTATTGCACAGGTTATCCATGAATGTGAGACATGCCCTGCAATCAAACAAGCCAAGTGGTTAAAGCCTCTGTGGTATGGAGGGCGATGGCTGAAATATAAATATGGGGAGGCCTGGCAGATCGATTATATCACGCTCCCACAAACCCGCCAAGGCAAGCGCCATGTGCTTACAATGGTGGAAGCAACCACTGGATGGCTGGAAACATATCCTGTGCCCCATGCCACTGCCCGGAACACTATCCTGGGCCTTGAAAAGCAAGTCCTGTGGCGACATGGCACCCCAGAAAGAATTGAGTCAGACAACGGGACTCATTTCTGAAACAACCTCATAGACACCTGGGCCAAAGAGCATGGCATTGAGTGGGTATATCACATCCCCTATCATGCACCAGCCTCCGGGAAAATCAAACAATACAATGGACTGTTAAAGACTACACTGAGAGCAATGGGTGCTGGGACATTCAAACATTGGGATGCACATTTAGCAAAGGCCACCTGGTTAGTCAACTCTAGGGCATCTGTCAATTGAGCTGGCCCTGCCCAATCAAGACTCTTACATACTGTAGAAGGGGATAAAGTCCCTGTAGTGCAAATAAAAAAACTATGCTGGGGAAGACAGTCTGGGTTACTCCTGCCTCGGGCAAAGGCAAGCCCATTTGTGGGATTGCTTTTGCTCAGGGACCTGGTTGCACTTGGTGGGTGATGAGGGAGGATGGGGAAGTCTGCTGTGTACCTCAAGGGGATTTGATTTTGGGTGAGAATAGCCAATGAACTAAGTGGTATGATGTTAATTGCTGTATAATACTGTATGTCATCACTTTTATGGTTGCTATATGCCATATCAAGGGTATTTCTATAAGAATCACCCAGATTAATGAAGAATGAGCTTTGATGAATACCAAGCAAAGTGCAGCAGTGATGGAACCAGAACTGTCTTCAGCATGCAACAATCCAAAACCACACACCATCTCTCCTGCCCTGAAGGACTGTTATGAGAGATGGAGCCCAAAGTCATGGACTAAATTAACTCAGCAGAGGTTTTAGAGGGATGGCCCATAGACCCAGGGAATGATATCTGTGTGTGTATATCAAAAGTCATGGAAAGTGGTGGTGATTAATTGGAATGTATTGGAAAGGGTAGGACCTGGGCATGCTGTAGATGGTATAGAATAAGGGTTGGATACTGTCCTGGTTCTGGCTGGGATAGAGTTAATTATCTTCCTAGTAGCTGGTATAGTGCTGTGTTTTGGATTTAGCATGAGAATAATATTGATAACACGCTGATGTTTTAGTTGTTGCTAAGCAGTGTTTACACTGGTCAAGGACTTTTCAGCTTCCCATGCTCTGCCAGGTGCACAAGAAGCTGGGAGGGGGCACAGCCGGGAGAGCTGACCCAAACTGGCCAAAGGGCTATTCCATACCATATGACGTCATGCTCAGTATATAAACTCGGAGGAGTTGGCTGGGGGGCAGCAATCGCTGCTCGGGGACGCGCTGGGCATTGGTCAGTGCGTGGTGAGCAATTGCATTGTGTATCACTTGTTTTGGACATTCTTTTGTCATTATTATTATTATTTTTTTTTCTTCCTCTGCTGTCCTGTTAAACTGTGTTTATCAGAACCCACTTGTTTTACTTTTTTTTTTTTTTTCCCCTGATTCTCTCCCCTATCCCACCAGGGCGTGGGGAGGGTGAGTGAGCGGCTGTGTGGTGCTTAGTTGCTTACTGGGTTTAAACCACGACACAGTGCAAGTGCAAGTTAGTTCAGTGATTCAAACATCAAGAAAGTGCACGCAGTAAATAATAAGGAATAGTGCTGTAAGTGATATCCTAATGCAGGAGAACAAGAACCACATGTCAGTGTCAAGTACCTCTATGCAGTTGTTATAAAACGGTTGTGTCAAACAGACCAGGATTAAAATCAATTTTTGTGAGTTGAACTGGCTTACAGTCCTCTTGCAGTTTAAACACAAAGTTCCTTTCTTTTTTTTAATTGCCTCATTTTTGTATTTGCAATAACATATCATTAATAATGTTAGACCTTACCATCATACTGCTGTCATTATTTTTGTGGTTTTTCCGCTATACCAGATAATTTTAGCAGCTAGTTTCAAGAATGAACGTGCACACTTCAGCTGGCTTTAGACACAACGGTTCCAAATTTCTACATAGTGTACGGTGCTGAGGTCGCGCTCTGTCAGTTTGGCTGTTGAAATCGTCAGCCATTTAAGCAGAGTTCAAACACAGCTTGTAAATGCTGCTTATAGCCCGGAGTAGACATAGCTGAAGATCAGGAATGCCTAGTGAGTTTTTCCTAAGGGTGCTGCAGGGCAGACACAGCTGTGTTTTACAATGCATGCAGCCCAAACAGTTGATAAAATGTTCCTCTTTTGTCCATTGCCATTGAACTCTGGCACCCTTCATGAGTAACTCAGCACGTACTGACCTCTCTCTTCTGCGAGAGTAGTATAATGATTTGGCCTGTCTTTTCTAGTCTCATTTTCTTCTTTGATTTTTTTTCCTCCTCAAATGATAGGGAGTATTGTATGACTTCCCTGCTGTGCATCCCCTTTGGACAGTCTCATACACGATCTACATGAGGCTATGTTGTCCATTATATTCTTCATAGTCTCAACGGTGAAGATACATTTCATTATGTGTTGCAGTCAGCTAGGCTAGCTGTTAGCCTTCATGCTAAAGGAGTTAACGTTCCTGATTCAGCCCAAGTTTCCTCTTTCTTGCCTAGCTGGTTTTTCTACTGATGAACTGACAGAGTAAGCAATTGCGATGCAGTTGCCCACAAATTCCACTACCCTGGTCCCTTACAGGGCTATATGCTATGTACATTGCCTTTCAGTGCATGTATGCTAAAGATTTTCTAGGACAGTAAAGCAGTAGAAGGGTTCTGCAGGGACTGTAAGTGGATACATAGATGGAAGTGTAAAAGCAGCATTGAAAGCACTGGTTTAATCTCATTGAAATAAACGTTTACAGCTTTTATGATCTTTTCCTGTAGATCATGTCAAGTCCTTCATCAAGTTCAGTGTGATTTAAAATTTAAAGTAACACTTCCTTTAGGCTGTTACATTAAAGTCCAGATGTGAGTGAACATTCAGGCTCAATCTGAAATTTTCCACCAACTTCCAAATCCATAACCTGCAGGCAATTGCAAGAAGGTTGGCTGCACATACCTATTCATTGATCCCAAGCAGGGACTCTTTGTATGCAGTGACAGAGGGATGATGTAGTTTCCGCCTTACTGCTTTGAAATAAAGATAATTTACTGACATGCAATTTTTTGAGAACCTGTTTTGGCACATTTTGTTCTAATCTTTAGTTTGCGGACTATTTTCTTATTTACTCTACTGAAATATTGTCAACATCTAGCATAAAGAAATATTTCTTATTACCTAAAATTTATACTTCCTCTGCAACATCAAATAGTCTGCAGCTGCTCTAGTCTTCACTTAAGGCCATAGATCTGTATCATGTTAAGAACATGATGATGCACACAGAATCTCTTAACTAAGGTGATGCAAATAGGACTTTAGGAAACAAGCTTTGACTTTGGTCAAGGAGGTAGGACAGAATTTTGGAATATGTTTTGGAGGAACAGCTCATATCGCTGCAGGCCCAGGGACAGGAGTGAAGATGTTTCAGCCACCTACCTGCTGTACTCCTTCTAGTTTGTGCTAGCAGGGGAGGAGTCTCCCCTAGCCTGAATTGCAATTGCCCTGAACACCTCTGATTATGTATTGGGTTTGCGTGGCAAGGTTTTGGTAGCGGGGAGCTGCAGGGGTGGCTTCTGTGAGAAGCTGCTAGGAGCTTCCCCTATGTCCAATAGAGCCAATGCCAGCCAGCTCCAAGACAGACCTGCCGCTGGACAAAGCTGAGCCAATTATCAGTGACACTGGTAGTGCCTCTGTGATAACATATTTAAGAAGGGGGGAAAACAGCTGTGCAACAGCAGCTGGAAGAGAGGAGTGAGAATGTGAGAGAAACAACTCTGCAGACACCAAGGTCAGTGAAGAAGGAGGGGGAGGAGGTGCTCCAGGTGCCAGAGCAGAGATTCCCCTGCAGCCCATGGTGAAGACCATGGTGAGGCAGGCTGTCCCCCTGCAGCCCATGGAGGTCCACGGTGGAGCAGATATCCACCTGCAGCCCGTGGAGTTCCTGAAGGACTACACCCACCCAAAGGACACGTCGAAAGGACCCATGCTGGAGCAGTTCATGAAGAACTGCAGCCCGTGGGAAGGACCCATGTTGGAGAAGTTTGTGGAGGACTGTCTCCCGTGGGAGGGACCCCACGCTGGAGCAGAGGAAGAGCGTGAGGAGGAAGGAGCGGCAGAGACAATGTGTGATGAACTGACCGCAACCCCCATTCCTCGTCCCCCTGCACTGCTCGGGGGGAGGAGGTAGAGAATTGGGGAGTGAAGTTGAGCCCAGGAAGAAGGGAGGGGTGGTGGGGGGAAGATGTTTTAAGATTTGTTTTTATTTCTCATTATCCTACTCTGATTTGATTGGCAATAAATTAAATTATTTCCCCAAGTCGAGTCTGTTTTGCCCCTGATGGTAATTGCTGAGTGATCTCCCTGTCCTTATCTTGACCCATGAGCCTTTTGTTGTATTTCCCCCCCACACCCCCCAGCTGAGGAGGGGAGTGATAGAGCGGCTTGGTGGGCACCTGGCATCCAGCCAAGGTCAACCCACCACAGACTGGCAGTACTGTTTGGCATTACTGTGTTGTTATTCATTTGTAGCCCCAGCTCCAACTCCATCCTCCATTTCTGCCCTGTAATTTGTTTAAGGTCCTACACGAGGCCAGATCCTTACCCAGGCTCAGAGGATAGTTCTTGCCTAGTCAGCAAATGGCCTTTTCCTACTGTGTTGTTTCTAAAGCAGCTTTTGAGGGACTGGAAGATAGAAACACTCTTTCTCTAGAGCGACGCAGCTATTCAACCTCATGCTGAAATGTTGTTGAAGTGCTCACATTTCTAACACCCCAGTGATGTAATTCTTGTGTTTACAGTGTCGTTTATGATCTAGACAGCCATGATGCACCTTCCCCAGTGACCAGCCAGCCTCAGGCCTGTCTCAGTCACCTTGGTTGTTTTGGCTAAGCCTGTGAACCCTGCTACTGCTCTTAGCTCATGTCCAAGTGTGAGGCAAGCAGGGGTACATCCTATATTCATTCTTTGCTTCTGTGTATGCCATTAAAAGGAATGCAATAATGTAGTGTGTTTATTATTGTTAATCATTTGCTATAACAGTTTTAGATTTTTTTTTAGCCTAATCACATCTGTTTGTTAGGTCTAGAAACACATATGGTTAAGCATCTCTCCTTAAAAGAGGAGAAATAAGGATGCTTGAGACAGTAAGGCAGGAAGAGAGTTCATGGATTCTTCAAATGGCTATGCTGCTTAGAGGCGAACAACTCAACCCCAAATCTGTGATCTGAGTCCCACCACCCCTCCCCTGTCTGAAGGTTTTAGGAGTTTGGAGTTTGCATGTGGCTGTTGCCACTTGGCCCCTCCTGTAACTTCATGGTTACAGGAAAATCACACTGATTCAGTCTGATGGTGCCTCTTGCACATCCTGTGTTTCTTCAGACTTCCCCATTCTCTTTCCTTCTCTTTCCACCTCCTAAATCCTGTTCAGCATTGCATGCTCTATTCTGTGGTCGCAAACTATGCTGTGCCAGGCCACCCTGCGCTGCGGGATTTCTCTGCATGTCCATGGTCAGAAGTCTTTGCTGGAACTGGGTTTATTACTGAACACCTTACCTAAGCTATAAAGCTAGGTAGCAACATAGGAAACTTTCCAAAATCAGGTACGTTTTTAAACCCTATGAATTTCATGTGAGAATGAATCATAGAAAGAGTAATTTTCTTCTCATGCTGAATAGGGAACTGCATTAAAATTGGGAAAGTGATTCGTAAAGCAACTTTGTTTCATGTCAAGACATCTACCCTAAGCTTTCTCAGCTCCCCCTCTGCCTTTTTTCCTAATTTTAATTTAGAGAAAAAGACACAGTTCTCCTCCCCATCCAAAGAATGGAATGAAACATCTTGATTTGGAGTCAAATTAAGCATCTGAATTCACAATGAATTTTCCCCTGCCAAAAAGCAGATAAACTGCTTTAAGTTGACTCATAACAAAAAACGTGTTCTTGGTATCACCAACAAACCAAATGAATCCATTATTCACACAGCTTGAGGGAAAGGCCTGCTTTGAGTCAAGGGCTGGAAAATGAACTTAATGTTGCATTTGACTTTGCCGATTCTCAGAAAGGGAGGATGCTTGAGTCAGCTACAGATTGGTGATGTTCTCAAGTGCCCAGCCATGCGTGGTAGGGGCATGGAGTGTGATGAGGTGGCCTTAGGCACAGGCCTGGTCTGGACAACAATACCAGAGTGCCTTTTTACACTGCTATCCGTGAGGTCCGCCACAGCAACCTCCTTTTTCTCTGCTGGGGCGCGGGGGGGCCGTGAACACAGCACTCTTTCCCCAGAGGCGATGATTATTATTCGTCGATATTATTCGATGCTCCCATCCCCACTAATTCTCAGAGAAAATGACCTAAGATAGCTCATCTGAACCAAGCCTGCCATTTGACAGCACGTCACGTTCACTTATTAGGCTGGAGCCTGCTGCTTTACTTTCCAAGTTTTATTAATTTCAGTGTATATTGCTGTTGGCTGTGCTTCTCAATAACTAGTGTTTTTTGTGCTACAGATGGAAAATAGGCCCATACAAGGAGCTGTCTTCAAATGCAAGCCTTGAGGGGTCTGAACTTGAGAACATTAGTGTGCACTTGTGGTGTGCTACCAAGTGCAGGTGGCGATTTAAAATCATCTGCACTTCTGTTTACATGGGCTACGTTCAAGGACTTTCCTAAGTGATGTGAAACAAAGTAGACATGGCAGGAAACTGCACTGCTCAAGCAGCTTCTCGACGCTGACATCCCCTACTGAGCACGAGAGCATTTAGGCCATCTAATTGCCTTGATGTGCGCTTGCGTCTTTGTGCTGATGCACGAGATGTTTCGCTGCCAGCAAAGCAGGACAAACGTGCTCAAGCTAATGCATTCAAACATCCTAAGAGAGCAGGAGGCAGCTGGGTGGGATTCCTCCAGGTAAAGGGGGACTTGGGCTGTGTGTTGTCAAAAAGAGCTTGAAATGCATTGTAAAGTCACTGTAGTTTCATCAGCAGAAATTGTGACCATCCTACTGTTCCCAGTTCCTGGAGAAGGGATTTCTTCCCCTATCCCTGTGGCAGGATGAGGAGCATTTGGAGATGCATCTTTTGCCCTTCTCTCCCTAGTTTTGCTGGGGCACTCACCTGGGCTGGGGCCTTGGCCACGCCAGCCACTCTGGGGCAGCCGCTCCGTCCCGTAGCTCCTCGTTTGGCAGCACCCCTGGAGAAGGGGATCAGTTATTACTATGGTCACGTTATGCAGTGCTTTTAGGGTTTGTATGAATACCGGTTAACCCTTGTAGCATCTGAATGATGTCAGTAAGTGTGTATTTAACCAAGGAAACCCAACTTATTTCCCTGGCTCTTGGGAGATAAGGGAGGATCCAGAGCTGGAGGGCAACATGGTCAAGGGGTGACTCATCTCATTGCCTTTGAGGAGGAAATGAGACAAATCGAGCCTTTCCCTACACATGACTTCCCTGTCTTCTAAAGGACAATAGGAGAAGAATCCTAAAGTGCAGAAGAAAGGATATAAAACAAGAGGAAGCAGGAAAAAAGGATGGAGTAAGAAAGAGTGGCAGAAAGAAGGACTAACTGCCACAAAGCAAAGACATGACTGTGAAAACAAACCCACCAAATGACAGAGGGAGATACACAGAGACATCTCTTGGGAGATGGATTTACTCTTGTTTCTATACTAAAGCACGAGGCTACTGAAAAAAGAGAGAGAGAACTCACACTTTTAATCTCTCTTGCAATAATCTCAGGTGTAACCTGTAGCAATAGGAGTTTAAAAAGCGCCACATAGAATTTGAGTAGCCGGCACCTCCGTGAATTCTCTGTAGCTGCAGCTTCGGCTGTTGCTGCAAGGGCGGTGTTGTGGTTTCACACCACACAGCCGTTCACTCACTCCCCCCCACCTCTGATAGGATGGGGGAGAGAATCGAAAAAAAAAGATGAAACTTGTAGGTTGAGATAAAGACAATTTAATAGGACAGAAAAGGAAGGGAAAATAATAATAATGATTAAAAAAAAATACAAAACAAGTGATGCACAATGCAATTGCTCACCACCCGCTGATCGATGCCCAGCCAGTTCCCAAGCAGCAGACCCCTAGCCAGCTTTTCCCCTAGTTTATATGCTGAGCATGACATCATATGGTATGGAATAGCCCTTTGGTCAGTTGGGGTCAGCTGTCCCAGCCGTGTCCCCTCCCAACTTCTTGTGCACCACCAGCCTACTTGCTGGTGGGGTGGTGTGAGAAGCAGAAAAGGCCTTGACTCTGTGTAAGCACTGCTCAGCAGTAACTAAAACATCAGTGTGTTATCAACATTATTCTCATCCTAAATCCAAACCACAGCACTATACCAGCTACTAGGAAGAAAATTAACTCTATCCCAGCCAAAACCAGGACAGTTGGTTCACTATGTAGCTCCACTCCTCTGACAGCACCTTTTGCTGTGCAGTGTTGTCCTCGTATTCAATATTTCTCGTTCAATGGACACCACAGGTGAAGGCAGGTAATGGCAAATGTGTGTGAGTTCAGTTATTCAAGACACAAAAGTCTTACACCATGTTGTACCTTATAGTTCAAATGAGCCAAGCACTCTAGGTGAAAATATGGAAACAGGTTTTTCAGTCTCTCTCTCTGTTACTGTCTCTTACAGTTGCGCATTTTGGGTAACAAAGCACAGGATATAGTGCAGAAACCACCATAATTTTTTGAGGTTAAAACTCTGGCACCTACAAAATCAATAACATTTATTAGAAACACAGGGTCTTGCACAGGGCTTGTTTTATGTCCAATTTCACTGGTTTGTTGCTTTTTTATATTAAAAATGTACCCATCAAATATTGTTTACACTTCTTCCTCCCTATAAAACTTTTACCTTCACAGTTTCTCCCTGGCCTTTCCTCACCTCTGGCATTTTTGTTTCTATGGCAGCTCTGGAAGACCTTGCCCCCCTTTGAAAAAGTATGTATGTGTTAAAAAGTTAACCTTACTTTTTCATTGGAAATGTAAAGGACCATCTCATGACCTCTGGTAATAATACTAGGGATGGGGGACAAGCAGGCCCAGACGTTTCTTCAAGGTGATATTCAGGAAATTTCTGATGAATGTGGTGAACAGCTGGAAACAGCGACACCAGACATGGCAGCAGAAAAGGAGCCCTACAGAAGCCCACGGGACAGCACTGTGCATAAGCAGGGGATGGGGAGGCAGGGGAAGAGGGGTCCCATTTCAGCACCTGGTCCCCTTCCTTCATTTGAAGTCTTCTCCTTCTTCCCTCCAAGAGGAGTGCAAAGACATATCCCCCATGCCTGCCTGGTTTCCAGAGATATGTAAATATATAAACAGATTCAGCAAACATCTCAACAAGCATTTGCTGCTTCTTTCTACTTCTGCTCCTACTACTTAGACTTTATTTTCCTCCATCACTTCTCTGAGTTACTGCATTGTTCCTGCATGTGATTATTGTGGCTCTGCGTGGCTCTCCTTTTAGCCCGATATGCAGTGCCCTACAGCAGTGCCTGTGCCTCCTGCTTAGCCCACCTCCTTGTCCTCCTTCCTTGATAGTCATACCCAGAAGCATGGCGCTGGCTTGGCCATGCCTTTCTTTGGGCCTGGCCTCGGAGGTTGTCCCCTGCCCTGTCCCTGTGCCTTCAGCGCATTCAGGGCCATGGCACACACAGAGCTGGAGGGAAGTGAAGTTTCTGTCAGCTCTTCTGGAGGCCCTGCAATGTACTGCACCTCCCCTCTGACGCTGAGGAGTGATGCGTGAGAATAATTTACAGGGTTAGAGTGAGAGAAATAATTGAAAATAGGAACAAGGGGCCAGATTCAGAGCATCTGTTCGGGGCTTCCCATGTAGACCTTGCACTGTCTAAAAATTCAGGTGTCCAACCCCAGCAGGGTGGTTCAGAGGTCAAAACAAGACCTGTGCAATCAATGGGAAGGGTAACACAGCTCCAAAGGGTAACCCCCAAATTCCCCATACCAGGTAGGCAGCAACCTGGAGCCAGTCAGCAGGAGACATGGCACCAGATGTTCTCCTCCGTTCCTGCTCCTCCCTGGTGCCTGAATCAGAGCTGTACCCTGGGTGCTCTCTAGCCCTTCTGGACCCAGAGTGTAGTGACTGCCTTGGTGCTGGGTGAGCAGGCCTTGCTGCTTGGAAGATGTTTTTCACCATGCTAGTGCTACCCTCTGCCATTGCCTTTGCTGTGGTTGAGAGGGTTTCTCCAGAAAAGGGCTTCAGGTCATGGCTACCTTCTCCTACCAGCTGCCAGGCTACAAGGTTACAAATTCAGGTTTTCTTGAGGTGTTTTTATTTTTAATTCTTCACACCCCCCAGCTTCAGGACACTCATCGTTTTGACTGGTGAAAGGGAAAATTTCAAAATGAAGGGTGAGAGGTGTCTATATCTGGAGGACTCAGCTGGGGAAGGATGCCTTCAGGCTGAGAAGGAAGCTGAACACAGTTTTCCTATTTCCTAGGTAAGTATTATGTCCGCTAGGCTAAGAGCTGACTTTATTTATTCATTTACATTTATAGTTTTGTTTCACATTTTATTGGCTGCACATGTGAACACACAAAATTTATTCTCTTAGGACTGTGCAAAGGAATTGGAAATGTTATAGGTATTGGTGAAAAAGTACATATGACATTATTCTCATTTTTAAAACATGCAACTTGAAGATGCTTCTTGGGCTGGGGGGGGGCTACAGGGAGAGCAGAAAAAATACTGGTTGGCTTCGGTGACCGATCACACAGTCCAACTAGTGAACAAACAATAACTGTGGCACAGCATTCACGAGTAAGTACACAGTCTGCAAGATGTTCCTATGCATTATTCAGTGAATAATTCTAAATAATGAAAACACTGAAATCTGTGTGTAGATTTAATACGAGGGACCAAATTAAATCCATTGTTCAATAGGAGAAGCTGACCCAGCTCTAGTGAAGAACAGCAGCAGCTGTTTAGAAAACCTGTGGGTCTATGTAACATGAATTTACTGTGCGCTAGCAACAGTAATCCAAGTCCAGCAATCTGTAGTGGCTGGTAGGTATCATTCAAAGTGACGAAGCAGTTGCCAGACTACATAAGCTTCACCCAGAGGCTACACCTTCACTGCAAAGTCACCTTCTGAGTAATTTTCATTTTCCACATTGACTCCTCTCAAGCTGACTGCAGTCAGCTGAGAACCAGCTGTGGTGCTGGGCACCACCCGCATGGCACCAATCAGGGGTTTGCAGCACATGGTGATCCCACCTGCAGCTGATGAGCTGTGGGTACTCAGACTCTAGCCTATCCCCTCACTTCACATTACACATGCATTGAGACCTTTGTGTGTAGATTAGCCTTGAATTAATGGCAACACAGAGGTTATAATCTGAATCAATTCTTGCAGGGAAGATAGGCACTTATTTAGATCAACTTGGGGATGTTACAGCTTTGCATGCATTTAGTTGTTTTATTCTGAGCTCTAGCACATATTCAAATAGAGCAGAATGATAACTCTTTCTTCCCTTAAGGTACCCATCAAAGTAATCATATGGGTAAACCCCCCCCCCCCCCGAACCACAGAGGTAAAAATAGCTCATGACCAACATCTTCTTGGAATTTTATTTCCCACGTTATGATCTACAGGAGAGGGGCTAAAGCTCATAGCTGTTATAGCAAATTTCCCTGTTGTTTTTGAAACGTTCCTACTTGATGCAAGGCAAAACCTTGGGAAAGTTACTCAAGGGCAGTGGGGAATAAGAGTGGATTTATATTTAAACAAGAAAACTAGATCATGGTAAGATGTTTTGCCAAGCCATAACTTGTCATAAAGCCAAACAAAGGTGAGTAAAAAAGTTGTAGTAAAAAGTTGCACATGCTTTTATTGATTTTTTATTGCATTTTTAATTTTGTCCACGCAGCCAATGTGTTGCTGACTTGCAATTAAGACCTGACAGCGGGAGAAAGAACAGTAACAAGAAATTGAATAAGTCATTTGTTTGAAAGTAAGCCAAAACCAACAGTATGGAGAGAAAGGAAGTAACTTGTGAAAGATCTACTTACTGTTATATTTCCAACATTCAACTCCTTAGCTTTAATAGCGCTTAAAATACCAGTCACAATTTGTGGTTCTAAAGGAAAATATGCAATGTTTGCTGATGATTGAGTGGTTTATTCTAAAGGCACCTGTCGTGGTTTAACCTTAGCTGGCAACTAAGCACCACACAGCTGCTCGCTCACCCCCACACACAATGGGATGGGGGAGAGAATCAGAAAAGTGAGAAAACTCATGGGTTGAGATAAAGACAGTTTAATAGGTAACGCAAAAGCCGTGCGTGCAATCAAAGCAAAACAAGGAATTAATTCACTACTTCCCATCAACAGGCAGGTGTTCAGCCATCTCCAGGAAAGCAGGGCTCCCTCACGCATAATGGTTACTTGGGAAGACAAACACCATCACTCCAAATGTCCCCCCCTTCCTTCTTCTTCCCCAGCTTTATATACTGAGCATGACATCATGTGGTATGGAATAGCCCTTTGGTCAGTTTGGATCAACTATCCTGGCTGTGTTCCCTCCCAGCTTCTTGTGCACCTGGCAGAGCATGGGAAGCTGAAAAGTCCTTGGCTAGTGCAGCAACAACTAAAACATCTCTGTATTATCAACACTGTTTTCAGCACAAATCCAAAACATAGCCCCATACTAGCTACTATAAAGAAAATTAACTCTATCCCAGCCAAACCCAGCACATTCTCCACCCCTTATTCCATACCATTTACGTCATGCTCAGGTGTCACACTATCCAATACATTCTCATTACCCACCCACCCCCCTTGCCATCCTTTGATATAACACACAGATATCATTCCCTTAGTCTATGGACCACCCCTGTAAAATGTCTGTAAAATGTCCATAAATGTCCACTGAGTTCATTTAGTCCATGACTTTGGGCTCCATCTGTTATGGTGGTCACTCAGGACAGGAGAGGTGGTGTGTTGCGTGGAGTTACTGGGCACCAAAGCCAGCTCAGGTTGGGTCACTGCTGCACTTGCACTGCTTCTTGTAAGGCTTGTCCTCCACTGGTTCAAGGGGTTCCTGCTATAGTAATTCCCATAACATGCAACTCAAATCCTGGGTTACAACAATTTAAAGGTATTTCCATTACAATCTCCACCCCTGGTCCCGTTGGACCAGACCATAGGGTTTAACATTGCAATGAACTCCTCCCCTTACCCCTGCTCTGGCTTGGACTTATCCACAGACTGCAGTCCCTTAGGGGTGTACCTGCTCCAAGTGGACTTATATGAGCTACAGTCTGTCCAGGGATATACCTGCTGCAGCATGGACTTATCCACAGCCACAGTCACTTTGAGGTGCACCTGTTCCAGCGTGGCCTTCTCCATGGGCCATAATGCCTTCAGAGATATACCTGCTCCAGCGTGGCCTTACCCACAGCCACAGTCCCTTCAGAAGTAAACCTGCTCCAACATGGCCTTACCCATGGCTGCAATCCCTCCAGGGGAGTACCTGCTCTGTCGTGGGCTTATCCATGGCCACACGCTTTGAGGTACTCCAGCATGGCCTCATGCACAGCCACAGATGCTTCGGAGGTGTACCTTATCCAGCGTGGACTTATCCTTGGGCCACAATCCCTTCAGAGGTATAGCTGCTGTGGCACAGACATAACCATGGCCACAGACACTTTGAGATGTACCTGCTCTGATGTCGACTTATTCACGGCCACAGACACCTTGGAGTGTCCTGCTCCCACATGGATTCATCCACAGGTCACAGTCCCTTTGACTCGAGTTCACACCGGAGTTCCAGCCTGTCCAGTGCAGCAGCACAGAAACAGCAGCGATGCCCTGGCCATCTGCCAGCCCAGGTGCATCACCATTGCTGTTATCAAAATGTTCCCAGGCACAGCAGAGTAAGATGATCAGCAGTACAGCAAGCAGTGAAAGCAAAAAGCAGCCACTAACGAGCCCTAGACTCTAACATACAGTAAGGCAAGCAAGCCCCATGGCGAGCACAGGAGCCTGCAGATTAATAGCTAAACAGCAATAACAGCTATAAATTCGATCTAGCACATTCCAATCAAATCTGTCATTATCTCGAACCCTTTGAGCCCCACGTTGGTTGCCAAAAAGGACTGTCGTGGTTTAAGCTTAGCTGGCAACTAAGCACCACACAGCTGCTCGCTCACCCCCACACACAATGGGATGGGGGAGAGAATCAGAAAAGTAAAAGTGAGAAAACTCATGGGTTGAGATAAAGACAGTTTAATAGGTAACGCAAAAGCTGTGCGCGCAATCAAAGCAAAACAAGGAATTAATTCACTACTTCCCATCAACAGGCAGGTGTTCAGCCATCTCCAGGAAAGCAAGGCTCCCTCATGTGTAACGATTACTTGGGAAGACAAATGCCATCACTCCGAACGTCCTCCCCCTTCCTTCTTCTTCCCCCCAGCTTTATATGCTGAGCATGATGTCATATGGTATGGAATAGCCCTTTGGTCAGTTGGGGTCAGCTGTCCCAGCTGTGTCCCCTCTCAACTTCTTGTGCACCTGGCAGAGCATGGGAAGCTGAAAAGTCCTTGACTAGTGCAAACATTACTTAGCAACAACTAAAACATCAGTGTGTTATCAACATTATTCTCATCCTAAATCCAAAACACAGCACTATACCAGCTACTAGGAAGATAATTAACTCTATCCCAGCCAGAACCAGCACAAGCACCACAGGAAAAGAATGTCTTGGGGCTTCAGCAAGTTTTAAATGTTGTACAAGAAGTCAGAAAGAAATTGATCTAAAAGATGCAGTAAATGGATTTACAAGTCTTATTGACTACCCTACTGAGTTACTGTTTCCAAAAAGCTCTGAAGTCCAGGTCTGTACTAAAGGCTTTCCTTTCAGATATTCAGCCTGCACAGTCTGCTGACATTCAGCACTGATACGCACTTTTATTATTATTGGAAAAATACAAGAGGCAGGTTGATGAAGTTTTGTTTTTCTCAGGTTTTGGTGATCTGAGATCATAAATGTTTTGGAGTATCTGAGTTCTCTTTGTGCAAACCACCAAAGTTTTGGGGTGCTGTGATAGAACATGAACCACACTTTATTTTTACTTTAGTCTTTACAGAGATCCAAAGTAGTGTGGCTGTATGGACGTTAGCAACATAGGTTTTATTCAAAACACTTCAGAAATCTGGATCAGGTTGTGTTTTTACTAGAACCACAAAGTTGGATGGGAAAGGCTGGATGATTTTGCCTCCCCCACCCCCCAAACCTCTGACTTTTTACTGCTGCAAGAGACCTCGGCTGTTATCCAAATGCATGTTGTCACAGGCTGCAGTGCCATCGTGCAATCTTTTACATCCATGCCTATAAGAGGCATGTCAAAATGAAGAACTGGCCGTCAAGTGGCTTGATGAAGAAGCTGTGTCTGTAAACTGTATTCTGATTTGATATTATAGAGTAGGTATGAACTCCATCTTTGGGGTTTGGGAGTGAAACAGTTCTAGCCAGTATTATCTTGTTTGAGGAGCTATAGCTGTGGAAAGGGAGTTTGGCTTATTATGGAGCAAGAAAGAGGTCTGAGGGGAGCAGCTTGGGATTTTGGAAAAAACCTATACTTCTGCCTTTAATTGTAGGGCTCTAAGGCTATTGTTGTCCCAGGAATTTGGGCCAGAGCTCCCATGGCCAATTCTGGAGAGCTCCCAGCTGCTCTATCACTAAAACTGAGGACAGCAGGTCCTCTTGGAAAATGTGATATCCTCAGCAGCTCTGGCAGTTCTCCTTGCTTGGAGCAGCTCAGCCTGGGACTGAACAGAGCTACAACAGCACTCTTCAAGAAAGCCACAGAAAACCAGAAAGGACCCATGAATCCTCTAGAAAGGCACAGAAAAATATCTCATTCCTCTACCCCCAGTTTGTTTCCTAACCAGAAGTGTTGCTTTGCAACATCTCAGGATTAGGTTCCTCTTTGGAGGAGATTAATAATTTTAAGCTTGAGGAAAAAAAATAAGTAATTTTAAAGTTATTCCAGTTTATTTAAGGAAAATTACAAAGGCATGGTCTTTCCTTTTCTTTGTACCTTCAACATGGAGAGAGACTGGCAGACTTCAAGGCTAAGCAGAATTTTATCTGCATTTTAGCTTGTTGAAGGACAGTCATTAATGAAACTTTGAAGGTCATTCTGTCAGGGTTAACAACCATAGAAATGTTAGATTAGATAGGGAATCCTTAATATCAGCCCCCCAAAAGTCTACTTTCATTTTAAAAAGCATTTTTTAAATCAAATACACATCAAAACAAAGGTGTATAAAGAACAGAGAAATGTCTCTTTTAGAAAAGGCAAAAAGTGCAAAGAAAATTTTTCTCCCATTTGTAACTGTATTCTATCTTCTAGTTCAAAACAGCTATGATATATTGGAAAGAAGGGAAAACAAGAGTGAAACTTCAAAACAATGCAACATTGCATTGTTTTTTAAAACTGAAGCAATCAAAACTTTTCTCTCTGTTTTTGTCAGCACTATCATTTTTCTCACCAGAAAAATATCACTGTAAAATTTGGAACAGGCTGTCCTCATTCCTGAGGGCATTTCTTCACTACATCTCTAGCTTTGAATATATCTGTGCTGGCTTTGACCAATTTAAATTAGATTGGATGAAACAAACAGAGTGACTGCAGCAACCAGGAGCTCTAACCAGGTTAGCTGTGAGCCTCACCATGCAAACCATTTGCCCACACTCTTGGTCAGGCTTTCTGCCTGTGTTGAGCTTTGTGTTGCTATAACATCCTGATGGATATACCCAAGTCAAACTACTGTCAAACTGCCTTGCCCACATACGTCTACACAAGCAGCCAGTCTCAGCACTAATTGCAACAGTAATGTACCTGCAGTGCTGGCACACTTCTAAGGCAGGAGTTTTCCATCACCACAATCCAGGCCTGCAGTTTGGAGGGGGAAATCTGTGAATCAGTTATTGCGGAATACTAATTTTCAAAGATTTGTTATCAGCAATGTGGGAACAGCAGCTTGAGTAAATTTAGATGAAGATTAGAAAAATATTTCCTGCCCATGAAAGTAGAACAATATGCCAAGAATGTGTATGAAGCCCATAATTTGGTGCTTTTCAGCTCCAAACTGTAAGGAACAGCCCTGCAATGTCAGGGAAGGATGTGATTGCTCTAAGTGATTTATCTTCATCTCTGCTTTTAAAAATCTATATTGTGTATATTAGATACCTATCGATACGCTGGGGTTAACGTAACTCTGTATCTGAATAGATTTTGAAGGCACATGGGTTGATGCAAGCACACCTTGTTTTGAACGATATACTAGGGGTGCCCTTGAATGGTGGATCACGTGAGGGAAAAGGCTGGTGGCACACATCTTCAGCCAGGAAGAGGTGTTAGTACCCTCACTTTCCATCTCTTCCTCCCTTGCGACTGCATGGCCCTCATATAGCGCCATTACTGCACTCACCTTCCATGTGTGTGAAACTGGGGAATTAGAAAGAAGATAAAGTCTTATACTGGAAACACCAGCACACTCATGGGGGAGGAGGGAAAAAGGGGTAGTAGACAGGGAACAAAAGAAGAAATTAAATTCCCCGTGGCGCCAGGGTAAATCTCTGCCTGGAATATGGTTCCAGTATGAATTTACTGTGAAGTAATTTTGAGCATGCAGATAGAGCACGTCAGCTGTTTTTTGATTACAGACTGTGAGTATGCTCTTGCCCATGGTGTATGTGGAGCAACTCTTTCTCTGAGAGGGGAGAGAGAAGCTGATGTACATCTTCCCTAGAGTAAGAGCATCCCCGTGGGTGGCTACCCAGAGCAGCCAACAGCAGCCTATTTATTCACATCTCAGCTTAGCCTGTGGCAAGCTGTTTGTGTACTGTATGCAAAGATCTTAGGAAGAAAACAGTTTGTTTGAGACTTAAATATCAGCTTTCTTTTTCTAAAGGAGAGAGGATTTCCTACCATATTTTAATCTGGAATTTATTTATAGTATTTATACTTGAATTCGGTAAAAAGCTATCAACACTGACAATGAAAAGCTCGATAGCTCTACAGCAGTGTCACAAACAATGCCAGCAGGGCATTTGGCATCACATGATATGATTAATATGTAATTCTCTGCTGCCGCAGTATATCACTACAGTGTTTAACATCTTTTTCTCAATGGATGCTGAAGGTGAGCATAGGTATTTTATGCTAGGAGACAATTCATTATTCCAGGCACAAAATCCTCTGCTATGAACCACAATACACCATCATCCAAAGGAGCCACACACAACAGGAGAAAAATATCCAGGCAGACTTTTTTCCTCTTTTCTTCTGCAACATTTTTTTTTCCAAGCACTGTAATTATAAGCAGGCAGCTAGTTTGGATATTGGAGCATATGGGATACAGGGGTGTCCTCTCTATTTCATTTTGTACACAACTACTCTGCAATTATGATAGCAACAGGGGCTCTGATCGGCCTTGCTACACAACAACCTTTTTTTATAGTGCATTTTTTTCAGGTCTTCATGCTAAAAATATACCAATCGGATAAAGTTGGCCTAAATTTTTCTGTAAGTTTTTACTTTCAGAATTTTGTTTTGGCTGGTATTGGTCCCTTACATTTTGTGTTTTGGCATAGCTCAGCAGGCATTTGCTCATTTTTCTTTTCTATGCCATTATCTTTCATTTCACTCATAGTACCATGGGAATACATTTTCCTGTAGTATTTTCAGTGGCACATGTAATGGCAGAGTGCACTTCATATCCTTTTTGTCAAGCCATTTGTTGTGTCTGTATACATGTGGATAAAGAGATAATATATTCCTGGCTAACTGGGGAGGTCCCAGTGGACTGGAGATTAGCAAATGTGACACCCTTCTACAAGAAGGGCCGGAAGGAGGACCCGGGGAACTACAGGCCTGTCAGCCTGACCTTGGTACCGGGGAAGCTGATGGAGCAGATCATCCTGAGTGCCATCACACGGCATGTAGAGGATAACCAAGGGATCAAGCCCAGCCAGCATGGGTTTAGGAAAGGCAGGTCCTGCTTGACCAACCTGATCTCCTTCTATGACAAGGTGACCCACCTAGTGGATGAGGGGAAGGCTGTGGATGTTGTCTATCTAGACTTCAGTAAAGCCTTTGACACGGTTTCCCACAGCATTCTCCTGGAGAAACTGGCTGCTCATGTCTTGGACGGGTGTACTCTTCGCTGGGTAAAGAACTGGCTGGATGGCCGGGCCCAAAGAGTGGTGGTGAATGGAGTTTACTCCAGTTGGCGGTCGGTCACAAGTGGTGTTCCCCAGGGCTCTGTGTTGGGGCCAGTCCTGTTTAATATCTTTATCAATGATCTGGACGAAGGGATCGAGTGCACCCTCAGTAAGTTTGCAGACGACACCAAGTTGGGCGGGAGTGTTGATCTGCTTGAGGGTAGGAAGGCTCTACAGAGGGACCTGGACAGGCTGGATCAATGGGCCGAGGTCAATTGTATGAAGTTCAACAAGGCTAATTGCAAGGTCCTGCACTTGGGCCACAACAACCCCATGCAATGCTACAGGCTTGGGGAAGAGTGGCTGGAAAGCTGCCTGGCAGAGAAGGACCTGGGAGTGCTGGTTGACAGCCAGCTGAATATGAGCTGTCAGTGTGCCCAGGTGGCCAAGAAAGCCAATGGCATCCTGGCTTGTATCAAAAATAGCGTGGCCAGCAGGACTAGGGAAGTGATCGTGCCCCTGTACTCGGCACTGGTGGGGCCACACCTCGAATACTGTGTTCCATTTTGGGCCCCTCACTACAAGAGAGACATTGAGGTGCTGGAGCGTGTCCAGAGAAGGGCAACAAAGCTGGTGAAGGGTCTAGAGCATAAGTCTTATGAGGAGTGGCTGAGGGAACTGGGGTTGTTTAGCCTGGAGAAAAGGAGCCTCAGGGGAGACCTTATTGCTGTCTACAACTACCTGAAAGGAGGTTGTAGAGAGGTGGGGGTCGGTCTCTTCTCCCAGGTAACAAGTGATGGGATGAGAGGGAATGGCCTCAAGTTGCGCCAGGGGAGGTTTAGACTGGATATTAGGAAATTTTACTTCACTGAAAGGGTTATCAAGCATTGGAACAGGCTGCCCAGGGAAGTGGTTGAGTCACCATCCCTGGAGGTATTTAAAAGACGTTTGGATGAGGTGCTTAGGGACATGGTATAGTGGTGGTCTTGGTAGTGTTAGGTTTACGGTTGGACTCGATGATCTTAAAGGTCTTTTCCAACCTAGATGATTCTGTGATTCTGTGATTCTGTGATATACATTTTAGTGGTTAATTATAGACTAGGTCATTTTTGTCTGATAGAAATCTAATCTATTCTATGAAGATAACCATTGTGTAACAGGAGCAAACAATACGAGCACTGGATGAAGAATGCTAAACAATTAAACCTTGAATGCACAAATCTCATTACTGGATACCTTTTGTGTCAGACCTGTTATATTCCACTCTGCTATCAATGACTAGGGTTCCCACTGATCCAGCTATCACATAATTATGAAAAACAGGACATGCACAACAATAACTACAAGGGCCCAGAAAGGAAATTACAGAACTGTGACTGTTTGCCACATATACAAAGACTTGCTCCAAGATGACAGATGTATGTCTCAGGAATGGCCGGTGCTGCTGTGAGACTCTGAGAAGCTAGTCCAGTGCCTGCGAAGATTGGTCTGTCTCACTCATAAGCTTAGGTTCACGCTGGTCACAAGAGTTAGGATTCAGGTGCAGAGGAACAACTCAATTGGCAGTAGCATCCAGAGAGCATGTAGCATGGCCTTCCCACAGGGAAGCTGATCGGTCCCTGGGCGTAGGGCACAGCAGACACCGGGAACCCCCCGTTCTTGGTACCTGGCATGCAGGCGCTATGGGCTTCAATATATTGGTCCAGACTCCAGACTTGAAACAACATCTGGAGGAAACATAAAAGTCTGTTATGCAGAAGAGGAGACTAGACAGCTCAAAAGCCCTCCTACTTTTAGAGTGTATGACAATTTTCTCTTTGATTTTTTTCCATGTTAGGCTTTGAGACACATCAAAGCAAGAAAGAAGCAATGAAACTGTGCTGGGGAGAGTGTTGATGCTGACATGTTTTGCAACAGCAATCCCTTGTAAACTAATGAAGGCCCCACTTGGCACCTCAGGGTACATGGCAGGAGGCATGCTGCTGCATAGCAGTCATACAGCTATATCTAATGACAGCAAACCCCTGACTTGGGTGTCTGCCTAACCCATGACAGCAAGCGTGCAGCAGGTGGGTCCCCAGGGAGATGGGCTCCTTGCCTGTGCTGGTTTGTTTGGCAAAGAGACAGACAGCACGCACCCGCCGCTGTCATCTGGAAGGGAGAAACTGATCCTGGAGGGAAGCCCTGACTCTCAGTAGCCCAAGGTACAGCTAGTATGGCCGTGCCTGTCTGGATACAGGTGCCAAAAGAGCTCCCGCTCTTTCCAGCTTGGCTTTCACACATAATGAAGGTGCATGTGCAGTGTCACTGAAGGAGTGGCAGTGGGTCCCGGCAGGCATCAGGGAATGTCTGTGCCTCTGGGGCACTCGGGCTGAACATCAGTCCATGTCTTCAAAGGCCTCATAGACCAACAAATGTGAGCCTCTGTAGCCTCTGTGTTTGATTTGATTCCTGTGCACCCATGTTGCCCAAAGCCTCTGTGGCAGGTACTGCAGTGTAATGTTGACATGAGGCCCCTTCCTGCAAGTGGAGAAAGGGTAGATGCCAACAACTCAGGTACTCTGCCTCAGGTACAGTCACAGCTAGGGCTGTGGCTGATGGCAAACCTCAATGTAGCTCTTGGCCCAAGGGTACACACAGCAAGAGACACAGCCAGGGTTTGCTGGCAGGTAGCGAGAGTCTGGGTGCCACAAGTAGAGCTGATACAAGATGGTGCAGCTGGTGCAGGTGGGACTTTGCCGTGTTTCCTTGCTGAGAGTGCCCTGTCCTCCCAGCACTGCAGGGTTCTGCCTTGTCCCTCACAGGTTGCTTTTTGAAGGATACAGCGATACCATCAAGAAAAAGATATGTGCAGAAGAAGGCCCTAAGCAGGCTGATCCTGGACTCATTTTTATACTATCTGTAAAAGTTCCCAGATGTCGATCTTCCTTACCTTCACCTTTGCTTTACCACTGTGAGGAGCTCTGTCCCTCCCTCCTCCCACTCTGCTCTGAGCAGGCAGGATTACTCCACTGACCCGGGATGGATGAGAAATGCTGACCCTGGTGAGATCCTAAGCTTGCCTTTTCCAGGGCTACGTCATTCCTAGTGGGCTCATATCTTTTTGAGAACTTAACTTCCCAGCTGAACGTGGCTTAATGTCTTTAGCAGCAGACATTCTTCAGTTGTTTTTTAAAAAATACATATTTGAAATATAAGTCTGAGAAGGCAGAGAGCCTAGGTATAGATTTTTGGCATTTTTCTTTCTGTTGCATAGGAGAAAGATGTTTTTCCCTAGATCTTGTATATGCTAAATGGCTTATTTGAGATTGCTCATGGACTTTGATTACACAGTAAAAATATAAATTCCAAGCTGTGATAACAGCCATCAGTTTGGTGACAAAAGGCTGCTTGGGTGGGGGACTTGGGGAGGAATGGAATGCATGTTAATGCAGCAGAGGAGGAGGTACTGGAGCTATGTGCTGGTGGAAATGCTGCAAAGGAGTGTAAAAATACAGTCAGCCATCTAAGCTTCCTCATGCTCTCTTGCTATTTTTGTGAAGACATTCTTTGTCCAAATGAGGAATGAGAAATTACAATGGGCTGGGTGGTGGCTGCTGAAGGTGTAGGAAGCATTGCTGGCATTAAAGGGGATCGGAAGATATCAGAGGAAGGAGCAGATGAAGTTGTGGATGGGACTAACAGATGTGGTGTGGGATTTGCTGCTGCATACACAGGGTCACTCACTCACCAGGGAACAAACATTTCTGCTATAAGGTGGTTGGCTGGCAACAGAAGAAAGTCCTGAGACATTCTGTCGAGCATAAAGTAGCTATAAATATAATGGACTTGTGAAAAAAAAAAAAAAAATGCAACCCTAGGTGGCATCATTAGAGTTAGGGAAATATCTCTCTTTTGTACATGCCAGAGGGTGCAATATTGAAGAGATCCCATCTGGAAATGTGTATATAGGTCTAGTCTCGTGTTTAGTGAAGGTGCTCAGATGGGAGTCAGGAAGAGGGAGGCTCCTAGGACTGCCATGACAATGGTAGCCTGCCCTAAGGGACAGGTTCCCAGCTTCTTGCCTTCACTGGCAGAGAAAGGGACATGGCCACTCTCTGTAAAAAGCTTGGGAAGCAGAGTGGTTTAATGCCAAAAGGGAAAAGAGAGATTTACAGCTAAGAGGAAATATCAACTTTAAAACAACTTCATAATAACTGTCCCTGAAAATTTTGAGCGAGGAATTAGCAGCAAATTTCTTTTGACCATAGGAGTGAGGTGTTTTAACATCTCCTACTCATACTGTTGAGGACATAAACCTGTTTTTACATTTTGCTTAATCTGTTTATGAAACAGTATATTTTGATGCAGTTGCCTGGGGCAGCAGGGTCTGTCCTCCATGTCCCTTCCAGCCTTGTTTTCCATGGGAGCTGGATTCCGAGGAAACTTTGGTTCAAGTAATGCTTTGAGCAGATCTGGCATGGGGACAGCTTCTTTAAAGGTGTAAGCCAGAACCTTAAGAGCTGTTCCTAGAAACAGTGGAATATGTATTCATCTCGTACCGTAAGAGATAGTCCCTTACTCAATGCCAGACTGTCAATCATCAATCATATTTGCTAAGAGTCTACCAAGAACTATTTTATCAAAGAGAAAAAGGTATATTTTTATCAACATTTGCAGCAAAAAAACCCCCAAAACTCATAGTGTTGTGCAACTATGTGATTTTGACCAGGAGGAAAGACTGTTATAGCAGCCCTTGGTCTTTCCCTACAGTTTCCATACAGCTGATCTCTTTTCTTGAATCCTCCCTCCCATCACCACTGCTCCTTGCTGAGACACTCGAGAGCACCCTTCCCTCATCTGCTGCCACCCCTCTGCCTCCCTTGTCACAGTCCTGTACTTCCTCCTCAAGAAGATGCCTCAAAGCCCCTCAGGCTGGATGGCCCTGGTGGGGCAGGTCATGTGGGGGGGTTGCCCACCGCCAGCCTCACCGAGGCAGAGGAGTGGGAGCCTTCACTGCCAGCCCTGCCCCAACACCGAGGATGGGCCGAGTCACACGGCTAGCCCTCGGCACTGCCAGATGTATTTCATCTGAGCCATATCTAGAGAGGTGGCAGTTACTGGTTTGGTCATGGCAGCACTTGTCAGGGTGAATCACTCATTCGGGATGGTGACAGAGGATTACTGTGGGGGCGGCAAAGGAATAAGACTGAGCCTGCAGAGGAGAGAGTGGCATACATTGCCTGGTTAGGTAAAGATCATGTGTGCAAGCACACAGCCATGAGTCAGAAGAGAGATGAATTATTTGGGAATCCTCTGTGAAAAGCCCACCTGCAACTCAGCTAGGCTCAGTGGCCAAGACAATTTATACCTCCGAAGTGTGCTTCCCAAAGCACAGGAGTTTTCCCTTTGCATACTTCAGCTTTCTAGGGTCACTGGTCCAAATCTGACTCAGACCCTTAGTATGGTGACCTAGCAACATGAGCTCTCTTGAATACTTATAAGAGAAATGGACTGATGTCTCAACCTACTTATCTTGTCCGTATTGTTAAAATTCTGCCAGAGCATTCAAAACCTTGATGTCAGTCTCAGGAAAGGTGTCAATGTGCTGAAAGACCCCCTGCATTTTCCTAAATGGTAAAGTGGCTCCTCTCACCAGCACAAAATATTTTGAGAAATTTTGAAAAAGAATGTTCTTCTGTAGTGCTTGCGTATGGTATTTAAACAAAATACCAGCCAGCACATGCAATCCTGCAAGAAGCAGTGATTTCTCCTGAAAATTTAGAAATTACTTGCCCTTAGGCTGTTGTAAATGGTTATAATCTTTGTCTTATTGCACTCATTCCTCTGGAAGAGAGGGGTAGTAGCCATGGTGTGATGTTTCGTATCACACATGAAAGAAAAATCTTTCTTATAGTGTGCATCGGGGTAAGCTCAGTGTCACACAGTGCTGGCAAATAAAATAGAGTTCAGAGTTCAGCCAAACCTCAAAAGGTTCAGAATTGCTCCAGAAAAAGTTCAATTTGTCAAGGAAAGCCCTCCAAGGCTTCTCCAGGATTTCCAAGCCCATCTCTCCTGCTGCCCAGGGAGGACACGGGGAGCTCCCTTCTTCCCCTGAGCCTGCAGGCACCTGCCCCGCAGAGCAGGTTTTGGCTGGCGCAAGGAGGGCCCGCACAGGGTGGAAAGTGGGGCTGTGGTGACCTGGGTAGGTGGAGGCTGCCGGCTCCTGCCTCTCCTATGGACAGAGCTCGTTGGGGGGGCACAAGACTCTCTTGCACAGGTGAGGCATTGAGAGTGAGGTATGTCCCTTGGAAAGGCACCATCTCCAGCATGCTCGGGCTCTGATTTGGGGAAGAAAACATTCTTCTATTAAAAAGCTTTATTAATTAATTCAGGGAAGTCCTATGACCTTTATTACAAAAGTGGTCAGATCAAATGATCACAGTTGCCCTTATCTGCCCTTACATGATGTATTTAGTTTATATCACTTAATATCACTTATTTCACTTAATATAAAGAGCTATAACCACAGATAAGTACCTCATAGTGTGGGATTGCAGGGTCCCTGAGGAGGGACTCCCCTTTAGAGATGTGGCCACTTGGGCAGTCCAGCTCCGCTAAACCCTAACCAAAACTCTGCTCCATTGTGTTGCTCCATAAATAAAGGACTGTCAATGCTTAATGACCCTCCACTGTCAACTCAGTGTCACCGCTTGCCAGAATTATCATCCACAAGGAGATAAAGAAAGAAAGGAGGCAGGCAAGCCTCATAGCTAACATAGGGTTTTCACACTGTTGTAAACACACATAGAAGATCACACAAAAAGCAAATGGAAATAGTACATAGACAGAGTCTCCAATTCAGTACAGGCAAATTCTCATTTTCTTGAATCAATTCTCAGATCCCATGTCCAGCATTGAAACTATTACTTTTTAGTGTTCTGATGAGTGTGTTTGGCAAAGCACTCTAGAATTGCAGAGAAAATTATAACCTTCCCACAGAGTTTTTTCTAACCACCGTGTAGAATGTGTTAGAAATATACAGTGTCACTGCAGAATTTCATAGGACTGTTAAAAAATATAGAAAGGAGATTATTCTTTATGAAAGCTATTGGGTTTTGGAATGATTTCTTTGGATTCCTACTGATCTCAGCCCTATTACTTACATGCAATTTTTCCATACAGAGGCAGGTATTAGGCCTTTCACAGGCCCATAGCTGAGGTCTGCTGTAACCCTGCTGAACTAAACACAGAGGTCTCGACTTACTATAGGATGAGCTCTATTTGTCCACATTTGGGTAACTCTGGTGGAAAAAAGAGGCACTTTTCACAGCCTAAAAATGGGACAGGATTAAATTTAATGGAACATTCTTAACGTAATAAGGCCTTGCACTGTATAGCTAAATACACACACAGCCATTCATTAATTAGATCTAATAGGTTGTGAAGAAAATAATATTCACATTTTATAGATGAAAAAACTTAATAAATGGAGTTCAGAATAATATTTAGAAAAGGAAGAGGCTCCTAGTTCTTCTTTAATAGATTATTCTTCAAAATGAAGGGGAGTGTCTGGGCCTCAGACCACCTATTAGGAGAGAGGGGCCCAGAGCAAGACACCTTGGAACTTTACACAAAATTAGAAAGTGCAGTGTTGCTCAAGCCCATCTCTATTTGATGTGGTTTAGAAAAGCTTTATTTGTCTTCAAAGGATTAATATCATACAGCAGACACAAACAGATCCAGGAAATTCCTGAAGCACGTTGAAGATGATAACTTCTTGGTGCAGGTACTAAGGGAGCCGACTAGGAAAGGAGCCCTCCTAGATTTGTTGTTTGTAAACAGAGAGGGACTCGTGGGCAAAGTGGTGATTGGTGACTGTCTTGGTCACAGTGACCACAACGTAGTTGAGTTTCAAATCATTGGCAACAGGAGAAAAACTGCCAGCAAAACTTCAACCCTGGATATGGGGAGAGTAGACTTCGGGCTGCTGAAGGAGCTAGTTTGTAAGGTCCCCTGGGAATCTGCTTTTGAAGATATTGGAGTCCATGAATGCTGGTCACTTTTTAGAGCCATCTCTTAAGAGCGCAGGAGCCGGCAATTCCAAAGTGTCAGAAGTCAAGCAAGCGGGGCAGAAGGCCGGCTTGGCTGAGCAGGGATCTTCTTCTAGAACTTAGGTGGAAAAGGAAAGTGTACAGACATTGGAAGCAAGGACAGGAGACACGGGAGGACTACAGAGATCCTGTTTGCAACAGTAGGGAGAAAATTAATGCGGCCAAAGCTCGATTAGCGTTCAAGCTGGCCAGCACTGTGAAGGACAACAAAAAGGGCTTTTAAAAAATATGTTAACAGCAAAAGGAGGATCAGGGATAACATTGGTCCCTTACTTGATGAGGTTGGTCAGCTCACAAATAGGGACGTAGACAAAGCGGAGACATTTGATGCCTTCTTCGCCTCTGTCTTTAACACCGATGATGGGCCCTGGGACCCCCAGAGCCCTGTGTTGGAAGACCATGACTGGGGGGGAGATAATAAACTCCCAGCTGACTCTGAACTTGTTTGAGACTTGCTGCTCCAGCTGGATGCACATAAGTCTATGGGGCCCAATGGGATTAATCCCAGGGTACTGAAAGAGCTGGCCGATGTTAGCACAGGACCTCTCTCCATTATTTTTCAATGATCTTGGGAGTCTGGAGAGGTCCCAGTCGACTGGAAGCTGGCAAATGTTGTCCCAGTTTTCAAGAAGGTTAAGAAGGAAAACAGGCCTGTCAGTCTCACTTCAGTGCCTGGTAAAATTATGGAGAAGGTTATTCTGGGAGTTATTGAAAAACACGCGAGAGACAATGCAGTCATTGGTCATAGCCAACACAGGTTCATGAGGGGAAAGTCCTGCTTAACCAACTTAATTTCCTTTTATGACAAGGTCATCCATCTAGTTGACTAAGGGAAGCTAGTAGATGTGGGGTTTTTTTATTTTAGCAAAGCTTTTGATACTGTCTCTCACAGTATCCTTTTGGACAAAATGTCCAGCATACAGCTAGACAAGTCCATAATACATTGGATGAGCAATTGGCTGATGGGTCGGGCTCAAAGAGTTATACTAAATGGGGTTACATCAGGCTGGCAGCCAGCCACCAGTGGGGTTCCCCAGGGCTCAGTTTTAGGGCCAGTGCTCTGTAATGTTTTTATAAATGATCTGGACGCAGGAGTCAAATGTACATTAGGTAAGTTTACTGATGGTACTAAACTAGGTGGAGCTGTGGACTCCCTCGAGGGTAGAGAGGCCTTACAGAGAGATCTGGATGGACTAGGGAGCTGGGCAATCACCAACTGTATGAAATTTAACAAGAGCAAGTGCCGGATTCTCCACCTGGGATGGGGTAATCCTGGTTATACATACAAATTTGGGGATGAGAGGCTGGAGAGCAGCCCTGCGGAGAGAGATCTGGGGGTTTGGGTTGATGGCAAGTTGAATATGAGTCAACAGTGTGCCCTGGCAGCCAAAAGGGCCAACTGTGTCCTGGGGTGCATCGAGCACAGCATAGCTAGCCGGTCGAGGGAGGCGATTGTCCCACTCTGCACTGCACTGGTGCGGCCCCACCTCGAGTACTGTGTGCAGTTTTGGGCACCTCAATATAAGAAGGACATCAAACTATTAGAGTGTGTCCAGAGGAGGGCGACCAAGATGGTGAAAGGTCTCGAGGGCAAGACTTCTGAGGAGCGGCGGAGGTCACTTGGCTTGTTCAGCTTGGAGAAGAGAAGGCTGAGGGGTGACCTCATTGCAGTCTACAACTTCCTCAAGGGGGGCAGTGGAGGGGGAGGTGCTGATCTCCTCTCTCTGGTAACCAGCAATAGGACACGTGGAAATGGTATGAAGCTGCATCGGGGGAAGTTCAGATTGGACATCAGGAAAAGGTTCTTCACTGAGAGGGTGGTCGGTCACTGGAACAGGCTCCCCAGGGAAGTGGTCATGGCACCAAGCCTGTCAGAATTCAAGGAGCATCTGGATGATGCTCTTAGTCATATGGTTTAGTGTTAGACAGTCCTGTGAGGAGCAGGGAGTTGGACTCGATGATCCTTATGGGTCCCTTCCAACTTGAGGTATTCTATGATTCTATGGTTTTGTGAATATATTGCTCTCTCATTTCTCAATAATGAGCCCTTCAGAAATGTAAAATACTTCCGGAGGGAATCTACTTCAGAAAATCTCTCTTCTTCCCAAGCCGGCTGCTTGCAGCAACAGAGGCAGAAACATAGTTCTCCATCTACGACACTGCAGGCATAGGTTTGGCTACTGGTGACTCCACCATGGACATACCCTAAAATAGTGGTTGATCATGCATCATTTCAGTGATTTTAAACGTATGCAATATCAAATTTCCCCGCTGCAGCAGCGGGCAGGAGGGGTAAGGACTGGAGTCAGGCAGGGCTCCCAGCTCACCCCTGGCATATGGTGCTCCCTGACACATGCAGACACCCCCCCCCCCCTTCCTATGCACACATGGTTGGTGGAGATCATTGGGCTCCTGGGTGGAGACCTTTCCTCTTGCCCCACAGCTCCCTGAGCCTCCAGCCAGCCACTTTGGTGCCATAATTTAACCAATGCAGCTATGGAAAGTCAGCAAGGGATTTTGCACAGGAGTCAGGGATGGGTGGGATTTAACTCACTCTAATTCTTTTTTCCTAAATAATTATGAAGAAGAGGGGACTAATTTGAAAGTTTATTCTGATTGACTCGCACCATACCTTGTTATTGGACCTACTCAGAATTTTTGCTGCTTGGTCTGAGATTACTGGGGAAGTTGCCTTTGGCATCACAGAAAGCAGGACGATGCCAAGGGCTCTGGCTGCTAACATTGAGGTCTAAATCCCCTGTAAGGAGTGCACAGACCCCGAGGGACTGATGAAGTCAATCCCATAACACACATGTGGATGCACTGGGAAGGGGGAAGATGCAGTGGCCAGGCAACTATTGTGCCATGCCACAGTAAAAAGACAGGCCACACCAGGCAGGGCTACTGGGGCTGGCATTCCCCCGGCCTCAGCCTCCAGCTCCCACAACAAATCACTCCTGTCTGGGCAGGCTTACCATATTCACTGTTTCTAATCCCCAAAATATACTTGTTTTTCTCCAAACTACTAATGGCCTCAGGAATAGTTCCCCTGCCTCCAGAAAAGGCAATTTGGGGTAATTTCTGGAACCTGCCTCCCCTCCCCATTTCCTCCTGTTCTTTTCCCTCATCTCCTTCTGTTCCAATGCAGGTATTTTCACTCAGGGTGTCACCCAGTCACTTGCAGTGTTTTCCTCTATGTTTTGTCTTATCTGGCAGTATATCAAGCTGCATGCTGCAAAACGCAGTGATATGGAAAGGAGCAGGAGCCTGAAATTCATCTTGGTGAGTTGATGCAAACTCCTCCTCCCGTCTCTGTGCATGCTCAGGGACTGGGGAGCAAATTCAAGAACACGTATAGAAAAGGATCATGTAGAAAGAAAACTGAAAAGATGTAAGGAAAAGTGTATATATAAAAAGCTCAGCATATATTCTAACATGATAGTGGGAAGATATTTAATATCAGCAAACTATCAAAGCAGTCTGAGGTTTGGGACTCTGTGGTTGTGTTACTTCTCTCTGTGCTCTTGTCCAATGTTCAAACACTATTCACTGTGTTCACAGCATAAGTAATAATCAGACCAGGCAAAATCAGTAAACACACACAGTAGCTCAGTATAGTGACTGGTGTTATGTCAGTTTAGCCCATGGCTATATAGACAATCGGTAAGGGAGAGATAAGGGCTGACTTTTCTAAACTATGATGTATATACACATATGTGGATGTGTAATGGAGTAAGGAGGCACGTAGCTGGGCACACACAGCCTCCAGATGTGTGACAAAGCCCTGCCACTTCCATGCCCACTGTACATCTCCCCCCACCATGGAGCCACACGTGCAGACTTTGCCTTCTGCCTATTCCTAAGAAGTGCTATGAGGGTTCACCAGTTAAAACCTGGAAAATGTAAAAATGTTAATGAGAGGAACTGAAATGGTCCATTTTGAGTACTTCAACTTCCCCAGCATCACTGCGCAGAGGGACGCCCATGTTGAAATGCTTCTCAGGTCAGCTCCTGACATAAACAGCCCATGTCGCAGCCATGGTGCAAGGGCTGTGCTCACTGATGTTTCCATTTTCCTTCTGAAGGCCTGGAGATCACTGTATCAGATCTTCTGCCTGGTGAAGTTAATGAGCCCTGGTTAACTTAAACTTTAGAGCAGCTGTAGAAAAGCAGGTTTGTCTTGGTTTTGTATCCGGATGTGGTTCCATCACTTGCCTGAACATAAGTGCTGGACTTGAGAGACTACCTTGGTTCTTGCTTTAGCTTTTTTTGAACATTCTAGATTTTGCTTTCATCCTCCCATGCCCATGAAAATCAAACTTAAACACATCAAAGCAGACACTAACAAATGAAAAATAAGAGCATACACTTTCATATGCAATTACATGCCTTGTACATGAGGCATTTGCTCCCCAGTACAATTTTAAAGGATGGAAGCTCGCCAAATTCCAGTGTATACTGAAATGTTTTCTGGAACTAGAGAGGTAATTAGAATTTTTTGACTAGCCATCAGTGCGGATACATAAAGCTCAGGAAAGGTATAATTTATTTGTCTCTATACATTTTTCTAGTATTATAATTAGAGCTGTTCCAATAACATAAATTCATAGGATTGGGAGGTACTTGCTGTGCCATCACGTCCAGTTCTCTACTTTTGAAGGCAACTATCATATAATGCCTGCTGCAAACTATCTGAGTAGTATCCTAAAGATAGCTTAGTGCTCTGTTTTCATTTTTCTTCTTTTCCCTGTGTTGTTGGAAAGACATAGGCTGTGGACTCACAGTTTGATAATGAATGTTTCATAAAAAATGAAATAGGGCTAGATTTGTTACACACCTAAGTCTTGCAGCTAATTTGAGAAGACCTACTAATGATGCAATGAAATGTTACCTGGGCAATCATTGTACTTCTTAAGAAAAGAGCAGTCTGAAGATCTGCTACTCAGAAATACAGACCCCCTAAAAGTGTGATGCTTATGCACAGGTCCTAAATCATGGAGCCTCTCTGAGAGCGCTATAAAAATAATGTACAGAGCAAATCCTTGGATATGCAACTTGATAAAAGTTGTAAGTATTGCATTGTGTTTATGTGATGTGTTCTGTGTAATCCTAAAAGCTTATGCTGCTTTATAAGAAAGCTTAGCTACATTATTATCAAGACAAATGGTGCAACTGCATTTTTCCGATATATTGGACTCTGCTAATATGACATTAAAAAAATCCTTTAGATGGTGTTTGCAATAGTTAATGCTTATCACCTGCATAGATATAATCTCTATCCTGATTATTATTTAAGTTTTTCACAAAACACTATTCACTGGGTGCTGTTCATAAGGGCTGGCCTGAATTCTTGAGGTTTCCTTCCTTCACTGATAGAGAGAAATGGATTTCTCCAGACATTGTTCAGAGTAGTGCAGTTGTGCTCCCTTTTGGCATAACGCCCCACAGGAACCTTTCTGTGTCCAAACACAGTCACACTGGCTTTTGTGTCTATCCACCAGCAGTGGCGATCATGATCAATGTGCTTCCTCCTGGAGGGCTGCACGCTCTGCTGTTTGTTGTAATGGAAAGACCCAGACTGAGCCCAGGAGACAGAAATTTTCTCGTTACCCACAGAGCTGCAGGATCAAGCCCTGTGTCCTGCTATTGATTACTCACATCATACAAGCCCTTTCATTAACTGAGCAAGAATATGATAGCGGTTAAATCCTTGTCCACTGAGAAGCACACAGAAGTACCATATCTTTTAGAGGAAGCACCCTCATTGAGTATGCAAGCTTACACAGAAAGCCATAAAAGAGCGAGGGAAATTTCCAAAATGCCATATCTGCTAAGAATCCCTACCACCAAAGCACACCTACTCCTATTGGTTGCAGTCCAACACCCTCAAGGGCATTTGGGGCTTGGTAAAGTGCACCCAAGTCCTCATATGATCTTTCTACTGCCCACACTGTGGGAACCGAAGCAGATGAGAGTTGTGGCAGGCACTTGCAGATCTGTTCCCCCTTGAGTTCTGCAGACATGCTGCCCAATGGGGACCAGCCAGGGCTGCAAGACCCCAAGCAGAGCAGCGCCTGCAATAAAGTACTGAACATGTTATCCTCTTTACTGGGTTCAACAGAAAATTAAAAAAATGCTAAAATGACCACAGAACCAGCCAACATACAGCTCATGGTCCACACAGCAGGCTTGGCCTCCTACTCCTTTGTACTGGAAATGGAGGGTAATAAATCTGGTTTTGCGGGTCATTAAATGTGCTAAGTAGGTGGTAGCTGGGAAATGAGAGACAGAGGGAAAAAAAAACCCTTTCCAATTACCAAAATATGTAGACCTGTCTCCATCCATGAAAAAATATATAGATGTTCACATGCAACTCCAGGGGCTTATTAATTAGGGAATGGATGAAGGGAAATATGTAAAAGTTTGGGATCTTAATGCTTAAAGGTACCAAAATTTCTCTTGAGTCTTTAGTGACTACTGCTCAGCTCTTTATCTTCTGGAAGTTAAGTAAAATATCTTATTAAATTCCAGTCCTGATAATTATTGCAGTGCAGAAGCAGCTGGTAATTTTGAAGGAATATTTGTGCTAACTGCTGTGTTCTGTAGAGACTTAATATAAAGCAATGTATTCAGGAACTCAGTTTGCTATACTGGCAATGGGAATCGGGAATGTCACTGAAAGGAGCTGCCTCTTATTAATTTCTCAGGTTTAATTTTATTAACGGATGCAAATGATTTGTTAAACAAACATAAAACAAAAGGAAAAGGAGAATGAACTCTGTGTCATCACTGGGCTCTTCAGTCTAAACATCCCATCTAAACTTAAAAACCTTGGGTATCAGGTGCATTTTATCTTGGGTTTACACTATACTCCTAATGAAAGGCCTTGAACAGAAATGGCTAAAGAAACCACCTTAAAACTTCAGCATTTTCATGTCAGTCACACATTTTCTTGAAGGCTAGGTCCCTGTTTAAGGTCTAATGTGTTTGGAGAGCAAAAAGAGCTGTGTGTTATTAGGCAGAATCCCTTTTATACACAGGGAATTGGATCAATTTGACCCTGATTGTCTCTCTCCACTTTACTGTCCCACTACTTCAAACAGCTGGCCCTTGGCATTATCTTAAGGAAGGGGTTGATTGAACTTGTCAGTTGTGGATAATGTTGACTTCAGTCAGTCATGTTCACACATAAATGAGCCATGACAGTGATAGACTGGTGAATAGAAAAAGCAGTTTTACTGTAGATAACCTTCTTGTGTAAATACAACAAATAATAAAGTCTCCTCCTCAGGAAAACAGCCTGAAATATGCAACAGAGTGATATATTATCTCTTTTGCTAGCAGGAATTGTCCCTTTTGAAATGGGCACCTTATGGGAAGAAATGGCAAAAGGTCTAAAGACTGCTTCTGTTCTGTAACGTGAGATAACTAAGGGGGTTCCTGCTCTGCTCGTGCTAGTGAACAGAAGACGTTGCTGTGTACAAAGAATTGCAGCGGCATCATTATGACATGAATTCTTCCTTAGAGAAAGGTGATGCACATCTCAATTAAAATGGCAGAAATAGAAATTCCCTCCCTTTTCTCTCTTTGGGTTTTTCTTTCTTTCTGCTTGTCTAGAAATCAGAAATCTGAATAAAAACCTTCTGTTCAAGCCAGAGAGTGAAAAGCACAATTCAAGTGCAGAGTCCTCTAACTGGAAAAAATTAAAACCAATATAAGCTCATTTCTATCCATGTGATGTCACTGCAACTCTGCTATGTGTGGAAAGAAAGAAAAAAGAGAAAGGAAGGAAGGGTGGAAGGAAGGAAGGGTTTTTTTCTAAAGCAAATACAACTTCACCACACTTCCAAAGCAATTTGCATAAATGTCTCTCCCATGATTTTTTTATTTATGGCCCCTAAGTTTCTGATTAAATACTAATTAATACTATAACCAGAATTGTCTCCCATCCTCAGCTCTTCATAGCTTTGTCACTTTGATTAATGCATAGTCATTTATTAACTTATTTAACAAGCTGAGGTGCCTCATGACAAACCAGATTAAATTATCCCCATAACAGTCTCATTACTGCAAAAAAGGAGTTTTAAACTTAATAAAAATTATCCTCAATAATGTTAGAGCTTTTTCATTGCAACCTTAGAAGATGGAAATAGGTTTTTTGTTTGATTTATAATATATGGAGTTGTATAAAGCATCCATTAATAAAATGTATATGTTCATTTAAGCTTGATCATTGCAGTGGTTCTGTAGCCCTGGGTGATTATTATTTAACTTTTGTTGTATTTATGAAAATAATTAATGTTCTGACCAGACAGGGACTAAAATACCCACTAGAATGAGATAATTAGGGGCATAAATAACGATTAGGTCTTGTGTTTTGCTTTTTTAATTAATTGTTTTGTTTTCCAGCTAAACCTGATAAAGAGGAAATCAGAGTTTACCTGGGGATTATCATGACTTTGCATGAAGCAACTTAGCAATGCCAGAGCCAGCTGGGAGGCTGTGCCGGGGACTGCTGGGCTCTGCCCGGCAGAGAGGGGTGCAGCGCCACAGGACCTCGCTGTCTCCATGCCAGCAGGGCCGGTCTCTCCCCGGGGAACCGAAATCCCACTCTTCCCTCCTGTCCCCGCCGAGAGCGGAGTGGAGACGAGATCTCGCAACCCACAGGAAAGCCTCCCTGCCGAGGAGGTGAGGGGAATGGGGCGAGGAGGATGGAAACGCCAAGTTTGTGGGTAATGAGGATATTCATAATGAAGCCGCGCTGAAAGCCACAGGCTGCGAGGAACAGGGACCCGCTGCGAGCCACGGGAGCCCCTCTGACATGCAGGCTCTCGGGGTCCCAGAGGACATACTGTTTTTTGAGCTGCAGCCCTTCTGCTATTTGATTTCCACAGGCAGGAAGGGTTGAAATAAACTGGCAGGCAGTAGTTCACTGCATTTGCTCCTAGCGCTTCCTTCTTCCCCTGGGTTATTTTCCTAATGTTGTATTTATTATATATTCCAATTTCCTTTAACAAGGACCTCCCTGTCATTCTACCTATGTGCGCCTTAATAAACATGTCTAAAACATATAAAAATAACAAGAATGTAGTCATTTGATTAAGAAAGCTGTATTAGGTTAGTGTGGCAAGGTTTTGGTAGCGGGGGGGCTACAGGGGTGGCTTCTGTGAGATGTCAGAAGCTTCCCCTATGTCTGATAGAGCCAATGCCAGCCAGCTCCAAGATGGACCTGCCGCTGGCCAAGGCTGAGCCAATCAGTGACAGTGGTAGTGCCTCTGGGATAACAGATTTAAGAAGGGGAAAAAACCCTGCTGCATGGAACAGCAGCCAGAAGAGAGGAGTGACAGTAAGTGAGAGAAACAACTCTGCAGACACCAAGGTCAGTGAAGAAGGAGGGGGAGGAGGTGTTCCAGGCGCCGGAGCATAGATTCCCCTGCAGCCTGTGGTGAAGACCATGGTGAGGCAGGTTGTCCCCCTGCAGCCCATGGAGGTTAATGGTGGAGCAGAGATCCACCTGCAGCCTGTGGAGGATGCCACACTGGAGCAGGTGGATGCACCCAAAGGAGGCTGTAACCCCGTGGAGAGTCTGCGTTGGAGCAGGCTCCTGGCAGGACCTGTGACCCCGTGGAGAGAGGAGCCCACGCTGGAGCAGGTTTGCTGGCAGGACCTGTGACCCCGTAGGGGACCCACACTGGAGCAGTCTGTTCCTGAAGGACTGCACCCCGTGGAAAGGACCCACGCTGGAGCAGTTCATGAAGAACTGCAGCCCATGGGAAGGACCCACGTTGGAGAAGTTTGTGGAGGACTGTCTCCCGTGGGTGGGACCCTACACTGGAGCAGGGGAAGAGTGTGAGGAGTCCTCCCCCTGAGGAGGAAGGAGCAGCAGAGACAATCTATCTGTGATGAACTGACCGCAACCCCCATTCGCTGTCCACCTGCGCTGCTCGGGGGGAGGAGGTAGAGGAAATCGGGAGTGAAGTTGAGCCCAGGAAGAAGGGAGGGGTGGGGGGAAGGTGTTTTAAAATTTGGTTTCTTATTCCTCATTACCCTACTCTTATTTGATTGGTAATAAATTAAACTAATTTCCCCACGTTGAGTCGGTTTCGCCCATGATGGTAATTTCTGAGTGATCTCTCCCTGTCCTTATCTCGACCCACAAGCCTTTCGTTATATTTTCTCTCCCCTGTCCAGTTGAGGAGGGGGAGTGATAGAGCATCTTGGTGGGCACCTGATGTCCAGCCAAGGTCAACCCACCACAATCCAAATGAAAAGAGAAGAGAGAAAAAAGGACAAAATGGGTCTGAGGCAGTTAGGACATACAAAGTCATGGAATCAGTCCCTAAGAGTGGAAATGTCATGTGGAGACAAGCATTAGATATACTACTAGGAAAACTGGAGGAGAAAATTTTGTGGGATCTGTTTTTAATATCTTATAGATAGAATATGGAAAGCTACTTACATAGAATCATGGAATATCTCGAGTTGGAAGGGACCCATAAGGATCATCGAGTCCAACTCCCTGGTTTCTTAAATCAATCTCATTGTTCAGTGCAGGTCTATCAAACATCTTCACAAAAACCTGGGCTGTTTTAGAGGTGGAAGGAGGAACTTGAATGTCAGATTTTGTCTCTTCCAGTATGTCTCTCCCTTCCACAGTTCTCTCTTTTTTCATTTTGCCACTGGAAGAAAAAAGGGTGCATTTCCAACCAAAGGTTCTTTAAAAAATATCCAGCAGGTTCTGTGGGTAGTAATCATGGATAATAACCAAGTGGAAGAAGGAATAGACCCCTTCACCACCCCGCTGACCCTATTACCCCTTCCTTGGGGCTGGGGCCCCACCAGTCCAGCCTGTAGCACCACCAGTCAAACACCATCTCACAGGGGAGCTTCACCCTGCAAACTGCCCAAAACCACTGAGTCACTTGTTTCACCTCACCCCCGTCCTGCTGGTCTGGATGCAGGCTGGGGCTGTTTTCTGTCTGTGAAGCATAGAGATGCCCAGCATGAAATAATATGTTTCAAGGAGCTGTACTTCACCTTGGGTAACATGAATATTTTTTTGCTAAGAGTTTTTCCTTAGCCACTGAAGCATGTGAGTTTTTGGTTTTAAACCCAGCTGTTCCTCTGCTCTCAGGACACTGGCTTGCCAGCATCTGCCCCATTTTAAGTGACTATTTTCATCCCACTTCAAAGCTATGCAAAAAGTCCAGGTTTGCTAAACAACTAATAAAGCAGTACAAGAGTAGTGCCTTACAAGGAGATATTGTGTATGAGTGAGCTTGGTACCATAGCCTGACCCTTGCGTGTTGAGGAAAGCTTCATTGCAAAAAGCAGCGACTGGCAGCGAGCACATTGGTCAAACTCTGCAAACCCTGCAGGAGCCGGCAAAGTTGTGAAGCACCACTGCCTGGTGGTGCTGCAGTGACTTCCCAGGACATCCTCCCAGAGAGTCACCAGCTATTGCCAGCTTTGGGGAGTCAAATAAGGGGCTGGTGGTGAGGGAGTGGACAGAAACCTTCCCGCAGCAGTGCAAGCATAGGTTGCCAACCGCAGCAGCCAGGCCCACGCAGAGGTGGAGGTGAGGGTGAGGAAGTGAGTTAGTCTTATATTCCCTCCTCCTCAAGTTGCACTGTGCTGTTGCTCCACACTTCCCCTGCTCCCAAAGCCTGGTCAGCCCCGAGAGACCAGATTTGCAGAAGGTGTAGCCAGTGCCACAGCATCACCTGAACAGTGGGGAAGGGCAAGGAGCAACTGTGCCGGGACAGCTCCACAGCTCTGCTGCTCACCAGGGACCTTGGGTGAACAACGGGCTCTCTCGGGTGCGCAGCACTGTCTGAAACGACATTGAGGAGGACTTCAGAGAGAAGCTCTAAGCGTGAGTAAACAGCTCAAAGACTCAGATAACTTGATACTAGAAATAAACAAATAATTTGTAACGAATACTGTATTGATGATTTTAATCTCTTTCTGACTACAAATTGTCCATGAACAAGTCACAGTTTATCAAATATTCACTTTTCAAAACACCAAATTACTGTGAATAATTCATGAGGTACAACTTGTTCTTATGTTACTTGTTTTAAATATTTAATACTCAAAATATGAGTTGTTTTGATTGAACATGTATGCCATGTGATGCAGCTCTGTTATGTCCATGCATTATCCCGCACGGTGAATCAGGTGTGTGGCACGGATGCCGACAGTGGCGCACTCAGGGAGATTTCTGGTGCATTTCCTCTCCAGCATGTTCTCTGGCGTAGTGGCTTTCCTGCATGTACCCAATGAAAAACACAGAGGGGATGGAAACAAACCCAGGCAGCCATGACCAAGTCACAGCAGAATTATTAGCAGCTTTCCTCAATGTACATGTTGAGGACACATTTAGCTTTTTGCCAGCAGGATCTGTTCTGGTCTTTATGAGAGCATTCAAAGACTTCTCCAATGCAAGGTAAAACCAGCTTGAATCACCCTACTTTTATATACCTTGCGTTACAGTGTTTTTCACGGATGCTGAAATCAAGCAGACCTGTCTCTCCTCCCCTTTTCCCCCTGTTCAAGAGTCGCATCGTTTTGGGCCTTCTGGATCCTTGCCTGTTACTCAGGAGTCCCCAGGGATAACACTAATGACTCAGCCCATCTCCTGAGCACCTTAAGCTGGAGTTCATCATGCCACATGATTTGAAGACATTTAACTTTTCCTTGTACTCTCTAAGCTTATCCTGGGCAGAGATTTTACTCCTTTTCTTACTAGTGTCATTTGTGCTATTTACCTGCTCACAACTACTTTTTTTGCAAAGCTTTCCCAGATCTCTGAAGCTGTATCACAAATACTGTTCTCAGTTTCTCATGCTGGAGCTGTTTGACTCCTATAAATAAGAAAAAGTTTATTGGAGCAGGAACTTGAACAAGAACCTGCCAAACTACTAGAGACCACATAAGTCAGCAGGTTGTGGGGTCTCTCCTGGATCCTGATGAAATTATTTTTTTGTTGGAGCATTCCTGATCTGTCTTTCAGCTCCCCCAGAGCATGGGAAGCTGAAAAGTCCTTGACTAGTGTAAATATTACTTAGCAACAACCAAAACATCAGTGTGTTATCAATATTATTCTCATACTAAAATCCAAAACACAGCACTATACCAGCTACTAGGAAGAAAATTAACTCTATCCCAGCCGAAACCAGGACACTTTCATACTAGGTACTTCACTTTCTACAGCCTGGGTTCGGGAGCACACCGTGTCTCCTTTTCTGTCATTCTGCCTAAAATAGGGAAAAATGACTGCTCTCTGCACATGTTGCATTAAAACAGAGTGGAAAAGGGGCATTAGAGATGCTAATTCTACAAAAGTTAAGCTAAATATATGGCTGCATATGTCTGTAATAGCAATATCATATGGCAGTTAAGTGAGGTTTTTCAGAAACCCTTGCTGTAACTGGATTTCTCAACTGAATCAGTCCCAAGGAAATCTTTTTCTTCCCTAGATTTTGAAGAATTTTGCTACATCTCGTGGGTTGTAGTACCATATCCTCCATATGCTTCAGTGGAGCATGTGAAATTGGATGCATTCATCTGGGTTCCATATGTTTGCCCATCTTGATTCATTGTGCCATGAGGATGAGGACTTGTCCAAACCAGAGGATGTGGGAGCGCAAGATTTTTCTCGTGAGCATCATCAGATTGTTCAGACTGGTTAAAGAATGCAGGGATGGGAAAGACTCCCAGGCCAGCAAGTCCAGTTATTTCAGGCAACAATATTGGCAACAATACATCTTGTTTGTAGCCCCGTAGAAGGATTAGTTAGGGTATTTGCTTCTTACTGGGAGGCAGCTCCTGAACTTCTAGTGGTCAGAAATCTTTTTCCAGTTTTCAACCCAAATTTATTCTTGGTCAAAGGATCACCTCTTTTTCTTGTACCAATGCTAGTCTTCAGCCTTTCTTGCTGCATGCAGTGTTTTGGAAATTCATCCCTGCGATGTATTGAGTATTTTTGCAAGAGTACTGACAGCACAGTAATTATGGGGTTTATGGTGTTACCAGTGTGAGTGGCATTTGATAATATATAGGATCAGGTGCCTTATTTATCACTTTTCCTCTGCAGAGTCCAGCATGCTGCACAGCAGTGGTTATTTCATATGTTCTCCCTGTATTGCAGATAGGAAGATAGAGGTATGCACTTCCACACCAACGAGTGTAAACTCATTGTATAAATCTATACTCAAACTTCTGAATAAATGATCTGATGTTCAGGGTACTCTGTGTTTCTCTGATGCCACAGATTTAATATCACTTAAAATTAAATGCATAACTGTTGGCCCCTGTGTTTAAAAACATTGGACTTAGCCACCCTTCCCTTCGGATGAAACTTCCGATGTGAAGAACTCACTTTCCCAGGTGCCTCTGTACAACAGGTATGAGGCTCTGGATGTGTAAGGCCAGTCAATGCATGATGTGGACGATGATCCATCTACACCAGAGGTGTTGCCAAGGTCAGAAAGGCCTACCTCCCGTATCACGACCACCTCCACAAGGAAGAAAAGACAGGTTATAGTTGTAGGTGGCTCCCTTCTGAGGGGAACAGAGGGTCCAATATACTGGACAGACCCTCCTCTTAGGGAAGTCTGCTGCCTCCCTGGGGCCCGGATTAAGGACATCACTAGGAAACTTCCTAGCCTGGTACAGCCCTCGGACTATTATCCATTACTGCTCTTCCATGTTGGTGGCGATGAAGCTGCAACACATAGCCCAAGGGCGATCAAAAGAGACTTCAGGGCCTTGGGACGGTTGGTAAGGAAATCTGGAGCACAGGTTCTTTTTTTCCTCTATCCTTCCAGTTGTGGGCAGCAACATTGGAAGAAACAGATGGACCCAGTCTATTAATACATGGCTCCGTGACTGCTGTCACCGCCACAATTTTGGGTTTTTCAGTAATGGGATGGCCTACATGGCACCAGGCCTGCTGGCATTGGATGGGATTCACCTTTCTCAAAGGGGGAAGAGGGTCTTTGTTCACGAGCTAGCGGGGCTCATCATTGACAGAGCTTTAAACTCGACTTGAAGGGGGAGGGGGATAATATCAGGCCTGCCCGTGACAAGCTGTGGGACGACATGCCAAGATTAGAGGGACGGGGTGCTAGCGAGGGCCCTCAGCCTGTTGCTCTGAGATGTGCTGGGTACACTGGAGCACACTTGAAGTCTTAGGGAGATGAGCCAGGGGCTCCTGAGGTACTAGGAGCCAACAGGGAAACACCGGTGAAATACCTCAAAGGAATTAAGGTGTGTTCCTCTAAGAAGGTGACACAGCCGACAGCCCAGCTGAAGTGCCTCTACACCAATGCATGCAGCATGGGCAACAAACAGGAGGAGTTGGAAGCCACTGTGCTGCTAGAAAGCTATGACCTAGTTGCCATTACTGAAACCTGGTGGGATGAATCCCATGACTGGAGTGCAGCTACTGATGGCTACAGGCTGTTCAGAAGGGACAAGCGGGGAAGGAGGGGCTATCCATTTCTACATCAAGAAATGGATAGAGTGTGAAGAGCTGTCTCTGAAGAACAGCCACGAGCAGGTCGAAAGCTTATGGGTAAGAATTAGAGACCGAGGCAACAAAGGGAACCTTGTGGTTGGTGTCTACTACAGGCCGCCCGATCAAGGGGAGCCTACTGATGAAGCCTTCTTACTCCAGCTACAGGAGGCATTGTGCTTGCAGGCTCTCGTCCTGCTGGGGGACTTCAACCACCCCGGCATCTGCTGGAAAAGTATCGCGGCGAGCTGCAGGCAATCCAGGAGCCTCCTGGAGTGCATTGAGGATAACTTCTTAGGCCAGGTAATAGACAGCCCTACCAGAGGGGATGCAATAGTGGACCTGGTGGTCACCAACGCAAGTGAGCTAATCGGTGATGTCAAGACAGGAGGAAGCCTGGGCTGCAGTGATCATGCATTGGTGGAGTTCGCGGTCCTGAGGGATATGGGTCAGGTGAAGAGTAAAGTCAGGACCCTGAATTTTAGGAAAGCAAACTTCCAGCTGTTCAAGGAGTTAGTCAGTAGGACCCCTGGGAAACTGCCCTCAGGGACAAGGGAGCAGAACAGAGCTGGCAGATCTTTAAGGATGCTTTCCACAGAGTGCAAGAGCTCTCAGTCCCCAGGTGTAAGAAATCAGGAAGGGAAGGCAGGAGACTGGCATGGATGAGTCAGACCTGCTGGTCAAACTACAGGGCAAGAGGGAACCGCACAGGCAGTGGAAGCAGGGACAGGTAACCTGGGAAGAGTATAGGAACGTTGCCCGCTTGTGTAGGGATGGGGTCAGGAAGGCCAAGGTGTGGCTGGAGCTGAACTTGGCAAGGGATGCAAAGAATAATAAGAAGGGCTTCTATAGGTATGTCAGCCAGAAAAGGAAGGTCAAAGAAAGTGTACCCCCCTGATGAACACGACTGGCAAACTGGTAACGACGGACGAGGAGAAGGCTGAGGTACTCAACAACTTTTTTGCCTCAGTCTTTGCTGGCAATCTCTCTTCCCACACCTCTCGAGTGGATGGACATCAAGACAGGGACTGGGGGAGCAAATTCCCTCCCACTGTAAGAGAAGATCAGGTTCGTGACCACCTGAGGAACCTGAACATACCTAAGTCTATGGGACCTGACGAGATGCATCCCAGAGTCCTGAGGGAATTGGGTGATGTAGCTGCCAAGCCACTCTCCATGATATTTGAAAAGTCATGGCAGTCGGGTGAAGTCCCTGGTGACTGGAAAAAGGGAAACATTGCACCCATTTTTTAAAAGGGTAGAAAGGAGGGCCCTGGGAACTACCGACCTGTCAGCCTCACCTCCGTGCCTGGGAAGATCATGGAACAGATCCTCCTAGAAGCTATGCTAAGGCACATGGAGGACAGGGAGGTGATTTGAGACAGTCAACATGGCTTCACCAAGGGCAAGTCTTGCCTGACCAACCTAGTGTCCTTCTATGATGGAGGGACTACATCAGTGGACAAGGGAAGAGCTACGGATGTCATCTATCTGGACTTCTGTAAGGCCTTTGACACAGTCCCCCACAGCATCCTTCTCTCTGAATTGGAGAGAGATGGATTTGATGGATGGACTGTTTGGTGAATAAGGAATTGGCTGGATGGTCGCATCCAGAGAGTAGTGGTCAACGGCTCAATGTCCGGATGGAGATCAGTGACGAGTGGTGTCCCTCAGGGGTCTGTATTGGGACCAGTGCTGTTTAATATCTTCATCAACGACATAGTGGGATCGAGTGCACCCTCAGCAAGTTTGCAGATGACACCAAGCTGAGTGGTGCAGTTGACATGCCTGAGGGATGGGATGCCATCCAGAGGGACCTGGACAAGCTAGAGAAGTGGGCCCATGTGAACCTCATGAGGTTCAACAAGGCCAAGTGCAAGGTCCTGCACCTGGGTTGGGGCAACCCCTGGTATCAATAGAGGCTGGGGGATGAAGGGATTGAGAGCAGCCCTGCAGATAAGGACTTGGGGGTATTGGTGGATGAAAAGCTGGACATGAGCCAGCAATGTGCACTTGCAGCCCAGAAAGCCAACCGTATCCTGGGCTGCATCAAAAGAAGCGTGGCCAGCAGGTCGAGGGAGGTGATTCTGCCCCTCCACTCCGCTCTGGTGAGACCCCACCTGGAGTACTGCGTCCAGCTCTGGAGTCCTCAGCACAGGAAAGACATGGACCTGTTGGAGCGGGTCCAGAGGAGGGCCACAAAAATGATCAGAGGGATGGAACATCTCTCCTACGAGGACAGGCTGAGAGAGTTGGGGTTGTTCAGCCTGGAGAAGAGAAGGCTGTGGGGAGACCTTATTGCGGCCTTTCAGTACTTAAAGGGGGCTTATAAGAAAGAGGGGGACAGACTTCTTAGTAGGGCCTTTAGCGATAGGACAAGGGGTAATGGTTTTAAACTGAAAGGGGGCAGATTCAGACTAGATATAAGGCAGAAATTTTTTACGATGAGGGTGGTGAAACACTGGAACAGGTTGCCCAGAGAGGTGGTAGATGCCCCATCCCTGGAAACATTCAAGGTCAGGTTGGACGGGGCTCTGAGCAACCTGATCTAGTTGAAGATGTCCCTGCTCATTGCAAGGGGGTTGGTCTAGATGACCTGTAAAGGTCCCTTCCAACCCAAACTATTCTATGATTCTATGATTCTGTGATTCTATGAAAACCGTGAGGCCAGTTATGGGCAGAGCTGAGAATAGAAAAGAGCTTCTTGACTCAGTGCCTGATTCACCCAGTTTTGTTTCACGTTATGTAAGGAAGCCAAGTGAGTTGTTGGTGTCTTATTTAGCTTTCTGCATCTCTAGAATCCACCGATATCATCTGAGGTAGCACAGAAACTCCTGTATTTTTGGCCTCAACTTACAGATTTGCAAAAGTGATCTAGAACTGTCTTCTGAAAAAAATAATGGCAATTTTTTAAAACTTTAGCATCTTCTTTGCTTTCATGTCTCTTCTATGCTGGCTCCTAAGAGCTAGAGATTCACCAACTTTTTGTTACAAAATGAAACCACCAGCAACAGTCTCTGCTATGATCCAAAACTGCTGATCATTACACAGTTCAAGTGAGAACTATATGGTTTGAGTTCTATATTTTTTAGGATTTTGATTTATTTTCCATGCAATCGATAAAAAAAAGTTACTGTCACAGTCTCACATGCTGGTTTTACCCCATTATTATCACTCTCTCCAATATACCTTTGTCTTTAAACTTCTGTACATAAAAAGTTTGCTAGCGCATACATTAAGGTAGGTACTCAATTTAACAATGCTTTCCCATGTGCTATTGATCTGCTTCAAAGAAATTGGTTTTGTTTCAGGAGACACTGCTGATCACCTTCCAGGAGAAACTAATTTTAACCTAATCATTAAAATTTGCATGTAAAGTACATATTGCAATTAGAGTGCCCAATATTGTTAAAGGGAAAGGACTTTTGGGTCTGGGGTTTTGGGATACTTCAAAGAAGGCGGAAAGAAATGTCTTAATCCTGATTTCCTCAGGGAAAAGAGTGGGGGAAAGGGAAGAAAGGAGAAAGAGATTCTCGTATAAAAAGAGGAGAGTAGGAGAGGGTGGCTGCAGTGTGTCTTCGGTGAGGGGTTTCATGAGGCAGATGCCATATGTGAACAACTATCTCACTGTAACATTTTTTATATTGGAAAATCAAACCTAATAGACTTGCTTCACTTCAGTCTCTTTACAGGTAAGATGATAAAAAAATTCATCACACTTGTGCCCAGGATATTGCCAGCCTGCTGTTCTTGAGCATCTCTACACATCAGCTGCCACACAAGGAGTAGCCAGCCCTTCAGTCTCCACCGCCCACGACGCAGGAACACTGTAACAGAGCTGCAAACAGGGGAAAAAGCTGGGATTTCAAATATTTTTGTTTGACTTGGATTAAAAAATCAAATTTAAGAAAAATTGAAATAACATTTTATTTCAACTTCATTCTATATAATTTGATTTTGATAAGACCGATTGTTTCATTTTGAAGAGGTGAGCGTGTTCTCTTTGGATTTGACTTTTCCATTGCATTGTCTTTTGGGTGGCACATGCACTCACACCCTTGCTGAGGGCTTGGGTTCCAACCGTTCAGTGTTTTCCAATGAAAAACAATTGTACAGGAACATTTTGAACAAACTGCTAGACAGGAAAGGTACGTCCAAGTTTAAACTCATGACAGAGTGAAGAAGAAAGAAGTTATCTGTACTAGTTTCTATCCATAGCAAGAAAGCCTCAGTTTGCATGAGTGATTTTCACCTTTAACCTTGCCAGGAGACTGTTAGGAGCAAAACAAATGGCAAGCAAAGCAATGGAAAAGATACTGTCAGTGTGGCTTCTATCCATGGAGGTAACAGCGGGGAAGTTATTTTTTGGGGAATATTCCATACAGCTTGCAACTTGTCTGCTGACCAGCAGCAAAGAGGATATTAAACTGTTAAAGCTGCCACTTTTGGGGACATCAAGGGTGGAGCAGTTGGCAGTAGCTGGGCATGAGGCTCTGAGAAAGAGGAAAGACATTACTGAAGACGATGGTGTAAAACAAGCAGTGCCTGGGAATGTCCCAGGTGCTGGGACAGGATCATCTGCATTGCGAAGTCCTCACGATGACCTCAGCCCAGGGTGGCTGGCAGGGGCCCAGACCCCAGCACTATTCAGGGACCATTCCCCATGGGTGGTTTGCAGGCAGCTACCCGGTTTGGGTGGGTCAGAGTGTTTGCTCAGGTAGATGTGGGCTGTTGTAAGCCTGTTGGCCTCCATGCTAAGTTTGCTCCCCGGCATGAGCCCTTTCAAGAAATGCCCAGGGAGTGGTAGAGCTGTGAACCCTTTCTACGATGCTGGAGGGAACAGCACGGTACCTGTGGGTCTGCCCTCTTGCAGCAGACGGATTTTCTGGCCGCACGCTGTTTTATATCTTGCAGATTACTGAGTTACAATAATATCCTGGAAATTAAAGTTAAAATACCCTGGAAAAGGCAGATCAGTACTCAGAGAGATCCTCTTGGGAGACCAACGTAAGGCTCTGTCTGGAAGATCGTCATTTTGGGAGCACCTTCATCGGAGATGGGTTTCATCTCAGAAGTTGTCAGTTCATCAACCCCACATCTGCTTTAGGATACATGCACGTTGGCAGTGCTGATTTCTCTCCTTTCTCTGTTAAGGGTCCTTAGGATGGCTAATCCATCCGCAGGTATCTGTGTTTGGCCAGATTAATATCATCCCACACCTCTGACCTCACAGAAACCTGTGCAACGCTCACTTCTGTAAGTTAATAGAAAAGAGGAAAGAAAATTACTACAGCAATTTTAATTTATAAGTACAGAAGTAAGCAGTGTGTGCAACATCTGTTGCAGAGGACTTCTTTAAGTAGGGCAGTCCCCAGCACCCTAAAAATAGTTAATATAGAACTGATTCAAAGACTGTTTAAGTTAGTGGGAGGTTTCCATTTTGAAAGGGTCTGAATTGAGGTCACATGTAGGAATTACTGAATAGCAGGACCAGAAAGATTAGGATGGAAAAGGATATGTTCCTGATAAGAGAGGAGAGAGATGCATGGAAGGCTGCTCCAGAGCGACAGAGCATCCAGGGTAGGAGGCTCATGTTCAAAGCATGAGAAAGCAACAGATTGGAGTGAACAGAGTGGGGAAGCCACAGGAGCAGAGCTCGGTCACAGTGCTTCAGCGGAGGAGGGAAGGTCTTGATGTGGCCTCATTGCTGGACAGTCACCTGGGGGCTGGTGGGATCATTGACCCCCCTCCGTCCCCAAAAAAGGCCAATGAAAGTCTGGAGGGCTGTGGTTAGCAATCACTTCAGATTCCCCCCATCCCATCTAACCTCACTGAGTTGTGCAGGTGAGCTGGACCTCAGGGAAGTGGGGAAAGCAGAACTCCTGGCAGCCCCTTTTTCCTGAATCTGTGCTGTTTTTCATGGAATGAACAGGTGCTCCATGATCACATCTCCTACAAGTGACACCTTCACCTGAACATCGCTGCCCAACTGCAGATCTCATGGCTTGCAGGATTTTAAGAGAGTGGACTTGCTCCATGAGAGAAAAAAGGCATGACCTCCATGCCCCGAATGGCTGAATGAGGTGGCTTGTTTGCAAATCAGTCCTTCATGTATGTTCTCCTGCTTATCTCATTTCCTCAAGTTTTACTTTAGTAGTGTATTGGGTTTACGTGGCAAGGTTTTGGTAGCGGGGGGGTTGCAGGGATGGCTTCTGTGAGAAGATGCCAGAAGCTTCCCCCATGTCTGACAGAGCCAATGCTAGCTGGCTCCAAGATGGACCCACCGCTGGCCAAGGCTGAGCCAATCACGACAGTGGTAGCGCCTCTGTGATAACATATTTAAGAAGGGGGAAAAAACTGCTGCGCAACTGCAGCCAGAAGAGAGAAGTGAGAATATGTGAGAGAAACAACTCTGCAGACACCAAGGTCAGTGAAGAAGGAGGGGGAAGAGGTGATCCAGGCGCCGGAGCAGAGATTCCCCTGCAGCCCGTGGTGAAGACCATGGTGAGGCAGGCTGTACCCCCGCAGCTTATGGAGGTCCATGGTGGAGCAGATACCCACCTGCAGCCCATGGAGGACCCCACGCCAGAGTAGGTGGATGTGACCAAAGGAGGCTGTGACCCCGTGGAGAGCCCGCGCTGGAGCAGGCTCCTGGCAGGACCTGTGGACCCATGGACCCATGGAGAGAGGACCCCAAGCTGGAGCAGGTTTTCTGGCAGGACTTGTGACCCCATGGGGGACCCACAGTGGAGCAGTCTATTCCTGAAGGACTGCACCCCATGGAAAGGACCCATGCTGGAGCAGTTTGTGAAGAACTGCAGCCTGTGGGAAGGACTCATGTTGGAGAAGTTCGTGGAGGACTGTCTGCTGTGGGAGGGACCCCACGCTGGAGCAGGGGAAGAGTGTGAGGAGGAAGGAGCAGCACAGACAACATGTAATGAACTGACCGCAACCCCCATTCCCTGTCCCCCTGCACCGCTCAGGGGGAGGAGGTAGAGAGTTGGGGAGTGAAGTTGAGCCCGGGAAGAAGGGAGGGGTGGGGGGAAGGTGTTTTAAGATTTGTTTTTATTTCTTATTATCCTACTCTGATTTGATTGGTAATAAATTAAATTAATTTTCCCTGAGTCGAGTCTGTTTTGCCCGTGACAGTAATTGCTGAGTGATCTCCCTGTCCTTATCTTGACCCACGAGCCTTTTGTCATATTTTCTCTCCCCTGTCCAGCTGAGGAGGGGAGTGATAGAGCGGCTTGGTGGGCACCTGGTGGCCAGCCAAGGTCAACCCACCACAAGTAGGATGAAACAAACCTGGTCAGGAAATCTTATGGTTTGTGCCCTGTGCACTGATGGCAAATGATGCTTTTTAATGGATTCAGTCTTCCTTCACAGCAGGGTCAGTAGTAAAAAATTCACCTGTATCATGAATTATATATAAACCTGTAGTTTATACCAGTTTGTTTAGAGCAAGATACTGGACAGAGAATTGCAAACTTGCCCAGCCTGAAGAAGGCGGGTTTGTAACTATTAGGACAGCTGTCCCTAGAGCCTGCTTCTGTGTGCAGAAGGGGAAATGACTGTCTCATTTTAAGGAAAAGGACATGAGGAAGAAGGAGGATTTAATAATTTTGTGCCAAGTCTTAAGGCAGGAGCAAGAGAGCAAGAGGCTGATAGTGATGTTTTCATTTCACAGGGAGATGGAAGCTTCCTTGGTCTCCTAACCCAAAATATTGAAGTTTTTGTCTGGTTAAGGTGGTATCTACCTCTTTAATAGGACTGTAACTAAGAGAGCAGGTGACGGCTGCTTCTTTCTGTGTATAGAACTATAATCCTTCTCAATTATCAAAGACATAAATTACTGTTATTTCCTTACCAGATCTAACATTTTCCTTAAATATGTGAAAGAAAAATTGTAGGTTGTCTAGTGAATTTTCCTCTTGGAAAAACTGCCTATTCTTAATATACAAGTTCAATGAAAGTTCAAAAGTTTATCAGTGCAAAGACTGTATTCTAATAATTTATCTGCCAGCTTCTCAGCTCATATTTTGGTACTTTGAATTAAGAGACATTTTTGTACTGCCTTCATGTAAAAGTAATCAAACAGCACTTTTCACAGGCCTATCATAATATCTATCGATCATAACCAAACTACAGATAGTGTTAGTGTTAGAGGGCTCCTGTGTAGGACAATTTGTCAATCACCAGAACAAACTGATGCTGACTGTCGCAGGATGCTGTTTTCCTTGGCCAATATAACTCCACCAGGTTTCACCCTATGAAGAACTGCCATGAGGCAATGCTCAGGGACTTTGCAGGTAAATCAGATATTTTTTGCAGGCAAAAGTCAGATGTTTTCACGCTTGCTGGGCTCAATGGCACTCACTCACAGGGTAATACAAGGGCTATTGGATGAAGTCTCAGTGTCATTAGTAGTATCTTTAACAGCCTGCTCTGGAAAAGTGAGATGTCAGAGAGTGGGAAAGAACAAAGCACCTATCTTTATGAAGTGGGGCAAAATAAAGAGTAGTTCAGAATTATGGAGCTCTCAGGTTTTTCTTAGTTCCTGGAAAATGTTGAAACAATTAACACAACCCGTTTTTAAACATCTAGGAGAAAACAAGAAGGTGAGTAGAAGCAAGCATAGATTTGCCAAGAATAAACAATGCCAGTTAATCTAACACCATTTGATAAACAGTTTTCGGACAGAGAAACAGGAGTGATCCAATATTTTGAATTTAGGGAGATTTTCATGCTCTTTCGTATGACTTTTTCCTAACGTGACTAAGTAAGAATGGCCCGGATGGGGCAGCTTCTAAGATGGGGGCAATATTATCTGAGTGACAAGAAATAGCCAGGATGTACTACTAAAACAAGTTGTAGGTGATGAGGTTCTGCAGGAGTCAGTACTTGGTCCAATTCTCTTCAATATTTTCAATATCAAGCTATATGGGGGAAAATAAAGTGTGCTTATTAAATTTTCAAAAGGCACCTCATTGGGACTGACCACAGAAAATTTGGAAGATAAAGCTAAAATTAAAAAATTATCCTGACAGCTGGGGAAGATGCTCTGAAAAAGTAATGATGTAAAATGCAAGGAACTATTATTTGGAAGGCTTCATCAAATAAACATAGGATAGAGACCAGCTGGCAAAATACAGGTTCTTAATGAAAGCATCAGAGGACCATTGTGAATCATGAGCTGAGGAAGAGGAAATATTTGCAAAGCCAGTCAAAGTTATAGTAGTATAAACAGAAACATAAGATGTGTGAGAAATCCTTCCACTCTGTTCAGCCCCCAGTGAGCCCAAACCACCTGCACAGCTGCACGGCTGTGTCCCGTGTTGGGTGATGTCTTTTGAAAAACATGTGGATCAACAGTAGAAAGTCCAGAGGAGACCACTAAAACTGGCCAGGAGTCTAGAAAGGAACTGAATAAACCATCTGAGGTTAGCCTAAATTGCAGAGGACAGAGGGAGGAATCAACCCTAACAAACATAGCAACACAAAATTGCAGGAGAGGATTTGTTTTCCACATCCATGGTGACCTAGACAAGTCTTAGGCTTAAGCTGGAGCAATTTAAATTCAGGTGAGGCACTAGGATAAGCCTGCTACTGGGAAAGATAATGAAGGACTGGAACAGAAAGACTGAGCTATAAGGAAGGTCATCCCAAAAAAGGATGCATAATGAAAATTGCTGTCACTCGGAAAATAAATTCCTTTTTTGAACAGGGGCAATGTGATATGATATGAATAATCAAAAATTATACAGATATCATTTTTAATGCAGTATAGTGCAGTATAGAAAAGGGCCACAACTTTCTGGAAAGCTACCAAATTATTTCTGCTGTGACCTGCTAGTCTGACCAGTCCCTGCAGGGTAAGGCCTGTGGGCTTGCTGCTCAGCAGGACAAAGTCAGCCTCACATATAGGTGGCCTCCTCTGCGGAGGTGGTAAATGATGAGGAACATCTCTCCTGGGGTCAGTGGCAGAAAGTGTTGAAGAGGCTGGGGGCGACTGGTGCAGCTCTAAGCCAGCTGCAAAAGAGCTCACAGGAACTTGGTAGGCGGTTGTTCTGCACGGCTGTGTGTCCTGTGCACTCTCTATGGGCTGCCTGCTGGTGGACTTGTGTGCTTAGAGAGAGGAGAAAAATGTCACATAGTGGCAGCAGCTGCTTCATAAACAAAAAACCAGCAGAATTACCATTATAAGCCTAATTATATTCCTTCTTCCCCTGGCCTTACTGATCTCAACGTTGACATATTTTCCTAACTCCAGATCTAGCCTATCTACAAAATCTGTGAAAAATCAGACATGATTTCCTGAAATGGAATTTAAAAAAAAATTAGAGCTGATTGAAAGCCATACCTAGAGAAGAGGTAAAAATTTTATTGGATGAAACATTCACTGGACTTCTTGAGCCATGACTTAATACTTGGGACCAAAATTTATTTGCTTACACAAGTTTTTTTGCTGAGTAAGACATTGACATGAGGATGATGACTACAGCATGATGGATGGCTGAAGGAAACCTAAACTTTGGGATGTTGTTGGGGAGGGATTGGTCTTATTTGGCTGTTTTTGAAGTAAACTTCTAGGTTTTTATCCTGCAAAAACAAAGCTCAGAGTACAAATTGCTTGGTCTGGAGGGACATCTGTAGTCCTAGGAGGAGTATTTCTAAGCTCTCAAGATACTCTTTCACAGCTCATCTATAACCAACACCTTTTCTCAAGACAGACATCTTGGAGTTAACTCAGTAGAGTCATGCTGCTGTAGACGTTGGGTAAGTGAGAGGCATGTGACTTGCATTTCTTTCCCTGACTCATAAGTCAACAGAAAAGATTTGAATGTGCTTGCAGTATATTGCTCCCCCAAACGGAATGCAAATTACGTTACTTTCTATATGGCCACTCAACTGTGGAACACTCTTCAAAGTGACAATTATAAATTTAAAAGAAATGTGTTTTTAAATAGATTTCTCAGTTTGAAGCATGGTAACTTGTCTCACCTTCCAGACTAGTACTAGAAACATGAACAAAGTAGGCACCATTCTCTGGTTCAGCATTGGCATATGGTGTAATAAATACTGCCATTTAGTGTGGAAAAAAGTCCGTTCATTTTTATCATATGCTGTAACATGGAACAACATTATGTAGCAAGTTCATTGCCTCTGACCTCATGCTTGCTAAATGGCATCCATAAATACTGAACATGCCTGTGAAATATTTTTGGTATCTTAGATTACACATTTCTAGAGTTTAGGGAATGCCTGACCAGGGGTGAACTTCTCTGGCACATCAACCTTTTCCAGAACATATTGTTCTTGGATCTATCCCAAAATATACACAGGGATGGTCCAATGTCTCTGTGGACAGTCTTTTTCTTTTCCTTGGGCAGTTCAACTTTTGTTTTGGATTCAAACTAATCCTATTGTAATCTAAGCCTGTTTATTGTTTAGTGTTCATCCCTCAAGAAAAATAAAGAAGGTTCTAGAAAAATCCAGTCAATTCTAGTAGAATCAGCCAATGTTCAACCAACTCATTTGTTTTCGATACTTCTTAATGATTTCTATTCATTGTTATTCAGATTTTTAATGAAATACTAAAACATACTTAAGAACACTAATTTTCTGTGTCCCTTACTAATTTATTACCATTTTCTGAAGGCCATTTTCTGTTATCCTTGAAGATAATGAAAAACTCCCCTTGGTTTCAATATCAGCAGAAAATTACCTGAAGTAAGTGAGCAGTTTTGTCAATTGGAAATTATTTATTTCTTAAAGGACTTAGTCCTGTGAGTTACTGAATGTCTGCTAGTAAGGTGTGACAACATTCAGCTTCCACTGATGTCTGTGGGGGCTGAGAGCACTCAGTAACTTGCAGTACTAGATCAAAATTAACAAAGAGAAGTAATTTTAAGTAAAGTGAAAAATACAAAGTAACATATTTTCTGGCATCTGTATTTTTTATCACAGTATATAACCTGAATGCTGTGTGGAAATTATACCTTTTCAGCTATAACAACTTTTTCCAAAGTTTAGATGCATTCTTACACTGAGAAATGTTTGCCACATTCTGTTCATGCTCATAAGGTCGTGACTAAGATTAATAGATTTTAGAGAAACATTAGAGTGGGAGTATGTGGGAGGAATTTCATATTACTAGCTCATTTTTTAGCAGATAGATAGATAGAATTTTAAAAGCTTGTTGAATTTTGTGCTTGATTCCATTAGAAGGGAATATGACAATGATTCCTATAGAATATACAACCTTATAGAATAGCACATTCATCTTTATTTCTTAGTTGGGCTGTCTCGTTAACCCTGCTCTTTCCTCCCGTCTGCTTGATAACACCTCCAGCCTTCCTCAGCCTGGGACTTCTCCTTGACAGCAGCAGTTGAAAAGGGGACATTCAAGATGCTCCTTTGCATCCATCTGGAGAGGCTGGGGGTGCTCTCGGGATGAAGGCTCATTGCGCTACACCCAGGGACTAGCTGTGCAGAGCAGACCAGCAACCAGGCCCCCATGGCAGCTAACGTGGCGTGGGCACTGCTGTTTGCACTGGGAAGCTGAAAAGAGGGAGGGTTTCCAGAGGTACCGTGACACCGAGATGACTCTTCCAAGCATGGTGCCTAGTCCCTCTCTTCCCTTGGGCATGAGCAGGGCAAGCAGGGTTGTAACATTTGTTTATAGGCCCAATTAATAGATTTAACAAGGAAAAAATGATTTGCTGTCTACTGCTAGTTACGTGCCACTGCCAAGTCCTACTCACCAGAAAGATCAGCTGTGGTTAAAGGTTTGCCCATGCAACCTGGAGATGCACCCAAGATGCATTTACTGCAACACTTGAGGGTGTTGAACCCATCTGTGCTATTTCTGCTTTCAACTTCCTGTGACTTTAGCTGGGACGCTTGCATTCACTCTAAGATCACTAAGTGAGAATACCTATCAAGAAGTAATGAATATTTGCCAAGCAACCATGTTAGTCACCTCATTTCAGTCTGCTTGTATATTTACAGCAATGTGACTGCACGACGTGCCTTGCTTGGTATTCATGCAAAAAGTCACACGAGCCATGGGAAGAATGGAAAAGCTGCCTGATGCAACTCCCGAGCATGGCCACTGCCCAGCTGCGCTCAGGCAGGCGCAGGGCTGGTGTGTGCCAGCGTGGCTGCCTCTCCTGAGAATTAGTCCCTCTGGCAAACAAAGCCATTCACCTTCATGAACATTTCCAATTTGGACTTGGATGGAGTATGAAGGATAGAGTGGTTAGCAACTTTTAAATGGATTATTATTTGAGAGAAAGATGACAGCAAGTTCCTGGATGATTTGCAGAAATTCACTTCCCAATTAGCTGTGGAGAGCTCACAGTCTGGGGGGGCTCCAAAAGCAAGAAGCAGTTCCCACGATGTGGGGCTGGGAGTGCTGATGGCTCGCTGCATTATTTGCATAGTGCCTGCTTCAGTGGGTGAAATCCCTGTTTAGCATCCCTAGAAAGGGAAAGAGAAAAGAGAAATGCAGGGCCCAGGCCTGGGAAGCGCTGCAGCGTGGGAAGGACAGTGTGCTGTGATCCCTGGGAGCAGGTGGCAGAGGCTGCCAGGAAGTAGGTTTCCTCTCTGGAGGGATTATGTCAGTGTGTGTTGGCTTTGTTTGGTTAATTAGACAAATACCACATCTTCATGCTCATAGACGGTGGTGACTCACTTTAAAGGAAGGGCTGAGAAGTCAGGAAAGGGACAGAATAAAGAAAATCCACAGCAGGATGTTTGCTATCCTCCAGCTCCTCTGCATTTAACCAAAGTGTTCTAATTCTCATGTTGAGCTTTTCCATCATGCATTAATTTCAAATGCAGACTCAGTGTTTTGAAGGGCACTTTGTAATGGTTTTATCCAGATTCAGATTATCTGCAGTCCAGGGGGAAAGAATGCATTCTTTGAAAGGCAAGTAGAAAACATATCTGAACACAAAGCAAAAGAATGATTACGGCACGCACACTCTGTACCCGTTACCAATCCCCAAGGCTCTTTCTGTTTGTTTAGGTGCTTTTTCTTCTGCTGCCTCTGGTTGGACTGGCTGTAAACTCAGCAATTAATAAGAATGGTTAAAATGGATAACATAAAAAGATGTGACATTCTTGAAAGATCCCATGTTTCAAACTTAGATTCAAGTGAAAGCTACCAAAGGAACACCTCCCAGTGGTCTCAAGTAGATCTTTCTTCAGCACATCAGAGGTTTGCATATCTATCTGTCATAGAGTGCTCTTCTGATCTCATTTCAATCCCAAGCAAGCTCAGATTCACTGTGTAATGAAAAATGGCATTTGCACGAAGTGCAGAGAAAAGCATTGTTTCTACAGCACATTATGTTTTACACTGCTCGTGAGATGGTGTTTCATAGCCCATAAAAAAACATTATCTGTAACTTACTGTGCATGCCAGAAAAAGCAACATTGTGCCTTAAAAGAGATGTCTTATTTCTGAAAACAGTTTCTCTCTCACATTTCCCTACCCACTAAGTAACCTGTGTTTATAAGCAAATCCACTCAACCCCCTAATAATGACCTAGAGTAAACATCTGACATGCACTGCTTTCAAGCTCCTCTTTGTTTAGGCATGAATTGTTCATTTTTATGTCTTTTGTATACTTCCTAAAGGAAAGACAAATGATACAAGGGACGTTTTACATTATCAGTTGTGGCAGAGGTTACGCCTGTGTTTATCTGATCCTTTTTTATTGCATTACAAATGGTAAGATAAACTGCCAGGAATACAATGGTCATTAATTTCAGGGCACATTTTCACATTGGATTTTTAATTTAAAATTTATTAGATGCAAGATAGCCAGTTTTCAAGGTTCCTAGTCATTTGCAAAACCTGTGGCAATCTCATGTAATAAAAAATTTCTTCCCAATATCAGTGCTCAACTCATTTTAAAATACGAGTGCCTACTCTATTTGCATTAAGAAACACCTATTTTCCTGCCTGCCCAGTTTCACAGTTCAACCCTAGTTGAAAGTCTTTAGACTTTGTGGAATTCTGGAAATTGTGGGAAACACCTAGTTCATAGACAATATTATACCCAATGTATAACTGTTAAATCAATATAGGGAATGCCCTTGAGAGAATGATACCATCCGAAGAATTCTGCAAACAGACTTTTAAATTATATAATAAAATTATACTTTTTTATTTGAGCCCTGTAAGTGTTTTCTGTACAGATAAGAATAAAGATTGATAGTTTCTCTCTGAAACCGGTTTGATTGATACAAGTACTCCATAGAGAGGGCTTTAGCAGGCAAGATGTCTCACATTACAACAGGAAGGGCTCCTAAAGCATTGGGGTTTTGCCGAGGGCTTTTTCCTCACAGAAGCACGAGGGAATTGTGTTTGAACGTGGCTGCAGAGGTCAGGAGTGGGCGGCAGCCCTCAGAAGTGTGGGCCTCTCTGAGTGACTCTGGGGTGGGAGAAGGTGTGATGCCCCAGCCCAGGCCTGGCAGAGTGCGAGGCTGCCCCCCTCCTGCTGGCTCACATCTGCACCATGAAACTTCATCCTCTAGCTTTTTGGAGTGATTTCTAGACAACTTTTGTGGTCCCGCCCCTGTAAAGCACATCCTATTGCTTTTTTCTATAAGCGCGTTTTAAAAAAAATCTTTTGTATGACTTGAAACAACCACCAAACCCACACTGTTTTTGTGTAGCTAAGCCAACCAACTCAAAGCCAAGTTGAAAGGAGTTGTGGCAAAATAATACCCATGGGCAACTGGGAGGCTCCTTGCCCGGTTTGGTGACGTTGCTTTTAGATTCACCTTTGATCTAATGCCTGGGCAGCTCTACCTGTTTCTAAAAAAAGCACTTCTACTTCATGAATATCTTTTTATCTAGTTGAAAGTGTTCCTGTGTTTGTTGAAGTGAAACGAGCTGGTCTGCAAATGACTGTGTATGCCTTGTGCAAGTTTAAACTCTGTAGACTGGCCTACAGATGTCCCAAAACACTGCTTACACATTTCAGTTTCTCCTTATGGATTAGAAAAACTCCACAGCCACTTGCTATGAAAAAAAAAAAGGACATAATTTCTTCTACACTGTTGCATGCATTGGGTTTGCGTAGCAAGGTTTTGGTAGCAGGAGGGCTACAGGGGTGGCTTCTGTGAGAAGATGCCAGAAGCTTCTGCCATGTCCAATAGAGCCAATGCTAGCCGGCTCCAAGATGGACCCGCCGCTGGCCAAAGCTGAGCCAATCAGCGATGGTGGTATCACCTCTGTGATAACATATTTAAGAAGGGGGAAAAAAATGCTGTGCAACAGCAGCCGGAAGAGAGGAGTGAGAATATGTGAGAGAAACAACTCTGCAGACACCAAGGTCAGTGAAGAAGGAGGGGGAGGAGGTGATCCAGGCACCCGCGCAGAAATTCCCCTGCAGCCAGTGGTGAAGACCATGGTGAAGCAGGCTGTCCCCCTGCAGCCCATGAAGGTTAACAGTGGAGCAGATATCCACTGGAAAAAAAATGTTATATTTAATCCATCACCAGTGGGTTCATGGAGCGTAAGGATTGGATTTCTTTTTTTCACATTCTTACATCACTGCCTGTCGCGGATGGAGTGAGCGTGCACTTCACTCACAAGAGAGAAGCAAAAATATAGTTTATTGATACAGAATAGGGAGTTAACAAAGTTCAATGCGACAGTGTTTTAACAAGATTCGATGGCGAGGCACACTTGATTATTTACTGCATAGAGGACAGGGTCAGACAGAACTGTCAGGGAGACCCTCCCGTTGAGTCATGAGGTTCGGAAAAGGATCCCCTTGCTTTCTAAACTCCTTCTCAGAGAGGAGTCTAGGTGCGGCTAGATCCAGTCCTAGTCCCAGACTTGGTCAACCGTTTATGTCTAAAGGATTATATATGCACAATCAATCCTTTATATCACTTAGCTAAGATTTCAAAGTTTAGCATGCTATTAGTCACTTACCGAGGATCTGTTGCGGCAAGGAATCTCTCAACCTCGAGGAGTAACCTTGAGAGGCATCCCTGCTCAAGGGGAGATCCTGGCGTGCAGCCCGCTGCCGTGCAGGAGAGCTCAAAGGGCTCTTGGGCTGCTCACTATTTATGGGGGATAAGATGATTGACCCATAGTCATATTTGCATGCCGACCACAGATTTTAGTTTCTTTGGTGGGTTCATTGCACAATAGCCCTAGGCTATTGTGTTGTTATCTGTCTCCTGAATCCACTTTGAGCCGATGCAGCCATCGTGACCAGATGCATCCATTACAATCACCACTGGTGGTTATCACCTAAGCAGGGTTGCAGGAGATAAAGGTCGGGGGCGGGGGAAGCTTACCGTCACACTTCCTGCATTAATATTAGGCTGGGATTGAAGTGAAAATGAAGTGCCAATTTCAGCATACAAGCTAGGGAAGACAAGCGACCAATAAAAGAGAAAATAAACCATCTTACCAGCCAAAGAAATAAAAACATATTTAAAATGAATAATTTGCATTGCAGAAGCTCTCACTGTCTCTCCCTACACCCCACGAGCCCTGCCGGGAAGCCATCAGTGAGGAGCAGCCTACTGCACTGGTCCTTGGCAAAGGGGAGTGAGGAGGGCCGGGATGAGGGCCGGGGTGGGCTGCTGCAGGGTGGCTAGCGTGCCCCAGCAGAGTGGTGCACAACAAACACATGGCGGCCGGCAGAGCAGCCGCCGCCCATGACCTGGACACCACAAGGCCTTTGCCAGAGAGTCTTCACCCTGCAAATGGCATGGCTCCCAGAATAGCTGTGCATGCCAGGAGCCAAGCAAAATGATAAAAAAACAATTAGTTATGGAAAAAGTCCAAGAAAGGTGCTGGTTGTTCTTTGCCAGTTCTTCTGTGTCACCACAGAGAGCCTGGCCGCCCAGTGTGCCAGCAAATGCCTCAAGCAGCCCAGTCCCAACAGAAACCATCCAAGAAGGGCTGTGAGACCATGTTCAGGGCATTTGTTGGTTTACAGAGGACACAGCATGACGTACCAGCATGGGATGCTCTGCCACCATGCTAACCTTCAGCCTTCCTCCAGGGCAGGTTTCTGTTGGGGTGCGTCCCATGAGTGAGGGGCAGGTGCAGAAGGTGCCTGGGGCCCCTATCTGGAAAGATGCTGAAGATGAGTAAGTGAGGTCTAGTTGTAGGACTGAAAAGTTTCTTACGCGTGTGTTTGGGTCTCAGCAATAACAGCACCCGCTCTTGTCCAGGGATGCCTCCTTGTCTCCACAGCTCCAAGTCAGGGCTGGCTGGCCTCCACCAACACAGAGATGGCTTCCCTGACTCTGGAGTAATTGCAGGGGGAAAAAATCAGGAGCGAGCCTGTGGAAGTGTTACCTACTGTATTAGCATGAGATTTTGAAATAAAATATATATTCTTGGTGTGACAGGGAGAGCAGCTGTACTGGTGATGTAGAGAAGCCCCATGCCTGACTGGGGCTCACAGACCTCAGGACTGCAGGATGTTTCATTCTCGTTACCACAGCCAAGCAAACCATTAAACTGACTGTGCTTTAGCTAATGACTAAGATAAACTTTCAGAGGGGATGGTTTCACTTCCAAGTGTGCTTGCCCATGCTTCGCAGCACCAAGGGTGATGCCAGGGTGGCCCTGGCCCAGCAGGGGATGCTCCATGCCCTGGGGATGGGGCTCGCTTTCCTCTGGGGGATGGTGGTTTTGGGGGCCGAGGTCCACCCGTGCAGAGCGCAGTCACCTTGGGGCTGCCAGGCTGCCCTCTGCCTGCCATGGCTGCCCACGTCCATTGCCACCCCCACCCCCATCTGAAGAGTGAATTAATAACCAGGAAACGAGACAGAAACAGGGTCTGGAGGGGTCTCGGCTTTTGAATGTCACCATGAGCACACAGCGCGGGAAAGTAAAGGTTTCTTTCCATCCCTGTGTTTACTGCTGTCTGCGCATTGACTTGTTTCCTGACACATGAGCCATGACTAGAAAGGAATTCAGGCTCCAGCAAATTTTGCATCACGCTTCAGCGTGGCCTCTGGGATTGAATAAGGGCAAATCTATTATACTGTTGCCATGGCGACCCTGGCACAGCCCCGATGAGGAGCATTTATGCTGGCGGCCTTCGTGTTCGGCTGTAGCATGCAGGCAGCGTGGCCAGATGCAGGGCTGCCCTGAGGGGTGCAGCACCCCACGCACCCTGCTTTGCCCATGCCAGGTGAGGCCACCCATAGGACATGTCTGCACGAGATGGACAGGGGCAGCAGAAGACACTGAGTCCTCTCACAGGTTCCAGCAAAATTAGTCCTTAATTTATTTGGGGGGGAATCAGGCTCCTGCAGTAAAAGTGAGAAGGGCGTCCTTCACCTCGGTTGGTACAGGCGATGAGAATCCCAATGTCTAGCTATTTAGGGATTAATGGCAAGCCTGTAAGGACAGCCTGTGCTTACTAAGGAGGGCGATCACAGTGATGGATTTTAATCATTAAAATGATTTTATAACAAAGAAACAAAGGAAGCTGATCTTTCTTTTCTTTTCCTCTTTCTTGTGAGCAATATCAGCTTTGCAGATATTGATTCTTCTTGCTTGGATGGAATTTATTTTCTATCATGGACGTGAATGTTTAATTTTGGTAAATTCTATTTTATCCCTTTTTGCATTCATCTTTTTCCCTTTTAAATGGTCAGCGATGGAAGTTCATATTTCCCCTTTTTGCTCAAGCGATGATGGTACAGTTTGTTTTGAGCTGCAATCATGACAATAGTTTGATTCAAAGCATCTCAGCTTCAGCATACAGTAACTAAGCCCAGGAGTGAAAAGCACTAACAATGGGAGACTAAAACCTGCCTCCGACACTTGATAAGATTATTATTATAGAGCGCAAAAAGCTTTTGCTTTCTTTTCTGCTGCTTTGCAGACCTCATAAGGCCCCACTCAGATTTCTGCATAGTTAATTTGTCAGTTTATAAATTACCACATTACGTTAAAGCTGAGTGCTTCAAAACACAAATATATGCACAGAGAGCTTGAATATTTGAAGTGTTCTAGTACTATAGGGAAATAATTTTGTTGTCAAGCTGTGGCAGATATAGAAGTGCTAGGGGATACATGACCATTTCATCAGGACGGTGTCGATGATGGCCTATGAACATCCAAGGGGGGAAATAATCTTTTATCACTATTGTGTAGCATGCAGGTCCAGATGGAGGGTAAAATATGCATGAGTTGCCTGCAGCTCTGAAAATAATTATACTCATTTGCCAGAAATGTAGAAAGTGCATCCAACCAAGTTACCACCCATCATAGTGACACTCTGTTTGCATACTGATGAAGTTTGAAGCCAGAGACAATGGTGTTGGTATCAATAGCAGAGGGGGCTGGGAATCACTAGTGCTATAGGATTAATAGTGCCATCATTTTATATTATGCAGCATTTCACTTATACTGCATATCAAAAAACTCCTGGCACTGATACTCACCTAGCTGTTTACAAGATTGGTTTGGTTTAAGACTCCAAATGTTACAAGAGATTCTGGGGAGAGAAGACTATTATATCCAACCCCTGCGAAGGGCTTCTTGGCAATTATGTGTGATGCGCTATGAATGTATACACAGATCTATGTGTGCGTGTGCGTATGGCAGGGGAGTCACACATGCTACGCACACTCGCAGTCTCTCTTCCTCTCCAGAAGACTGCACTGGAATATGAGCGAAAGATAATATGCACATGCTAAGCTCTGGTGCCACTGCAGAGTAATTGATGAATGGGTTTTTAAAGTGTAGAATGAGAATGAATACAAGTAGGACCCAGGAGAATAATTCTTTATATTGCAATCAGCACTGCTTATATGTAGTTGATTTAATAATAGAAATCAGCAATAAAGGATACAGACTTTGTTATTTAATCCTTACCAAGTGAAAAAGAAAATGATTTTGGAATACTTCTTCCACGATTAGATATATTATTTTAAAATGTAATTATTTTGGGTCATTATTCAGTTTTAAATAACCATCAAGTAAAATAACGAATCAATGTTATTATAAAATGAGATGATATCTGCAATTTATTTCAATATTTACTTCAAGTTACATATACATATATAGACACTATGATATATGCATAATATGCATATATGCCATTTTGGCTATTCCAGTACTCCTTGCATTCCTTAAAATATTTGTGGTAAAGTATTGTCTCAATATGCTCTTGCATATGTGCTTGTTATCACATTTCTAGTTAAAGTATGCCTCAAAAAATAAAATAAAATAAACCCTGAAGTATTTATTTTATTCATTGATTTATATAGGAAATTTTTCTATTCTAATGAAGAACCTTAGCTACAGCTGCAAATATGTTGGCAAATATTAAGAAAAGAATGTTAACATTGCACGTATCCAAGTGTAGGCAGAAGAACATCTTGCTTATATATAAAATGCATCTTTTATATTTTTTCCTGGCTACTCTATAGTATACTGCAAGCTAGAGGACACATATGATAAAAATAGGTAAAGCAGTTACATTTTATAAAAACATAGTTTAGACTTCCAATTTTATTTTAGTTCTGGTAAAACTAGTATGTAATCATCATAATGACACAAGGACACAAGACGATCTCTGATGTAATTCCATAGAACATTTATGTGATGCCAGCAATGAATCAGGACCATGTGTTTTATCTTTTGATAGAATTTCAACATTTTGATACCTTATGCTTTCAAGGCTTTAAAAAATATCTTTGGAAGAAAAAAGGATGACGGAGTAAAAAAAGTGTGCTTGCTCAACACTGTAGCAGATTGATCTGGATCTAAGTATATCACTATGCAAAATTAATTCTTGTCTTGTATAAACAAAAAAGAGCAGAGGAACTACGGACTTTGCGATCTCACTGCTTGTGGGCCCACTTCTTTTCTTGGTGACACATTTTGCTAAGTGATAATGCAGTTTTTATAAAGTCCGTCTGTGTTGGTTTTGGCTGGGATAGAGTTAATTTTCTTCATAGTAGCTAGTATGAGGCTATGTTTTGGACTTGTGCTGAAAACAGTGTTGATAACACAGGGATGTTTTCGTTATTGCTGAGCAGTGCTTACACAGAGTCAAGGCCTTTTCTGCTTCTCAAACCACCCCACCAGCAAGTAGGCTGGGGGTGCACAAGAAGTTGGGAGGGGACACGTCTGGGACAGCTGACCCCAGCTGACAAAAGGGATATTCCATACCATATGATGTCATGCTCAGCAATAAAAAGCTGGGGGAAGAAGAGGGAAGGGGGGGACGTTCGGAGTTAAGGCGTTTGTCTTCCCAAGTGACCGTTATGTGTGATGGAGCCCTGCTTTCCTGGAGATGGCTGAACACCTGCCTGCCCATGGGAAGTAGAATCATAGAATCATAGAATCATTTAGGTTGGAAAAGACCCTTAAGATCAAGTCCAACCATTAACCTAACACTACCAAGTCCACCACTATAACATGTTCCTAAGCACCTCATCCAAACATCTTTTAAATACCTCCAGGGATAGTGACTCCACCACTTCCCTGGGCAGCCTGTTCCAATGTTTGATAACCCTTTCGGTGAAGAAATTTTTCCTAATATCCAATCTAAACCTCCCCTGGCGCAACTTGAGGACATTTCCTCTCGTCCTATCGCTTGGTGCTTGGGAAAAGAGACCAACACCCACCTCTACAACTTCCTTTCAGGTAGTTGTAGAGAGCAATAAGGTCTCCCCTCAGCCTCCTTTTCTCCAGACTAAAACAACCCCAGTTCCCTCAGCCACTCCTCATAAGACTTATGCTCTAGACCCTTCACCAGCTTCGTTGCCCTTCTTTGGGCATGTCTTTCTTGTAGTGAGGGGCCTAAAATGGAACACAGTATTTGAGATGCAGCCTCACCAGTGCCGAGTACAAAGGGATGATCACTTCCCTAGTCCTGCTGGCCTCACTATTTCTGATACAAGCCAGGATGCCATTGGCCTCCTTGGCCACCTGGGCACACTGACAGCTCATATTCAGCCAGCTGTTGACCAACACCCCCAGATCCTTTTCCGCCAGGCAGCTTTCCAGCCACTCTTCCCCAAGCCTGTAGCATTGCATGGAGCTGCTGTGACCCAAGTGCAGGACCTTACACTTAGCCTTGTTGAATCTCATACAATTGGCCTCGGCCCATCGATCCAGCCTGTCCATATCCCTCTGTAGAGCCTTCCTCCCCTCAAGCAGATCAACACTCCCGCACAACTTGATGTCGTCTGCAAACTTACTGAGGGTGCACTCGATCCCTTCGTCCAGATCATTGATAAAGATATTAAACAGAACTGGCCCCAACACAGAGCCCTGGGGAACACCACTTGTGACCAGCCGCCAACTGGAGTAAACTCCATTCACCACAACTCTCTGGGCTCAGCCATCCAGCCAGTTTTCTACCCAGTGAAGCGTACACCTGTCCAAGCCATGAGCAGCCAGAATGCTGTGGGAAATGGTGTCAAAGGCTTTACTGAAGTCAAGATAGACAACATCCACAGCCTTTCCCTCATCCACTAGGCGGGTCACCTTGTCATAGAAGGAGATCAGGTTAGTCAAGCAGGACTTGCCTTTCCTAAACCCATGCTGACTGGGCCTGATCGCCTGGGTGTCCTCTACATGTCGTGTGATGGCATTCAAGATGATCTGCTCCATAACCTTCCCCAGCACCGAGGTCAGGCTGACAGGCCTGCAGTTCCCCAGATCCTCCTTCCAGCCCTTCTTGTAGATGGGCATCACATTTGCTAACCTCCAGTCCACTGGGACCTCCCCGGTTAGCCAGGACTGCTGATAAAGGATTGAAAGTGGCTTGGTGAGCACTTCTGCCAGCTCCCTCAGTACCCTTGGGTGGATCCCATCTGGCCCCATAGACTTGTGTGTGTCTAAGTGGTGTAGCAGGTCACTAACCATTTCCCCCTGGATAATGAGGGCTTCATTCTGCTCCCTGTCCCTGTCTTCCAGCTCAGCTGGCTGGGTACCCTGAGAACAATTGGTCTTACTAGTAAAGACTGAGGCAAAGAAGGCATTAAGTACCTCAGCCTTTTCCTCATCCTTTGTCACTATGTTTCCCCCCCACATCCAATAAAGGATGGAGATTCTCCTTAGCCCTCCTTTTGTTGCTAATGTATTTATAGAAACATTTCTTACTGTCTTTCACAGGAGTAGCCAGATTAAGTTCTAGTTGGGCTTTGGCCCTTCTCATTTTCTCCCTGCATAACCTCATGACATCTTTGTAGTCCTCCTGAGTTGCCTGCCCCTTCTTCCAAAGGTCATAAACTCTCTTTTTTTTCCTGAGTTCCAGCCAAAGCTCTCTATTCAGCCAGGCCGGTCTTCTTCCCTGCTGGCTTGTCTTCTTTTGGCACATGGGGACAGCCTGCTCTTGTGCCTTTAGGACTTCCTCCTTAAAGAATGTTCAGCCTTCCTGGACTCCTTTGCCCTTCAGGACTGCCTCCCAAGGGATTCTGTCAACCAGTCTCCTAAACAGGCCAAAGTCTGCCCTCCGGAAGTCCAAGGTAGCAGTTCTGCTAACCCCCCTCCTTATTAAACTCTTATGATTTTGTGATTGCTGTGCCCAAGACGGCCTCCAACCATCACATCACTCACAAGTCCTTCTCTGTTCACAAACAACAGGTCCAGCGGGGTGCCTTCCCTAGTTGGCTCACTCACCAGCTGTGTCAGGAAGTTATCTTCCACACACTCCAGGAACCTCCTAGACTGTTTCCTCTCCACTGGATTGTATTTCCAGCAGACATCCAGTAGGTTGAAGTCCCCCACAAGAACAAGGGCTAGCGATCGTGAGGCTTCTCCCAGCTGCTTATAGAATAGTTCATCTGCCTCTTCATCCTGGTTGGGTGGTCTATAACAGACTCCCACCATGATATCTGCCTTGTTGGCCTTTCCCCTGATTCTTACCCATAAACACTTGACCCTTTCATCACCATCATCAAGGTCTAGACAATCAAAACACTCCCTAACATACAGGGCTACCCCACTGCCTCTGCTTCCTTGCCTGTCCCTCCTGAAGAGTTTATAGCCATCCATTGCAGCACTCCAGTTGTGTGAGTCATCCCACCATGTTTCCGTGATGGCAACTATATCATAGTTTTCCTGCTGCACAATGGCTTCCAGCTCCTCCTGTTTGTTGCCCATGCTGCGTGCATTGGTGTAGATGCATTTCAGTTGGGCCATTGATCCTGTCACCTTTTTGTGGGAGAAGCCCTAATTCCTATGTGACTGTTCTCAGGCACTTCTGTGGTTTCTAACACATCCATAACCCTTGCGTCTTTGCTGCCGCATGGATCTCCATCGCCTACCTCCACTGAGATGGCAGACTGAAGGACCTCTCTAGCACACTGTCCCTGAAACATTGGCATGCCGCCCTCAGGCTTATCTCTAGCGAGCCTGGTTTTATCCCTTTCCCCCTTCAAATCTAGTTTAAAGCTCTTTCAATGAGCCCTGCTAACTCCTGTGTAAAGATCCTTTTCTCCCTTTGAGACAGGTGTACCCCTCGTGTCACTAGCAGGCCTGGTGTCCTGTAGACCGACCCATGATCAAAAAAAACCAAAATTCTGCCAGTGTCACCAGGCTTGGATCCAGGTATTGATCTGCTGGCTCTTACTGTTTCTTCCCTCATCATTCCCTTCAACTGGAAGGATAGAGGAGAACACTGCTTGTGCTCCTGATCCCTTAACCAGTCGTCCCAAGGCCCTGAAGTCTCTTTTGATTGTCCTCGGACTTCTAGTTGCAGCTTCATTGCTGCCTACATGAAAAATCAATAATGGATAATAATCTGAGGGCGGTACCAGGCTAGGAAGTTTTCTCGTCACATCTTTTACCCGGTCCCCAGGGAGGCAGCAGACTTCCCTAAGAATTGGGTCAGGTCGCCATATTGGGCCTTCTGTTCCCTTCAGAAGGGAGTCTCCTATGACAATGACCCATCTTTTTTTCTTAATGGAAGCAGTTTTGATGCAGGGCGTAGGCCGACTTAACCTCAGTGACACCTCCAAGCTAGATGAATCATCGTCCTCGTCATTGTTTGGTTCCACTTGCAGAGCCTCATACCTATTATGCAAGGGCACCTGGGAAGGTGGAGTAGTCACATAGGAGACACACCTGATGTGCCAGGCAGGAACTTGTCGCCATTCTCCCCTATCCCTTAAGTCACTGTGTTCAGCCAGGTGGAGCGAGGATAGGGAATCCTCTGTATCATGTGTCCTGTCTGCCTGTTGGGCCTGTCTCAGGGAACGTAGGGTGTGATTCCAGTAGTCTATCTCTCTCTCGCACTCCCTGATATTCCTCAACCTACTCACTTCCTCCCGGAGCTCTGTCACTAAGCAGAAGAGTTCCTCTACCTGGGTGCACCTCCCACAGGTGTGTTCACTGCTGCCATCTGAAGTAGTGAATGAATTCCTTGCTTTGCTTTGCTTGTGTGCATGGCTTTTGCTTTACTTATTAAACTGTTCTTATCTCAACCCACGAGTTTTCTCACTTTTACCCTTCTGAATCTCTCCCCCATCCCACCGGGGGGGAATGAGCGAGCGGCTGTGTGGTGCTTAGTTGACAGCTGGGGTTAAACCAGTACACCGGCTGTCATCAGAGGCTGCAGGACAGCATACACTAATGCTGTCTTTAGTGTACACTGTCTTATTAACATACACTGTATGCTGGTTGTTGCGTTAAGAGTTACTGTCGCATACAAATAGGAGTCTGAGGAGTCGCTGGGGGGAAACCCTCCCGTTGAATCACGAGGTTCAGACAGGACCCCCTTGCTTTCTAAACTCCTTCTCAGAGAGGAGTCTAGGTACAGCTAGGTCCAGTCTTAGTCTCAGACTTGGTCAACGGTTTATTTTCTAAGGACTGTGTGTATAGCCACTTATTAGTTCAGGGCTTTTGCTAAGGCGACAGCATTAATTTTTACACCCCCCAGTCTGGTCGTGTTGAAGGAACTATCACAGCCAGAGCAGTGAAGAGTGCAGTTTATTAGAGCAACAGACACACAGATTCTTTGGATTACCAGTGATAAATTCACTGTCTGCAAAGCACATGCAAATACCAAGAATATGAGTATGAATAACACGGCCGGACACAAACGCGTATATAACACGGCTGGACACAACGCGTATATCAAGAATATGAGTAACACGGCCGGACACAAATGCGTTAAAGATAATAAAGCGACTCTATATATAGAGAGATTTCTAAGTTTTCCGCGGAGGCACTTGATATAACCAAGTGTTCGACTCTTACCCAAAGGCATCCCGATGGGGGGGAAGAGAGGCTCAGCCCGTCGACTGATCCCAAACGTCAGAGTGGTACACGATGGTGTCTTCCCCAATGTTCTCTTTCTCTTAAACCATTTTATACTATCTTTCACCTTTTGGGTGGAGCTTGAGTGACTCTAGTCATACATACCTTTGTTTAGGATTGGTGTAAAGTTTTCTCGCTTCGCTTTTTAAGGTATAAGCTAGGAAAATTCAGTGCGCAAGCTCAGTGAGGGGTGGTCGCACCTTGGAGGCGGGTAGCTTTTGGGATGGAGGTGTGCTTTGGTATTATAATGATGTTATAATGAGCAAAGTTCACCAAAAGGACAGCATTTTGTCAAAAACGTGGCAGGCTGTTGGCCCAGGGTAGTAAATATGCAGCTTATCAGTTCCATGACACCTTTAAGTTCCCCTATTATTGCAGAGCCTGGCCGCGGCATCTCCACACCGCTCCACCCTCCGGGCAGCGCCTCTTAGAGTCAGCACACCAAGTTCCCCTGGCGTTACCAACATCTAAGGTTGCAGGCCTAGGGAACTCCCATGGAATGGATTCCTTACATGTCAGCCACATTCCACCTGGGGAGCTTCTTCAATGCTGTGCCTTACCTAAAAGTGTGAATATAAGTTCTAATTTTTAAGTCACCTCAGCCATTATCCCACACTGGTATAGGGAGACTCTTGGCATTCAGATGGGTAATGAATCAAAGGAAATATCTTCCAGTTATTTGGCCAGTAAAAAGCAAAGGTGGTGATTTGAATAAGGAAAAATCTAGAGATGCACCAAGATCAGACCTGTAGAGTAAATTCCAGGGCCAAAAGGATTTCAAAAATACTTGATTGAAATAAGGATAGCTTAAAGCAATTAAAACTTCATTATGAGACACATTTCTACCTGAAAAAGCAAATAAGGTCAAGAGATTATTTTCAGAGCTAATTTGACAACATAATCCAACATCTAAATGGAAAAAAAACCCCACAACCCCTGCAACAACAACAACAAAGTTTAAATCACACCAAACATAAAACATGGCTTTACACAGTATTTTTGCAGCCATAATAATAGAGGTACTCAGATGAGTAACTAAGCATAAGGGCAAGGCAGATGTAGTTGAAGCCAGGTTTCATAAGGGGACCTTCTGAAGCATAGGGGACACACAAGTCTCATCCCTGGAGGTTTCCTTCTTGTCTCAGGAACCTGGCTCTCAGGGGACCTTGCCAGTCATTGGCTTGTCCCTAACCTCCTTTTCTTGAGAAAAGCTATTGCGGAGTTGGCGAAAGGGCAAGTTCAGCTACCATCTAACTCACTAGGATATTTCCCCATGGGAAGCAGTACCTCCAAGGGGCTCTGAAATGCACCAGTGGGACCAGCTCCTGCGTCATGCACTGGGCCAAATGAAGCACAAGCCTATAGATACCTTGATTCTGGCCAGTTGCTGAACAATACCTGCCACTACCTATAAAATGAACCTCAGAAAAATTCCCAAGTGTTAGAAGGGAGCAGTTAAAAGCAGCATCATGAAATTGCTGGATGTGGCAAGGATAACCGGAGATGGTTTAAACAGGACTTTTCCTTGTCTCTGCAAGCTGTAACCACCAACAAGGGGCAGATCATCAGAAAGCAGCTTTATTTCTGGCAATCAGTGGTTCTCAGACTATTGATGTTCTTAATAGTTTTCAGTTAACTCATGCAGAGAGGGCTAACTATGAAACATACATAAATTTGAGGAATACTGCACTCTGTATAAATGTATTGGCTTTCATAAGACTCTTCAGCATATGGTTTATATGTTTTTAAATAGAGACAACAGGAAAAAAAGGAGAAAACAGAAGTCTTCTGAATGATCGAACCTCAAGGGGGCAATCTCGCTGTCGGGCTGGAGGGGTTAACTGTGTCCCTGATTAGGGATGAGGTCCTTGTGCCAGACACTCTGAGGAACAACCAGAGGACCCAGAAATAACTTTTGATAAGACAGTTAGAATTTGCCAGGCAAATGTAGTCGGCTGCTTCCATCTGAAGCTGAGGGAAAGCAGAGAGTGCTGTACACTGTGAGCACCAGGAGATCCAAAACAGCACAAAAATAGAAAAGTGGCAGAAAGAGTCACCAGGATCAAAGCTGGAATCGATAAAAACTAGCATTGATCTGAATACACTATGGCAAAGTACCCAAGTCAAGACAGTGTCCAGCATTTAAAAATGGAGGCATTACAATGGGTTATATAGCTTAAAAAAAATTCCAAGGATTTGCATAGTGCTCTGCTTAGATAGAGAGGATGACAACAGCACCATTAGCTCACCGAAAATCCTCTGCAAAGCATTTGCCGGTATCATGGCTCAGGGCGAATGGACCATTAACTTACACTAGACATACAGAAATGCTGGCTGGGAGGAGACATCTAATCCATCCTTCTGTTCAAAGCAGGACTTTCACCAGCACCAGATCAGGTCAGCCATGGCTTTATCTACTCCGGTCTTGAAAACCTGCAAGGATGGAGATTCACCACTATCTCTCAGTAACCTGTCCCAGGGCTGCGCTGCCTTCCTTGTCAAACTGATCTCAGATGGATCATTCAGTAATAACAGGATGGGAACATGTGCCCACAGTGCTAGAAACTGCGATGTGAGCTTGGCAAGGAAAGCACAGGTAGCAAAGGTGACTAATACAACTGAAGACTTATAGGGTAGTCTTTTTTTTTTGAACAAGGATTTTTTGATCAAGGATATCGGAGAGGCATGAAGGCAAACCTTAACTAGTGCTTGCAACACTGAGGTCCCACTCTGAGCTAAAGTCTGTCTTATTCACAGATGCTTCCAAAGAGCATGCTGGTGCTGTGCTCATACTTCTGTAAGGTCATATCTGGATAGTTTTAACATATATGCCATAGGTATCAACAAAAACTGGAAGTCAGTACACTTACATAGCCAAGGATGCTTAGTCCTCACATATAAAAGGTTTCAGAACTTTATTTCTGAGAGGCCAATGTCAGTGGAGAGTGATCATATAACATTCATCATGACGACCAAAATGAACTTCACAAATGTTATCCAAGACTAAAGGGATTTAATTTTCTCTGAAGATTTATGATTTGCTGTTTGAATGCAATTCTGGGAGAGATCTGGCTATTGCAAAAGCACTTGGTAGAGCATTTGACAATAGCAGTGGAACAAAATCCAGAGAAAGATTTCATATATGTATCAATCAGCTTAAAAAATATCTCAAATGAAATATGGATTCTGACTGCCAGAGGTACAGCTGGAAATGAGACCAGACTGGTGGTGGTACATGAAAAGTGGAGTCGTTGTAGATGTGTTTATGTCTCTTGGAAAAAGCTAAATAACATAGACATGTCACAGATGATTGTTTCCACCATAAAAGGCAATATAACTAAAGATGTGACCATGCATATCACAGCTATTATTACTAGACATAGAAACCTTGACATTATAATGTCTGAAAAAGGTTGCTTATGTTTGTAGAGCAGGACTTTCAAGCAAGGAAGCCCTTGTTTAGACAAGGTAATCACTAGTCCCTGTTATCTTTCATTTGGTTTGGTGGAAAACGGTACCAAAATATGAAACTTATATTTGTTTGTCATTATTATTTACTGCTTCTATTATAGAACATTATCAAGGAAGTACGAGTTGTCCCATACCACCACTCTAGTCAACAAAACCCTGAAAAAACAGAATGTTTGTGTTGCTAGAACGTAATCTTAGCTTCACTGGAGATTTGCAGATATACAAAAAGACAGAAGAGAGAAAACAAAACAAAACAAAACAAAACAAAATAATGATGATTTGGGATCCAAGAAACTATGTCCATCTGAGAAAAACAATACTATTTGAAACTCTGGTTGCAAACAGTAGGAAGAGCTGCTGTTGTGTGAGGGTGTCTCCTAAAATGGACACAAACTACTGAGTGTAGCTGAGCCATTCTACCAATCCCAGAAGCCACATAGAGAAGGGACACTGAATTAAGTGTTTTGTCAAGGAAAGGTGTCACACAAACTTAAATCATTCTTGCTTGAGACAGCTGAAAACAAGAGAATGGTTTGGACAGGACCGATGGGTTTACCACTATGCAGGGGCTAGCATCTCTAGTTAGTTTGGTTAATACATAATACAGGTTATAAGAATTTGAAATGCTGTATCAGAATGATTGTTAACTATTATTGATTATGTGTTTAATTGGAAGAGGTAAGTGTGGGGACTTGAATCTTGAAAGGCTCCAATAGCACCTGGTTGAGAAAGGGGACAGAGATATTTGTGTTATGCAGATTTGATGAGCTAGGGCTGAGACAGTGAGTGGGCGAGCTTAGTCAGGCTCTTGATCCTGAGAAATTAATGAATAATGCAGCCATCTAAATACTGCATAGATAAATGCTGAGTTTCCTGGCAGATCTGGTACTTCTGACTAAGGCATAACATGGCTAATATTTCCCCAGAGGTTAAAAGCAGCAACAAGGACTGGTGTCAGTCAGTGTATCTAAAGGGTCCTCTTCTTGAATGGGTAATACCAAGTCCCACATCTCTATCCAAAAGCATACTCTAGCTCTGGTTCTCACAACTAATCAAAGAGATCATGTTTTTGTAATGGCCCATTTCTTCCCACTCAGAAATAAGAGAGAAAACCCTGGGAATGTGAAACCTAAATATAATTTAATTGGAGAAACATACAAACAGAAAAGACATAACTAAATATATATCTGATGTAATAAAATTATAAAAGAAAGCATATATCAGGAAAGAGCGGAGTGTTGGCTTGCTTTTGGAGGGGTAAGATTATAATCTCCCATACACGAGTTATAATATAAATTACAATTATTAGTAAATGTGGTAAAATACATACCAGTGTTGCAAGTTACTAATTCCTAGGAATTATGGGAAAAGGGTTCAGAGATGAAGCTGACTGGAACAAGGGAGGTGTCTATAGGTGGGATTGCGGGAGTGAGGTTCCTTTTGTCTTTCTCCCTCAGTAATGGTGGTGGTGGGGTGTGTAATAATGAGGATATGAGGTATTAGTGTATTTCCATTTTTATAATTCCAATTCTGGGTAAATAAATCATTACATAATTGATAAGCCAAAACCTCCAGACCATCACTTTTTTAGACATACGTTTTTCCATATGCATGCAATGAATGATAAACTAAAGAAATCAGAAGCCATTGGAGAGAAAATTTTCAAGAGAGACTATGAAGCATACCATGTCCAGACCTTAATCCAAATTTTGCACACAGTTCTGTGCATGCAGATGAACTGCTCACTTGAAAAATGTTCACCCAAGTAGGGCACATAGTGAGAAAATGAGACCCGAATTCTAAAGCAATGCATCCAAGCCTGTGTCAGCCCAATTTACTTCAAGGAACCTCCAAGCAAGCCCACACACACACAAAAAGTCCACCTGTGCAAACCTCATACATCTCAACAACTTGATCATTCATTTCAAGCATTTACAAACACTTTTCAAACATCATTCAACTGTCCAAAGCCCCCAGACACTGAATAAACGGGGCCCCACTTGAAAGGTAGAAGAGCATGAGGAGAAGGCATATGCCACCCCCACCACTGGTCCCATCTGTGACCATGGATGTGTGCCTGGGGAGCCACGTCTTCCAGTGATTCTGGTGCGGCCAAATACCCATGGAGTAATTTCAACAGACACAAATCAATATTGCTGCCAGGCATCAAAATATCTTGTAGCAATCCTTTCCCTGGATGAGATGTAAATAATTCTGGCTATTTCTACACTTACAGATCAGCCCACACTCAGATGCTGGAAAGTGTCTTAACAAACCTTCTGTCCACACCTTTAAGCTCCTGGTTTAATTTCACCACTTGAGCTCTGGACACAAATTTAGCATATCTGAAAACAAAAAAAACATGCTCAGGAGCTATACAGAATATCCACATAGACATACCTGGCATCTCTGCTGTGAAACATAAACCTAAAAGTCACCCTAGTGTCACCGAAATTGGGAATCAAACTCAACACCAATGTAGTATTAAGAAGCAGGCATTCTTTATTATGGCGCCGGATGCACAGGAGATCATTCCACCTAGCGTGCATACTGCAGGTTACATCAACCAAAGCTTATATTGTCCAGTTACATACATATGCATCAAATTTCCCGGAATGATCATGCATATTCATTCTGTTTCCCAGAACTAATTATCATATTTGCGTGGTCATTACGCATGCGTCCTTGAACTCCGAGGGGATTCCGTGGGGGTCTCTGGTGGTCCTTGGTGGTCGTACAGGTGTGTCCTTTAGTTGACCCCTTCTTCTGGACATGCGCAATATCACCTTGCTTATGTAACTTGCTTCCCTTCTTCATGGTGCATGGTCCCTAACAATGATTTGGCACCCTTAACACAAACCAATTATTCTAACTACCCTCGACTGGTTGTCAAGATGGGCTGGGGCTGTACTGGGAACATAACAGCATGTCCGCACTACTCCTTGTCCAATTGTCTATGGGCATGGCAGCATATCCATAGCCATAGGTGTACAAACACAATATTAAAGCATTGTCTAACCTGCTCCTATCTCTATGTTGCTTAGTTACAAAAGAACGAACTAATCATTTTGGTTACATCTGGTTACACTAGCAATAAGTTATTTCTGACAAAAAATTATTCAAAAAGCAAATGATCTCTAGGCCTTGGAAACTACCTCTCTTAGCTCTACTACCCCCTCAAAATCCTCACCTTGCCCTGACCAGCAGTCTATATAAAATTTTGTGAAGAGAAAAAAGATATATAGCTACTTATTTCTGAGTAGACAGTAAGAAGAACCCCCTGGAACTGAGAAATCTTTGTGATCTGGTGTATTATGGAAAAGCAGACAAAATCGCAAGTCTGTTTTTTTCTAGGTGCTCAGCAGAAACAAGTTGGAGCAAAGTAAAGCCTCTAGTAATTGTCTCGCATAGAGTGAAGTACCAAGGCAGAGCTGTGTCAGGGGGACAGGGCTGCAAGGAAGGACCATTATTCACATCAGGTGTGATTATTTTACAGTGATTATTTTATTGTTGAGCCCACGTTGAAAGGATTATTTCTCTATTGTTTTCCTCCACCTTGTTTTTATAAGGTCAGGCTGTTTGGAGCCCCTTGATTTACATCTAGGTAGAGAAATATGGATGACTAATTTTAAATTGGTTAACTGTGCCCAGGACTGTCCTCTCAGGTTGCTGAGCTCAGTGTTTTGTTGTAGTGTTTTGCTTTTCTTTTTTCCTTTTTTTCTTTTTTTTTTCATGTACTTCTGGTATATAGACAGTTTGTAGAAAAATGCTGTAATGTCACACATTCCTAGTCCTGTACTATTTGCTTTTCATATTGTGGCTGGTGGATCAGTATGCATTTGATCTGTGTTATTTCTGTTTAATGTTTTCAGTCTTTTAGTTGCAAATTTAGAACTTCCTGGGTTTTGTTTCCCTCAAAATAAAAGAATAAAAAGATCAATAGGCCCATCCTCTCCCTCACCTGGGGCTATCCTGTGCCAGCACCCTGGGGAGCATTTGTGGCTCCAGCAGCAGGTCCTGTTTCCTCCAGGGTGGTGGTGTACCCCGGCAGGGACACCCCGGGTGCTGTGTCCTGCTGACAGGCCCCCCAGCCTGCTGGCCACCCTGCCCAGCTGCCCTGGCTCTTATACACTTTTAATCCCTCTTTAACTCCTTGGTTAGGCATGGCTGTCTCTTATTTTCTCATTTCATCCCTGCTTTTCAAATCACAAATCAAAAGAATCATGAAAAGGTCCATCAAAAGGACCATCAGATAGCACAGGATTGGGTGATCTACTGCTTTGGGGGTTCTTTGTTAATTCCAGCAGTCGCTGGCACCTGTTGTGCATAGCGCTGTACTAACAGGTTGTAAGAATGAATCCTTGCCTGGAGGAATTTGCAGTCTAAACATGGAGACCAGATAAATGTGTAAGGGGAAAAAGAGATGGGAGGTGTTGCCCAAAGTGGCATGTTTTGTTAGTGGCCAATCTAAGATAAGAGCCCAGATTTTCTGCTGCTCAGTCTAGATATTGCCACTCACACTAAGTCTTTGTATGCATATAGCACTGCTTGAGTCAGCCCCAGGGAGCTACTGAGGGGACCTCCCCCACATACCAGTTAGGCTCTGGATCATTTTCATCCCTAGTGTGATTGCACTGATTTAAATGAAACTTCAACTGCAACAGAGCAGTTAGGAACTTGGCCAGTTGTTTCATGGATGGTGTTTTATTTGTCATCATAAGTTTTTTTTGGATCATGCCTTTTTTCTGTTTCTAGTGTTGGGGAATTTTTATGGTACCCCTTGAGGCAAATTAAACACACATTTGTGGTTAAATATAAAAGAAAAATTTAATGAACAATGCATTGGGCAGAGTCCTACCGCAATAAGCAGTTCTACACGGACTCTGCAAAGATGCATCACAAGCAGATTCCTTATATACACTGGCACCAGCACCAATCCCCTGAGCGGTTGCATGGGGCACCTCAGCCGGCCATGGGTCCATTCCCCAGCCCAGCTCTGCTGCCCTAAGGTGGCTCCTGAGCTTGGGCCCCTGAGCCCTCACATTCCAGGATGGTTTACAAGACTATGCTGAGGCTGTTTCTTATCTCATCACCAAGGGAAACTTCACTCCCTTGCAAGGAGTCCTTCTGTCTCTGGCATTCCTGCTTCCAGCCAGTTTAACCCCTTCTGCAGTTGAGCCTTCTTGCCCTCCATGCCAGATGATTCCTCAGTCACAAATTACCACTGCTGAGCAGTTACAGTTAGAATTTCCCCTTCACTAGCCATGGCAGTATTAGCCAGCCAGGCTTAGAGTCTACCTCAGATGCTGAGCCCACTTATTCTTAGCACTGCACAAGCACAGAATGAAAAGGCACTCCTTGTACCCATCAAAGCAAAACATATAACCAGATACAGATGGTGGATGAGGACAGACAGGTAAGGAAATATGAAGGAAACACTACGGAGGGCAGACCAATCCCTGATCTGGACTGGAGAGACCGGGGGACTATGGAGCATCATGGCCCCAAGCTCCCTCACAGGAGATGGACATGCACGGAGCCAAGGGCAGCATCAGCAGGAAGGTTGCAGCTCCGGGTGTAACCAGATGTAACCAAAATGATTAGTTCGTTCTTTTGTAACTAAGCAACATAGAGATAGGAGCAGGTTAGACAATGCTTTAATATTGTGTTTGTACACCTATGGCTATGGATATGCTACTATGCCCAAAGACAATTGGACAAGGAGTAGTGCAGACATGCTGCTATGTTCCCAGTACAGCCCCAGCCCATCTTGACAACGAGTCGAGGGTGGTTAGAATAATTGGTTTGTGTTAAGGGTGCCAAATCATTGTTAGGGACCATGCACCATGAAGAAGGGAAGCAAGTTACATAAGCAAGGTGGGATTGCGCATGTCCAGAAGAAGGGGTCAACTAAAGGACACACCTGTACGGCCACCAAGGACCACCAGAGACCCCCATAGAAGCCCCTCGGAGCTCAAGGACGCATGCGCAATGACCACGCAAATATGATAATTAGTTCCAGGAAATAGAATGAATATGCATGATCATTCCGGGAAATTTGATGCATATGTATGTAACTGGACAATATAAGTTTCGGCTGATGTAACCTGCAGTATGCACGCTAGGTGGAATGATCCCCCGTGCATCCGGCGCCGTAATAAAGAATGCCTGCTTCTTAATACTACATTGGTGTTAAGGAGTTTGATTCCCAATATCGGTGACAGTTTTGGCGACCCAGGTGGGACCCTGCTTCTGAATTTCAATGGATCCGAGGGATCGCAGGACCTCCAGCCGGCACTGAGGGATTCTCGGGGAGAACCTCCGATCCCCGGACCGAAGAATTCTGAGCAAGATCCCCTGGAACAAGGTAATAAGGCATTCTTTTAACGGGTAACAGAACTTTAGGTAGGATGTGGGTTAGAGTCCCACTTTGAGCAGTACGTGGGGTTAGAGTCCCACTTTAGGTAGGACGTGGGTTAGAGTCCCACCAAAGGTAGGACGTGGGTTAGAGTCCCACCAAGCCTGCTCGTAAGGCGCGGTGAAAGCTACGCAGGGTTGGGCTAAGAGGTACCTCGGTTGGTAAGTCTCTGCTAGGCGAAAGCCTGTGGAGCGGGGCCCAAGGGGGAGTCTTCGACGGGGGGTTGAAGTCTCCAAGGTTGGGATTTCTGGCAGGGGGCTGGCATCCCAGATGGAGCTCCAACAAGGGTTGGGGTCCCTCTGACTAGTGCCTGTGATTGATAGTGCACAATCACAAGCACTAGTCGTTTGGGAGATGGGTACATTTCCGAGTAAGAAACCCATCCCACAAAGAACACCTTTGGGATGTATTTTAAAACACTGGAAAGATCTGGGGGGTTAACCTTTGACTCAGAAACAATTAATTGAATATTGCAATCATTGGTGGCCAATGTATACTTTGGAAGGTGGGGAGAAATGGCCAAAGAATAGTCCATCGCAATATAATACCATCTTGCAATTAATGTTATTTTGCAAAAGGGAAGGTAAATGAGATGAAATACCTTATGAGGCATTTATTTATTTTTGCTTTGAGAAATCATCTGGAGTGGCAAAAACAGTGTGGGATTATCCAGTAAGATTTTATGGTATTGACTTTGGAAAAAAACAGGGAAGGAATAAGAGTTTAAGATGATGTTGCTCTGCCTGTAGAATTGGAAAAGGGAATGTCCCAAAGTGAGAGAATTGGATCTTTCTCTGCAGGCAATTAAGTTGATGACTCTGAATGATGAGAACTGAAGGAGACCAAGGGAGTCAACCCCAGCTGAACACCTGGTTACATTAAAGCTGAGGAATGATGAAGTAGAATTTTTAGTTGATACAGGGGTAACATATTTGGTATTAAATATATGCAAAGGGGGGTTTAGTCATAAAACTATGTGTTGTTGGGGCAGCAGGGCAGAAAGAAAATCTTTTTTACAAAGGTTTTTACAACCTTTGAAATTCAAATTGGGAAAGCAATGGGTGACTCATCAATTTTTGTATATGCCAGAATGTCCATCATCTTTGTTAGGAAGAGATATATTGAGTAAATTGAATGCACAAAATAATAATAAAAAAAATATGGGGAGACTCACCTGTTAATACCTGAATCAAAAGCTGTGGAAGCGAGAATTTTTATGTTACAGAACACACCAAGACCGAAGGAAGAAATTCCTGCAGAAGTAGAGGATGCAGTAACACCTTTGGTATGGGCTAGTGGAATTCCAGGTCAGTCTAAATTGGCGGAACCAGTAAAGGTTGTTCTAAAATCTGGAACTAAACCAGTAAGACAAAACAGTATCCTATTAAGTGGGAAGCTAGAAAGGAGTTGGAAGAATTAATAACAAAATTTTTGAATTATGCATTATTGATAGAATGTGAATCAGAATATAATACCCTGATATTGCTAGTGAAAAAGCAGAATGGCAAGGAATACAGGTTAGCTCAAGATTTAAGAGCCATGAATCAGATTGAGACATTCACCCAGTAGTAGCTAACCCATATACCTTGCCGACATCCTTAAGAGAAAAACAGAAGTGGTTTACTGTACTTGATCTCAAGGATGCTTTCTTCTGCATGCCTCTAGACAAAGATATCCAGGCATATTTGCCTTTGAATGGGAAAGCCCCACCACTGGATGCAAGACACAACTCACCTGGACAGTGCTACCTCAAGGGTTCAAAAATAGTCCTACAATATTTGGTAATCAGTTGGCAAAGGAATTGGAAGTGTGGAAAAAAGAATAATATTGCAGTATGTAGATGACATTTTGATAGCAGCAGAGACTCGAGAGGACTGTTTACAAGTGACCATCAGCTTGTTGAATTTTTGGGACAAGCAGGATACCGAGTATCAAAAAGCAAGGCCCAGACTGGGAAAGAGACTGATATATTTACGCTTTGAAATTTTGCAAGGACAAAGAAGATTGGGAGCAGGCAGAAAGGAAGCAATTTGTCAAGTTCCAGAACCCAGAACGATACGGGAATTGCGGACATTTTTGGGTATGGTCGGGTGGTGTCGATTGTGGATCCTCAATTATGCAGCTTTGAAAGGATCCCAGGAGAATTACCTGTTGTGGACACCTGAGTGTTGGACGGCTTTTAAAACTCTGAAGAAGGCTTTGATGTCTGCACCTGTGTTAGGACTCCCAGATTTAGCAAAGCCTTTTGAATTGTTTGTACATGAGCGATAACATCTTGCTTTGGGTGTGTTGACTCAAAAATTAGGAACTTGGAAACGGGCCATTGGGGATTTTTCTAAGCAATTGGATAATGTCAGCAAGGGATGGCCTGGATGTTTGCGAGCTGTGGCAGCAACTGTACTCTTAATCGAAGAAGCAAGGAAATTAACCATGGGACAGAAAATTACGGTTTATGTCCCACATATGGTAACTTCTGTCTTGGAGCAAAAAGGGGGGCATTGGCTGTCCCCAAGCCGCATGCTCAAACACCAGGTCACTCCCTTGGAACAGGATGATGTGGAACTTAAAACTACAACAGCAGTGAACCCAGCAATGTTTTTGAGCTGGGAAATGGGTGAGTCTTTACACCATGATTGTTTGCAAACTGTTGAACAGGTATATTCTAGCAGACAGGACCTGACAGACGAACTGCTGCCTAATCCTGATTTGGAGCTGTTTACGGATGGAAGCAGCTTTGTCCGAGATGGAAAACGAATGGCGGGGTATGCAGTGGTCACCACCACCCAAGGGATGAAAGCTGAAGCTCTCCCTGTGAATACATCAGCACAGAAAGCAGATTCACACACATGGAGCTATCTGGAAGGAAAGAGGACTGTTGTCAGCTCAGGAAGAAATTCTTCAACTCCTCCAGGACATCCAGCAGCCCAAGGAAGTAGTGGTAATGCATTGTAAAGCACATCAATTTGGACAAACCGTGGTAAATATGGTTTTTATCAGATTGGCTGATAAAACTGCTAGAGATGCAGTGGAGCAAAGCATCCTTGCCCTGGTACCAGTAAAACAGGTAAAACTTCCAACCCCGAAACCAAATTATGGTAAATTGGATAGATTATTGGCAGAACAGTTGAGAGCAGTAGAAAATGAGGTGGGTAACGTACACCCAACAAGTCATAGTTACCCCACAAATAATGATAAAATAGTAGAGGAAAAAACAGAGAGAAACACATGGGGGAATTGAAGCGAAGATTGTGGATTTACAGAAATCAAGATTGCTGTGTGCACATCCCAAATGTTACAGCTGCTTTGAATGAACAAATAGATGATATGAAGAGCGCCGTAATAAAGAATGCCTGCTTCTTAATACTACATTGGTGTTAAGAAGTTTGATTCCCGATTTCGGTGACACAGGCTCTCCCCCGTACCTTTATGCCTGGCCAGCCGACATGGGTCTTCATAGACACTCATGGCATGACCTTCAGCAAGTATGAGTCACAGCAAAGGAGAGGAAGGAGGAGAGACTTCCAGGAGAAAAATGGATATTTAAGGGAGTTTCTTCCCAGCAGCACTAGGGGCAGAATGACAGGAAATGCCTATCTGTTTGCTTTAAAATAAAAAGAGAGATGATTGCAGCAGGCAGCTCTGGCAGAGACAAGGTCAACACCACTGCCTTTGTAGAGGAGACAGGGAAAGAGAGGAAGGTCTGATATGATGGAGAAAGGTCAGTCAGTGGATGCACACAAAGTGCCCCTGCAAGTTATTACCTTGACTGTATGATATGTGCCAGAAGAAACCTCAGTGGCATCTCTGCTGTTTGCATTGAGACTGGGATTTCAGTAGGACCTAAACAAACTGCATTTTTGAGGGGGGTTGGCTAGCTAATACAGACTGGAAAACACCAGTCAGCTTTAGTAGCGTGCATTCAAGGCCATTGAAAATCTCTGATGGTGGGGGTGCTCAAAAGGCCTGGGTTTTCTTAACTGAGAAAGGGGACTAAGAAGGGGCAAGGTAACAGTACAGGAGTCAGTGAGTGGTTTACTGAAGGGAGATAAAAGCATCTGTGCTCTCTGCAGCCTCCAGGGAGAAGAAAGAGATATTCAGCTAGAGTAAAGGTGGAAATGGGACTAAGGAAACCTCTAAGGAAAGTACTTTTAAAAGGCCCAGTATTTCTGTGGATATCAAGAATTCCTTGGATAACAGTTATCCAAAATAATAGCAGCAAATATGTTGGAAGGGACTTTTAATCCAATAGAAATGTGCTCGTAATGACACCTTTATAGACATCATCGCATCAGAGGAAGGGCAGTAGGTGAAACGAACTTCTGCTTGACCCTGCATGGCAGCCCTGGGTTCCCAGGATGAGAGTGTTGGTAAAATGCAATGACTGATCCCAATTACAGTAAATTTTTCTCAGTATAAAAGAAACTTGAAATAATAAAAAACAACCACCGACAACTCTGAAACTAAAAAGAAGCATATAATTTTAACACAAAATTGTTTAAGTACATTTAAAGTGGCTGATAAGCTGTTATAGAACTGGACGATATGACCAGTACTGAAAAATTCACATGGGTTTTAAATCACAGCTTATGTTCAGAGGACCATAGATGACTGAAGATCAACAATTGCAATGAAATCTTTAGATTGCCATTTTGGAATTATGTCCATTAGTAGGCCAGAGCAATTAAACCAATTTTAAAGAATGAGAAATCTGTCAAAGTATATATATTTGCATTTGCAGATACAGTATATGAGGCTGGATTGAATATAATAATTTTCTCTCAACAGTATATATATAGATACACACTTCCTACATTCATTTGTGAAAATGTATTCATTGAAGCTTATTACAGAGGTCTAAAACTTCTCTTCATTTAATGCTATAAAATTAATGGCCCTCCATTTTTATCTCCAATGCAAATTATCATGTCATCTCCAACTGCATGCAGCTCTTTTTCTCATATGCTGAATATGATCCATTTTCCTTAAGCAGAATTAGTGCATGTGATTCTCTGAGGTTAGGAAAGAGCAATGTCTCCTGGTGCTATTTCAAAGCTTTTGTTATGATGTAGTATTCTTAACAAACAAGATTTCAGAAATGCACACTGCAAAAATGTTAGACAAGTGAGCTCTAGAGGTTGTGGCCTTAGGAGAGCACAGACAAAACCAACAATGGCAACTCATAAATCTCCAGCATCTTCATGTGAGATTAGCCAAACATTACAACAAACACTTGCAAGAACAGAGGGATACAGCTACTCCTGAAAGAATATGACGTGGTTTGAAAATATTTCTATAGAGCTCCATACAGCTCCAACTGAAGCAAATGGCTTGAACAATTTTAATGGGAGCCAGAAAAAGCCTGCAACATTCATTTTTTTCAACCAGTATTCTATATTTGCCTAAGAGAGAATTTCTCAAAAACCAGACAGACATCACCTAATTTTCTAGAAGTTAGACATCTAAGCTCAAAGCACAAAGATGTGCATGCTCACAGCATATATTCATTTTCCTCCATTTTGGTTATCAGTCAACTGCTTGTGTATGAGGGTGACAGAGCAGACATCTACCATTCAAGAGTGAAAACCAGACATAATTTTTAACATGTGTTTCTAGCTGTCAGATCTTCTGCTTGCAAACATGGCAGATAAATGCTGCAGTCATAAAAATAATTTGTGATTGAATGATTTTAAGATATATCCTCTGTAGGAGTGAACTCAGAGTAACTATCCACCTCCTTTAGTTAGAAGGGATATTGACAGAAGGGGTGTTGTCCCAGAGGGACCCAAGGCAAAGAAAAGTAGAGTTAAAATAATAACAAAGATATATTTTAAACTTTAAAAATATTTTGTTGTTGTTGTTTTAGTGCTCATTATTCTGTCATGGAGCTTTTCTACACAATGGATATGATAACCTGGGAAAGGCTGTGTGCAAGTGAGGAGGAGCTTGTCCTGCAGCCTGGAGCTGTGCCCAAGTCCAGCCAAGAGCGTGAGTCTCTGGTGAGCAGGAGGGGACCTGGTGTTAGGGCAGTGGTTGGGGCACTCAGCTGGCAGGGGAGAACTGGGAAACTGTCTCTGGCTATCTAGAACAGGAATAAAACCTACATTAGTCTTTTACTGAGATTTCAACAAACAACTCCTGACCATCTCACTAGGAGTATGAAAATGTGAGCAAAATATCCTGGGGAAGTATCACAACTTTTCTGCCATACTGTGGCTAAGAGATTTAATAGCTACTGTCAACAGTGATTTCACTGAGTTAAAAATACAATGAGGCAAACCAGGACTGCAAAGTAGTTTGTGACCAACCTGTGGGTGTGCCGGCTACCTTAGCAAGGTTTGTATTCAGCTGCTGTCCTCAGAAAATCATTGTACCTTCCTAATGTGGAGTGAAAGCAAGGGTTTTTGGTTGTGCTCAGTGAAAGAGTCTGAGCAGTTATCAGAGAAATACAAGCACAGCAAGTTCCCACAAACAAGTGTTTTGTATAAGCAATGACAATCACAAAGCTTATTATTTCCTTATTCAAGCAAGACAGGGGAACTTGAGAGCACCCATTTAAAACATCATAAAATTAGAGAAACAATGCTTCTAAATTGTGCCTTGCAGGTATCACCTAACAATTTTTGGCTTCTTTATCAAGCTGGGATGTTGAACACAAGTAGTTTGGGAACAGGGTATGCCCATTTGCTAGTGATGGAGCAATGGTTTGTGTCTGAAGCATTATGCAAGGGAAGTCGATTTTCTGTGCTTACTCCCTAGCATACCTGCACCACAGAAGTGTCTTGTTGCTGTCGGGAGCAGCTCTGAGCTGGACACCGGTGGCTGTCCACACACCTGAAGCACTGAAAATCTTGAGGAAAGATTTGGCTCTGTAGATAGATATGTTTCTTTTGGAGAATAGGCATCTGGCTGGAAGTGCAGGGCAACTGCACACCCCTGAGTGCAGAGGACATCGTCTGTGAGTAAAAAGGAGATTTTAACTTTCAGCCCTCCATGTTATCTCTGTGGCATGGTACACAGGCAATCAAATTCACTTTGTCTTTTTCCTTATCTTCAGGGAAAGACGCTACAACTTCCACTTGCACTCAGTCATTTCAGACACTGCTGCAGTGTCCATGTCTGAGATTTCTGGTAAATGTGCAGGGAACATTTCTGCCACTTCAAAATAGGTGTTGCTGCTCACTCTGTGTTCCACGGAAAGCTGGACTTGAGGTCCATAATCTCCTCCCCAGGACAGTTGCAATTTTGGCATTTCTAGTGGTCTTTTATCAATTTAACAAAGTACACTATCTATACTGCACTCCTGTGTGAACACACTAGACCTTCTCCTAATCGGTCAGCTCCTGTCTTAAACATTGCCAAGTATTTGTGGATCGTCCCCAGTAATGTTTTGTTTGATGGTTAGTTAAAGAACACCTGTAGCAGCTGATGACTTTTCCCGTTTGAATGGTCGCTGAGATGGCTTCACCTATGACCCTTTCTGCTTTGATATTCTGCTCCCCGTTTCTTTAAGCTTTCAAAACTCAAAGTTGTAGAGTCAGTCATTTTGCAGCTGCACAAGCAGTAGGCAATGGGAGGTGCTTAGCTCTAAATCCCTACACCAAGTTCCCTGAATAATTTTTAATTGCCTTTTTGATAAAATTAAAGGTACATTGTCAACCATCAGCATCAACATTTGCATTCCTGGCTCTATACAAGTCATCTTTGCCACAAATCCTTTACCTGCTTTCTCAGTTCTTGCTATCACATCTCTTAGGAACATTGCAGTCTCTCATGCATTAGGCCCAGACTTCTAGAAATTGAGTTATTTCATTCTAACTAGTTCTTGTTTGGATAAATGACACAATTCTTCCCTTGTCTTTTCCTTTCTGCTTCTTAGAAATGTTTTGAAATACATATATACATATACATGGCAATCCTGCTAGTAATTATTATGCTCCAAGAGCAGAAATTTAATACAGTAAATACCCGGGTAGAAACAGAAATCAGTTCTCAATGATTTATGTTATGAGTGAAAATGCCTGCTAAATCAGAAGTCCACCAGAGCTGAGAGGAAATCCAAAACTAGATATCTACCTTGCATGTGGTTTTAATTATTATAAAGAACAAAACCTTTGACTCGCAGCACCTCTGTACTTTTGGGAAGATAAGATCCAGATCTGTCCACTGTAAAGCCCTCTGCAATGCTACACCATTAGCAAGGAATATATATATTTCTAAGGTACTCATGGTTTGTACTAACTACCTCTGCATTCCAGTCTGCGTGGTGTGTACTCAGAGTGCTGAGCTTCACTTTAAGTTGCAGATTTTAAAAACCAGAAAAGCTAAAAGTAAAGTTGAACTAAAACTATCGAGGCCAGCTGATTTCATATAAGCCATGTGAAGCTGAGATTTTTGCCTGGTTTTCGCAGAGAATCGCAGATCTGTCCGTGCTCACTTGGAAAGGCTGCAGACCATCAGTGAATTAAAGAACAAATCTGTGCAGCGTGTGAAGTGTATACTGAAACTTGAACTCAGGAGAGCAGGAGAATGGAGGTGGAAACACTGCTGCACATGCACCATACTCCTTGTTAGACAGGACTCAGGAATGTAGCAGGTGCTGTAACAGGGCATTAGTCTTAACTTAAAAGGAAATCTTAAAAAAAGGGTGATCCTGAGAATGACATTAACATCCTGTGTAGGATGGCTTCGGGTCTAAAGCTCAGGGTAAGAGATCTATTTAGGATGCACTGGAAGGAAAGCACTGGGGATCCCTTCTGGATCTCTCTGCAGAGCCTGGAACTGGAGAAGGGATGTCCAAATAAAAAGAAAGGGAGAAAAAAAGGTGGTGGTAGGAGAACAAGGGAAAAAAGCAGTGAACCCTTTCCAGCTTAATTTTAAAATCAACTGGGAGCTGCCATTTTGTATTAACATTAGGCAAACCCATTTCTCTGATGCCTTTGTCCTTTCTGCTCCACTTGGAACAGTGTCTAGTAAATTTCTAGGATTCAAGTCCCAAATGATCCCATTCTTATTTCTATTCTTATTTGACTATGCTGATGGTTATACAGAAAAAGACACAGTTTTTGAATCCTCTGTGACTGTCTCAGTCCTCTTGCAGACTGTCTACTGCTTGATTGTTGCTACACTCTCTACTAGAGACAAACAGGGATTCCCATGGGCTTAGAAACATTTCAGCAGTAACAACAGTAAGGTGCTACCCTGAGTAAATCTCTGTGCAGCAGCCTGTAACGCTGCATGTTGCACCCTTTGGAAGAGGAAATATAGCCCAGAATATGGGGTAGCAATGTCATTTTCTTTATTGCTGGCAGATGCTATATTTGGAATTGCATCCATCTAACAACATGGTCAATTATTTGACATGACACAGATGATTTTATTTCATCTTGTTCCCTAGTAATTCCAGAGAAAGTCGTGATGGAAGGAACCCCAGTCTTTGGAGCACGTCCCTATAGAGACTTGCAGCTGTATTGCAAGAGCAACTCCAGCCCCGCTCTGCACCGTGGTGCTGCTCTCCAGGCAGCTGTAGTGAAGCCCAGGAGAGTCACACCACCACAGGGCAAGCCTCGAGTCAGGGTGGTGATGGGCTTACATCTTCCCTTTCCTCCTTGAGGCTTCAGTGGAGGATTTGGCTAAAGCAAGGGGGTTATGATTGAGGTTACTTTGTGTTGTTGATTTTGCTCATCCTGCATTTTGGGGATCTACATGTTGGAATCTGTAATAAAAACCCCTCTGCCTACCAGCTCACGTGTTTGGTATCCCAAAGTGCTCCCACCATGCATGGTCAGCTAGTGCCACGAGGCAGAGCAGGGCAGCAGAACCCTGTTGGGTGATGCACCGGCAGCCTTAGACTGGTTCATAAGCAAAGCCCAGTGTTTGGCTCCGTGTCAGAGTGAACCCTGGGAGCCCTCCCTTGCCATTTGCAGCCATCCCTCCCAGTGTTCTCTACTCAGTTTATAGGAAAATTCCAGTGATTTTAACAACAGTTTATAGAGCTATTGAGAGCTATTGAGATGGGCTAGCTAAGAGTAAATCAAGCAGGAATCTTTGAAACCATTTAAAAAATCACTCTTCTCTCTGGGATGAGTTCTAGCAAAGACCTGGTCCTGTTTCCACTAAACTCAGGGGGAATTATCTGCCACTAAATCAAAGGAGAGCTGGTTTAATGAGAAGATGTCTATGTCAGTCCATCTTCTCTTGCTGCCTGTCAGACATCCTAGTGGTGCTAAGGGACCTATCTGACCCTGAGTAATATCTTGTCCCTTGCAAGGTCCCTGCACAGCAATGCAGATGGTGGGGCAGGAGTGGGAAGTCCCTTCTGAGCAGGACTCATGTGCACACCTGCCCATATCTGCTGGTAGGAAAGGTTTTGAGCAAATCTGCATTCATTTACATACCTTCCAGCAGCAGTAACCATCTTCTCATTCTACAATTATGCAGTAACCAAATCCCATGAAAAAGGAAATTGATAGGGAGTTTAAATGGAGTTAATTTTTGAGGTGCCTTATTTGTAAAATCAAAGTATCTCCAGTATCATTTTGGTGGTCATAAATTCCTTGGAGGGGGGTGAGGCATGCCTGTTGCCCATTTACTACTTAGAATCATAGAATCATAGAATATCTCGAGTTGGAAGGGACCCTCGCCAGCCTATCTGTTGTGGTTTAACCCCAGTCGGCAACCAAGCACCACGCAGCTGCTTGCTCACCCTCCCCCCTCCCGGTGGGATGGGGGAGAGAATCAGAAAAGCACAAGTAAGAAAACCCGTGGGCTGAGATAAGAACAGTTTAATAATTTAGATAAAATATAATAACAACAACAACAACAATAATAATAAATTGTAATGAAAAGGAAAACAACAAGAGAGCGAGAGAGAAACAAAACCCAGGGAAAAACAAAAAAACCCAAGTGATGCAACTGCTCACCACCCGCCGACTGATGCCCAGCCAGTCACCAAGCAGCGATTGCTGCCCCCCGGCCAACTCCCCCCAGTTTATATACTGAGCATGACGTCATATGGTATGGAATAGCCCTTTGGCCAGTTTGGATCAACTATCCTGGCTGTGCCCCCTCCCAGCTTCTTGTGCACCTGGCAGAGCAGGGGAAGCTGAAAAGTCCTTGACCAGTGTAAACATTACTTAGCAACAACTAAAACATCAGCGTGTTATCAACATTATTCTCATACTAAATCCAAACCACAGCACTATACCAGCTACTAGGAAGAAAATTAACTCTATATCCCAGAGGAAACCAGGACACTGTCAAAGGTAACTGGAAAGGTAAATTGTTTTCAACATTATCTCTTGTAATGCAGGTGCTCTTTTTCTTATTTTTTTCCTAAAAAAGCTGCAATGCTGACCTCAGTTCTCAGATGCCTCATATCTACTTGAATATCTGTACTGGTCCAGTGCTGGTCAGAAGACATGACCCTTAATCCTGAATGCTACTGAACTATCTATCTGACCTGATCCAGCAAAATATTTGATAGAATCACTTAATTGTTTGAGCACATATAGATACATTGCATAACTAAATTTTTCCAAATGACCTTTTTTATTTTCTAGACAGATAATTATTCAATAAAATGAAGGCTTGGGTTTACTGAAACTGTTCACTTGAACTCAGCACCAAAAAATACACCTTGAAAAGTGAAAAAGTTTTGCTTCTGGAAAAAAATTTAACACCTACCTGTCTTGCTCTGATCAACATTTATCTCCTCTCTCTGGAAACATTTCAAGAACTTCCCAAGAAAAATGGGAAGGCAATAAAAGAAGATGTATTACAATGTAAAGTAAAAGCAAGCAAAGAGCCTTAAAACTAATAGATTTGTGAATTTTATTTATTCATAGTGTTAAATGTTATAGTATTTCCCTGGACAACATCCATAGCACTGTTTCCTTGAGGACAAAGAACTGCAGATTATTTTGCTGGGTTGAGTTTTGATACTTCATGCTGCTACCCAAATAGTGGATGGCTGCCAGTTTTTTCATGTATGTTGTTTTGGGACTGGTTACTGCTTGGCGATCTTTCTAGAAAGGATTTTTTTCCTTAAATAGCTGTTTTAAAAGTTTAATTATTATTTGCACTTTTAAATGTAATGCGATCTATATTTATCTCTTACCTAAGGCTGTGCATACATTAATTTTACTTAACTGTTATTCTGGTCCTGTACAGTCCCTTACCTGTTCCAAGAGAAAGACTGTTAGTGATAGCTTTCAAAGGTAACTCCCCAGCTAGAAAACAAAGCAACATAGAGAGGGTTTTTTTGTCTGTATGGGGTTTTCTGGAGGGGAGGGAAGAGGCAAAGTGTGTCCAACAGGCAAACCAAGCAAGGCTGCTGCCGCTGGCTGCGTGACTTTGCAGACTGCAGGAGAGGTAGAGCAAGCATCGGACCTCCTAGCCATGGCCACCCAACCTCCAACCTCCCCACAGCTCTGAAACTGACTGTCCCTGGGGTTTACCTTTGAAAAGCATTAATTCTAAGCAACATGGGTAAAAACAGACTCTCTCTTTTGTATTACAGTGTTTATTCTCTGAATTGGTCTGTAACTTACCAGCTACAGGTACTGCAGTCCAAAAAGTGCATGAGGTTGAAATGACAGAGCAGTGCACAGAGAAACTAATCATGATGGTATAAAAGCAGGTTCCTATAATTTCAGCATAAAAACTTACCTGAGTGTCCTGGTTTTGGCTAGGATAGAGATAATTTTTTTTTTCTAGTATCTGGTATAGTGCTGTTTTTTGGATTTAGTATGAGAATAATGTTGATAACACACTGATGTTTTAGTTGTTGCTAAGCAGTGCTTATACTAGCCAAGGACTTTTCAGCTTCCCATGCTCTGACGGGTGCACAGGAAACTGGGAGGGGGCACAGCCAAGATAGTTCATTCAAACTGGCCAAAGGGCTATTCCATACCATATGACGTCATGCTCAGTATATAAACTGGGGGGAGTTGGCCGGGGGGCAGCAATCGCTGCTCGGTGATGGGCTGGGTATCGGTCGGCGGGTGGTGAGCAATTGCATTGTGCATCACTTATTTTGTACATTCTTTTATCATTATTATTTTCCCCTCCTTTTCTGTCCTATTAAACTCTCTTTATCTCAACCCACAAATTTTACTTTTTTTTTTCAGATTCTCTCCCCCATCCCACGATGGGGGGAGACAATGGCTGTGTGGTGTTTAGCTGCCTGCTGGGTTAAACCACAACAGTCCTTTTTTTGGCACCCAATGTGGGGCTCGAAGGGTTGAGATAATGACAGCTCTGACCAGAGCGTGTTAAAACAAATTTGTGATAAGTATTCATTATATTAGTTTAATAGTCACTATTTACACTGTTGATTCATTTCCTCTCAGAGTTGTTTTACTTCTTCTCAGAGCTGTGTTATGTAACACCTTACTTGCCATATGCAGTCCCTGTGGTGCTGTTTATCACCTATGGGAGTTGGATTAAAGTTATCGCTTTGCTGTACTGTGTAACACTGGCTTATGGTATGATACAATTCTTGGTCGTGAGATTGTGCTCAGCACTGCTGTCATCCCCGTACTTTGGGAGCCATCTCATGGAAACTGTTAATAATTACAATTTTTACCTCTTCTCCTCAGAGAGCCAATCTATGGGGGAGACGGGGGGGGACACTTTCCCCCGCTCCTTCACCATCCCCTTCTCCTCCAGGCTAGTTACAATAGCTCTTGAAAATTTGGACATCCTTGGGATGTTCAAACCAGCATGTTCCTATTGCTATGTCTCCTGAATGTGGTTCAGGTCTTGTTTACGGTTAAACAAATATTTAAGAATACCATCGCTACAGACACTGCAGCTACTCAACCTCCAGCAACAGGCACTGCAGCTACTCCAACCCCCCCAACAGGTACTGCAGCTAAACCAAAGAACCAACCCCTGCTGGCATCAGTCGCCCCTATACACAAGAAGAAATAGACAAGAAAATCAGCTCGTTTAGTAAGGGATGAAAATGAACCATGGCCATCAAGAGAAAAGGATGAGGAAGAGGCAGAACCCATAAATGAGATGGTAACCACCCGATCCCTATCCCTGAGTGAGCTGCAAGATATGTGAAAAGATTTCAGCCGTCATCCAGGTGAGCACGTTGTCACCTGGCTGCTCCGATGCTGGGATAACAGGGCCAGTAGCCTGGAATTAGAGGGTAAGGAAGCCAAACAGCTGGGATCCCTTTCTAGGGAAGGGGACACTGATAAAGCAATTGGAAAAGGGGCACAAGCCCTCAGCCTCTGGAGACGACTCCTGTCAGCTATGAAGGAAAGGTATCCCTTCAAGGAAGATGTTCTATATTGCCCAGGCAAATGGACCACCATGGAGAGAGGTATCCAGTACCTGAGGGAATTAGCCGTGCTGGAGGTGGTTTATGGTGACCTGGACAACGAGCAGTTATCCAAAGATCCAGATGAAATCAGGTGTACATGACCCATGCGGTGGAAGTTTGTACGGAGCGCACCATCATCGCATGCAAACTCATTGGCAGTAATGACCTGGAAAGACAGAGGGGGTCCAGTGGTGGATGAAGCGGCTAGCCAAATCCAGCAATACAATGAAAGTCTCTCTTTCTCCCTATGGGCCTGTGTTTCAGCTGTGCAAAAAATGTCCGAAAAACTGTCCCGGTAGTTCCAGCAACTCAAAGAGGATATGTCCTACTCCCCACCTGTACGGACCACCATCTCAGCTATTAGGAGTCAGCGTTCCTCTGCTCAAGAGAGAGGATATAGAGGGTACACACCACAGGGCACACAATGGTTTTACCTGCGTGACCACGGAGAGGACATGAGGAAGTGGGATGGAAAACCTACCTCGACCCTAGAGGCGCAGGTACATGAGTTGAAAGGAAAAACATTCACCAAGGGGGATTCTTCCAGGAAAATTGCTGCTCCACTTTCCAGTGGGCAGTTCCGGAGACAGAGTAGAAGGGCTGATCTTACTCCTGATTTTAATGAAGGAACTCCTGACTCGTATATATAAGAAGTGGGTAACGAATACTATGACCAAGACTAGAAGGCCCCTGCCTCCAGCCAGGTGGAGGAAAGGGACAACCGGTTTTACTGGACTGTGTGGATTCGATGGCCTGGCACATCAGACCCACAGAAGTAGAAGGCTCTAGTGGACACCAGTGCACAGTGTACCCTAATGCCATCAAGCTATATTGGGGCAGAACCCATCTGTATTTGTGGAGTGACAGGGGGATCCCAACAGCTAACTGTATTGGAGGCTGAAGTGAGCCTAACTGGGAATGAGTGGCAAAAGCACCCCATTGTGACTGGCCCAGAGGCTCCGTGCATCCTTGGCATAGACCACCTCAGGAGAGGGTATTTCAAGGACCCAAAAGGGTATGGGTGGGCTTTTGGTATAGCTGCCTTGGAGACGGAGGAAATTAAACAGCTGTCTGCCTTGCCTGGTCTCTCAGAGGACCCTTCTGTTGTGGGGTTGCTGAGGGTCAAAGAACAACAGGTGCTGATTGCTACCACAACAGTGCACCAGCAGTAATATTGCACCAACCGAGACTCCCTGATTCCCATCCATGAGCTGATTCGTCGACTGGAGAGCCAAGGAGTGATCAGTAAGACTCGATCACCCTTTAACAGTCCCATATGGCCAGTGCAAAAGTCTAATGGAGAGTGGCAACTAACAGTAGACTATCATGGCCTGAATGAAGTCATGCCACCGCTGCCGTGCCGGACATACTGGAATTTCAATACGAATTGGAGTCCAAGGCCGCCAAGTGGTATGCCTCAATTGATATGGCTAATGGGTTCTTCTCAATCCCTTTGTCAGCAGAGTGTAGGCCACAGTTCGCTTTCACTTGGAGGGGCATGCAATACAGCTGGAATTGACTGCCCCAGGGGTGGAAACACAGCCCTACCATTTGCCATGGACTAATGCAGACTGCACTGGAACAGGGTGAAGCTCCAGAACATCTGCAATACATTGATGACATCATCATATGGGGCAACACAGCAGAAGAAGTTTTTGAGAAAGGGAAGAAAATAGTCCAAATCCTTCTGAAAGCTGGTTTTGCCATAAAACAAAGGAAGGTCAAGGGACCTGCACAGGAGATCCAGTTTTTAGGAATAAAATGGCAAGATGGATATCGTCAGATCCCAATGAATGTGATCAACAAAATAACAGCCATGTCTCCACCAACTAGCAAAAAGGAAACACAAGCTTTCTTAGGCACTGGGGGTTTTTGGAGAAGGCATATTCCAAATTACAGTCTGATCCTAAGCCCTCTCTGTCAAGTGACCCGGAAGAAGAATGATTTCCAATGGGGCCCTGAGCAACAACAAGCCTTTGAACAAATTAAACGGGAGATAGTTCATGCAGTAGCCCTTGGGCCAGTCCAGGCAGGGCCAGATGTAAACAATGATGTGCTCTACACCACAGCTGGGGAGAATGGCCCTACCTGGAGCCTCTGGCAGAAAGCACCAGGGGAGACTCGAGGTCGACCCCTAGGGTTTTGGAGTCAGGGATACAGAGGATCTGAGGCCCGCTATACTCCAACAGAAAAAGAGATATTGGCAGCATATGAAGGGGTTCGATCTGCTTCGGAAGTGGTTGGTACTGAAGCACAGCTCCTCCTGGCACCCTGACTGCCAGTGCTGGGCTGGATGTTCAAAGGGAGGGTCCCCTCTACACGTCATGCAACTGATGTTACATGGAGTAAGTGGGTTGCACTGATCACACAATGGGCTCCGATAGGAAACCCCAATCGCCCAGGAATCTTGGAAGTGATCATGGACTGGCCAGAAGGCAAAGATTTCGGAATATCCCCAGAGGAGGAGGTGATGCTTGCTGAGGAGGCCCCACTGTACAATAAACTACCAGAAAATGAGAAGCAGTATGCCCTGTTCACTGATGGGTCCTGTCGTATTGTAGGAAAGCATCAGAGATGGAAAGCTGCTGTATGGAGTCCTATACGAGAAGTTGTAGAAACTGCTGAGGGACAAGGGGAATCAAGTCAGTTTGCAGCAGTAAAAGCCATCCAGGTGGCTTTAGACAGTGCTGAATGAGAAAAGTGGCCAGTGCTCTATCTCTATACTGACTCATGGATGGTGGCAAATGCCCTGTGGGAGTGGTTATACCAATGGAAGCAGAACAATTGGCAGCTCAGAGGCAAACCCATCTAGGCTGCAGCATTGTGGCAAGATATTGCTGCCTGGGTAGAGAACCTGGTTGTAAAAGTACATCATGTACATGCTCACATACCCAAGAGTCAGGCCACTGAAGAACATCAAAACAACCAGCAGGTGGATCAGGCTGCTAAGATTGAAGTGGCTCAGGTGGATCTGGACTGGCAACATAAGGGTGAATTATTTATAGCTTGGTAGGCCCATGACCCCTCAGGCCATCAAGGAAGAGATGCAACATATAGATGGGCTCGTGATCGAGGGGTGGACCTGACCATGGACACTATTGCACAGGTTATCCATGAATGTGAAAGATGCGCTGCAATTAAACAAGCCAAGCGGTTAAAGCCTCTGTGGTATGGAGGGTGATGGCTGAAATATAACTATGGGGAGGCCTGACAGATCAATTATATCACGCTCCCACAAACCAGCCAAGGCAAGCACTATGTGCTTGCAATGGTGGAAGCAACCACTGGATGGCTGGAAACATATCCCGTGCCCCATGCCACTGCCCGGAACACTATCCGGGGCCTTGAAAAGCAAGTCCTATGGCGACATGGCACCCCAGAAAGAATGGAGTCAGACAATGGGAATCATTTCCGAAACAACCTCATAGACACGTGGGCCAAAGAGCATGGCATTGAGTGGGTATATCACATCCCCTATCATGCACCAGCCTCCGGGAAAATCAAACGATACAATGGACTGTTAAAGACTACACTGTGAGCAATGGGTGCTGGGACATTCAAACATTGGGATACACATTTAGCAAAGGCCACCTGGTTAGTCAACTCTAGGGTATCTGTCAATCGAGCTGGCCCTGCCCAATCAAAACTCTTACATACTGTAGAAGGGGATAAAGTCCCTGTAGTGCACATAAAAACTATGCTGGGGAAGACAGTCTGGGTTATTCCTGCCTCGGGCAAAGGCAAGCCCATTCGTGGGATTGCTTTTGCTCAAGGACCTGGGTCCACTTGGTGGGTAATGCGAAAGGATGGGGAAGTCCTATGTATACCTCAAGGGGATTTGATTTTGGGTGAGAATAGCCAATGAACTGAATGGTATGATGTTAATTGCTGTATAATACTGTATGCCATCACTTCTATGGTTGCTATATGCCATATCAAGGGTATTTCAGTAAGAATCACCCAGATTAATGAAGAATGAGCTTTGATGAAACCAAGCAAAATGCAGCAGTGATGGAACCAGAACTGGCTTCAGCATGCAACAATCCAACACCACACACCATCTCTCCTGCCCTGAAAGACTCTTATGAGAGATGGAGCCCAAAGTCATGGACTAAATGAACTCAACGGACATTTTAGAGGGATGGCCCATAGACCCAGGGAATTATATCTGTGTGTATATATCAAAAGACAGGGAAAGTGGTGGTGATTAATTGGAATGTATTGGAAAGTGCAAGACCTGGGCATGACGTAGATGGTATAGAATAAGGGGTGGATGCTGTCCTGGTTTCATCTGGGATAGAGTTAATTTTCTTCCTAGTAGCTGGTATAGTGCTGTGTTTTGGATTTTAGTATGAGAATAATATTGATAACATACTGATGTTTTAGTTGTTGCTAAGCAGTGTTTACACTAGTCAAGGACTTCTTTTCAGCTTCTTATGGTCTGCCAGCAATAAGCTGGGAGGGGGCACAGCCAGGACAGCTGACCCAAACTGGCCAAAGGGCTATTCCATACCATATGACATCATGCTCAGTATATAAACTGGGGGGAGTTGGCCGGGGGGCAGTGATCGCTGCTCATGGACGGGCTGGGCATCAGTCGGTGGGTGGTGAGCAATTGCATTGTGCATCACTTATTTTGTATATTCTTTTATCATTATTATTATTTTCCCTTCCTTTTCTGTCCTATTAAACTGTCTTTATCTCAATCCACATATTTTTCCTTTTTTTTCCCGTTTCTCTCCCCCATCCCACTGTGGCGGGGGGAGTGAGTGAATGGCTGTGTTGTGTTTAGGTGCGTGCCAGGATATACCACAACACTGAGCAAGTTAAAAATATCTGTGTAGAAAAGAGGCATCACCCTGAGATCAGTTTGTGACCTCATTTACACCATTGGCACCCTATCACTCTTGTCACCTTTCTGGGATTTGTACTGTTTCCAGGAGAGCGCACTCTTCCACACGTGCTGATCAGCTGGTCATGAGGTCCCTCGATGGCAACAGTGGCCCACTCCTGGCCCTGGAGGTTCACAGCTGGACAGCACTGGGACCCATGCACCTCTGTGTGCATATCAGCCTTCCCCCCTCAGTGCTGGCTGCTTGTTGCTCTCCGGACTGATGGCTTTGCCAGATCCATCACTCCCATGCTCATAAAACAGGTGCCCCACTTCTTGTGTGGTTGGTTCTGGGTGTTCGCCAACAACAAAGATCTTTACACCAAGGGCTGCAAGTTAAGCAAGACGTGGCTCTGTTGAGTTGATCGATCTAGTCAGCCACAGGCCAAGAGACCCACTTGTGATGTGCTTTTCTACCTCGTTTTCCTTACGCGCCAAACCTATTTGTCTGCAGTGTCCTTTCCCCGCCATCAGCCAGACTCCCCTGATGACATCTACCACTACCCTCTCTTGTCCAACGAGCTGCTCACCCAGGATTTCTTTCAAACCACCTTACACAGTATTGCTTGAAAAGGTGACACTGATATCACCAGAGATAAGTTTCCACTGCGAAATTCTGACATCCAAATGAGTTTAAAATTTCTTCTTTCTCTGCTGCCGTCTTGATGACTGTGCAAGTTGTGACTGAAGCAATAATTGACAGGTTTTGGCAAGTGTAGCTTTTAAGTAACTGTTGAGGAAACTGATGCCCAGAATAACTATATAAAACAGTAAATATAAAACAGTTTAAAGCAGAATCGAATGAGTCACACTCTTATCTTTTATATTAAGAGATAAAAAATATCCATTTTTGCAGACTTTTTCCATCTTACCAAGAGGGAACATGCAGATCTTTGCATGTCATATTCTGCCATCAGTTAGTGAGGAAATCAGCTGTCTTCAGTGGGGATATGTGGGTATAACTGAGGGCAGTATTTAGGTCTATATCTCTAATCTCACTGAAAAATGTGTTAATTAAAAATAAAACAAGGCTCTGGGAATTTTTCAGGATACTATTAATTAATTTCAAAAGTTCCATTAGTTTGATGGAAGAAAGACCATACACTATAATCATCTGCCAGCTGGTGACTCATGATTTTGAAGTAGATTTAGGGACACAGTCTCAGCCTCTGGCTCCTTTGCTTTACTGAAGCAGCACAGAGCAAACAGAGAGTCTAAAGTAGCCATATCGGCTTGGATGTTCTCCACCAGTTTCCCACTCCTGTCCTCATCTCTCAATGGAAAGGGCACACCAGATCTCCCTGGTGGGTACTCCAGCACAGGGTCAGTATGGCAAGACTCATCTTTTAGGAAAGTCCATAGTCTGCTGTAAGCTATGTCATGCTGCTTTGGCCCCAGGAAAGGTCAATCATAGGGAAAGAGGACAATGAGCTCTTCTTCTGTGTCTGCTCAGCTGCCCAGAGCACCACCTTCCTTTGGCTGGGAACCCAGTCCCACAAGGATTTCTTCCAAAGTGTCACCCTGAGAATAGCATTGCTAGCTGACAGGTTTGTCATGTCCCACTAGCTCCCAGATGCAATTTGCTCAGTGTACAAATAAAACCTGTCTTCCCTCAGTCCTGGCCTTGAAGACTCAAATGAATTTGACAGCCAGTTTGGGCTTTTTTTTTCTTCGCTCTGGTAATGACATGTGAAAGTGGAAATTCAAAAGTTTCCACAAAAATGCTGTCTTACATATTTTACTTTTCTCCTTCATTTAGAGACATAGCCAAACATGGGAGTTTACTGAGAAGCTGACTGTACACTGGGAGTCACCAGCACCAGGGACCAGGACTTTGGAGGTGCATGAACAAGGGAGGAGGGAGCTGCAGCCAATGCTGCTCCCAGTCCTACTCCTGCTGAAGCCAATAGCCAAGCCACTGCCATGCCAGGACCAGTGCTGGGAGGAGACGGGGACAGTTGGGATGGGGAGCTGAGACAAACTGACACTGGTGGTAGGATATGAGACATGAAGCGGCAAAGGGTAGTAGCAGAAAAGGACAGGGTCTGCTCACAGCTGTAGAGGAGGAAGGGGAGTCCTGCAGCTGTGTGGGACCTCACAAAACTTTGGGAGGGTGTAGAGAATGGACAGCATAACAAGGGATGCCAGCATGCTGGCTACAGTGGGCCCAATATGGGGTCAGCAGTGGACCCCAAGAGAATGGATTTTGGAGGCAAGACTAGTAGTGGAGGATGAAAGTTGAAGTAGGCATAGGTTATGTTCAGCTTCACGCATCCCAAACTTAGCTGCAGCTCAGCTATAGACAGGAAGAAACTTTGGCAGCATCTTATTTTATTCTAAAATAGGTCATCTTTACCCAAGTGTCACCATTATCTAAAATATATCTGATACATCTTGGCAAATCTTTGCACTTAAGAGGTTGAGTTGTACCCTTAAAAATTAAGAATGGCTTAGATATATCTCAGCTTTCCAGACAAAGAGGACTTCTGGCTGTTAGCCATGAGCTAGCAACATTTACCTCTAGATTCAGGAGTTTTCAAGTCACCAGCTATGGAGTGCCCACTTAGTTTAATGAGTTATACAGAGGGCACAGAGACAGTTTAGTGACAGGCCACCACCACTCAATAAATGAAATAAAAAAATAATAAAATAAAAATATTTTATTCACATTTATCTTTTAAATCCCCACTTAATAACAATGAACATAGTGACTATCTAAGGAATTACATTGGAGTCTATTCATTTTAACACTTGTCAGCTAACTGTGAAACAATAGCACCAAAGCCAATTCATCAAGTATATAGGTATACCTCACTTAGGCAACTCGATAAAAGAATGGCCAGGACAGAAAGAGGTGCACCAGTTTCACTAAGACTCATTAAATAATGAAGATACCTGCAGTACTGCCCTTCTCTCTTGGAGACTTCAGAGGAGGTATGTCACTGCCTTCCAAAATAACACTACCCCAAAAAAATCAATATGTCCTTGTCTCTTACATCAGGCATCAGTATCTAAGCACTTTTAAGTTATATGTCTCCCTTGAAATCAGCGAAGGTACAATGACACTGGATTGAGGAGAATCAGCACCCTAAAATGGTTGCGGTTGTAGAAAACAAGAGAAATCCTGGTGTGGAAAGAACAATTAAAAAAGATTTCAGCTCACTCCAGTCTGGACTGAGTCCATTGCTTTTCCCCATCTGTATGCCATTCCCCTGCTCAGAAATCCTTCAGAGCCACAGGCTGAGCATTGGAGTTATAAGTGATCAGCACAGAGGACGAAAGGCTCCTGTACAAAATAATTAGCTCCAGCTGGCTCAGACCAAAGCCTCTTAAAAGTATAGCTCCCCACATCTTCCTTCTTCGGCCACGACTAACGGCAATAATTAATAGAAAACCTTATAGGCAATGCCTCATTTCAGATACTTATCAGCCATGTCCACCTGATTTGCAGTGTGCCCCGCACCATTGCATTGGTCTGCAATGGTGGGGTGCTGGGTGCATCCACCTGCTTTGCCATCGTGGCTGCTTGTCTGAGGCCTTCTGAATCCCCCTTCTCTTTTGGGGTATGGACTTGCTGCTAAGTTTGGTGTGATATATTTTCCTTGGGGTGATAATTTCATATTGCCTACAAGGTGACCTCTTGTGATACTACTGCTATCTTCAAACCTTGTTTCCCATTCTAGATGCTGGCAGAGTAATTTTGGAAAGTGGAGAGAAATATTGGGTTCTCAATATACATCCTGAGTTTTTTAATGTCCCCTTGCTAGTTCTCAGGGACTCTCACATGAGTTTCAAAGCATGCCAGCATTCCAGCTTTGGGTACTCAGTGGGACAAAATGTTAGCATGTGACATCCATGCTTCATTACTTACATCCATCCAATGCTACATGCAGACTAGACTCTAGCTCCACAGCCTGGTGCAGTCCATTGGAGAGCCCTGGAGGTGAGTCCCATGCTTCCTGGGGCTGAAGTCATTGCAGAGCTCCCCCAAAGGCTTCCCTGTGCCCTGAATTCACCTCATCCCCTAAGCACTGCTGGGTGCTGTATTGGGTTTGTGTGGCAAGGTTTTGGTAGCAGGGAGGGGCTACAGGGGTGGCTTCTGTGAGAAGCTGCTAGAAGCTTCCTCCATGTCCGATAGAGCCAATGCCAGCTGGCTCCAAGATGGACTAGCCAAAGCTGAGCCAATCAGCTACGGTGGTAGCACCTCTGTGATAACATATTTAAGAAGGGGAAAAAAAACCTAAAAACCTGCTGCAACAATGGCAGCCAAAGGAGAGGAGTGAGAATATGTGAGAGAAACAACTCTGCAGACACCAAGGTCAGTGAAGAAGGAGGGGGAGGAGGTGTCAACCCACCACAGGTGCTTAGGAGGATTTCTTCCCTCCGGGACGGAGCTGAGAGCTGTAAATAGAAAGTATAGGGAAAGCTCCTGCTGTGTTCAGCTAAATTAGAAAATTAAAGCACAGAAGGGCAAGGAATGTCTTGATTACTTGGTTAATTCAAAGGTCTGTGCATTTGGGGATTTTCTTATCCAGAATAAATGTAGCCTATTTTTAAACATTTCTCTTTCCTTTGCACCTATACTGTTTGGACACATTGTTTAAAAAAATTCTATGTTACTGGGGACACAGGAGTTATTAAGGAAAGAAAATTGTCCCTTTTAACTATCATTACTAATCAGGCAAGAGAAAGCGCCATCCCTCCATTGATTTAGATTCGTCCCTTAGTTTCAGTATTATTGATTACATGAGTTATCGTACACCAGTTTAGTGGCAGCTAAACTCCCCGGTTCTTTGAGTTAACTCTTTCATTTGCAATTTCCCACTGGAGATCTGAAGTCAAGTCACTGACTTTGAATGCAAATAGTCTCCACAGGCAGTTTCTGCAAACCAGAATGAAGTTATTAAAAGGAACTAGTGGCTTCATTTTGATCTGCATGTGCATCTCTTCCCTGGAAGGAAATCAGAAGACACTTAAGATTGCATTTATATGCCTAGCCCAACACTAGGGTTCTGACTTGCGCATATTGCATGGAAAATAAAAAGGTTAATTTAGTCCTCTAATCTATTGTTATAAGCCTAATTATTTTACATGTCTTCATTTTATTAATTAATTGCTGCTTTTTACATGCATCTCCTCCATTGCTTTTGTTTAAACCTCCTGGTGGGAAGGGATAGATTAATTTTGTTGTGCCTTAATGAAACTGTATGCTACATTAGATTTAACTATTTGGCATGCACTGCCAACATCACCATTATGCATAATGAATTACTTTTTGTGAGTCCCAAACTAACACAGACCTTCAATGTTCCTCTGTAGATATTGCAACAACACAGCTGGAAGACATACCAAGTTCAGTCATTACCTTGAACTTACACAGAAACCTAGAGCAGTTGCTCTGTGCTTGACACAAGAATGCAGCTTTTGAAAATTTTTCATAAAGAAATGGGAAGTTGACTTAAAAAATGCAAATGCTTTCAAGAGAAGATGTAGAAAGCTCATTAAGCTTTGCTGTTAGCTACCATTAACTGTGTTTGATACGCATATGTATGTGGGTGGATATGTATGCTGGGTCTGCAGTCACACACAGAACCCCCAACGAGGCAGCCCATGCTTTGTGCTGGGACCAGCTGACCTTCCTGCCCTCTGTGCAGTTTACCTGTCTGTACATGCATAACACAGATTAACATCTGTTTCAGCTGTTAAAGCTTTTAACATATGAACTCTTTACCTCAGCAGCCAATCTGCTGACCCTGACAGCATTTCTCTTGCCCAACTTGCTTCCAGTGAAGTGACATAGGGAAATAATTGATTAACCATGCAAACCAAGCTCCCTTCTCCCAGGTCCAGCGTCCTATCACCTTTGGTTTCTTTGTTTGCTGTTCATCAGAGGTGCTCAGCCTGTTCATCACTGAGGCAGACATATGCAGCTATTCAGGAGTCAGGGACTCGGTGGCTCCTTTTACCACTCCTCCAAACACCCGGCTACACCTGAGGACATGGGGGTCCCAGGCATGACCTGCAGCAGCAGGACCCTTTCCCAGGAGCATGACAGTTGAGTTATCCAAGGAGAGGAGAACTAAATGTGGTCCCATGCACCTACTCCTGTGCCTTGCGCCAGGGCCAGTTAACATCTGGCCATTGCAGCTCAACCTCCATCACACCCACATCTGTCATCCCATCCATCTGTGACATCTCACTGTCAGAAGAGTAGCAGAAGTTGTTTGTCAGGGAGTAACAGAAGTTTTTTGAACCAAGAGACAAAAGTGACATACCCCAGCATGTGTCTGTTAATTACTAATTGGCTGATGTACTGAGGAGCCTCTACTGCATTGGTGACATCTGCCTTGCTGGCTTGTCCGCCTCCACCACCACTCACCTTCAGCCTCTGTGTCCCCAGCTCTGAGCACTCAGCCCTGTCTCCTTCACATGTGTCTGAGCTCTGCTCACCACCCCGTCCTTGCTGGATGGAACAAAGTTAACCCTGAAGCAACACTGAACCCTCAGGTAGAGAGCAGCAACTCTGTGGCGACTATTTTATTGGCTATATTCTCATTTAACTCATGAAGAGCTTGACGTGCCTGTGAGAGGAGTTCACACGCCTGAGCAAGATAAGCAGCATTTGGACCAGTGTTCTGAAGTGGATTGAATGTAAGAATGATAATAATGCATTTATAATACAAATAAATTTTCTTTCCTCCTGGTAACAGGAGATGCTTTCAGATTCACCTCAGTGATTGTTGTCCCAATGTATCTTTTTACTTTTTTAACCTTAAAATCCTCCTAGAAGTTCTGCATGTGCAGAAAACCATCTCTATTGCGGCAGAGGTAGTTACTTGGATCTAATTTTGAAGCTGACCCTACTCTGAGCAGGGCCATGGCAGTCTCCAGAGGGTCTTTGCAGTTGTGCAGCCCCTGTGACCTCCAGGGACAATATCCAGTAGATTTTCTCCAAACTTCTGACCTAGACCTATAGAGGTGGTTTCCACATACACATAAAGGCAGCATCTACTTCATAAAACAGCTGGAGGAAGGAGTTGCTCCTTTATCTTTTCTGTCCTAGCAGAGTGATTAGTTCTTTCCCCAAGACCCAGTTATAATTTCCACTTCTGCCTTAGAGGATTAATTTCCTTTTGAGAAGTGAGCCTTACCTACCACAACCTAGGCTCTTTTTGGCCAAAGGTTAAGGAGGAGAGGTTACCATAATGAATGCTTACAGGGAAGGCATGGTCTGTAATAAGAACAGCTTGTATTCTTATTCCTCTTCTATCACTATTTACTTATTTTACATAGCCAGTGCATAAAATGCATAAACAACCTTTAGAGGAGGACTGGACATCAGCCCCCCCCGTGACACTCCTACCTGTGTCAACCCATTCTGCCTGTAGACCCTCATAACTGTTTGCTCCCCTTATCCTGCCAGGCATATCGAGTCTCACCAGGGCTGCCTGGTTCTTCCCATGACCTGATGTAGACAGGTTGGGTACCTCTTCCAGCTGCTGGATGCCTAAAAACAAAGAAGGTGCCTCACCTTTCTGTGACAACAAAGTCTTTCTTAAACATACAACTTTATATATTTAAATATGTCTCTCTAAATATATTAACACATGTATACACATGCATATAAACATATATATATGTGAATGTGGCCATACATAGCATTTCCAAAGTTTTTCCCTTGTAACCAGTGACGGTGCCCTTCTAATTGGGGGATATTTTTCTCCTTTCTGAGCAGATATGTGCTGGTTCAGTCTTGCAGATACCATCCATTGCTTCTGAACATGTGTGTGGAAGACAGCCTTTTTAATCTTCTCCTGTAATCAGCTCCCAGGAGCCCAGACTGAATTTGTGAGAACCAGTGCAGACACAGGATTCTTAAATGCTGCCTGTATCTAGTCTGTGCCAATATAGCTGTTATAAATACCAATGTGTATGATAAGCTGAACAAGGTTCTCGGACAAAATCTGACACTAGGCAAAACAAAGCATAGGGAAAGCCAGTTCTGTGAACCCTTTACTGATAAGCGTTTAGAACTCATCAGTGAAAATTAGGAGCTATTAATCCTGCACATATTCCCTGCAATTTTTAATTAAAGTAATTATTTAAACTAATGGGTACAGTGCAAGACTGCAAGCAGGGACACCAGCTATAAAATTTTCTTTGTTAAAATGTCCTTGAAAAATGCAAACAAAACTGCTTGGCAACACCAAGGCAAGTCAAACATTTTCCTCAGCTGGCAAGGTTCTCTTCTAAGAAATCCTTCTTTGTTTGCCAATAGACAATATTAATGACACGGACTGGACCTGAAGGAATTTAATGCACAAAAACTGCATTAAAGTTACATTAAGGGGTACATTGTAAAGTCTGATTTATTTTAGATCCATGAAAGCAAGGAAATTTATTGTCAAAGCTGAGTCTCTTGGCTGACACTCTCTGTTTAACTCACCCTGGACTTCTCTGTCACTGAGGAGTAGGGGATATATAAATTCAGGCCCTTCCATCAGTGCCTTATGGTGCTCAGGCCCAAACAAGCAGCTGTGTGCTGCCTTCAGTGAGCTGAAGGGAGATCTTCCAATCTTTGTGCAGCTCCACGTGTGATGTCTGGTGCAAATGACTCAAGAAGCTAACTCTTGTTAGCTTGTGTATTTGCAGAAACTTTGCACCACAGTTACATCTGCTGTATTTTTTTTTACCTTCAACTTTAAAAAAAAATTGGTGCCAGCTGAAGAACAGTGAAAGACATGAACCTCTGTGACCCCAGTGCCAGCAGGAGGGCTAGGCAGAGCGCCCTGCTTAGCACCCCTCATCCTGAGAAGCTGCAGAGGAAGTTGATGAACATCCAGTGAGTGCAGGTTGGCTGTGTAGATGTGCCAGGCCAAGGACAACTGGATGAAAGACGTTGGTGTAACTGACCTGCTGAATGCAGTTCTCAGTCTAAATACAGAGATGGAGAAGAAGAGATTTTACCCCAGGCTAGGGACGATTCTTCTGGGGAAAAAAGCAATAGCTTAATTTCCAAGGCCCATGCAGTTCTGCTCCACCTGATGAGAGTAATGGTTTGGACTTGGAGCCTTCAGAAACACCATAGATACCACACAGAGGAGCACCTAGGTGGTTATGCAGCACACAGAGCAGTCCTTAGAGACCCACAGACCATATGCTGCATCCTGGAGGTAATTCAGCTATGGGGGAGCCACGTGTAATGTTGGGTGTCAGGATACCTTAGTTATATTCTCAGTCTAGGGATTAGAGTTGGGGTTGCAGATCATGTAATCGGGAATTTCAATTTGGCATGCAAAGGGAATTGACTTAGATATGTCACTTTAGAGACCTGGGTCCTCTTCCCTGGCAGAAGAACGTAAAGCCTAGCTCAGTAACGACAGTGGTGCCTTGTGGAAATATTAGCAACAGTCTTTGGAAGAGATACTCCTAGAAATTTTGGCTTTCAGCCCAATACAACTTTCCTTAGGTTACAGGGTGTCTTAAACAGGGAAGTTTTCCTCTTGCATTTCACCTTATCTGCAACAGAGATGGGCAACTTGGAGGAGGTGTGACATTTGGTTATCCATGAAGTTAAGGACTTCCACTGTAGGAGACAAAATGTAAAATTTAGCCCATTGTCTTGAGGTGAGATCATCATTTTATGGATTTTTAGACCCTCTTGCAGCATTCACATCACTTCGGCCAACATTTTGCATGGTGTGGTGCCTGTGGTGAAGCAGCAAAGCCCATGCTCAGGCCCATGAGGAAGTTTTAGAGGGGCTGAATGTTTGCCTACCTCACTGGCTTCCACAAAACAGGGCTGTGAGGATTTGTTATGTGGTCCCGTATTTCTGGTCAGATGCTTGTCACTGAGCATCAGCTCTTACGTTCTTGCAGAGAGCTGCTGGAAACAGGGATAATCCCAATGAGAACGCTGGTAGGAAGCGATCCCAGGGAAAGGGCTCTTGCACAGCTCACATAGAGACCTTTTGCAGCAGCAGTACTTAATTGTCAGCATCTAGATGGACAGATGGGCACAATCTGGCACCCGGGCAATACAGGGCCCCTGAGCAAGCTTCCCAAACCACACCACCTCTCAGCTTCGTCATGTGCCCCAAAGTCAGTGTGCAGGGTGAGCTGGAGAGAGCGAGTCTGCCTAGTTAAAGCAGGCTCGTTTGAGTCACTGTGTTAACCACACAATCCTGCTGCCCCCAGGCTGTTTCTCTCTCAGCCCCATATCTGCCATTTCCCTTCTGCTGCATCTCAATCACCCCAAACTTATTATCACACAGAACTGTGGACCACCATCACATCTGGCTTCAATCAAAAGCCAGTAACGAGTAAAATGAACACACTCTATCTAGATGTTTGTGTCAGGCTGTTAATGTACAAACTGATATTGAATTAAAGTTTCAGTGGATAGTTGACAGTGAAACACAGATGGTGAATCACCAGCATTGAGGGGAGATTCATCCTTCTTTCTAAGACACTCTAAGGACTGTCGTCAGGAGGAGCATCAACTATCTCCTGAATAGTTAGAATGAGGGAGACCTCTGAGATTTGATCTTGGGGCTATACAAACTAGGGGTAGTTTTCTTTCATTTCTCCAGCATTACCTTTTTTAAACCCATGCTGACTATTTTGGAAATTGGAAGTAAAACCTTTTATTTGAATTTTACATCAGTTGACTTGAGTTAGCATGACTTTTACATGACTGGTTAAAATCAAGCTATTCCTTTTGTTAACAAATGTGACAAATCTAAAAGCAGGAGATTGGGACACCTTAAAAGTGCTCCAGTGATCTAAATGCATGTAGTAAGTGCAGGAGGTAGTCCCTCTTGCCTTCCCTGCCTCTGACACATTTCCCCACTGCCTCTCTTTCATCAGATTTCACAATCAAATTGTTGAGAAGTGTGTCAGACCAGCCTGCTGACTGAGTGGAAAGCCAGTTACCAAAATAAAAAAGCTTTCCTCTGAGTTTTCCTCTAAATGTGCTATCCTGTGTAAAAAGTGGTCAATCTTACACAGGTGCAGCACAGTTGCACTAGGGGCCTAATGGCAGTGTAGTGAAACCAGTGGGGGATTTTTGGGGTAGCTAAAACCAAGGACCACAAAAGCATCCTGGCCACATCCAAAAGCAGAAGCTTCAGAGCTGCCCAACTCCCAGAAGTTTGCTTAGACCACCAAGCTACATCATCATCTTTAGGTTTCCTAGCTTAATGGCAGGAACAGTTTTTTAAAGATCATCTATGCTTGTACTTTAAAGATATGGAAGATTTTTCTTGTATAATATTCCTCTTAACTAGCATAAAATTTAGCAGAGGGCCAGAATAAATCTCTTTCAAAAACATACAAACATTGACATTTATTTATCCAGTGGACCATAGCCATGCTTTTATATTCACACAGGTCAACTGTGTAAATACAGTAGATAATTCTTAAAACTCATATAATGCACTCGATAGACTGTAAAGCTTCTTTTTTACCTGTTTGGTGCATGAATGCAAAAGAAGTTAGGAAGAGTGCTAGGAAGTAGTTCCAAGAATGAAAAAGGAAGTCCTGGAAATGAACCAGTACCATTCCCATAACAGAGGTACAAGGTCCATGTGGAAAAGGGCCATCTCCATTAACAGACCTGAACTTTCTCCGTTAGCTTTGGTTCCATTCACAGGAACCAGCAGTGCATTTCCAGTATAGTTCATCAGTGGCTGCTTCCACCCAAACTACTTACTTACCTTTCCATTTCACATTTCTATAGATGTCAATTGTTATAACAGACCCTGAACATCTTTTTTCAGGCCCTACGTTGAAGATTTGATCGGGCTGTAATTGCCCAGCAAAAGAGGACCTGCTCTGGAGAGACCCCCTCCCAGTTCCAAATTGGGAGTGGGAATTGGGAGTGCTCAGCTCAGCCCAAAGTACTGAGTTCCCCAAGCTTTGGGTCCAACACTTTATAGAAACATGAGAAATAACCACTGCGTGCTTTTCTGCCTCTTTGCATTTAGGTCTAACTTGACTCCCACCAAAGTCAGCATGATTTAGAAGTTAATTTCAGTGGGGTCCTTCCTGAATTTTTCCTGGTCATTTCTGGGACAAGATGCAGAAATACTGAAGCAAAGTCCTACATGACAGACATGTAGATGTGAAGGAAGAGAAGAAAAAGAGTCTTGGCCTGCTTTGCTCCAGGTCCTAGATGTTCCCATCTGCTCTATATAGCTCTCCAGCATTTGCTTGTTTTGATGTGACCCTGCACACCTGAGCAAGCAGTACTACAACCAACACCCTTCGCATACACATCATTTTGATGCAGCTGGTGTACACCTATCACTAACAGCCTCTTACAATGGGAAAGAGTGGAAAGAAAATGAAACCTGGAGACAGTTCTTTGCTCATTGGTGGCATTCAGTGTTGTACACAAATTGGCATTTCATATGGATGTTACCCAAAACATGGCCTTGTGTCAACTCCATTATTGCAAATACTGTTCAGGGAACTGTAATGGTCCTTGTAGGCTCTCACGAGTTCCCAGCCACCACAGAAATCACAGCAGGTGAAAAGGTGGGTGAGAAATTATTTTGCCCCTCATTTCTTCTATATTTCTTGGAACCACCTCATTGCTGCTCTTCAATGCTGTGATGTTAATCTCTGATCCTGGCCAGCCTGGGGTCAGCCAGTTTGTATATGCATATTATTTATTTCTATTTATATTACTTCTATTTATATTTATAAATAAAAACTATTTAAGGGATGTTAATTTTAATTTTCTTAGATTGGTTTTTTACTAGGTATGTGCTGGCAAGTCAAAGAACAAAAAAAACCCCAACACCTCCCCCTATTTTAAACATAGAGGAAAAATATCATTAGAAACAAATGAGAAATCAGCATTTTGTCAGAACTGAAATGTTTGCTAATAAATGGAACATTTTTTCCCATAGGCCAAGTAACTTACTATTATTTTTCAAATTACTGGATTCACTCTGTGACAAATATGCTTATTTTCCATATTTACTCTAAATGCATTCTTGCAAGAATGAAATTTCTGTGATTTCACTGCTAAATTACAGATACCAGAGTAGAGAAATTTGGAGTTGTATTTCTTTGGGCACGTAGATAGCTTTTAGACCACCATTTAAAACTTTTCTTGGCAAGAAATGGAATTTTCTAATGTGTGCTCGTTATTTCAGAGTCAATGGAATATGCATTCCCTGACAACTTAGATGTTTTGGAATATCCCATCCAAGAATAAATTTAAGAACTTTTTATAGTCACAGATTTCCTTAGGGTATTATAGTCATTGAGCTTCTGTGCAGTATGTGAAGGGATTTGTATAAAGTTTTTACAAGCTGAAACATTTTTTAAATGTTGTATGAAATAGCTTCACATTAGCAACTATTTATGAACTATGAAGCCAACAATTAAAGTGTATGTATGAGATTAAGAATGGAAATGGATATGAGTCACAAGCTCTTCTGATGTGGAGAAAGACAGCAATCATTTAGATGAGACACCTCTTGGGAGGATCAAAAAAATTCCCATTAGCTTTAATTTGGCACTGACCCATCTGACTTAAAATATATTTTGTTTTCCTATGATTCTGTGGTTTAACTAATTCTGCTTCCATTCCATTGTAAGATAGATTATTAAAAAACCTGACTCAAATTATTTCTCTTCCACAGCAGTGCAATGCCATTGATGCAAACCTTCACAGCTGAAAGGAAAATGGGATCCATTAACTTAATATTTAAATGGGTTTCAACATTTTATTAGACATTTTTAAGTTTTTGCTGTACTTACCCAGGAAGTTTTTATGCGGTCCCTCAGCTGAAGCACAGTACATACTAGAATGGCCTTTGATAAAAACTGTATTGACTCAACCTTTTAAAATAAAGCTTTCTATCTGATGTGGCATGAAAAATGTTTTTCTACATAATAGATAATAGTCTTCATCCACATTTCCTGTACGAAAGACAGACTTTTGGAGCAGTATCCTCATTTCTTTCTGTGCATTTTTAATATGGTTTCTTTTACCAGACAGGACATAAAATAACTATCATTGTCAGAAACTGATTTTATTTTGCTTTCCAAAGCATAGCATAATAGTTATGCACTTTCTGTCTCTTACCATCCAGTGAGAGCCTGACCCAATTACCAGCAGTTTTATTGCTGACTTTGCTGGGTGCAGGACTGAGCCCTCAGTGTGCAGTACTGCACATATAGCTCATTGCCGCTAGGTTTCGGCTTTGCCCTCTCTGAGGGGGCTCCTCATGCCACACAGGAGAGGACCACGTGGTTGCAACGTGGGATGGGTATTACACGCTGTGGGGCTGCAGAGACAGGGTGGCCTCACCCATGACCCCAAACCTCAGCATTGTCATCCAAGCACTTGTTTTCCCATAGCCATGGGCACAACTGCAACCGCAGCAGAGCTGCAAACCCTCCAGTGAAGGTCCTTACTGCAGAGTTGCTCTGCCAAAACCGCACAGCAGCTGGTGGTGGATTGCTGGGTGGCAATTATGCAGGAGGAGGATGTGCCCTCGCTGGACAGTCTGCACAGGTGGGCAATGCTCAGAGGATTCAGCAGTCAAGCAGTGTGGGGAGAGAAAAGTTAGAAGTATAAGGACAGGCAGAGAGGTATTTTCAGATTGAACAGTGAAAGAAGATGCAAAGAAAATGAGGAAAGAGACCTGATTTCAGCTGAAGTCTCGGTTAGCCAGTATGCTGGAACAAGGCTTTTCCTGAGCTGCTGCAATACAGGATCAGGCTGTCTGGGTTGAACATACTGGCCTGAGAGTTTTCACATTTTCAACCAATGCATTAACAGCAATGGCATGACACAAAAAAGCTTGCAGCCTCACACTGAGTTTTGAAGTGAGAGCAGCAGCAGGTTCAGTGACTACAGGAGCCTAATTCCTGAGGTTTTTTGGGGGAACCAACAGCATGGAGAGAAGTAATGCTTCGGCACCCCACAGCTAACTTTCTGGGAGGACCTGAGGCAGGGTTAGGCTACAACCCTGCAGGCAGGTGCAAAGCCATTAACTTCTGAATTAAAATGATGGGTGGCACCATTGGGAGCAGACAAAAGGTTAAGTGGTGCAGGATGGAAGAAGGAGAAATCTGGGAATAAAAAAAAAGAGAGAGAGTGTAGAGAGGAGACAGCAAAAGAGAGCTTCAGCAGCAGGAAAAATTACCCTATTCCTTAAAAACATGGGGTGGTGGCTGAAAGAGACATAGATCATGTCATTTTCCCAGAAACAGTATAATTTTACACAGAACCGCTACATAAAACCCTATGGAGACAAAGCAGGGATCTGGTGAGTGCTGCAGCTAGAGTCAGCCCCAATGGAGGGTGCAGTATCAACCCTCCAATCAACCCAGTTAGTTACTTGGATATATGTCTGTACTATGGAAAAAAGGTCTTTTTACCATCAGATTCCTCTTCAGGCCAAATAACCTAATTTGAAATGCCCCTTAGCAGCAAATGCAGAGGCAGTTTAACATGGCATTGGCTAACCAGGACGTCTTTCCCTCATCTTACAGCCTCTCCAGGTTGACACAGAGGAACAGGAAAGAAATTCAGGGAGCGCATTTCAGTTCTGTGATCCTTCCTTTTCCTCTGTTATATAATCCCTAAGTGACATGTTTCAGTATTTTCAGCCAGAAATCCTTAAGACAGATTCTATGAGAAATCTGCATAATCTGAGGACATGTTCCCTTTTCCACTCTTCAAAGTTAGAAAAAAAAAAAAAAAACCAACCACAAAAAACAACCCCAAACCTGTTTCTCTGCAGAGAAACAGACTCAATGAAGTAAATTACTTTTACAGCATTTTCTTAAATTGTTAAATTATTAACAAGAACAGTAATTGGAAAGTAGCACCTTTAAGAAAAAAAGGCTTTGGTGTGTTAAAATAATGAGAACTATAACTTTTAGAGCTGTATACAGTATAGTATGTATAGAAAAGTAATAGTTCTCTCCATTAATTTTTAAATCATTCTCCTTCCTTAGTCAAGGTGCTATTTTTCAGGCTGCATCCTTTGTATGGAAACGATAATGTTGCCTGCTGTGCAAGAGAAAGAGGTGAGAAAAGAGAGAAATAAAGTCAGTAGGGGCCAAATCATGCTCCCACAAAATTAATGGAAGTTTGTTCCATTGTCTTCAATGGAAGAAAAACACTGAAACACAAAACCTAGTAATTTTACCTTCTATAAATGTTGAGAAAAATCAAGCACGACACATGGTTTGGGGATGGGAGGCTGCTTGCTCATATGCAATGTAACAAATTTCCTTTCATTTAAAAATAGTATTTCAAAACAGTAGATAATAATCTTGTGATCATTTCCCCTTCTGTCTGTAATGGTATAGCCTGGTCAAAGGGAATTGGCATAGCAAGTTCCGGGCAAAACCTAAAGTTCCTGAATTCAGGCTCTCTGGAGTAATATGAGTAAGAAAAAAGTGTGTTTTACCACTGAGAAAGATTCTGTATATAAAGATTTTGTTTATTTGCACTCAAATAGCTTAATCTGCTAATGCTAAACCTTTAACGATCTAGTTCTCAACAGAAAAAAAAAACAACAAAAAACAAAACAACAAGAAAAATGTAAGTTACTTCTCCATTTCTTATAAAAAATGCTAAAGGTTGAAAAGCACACATCAATATATTTGCAGTGGGAGGCAGCAGGGATCTTTTAATTGACTCTGGTGGTCTTTGTAGCAAGTATAAAACCTAACTAAAACCACAAAGTCCTAACCCCTAGGAATCTCCTCTGCCACACATATCTTTAAATATACAAGTCGTCCCAGTGGCTTAGATGGGATTGCTTTTACATCTGAAGCTAAGCTGGATGTGACTGTGTCACAGCTTTTCCTGCAGCAGCCCCCTCCTCTCCCAGCCCAGGCCCTCACCTGCCTGGCTGTGGGTCTCTGCAAAAGCATCATCTACGCACACGCCATGTCAGCGTTTTAATCTAAGCAAGTTAGAGAGAGGCTAAAGAATGAACCAGCTTTGATGTTGGTTAAAACCTGTCAAGAAAAGAAGTTGACCCAGTTATGTTTAAAAACCATCAGTGCTACAGCAGACATTGCAGCAGCTGCTAGTGAAACTCCGAATTATTAGAAAGAATCAGAAAAAGTAAAAATAAATATGATAATTATACTATATCAACCAAACATGAAATGATCAGATTTTGCAACTCAGTTGCAAACCTGAGATAGGTAAGATTGTAAAATATGTGAGCAAGCAACAGAGGTAGCAGAAAAATATTGATTGGCACCACTGGCATTCAAGTGGCTCTTTGGTTTTAAATTAGAGAGGTGCAAAATTTAAATTTGTTAACCACAAATGCCTTTGCTCATCGAGTGAGCATCCTACACGAGAGGAATATTTAGAGCTGCGTCCCACATACAGCTCATAGCAGCTATCCCTCAGAGAGAGGGAATCTCCCACACACTTGAAACAACAAACAGTATGCATGTTTTGAAAAGCTTGTTTGAATATAGATCATAATTTGATTTTGCTCTATTACTCCTAAAAACATATAGAAAGGCTAATATTATTCTTCTATATGTGCCAGGCAACAGGTCCTATAATTACAGCGGAAATCTCTGGCAAGTATAGAGGGAGAGCTAAATATCTTGTAGGATCCATGAATATTCTATGGATATGAATATTCTATGGAGTAATCAGCCTCCAAATGAAGGTGCTTGCCAGATCAGAACAGTCAGAGCTGATTAAATCATGCTTGGTTTATTGGCATTGTCTGAGCATCCCACAGATTAAAGCAGAAACTAGTTTAATAGGACATGTGAACAAGATTTGACATATTTTTTTTAACTGATAAAATTGGATGTTTGCAAATAGGGCATGATTAACCAGACCTGGTTGTACTTGACAAACATCATGGTATTTTAGGATTTTTAACAAGGTTCTCAGGGCTTTCAATGTATTTTGATGGTCACTTATCTGTGGTGAAGTTCCACTGAAGGTGACAGCAACGTCCTTCCAGGGCAGGAGTTTGCCTCTAATCTACAAACAATCCGGACCAAATGTAACTACCAATAAAGTCAGTGGTGGACGTCAGTGTATACATATAAGTTAGCTTCAGAATCACAAACCTTATAAACACAACAGCAAGCATAACCATCAACAAGCTTTGTTTGGGAGCAGAATACATTTGACAAGATCTCCTTAACACCAGGCAGGAGCTCCCTGGGGTGGTAACAGCAGTGTCTTCTTCACAGCCCTGATTTTTCCCTCTCAGAACTGCCCCATCTCTGCACGGGCATTTGCATCTCTCCAGAAATGTCTGGGACAAATACATCTCATGAAGGAAGATATGAAGAGACAAAGAGTTTTAAAGAAAATCTAGCAATATAACAATCTGGAAACAAAAACCCCAAAGTTTGCACAAGTGTCATACCCTTTGTTTGAGTTATGAGTCATGGTTCCTTGTCCACAGCACAGAGTTATTTAAGAAGCCTGTTCCACAAAATACTTGTATTCGAAACCTTCCTAGATAGTTTAATGGGCTACATGTGGGAGACAGATCTTCTTATCTCCAGATTACAGACTGAATTCAACCCAGGTCAACTATCTGACAGTATTCAAAAATTGAGAGCATAAGATAGCATATGGCATATGAAACAGAAGATGCCAACAATTTAACAGCAGTGCTGTGGTTGGTCTAAAGATGGAATATGAACATTTATGAAGGGAGAAGTAGTATCTTTTCTTAAGCAAGCTGATGGAGTTGGATAAAGCAGGTAAGTTTTCAGGCTTGCCATTCCTTCACCTGGTCTGACCAAGCAGTAACAAACTCCAAGCCAAAACAGGTCAGAGGCAGAGGCAGTGATTCAGTCTGAAAGAGACACTGTTCTAAGGTTCATTAAATCATCCTCATTTCCCATCCTTTCCTAAACCTCTTCTGCTCTACAGATGCCAAAAACGTGTTTCACTCTCTGCTCTCAGGGAACCACCATATCTCTCCAGCCTTGCTAACAGCCAGGTCTCCTCTCCTCTCCATACCTTCTCCTATTTTATCCATTCCTCCACCTCTGCTCCTGCCCAACAGCCTCATATACAAGTACTTCCTGAGTGAAAAAGGGTGGGAGAAGACAGCACTGACCATTCCATTGCTTATTTTCACAAAGCCTCTGGATACTTCATCTCTGAGGCCTTCTCCCTCCAGCCAGGCGAGATGGAAAATGGTCAATAAGTTGGGAAGTTACTAAGGAGAGACAGACACACACAGAGCAGGCCCCTAGATCACACAAGACTCAATTCCTTAGGAAGCCTTGCTAAAAAATGCATTGCTTGATGTTTTTTCTTAACAAGTACTTCATATTCATGTTGTCTAGCATTCATGATAATTATTGTAGCACAGCCGAAGCTGTTGCATCCACTATCTGCCTGAAGAACTGGAGTTTGCCTCTTCCTTTTTTACGCTGCTCTCATATATGTAACAATAACAAGCAGTCTGTCGTGGTTTAACCCCAGCCAGCAACTAAGCACCACGCAGCCGCTCACTCACTCCCCCCACAATGGGATGGGGGAGAGAATCAGAAGAGCATAAGTAAGAAAACTCATGGGTTGAGATAAAGACAATTTAATAGGTAAAGCAAAAGCCGCACACACAAGCAAAGCAAAACAAGGAATTAATTCACTACTTCCCATAGGCAGGCAGGTGTTCAGCCATCTCCAGGAAAGCAGGGCTCCATCACGCGTAGTGGTTACTTGGGAAGACAAACGCCATCACTCCAAACGTCCCCCCTTCCTTCTTCTTCACCCAGCTTTATATTACTGAGCATGACATCATATGGTATGGAATAGCCCTTTGGACAGTTTGGGTCAACTGTCCCGGCTGTGTCCCCTCCCAACTTCTTGTGCACCCCCAGCCTACTCGCTGGTGGGGCGGTGTGAGAAGCAGAAAAGGCCTTGACTCTGTGTAAGCACTGCTCAGCAATAATGAAACCTTCCCTGTCTTATCAACACTGTTTTCAGCACAAATCCAAAACATAGCCCCATACTAGCTACTATGAAGAAAATTAACTCTATCCCAGCCAAAACCAGCACACAGTGCTACATGAGCCTCTCACTGAGCATGTCAAAGACTTTCTGGCTGTATCTTGGACTTTTCTTAAATGACATTTTCCCAGGTTACACTGAACTGACATCCTAACTGGTATAAACCTCTGCACAGGCACTGCACCTCAGATCACATGCCCCAGTTTAGGCTAGATAGAAGATGAAATTAGGACATACTCTCACAAACCTGCACGGAACAGTTATAAGTACTGTCCTCCAGCTGTTTGTTACTCCCCTGCAGCGCAAGGACTACATCCCTAAGCTGCAGTAGGTGCTGAACTGAAACAAGCGCTGCCATACAGAGGGATATTCCACCAGCTGAACTACAGTGTTTAAAAGACATTATTATCGATGTTGTTGTAAGGTTGTAGGTAGACAAGACTCAATGCATGTATTGGCAAAGTCTGAACTATTAACATTTAGAAAGTTTCTATGTATGCCAAGACCAGATAATGGTATTTAAATGTGTTACATTTATACTTGCTGGGTGGCAAGGAATCGCTTTGTGAATTGAACAGTCCTTTAGTATTGTTTTTCTCAGAGGCCATATGTAACATGGCGTTATTCCGTACTGTCTTTTACACAAACTACATTGTCTTTAATTTGTTGCACCTTCTTTGCCCTGTGGGTACTGGGAGATCCCCGTGTTGTGCTTTATTGCTACTCAAAAACCTTGAGGGCTCACACTCCTGCCCGGGCTCCTAAGGGGCTGCCAATCACCTGGCTGCCCCAGCCAGGACCTTCATGAAGCCTGGCCAATAGCTCCTCTATACCAGGGAGCTACATAGCCCCTCAGAGAGGAGAAGCCTCTCCTCTTCCGTCTCGCTGCCTCAAGGAAACTGCAGGCAAATGGTGCAGTGAACCTCTGGAAAGAGCTCTCACAAGCCCAGTCTGCAAAACAGAAGGAAGGAGTCATGTCTGAAGTCCAGCTGCCCACTACACAGGATGTTTGGTGGGATTTGCAAGGAAGCCAGCTGTTGTCCCAAATAAAAGGATACCAGAGCATCCCCTCTTGGTCCTTGGTCCCTGCTACAGTTGGAGATTTGAGATACATCTGTAAAGCTTTTGTTCAGCTGGAGAGGCTGGGTGTAGACTGACAGTGTGCTATGGGAAAGACCTCCATTTATTATGGTATAGAAGGATATTGACATGTGGAGAGTCCCAGATATATGTTGAGGAGGTGACTCTCACAATATTCTGAGCATTGCTGGAACAGTTGAAAACCCAAATTCAAATGTTACCTGAGAGTAAACAGCTGTCTCTTTGTTCTTTCCTGACAGCAACCAAATATATGGCAAGGCTGGCTGGACAGACATGTAGTGAAATGGTTCTCATGGAAACCAGGTGAAAAAAATAGCACAAAAAATAGCTGAAGGGGACACTGGAGGAAACTGAATAATAGCAACAGGTAGATGCTAAATGCCAATCAAAATTTAATCGATATAAACAGCTGGTTTTCCACCACAGTTACTAGGAACAAGTCAGGACGCACAACAGCTTTTCTGACAGAGGCAAATTGAGACAGTGTTAGTGCACCAGAGGCAGCCAGCAAAACCAAAAGAGACTGAATATTCAGGCAAGCTGGGAAGACCAGAAATGGAGAGGCAGGCTGGCACACTGAAGAGGTCTGGGTACAGAGAGTCAACTGCGGAGAATATGGGGGACCAAAGACAAAAAGACAGAGTAGCTGGAGAGAAAAGGACAAAAATAATACACTCCACAGACATAAAGGGAGCTGGGAAGTGCAGTATGGTTTGATATAGTGATGAGCAAACCAGCTTAGGCCACTAAAGGCCTTCAGAGCCTCAGACGAGATCTGAAACCTGCCTGGAACAGTGCTTCCATGTCGTGGTTTAGCCCCAGCTGGCAGCTAAGCACCACGCAGCCGCTCGCTCACTCCCCCCCGGTGGGATGGGGGAGAGAATCGGAAGAGTAAAAGTAAGAAAACTCGTGGGTTGAGATAAGAACAGTTTAATAATTGGAACAAAATAAAAATAATAATAATAATGAATTGTAATGAGAAGGAAAACAAGAAGATAGACAGAGAGGAACAAAACACAAGGGAGGGAAAAAAAAATAATGATACAACCGCTCACCACCCGCCGACTGACGCCCAGCCAGTCCCCGAGCAGCAACCGCTACCCCCCGGCCAACTCCCCCCCATTTTATATACTGAGCATGACATCATATGGTATGGAATAGCCCTTTGGCCAGTTTGGATCAACTATCCTGGCTGTGCCCCCTCCCAGCTTCTTGTGCACCTGGCAGAGCATGGGAAGCTGAAAAGCCCTTGACCAGTGTAAACAGCACTTAGCAACAGCCAAAACATCAGTGTGTTATCAACATAATTCTCAGTATTATATAGCAATTAACATCATACCATTTAGTTCATCGGCTATTCTCACCCAAAATCAAATCCCCTTGAGGTACACAGCGGACTTCCCCATCCTTCTGCATTACCCACCAAGTGCACCCAGGTCCTTGAGCAAAAGCAATCCCACGAATGGGCTTGCCTTTGCGCGAGGCAGGAGTAACCCAGACTGTCTTCCCCAGCATGTTTTTTATGTGCACTACAGGGTCTTTATCCCCTTCTACAGTGCATAAAAGTTTTGATTGGGCAGGGCCAGCTCGATTGACAGATGCCCTAGTGTTGACTAACCAGGTGGCCTTTGCTAAATGTGCATCCCAATATTTGAATGTCCCAGCACCCATTGCTCACAGGATAGTCTTTAACAGTCCATTGTACCGTTCATTTTTCCCCGGAGGCTGGTGCGTGATAGGGGATGTGATATACCCTCTCAATGCCATGCTCTTTGGCCCAGGTGTCTATGAGGTTGGTTCGGAAATGAGTCCTGTTGTCTGACTCAATTCTTTCTGGGGTGCCATGTCACCATAGGACTTGCTTTTCAAGGCCCCGGATAGTGTTCCGGGCGGTGGCATGGGGCACAGGATATGTTTCCAGCCATCTGGTGGTTGCTTCCACCATTGTAAGCACATGGCGCTTGCCTTGGCGGATTTGTGAGAGTGTGATATAATCGATCTGCCAGGCATCCCCATAGTTATATTTCAGCCATCACCCTCCATACCACAGAGGCTTTAACTGCTTGGCTTGTTTAATTGCAGCGCATCTTTCACATTCATGGATAACCTGTGCAATAGTGTCCATGGTCAGGTCCACCCCTCGATCACGAGCCCATCTATATGTTGCATCTCTTCCTTCATGGCCTGAGGTGTCATGGACCCACCAAGCTATAAATAATTCACCCTTATGTTGCCAGTCCAGGTCCACCTGAGCCACTTCAATCTTAGCAGCCTGATCCACCTGCTGGTTGTTTTGATGTTCCTCAGTGGCCCGACTCTTGGGTACGTGAGCATCTACATGATGTACTTTTACAACCAGGTTCTCTACCCGGGCAGCAATGTCTTCCCACAATGTGGCAGCCCAGATGGTTTTGCCTCTGCGCTGCCAATTGTTCTGCTTCCATTGCTGCAACCACCCCCACAGGGCATTTGCCACCATCCATGAGTCAGTATAGAGATAGAGCACTGGCCACTTTTCTCATTCAGCAATGTCTAAAGCCACCTGGATGGCCTTTACTTCTGCAAATTGGCTCAATTCACCATCTCCTTCAGCAGTTTCTACCACTTGTCATATAGGATGCCATACAGCAGCTTTCCATCTCCGATGCTTTCCTACAATACGACAGGACCCATCAGTGAACAGGGCATATTGCTTCTCATTTTCTGGTAGTTTATTACACAGTGGGGCCTCCTCAGCACGCGTCACCTCCTCCTCTGGGGATATTCCGAAATCTTTGCCTTCTGGCCAGTCCATGATCACTTCCAAGATCCCTGGGCGACTGGGGTTTCCTATTCGAGCCTGTTGTATAATCAGTGCGACCCACTTACTCCATGTAACATCAGTTGCATGATGTGTAGAGGGGACCCTCCCTTTGAACATCCAGCCCAGCACCGGCAGCCGGGGTGCCAGGAGGAGCTGTGCTTCAGTACCAACCACTTCTGAAGCAGCTCGAACCCCTTCATATGCTGCCAATATCTCTTTTTCCGTTGGAGTATAGCGGGCCTCGGATCCTCTATATCCCCGACTCCAAAACCCTAGGGGTCGACCTCGAGTCTCCCCTCGTGCTTTCTGCCAGAGGCTCCAGGTAGGGCCATTCTCCCCGGCTGCCATGTAGAGCACATTGTTTACATCTTGCCCTGCCTGGACTGGCCCAAGGGCTACTGCATGAACTATCTATCTCCCATTTAATTTGTTCAAAGGCTTGTCGTTGCTCAGGTCCCCATTGGAAATCGTTCTTCCTCTGGGTCACTTGGTAGAGAGGGCTTACGATCAAACTGTAATTTGGAATATGCATTCTTCAAAAACCCCCAGTGCCTAAGAAAGCTTGTGTTTCCTTTTTGCTACTTGGTGGAGACATGGCTGTTATTTTGTTGATCACATCCATTGGGATCTGACGACGTCCATCTTGCCATTTTATTCCTAAAAACTGGATCTCCTGTGCAGGTCCCTTGACCTTACTTTGTTTTATGGCAAAACCGGCTTTCAGGAGGATCTGGACTATTTTTTTCCCTTTCTCAAAAACTTCTTCTGCTGTATTGCCCCACACGATGATGTCATCAATGTATTGCAGGTGTTCTGGAGCTTCACCCTGTTCCAATGCCATCTGGATCAGTCCATGGCAAATGGTAGGGCTGTGTTTCCATCCCTGGGGCAATCAATTCCAAGTGTACTGAACGCCCCTCCCAGTGAAAGCAAACTGTGGCCTGCACTCTGCTGCCAAAGGGACTGAGAAGAATGCATTAGCAATATCATTTGTAGCATACCATGTGGCTGCTTTTGACTCCAGTTCGTATTGCAGTTCCAGCATGTCACACAATTCCTTGACCAGTGTAAACACCGCTTAGCAACAGCCAAAACATCAGCATGTTATCAATATTATTCTCATACTAAAATCCAAAACACAGCACTATACCAGCTACAAGGAAGAAAATTAGTTCTATCCCAGCTGAAACCAGGACATTCCATTAAAGATTAGTTAGGGTAAGGAGCCCTGACCTTTAAGATTTCCTGACCTTTATATCTCTAAGATTTACACGGCCTCAGCACTTACCAGTAGTGAGAAATGCATGGTAAATAGTGAGCACTGAGTGAAGGAAGTCTCAGAGTGAACTCCAGAGCTTCTTGCAACACAAATTTGTGGGAGAAGGTGCAAGCCAAGCACGCCGGCCTAGAGAAATGGAGGCCAGGGTGGAAGGGCTGGAAGGAAAGAGGCATACAGCAGGTCAGCTACTTCTTGAATTAGCCCGCCTACATGTAAGCAAACTAGACCCCTGGGCGTGGCCTTATGTATGAAGAGGCAGACTGGCAGGCAGTGCCTTTGTCAGGGTAGGAACAGAAGATGGGACTTGAAGACAACTCAAAGCTGGACACTGTTCAGAAGGAGCCTCCACCTCATGCTTTAAGGGAGAATCTTGCCAGTGCTCCTGAGAAGGGATGGGACTGCAGTTAAAGCCACCACTGTTTTGAAACTTATGCTCAGGCTGGGTTCCTATTTCTGCTACAAGGTGCCTTCCAGCCCTTCACAATCACTCATGGTTTATTTCTGATCTACCCAAGAGCAGATCTTCTCAGAGACAGCCCGCTCAGACTCTGTTCCTCCAAGAGAAAAGAAGAGGTCTGTTGGTGAGGTTAAGCCACAGAGGACTGGAAGTGCCTTTGTTGGTGTAGCTCTGTTCCCCAGCAAAATAATTTATTCCAGCAAAGGCCTTTTTGTGAAGGTCTAACCACCTCTAAGCTAGAGCTTTTGCTGCCACAGCAATGTCATTTCAAGAAATCACCTCCCTAACCCACACTGTGATACCAGCCAGCATCTAGTGTCAACTGGGGCTTGTGCAATGTTTGCCATGATTCTGGCTTTCCTCAGAGGGAGCAAAAGGAAGGGAACAGCCGTGTCCCTGTCTCACTGGATGTCTGTAGCAGCTGCGGTGGTCTGTGGGTCTGTCCAGGCTTGCAGGCAGAGAAAAAGTAAGTCAGGATTGTGGACTCTGCAAGAGTGCACCATATAGATGGGAATAGCAGATATCTCGCATCCCTCTTCCTGTTTGTTTATACCCAGGCAGAGCTAACCACAATCCATCCTCAAGTTATAAAATATTACTAAGGCAAAAGTGAATGGCATTTCTTGGCCAATGTAATTAGATTTCAGCAGCCTCAGCCCACAGGACAGTACTGTCTACTCTGCAGAATATTAAGTCCAATAACTGGAATCAACAAACACTGGAAAAAGTCTTGCTTGAAATAATATATGTTAATACAGTAGCATAATAAATGCTGTTAATACTGCTGTAAATAATGTATCATGCTAGATTTGTGTAATAAATAATACATAAATATGTAATCATCCTTTGAAATAATATAAAATTAGCAATTGTGAAGTGAACTTAACCTATTAACATGCTTCGGGATAAGAAGCCTACAAGTTATTTAGAGGCTGAATCGTGGCACTGTAATAGCTTAGCCAAGAGTAACACCAGCAGCACCACATGAGGATGCAAAGGAGCAGAAAGCTGCCTGTTGCCTCACAAAGCAAATAGTAATGCACTTCTCAATTTTATGTTCAGGGCTAAAGGTCAGTTGATCTACTGGGTGTGCCATTTTTTTTGTTTAAAAAAGTTAATTTATTGCTGACTTAAGGCCTTGAGCAAGTTGTTTTCCAACAACTAAGATTAAATAAAGCAATGCAGGCAGCCAGCAGATTTAAGAGAATATAAAGATCATTCCTGTGGTAGAGCAACACAGAAGTACTCTGGGCTCCAGCAGGGAGCCATGTTTTGGCTCTGTTCCCAGAGTCCTCATAACACTTTTTATCTCCAAGCACCTTACAAACTTGGGTCAATTAATATGCATGCAGTCCCTTTGAGGTCAGCCTGCTTTATTTGCTCTGGTTTCCAGAGGGAGAAACTGGTAAGCAAATTTTTGGTGCAGATTGCTAAAGATTTCCACTCTGCTTTAGAGTGTATTAGTATAGACTAGTTAGCAATGCCATCATATCCATGGCCAGACTTTCTGAAGATCAACATCAAAATGTTTTGTACTTTTCGGCAAGTTGTGCCACACATTTCAAGGCTAAATGACAGGGGAGCTCTAATGAGAACAGTCTCTGTATGATTCACTAAAAACCACAACGAGACATTGGTTACTAGAAGAAAAGTATTTATGCAGCTTAAAGCAACCATGGGTAGCTTTCAAAACTGATCTATGAATTTTCAAAGGCATTTGGGCACTAAAAATTGCAGGTGTGTACCTGGCAGTATTTTCACAAGCATGTAAGCTAGGAAAGTAGCTAATTCCTATCCCTTAGGCACAGCTGTTACTCTTGGAAAGTACCTGTGAGAAGCTCAGTAGTAACCTTCTGAAAATACCACTCATCATCAAAAGCTGGGTCTAAAACACGCACTACTCTTTTAAGAGAGCATTCGAGTCTGTGACTTTCAGCTCCCCTAAGCAACAAAGGGAATGGAAATCTCCGCTATTGCTTCAGGATGTTTACTTTCCAGCCATGGAAAGAAGCAATGTCATTTACAAAATCGTGCAGACAGTAATAAGGTGATTTCAGAACTGTTATTCACTAAATCACGTAATGCTAGAACCAGGGAGCACTAGACAAAGATCAGTTTAAAGCAGATGAAAGAAAATATTTCTCTACACAGTCAGCAGTGAACATCTGGGAGTTGTTGCTACAAAAAGTGACAGAGGTGCACAGTGCTGGCAGGCCCCACGTGGGGTTGGGCAAATTCGTGGACAACAGATCCTTAAAAAGGTGCTAAAAGAACTGTGCAGGGAGGTACCCTCTGGTGTCCCTACCACCACAGCTCTGGCTGCTGGGGCAATGGGTGGAAATGTGCATACAGATACAGGTCATGGCCAGGGTCACAAGCTCTCCCCACATAGTATCTACTGTTTGTACCACAAAAGACAGAATATGGGGAGGGATGAATTGTCTCTTGGACCCAGGAGGACATTTCTTATACCCTTGTGTCATGGTGCAAGGGAGGTCAGATGAGGAAGCACCAGAATACTCACCTGCAAGAAGGAAGCAGCTATTGCTGGGTACATGTGATACAGCCCCTCATTCAGTCAGACTGGCAGCATTTGATGCCTAAATCCAGATTAGGAATGCAGCAGCATTAGAGAGGACTGCAGCATCAGAAAGCAAGTCTTGCTGGCTGGGGAGGGAGCGCAAGCCCTGCTAGGGAGGGAGTGAACCCTTGTGCCGATGCCAGCTGCCAGAGCAGCTCAGCACCCCACAGGTCTGCCAGGAAGCCCTCACCACAAAGCAAGCTCTCTGCTCCCAGTCCAAATTCCTGTGTCTGAGCAGAAAGGGCAGCACTGCTCTACCCCAGCAGAAGATACATTTCACCTTACCCCCGAGGAGCTTGACTAGTCCAGACACAGAGTTCCATCTGAAGGGAGCCAGGCTTAACCTCTCCCCATCAAAAAATCAGCTCTGACTTTCGTGAACTGAAAAGCTCTTGGTTGGTTAGAACTGAGCCAGCTGCAGTTGGCTCTAATCAGCTTTGGCTGCCTGACGTCAATCAGTGAGTTACCCAATAAAGAGCATTACTCAGATTTCCTTACTTTGCCTATAGGCCACACTCAATTAAAACTGATGAGTTTTTATTCCATATGAGAGAAAATCAGGCCCCTAATTCTACAGTTCAGTGACAATTACATAGTGTGTCAAGGATGTCCCATCTAAAGAAACACATGATCTGCAGATTGCTTTCTTGGAAGCTCCTCTTAGGTATGATTCAAGCAGCCATTCCTGCAGGGCAATAAAATGGAGTTTTTCCCTCTGTAACTATTCCAAGTAGGATTTGAGATTGCTCACTCTCTCACTGCTGGATTTTGTAATCTCTGCCTAGTCACTTACCATTTCATCAGCTCCAGAAGGCAGAAACAAAACCAAATAAATTGTCCTCCTCCCATTCTAGTGTCTGAAACAGCACAGCATCTCAGAAGGCTGCAGCAGGCAGGGAAAGGCTCATCGTGATCACCTCTGTTGCTGTCTCAGCAAGCACCTGCCTTCTCACCACAACCCCAAATATTCTGATAGTCAGGAGATAAATTGTTTCCTGGGAAGACTCCTTTAGAAAAGTCCAACAGACAGAAACCTGGCAGTGGGATGAAGGACTAAGTGCTGCAGTATGATACTCATTGAAGTCTGGCCTGGCAGCTGGGACACCACTCAGAGACAGTGACAGGAGTCACAGCAACAGGCAAATAGCCCTGAAAAAGGATGTATTTCTGTAGGCCAGGAGTGCTTGTGGAGTTGGGGAAAAAGCGACAGGGAGAGAAGACTCTTCAGTCAAAAAAATCTCTCCAACGTGATCTTGAGAGGAGGGAATGAGGCATAGTTTCACAGAAAGAATTGAAGTTTGTAAGCCAGGCAGTCAAATCTTGAGGAATTTGAACCAGCTCCACCTGAATCAGCTTTGCTAAGTTTGGTCAATAGTTCCTGAGGGAAGCAGTCAATAAGCTGCCATTTCCCAGCAGCTCCAGCTCCTCTCTATATCAGATCCTGTGCACTAAGAAGGAGGTCAGATGGGGATTTGTATGGTCGTCATGAGTAAAAACAAACTACATGTGAATTTTAGACACTGGCTTTCTTCCACTACCCAACAACATGATCACCGACACCATCCCCACAAAAAGCAGGAGCTGTGGCCAGAGGTGCATGCCATCAGCGCCCCTCAGCACATCATCCCCTCCCTGGCAGCTGCCAGCCCTAGCCCCAAGACAGGAGGTGGTGGTGGCACGCAGAGGAGGAGAGCACTCCACAAGCCAGCCTGTGCTGGGCTGGCAGCGGGGGTTATTGCAGCTGAACACCGTCCTGCAGGCATGCTGTAACCATCATGCCTCAACAGGTATAGCCATGACTTCCCCGAGGGTTAGCACACAGCATGGGCAAGGCCCAGGACTCCTGCTTTTCAGGCTTTCAGAGTTCAGTGATAAATTAATTCAGCTGCTTAAGGTAAACCCGAGCCCTACTGAAGTTGGTGAGAGCTTTGCCACTGAACAAACTGGGCTGAGACATCACCTAATTAATGTGTATGTTTTGCAAGCTAAATCAAACCTCTTTTTTTCTGAGCTGAAGATTTCTGAGTGTATTTTGAAAGGGAATCATCTTTGCACCAAGAAGGCAAGACAGAAAAAAGAAACTTTGATATTTGTTTCATTCAGGTACCTGTGCAAATTTATAACTAACTTTTAAGAACTCCATCGCAAATAACTCAGTCGTGAAACACCATGGGAGATAGATACATTAAGATCCAGTTCTAATTTTTGCTTTCAGTGATGATTGATCTTTCTGGATTTTTTAGCTCACTTCCACTGGGTTAGTAAAAACTTGTGAGCAAAAACATTATGGTGTTGTCCTTGCATTGCAGTTATGCTCCTTTGTTAATTTTTGACTGAGTCCTACAGTGTAGATAAATTATTGAACTTGGTTTTGCTTAGGTCACTAATTCCTGTAGCTCCTCTATTACCATGTGGCAGGGCACCCTATAGGCACAATAAATAAATAATAAAACACTGAGAGCTGTAACAAATCACAAAATACATTACTAAAAAATTAAGAAATAAATATCCCCCTCTTATTAAACAGATATTGATTTTATAATGTGGAATGCTGAGGAGAGCCGCAGGAAAATATATGTGGACCTGGGGACATGGAGAATACACTGTAATGGGCGATTTGCTCCCCTGATTAGAAAAAGAAAACCCCCGAGTGAACGGATCTATTTGTCAAATGGAAACTGAGCTCTTCTGTTCACAGCTCAGGTTGGATGCAGTGCTTGCTTCAGCCCCTCGTGTCAGAAATGACATGGAGGGAGCAGCTGCAGGCTGTGCTATGCAGTGAAACCCCAAAAAAACACAAGCTGGCACCCAAAGCTTACTCTTTAGGTCTTAAACTGCACGGAAGGATCACAGAATCACAGAATCACAGAATTGTCTAGGTTGGAAAAGACCCTTAAGATCATCAAGTCCAACCGTAAACCTAACACTACCAGGACCACCACTATACCATGTCCCTAAGCACCTCATCCAAACGTCTTTTAAATACCTCCAGGGATGGTGACTCCACCACTTCCCTGGGCAGCCTGTTCCAATGCTTGATAACCCTTTCAGTGAAGTAAAATTTCCTAATATCCAGTCTAAACCTCCCCTGGCGCAACTTGAGGCCGTTTCCTCTCGTCCTATCACTTGTTACCTGGGAGAAGAGACCGACCCCCACCTCTCTACAACCTCCTTTCAGGTAGTTGTAGAGAGCAATAAGGTCTCCCCTCAGCCTCCTTTTCTCCAGGCTAAACAACCCCAGTTCCCTCAGCCACTCCTCATAAGACTTGTGCCCTAGACCCTTCACCAGCTTCATTGCCCTTCTCTGGACACACTCCAGCACCTCAATGTCTCTCTTGTAGTGAGGGGCCCAAAATGGAACACAGTATTCGAGGTGTGGCCTCACCAGTGCCGAGTACAGGGGGACAATCACTTCCCTAGTCCTGCTGGCCATGCTATTCCTGATACAAGCCAGGATGCCATTGGCTTTCTTGGCCACCTGGACACACTGCTGGCTCATATTCATCTGGCTGTCAACCAACACTCCCAGGTCCTTCTCTGCTGGGCAGCTTTCCAGCCACTCTTCCCCAAGCCTGTAGCGTTGCATGGGGTTGTTGTGACCCAAGTGCAGGACCTTGCACTTAGCCTTGTTAAACCTCATACAATTGACCTCGGCCCATTGATCCAGCCTGTCCAGGTCCCTCTGTAGAGCTTTCCTACCCTCAAGCAGATCAACACTCCCACACAACTTGGTGTAATCTGCAAACTTACTGAGGGTGCACGCGATCCCTTCATCTAGATCATTGATAAAGATATTAAACAGGACTGGCCCCAGCACAGAGCCCTGGGGGACATCACTTGTGACTGGCCACCAACTGGATTTAACTCCATTCACCACCACTCTTTGGGCCCGGCAATCCAGCCAATTCTTGCAAGGATGCAAGAAGAGGTTTCGAGAAATGAGGAGTAAGCAATGCCCTCCCTAGGTCACTGAGACATCTCTCAGTGATGCTCCTCAAACTGTGGGAGAAGGTCCCCAGGCAGGATGCTGACCTGCCCCATGGATCTGGCGTGGGTCCCTGGCCCCACTGCCTTGCCGCAGCCCGGGCAGAGGTTTGGCTGCCACAGGGCACAGGAGGAGCAAGCGAATCTAACCAGAATGGCCCCATACAAGGCCATTCGTGTTAGGTTGGCTTGCTCCTTGTCCTGGTTTCAGCTGGGATAGAGTTAATTTTCTTCCTAGTAGCTGGTATAGTGCTGTGTTTTGGATTTAGTATGAGAATAATGTTGATAACACACTGATGTTTTGGTTGTTGCTAGGTAGTGTTTACACTAGTCAAGGACTTTTCAGCTTCCCATGCTCTGCCAGGTGCACAAGAAGCTGGAAGGGGGCACAGCCAGGATAGTTGATCCAAACTGGACAAAGGGCTATTCCATACCATATGATGTCATGCTCAGTATATAAACTGGGGGGGAGTTGGCCGGGGAGCAGTGATCGCTGCTCAGGGACTGGCTGGGCATCAGTTGGTGGGCGGTGAGTGGTTGCATCACTTGTTTTTTTTGTTTTTCCCTGAGTTTTGTTCTTCTCTCTCTCTCTTGTTATTTTCCTTTTCATTACTACTACTACTATTATTATTATTATTATTATTATTATTATTATCTAAATTATTAAACTGTTCTTATCTCAGCCCACGGGTTTTCTTACTTGTGCTTTTCCAATTCTCTGCCCCGTCCCACCGGGAGGGGGGAAGGTGAGTGAGCAGCTGTGTGGTGCTTAGTTGCCGACTGGGGTTAAACCACGACAGTCCTTTTTGGCGCACAACATGGGGCATGAAGGGTTGAGGTAACGACAGATCTGACCAGAGTGTGTTAAAACAAATTTGTTATAAGTGTTTATTATTATTTTAGTAGTCGCTGGTCACAATATCAATTTACTGGTTCCCAGAGTTGTGTTGGGTAACACCTTACTTGCCATATATACTGTTTATCAGTATTTGTGCTGTTTATCAGTTCTGGGAGATGGATTAAGGCTATTGCTTTGCTGTATTGTGTGACACTGACTTATGCTATGATAAAATTGTTCATGAAATGGATCTTGTCCTTGTACTCAGCATTGCCGTCACCTCTGTACTTCGGGAGCCATCTATCGGGAATTATTGATAATTACACTTTTTACATTTTCTCCTCGGAGAGCCAACCTATTGGGGAGACACCTTCCTCCATCTTCCCCTACCTTTCCAGGCTAACTACAATAGCCTTTGAGAATTTTGAATATCCTTGGGATGTTCAAACCAGCATGTTCCTATTGCTATGTCTCCTGAATGTGTTTCAGGCCTTGTTTAAGGTTGAACAACTATTTCAGAACACCACCCAGAGATCTGCCCTGAGGCTGGATAGCTATGAGTGGCAGGGTGTGTGGGATAGTATGGGCAAGTACCTAGGACAGTGGGCACCTCCAATGTTTTGGAACGTCACCCCTGAACAAGTGCAGAATCCTGAAAAATTAGTCAAATATTTGGAAAAAGTATGCTGTCACCCTGGCAATTCTAGGGAGACACAAATCACTGCAATGTGCTGGGGCTTGGCCCATACCTACTAAGCCCTGCTCAACACTATTCAGTACCTTCAAGGGGAAGAGAAGGTCTCTGGATCTGACGACAAAACGGCAGGCACTGTGGCTACTCCAGCCCCCCTGCTGTGACAGGCACCTCGGCTACTCCAACTGCCCCAGCAACCAATACTGCGGTTGAACCACAGAACCAACCCGTGCCGGTATCAGTTGCCCCTATGCACAAGAAGAAAACTTGGAAGTGAAAGTCAGCTCGTTTAGAAAGGGAAGATGAAAGAGCAGGACCATCACAAGGAGAGGAAGAGGAAGAACTCGTAAACGAGATGGAAATCACCCAATCCCTATCCCTGAGTGAGCTGCAAGATATGCAAAAATATTTCAGCCGTCATTCAGGTGAGCACGTTGTCACCTGGCTGCTCCGATGCTGGGATAACAGGGCCAGTAGCCTGGAATTAGAGGGTAAGGAAGCCAAACAGCTGGGATCCCTTTCTAGGGAAGGGGACACTGACAAAGCAATTGGAAAAGGGGAACCAGCCCGCAGCCTCTGGAGGCAACTCCTGTCAGCTATGAAGGAAAGGTATCCCTTCAAGGAAGATGTTCTATATTGCCCAGGCAAATGGACCACCATGGAGAGAGGTATCCAGTACCTGAGGGAATTAGCTGTGCTGGAGGTGGTTTATGGTGACCTGGACAACGAGCAGTTATCCAAAGATCCAGATGAAGTCAAGTGCACACGACCCATGTGGCGGAAGTTGGTACGGAGTGCACAATCGTTGTTTGCCAACTCATTGGCGGTAATGACCTGGAAAGACAGAGAGGGTCCAATGGTGGATGAATTCGCTGGTCAACTCTGGCAATACGGAGAAAGTCTCTCTTCCTGCCTATGGGCCTGTTCTTGGCTGTGGAAAAACTCTCCAAAAAACTGTCCCGGGAGTTCCAGCAACTCAAAGAGGATAGGTCCTACTCCCCACCTGTACGGACCAGCATCTCAGCTATTAGGAGTCAGCGTTCTTCTGCTCAAGAGAGAGGATATAGAGGGTACACACCACAGGGCACCCTACGGTTTTACCTGCGTGACCACGGAGAGGACATGAGGAAGTGGGATGGAAAACCTACCTCAACCCTAGAGGCACAGGTACATGAGTTGCAATGAAAAACAGTCACGAAAGGGGGTTCTTCCAGGAAAATTGCTGCTCCAGTTTCCAGTGGACAGTTCCCCAGACAGAGTCCCCAGACTCCTGATTTTGCTCATTTCCAATGGACAGTTCCCCAGAGAGAGTCCCCAGACCCCTGAAGAAACTCTTTGCTCGTATGTACAAGAAATGCTCAATAGATACTATGACCAGAACTGGAGGGACCCTGCCTCCAGCCAGGTGGAGGAAAGGGACAACCAGTTTTACTGGACTGTGTGGATTCGATGGCCTGGCACATCAGACCCACAGGAGTAGAAGGCTCTGGTGGACACCGGTGCACAGTGTACCCTAATGCCATCAAGCTATAAAGGGGCAGAACCCATCTGTATTTCTGGACTGACTGGGGGATGCCAACAGCTAACTTTATTGGAGGCTGAAGTGAGCCTAACTGGGAATGAGTGGCAAAAGCACCCCATTGTGACTGGCCCAGAGGCTCCATGCATCCTTGGCATAGACTACCTCAGCAGAGGGTATGTCAAGGACCCAAAAGTGTACCGGTGGGCTTTTGGTATAGCTGCCTTGGAGATGGAGGAAATTAAACAGCTGTCCACCTTGCTCGGTCTCTCAGACGACCCTTCTGTTGTGGGGTTGCTGAGGGTTGAAGAACAACAGGTGCCGATCGCTACCACAACAGTGCACCAGCAGTAATATTGCACCAACCGAAACTCCCTGATTCCCATCCATGAGCTGATTCGTTGACTGGAGATCCAAGGAGTGATCAGTAAGACTCGTTCACTTTTAAGAGTCCCATATGGCCAGTGCAAAAGTCTAATGGAGAGTGGAGACTAACAGTAGACTATTGTGGCCTGAATGAAGTCACACCACTGATGAGTGCTGCCATGCTGGAACTGCAATACAAATTGGAGTCAAAAGCATCCAAGTGGTATGCTACAAATGATATCGCTACTGCGTTTTTTCTCAATCCCTTTGTCAGCAGAGTGCAGGCCGCAGTTTGCTTTCACTTGGAGGGGCATTCAGTACACTTGGAATCAATTGCCCCAGGGATGGAAACACAGCCCCACCATTTGCCATGGACTGATCCACATGGCACTGGAACAGGGTGAAGCTCCAGAACATCTGCAATACATTGATGACATCATCGTGTGGGGCAATACAGCAGAAGAAGTTTTTGAGAAAGGGAAAAAAATAGTCCAAATCCTTCTGAAGGCTGGTTTTGCCATAAAACAAAGGAAGGTCAAGGGACATGCACAGGAGATCCAGTTTTTAGGAATAAAATGGCAAGATGGATATCGTCAGATCCCAATGGATGTGATCAACAAAATAACAGCCATGTCTCCACCAACTAGCAAAAAGGAAACACAAGCTTTCTTAGGCATTGAGGGTTTTTGGAGGATGCATATTCCGAATTACAGTCTGATCGTAAGCCCTCTCTATCAAGTGACCCGGAAGAAGAACAATTTCCAATGGGGCCCTGAGCAACAACAAGCCTTTGAACAAATTAAATGGGAGATAGATAGTTCATGCAGTAGCCCTTGGGCCATTCTGGGCAAGACAAGATGTAAACAATGTGCTCTACGTGGCAGCCGGGGAGAATGGCCCTACCTGGAGCCTCTGGCAGAAAGCACCAGGGGAGACTCGAGGTCGAACCCTAGGGTTTTGGAGTCGGGGATACAGAGGATCCGAGGCCTGGAATACTCCAACTGAAAAAGAGATATTGGCAGCATATGAAGGGGTTCCAGCTGCTTCGGAAGTGGTTGGCGCTGAAGCACAGCTCCTCCTGGCACCCCGACTGCCGGTGCTGGGCTGGATGTTCAAAGGGAGGGTCCCCTCTACACATCATGCAACTGATGCTACGTGGAGTAAGTGGGTTGCACTGATCACACAACGGGCTCGGATAGGAAACCCCAATCGCCCAGGAATCTTGGAAGTAATTATGGACTGGCCAGAAGGCAAAGATTTCGGAATATCCCCAGAGGAGGAGGTGATGCGTGCTGAAGAGGCCCCACTGTACAATAAACTACCAGAAAATGAGAAGCAATATGCCCTGTTCACTGATGGGTCCTGTCGTATTGTAGGAAAGCATCGGAGATGGAAAGCTGCTGTATGGCATCCTATATGACAAGTGGTAGAAACTGCTGAAGGAGATGGTGAATTGAGCCAATTTGCAGAAGTAAAGGCCATCCAGGTGGCTTTAGACATTGCTGAATGAGAAAAGTGGCCAGTGCTCTATCTCTATACTGACTCATGGATGGTGGCAAATGCCCTGTGGGGGTGGTTGCAGCAATGGAAGCAGAGCAACTGGCAGCGCAGAGGCTGGCTGGGCTGCAGCATTGTGGGAAGATATTGCTGCCCAGGTAGAGAACCTGGTTGTAGAAGTACGTCACATAGATGCTCACATACATACCCAAGAGTCAGGCCACTGAAGAACATCAAAACAACCAGCAGGTGGATCAGGCTGCTAAGATTGAAGTGGCTCAGGTGGATCTGGACTGGCAACATAAGAATGAATTATTTATAGGTTGGTGGGCCCATGACACCTCAGGCCATCAAGGAAGAGATTGTTTTTCCCTGGGTTTTTTTCCTCTCTCTCTCTCTCTCTTGTTATTTTCCTTTTCATTATTATTATTATTATTATTATTATTATTATTATATTTCAATTATTAAACTGTTCTTATCTCAGCCCACGGGTTTTCTTACTTGTGCTTTTCCGATTCTCTGCCCCGTCCCACCGGGAGGGGGGAAGGTGAGTGAGTGGCTGTGTGGTGCTTAGTTGCCAACTGGGGTTAAACCATGACACTTCTCCTGTACCCTGCAGCAATCAAACCTCTGCCCGGGTTGCAGCAAGGAGGTGGGAACGTGGGGTGCTGCTGAATGGCCAACAAGTCTTTCTTGTTTCTCAATGGAAGGAGGGAGCCGTATGCCCAGCGCCTCATTAAAAGGCTTGCAGCTCCAGTCAAGCCTGAGTGTCATTAACGATGCGCTTTTCTCCTTGTCTCAGGCCCCTTTTTACCCTTCCCCATGAGCAGGAGGAGAAGAGGCATGCAGGTAGCTGGCAATTCACTTCTGTGCAGTGCAAGGACCTGCAGTGGGGCCTCATCTTGCTTGACGTGGCACTCCTCGTCGTGTGCACGCTTTTCCTAGACTACAGCAACCCCTCTGTGCTTGCAGAGCCGTGCAAAGTCGTTTCAGGTGCAGCTGCTTTCCATAGCTGAATATTAAGAAGTAACACTAATACCTTACTCCTATGATTTTTTTGTCAGTAGACCTGCTTTTTATGTCATTTTACCTACCCATTATCTCTGACCCCTTCCAGTCCTGAAAACCTTCCAGGGAGGGATTCCCCAGCCTCCCTGGATAACCTGCTCCCTCATTGCACTCTTCACCTGGCAAAAAAATTTTCCTAATGCCCACTCTGACCTTCCCAAGGTGCAGTTTGTAGCCATTGCCCCTTTCTGTATCATCTTCCACTTCTAGGAAGAGTTTGGCTCTGTCATCTTTGTAAGTCCCCTTTAGGTAGTCGTAGGTGCTTATTAAATCATCGCTTTTCCCCCTTTTCATGTGACTGAACACCATCTCCCCAAGCCTCTCTGATGTGGAGGACCATTCAGCCAACCCGGCAGACCTCCTATTCATTCTGCAATATGATTATGAGCTGGAAAATACTGACAGATAAATACCTTAAAGTAGAGCTGCCTGCAGGCTATTTCTATTCTGCAGTTCGTACAGACAGGTGTGAGTTAGCTTTAGAATAGCCAGCTTGGCTATTGCAAACATTGCAGTTGTGGGCGGATGCAGCTTGATGCAGATTAATCCCACAGATATTCCCTCATTTTCTGCATGGGTCTTGCAAGCCACACCAGCTCCTCCACTGCCCCAGCTACACTGCCAGCAGTGCCTTGAGCAAAGCTGGCTGGGGGCTCCATGGCTGCACAGTGTGGAGGTGCCTCCTGCTGCTAAAGTGGAAGGATATAGTGTCCCAGCAATGCAATTCAGCTTCCATTTTTGCCTAGGAGCGTGCTCTGTAGAGGTGGCCATGAGGCAGCAACTTGGGCTGTGGGGGATATGAACAACCACCACTATTGACCTCATATGGCTCATTGAAGATGTGGATGGCTGGTCTGCACAGCTCCTTCCCATTCCCTCCTTTTTGCAGTTTCTTTCTTATCCTTTCTTGCAAATATCCCTGTTGTGAAGCTACATTTCTTCCTGATGCCATAGACATTTTTAACATTGCTTATGCATACTAGTTTTTTGTATTATTTACCTAGGAAGCAGAAGGATTAAGGGGACCACTTTATTTACTGCTACCCAAATGCTCTACATCAGCAACAGCATTTTTATATAGTCATACAGCTACCATTTAACTGCTTGCAGACAACGGAGTTCCTATACTCGCTAGAATTGGGGTGTATTTTATAAGATGACTGCCGCTGACAGGACACCAATCCTGGCAAGCCTTATGGTAACACATTATGGCAACGATTAATCACAAATGTCCCTTTGTTATGAACCCATTTTGCTTTGAACTCAGCGTGTCACAACGCTGAAACAGACAGTGCAATACATGCTTCTCGGGAGCTGTGATGTGATGTGAATTTCCCCTCTTCTGTTTTCACCCTCCTATTGTCCTACAGGGAAATACTCAGCCATCAGCATCTGAAGGGATGGCCATAGTTATTTTTGATGTTGCAAAAGAACAGAAGAGAACATATTACCCTTTGTGATGTGAATAATAACTAGATAAGATATCCAAAGGGTATTTATTCAACACATGAATTACATTTCAGGGCTTAAAATATAAACATCAGTGGAAGTTTAAAAATATACTTTCCCAAGTGCTATTTTTACAGGGTTTTTATTTGCTGAAATACCTTTGTTTTTACAGAAGATTACATTTAGCTGTGATGGGAATATATTATATACTCTTTAATAGGTTATTCTAAAATTAATTAACTGCTTAGATATAAGGCATTTATTTAAGGGGTGGTCATGAAGGACCTGGTTCTCTTAGGGCAGCGTGTCTGCTTCATCTCAACAATGTAAGAGCAGGGTCAGGACAAAACTCCACGCGGCGGGAGCCTGCAGCCCACAGCAGCCAAGGGCAGAGGTTGCCATTGCAGGAGCCATGCTGACATGTCCCACCAGCTTTCAGCCACACGTGCTTTAGGGTCTTGGCAGCAGCACGCTGTGAGCTGCCTGGATTAACCACCCCAGCAAGCATCTGCCCGGGGCACGGGGGATCTGTACATGCCATAAATGCCACCCACTTACTCCATCCTGATGCAGTGGGGAGGAAGGGGCATGACTGGTGGAGAGGAAGACCCGTGCCCTCTCCCAGTCCCTGCTGTGGTCCCAGGCTGATGGGGCTGGCCGGCGTGGGGAGGCCAGGTCAGGACCATGGCAGGGGTGTGGAGGTGTAAAGAAGGACAGACCTGTTCACACCCTGACTTCTGCTCCATGAGTCATCTCCACCCCAGGATATGGCTTGTGAACCTCACTCCTCCACTGCAGACACACTTGTGCATGGACGTGGGGCTGGAAGAGTTGGGCCTGGAGCAGGAACTGACACAGCTGCAGCAGCCACAGCTCTCTGGAGCAGGGGTGCAGGGATCTGGCAGCAAGGAGAGGACCCTGCCTTTTTGTGCTGGCTCCTATAACCAGTAGAGCTACTGCTGCAAAAGACTATGTGGACCAACATCAATTTTTGAGCAGCATTCAAATTCAAGCTCATGGCTACACTAGCTAAAAGCAGCCTTTCTGCCTTTCTGCTTTTTGGGTCCTGCATCCCAGGTCGCAGCCTGAAAACTGACCTGGGCTTCATGCACCCCTTTCCTCCCACCTCTGCCCACCCTCCCCGCTGTTCCTGCATGCCAGGGCAACTGTCTGGCCACTTCTTTCCTTCTGCTTGCATTTGAATCCCTGGAGTCCTGTCCTCCAGCCTCAGGGTATGTACAATGCACAGAGATATCAAGTGGTCTCCCATGGCAAAATCAGCACCCAGCTCTTCTCTGCCTGTGCCACACTCCTTTTCCCTTTGTACACTCACCTCCCTGTCTCACCCCGTGACTTCCCTCTCCCGTGTGTCACAGCAGCAGCTCTGAAGCCAGTGGTGAAGCTGGCTGATACTCAGGTTTAAGTGGCAGGACAGATCTTTTCAGCCTGGATGGGAGATGGCAGCAGCAGCAAGGACATTTGTAGGATGTAACTTTGCTCAGGGGCAGCTTGAAGCTCACCTTTGTGCTTGCCCGGTCCTGCTGGCTGGGGGGGGACAGCCTGGACTGGTATGAAGCAGAGACCAGCGAGAGGAGACAGCAGATTCTGTCCTTTGTTCTCTGTCCTGCAAGATGGTTAAATGCCAACTCGTAATTATGTTTCAGCATTTTCCCTTTTAATGTTAATGCCAGTGTTAATTAAAGACAGTGTCACTCGATTTGTTTGAGCTGAGATGGCCAGTCATTCTGGAGGTAAATAGGTACAATCATTTTCATTTTACTGGATTTGCATTCACTTATACACTGTATTTATTTAAAAATACACAAGCAATGCCGCTTAAAAATACACAAGAAAATTTTGTTTAGCAAATTACCCTTGAGTCACCCTTTTTTGGAGGAGCCAGGCATACAGGTACCTTTCTGGACTTCTCTGTTGTGGGATGACACAAGAAATAATACACTAAGTAATTTGATCCAGCAATTAAAAGCAAGGCATGAATTATACTAACAACTATCACAGAGAGAAAATTAATTCTCTCATAGCTACACTGGTACTGTAAATGAAGTATCACAGGTGATTATAAACCAATTGTGATGAGCCAAACCGTCTCAGAAAAATGTGAGAACTTTGTAAACATGCTGACAAGCACAGATCCACCTCCCCCCCCGGCGTGGAGGGCCTGAGACCTTGCTTCACGGTTTAATCTGCAGTCACTGGGAGCATCAGCAGGGGATCCTAGAACCACTGTGCGAGCAGATTGCATCAGTATTCATCTTTATACATCACTTGCAACTTTCTGTTAGCTTTTAAGAGCCTCCTAAAATGTGATGCTGCATGGCACCAGTTAATGTTCCCTATTGCTTCTGAGGGCAATGGTGAGGAAGAACTTCTCAAGTTAGCAGGTATGAGACCTCATTTCTGAAATTTTGACCCATGTTCACACCTGACAGCCTTTATGTCAATTCTGACATTCCCTGACAAAAAAAACCAAAATAAAACAAAAAAAACCCCACCCAAAAAATTCTAGGTTTACCCTGGGTGATTCCAAAATTAAATTTCTTAATGGGCCGTAATACAGCAGGCTGAATTTTTTCCCTAACCTCAGAACACTCGATGGGAGAGGCCAATACTAGCCATCATGGACAGCCCGATGTTATCACAGACAGCCATATCATTGGATCCATTTCATTAACTCACAGTACAGAGAATACAAGAACTTCATTGACTGGGAAAATTTAATGGAGGGTGGTGAATGAAGAGATAATGAGGTCAAAATCACAATTCATGAACAAGTAACATTATAAAAAAATTGGCCAGATCTGCTCATCTCTTGATTGATGACATGCAAATTGGGCATATGTCATAGACACACTGCTTCTAACATCTTAAAAAAACTCCTTCAGCTTAAAGAGGCAAAGATCTGTTTCTGAGGCATGAAGACTGAGGACTTAACCCTATTGTCACAGGAACTTCCATGTGTATAATGGAGCAGAAACAGAGCAGCCTTTGTGGTCACAGGCTTGTCATACGATGCATGAGTCCAACAGGTCTAGCAGGAACGATATGTCAATCTTCCAGCTGTTTACACATCACCACCATAAAAGTGTGTTTCAGAGGTAGACAATAAGCACTGTCCTAGGAAAGTTGTTTTGAGAGTCATGAAATCAATCCACATGTGAAGCAACAAGGACTGGTCAGATAGTCAATCTGAGTAGCCCAGTCATCCTAGTGGAGCAGATCAGATTAACCTCTTGGGGAGCACCTTGCCAGCTATCTGATGCGGCTCATAGCGCATCTCAACACACACTACACAGGACCCACATGTGCTTCCCATTTGTGGCTGAAGGCAGAGTGAGGGTTTCCTTCACTGCATGTGTGCCCACCCTGCTGTTGAGCATGCATGTGGTACGGACACTTGTACTTCAGCTGACTAACTACAGAGTAAGGAATTTAGCCATTATTCACAGCCTGGCCTGTGCTGGGTGAGTTTCCTCCCTTTTTACCATTACTTTACTATTTTATTCCCATTATTTGGCCCTTCCTTGCCTAGTATCATTTTCAACAACAGAGGTGTCCTTTACCTGTCAATAGAGAGGGTGACAGATAATTAATAAAAGTTGTTCTTGTGGACCAAGTGGCTCAGTTGGATACCAAGCTGAGAGCAAGAGCGGGCTCTGTCATCAGGCTGCAGAGTGATTCAGTATCTCCCACTATAGAACTGGGACAACGAGGTCCCCTTTTTGGTGGAAATGTATGGGAAAGGGTTGAAGAAAATAAAATCTTCTTCTAACTCATTAAAATGAAACCAGTACTTTGGAAAAATTATGGGAGGAAAGCTGCTTTAATTTTCACAGGTTCGCAGAACAGGAAGTATTTGTCACCCTGAATAAGCTGTGAAAAGTATTTTTAACATGTTTAATTACAATCGGCATTCCTGCAGCACAGCCGAATGCTAGACATGGCCAGCTCTCTGAAAAATGATTGTTATGACACTAGCAGTGTGGGAGCCCTGCGGGGGAAACTGTAAGCCAGTTTCCAGCTCTTTTTTATCATTAAGCCATCTTTAAAAGCTAAGCTATATCTGCTCTGTTTTAAATGGCTGAAGGATTTTCTTCAAAACAGCATTAAGAACAGGAATAACTTGGTTTTTACAGTCAGCCTATTGGCCTTTCACTTAGTGATTATAAGAACACCATTACCTTTGCCATAAGATGGTTATCACAGTCCGGTTGCAATTATAAACTGCATAGATACACATACACACATATACAAACTCCACTTGCTCTGTTCAGGGTAAGAAGTGCTGCTTATCTTCCAAACTCTTAAATTGAGACACCAACAAAAATTTTTACTCCTTTCCCTTTATGGAATAATAGCTGTGCACACCCAGTGGGGGGTTTAAGACTGTGCTGGATTCATAAATTGTCATGGAAATAGCCCCTTTTGGGATTCTTTCCTGTACTCATTACGATTCTAGGATCTCCCTCCCAACCCCACCAGGCAAACATCAGTCGCTTTAGTCTCCATATTGCCCCTTTCCTCACCGTGGTGGTGTTTCCCTTGCTCCCACAGTAAAATATGATTGACAACAGAAATGAAGAGCCATGCATTACTGTCCTGGCCAGGAGCTGTTGCCACACAGCAGGACATGAAGCCACCCAGCCACGGCCGTTCCTGTGTCTTGTGGCCAGGAGCATGTAAACACGTGGGGTCCCGCTGGCCCCCTGTCACAACTCACCAACTGCTGCAAGCTAACTATACACTGTATCAAGACTTATTACCTGCCCCTATTGGAATGAACCTCACATTGGTGAGAAAAGTACTACAACACGATGATCTGAATCAACTGCTGGAACGCGTCCGAAATAATGGACATAAGACATTAGTCACCATCCACCATGACGCGGAGGAGATACATCGCGTCTTAGAACGAGTGAAGCAGGATGGAGGACACTATTGGTGGGACACTTTGCTAGGATGGTCGCCGACCGCAACCAGAATTCTCAATAAGATGCTTCATCCAGTTGTTCTGCTAATGCTTACTGTGTTATTCTTCATTCTAACCATTGCGCTGTATGTTAAACTTGGGATTATGGTGAAGCATTTGTCTCTTCACATATCCCCACAAGATGTATACGTACTCGATAATCCTCACCACGAAAACGTATGTGATACACCCAAGGCATTCCAAATATCTTGAGCTGTTGTGAAGCTTGAGTGACTATGGTCACGGGGTGGATTATGTGGAATAATTGCTGGAGGTGACTTAGAAATTAAACTTATATTCACACTTTTAGGTAAGGTACAATATTGAAGAAGCTTCCCGGGTGGAGTGCGGCTGATGTGCAAGGAATCCATTCCATGGAAGTTCCCTAGGCCTGCAACCTTAGATGTCAGCAACGCCAGGGGAACTTGGTGTGCTGACTCTGAGAGGAACTGCTCGGAGGGTGGAGCAGTGTGGAGATACCGCAGCCAGGCTCTGTGATAATATGGGAACTTAAAGGTGTCATGGAACTGATAAGCTGCATATTTGCTACCCTGGGCCAACAGCCTGCCACGTTTTTGACAAAATGCTGTCCTTTTGGTGAACTTTGCTCATTATAACATCATTATAGTACCAAAACACACCTCCATCCCAAAAGCTACCCGCCTCCAAGGTACAACCACCCCTCACTGAGCTTGCGCTTTGAATTTTCCTAGCTTATACCTTTAAAAGCGAAGTGAGAAAACTTTACACCAATCCTAAACAAAGGTATGTATGACTAGAGTCACTCAAGCTCCACCTGAAAGGTGAAAGATAGTATAAAATAGCTTAAGAGAGAGAGAATGTTAGGGAAGACACCATCGTGTACCACTCTGACCTCTGGGATCAGTCGACGGGCTGAGCCTCTCTTCCCCCCCATCGGGACGCCTTTGGGTAAGATTCGAACACTTGGTTATACCAAGTGCCTCCCCGGGAAACTTAGAAATCTATCTAGAGTTGCTTTATTATATTTAACGCATTTATAGCCAGCAGTGTTACTCATACTCTTGGTATTTGCATGCGCTTTGCAGACAGTGAATTTATCACCGGTAATCCAAAGAATCTGTGTGTCTGTTGCTCTAATAAACTGCACTCTTCATTAATCTAGCCATGGTAGTTCTCCTTGAACACGACCAGACTCTTTAAGTGTGGCCGTGGTAGTTCATGCAACACGACTAGACTGGGGGGTGCATCGCGTTATTTGTGAATCCGTAATCGTGAAGTTCAGTACGCTGAACACGACCGGACTTATAACGTTGTCAAATGAACACTGTCGCCTTAATCAACTTTGCAAAGCTGTTTCAGTGAAAGCCCTGAGAGGGCTCTGACAGGCAAATGTTGACTCTGATGAGTGGCTTCCTATATTGTCCTTAGAAAATAAACCGTTGACCAAGTCTGAGACTAAGACTGGACTTAGCCGCACCTAGACTCCTCTCTGAGAAGGAGTTTAGAAAGCAAGGGGGTCCTGTCTGAACCTCGTGACTCAACGGGAGGGTTCCCCCCCCCCAGCCACTCCTCAGACTCCCACATGACAGTAACTTTTAACGCAACATCCCCTCAGCATCTCTGGTAAGCCCACCTCTGAAATCAGGCAGGGATTCCTCGGCACATACAGTGGGATCATTGTAACCATTGCAGACCTATCTGACACAGTGCTGCACTGTATGACAGAGCTGTGCCTTGTGCCATGCTGTGCTAAAGCAGAGGTGGGTGTTTGCTGTGAAATAGCTTGAAGACTGTTGCCTGGAGCTGCTCTGAGTGGAGGTGCTGTGAGAGTAGAAGGAAGATATTGGTGAACACAGCAGTTTCTTCCATGGATTCTTATTGGAGAGCTGGGAAAATAGGTACTGAACCCATGGACAAACTGACCATTTCCCCTGGGACAATCCTACCTTTTGGTGGGGTGTAAGGTCACCTGGCAGCCTACCCCAGGTAAAAGAAGATTATGGATATCCTATTTCAGTCTGCCACAAGCCACAGTGAATTTTTGCCATCGAGCTGGAGTAGCTCCTGGTGCCAGCAGTACCCACAAGGTCAGCCCGGCCCTCGTTTCCATCCCACTGCCTCTTCCCCAGGTTTGGTGTTTTCTTTACTGGCATTTATCATTACGGACTTTCTTTCCCCTTCACACAGACTTTTCTTTGTTTCAACTTTAACAAGATTGTAAAGTATTAGTATTACTAAAAATTGGACCAGATTCATAATTCTTTAACATCTGTTAATCCACCCTGTTTCTAAAAAGGAAACTACTGTACTGCAATAGCATGAACAGATCAGTATCTTTCTGGTACCTCTATAACAGTTTTTGAATCATACTTGTTTTCTACAGAAATGCAGTATGTTATTCAAATAAGACCATGCCTCACAGTTATAAGTTTGCCACTACAATTAATTCATCTTACACCATCCTCTGTCCTCATTAAATTTTTATTATAAGAATTAATACATTTTGCCATTTGCTATTCTGGTTACAATCATGAAGAAGTCATGAAGAAGTAATGAGAATGAATACATTTTGTACCACTTTGTCCTCGTTATAATTTTAAGATGTTCTCAAGAATGGATTAATTCAATGCCACTTTTCACTCTTTATCCTGAGAAGAAAAATTAAAATAGTTATGAAACTCCAGCAGGCACTATTCTCTAGCTATTTTGTTATTGGTCTAGAGATTTTATCAAGAAGAAAAATAATAATAAAATGTATAATTCTGCTTGAGAGAGAATGCAGAGGAAATGAATAAAATGGTGCAGATGACCCAGTCCTTGTGACTCTCAATGTCATAAGCTCAAGTCCTGTTCAGATGCTATAATTATAAAGATATATTTTTCATTAGTTCACTGTTTCCCAAATGGAGTGAAATCAACTGTTGAAAAATTAGCAGTAGTAATATTTAGAGTTCTGCCATTTAGCTTCCCCAGAAACATTTGTCATTTTCTGTTCATTATGAAAACCTGAAATAAAAATAAAACAAAATAAGTAGAATATATTCAAAGAGCAGTAGAGTGTATTAGTAACTGATGTATTCGTACTCTATCATAAATTACCAAGAAGACAAACCCAGTGCAGTTGTCCTAGGATATGATCATATTCCCATTAAATCAAATAAAACCCCTATGGATTTTTATGGGTGTTGGATCAAACCTGTGCTCATCATGTGTAAACCAAGTTCAAAGCAACTTGGAGGATTTTCCTGCAGTGGATGAGGGACACTAATCACAGCCACCTCTTCCCTGAGTACCACGTTCTTTCAGACTCATAGAGTAGCACTGCCTCAGGTCCTGATGGAGATTTGCTTTTTTGGAATCGATGTATTGGTATGGCTGAAGTTTAACAGGAGAATGGAGTTTGAAGGCTTCCTAATGGATGAAGCAGAGGCTCTGGATACCCTAATGGGTTGGGAGACTTCAGAGAAAACTCACATTATCGTCATTAAAAAGCTGAGCGAGCATGTTGCACCTCTGCCGTCCTCTCCTTTCTCAGTAGCGTGATCAGTAACACCAGCTTCTCAATGCTAGGTGAGATACAGAATTAAGAAAAATTACTTTATATTAGGTGAAGAGACTGAAAATACTGTAAAATGGGGCTTTAAGTTCCTTTCCTAATAGTGTAGATCAGCAATAATTCAGCTAATGCTTATTCTAGGTCCACAACTGTAAAAACAGTAATTTCCTCCCCCATAATATAACATAAGGAGAGAAAGATTAATTACATTATATTGTACATCAGCAACTGCTATGTTGGTGGTGGGTATCTGATGGTCCTCCTCTGTCTGTGAAGCTATTCTCTACAACCCACTTTCTTAATCTTTTTTAAATTTTGACTATATTCTCACAGCACATAGCTATCCAAAGCCTATGTTATTGCATGCTACAACACAGCCTTCATCTCTGTCTTTTCTTGCCACATGTTGTCTACTACAAATGTAGGTTAGTTTCTACCTTACCTACAGGAGGAGAGAGTGAAAAATAGTTGCCACATTGTTCCCAAGATGAAACTGGACAGGAAATCCAAGTTTTGGTGCTTCAGACTTTGGAAATGAGTTTGGAAATGAGTTCTGCTCAAAACTCCAACTCAGATATGGATGACCTCAAGAGCAAGGGGAATTTTTTGCTGCCTGCAGACTGCTTCTTTTGATCTGCTGTATTAAATAAGCCTGTGATCCTGACTCTGACTGGATATACATGGTTGGCATCTTTTTAGCAGCCTATTATTGAAGAAAAATTAACTTATTTTAATGTACTCCTCCAAGCATCCCCTGTGCACCAGGAGAGGGACCTTTGGACAGACTAGAGATGCGTCTCCTGTGGCCAGGGCTGCTCTTCATCTCCTCTGCAGCTGGCTCAAGGCCTCTGCCTGGCCTGAGACTCCATAAACTCTAAATCCACTTGAAAAGTTAATGAAAGAAATGTCTTTTTCCATGTAGATAGCATCAAATCCCTTATTTCTAACCTTTCAAACTATTGAAGAGTTACAAGGTTTCTAATGAGTGGCATTAAATTGTTACAGCCTGAAATTGCACCTGGTTTCCTGCTACACAATCTGAAAGATTTATAGGCCCAGATTTTCAGTGCTCACTGAAAAAAAGGGAGAGCAGAGAGGGGGAACTACCAGAGAAAAATAACCAGGCACTGTCAATCCATCCCCGGTCCGTCCCAATCCCCAGGGAGGTGCTTGATGCCCGGGGCTGGCAGGGCACCCCTGGGGCCAGCACAGTGCCCCAAGACACACCCAGAGCAGTCAGAGATGTCCAGTGCACCCCTTTTGCCCCCAGCATTCAATGTGTTTTCTGTGCTGGGCCAAAGGCTAAATGTGTGCCAAAGGCTTTGCTGGAACAGGACTTTGCCATTGCCAAAGGATGGGAAAATGTTTTAAATGAGCAAACACGCTCCATTTGATTTTGCATGCTTGCTTGCTTTGATAGAAATCTTATTTTTTTCTTCGTTTTCTTCTATAGACATTCACAGAAGGCATTTTGGGTTAGCACCTAATTTATGAAGAACAGATGCGGCATGAAAATACGAGGGATGCTATTGGAAGTGATCCCATTTGATCTTCAAGCATAAATAATACCCCAGCTTGGTACCACGGGGTCTCGCCTCTTGCACAGCCTGCTGCACCCAGGGACTCTCTCCATCCTGTGACTCCATATGAGAGCATGGGGAGTTTGTCACGAACAGTCACATCCTCACCGCTTGGTCTTGCTGCACACCTTTCCCCCTGTGTTCTGTTCAGCTGACTCTTGGTTTTGGTTTGTGGGAGCTGGGAGCTTCTTTTGTGCAGCACAGTGCTACTGAATGTGGAGAGATCAAGTTCAGTGTAAATCTGTTCCATCATTCTAGGATCATTTTTTCAGCCCCTTTTTTGGTACCAGACACATGAGGTAATCCAATTACCTGTGAATAGATTTGTGGTACCCAGAGCTATTCAATACTGATGTGCCTCTGTTCCTTCCTGCAAAACATGTCAAAGCAATTTATCTACACATTTGAATAAGTCAACTATGCAATTGCTCTCCTTCGGGGACAAATTTAATTTCTTCCGCAGAAGGTTTGCTGTTGCTATACAGACATGTGTAAGTCACAGTTAATTGCATAGCTATCCCTGAACTTTTCTTTTTAAAGCTAGAGAAGTCATCAGGAAATATTCCTTGATTCCCTAAATAAGATTTGGTAAACACAGATATTAAAATTAAACCATTTAAAAAGACTTCTTCAAAGAGTTCATATCTTTAAAGACAGATGTTTCTCCTACAAATTGTCTCTTCCCTGCTCTTGCACAGCCAAAGGGCTCTCATTAGGACTACCTTTGTGGAAGTCACATTAAACAGAGCTCCTACTCTTCCCTCTTCTCTGAGCAAAGCTTTGCTCAGAGGAGTGAGCAGAACAAGCACGTTACTCTGCAGGGAAATTATATAAATATGGAGGCCACCTCAGTACAAGAATAGGAATTAAAATAATAGTTTCACATAGCACATGCTGCCTCCACTGAAGGGAAGAAAGGGTGTCGGGTTCCTGATCTTGCAGAGCAAGTTCACAGTTACAACGCTGCTTTATGCTGACAGCAGGTAAAATGTGATGTCAGCAGGTCTTAAAAAATGAACTGGAGGAGCTTAATGGGAATATGGACTAGGTCAAGGGGCTATGAGAAATGGCTTCCCCCGCTGCTCCCGGCATAATGATGTCTCCCGAGAGGAGTCTGGAAAGAGGTGAATTATCACAGAGGCACTTACAGTGTCACTGATTGGCTCAGCCTTGGCCAGCGGCGGGTGTGTCTTGGAACTGGCTGGAACTGGCTCTATTGGACATGGAGGAAGCTTCTGGCATCTTCTCACAGAAGCCACTCCTGCAGCCCCCCTGCTACCAAAACATTGCCACGTAAACCCAATACAGTGATGAACTGACTGCAACCCCCATTCCCTGTCCCCCTGCGCCGCTCGGGGGGGAGAAGGTAGAGAAATCGGGAGTGAAGTTGAGCCTGGGAAAAGGGAGGGGTGGGGGGAAGGTGCTTTAAGATTTGTTCTTATGTCTCATTGCACTGGTTTTGGCTGGGATAGAGTTAATTTTCTTCATAGTAGCTTGTATGGGGCTATGTTTTGGATTTGTGCTGAAAACAGTGTTGATAATACAGGGATGGTTTCGTTATTGCTGAGCAGTGCTTACACAGAGTCAAGGACTTTCCTGCTTCTCACAACACCCCGCCAGCGAGCAGGCTGGGGGTGCACAAGAAGTTGGGAGGGGACACGGCTGGGACAGCTGACCCCAACTGACCAAAGGGCTATTCCATACCATATGATGTCATGCTCAGCATATAAAGCTGGGTGAAGAAGAAGGAAGTGGGGGATGTTTAGAGTGATGGCGTTTGTCTTCCCAAGTAACCGTTATGCATGATGGAGCCCTGCTTTCCTGGAGATGGCTGAACACCTGCCTGCCCATGGGAAGTAGTGAATGATTTCCTTGTTTTGCTTTGCTTGTGTGTGCGGCTTTTGTGTTACCTATTAAACTGTCTTTATCTCAACCCACAGGTTTTCTAACTTTTACTCTTCTGATTCTCTCCCCCATCCCATTGTGGGGGAAGTGAGCGGCTGTGTGGTGCTTAATTGCCAGCTGGGGTTAAACCACGACAGTCCTTTTTGGCGCCCAACGTGGGGCTCGAAGGGTTTGAGATAACGACAGATTTGATTGGAATGTGCTAGGTAGAATTTATAGCTGTTATTGCTGTTAAGCTATTAATCAGCAGGCTCCTGTGCTTGCCATGGGGCTTGCTGGCCTTACTGTATATTAGAGTCTAGTGCTCATTAGTGGCTGCTTTTTGCTTTCACTGCTTGCTGTGCTGCTGTACTGCTGATCATCTTATTCTGCTGTGCCTGGGAACATTTTGATAACAGCAATGGTGATGCACCTGGGCTGGCAGATGGCCAGGGCATCGCTGCTGTTTCTGTGCTGCTGTACTGGACAGGCTGGAACTCCAGTGTGAACTCGAGTCAAAGGGACTGTGACCTGTGGATGAGTCCACATGGGAGCAGGACACTCCGAAGCATCTGTGGCCGTGAATAATCATCCTGAGTGCCATCACACGGCATGTAGAGGATAACCAAGGGATCAAGCCCAGCCAGCATGGGTTTAGGAAAGGCAGGTCCTGCTTGACTAACCTGATCTCCTTCTACGACAAGGTGACCCGCTTAGTGGATGAGGGAAAGGCTGTGGACGTTGTCTATCTAGACTTCAGTAAAGCCTTTGACACTGTTTCCCACAGCATTCTCCTGGAGAAACTGGCTGCTCATGGCTTGGAAGGGTGTACTCTTCACTGGGTAAAGAACTGGCTGGATGGCCGGGCCCAAAGAGTGGTGGTGAACGGAGTTTACTCCAGTTGGCGGCCAGTCACAAGCGGTGTCCCCCAGGGCTCTGTGTTGGGGCCAGTCCTGTTTAATATCTTTATCAACGATCTGGATGAAGGGATCGAGTGCACCCTCAGTAAGTTTGCAGACGACACCAAGTTGTGTGGGAGTGTTGATCTGCTTGAGGGTAGGAAGGCTCTACAGAGGGATCTGGACAGGCTGGATCAATGGGCTGAGGTCAATTGTATGAGGTTCAACAAGGCTAAGTGCAAGGTCCTGCACTTGGGCCACAGCAACCCCATGCAACGCTACAGGCTTGGGGAAGAGTGGCTGGAAAGCTGCCCAGCAGAGAAGGACCTGGGAGTGTTGGTTGACAGCCAGATGAATATGAGCCAGCAGTGTGCCCAGGTGGCCGAGAAAGCCAATGGCATCCTGGCTTGTATCAAGAATAGCGTGGCCAGCAGGACTAGGGAAGTGATCACCCCCCTGTACTCGGCACTGGTGAGGCCGCACCTCGAATACTGTGTTCCATTTTGGGCCCCTCACTACAAGAGAGACATTGAGGTGCTGGAGTGTGTCCAGAGAAGGGCAACAAAGCTGGTGAAGGGTCTAGAGCAGAAGTCTTATGAGGAGCAGCTGAGGGAACTGGGGTTGTTTAGCCTGGAGAAAAGGAGGCTGAGGGGAGACCTTATTGCTCTCTACAACTACCTGAAAGGAGGTTGTAGAGAGGTGGGGGTCAGTCTCTTCTCCCAGGTAACAAGTGATAGGACGAGAGGGAATGGCCTCAAGTTGCGCCAGGGGAGGTTTAGACTGGATATTAGGAAATTTTACTTCACTGAAAGGGTTGTCGAGCATTGGAACAGGCTGCCCAGGGAAGTGGTTGAGTCGCCATCCCTGGAAGTATTTAAAAGACGTTTGGACGAGGTGCTTAGGGACATGGTATAGTGGTGGTCCTGGTAGTGTTAGGTTTACGGTTGGACTTGATGATCTTAAAGGTCTTTTCCAACCTAGACAATTCTGTGATTCTGTGATTCTGAGTCGAAGGGACTGTGACCTGTGGATGAGTCCACATGGGAGCAGGACACCCCGAAGCATCTGTGCCCATGGATAAGTCCATGCCAGAGCAGGTACATCTCAAAGTGTCTGTAGCCATGGTTATGTCTGTGCTGCAGCAGGTATACCTCTGAAGGGATCGTGGCCCAAGGATATGTCCACGCTGGAGAAGCATCAGTGGCTTGAAGCATCAGTGGCTGTACATGAGGCCATGCTGGAGCACCTCAAAGCGTGTGGCCATGGATAAGCCCACGACAGAGCAGGTACACCCCTGGAGGGATTGCAGCCATGGGGAAGGCCATGTTGGAGCAGGTTTACTTCTGAAGGGACTGTGGCTGTGGGTAAGGCCACGCTGGAGCAGGTATATCTCTGAAGGCATTGTGGCCCATGGAGAAGGCCACACTGGAACAGGTGCACCTCAAAGCGACTGTGGCTGTGGATAAGTCCATGCTGCAGCAGGGATACCCCTGGAGAGACTGTGGCTCATAGATAAGGCTCCACTTGGAGCAGGTATACCCCTAAGGGACTGCAGTCTGTGGATAAGTCCAAGCCAGAGCAGGGGCAAAGGGAGGAGTTCATTGCAATGTTAAACCCTATGGTCTGGCCCAAAGGGACCAGGGGTGGAGATTGTAATGGATATACCTTTAAATTGTTGTAACCCAGGATTTGAGTTGCATGTTATGGGAATTACTATAGCAGGAACCCCTTGAACCAGTGGAGGAGAAGCCTTACAAGAAGCAGTGCAAGTGCAGCAGTGACCCAACCTGAGCTGGCTTTGGTGCCCAGTAACTCCACGCAACACACCACCTCTCCTGTCCTGAGTGACCACCATAACAGATGGAGCCCAAAGTCATGGACTAAATGAGCTCAATGGACATTTTGTAGACATTTATGGACATTTTACAGACATTTCACAGGGGTGGTCCATAGACTAAGGGAATGATATCTGTGTGTTATATCAAAGGATGGGAAGGGTGGTGGTGGTTAATGAGGATATATTGGATAGTGTGGGACCTGAACATGACATAAATGGTATGGAATAAGGGGTGGAGAATGTGCTGGTTTTGGCTGGGATAGAGTTAATTTTCTTCATAGTAGCTAGTATGGGGCTATGTTTTGGAATTGTCCTGAAAACAGTGTTGATAACACAGGGATGTTTTCATTATTGCTGAGCAGTGCTTACACAGAGTCAAGGCCTTTTCTGCTTCTCACAGCACCCCACCAGCGAGTGGGCTGGGGGTGCACAAGAAGTTGGGAGGGGACACAGCTGGGACAGCTGACCCCAGCTGACCAAAGGGCTATTCCATACCATATGATGTCATGCTCAGCATATAAAGCTGGGGGAAGAAGAAGGAAAGGGGGACATTCAGAGTGATGGCGTTTGTCTTCCCAAGTAACCGTTACGTGTGATGGAGCCCTAATGTCCTGGAGATGGCTGAACACCTGCCTGCTGATGGGAAGTAGTGGATTAATTCCTTATTTTGCTTTGCTTGCGTGCGCGGCTTTTGCTTTGCTTATTAAACTGTCTTTATCTCAACCCATGAGTTTTCTCACTTTCACCCTTCTGATTTTCTCCCCCATCTCACAGGGGGGGAGTGAGCGAGCCAGCGGCTGTGTGGTGCTTAGTTGCCGGCTGGGGTTAAACCATGACACAGGCTCTCTGAAGAATTAATCCATCAGAAGCATGGAAATCACCCCAGCTTTTCTTCAGACTTATGACAAAATTAGGTTCCCGCAAGCTCCCTCCAGCCAGTGGCTGCATGGCTCTCCCTTACCTCCACAGCACCCCGGCTTGTTCCATCCCCCCACAGCTGCTGATTGTTACATATGACATCAGTCACCAAAACTCACTGTCTGTCCATCAACATCTGCTTGATTCGCATATCATCTGTATGGTATTTGGTGCACATGTGATGGTGTTCAGAGACATTAAGCCCCTGCTTTGGCAGTTGCTCTTTCCACACCCAGAGGAAAAATGAGGGGAGGAAAAAAAGAGCAAAGCCCATAGCCGTTGGCAGCTGTTGGCAGAATTTAACCCTCAACATTTATCATGGCATGGGGATGGGGATCAATATGTGCCTCACATTCTCACTTCATCAGTCTGCATCCCCCGAGAGACCAAAACGAGGGACTGACTCCTGCAAGAAGCGTTCTTCCTCCTACCTTCCTGCCTTTCCTTGCGCTAAATTGATGCTACTCCAACGTGTAGCCCTGTGTTCACCTGCAGTTCAGGGATGCTGTAATGATATTATACAAGCACTGCAAAGCAAGTGTCCTGGTTTCAGCTGAGATGATAGAGTTAATTTTCTTTATAGTGGCTGGTATGGGGCTATGTTTTGGATTTGTCCTGAAAACAGTGTTGATAATTGTCGTGGTTTAGCCCCAGCTGGCAACTAAGCACCACGCAGCCGCTCGCTCACTCCCCCCCGGTGGGATGGGGGAGAGAATCAGAAGAGCAAAAGTAAGAAAACTCGTGGGTTGAGATAAGAACCATTTAATAATTGGAACAAAATAATAATAATAATAATAATGAATTATAATGAGAAGGAAAACAATGAGAGAGAGAGAGAGGAACAAAACCCAAGGGAGGGAAAAAAAGAAGGAAAAAAAAAATAAATTATACAACCGCTCACCACCCGCTGACCGATGCCCAGCCAGTCCCCGAGCAGCGATCGCTATCCACCGGCCAACTCCCCTAGTTTATATACTGAGCATGACATCATATGGTATGGAATAGCCCTTTGGTCAGTTTGGATCAACTATCCTGGCTGTGCCCCCTCCCATTTCTTGTGCACCTGGCAGAGCATGGGGAGCTGAAGAAAAAAAGTCCTTGACCAATGTAAATACTGCTTAGCGACAGCCAAAACATCAGTGTGTTGTCACTATTATTCTCATACTAAAATCCAAAGCACCGCACTATACCAGCTACTAGGAAGAAAATTAACTCTATCCCAGCCGAAACCAGGACAATAATACAGAGATGTTTTAGTTGTTGCTGCACTAGTCAAGGACTTTTCAGCTTCCCGTGCTCTGCCAGGTGCAGGAGAAGCTGGGAGGGGACACAGCCAGGACAGTTGATCCAAACTGGCCAAAGGGCTATTCCATACCATATGACATCATGCTCAGTATATAAAGCTGGGGAAGAAGAAGGAAGGGGGGGACGTTCAGAGTGATGGCGTTTGTCTTCCCAAGTAACCATTACGCGTGATGGAGCCCTGCTTTCCTGGAGATGGCTGAACACCTGCCTGCCCATGGGAAGTGGTGAATGAATTCCTTGCTTTGCTTTGCTTGTGTGCATGGCTTTTGCTTTACTTATTAAACTGTCTTTATCTCAACCCACGAGTTTTCTCACTTTTACTTTTCTGATTCTCTCCCCCATCCCATTGTGGGGGGAGTGAGCGAGCAGCTGCGTGGTGCTTAGTTGCCGGCTGGAGCTAAACCACGACAGCAAGTGACACAAAAAATGATATTTTGAAAATGCATGGAGTTCTCATTTAAGGCTCCAATGATCATCTAGAAACAAAATAAAACTGAAAAGCTATCTATCATCTACTCTAAACAAGAGCCAGTTTTCCAGTTAGAGATGAGCCAAAATCAGAAAGTGCTATACAGATCCTGCCAAACCTGGTGCATACAAAACTAGATCAATTTTCTGGTTTTTATGTTGTATAATCCAAACCCAGCTGGGAAAGTCTCTTGTAACCTGATTCTCCCCACTCATGTGTGAGAAGAAAACCTGAGATCTTTTGCCCAATGATCCTAAAACTTTAGCAGCACAGCTAACACCATCTGACAAACTCCAGTCTACATTATTAAGTCAAAATCCAAATGACTGGGATAAAAATTCAAAACTTAGTTCCACGGGCCCATTTTTACTGGAAGACTTTGTATTAATACATAAAACCCATGCAGAGTTCCTATCTCAGTCTTTTTTATGACTTCATACATCCTTCTGTACCTGCTATTTTCTCTCATTAAGTACAGAAGAACATGCTTTTCCATGCTGAATCACAGGATATATTGCCAGCAAACAGTTTCCATGTTATTACAACCCACAAGAACAGTGTGGGAATTTTATGAATAGCAGCAGCTAACTGAGATTAAACTGCTGGTTTTGGATTTTTTTTTTTAAACCATCTACTGATTTTTGGATGATTGGGCTCAGAAATAAGCATTTAAACATATGGAATACCAATAAAGCTCTAGAAAATAAATAATTTATAATGAATATTAAGTTAAATAATCTAGGCAGTCAACCTAATGAATTGTTTGGACAAAAATAGATATTAACCACCAGAGAATAACAAATGTTACTACTTAAATGTCGAGGATTGCTGCAGATGCAGTTTTAGACATTTTATTGCTTTTATAAACTGTTGAACACTATTTACAGGATTGATATTCCCAAACCCTACCACCACTGTCATCCACTGCTTGGAGTTGGAATAGTGAAAAAAAATCTAGAAACAATTTACATCTATTCTCAAAACAAAATGCATGTAAATTATGATGCTCCAGGAATTAATCACTCCAACAGATGGCTGGTAGCTTGTTAATAAGAGTGAAGCAGACATTTTTCTTTTTTTGGAATCCCATACCTTGAAGACTATAGAAATGCCAAAGGACCACCAAAAATCAGGTTGCTGCAGCAAAGGGATCTGACTATAAACTAATGATTAAAATGATCTGGAACACCAGAGACAAACCATTTGGGGCAATTCTATCTGAATCAAATTTTCACCCTTCCTTACTTTCTATCCAGCTATGGCCTCAACTCAGCATCAGCCAAAGAGGGGATTTGGATGTGGACCCTGATTTCACAGGTTGTCTTTCTTACTGTTGGGATAACAGCTACGTTAACAGCCACAGCAACTTGTATTGAGAGGTTTGCAGAGGCAGCACTTGGATCCTGGGAAGCAGAACTTCAGCTTGCTCTCAGCAAAACATTTCAAAGTCTGACTTTTTTTAAAGAGCCTTGAAGATGAATTCCCTTTAAATATACCTCTAGGGCTGAAAGGACAAGGTGCTGGGGGCCTAGAGAAATGTTCACTCTGTTATGCATATATATGCACACACACACGTTATATACAGTGATTTGGTTAAGTAAGTCTGATTATTATATAAAGAACGTTTTCAGTCACTCAGGCCATGCTGTGCCTTGTCAAGGGGCAGAAGACCTGTTCTGCACAGGGGAGTGTAGGTGAAAGCCTTAAGCCAGCAAAGTCTGAGCTACCTCCAGAAGCAACATAAAACCATCACCCCATCATCATGGCAGGGCAGACCTAATTAGTAAATTGATGCCTCTGTACTGCTTCTAGGATCCAGTCTACTATCTTCACTCATCATGGCTCTGTCCTCTGTAATTTAGTGTGGGATACTATGGGTTTCTGTTCTCTCTAATTGGAGGTGGCGTGGCTGCATATTCTAGCTTCAGGCTTTGGTGCAGTGTGGTTGTGCATCCCAGCTTTTTGCTCTGCACAGGGATCACAATTTCTAACATATTAATTTCCAAATTTAAAAACTCAGAACATTACTGATGCTGTAAAATAAGTAAACCAAGACCCGTGGTCTAAATTAAAGATTGTGAGCAAAGTGGGACAGAACCATATTCCAATAAATAACGCACCACAAATAAATTAATAAATAATGCACTTCTGCAAATCCCATCTTGCAAGGTAGGGTTTCTGTCTTCTTAAGTGACAGGCAACAGCTAAATACCACTGTGACAGTCTCTCTCACACCATGATGGATGTGGTTATTAGAGCTTCCATTTAGTCAGCACTCCCAAAGTAACCTCTTAGAAAATACAGATTTTATAGGTATTTAGGCAGTATTCAGAAAAAACAAACAGTGATGTACCATTTACAGTGCGCTGCCACTGAGGGCAGGCTCCCACAAGCTCTGACTCCTGTCAACTGCTGCTGACAGGGAGCCATCGACTGACTCAGGTCCTACAGCTCAGGAGAAGGAGAGCTACAGAGCTGACCTGACAGGACACCAGGGGTCTTGGCAAATTGCAAACAGTGTTGGGAATATCACAGGCCTCCTCTGCAGACAGTGAAAGATCCAGTTGTGTCTATTTGCCCCACAGAGAAGCTGGAAAGAGTTAAAAAGAAATAGGACAGGGAAACATTTTCTTCTTTGCGGATAAAAGGAATAGAAAGAACTTTCTACATAAACTACTAGTGTGGTCTGATAAATAACCCATCACTTTTCACCATCTCTTTCCTCTTTCTCTTACCAAGACTTAAAATGGTCAGAGGTGGTGCAGGAGGTACCAAAACCCCTTTTTGGAGACTTCCTTGATGCATAGGATACTTAATCCTGCCTTTAAAATCATAAAGTAAGTTCCTAAAAAAAAACCAAAAAACCCAAACACTTTTGTGATGTAGCTGTAATATAATCAACAGGAATTTTCTGCTGCACAAGAAATATCCTCTTTCCCTTTTGCCAGCTCCTCCTGCATCTCTGATCTTCAGTCCTACACATCTCTTGGTTTAGTTTATAAACTGGCATTTTGGATGGCTGAACTTACCTTGACTTTCACCAAAATATATCTGGAAGTGTTGAAGAAACCCCGGTAAATTGCAAATAAAGGAAAAGTCCTACTGCTTGAGCAAATAACAAAGCCTTTATATTGGATTCTTAGGTGAGGTGATAGGAAAACATCACTCAATCTCTTGCACAGCTAAGAAGCTCGTGCAGCTTTATTCCAGTATAATGTTACATGATTGTAATGGCCTTTTCTTCTTTTCTGGTAATTCCTGTAATCTCTTCCTGGAATATAAACATAATAATCATAATATAATATATTGATACATATTACAAACCAGTACATAGCATATTCACCACTTAGAAAAAACTTCACCCTATACCTGCAGTTCACAAGAATTCAAACCCAGTGGTCAAACATTACTATTCAGTTAAAGCAACTTGCTGTTTTTATGCTCAGATTGAGTTTCCTCTGTGTTGAGTATATTAGTAGACATGTGAAGTTAAAATCTAAATTCAATTGTTCCTGTGCACCATATCTCAAATCAGAATCTGACCAGTAATATACGCTCCCTGGACAGTTCAGAAGAATAATTGATTTGCAGATTTCCTCAGTTCATAAAAGTTTCAATACTCTGCCAATCTATAAAATATCTATGTTTTACATAAACCAGGAAACAGCATTTCTGACTAGAGGAAAACAGCTGTATCAGATCATCGTAACACGTTGCCTGTTTGACTGAAGGGCCTTTGTGTTAGAGCAAAGCTCAGAGCATTTTGAAAATGTAAACACAGGGATCACTCCATAAAAATTATATGTGCACTCCAAATCAATACATAGCTCTTTATTGCATGTTATGCAGCAAGGCATTTAAAGGGGTCATCATGATGATATATAAATGGCAGCACGGCCAAGACTAAAGGGCAAGATATTCCATTAGAGTTGTTTCTTATTGCATTAAAAAATTACCTCCCACTCAGAAAATGCTTCAAAATCTAATTATTTTGTATAATATGCCTCTTCTCCTCTTCCTCCAGGATATATCAAATACTAGAGGAGGATTCTTTGCTTACATGGATTTGCCTAATCTTTTCGAAAAATATGTTTTTATATATAACTTTTGAGCACAGCCCCTTAATTAACAGCAGGAATGCTTGTGGACTGAAAACAAAGCCAGTTAGTGAGTCTTGAAATTACATTCAGAGCCAATTGCATTGGCATTAGCATTCCTGAACTGAAGTCAATATCTAGTTCCTGAGTTATGTGCAGTGCCCCACGTAGCAGGAAGTCAAACACGGAATAAAAAGCTTGGGGTATTGCATTATCTAGGAGCACACTCTGCACTGTGGCAGAGCGAGCCTCACTCCCATGGCACAGTACCTCTCCTCCCTCTCCTGTTCTTCCCACAGGGCCAAGAAGAAGATCACGGGGAGGGGGAAGAAGGTAGCCTGAGGATGAGGACACACACATTTTCACAACCTTGTGAATGTGCTTTCAAGGATCAGGGGTGGGGGCAGTAATCCTTCAACTAACCCTCAAAAATATCCACAAGGCTTTAAAAAACCAAACCAAACCAAACCAAACCAAAACAAAAAAGAAAACCCGGTGGGCTCATTTCAGTTTTTGCATTTTTAGGGTCACTTACATCTCAGTGTCAAGTGCTGAAAGTTAAGTATCACATTTGCTTCTTTCTTAAAGATTTTTTAAATTAACACTGAGCTTTTTACCTGCTCTTAAGAGGCAGAGTTTTAGGAAACATTTCAGACATCCCATGATACATGATAAACTTCAGACCAGTTGACATCACTGCTATCACTGGCACTACTTCCAAGACCAGCCTTGCCAGTCCCTGGGCCAAGAGCTGGGTCAGGAGCAAGAAGCCACACAACTGCAGACTGCATACAGCCTCAGCATCCACAGGTCTTCCAGGAGACGCCCTACCATCTATCCTGAGCTTCTCACTGGAGACCCAGGGGGCTTGCTGATGCTCTCCTGGCTGTCCAAAATCAACTGGCCTAAGAAACTCAAGGCTATAACCTTGATTAGGTCTGTAGATTTTGCCTTGAGAAAGTGTGATCGCCACCACTGAATGCATTTGAAATTATCCATGCATTTCTGTTCAAAGGATTATCTCTCTCTCTGTACATAAACAGAGAACAAGAGTGGCAATGGATCCATGCTTCAGAGTTTCTGTTCTGAATGAAGATATGATGTTGTAATTAGAAGGCTCAAAGCCCCCTGAAGGAAATAAAATCAGTGTAAAAAAATATAAATCAAGTCCATCCACAAAGATCCCACTCCCACAGACCCAATACAAGCAAATTTTCTGCTGGAGGCAGTCAGGGCATGTAGCTCTGTTTTGCAGAGGGTGACAGTGGAGACTCCCACTGCAGTGGCTGGGAAGGGACAGGGCGCTGCACTCCCGGGGGCACCTGGCACCTCCTGGGGTCACCGCCTTTGTCTTGGAGAAAGACAAGTGGCCAGGCGCCTCCTTACCTGTCTTCCACTTCCCCATTATATCTTCCAGCCTTTCAGGACTAATATGCACTTCTAAATACAAACGCCTCTCCCCTGCTCCAGGTCAACAGTATCTCTGCACTATCTCTAGTCTCTTTTTAAAGAGCAAGTTTCTTCCTCACAAAAGAGCAATGATTATTCTTTGTTCCAGAAACAATTATATGCTTGTTTCTTTCAAGTGGTTATTAAAACCTCATATTATTTTCACACCATTTATTTAGCAAGATTTAACATACAGCCCTTCCTGGAGAGGGTAAAGTAAGTTTTGGCTGCTTTTACTAGCTACTTTTCTAGAGAAACTCTGGCTAATGTTAAAGGAGAAGCCGCTGCCTGAGCACTCACACACCATTCAGGGAGGCACACACACACCACCCGAAACTTTAACTGCTAGGACCAGAGTCCCTTCACAGCGGGCAGCTCCACAGAGCTGATGGATGCCCCTTTTCAATTCCTCGCTCACACACACACTCACTCTTGGGCGCTTCCTCTCCCCTCTGGCTCGACCCTAGGTTTCCCAAAGCAGGGTCTCCGATACGATGTACGCCAGACCAATTTATTGATTGGTACAGCGGTGAAAACAGCTCGAGCTGGGTGCCTCCAGAGAGGGACCCTGAACAAAGAAATCCCTGGGCAATTATACCCTTACAATTTAAGTTCCCCTCCCCTCAGGAGACAGTTCAGACCAATAGTAGTATTGGGGTCTGGGGTCTTCCCATTCTTCATTGGGCCCTTTCATTGTCTCTAGGTGGGCCGTTTCTTCTCTTATCTCTGATGTTATAACTTCTGCTAAGGTTGAAGCTTCCTTATCTTTCTGGTTTGCACCAGTTTCAGGGGCCTTCCTTCATGTAGCCAAGTAAAATTTCAGTGTACGGTCAGTGAATCTGGGTGAAAGTTCACAGCTTGCGGCCTAAGGCTTCAACAAGCCTTGCTACTAATGCTATGTATTGGATTCTGTTTGGGCTAGAAAGTGACTACTACAACACCAACTCATTTCAGATTCATGTATTTCCTCTTTCTTTTGTCCTCTGTGCTCCACCTCCAGGTTTCTAAGCTCCAACTTTTACATTTTTCCCTTTTCTTCAAAAGGGCAAGATACCAAATTCACTGCTGATGTAAGTAGGTGCAGCTCTAATTAAGTCAATGGGGTTACACCTGCCTATGTCAGCAGTGAATTTGGCTCAACATCCCTAGTGAGCAAAATGTCACATTACCTTTGCTGAGCAGGACATTTCAAATAAAACATTAGCAAAAAACCATTAACTTTAAGCCATTAGTCCCACTGAAGCTACTTTCAGCCTCCTAAGGATTGAAGTCAATTCCCAGTAAATGTCTTTGACTTAATAGATTGTGATGCTTTGGTATGAAATATAGTATTGAATGACATTGAATTAAGCAGCATCGTATTGTATTACTATATATAAATTATATTTTAGCACACATCTGACAACTTTTAACTATAATAGTTAAGAAACTATTAGTAATGGAGAAGATCATACAGAACATTGTATTATATAATACCTATGAATTTTGCAAATGTATTATGTATAGCTCTGATATTACACTAAGATATAATATACTTTTGTATTTCATTAGTATCCCATTTTACATCAACAAAGATGGAAGACTTGGAAGACATGGTTCCCTTTGGCACAAAACAGGTAGTAAATCTGGATGAGTGTAAGGTAAGAATGCAGTCTTGCTCCCAACACCTTCTTTACAGCTACAGAAAGAAAGGGGTCAACGTATTATCTAAAGAATTTGAAAGCCCAAGTTCAGCTCCTTGCTAGATGTCCCTGAACAGTACGTGGCAGCTCACAGCCAGGTGCATGTGACCAGCAACTCCACTATTGCACTCTTGGGTGCCCTGTTTCTTTGCAGTGTTCATAAGACCCAGGTGGGGTGCATGGGCTCCCGCTTCAGAAAAAGGATAGAATTACTGGATCCTCATAGGTCAAACCCCACTGTAGGCAGACAGAAGGAAATGCTGGAGACAGAGATGGGTGTTGAACCCTGTCCTCCACTAGGACTGTCACTTTCTCTGCCTTGCATGGAGTGATTCCTCCCATTGAGGATTTGCAGCCCTAAACCTTCCCAGGGAGTTAAGTACCTTAACCCTTTCTTCTAAAGTCCAAGGAAGTGACAATCTTTTTCTCAATCAGAAAGATGGAAGAGGAGGGGAGGTGTCCTGGTTTCGGCTGGGATAGAGTTAATTTTCTTCCTAGTAGCTGGTATAGTGCTGTGTTTTGGATTTTAGTATGAGAATAATATTGATAACACACTGATGTTTTGGCTGTTGCTAAGCGGTGTTTACACTGGTCAAGGACTTTTCAGCTTCCCATGCTCTGCTGGGCGCACAAGAAGCTGGGAGGGGGCACAGCCAGGATAGTTGATCCAAACTGGCCAAAGGGCTATTCCATACCATATGACATCATGCTCAGTATATAAACTGGGGGGAGTTGACTGGGGGCTAGCAGTCGCTGCTCAGGGACTGGATGGGCATCGGTCGGCAGGTGGTGAGCAGTTGTATCACTGTTTTGGGTTTTTTTTTCCCTTGGGTTTTGTTCCTCTCTCTCTCTCTCTTGTTGTTTTCCTTCTCATTACAAATTATTATTATTATTATTATTATTATTAAACTGTTCTTATCTCAACTCACGAGTTTTTTTACTTTTGCTCTTCCCCCACCAGGAGTGGGGAGGGTGAGCATGCGGCTGTGTGGTACTTAATTGCCGACTGGGGCTAAACCACAACAGGAGGCATGAACCCTGTCTTCCAGTTTCTCTCTGGATGCTCTACAGGGGAGAGAACTGAAGCTGAGTTCCTACATCCATCCAGTGGGACATTTGCCCTCTGTCACCCAACACTAAGGGGACAGGCAGGTTCTTTTAGGAATCCTTGGCAGAATGATGACAGCACTAAATCGTAGTTACAATTAAAGCTTTATTTTCTTAACAGGATATTATGATTAGTATAGCACAGAATTTATTATTAGAATGGCACAGGATTTCTACAAGCAGAATCAATATAGTATACAATCTATATGTAGCATAATACAGAATTTATAATATAACTTAACTTATAATTTCTAATCACCTGGACCCTCTGCAGATTGGGTCAAATCTTAATGCATGGTTTCCTGTATCCATATAACAATCATAATCTAGACTCAAAAATCATATAAAAGAATACGTCACTCAATCCTCAGAGGAAGCAGATGACAGTGGAGACATCCCTGGCCACAGGGGGGTCACAGGTCTCACTGTCCAGCAGCAGTTCCAGTCCAAGTTCCCCACTTAGGACTTGTAACTGCTTGATTTTATAGACAGTGCTCTGTGTGCTGTTATGCTTCCCTGTTCTGTGACAGGGTCATCAACAACACCTGGTTGGCCGGGTGCCTGGGACCTTCAAGGCCAGTAAGAAAGGGAGTAATCGGCCTGGTGCCCAGGACCTTCAAGGCCAGTAAGGAAGGGAGTAATCTGCCTGGTGCCCAGGAATCTTGAGGCCGGTAGGGAGGGAAAGAAGAAATCTGTTTGGTTTGTCTACTTGGTTCACAGGACCTTCAGGGCCTGATAATGAGGGAAAGGGAATGAATATGTGACCCGCTCGGTCACAGAGAATGTCTGCTTGCCTCATAAAATGGCATTAGTTATGCTAACCATATTACCAGGGGTTGGGAGCAGGGGGTACCGGTCACACCCTCCCACCCTTCTCTCAGGTGCATGGGCTAAACACTACATTTTAGAGTCATCTCTCCCTTTCCTATTGAATATTTACTTAGAACATGCAAACTGCAGCAGCCACAGCAGGAGATGTGAAGAGAAAAACCTTTCCTTTGCTCCAGACTGCTCCCCAGTGTGCTGGTCACTTCTCTTTTTCAGGAGCAGGAGAGAAAGCCCAACTCACAGAGAAAAGAACTGATTAAATGTCACTCGCCACTTAGGTGACTGCTGCAAGAATTTCAGTATTTTAATCACAGTGTCCTCTTGAAGGTAAGCACAGCTCCCCAACTCCACATACGTAGCCTCGCTAGCCAACACAAACATTTGCACGTTGCCTAATGTGGATAAAGTTGAATCCAGGGGAATAAAGTTCTGAAGGAGCAGAATATTAACAAAAGACTTCCAAAAAATACAAGGTACCAGTTATATTTGGCCATCAGGTGAAAAAATATTGACCAAAACTAGGAGCACATGATCAATGACCTTGAATCTCTGCCTCATCCATTTTTAATCATCATTTTCCCAAGGAGAGAAGAACCTGGCTGCCTTGAGGTCCTTTCCCATGTACCCAGAGGGGCCTGGGGAGAAAGGAGGTTTGTACTTATCAGGTAGCAGGCCAGGGAGGACAACTGCCTGGCTAACTTCTGTACTCCAGGATACAAACATTTTTGCCTCCTGAAAAGATACCCGAATATGAAAATCTCCAATATTTAATATTGGCCTAAATTTTACCATCCCTTCACCAGGACCTGAGTTCTGCTCTATATCAAATCAATTGAAGCCAATCACAAGGAGTGATTATCTGATAACTAATATCCAAAGCATATTAAGATTCTTTACTAGGGAAAACTTACAGACTTCAGCATTCACATAAACTATCATGAGTGCATTCAGACCAAACCTTATCTGCAAACGAGAGCGTGTATACAATTAAGAGAGAAACATAATGCTTTATGTGGGTACTACCTAGTGGCAAAGGGCTGGGATTTCCATGTATTAATTTTGATGGAAATAATATGCACATTCTGGAAATAAGATCTTGTTAACCAGGTACCCAAATATTTTTTATTTCTTTGGACTTTGTGTTTAAATCCATTAGGCTGTTTCAAACTGCATGCCTAAAACCCGCACTCAAGTGAGGAGGAGTTTCCAAAAACATCTTAATGGTTCTGGAGACTCTGAGTACAACACTGACCAAAGGTTTTTACAGTGGGGAAGCAAATTAGATAGCAAAGGTGGCACAGTCAGAGAGGGACACACGCACACAAGGTAATGCAATGAGGCACGTACAACAAGTCAAATGGTTTCAAGGTCAATGCCACTGCACACCTGTGATTCACCAGAGTCACAGTTCTGGATGCCCAGCAGCTCAGATGCAGTGGTATGAAAATAAGGGAGAAACCACAACTATGTTTTCCAACTGAATCAGGGAAGCCAACAGTGTAATAAGAGAAACCCTGTGTTTTCTGTGTGGCACCCCTAGAATTGGTTGATTTGTCTGGTGCCCTTTGAACTGAAGGGTGAACACCATGTTCTTTTGGGGCCTTTGCGATAAAATGCAAAGGGAATTTCAAGTGGAAAGTACACAAAGAATAAAGCCTCTAGATGAAAATGCCTCCGGATGTGGCAAGATGTTACTTAGCCAAGTAAAAGCACTGCGAGACCATAACTCAAGAGAAAACTAATGCCATCATATTGCAGGCATTTTAATTGAAAAATGTTCCACTTGAAAATTGTTAGACATTAATTTCTATATGCAGTACAATAAACTTTTCAATTATAAAAGGCATAAAAATGATGCTTAACTGTTACAACCAATCAGTCACTTTATTCTGAGCAGGTAGCCCTATGCCCACACTTTGGCATGCTTGCAGCAGCGTCAACTAACCAGCAAAGGGCCCAGAGCTAGACAAAGCGATGTATCAACAAGCTCTCATTGGGGTTTGGAAATGGGAAGGAGCACAGCTGTTGTCCCTAGCCAGGACAAGGAAACCTGCAGGCAGACCAGGTGGTGGGGATCTCACAGCTCTGCTCAGCACCAGTTTCTCACCTCAGATAAATCAGCAAATAGTTTCTCCTAAGACTAGGAATGAAGTCCTGACCATGGTGAAATCAATACCAAAACCTCTGTTAACTGTGCTTGTGCCACTATTTTACTTGGCGCCTCCAGTGATTTACACTACTCCAGAATAGGGTTCTGGATCAATATGTTTATTAATCTCACAAAACATATTACAGAGAGGCTGCTCAAAGTCTTAAGGGACAGCAGTGTGCATTGTGTGGGGGTTATTTCATACCCGCTTCATAATTTCAAACCTATTGTTGATTATCATATGAATATTGCATTAACTTCGGCTTTGGAAAGCTCCTAATAATCATGATTCATGAAGCTGTCAACTAATACTATACCTATTCACTTTTTTAAGACTTACACATCAATAGATTGGAAAAACCCTGGAAAATGAATAAAGGGAGAAGAGCAAGGAAAGAAAAGGAAGAGCTTTGCATCAGCCCTCTGTCATGGGGAGGGCTAGCAGCAATAACGGCAGTCTGTCTCAGGGGGTGGAAAGGCCCTTGGACAGCTATAGGTGGCAGTGTAACATCCTGGGCCAGAGCATCAGTGCAAAGAACTCTTGCACCAAAGAGAGCAGAAAACTAAGAAATTGAACTCCAAACGTAGGAAAGACCCACAGTTTCACCTTAGATTAACAGAAGCGAAGCTCTCTACTGACAGCCTGCCTGGGAGTGATTTGTCATTTAATGACCTTCCCAAGAGAAGCAGGTCCATTAGTGACATATAAACTGTGCAGAACAAGAATACAGTGGATTTTCTTCTGTAATACTGAATTTGAGATCTACCCAAATGTTAGACAGTAAATAAAACGTCTTTGAAAAATAAGCTTCTCTGAATGATTCTTGGCACTGCACAGAAAGACACCCTTCCCAGTGAAGAGGGTGAGAGAAGTCCAACCATCAGATCAGCTCTCCCACAAGCATTTGCAGCTTACCCTGTGGATCCCTACGTGCCCTCTCACAAATAAAGCTATCAGACAGAAAGAAAACACTGTGAAAAAACAAGGGCACACATAAGAAACATTAGTAAAACTCTTGGTTGGGAGGGTATACACTGCTGATAAACACAATCTCATTCTTATTTCTTAAGAATAATGAGAGGACAAAATAAAACACTTTTCTTGTAGGAATAAAGAGTCTTTCTTCATTAGCCAGGTAACAAGAAAACATGACTCTTGTCTGAGCCTCAGAATTACTGAAATCTGGCGAGTTTCATAAAATTCAGTGGATAAGGCTGCCTTGCATCCAGGTGATGGTAGACACTTCTACATTGATTTTGTTCAGGTGTATTTTCCTAAATTGGGTCACCATATAAAGCTTTCTGCAGGCAGAACCTCTCTTTGCTCAGCCCTGGTGCATGTACCATTTGCCCCAAGTCAAGGGAGAGTGGATTGAGTTTGCTGTGGTAAAGGCCATGGTTAACACTTGTCCAGGCCCATTAAAGTGATCCCATTGCAGGCTTCCATGGGGCACACACATTCTTCCACACCCTGCAACAAACTGCATCAAGCTCTCTGCCCTCTTCTACCTGCCCACTTTGTTGTCCCCTTTTTCTGCTATTAAAAATATGCTGGCCTTAGACCAGATGGCATATAAGACCTTAACATCTCTTAGACAAAAAAACCCCCGAAGTATCCCACTTGTGTAAATGGGCATACTCAATGTATTTATCCATTTGAAACAACAAATTTTGAGCACAAAACAACCATGCAGACTCTGGGGTTCTTTTAGAAAAAAATACTACATGAATATACTTTAGTAGAGCTGCACTGCAACTGTCAGTAATAATGGGAAATAGCCAGACTGATAGGTGTGACTTTTTAACCGTTCACTCCAAGTATAGAAGAAAGGATCACAGGGACCCCACAACTTACCTCATATTCCTGTCTTGGGCAAAATGTTCTTCCAGCAGCAAGGGACTGTCCATTTTGTCTGCACAAGAACCTTGAGGTGACTGGTCCATGAACTGTCATCTTCCTCCTAGTCACCTCCAGTCCAAGCAAGCTCAGAAACATCTCAAGTCAAATGTCAACACTGTCAATTCATAATTTGGCTCTGTCAGTTCAGCAACATGTATCTTTCCAAATATAAATAAATGTTTTATAAAGTTTTGCTCTACTCAATTACATATGTACATTTATCTTGCTTATAACCAATAGCTTGCTAATACTCATGTATTGCTTGGAGAGTGTTCCAGGTGGTTAGATTTTCACCCAAACGTGAATCAAAACCTCAGGCAAAACAAGAACTGTCTCTCATACCTTTTACGGATTAACAAATAGTTCTTGCCCTGCTAATGCCATTCTTAATTGGACTACACTGTGAGGAGCAATTAAGACTAAATGGCCACTTGCTGAGAGCTGGTGAAAGAGAACTGCAGCTTGAGACATTCGCATTCTCCAAATAAAGTGCAGTTGCCTTACTTTGGTATTAAAGAAAGAAGCTTAATTTTTTTAATGGCTTAGTATATTAAAAAGGAATGATTCAATTCACAGCAAGGAAAATGGTTTTGGGAGGGATTTTTTTTTTTTTTTTTTGCAAAACCACTTTGTAGATTTAAAGGCTCCTGACTGACAGCACTGAAGGTGGGACTCTCCCATCCCAGAGAGAAGCAGTGACAGCTACAGCTGCAATAACATGCCACCTTTCTGCACTGCCTTGCCTGTAGCTTGCAGAAGCCATCCCAGGGCTAGAAAGAGATTTTCCCATGTAGTCTGTGCCCTGCTAGTCTGTCAGATAAGTACTGTGTGCATGATATAGCAGTGCAAATGAAATCTAAGTAACTATTCACATATCTTGGGGAGGTTCAGACTTGACATTAGGAAGCATTTCTTTACTGAGAGGGTGGTCAAACACTAGAACAGGCTTCCTAGAGAGGTGGTTGATGCCCCAAGCCTGTCAGTGTTTAAGAGGCATTTGGACAACGCCCTTAATAATATGCTTTAACTTATGGTCAGGCAGTTGGACTAGATGATGCTTGTAGATCCCTTCCAACTGAACTATTCTATTCTATTCTATTCTATTCTATTCTATTCTATTCTATTCTATTCTATTCTATTCTATCTTCTTAAATAATCCTGAAGAGCCTGTTAGCCTATGGAATGTCCTCCCTCTTCAGATATAGCCCAGTGTGAGCCATACCTGCTGCCTCTCCTCTATGGTGATTAAAATAAGTGCCACCTGTAGTGAGCTGCAACCATCTTGAGAAGGATCATAGGCCCTTATTTGAGAGAAAAGGTCACATTCACTCCACTGACTGACAACAGAGGAAGGAATTTGCTGTAGTTACAGCAAAGTATATATCCCAGAATGATTAAACCTGAGGAGGACCACTGTCCCTCACAGTTGGCGGTCTGCTGCCTTTCGTTCATGCTAAAGTTGGGATTCTGACAGAGTTTCCCAAACAGTTTCACCTTCTACGCCCCCCTCCCCCCACCCCTGCTTGCATCCTCCCTGCGCTGATGCTAAGCCAGCTGCATGTCACCCAGCTGCCTGCATCCCTTGGGTGCTGCTGAAAAGCCAGTGCCCGGTCACCTTGTCTGTGGTTTAGCCACCACAGGCCACAGCAGGGCCATCAGCTGCTGGTGTCTCAGCTCTACCTGAAAGGGTTTTCTCACCAGAAGCCTTCTGCAATCATCTCTGACCGGGAACAAATCCCCTTGTGGGAGCCAGGCTCAGCACAAACTGGCTGGACTAAGTTGTGGGAAGAGTGAAAAAGGCAGCCTTTGGTCTCAGCTGCTTGGTCTAACCCCAGATGGAAAAAAAGCTCAAGAGGATATGCATTTTTCCAGGAGGGAAGCCTATATTTATAAGGGTGGATAAAGAGCGTTTGACCAAGGTTTCGGCTGCAACCTCTACATATGTTTCTAAACTCTGAATTACGAGACTCCCCCACTGGCTCCGACAGAAGAGCTCTCCTAGGTTTTCTAGGAAAGCCAATTGTTCTTCCGACAGATCCTTACTGAAATGAGGTCCCTGCAACTCCCATTGCTCACATCACTTCCATACAGACTTTAAAAGCCTGAATGCCTAAGGATTTGTCTAAACTAGTTTTATATCACACATCAGGAATTTTTGGTGTGGGTTTTTCTTTGTCTGAAACATTTGGAAATAGGAAATGTATCAGTTCACAATGTTATCTATATGCGCATTTACATCCTTTTTACTTTCTATGTATGTCAATTCTCTCCCTCCACAGAGACCATGATCTGAACTCCCTTTATCCACCATTGCAGGCAGTCTCAGTATCATTAGCATCATTTCATCCCAGCGTATCATCTATCTAGTGACTTAACCTGATGAGATGACACTAGCAAACTTTAGTATTTCATTTTTCCATTCCCAAAAAGATACTTCTTTTCAATTTAGGTACTACCTGACAAAAATATTGCTGAACACCTGCAAGAGATAAACCAACCTTAATTCAATTTATTTTTGAAGGTGCTAAGGACCATGTTTTTCTGCTACTCATGCAGCTTATAGCTCAGAATTCTGCACAATTTAAATGAGAAGCAAGTTGTTTGACTTGGTTGTGGGAGTGGTATAAACAAATGTAGTCTGCCCTTCACTGACAATTGTGTGCCTTGGAGAGCTCAGTGCTTACCTGAGGGAGGAGGGAGCACAAGTGTCTCAAAGAAGCCAGGTATAAATCAGTAGCAACGGAGAAAGGAGCTGCTTCACTGTGCATTCCTCTGAAAGACTTGTGCATCTGAGGCAAGTCAAGGCAAAATAAAAGGAACCAAAAAGAAAGCCACTTCTGACAGTAAATGATCCACACTGGAGCTAGAATCCAAAACAGACTCTATAATCTGCTGCTCTGACTCACAGACTAGATGTAGCTAATTGGCACAGCTCTTTAATTAGCACAAAACTGCCATCTCTGCAGACGGTGGGGGAGGATGCACAACATGCCGGCATGGAGCACAGCACATGTCAAGCACCCGACCAAGTGATGGGCAGGGTGGGGAGCCCTCTCCTTCCATAACAATGCCCTGGCTGAGCAAGCAGCAGGTTGCTCTTGGCTGAAGAGCAACACTGAAGGCCAAAGAGGGGAAAATATGAAAGCTATGGAGCTTCTTTAACATGCAGAGGGTCGAGCAGCTGAGCAGCCAACATGCTTCTCTCTAGGCCATACCCTAAGGAGGTTTTCCCTGGAGGGCTGAGAACAGGAAAGTTGTCATGCAAGTGGTTGCTCAGACTTAATACCCCTTAATACAAAGGGAAGAGGCTGATGCTTCACTTAATGTGTTTTCATGTACATTCTCCATTTGCATTCAGTGGTGCAAACCATGCACGCCCTGGGACAGGTCAGTATTTTCACCTCTGGCCCACAGAGTTCGTTGGCACTTCAGTATTGCCATATGCAAACAGTTGTTCTGACCACAGACCAAACATCTTTGACTAAAGGTTTTTACTAAACAATTCATTAAGTAGTGAGCAACCTCTCCTAAGAATAACATAACATGATATAGATAAGGCAGCAATTGTTTCCTAGCTACCAAAGGAGCCTTAAGCAGGCAAATCAGCAATTTTTCTTTTTTGAGTTTTTAGGCTGAGGAGAAATTTCCTGAAAAGAATCCATCCTTTGTTTGCAGAATACTTCTGAGGTTACATTTGCAGAAGCAGTTATGTATCTCAGTATGTTCTGTTGTCCAAAGGGATCCATCCAAAGTGTCTTCTGTCACCGTCCCTTTTCATGCTCACTACTCAGCCTGCAGCTACTGAAGCTAAAGGGTCTCCTGATACTTATGGCAATGCATAAGGATGCAGAACAGCAACACTCCTGGTGTGACAGGGCCTCAGTCTGAGCCCAGTCATGCTGCAGAAAAGCCAGTGGGATAACTCTAGTCTAGTTAGGTTATCCCAGGTGTCTCTTCCTCTTAGGAACAAGACACAGACACACACATAACACATATCTCATAGGCCAAATTCTGTTCTCTGTTACCAGTATCAAACTGGAATAACTCCAGTTAAGCCAGCCTTTGACATTTATTCTGGACTGATGTTGCTGCATGAGAATAGAACTTGGCCCTTAATATAACGTATACTTTTATATAGAGGATGATAGATGTAAAAAATGTAAATTTATTTGCTGGAGAGAGCTGTACTGTCCTTGAAGACGCTAGGAAGACCCTAGGAAAGCTTCAGGTTAAGATAAAGTTTAAAATGAGATGAGACCTTCTCCCTCCTCCTGGGAAGAGTGACTACGTATAATTACAGTTCCATGACCGTGTTAGGCCCAAATAGTTTCCAATATTTGCAAGTCTATGTGCCATCAGTGTAAGGAGACTTTTATAAATCAAATGCCAGTCTTTGTAGCTTGTCCTGGCATTTCTAAGATGAGACATACAGTTATGCTTCACCAGCCTTTATCCAGAAGAGCTAATGCTACTAAGTTAACAATATGGCTCTAAGTTTTTCGTTAATTTTCCAATCCACCTTGCCTTAGCGGGCAATGTAGATATGAAGTTCAAAATTTGCATGGAAAGGAAAAGCCTGTTAGGAAGTTAGCAATTAATGACATAGAGCAACACAGCTAGCAGCAAGCTTTTAGGGCTGTAACATAATTACTGTAATTATGTGAGCTGTCTACAAATATATATATGCACAGACAGATCCCAATGGATTGAGCTGACGGGGGTTTTTTTAACTTTGGAAGATTCTTGGCTGAAAAAACTCCTCTCTCTCTCTTCCTGCAGTCCTATACACGCATATACCTCCCAGGCCCTATATGTGTCATCCCATTTATGTCATTGAGGCTACCCATGTGTGTAGGGATGGAAGGGTGTTTGTGTGAGGATCTGTGCAAATGCAACCCAAGCAAGCAGACTTGGTTTTGTTTCTAATTCCTCATACCCATAGCCTGGAAGGGTAGATACTGATAAAAGGACCTGCAGCTGCACAAGGGGATGCATGAGAAAATTCAGCAGTTTTCCATAATTTGAACAGCTTGGGATCCTGTCCCTTATCTTGAAGGGTTCAGGTGACTCTGACCAGATCCTGAGAAGGGAAAACAAGGCTCAGGGGCATAGGAAGGTGCTGGTTAGTGATAGGCTCCTTCAGAACCAGCGCCAGGTCAGGCTGTTTCAGCATTTCCCCAGTACTCGCTTCCTAGCCAGGAACCAGTGTTCAGATGTGTTTCTTCATAGTCTCTTGAAATGTTCACTGTGCTCCCACACCCTAGACCATATGGTACTTATTAAGCTGTTTTTGTAATAAATATGCAGTCTGAGTTATCAGTCATACAACAATGTGTCTCAATTTTGACATCAGCAGAGTTACCTGGCATAAAACCAGTGTGATGCAAGGGAGAATAATATCTTTTTCACTGGCATATTGTTGAGGATTGTGCAGATTTTTTAAGCCTCATGATAATAAGATGGCAAAACTACAGACATAATTCCTTGCTTGTCTGAGAACGGTAAAAAATGTAGATTGTCTAGGTAAAAAATTAACTATTTCACATAGCTTAAAATAGAAAAATCTCTTTTGGGTCCATTACATATTCCTTGTTAATGTTTTATAATTTTTGTTCTGCATTTTAAAAAAATTGACATCTCGGGGTGGGCTAACTCTACAAATGTCACTTCCCGGGTGGGCTTGTCCTTATGCAATTAGAAATAAATCCCAGAACATCCAGAACAGATGGGACTGCTGCACAGAACAAAATCTCCTTCTTTACTCTCATTTTTCCCACCCAAATTCTGTTTCACACAGAAGATATTTAAACTATGGAATCAAATTAGAGTTAATCAGCCAGAGCATTTTGTAACTAATAAAAGGGTCATATCCCATGTGGAATGGTGGAATTTTACAATCCATCACCAAGCCTGTGGCTTTTTCACCGGTTTATCTGGGTCAAACTCTGTTTTCTATGGGAGCAGAGTAAGTGAGGAATAAATCCATTCAAACAGACAGAGTTACTCCATATTTATATGGAGGTAATAGCAAATCTACTACAGAAATAGGTACAGAGCCTTTGTTTCGAGTAGCAGATGCAGAGTCTAGACAAGTCTAGTGCTGTGACAGCCCATTACGAAGCACTGTGGAGGGGCTTGACCCTGCTGCTCAGGCTGGGTCCCCTCTGAATACTCCTGCTGGCGTCACTGCGTCATTACTGTGTCATTACTTCTGCTGGCCTCCTGCTCTGCAGCAGCAACAGGAGGTGAGGACATGGCAACTCCCTTTGCTAAAACAAAGTCCCTCTAAAGCCCTAGGAAGAAGCAAGAAGAAAAGAGGAGCTTCCCTTGCTCCAAGTTTCCCATGCGAGCTGTACTGGGGGTCTCACTTCCCTCCCAGCATCTGTGGAGAATTATATCTCATTTGCTCGCTCTCTCAGAGGTTCCTCCTTCAACCCTGTTTTCTCTTCTTTTTAGCTCTCCTGAGCAGGTATGAAGAGTGATATGTCTGCTGGTGGTGATAAAAAGCAACATCACTGCTGGCTTCCCTAAAGTGGAGCCCTGCCAATGTTGATCACTGTTACAGAGACTAACCTATCTATCATCTCAGCTGTCCACAGAATCTTCCTTGGGGTTTTAGCCATGCTATGGACAATCAGTCCAAAGATGCTGAGCCCTTGAAGTTTCCTCAGACGCTGCTACAATTCTTGACCTGACAAGCAACCCTGGGATTTAACCGCAGTCTTGGAGAGCCAAATGCTGCGTACTCTCTCCCAGATGCTTCCAAGGGACTTGCAGAGGCAGTAATCACATATCCCACAGCTTTTGTAAAGGAACAATGAAGAAGCTCAGATGATGGGAGTGAAAAATATTTGAGAAGGGATTCAAAAGCCTTTGAAAAATATTAAGGCAGAACCCATCTGGTAAATCTCCAGACTACTGAGTATTAAATTGGCATGCACTTTGTTTGTTTATCCTTTTACCTTGCATTGTACAGACCACCCTTTTCTGGATGCGTACAGAGGAAAACCACCCCACCACTTTGCAGTGATTCTCTTCCGGTTGTTTGTTGGGCTTTGACTAGATTCTAAGCAGAAGTAAATCAGTGGAGCTATTTTGCAATGTTTATTTTAAAACATTCTGTTCTTGTATGTAAAACAGTTGGGAATTACAGTAAATTGGCATTACTTAAATGCTGTCTTCACACTTCTCCCAAGACTGGTAAGTCTAAAATATTCTACCTGAGTTGTTTTGTGGCATAGCTGTGGTAATTGCCCAAGCATGAAGATACACATATTTTTTTTTGTGCAGGGATGACACCGTAAATTATTCTTTAGCTTATGGGGAAGCAAAAAGCACCTGTTTGGTAAATAACCATTTTTATACCTATCTTTCAGATAAATAAACTGAAAAATAAACTGCTGCACAAATGGGTTCAGTGATGACAGAATTATTGAACAGTTAATCCACGGTGTGAATGAGACCAAAGCTGTAGATGGCATTGTCCCTCACATTTCAAAGTCATTCTGCTTATTCACAGAATGATTTTCTCTAAAAGATTCTGATTTCTAATAACAAGATAGCATTAGTTCAAATCAAACAAGAAGAAAAAAAAAGCCCTATCACATCAGTTTATATTTAAAATGCAATGTTATACATAAATATGTATAAAGCCAACAAAGCAGCTGCATTTTATGCAAGAGAGGTGAAGGAAGTTATTAGAGAACTGTTGTTCTGATGTACTAAATTTCTCAGTATGTTCAGAGTACTTTTCAAATGGATAGAGATATTTTCTTTAATTACTAAAATACTGTACAAATTTATATAGTGCCCATCATTTTCATGAATTGTCTTACTACATTTAAGGGGTACTCTGACAAATTTAAGATCCTAGTTTTAAAATATTTCCAGAATATCTTTTATTTTTAAAACCAACAGGATTTTAAAATCAAATTTATTTTCTCTCCTGACATGTTATGTAGATTTTTGCTGTGTCTACCACCTGGCCACTGCAAACAGCCCTGTCAGTCTCATGGCTGTGCCTGGAATTCTGATGCACCAGGAAAATGCTGCACAACTGGCAGTTGTATTTGTTTCTGCAAATTCCTTGCCTGAATACAAATCTAATTATTTGGAGTAAAATACACTATAGTACTCCCTAAGTTCGAGGGGGGGGGGTGTCATTTTTCCAAGCGTAATTCTATGGCTTTTACATTGGGATCATTGCTGCTCCTGGTATGCTAATAACGTAGCAGTAAACCTGCATATGGCTGTGCTCATTTCCTGCAAGAAATAACAGGGCTCTTTCCAGTAAACGCTGACATTTGGTGGCTGTAAAATGAAATGGCCTACATCAAGCTCCTAGCAAACAAGTGTCCATCCCATATAACCACCAGCAATGCTGACATGGGTCTTCTTCAGCTGTTTCAGAAAGGCCAGAGAAACCAAGTAACGTCCTGCTCCTCCTCCAGTGGGACCCTCCTGCACGGACACCCCTGCTTCCCTTCAGCGTCACCATCACTGAGCAAAAAGTCAGGAAGTGAAAGGAGGTTTAAGACAGCTTCAGGAGAGGTTTTAACACAAAACTGAATGCTTAAGGTTCCCCTGGTTTAGATGTGTAAAACGGGAGATAAATAGGTGTATTAAAGCATGTCAGTGTTAACTTCAGTGAAAACATAGCAGAACCAGTGAGAAATCTAGAGACAGAGAAGTTCTGCTCTTTCTCTGGATGTTTTAGTGCCTGCGGTGAGGTGACTCGTATTGAGCTGTGGTGGGGGAGACCCCGGCCCCCTGAGGAACGCTGAGTTTTGTCTCCTGCTCCAATGCATAGAGTTTTGGTATTTACCCAAGCAGAAATTGCTTATGTGTAATACTAACATTGGAAAAGACAAAATATGGAAAAAATGTACAGATTGAGGGCAGAACTTTCCTTTTGAGAAAAAAAAAAGCCTTAGAAACAAATATCTTTATTGTTGTGCATTCATGGGGCACAGACCATCACAATAAAAATGATTTGGTGTGGTCTGACCAGTCTCCTTTGGGAACACCCCTGTACCTTCCTCAGGCCCCTCCCTCGGAGGCCCTTACGGTGCCCACCAGCCACTTCAGTTGTCAGAAGTTCATGGGCTTTTGTGCTCAACATCCCCCAGGCTGACCTGTGTGGAGGAGCCATCCCGCCAAAGTCGTGGGATGAGGTTCCAGCACCTTTGTGCTTGAGGTTGTTTTATACAGAACAGGTGATAACTTCCTGCTCTTCCCATTCAGGACTAGCTCTGCTGAAGACTACAGGTATTAATTATAGATGCATGTTCAGTTCTCTTTACGGCAATGACACACAGCTGAGTTTTTGTCACAGGTTGTGACCACACTGGAGGCAGCTCCCATGTGGCAGCAATTCAGCTAATGGGAACCCCACCTGTGGTCCTGTCACAGGCACAGAGCATCCAGTTAGAACCCTTTGGTTACTTTCACATTCAAACAAAGTTTCCACAGAAATTTTACTCAAAAAACACTCTATGGCAGAACTGAGGAGAGTATAACGATAATGGTAATTATCCAACTGCAAACAGAAACTGTTAAAGCAGCATCTGGTGTGGTAGCTTTTTAGTTTAAAAGCATATTCCAATTACTTAAATTTTGTGTTAGCGTGATTCCAGAAAAATTACACAAATTAGAGCAATTTTTCCAAGCTGTGCTTCCTAAAAAGGTGAAGTAATTACACAAGCATCTAAGCTAAATTTCTTCTCTTCACAAACTGAAATCATGTATAGGACATGGGCCTTCTCTAGCGGGCAGAGAAACGAAAGAGGATGAAGTGAAGAAGACTCCTGGATAAATTAGGAGAATAGGAAGAGGAGCGATACAGGGAGGAGAAGCAGAGACCAGAAGGGGAAAATGCAGAAGAGCAGGAAGGACCCAAAGAGGGAAGGGGAGGAAGAGAAGTGAGAGGGAAGGCATGTCTTCCTCCATCTTTAAAAATTCTGGAGAAAATATTTCCTTGAAGAGAGTGTGAGCTTAACCTGAGAGATCAAATCCTGTGTTGCAGCAGGACAGTTTTAGATTTACAATAAGAAGTGAATACCTGGTGCTCCCTTCCCCTAAAATCTCTGCACCTCATAAATTCAAGCTGTCTCAGAATGGCCATGCTTGCATTGCCCACAGAGGATAAACAAGCTCTTTCTAAACAGACTACCTGGCTTGTGTCTTACATTGTGCAGGGTATGATATCATTAATATTTATAAACCTTCTGCTATGCAGAATATCCCCAAATCCTTTATGATGGGTATAATTTATAAACTGAAGTGGAGAAGTGGAAGGGGTACAAAGGAAAATGTGAAGGTAGTGCTCTTGACTTTCAGTTAACAGTATTAATGTTGTTGAAGAAAACAAAATCCCTCCAGATCTGTACCAGTATAATTGAGGGCAGCACTTGACCCTGTGCTATACTCACCTTCTCACATTTAAGAGGGCACCTTGCTCTTCTCCAGCTGTAACTTTTGTGATCGTAAATTCTAACAGAAGTGGCCCAATGACTTTGGAGGATATTTTCCGGTCCAAGAGGGTAGCACGCAAGAAAAGCAAATTGGAAATTGAAACTCAGTTAGGGGACAGAGAAAAGGGAGGCAGGCTTGCGTTGGAGGTAAGAGGGGACAGAGCCATTGACAACCCAGTTAATGAGAGGCAGCTCAGTTCCACCAAGCTTCTGGAGCTGGTTTGAAAATTCATAGGTACCCTGAAAAGAGAAAAGGAAAAAACACGCTTGGCATTTCAGAGAGAGAAATATTATTCCTGCATCACGCTGACTGGACCCAGAGACTACCTGTACCTGGCAGAGGTCAAGGACAACATAGCCATGATACTTCTGCTCTCCCCCGAATCTGGAATTAAATCAGTTGTATACACTGCAATGCAGCCAACAGTGAAATTACTTCCAGTTAGGTTGCTGCTATTTTTGCTAATAGCGGTTAGAGTTTAGCTGTCTTTTTTCTCCAGAAGAATCAGTGTAAAGAGGGGGAAGATAATACACTGATGAAAATTACTGTTTCTGTTCAACATCCTATACTCAGTAGGTTTTGCTAGGCTTCTCTAAATATAGAAGTGCGTACTTGGTGGTGGATGCTGCGCGCTCTGTTCAGATTCACAGCGCTGCACGGGAACGGTGTCCTTCTCAAATGCCCTGTGTGCAAATCACTTTCACAGCCTTCCTCGACCTCAGCTGCATCAGTTTCTTTTTCTTTAATTAGTGAAACAAAAGTGCAACAGGGAATTCATTTCCACTGGCTATGTTCTTCTTCTTTATTCATGCATTTTTCAATTTTAAGCACACAAGTAAATAGGACTCAGACAGACTTGAGTAATTAAAGTGACAGAAGATCTGAGAATTTTTTTTCTGATGAACACAGTTTCCTCCAAAAACACCAGTTCACTGAACCTAACTTTCTTCAAAACATCTTGGGTTGGCCCTTTTGCTGACCCCCAAAGCCAGATTCAGTATTTCTAGCAGCTCTTGTCAGGAGACCTGGAGCGGTGCAGGTGTCCCCGTGAGGTGCAGGGCTGGTCCAGGAGCCAGGGTCCCAGCCCTGTAGCAAGTGCTGCTGCTGCTGGCCTGTCCATCCCCGGCGAGGGATGCCAGAGGTGCCGAGTACCTCTCGGCAGCACCTCCTGGCCCTGCCCCAGAGCCACGGATGATTTCCAGAGCCCCTGTCCACAGCAAAGCTGACAGAGACAGTCATTTCAATGGCAGGCTGCTGAGTTGAAGGAGCCTCAGGTTCACATGACATTTGGGTCGGAGAAAGGTTTCCACCAAAAATAAGGAAAACAACTGCAAATCCATAAAGCTGAACACCTGGTTTCAGAGCAGTTCTTGTATCTTTCCAAGGTATGGAAATTGCACTCTCTGATCTAGCTGTGATCTTCGACTTGAAGAGACTAAGGGCAATCTTATATCCACGTGCAAATACTTATGGCCCCGATCCTGCAATTTGTAACGCTCAGGCAGACTGCTGTGCTCAAGTGGAGCACCATTAACTTTAACGTGGATTCCAGCCATGCATTTTAAATTGCCATATCAGAGGCTGAAATTATATGCACTCAGGGGCAGGTGTTGTCTACTGCATCTTCTACAATACTGAGCAGATTGTGAGCATTTAACAAAGGATAATAAAAGCATTCAAATATCATCATCATAATAATAACAACAACAGTAATAATGATGATGAAAAAAGAATAGATTATAATGCTGTCTACAACATTTTTTCAATTTTCACAGAATCACAGAATCATATAGGTTGGAAAAGACCTTTAAGATCATCGAGTCCAACCGTAAACCTAACATTACCAAGACCACTACTACACCATGTCCATAAGTACCTCATCCAAACGTCTTATAAATACCTCCAGGGATGGCGACTCAACCACTTCCCTGGGCAGCCTGTTCCAATGCTTGATAACCCTTTCAGTGAAGACATTTTTCCTAATATCCAATCTAAACCTCCCCTGGCACAACTTGAGGCTGTTTCCTCTTGTCCCATCACTTGTTCCTTGGGAAAAGAGACAGACACCCACCTCTCTACAACCCTCTTTCAGGTAGTTGTAGAGAGCAATAAGGTCTTCCCTCAGCCTCCTTTTCTCCAGGCTAAACAACCCCAGTTCCCTCAGCCACTCCTCATAAGACTTCTGCTCTAGACCCTTCACCAGCTTTGTTGCCCTTCTCTGGACATGCTCCAGCACCTCAATGTCTCTCTTGTAGTGAGGGACCCAAAATGGAACACAGTATTCGAGGTGCGGCCTCACCAGTGCCAAGTACAAAGGGACAATCACTTCCCTAGTCCTGCTGGCCTCACTGTTTCTGATACAAGCCAGGATGCTATCGGCCTTCTTGGCCACCTGGGCACACTGCTGGCTCATATTCAGCTGGCTGTCAACCAACACCCCCAGGTCCTTTTCTGCCAGGCAGCTTTCCAGCCACTCTTCCCCAAGCCTGTAGCATTGCATGGGGTTGTTGTGGCCCAAGTGCAGGACCTTGCACTTGGCCTTGTTGAACCTCATACAATTGACCTCAGCCCATTGATCCAGCCTGTCCAGGTCCCTCTGTAGAGCCTTCCTCCCCTCAAGCAGATCAACACTCCCGCACAACTTGGTGTCGTCTGCAAACTTACTGAGGGTGCACTCAATCCCTTCATCCAGATCATTGATAAAGATATTAAACAGGACTGGCCCCAACACAGAGCCCTGGGGAACACCACTTGTGACCGGCTGCCAACTGGAGTAAACTCCATTCACCACCACTCTTTGGGCCCGGCCATCCAGCCAGTTTTTTACCCAGCGAAGAGTACACCTGTCCAAGCCATGAGCAGCCAGTTTCTCCAGGAGATTGCTGGAGAATTTTCTTCAAGAACAAAAAACATAGCAGCTTGGACTGGAGTAAACTAACATTTGTGAGCCACAGTACAGCAAGTTGAGCCCAGTTTGAGAACATTCTGCCAGGAATATTGGATTATTTTGCCGATTATGAAATGATTTTGTACAGAGTTGTTTAAATAAAAAAAACATTTTTATTCCTCATGCAGCTCTCAAATTGTGATTCATAGATGAGCGATGGCCCACACAGGTCCTTTTTCAGAGGCGGAGGGAGTCTTCTCAGAATCATCAAATTCATAGCTCTCCTTCGCACCTAAGCCACCAGGGGCTCTGGATCAACTTTGCCCAAACCCCAGGGGCACGTGGGCTACCCTGGGTCAAATCCCTTTTCTAAACAATTGAGAAGCAAGAATTTGGAGCCATACCCCTCTGTCGTTAACCATCCTCGCTATTAAAATCAGAGAGTAATTTGAATTAAAATTGGATTCAGCATAACCATATCTTTGTATTAGGTCTTTCTCTGGGAAACTTAAGGGACCTATAATATTCTATATTTTCTTCCCTGGAGGCATCTGTACATTAAAACCAAGTCATTTTTCACTATTGATTTTGGTAAGATAAATAGCTCAAGCTCTTGAAGTTTCTCACTTGTCCTGGTTTCAGCTGGGATAGAGTTAATTTTCTTCCTAGTAGCTGGTATAGTGCTGGGTTTTGGATTTTAGTATGAGAATAATAGTGATAACACGCTGATGTTTTAGCTGTTGCTAAGTAATGCTTACACTAGTCAAGGACTTTTCAGCTTCCCCTGCTCTGCCATGTGCACAAGAAATGGGAGGGGGCACAGCCAGGATAGTTGATCCAAACTGGCCAAAGGGCTATTCCATACCATATGATGTCATGCTCACTATATAAACTGGGGGGAGTTGGCCGGGGGGTAGTGATCGCTGCTCAGGGACTGGCTGGGCATTGGTCGGCGGGTGGTGAGCAGTTGTATCACTGTTTTTTTTTTTCCCTTGGGTTTTGTTCCTCTCTCGCTCTCTTGTTGTTTTCCTTCTCATTACAATTTATTATTATTATTATTATTATTTTGTTCCAATTATTAAACTGTTCTTATCTCAACCCACAAGTTTTTCTTACTTGTGCTCTTCCAATTCTCTGCCCCATCCCACCGGGGTGGGAGGGTGAGCGAGCAGCTGTGTGGTGCTTAGTTGCTGACTGGGGCTAAACCACAACACACTGTACAACATTTCCTCTAAGCATTTTCTGGACCCGTTTCCATATCCAGTTTGCCAATGCTCTTCTCAAATGGATGCAACCAGACCTCCACACAGCCCCAGCACTGCCACAGTCCCGGTTAGGTTTATCTTCTTGCTCCTATCTGCTACTCCCACACCTGCATGTAAGAAACAGCTCAGGGTAAGAGACCTCTTTTTGTGACTGTCCTGGCCACAGTTCTATTTAGCATTCTAATTATTTTGCCTTCCACAAATTTTAGATCACTGTAATGCTACACTTACCTCCAATTCACTCCAATTCATTGAATACATTAGGTATAATCCTGATTCCTGAACAATTGCCCTAGAAAATTTTCCATGAAGGGAAGATCCAGAAACTTGTGGAGATCTGCTTCTTTCTTAAATAGCCGTGTCTTTAAGAGAAGAACTGCTGTTTTTCAAAGCTGATCTTAAACTAATAGTGATTTTTTCTGATAAAGATATCTAGAAAAGATCCATAAATTTGTGACCTCCAGTCTGGATGAAAGTAATGTACTTACCCTTGGGCTTCAGGAGAATATTGCTTAGAAATATAAACTAAGACAAAATGGAAAAATCCCCTTTGGCCTGATCTAGAGTTTAAATCCAAAGAAATCTTTCCTTCTCCATCAATACATTTTAGATTATACATTTACTGGCACTGCTAATAGGGATTATGTCAAGTCTTCCAGACCAATTAAAATTTGAAATCCTGGAAGATCACTTTTCTAACCATGTCCTATCACTGCAGATTGTGATACCTTACAAGAGACTCTAGATATGATTGCATTAGGTGTTTCTCAAGTGTGGGATGTAAAGGGCTTCATAAGTCATTATGAAATACGATACGTGACTTAAACCTCTTAATATTTGACCTGGAATTTCTATTCCCCACTTGGGCCCTGGGGGTGGGCGTGAGGAGTTATATGGAAAGAAATGAGTTATAATTTTTTAAAAAACATAGGAAATGCTGTCAAGATTTCATATTCTTGGCAAAGACCATGACTCAGGAAGCCACTTCCCCAAGGATATGACAAGTGCCAGTGCTGCTCGCCCTGGGGCAGCTCCCTCCAGCCACTCAAATTTTTGCTTCAGAGAGGGCACATGATCTCCGGGCTTGTTTTTATTCTTGCTGAGAGCTTTAACCTCAGGTTGCCCACCAGTTTATGTTTTTGCAGCTTTTGTGAAAGCAAGGTGTATTCTGTGAAGCTGTTAATTGCTGGCTGGTTAGTATTAATGTGTTTGCTACATAACAGTTGTTATAAATGTGAGAATGAACACCTTTTTTCTAAACTATCTGTAAATAGGGATAGATAAATGGGGGGGGTCCTGAACCAGGGAAACCTCAGGGGAGCAGAGAGACTCACCAGGAGCCTGCAGCTCGCAGGAGAGTGGCTGATGAGACCTGGGCGGGGCCAGGAGCAACCGAGGCCAAGCCCTCACACCTATAAAAGAAACCCTTAGGGAGAGCTACTGATCAGGGCGTGGCGCGTCAGTTTGCGTGGAAGGGCGCGCAGGAAGGGTGCTGTAGCTCTGCCAGCTTGATCAGGGAGCAAGGGTATCTATCTGGAAGAAGGCCATGGCCTCTCTGAACTCTGCATCCGCCACGACTGACTCAGCTTCCCAGACAGATCTCCAAAGGGGACATGCTGCCACCCAGGTGTCAGGCTGCAGGGTGTACCCTGCTCTTATGCCAGTACTGGACGGCAGTAGTGAGTGCACCTGTGGGAGGTGCGCCCAGGTAGAGGAACTCCTCCACTTAGTGGCAGAGCTCCGAGAGGAAGTGAGTAGGTTGAGGAGTATCAGGGAGTCTGAGAAGGAGATAGACTACTGGAACCGCACCCTACCTTCCCTGGGACAGACCTGTCAGGCAGATAGGACACATGATACAGAGGACTGCCTATCCTCTCTCCATCCAGCAGAATGCAGTGACTTAAGGGATAGGGGGGATGGCGACAAGTTCCTGCCCGGCGCGACAGGCGCATCTCCTCCATGACTACCTCACCTTACCAGGTACTGTTGCATAATAGGTACGAAGCTCTGCAAGTGGAACCAAACAATGATGAGGACAATGGGCCATCTAGGTTAGAGGTGTCACCAATGTTAAGTCGGCCTATACCCTGCGTCAAAACCACTTACATTAAGAAAAAAAGATGGGTTACTGTCATAGGAGTCTCCCTTCTGAAGGGAACAGAAGGTCCAATATGGTGACCTGACCCAATTCTTAGGGAAGTCTGCTGCCTCCCTGGGGACCGGGTAAAAGATGTGAAGAGAAAACTTCCTACCCTGTTACGGCCCTTGGATTATTATCCATTATTGCTTTTTCATGTAGGCAGCGACGAAGTTGCAACTAGAAGTCCAAGGGCAATCAAAAGAGACTTCAGGGTCTTGGGATGACTGGTTAAGGGATCAGGAGCACAAGCAGTGTTCTCCTCTATCCTTCCAGTTGAAGGGAATGATGAGGGAAGAAACAGTAAGAGCCAGCTGATCAATACCTGGCTCCAAGCCTGGTGACACTGGCAGAATTTTGGGTTTTTTGATCATGGGTCGGTCTACACAACACAAGGCCTGTTGACAACAGACGGGGTACACCTGTCTCAAAGGGGGAAAAGGATCTTTGCACAAGAGTTAGCAGGGCTCATTGAAAGAGCTTTAAACTAGATTTGAAGGGGGAAAAGGATAAAACCAGGCTTGCTAGAGATAAGCCTGGGGGCGGCATGCCAGTGTTTGAGGGATGGTGTGCTAATGAGGTCCTTCGGTCTGCTCCACGATGTGCTGAGTACACTGGAGTACATTTGAAATGTCTCTGTACTAATGCGCGCAGCGCCTTAGCCATCTCAGTTGGGGTAGGGGATGGAGATCCATGCGGCAGCAAAGACGCAAGGGTTATGGATGTGTTAGAAACCACAGAAGCACCTGAGAACAGTCACACAGGAATTAGGGCTTCTCCCACAGAAAAGGTGGCAGGATCAATGGCCCAACTGAAGTGCATCTACACCACTGCACGCAGCATGGGCAACAAACAGGAGGAGCTGGAAGCCATTGTGCAGCAGGAAAACTATGATATAGTTGCCATCACGGAAACATGGTGGGATGACTCACACAACTGGAGTGCTGCAATGGATGGCTATAAACTCTTCAGAAGGGACAGGCAAGGAAGGAGAGGCGGTGGGGTAGCCCTGTATGTTAGGGAGTGTTTTGATTGTCTAGACCTTGATGATGGTGATGAAAGGGTCAAGTGTTTATGGGTAAGAATCAGGGGAAAGGCCAACAAGGCAGATATCACGGTGGGAGTCTGTTATAGACCACCCAACCAGGATGAAGAGGCAGACGAACTATTCTATAAGCAGCTGGGAGAAGTCTCACAATCGCTAGCCCTTGTTCTTGTGGGGGACTTCAACCTACTGGATGTCTGCTGGAAATACAATCCAGTGGAGAGGAAACAGTCTAGGAGGTTCCTGGAGTGTGTGGCAGATGATAACTTCCTGACACAGCTGGTGAGTGAGCCAACTAGGGAAGGCACCCCGCTGGACCTGTTGTTTGTGAACAGAGAAGGACTTGTGGGTGATGTGATGGAGGCCGTCTTGGGCATAGTGATCATGAAATGATAGAGTTTTCAATTCACAGAGAAATAAGGAGGGGGGTTAGCAGAACTGCTACCTTGGACTTCTGGAGGGCAGACTTTGGCCTGTTTAGGAGACTGGTTAACAGAGTCCCTTGGGAGGCAGTCCTGAAGGGCAAAGGAGTCCAGGAAGGCTGGACATTCTTCAAGAAGGAAATCTTAAAGGCACAGAAGCAGGCCGTCCCCATGTTCTGAAAGACGAGCTGGCAGGGAAGAATACTGGCCTGGCTGAACAGAGAGCTTTGGCTGGAACTCAGGAAAAAAAGAGAGTTTATGACCTTTGGAAGAAGGGGCAGGCAACTCAGGAGGACTACAAAGATGTCGTGAGGCTATGCAGGGAGAAAATGAGAAGGGCCAAAGCCCAACTAGAACTTAATCTGGCTACTGCTGTAAAAGACAGTAAGAAATGTTTCTATAAAAAATGTTTCTATAAATACATTAGCAACAAAAGGAGGGCTAAGGAGAATCTCCATCCTTTATTGGATACAGGGGGAAACATAGTGACAAAGGATGAGGAAAAGGCTGAGGTACTTAATGCCTTCTTTGCCTCAGTCTTTACTAGTAAGACCAATTGTTCTTGGGGTACCCAGCCCCCTGAGCTGGAAGACAGGGATGGGGAGCAGAATGAAGCCCTCATTATCCAGGGGGAAATGGTTAGTGACCTGCTACACCACTTAGACACACACAAGTCTATGGGACCGGATGGGATCCACCCAAGGGTACTGAGGCAGCTGGCAGAAGTGCTCACCAAGCCACTTTCAATCCTTTATCAGCAGTCCTGGCTAACCGGGGAGGTCCCAGTGGAATGGAGGTTAGCAAATGTGACACCCTTCTACAAGAAGGGCTGGAAGGAGGATCTGGGGAACTACAGGCCTGTCAGCCTGACCTCGGTGCCAGGGAAGGTTATGGAGCAGATCATCTTGAGTGCCATCACACAGCACGTACAGGGCAACCAGGTGATCAGGCCCAGTCAGCATGGGTTTATGAAAGGCAGGTCCTACTTGACCAACCTGATTTCCTTCTATGACAAGGTGACCCACCTAGTGGATGAGGGAAAGGCTGTGGATGTTATCTACCTGGACTTTAGTAAAGCCTTTGACACCATTTCCCACAGCATTCTCCTGGAGAAGCTGGCTGCTCATGGCTTGGACAAGTGTACTCTTTGCTGGGTAAAAAACTGGCTGGATGGCTGGGCCCAAGGAGTTGTGGTGAATGGAGTTTACTCCAGTTGGCAGCCGGTCACAAGTGGTGTTCCCCAGGGCTCTGTGTTGGGGCCAGTTCTGTTTAATATCTTTATCAACGATCTGGATGAAGGGATTGAGTGCACCCTCAGTAAGTTTGCAGATGACACCAAGTTGTGCGGGAGTGTTGATCTGCTTGAGGGGAGGAAGGCTCTACAGAGGGACCTGGACAGGCTGGATCAATGGGCTGGGGCCAATTGTATGAGGTTCAACAAGGCTAAAAGTGCAAGGTCCTGCACTTGGGCCACAACAACCCCATGCAATGCTACAGGCTTGGGGAAGAGTGGCTGGAAAGCAGCCTGGCAGAAAAGGACCTGGGGGTGTTGGTTGACAGCCAGCTGAATATGAGCTGTCAGTGTGCCCAGGTGGCCAAGAAGGCCAATAGCATCCTGGCTTGTATCAGAAACAGTGAGGCCAGCAGGACTAGGGAAGTGATTGTCCCTTTGTACTTGGCACTGGTGAGGCCGCACCTCGAATACTGTGTTCCATTTTGGGCCCCTCACTACAAGAGAGACATTGAGGTGCTGGAGCATGTCCAGAGAAGGGCAATGAAGCTGGTGAAGGGTCTAGAGCACAAGTCTTATGAGGAGTGGCTGAGGGAACTGGGGTTGTTTAGCCTGGAGAAAAGGAGGCTGAGGGGAGACCTTATTGCTCTCTACAACTACCTGAAAGGAGGTTGTAGAGAGGTGGGGGTCGGTCTCTTTTCCCAAGGAACAAGCGATGGGACGAGAGGAAACAGCCTCAAGTTGTGCCAGGGGAGGTTTAGATTGGATATTAGGAAAAATTTATTCACCGAAAGGGTTATCAAGCATTGGAACAGGCTGCCCAGGGAAGTGGTGGAGTCACATCCCTGGACGTATTTAAAAGACATGTAGATGTGGTGCTTAGGGACATGGTTTAGTGGTGGACTTGGCAGTGCTAGGTTAACGGTTGGACTTGATGATCTTAAGGGTCTTTTCCAACCTAAATGATTCTATGATTATGCTTCATAAATTATCTATGGGAGTAAATTCCTTGAGGATTATTTTTTTAAAATAATATACATTATTTCCATAGGAACGTCACCCATTACAAGTCTTTCATTGAAAGCCATAATGTAGCTACTTCAAAAAGCCAGCCTAACTCCAGCATATGTCCTAACCTTTGAAGAGAGCAGCATTACCTTAAAGGATTGAAATTATGTCTTCCTGCCATTAAACAGACTTCCATAAACAAGCTGGCTTGATAAGGGCAAGCTACAAGGAAGAGTGCATTTCTGTAAGCACAAAAGCAGCACAATACATAAAAAGAAATTTCAAAAACAATGAGAGAGTTGAAGGAGAAGAGAGACCTCTTTCAGTTAGCAACTCAGTATCATAAGTTCTATAGATTTATCTACAGAACTACAGTTCTACAGATTTATCTAGTGTTTATTGCATACCTTCACTGTGAGTATAGTTAGCTGTAAGTTTTCCCCTTTACTTAACAGCAGCACTAATTTACAGAATGCAGGCCTCTGTTTGGATTACTCCCTCCATACAATTCAGAATCAATTACCATCTGAAATATAGACTCTCCCCTCCCTCTCTACAGACTACATGTTCTTTCCTCCAGATTACTAATGTAAAAGGAAAAAAAAACATATTTTCATGCTGATGTGATAGTTGTTTACTAGTAATGTCCAGCCACATTATTATTTTCTTAATATTTAAAATCCTTTTACATTTTCTGTCTTAAATAATCCTTTACTGAGGTATGTAGCTTAAATAAAAAGGAAATTACAAACAAAGACAATATTATTTAGTTTTGTGATGTCAAGTGTTTGAACGTTATGAAATGTCTCTGACTTAAGGTAGTCATGCAATTGTACCCTTTAGGATAGGTCTTATGGAGAGGGGAGATGGTCAGTGTGTGGCTCCAGAGCAGGTGATGTACGGAGGGAGCACCACATTAGTGCTGGTGTGCAGTGAGAAGTGTGAGGTGTTGCAGTGCATGGTGTGCAGTGTGCGGTGTGCATTCCTGGCAGTGGAGGGAAGTCTCAGGGGGTGGATGGGGCTGGCAGGGTGCTCTCTGTCTGGCTCTGCTCTCCCCTGCCCTGCAGCATGGGGTAGGAGACTTGGGGCTCTCTTGGGGCTATGTGATACAGGTGCAATGGTGCCATATGAAGATTTTGATGCATGACCTGTAGGATCAAGATGCAGGCGTTAAACCTATATAAGTGATTTAAGAACCTAGGTCTTGTTGACCATGTTTATCATCAGTTTAAACTGTATGCCCAGATATAACCTTTCTGTCAGTTTATGCCCCATTCAGTGTACAGGAGGGACATACAGGCAGGGGTTTTAAAGATCTTGGTGCTCCGAATGTTGATGCCTCTTGTTTAACTTTGCAACCGTTGTGGTTTTACCTGGCAGGCAGCTAAACACCACACAGCTGTTCGCTCACCCCCACACACGCTCTGGTGGGATGGGGGAGAGAATCGGAAAAAAAAAAAAAAGGTAAAACTCGTGGGCTGAGATAAAGACAATTTAATAGGACAGAAAAGAAAGGGAAAATAATAATAATGATAAAAGAATATACAAAACAAGTGATGCACAATGCAATTGCCCACCACCCGCTGACCGATGCCCAGCCAGTTCCTGAGCAGCGGACCCCCAGCCAGCTTTTTCCCCTAGTTTATATGCTGAGCATGACATCATATGGTATGGAATAGCCCTTTGGTCAGTTGGGGTCAGCTGTCCCAGCTGTGTCCCCTCCCAACTTCTTGTGCACCCCCAGCCTACTTGCTGGTGGGGTGGTGTGTTAAGCAGGAAAAGGCCTTGACTCTGTGTAAGCACTGCTCAGCAATAACTAAAACATCAGTGTATTATCAACATTATTCTCATCCTAAATCCAAAACACAGCACTATATCAGCTACTAGGAAGAAAATTAACTCTATCCCAGCAGAAACCAGGACAGCAAGCAAAGCAAAGGGCACAGAAGTGTAGAATAGGTGTGATGATAGTTTCCCTAGTAACCACAGGCTGCACCTTGCTTAGGGCTCCCTTGTATTAAGGACTATGCAGCCACAAAGATGGATACAGCCTCTGCTTATGAGAAATTGTTAAATATGACAATCTCAATGGAAGGAGGATGTATAAGTGAGTGTGATAAAGAACAAGAGAGGAGAAAGGGACTGAAGTAACAGTAAAATGTGCAGTGTTTTACCCAAATCCAGTGCTCTTCCTTCAAATCTTCCCCTACGATTCACATAGCACAATGACCTTTAAACATTGCTTGTTTATTCTGAGTTGGGCAGTGATAAACTAAAATACCTGTGCTTGACGTGTTCCTTTGTCTCTGCTAACACCATCATCAAAACACCTGTTTCCTCCCCACAGGCTGGAGCCATGGCCCCACAGAGGAGCCATCCTAGGGACACCCAGCGCAAGGGAGCGTGGCTCACCCCATGCAATGCTCTGCACTGGAGGCACCCACAACAGCTCACGGCTGGCGGGCACGTGATTTTTTATTCATTATATATTATTTTTAAGAATAAAAGTGAGGACTTATTTTCTTTTCTAGCCATCAGGAGGATGTTTGAGCAAAAGTTTTTGAAGGGCAATGTTAAAAAAGAGAGGAGGAAGCAGTAAGCAAAACGTTGGCTTCTCCCATGCTGGAATGCCCTTTCACGGCATCTTTCTTTTATTTCTCTACCAATGGAGAAGTAGTTACAGCACTAATGCAAACAGTAATCGCAGTGGTAAGGGGAGCACAAATCTGACCTAATTAGGTATTATCCCCAAAATGTTAAACCCTAGAAAAATCAGACATCCCACAGGTGGCTAAAAGGGCTAAATCTCCACAGCAAATCACTACCAAACATGGTGTGTGCACACAGGATTAGCAAGTGGCAAAGGAAGGGAAGACTCCCAACACTCTCAGTTGCAGAACTCAAGAGCAAAATCAGGAAGAAAGAGGAGAAAGAAGGCTAGAAAGGCATCAGCCACCATGTATCTCTGAGCATGCACTACAAGACCCTCCTGGCCCATCTCAATTATTTGACTCAACATTTATTAGTGTCCAGAGACACCAAAAGGCTATTCTGTTTTTGATATAAGTGATAGTCTCTTCACCTCCAAAGACATGGCTGGTATGATGTTCAGAAATACTGACAACTCAGCAAGCATGGCACTAACTCTGTGGTGTGTGAGAGGAATTGTCTAATAACAATAACATAGCATGTTCCATCAGCTTATACACCCTATAGACACAGTTCAGCTTCTGACTGGTGATGTTTGTGTGCATTGCCTGACAGTCAGCTGCAGTTCTCTGCCCTTCAAAAAGGAGCCTTGGGCTCTTATTCAGCAATGATGAACTAGAAATCCCAGAAATTATGAGAAAGGAGAGGGGACAAAACTGGAGGAATTCAGGTAGTCACCCAAGCGGTAAGACGAAGCAAACAAGAGTCCTTTGTGAATATATAAATGTAACATTTTTTTTCTTGTGCACTTAGTGAACATCAAATATGATGATCTTGATTTGAAGCGATCTCTATTTAAAGGTACATGTATTAATTTGGACTAATGAGTGGAAAACATACTGGGAATTACAGAATTTGTAAATAACATGATAGCAAAAGAAACAAATAGGGTTTGGGTTTTTTTCATAGAATCTTTAAAGTTAGAGAAAGATAATACCTGTGTGCAGTAATCTTTCACTAACTGTGAAGGTGGGATTGTTTGTTACTGAGGCACAAGAGTGTCAATAACAGACTGGTTTACATTGGGCTTCCAGTACATCCTGATGGAGACTACTTAATAATACTGCATGTTCATGAGTGCAGGGGTCTTTTTAATATTAGCCCAACTTCTAGTTCTGATTACTACCCATCACTCCCTATTTATATGCGTGTAACATGCAAAACTATTCTCACTATTCCCAGTGACTGTACTTTTCACATTTTTTTGTTTGTAATGGTTGCCTAAGCAAACCATACATATTTAGCTCTATTCATCTTGCCTGAAAATCTCCACCACCCTTGCCTTTATTTCTTTGCTTCTCAGGTTAGCCATAATGATTTAAACTATTTGAAAGCATACAGTAATATTCTACAACACATTTCTGGCTGTGGGAGTCCTAGTAATATAAAACCTCTTTACAGTCTCTGTTTCTACATTGCTTTCTGCAGATTGAGAGATATTTCTCTCAATATATTTCTTTATGTGTACCATGCAAAAGTGGAGGCTATAGTCCAGCTGAGGCCTTGCCAGTGCTCAACAGAAGGGAAGGATTGCTTTATGCGCCTTACATAGCCCTGGTTTTATACAACCCACCTTGAGGTTCGCTCTTTTACAGCATTATGACACTGTTAATATGTGTTTGGTTTGTGACCTGCTAAAAGCTGTAGATCCTTATCTGTGGTACTGCTGCCCCCCCCCACAGCACTGCAGTTTATTTCTTCAGTCAATGGGTAGGGACTTCCACTTATCCTCATTGAATGGCAGCCTATATATTTCAGACCATTTATCTCTATTCATTGAGATCCTTTTGAATTCTAGCCCTGCCATCTAAAATATTTGCAATCCTTCCCAGCTTAGACTTATATGAAAATACAGCAGGCATCCTCTCTCATTTATCAACCAAGTCTTTATTCAATAGTAGCCAACACAAGATCCCCGTACAACCCCACTTGATACATGCGGCCAAACTGATGGTAAACCGTTGATCACTGTTCCTTAAGGATGGTTTTCCTAAGACCTGTGTCCTGGCTTTCAGCAGTTTCCCCTGGACAATGTTGCACTAGCCTGCTTATGAGCATGCCATGGGAGACAGTGCAAAAAGACACACTAAAGTCAAGATATATCACATCTCTGTTTTCTCCCTTTACCACAAAGCCACTTATATTGTCATTGAAGGAAATTAGACTGGTTCAACATGATCTGTTCTTGACAAATCCACATTGGCAGTTACTTACTACCTTGTGAACTTCTAGGCACTTTCCTAGAGCATGTACATTAGCAAAATGCAGATTTAGCTGTATCTCAGTGGTAGTGAGTTGAGGGAGGACTTCCAGGATCCTTCTGTTTTCCTGCATTTATCTTCTCCACTAATATCACCACTCAGAAAGGCCCTTTGCTGCATCACTCTTCTCTATTTGAAGAGGACCAGACAAAGTGGTGTGGCTGAAATTCATAGTGCAACTCCCTGCTTCTCTTAGCTGAATGTGCTTATCCACACCAGGGGTGCTTTTAATGCTAAGGGCATCAGTACTCTGTGTGGAGAGACCTTTGTGCGTCACTGCTTCAGAAACATTGCAGCCCACACTCTGATCCTTTACGACATTAATAGTTTGACTGACAACTTTATTTCACTTCATGTATGTTGTGATTGAACCAGCTGTGCAAACCCTTTTCTGATGGCCCAGGGATACAGATGGGAATGAGGGAACATGAGGAGAAAGGACAGGGTAATAAAATGTTTAGGCACATGAATGTGACAGCAAAACACATGGGTAGTGTTATGCATCGTTAACAGAGATATCACAAATGCCTATGGAGGGCGTGTGAGAAGATAAAAATGGCCAGATCTGTATGGAAATGAAGAAGTGCAGTGACTGCACACAGCCATAACTCACATTCATATACTTCATATTCATTTCTTTGTCTATTCAAAAAGAGTTGGCCCCAAATGTCTGGCCTTTATCCTTCTGAAGAAAAGAGGAACAACTTGATCTGAACCCTTGTGGTCTTGTGTTTTAACTGTAATGGCAGACAAACCGAAGCAGGTCTGTTGTTGCTTGATCTGCCTTCTTCATTAAACAGAGTTCTGATCCCAACAGCATAAATGCCAACGTGTCAATGGTTTTACACCAGATTATATTTACGCTGCAACTAGTCAGCCAAAGGCCATGGGCACAACTTGCAGGGTTGTGAGCTTCTCAGGCATGCCTGGTGTCTTCTTCCATCTGAGCACAGCACCAGAACCACTGTGGGTACCAGCATACCAAAAAGAATAAAACACTATTGCCTCCTCCCCATTGTCAGTCTCCTCTCTAAAACTTACTCTTGAAAGAGGTCGTTTAAATGTGATCCTACTCTCTTAAATGAATATTCTGTCTCTTTTTGTTTTCATACTACAGTGCTTTCAACTTCTTCCCATCATTAAGCCATTTGAGTGAAATACTGAACTGATTAATGTGGCATTTTCCACTAAACTGTTTCAGGAAATGCTGCACCTTACCAGTGGGATGCTTTTGAATAATGTAATCTCCTTAGTATAATTAAAACTAAGTTCTGAAGTTAGTACCTTTTTTCCCTGGAGACACTCATCAAAATGCCAAGTGTTCCTTCTAGTGGAACCTCAATCCCATAGTACAAACAAATATATTTATCCACCATTCCTTGCAAGCAGGAGACCTTTGCCTCTATTCTTTGTCACTTCATTTTTTAACATGAGTAAATAGTGCATAAAATAGTAAACAGTCTCTATGCACGGAATGACAGAGTATTTAAAAAAGCTTGAAGAAAAGAAATAGGTACCATAGGTAATAATAGTAAGAAGTCCTTGTTTTGTTTTACTAATGATTCCTTTCAAGTGTGACTCTTAAAATAAAGTTTAAATGCTTATTTACAAATGGAACAAATGATATGAAACAAAACATTTGCTTCCCCTAGAATTCTTAGGGCACTTTTTTGCCTTAGAGAAAAACATGGCTGGGGTGCCACCACCTGGAGAGCTGCAGCAATATTGTTCGCAGATTTCAAGTTTCTGAGAGTTGCTGGGACTCCACAGATCTACAGCTGAGTCTTGGGCAAAACTCCAGTTAAAAGGGTGGAAAAGCAGTTCAAATTCTGTTTGAGAAACTCCACGGGTAGGGATATACATTTTAAAAATTGATCACATGTACTGTTACATTCACCCAAAAAAAAATCCTTACTATGTGCATCATATGCATAGCAGGTCAATGTATTCGTTATATGAAGAGCTTGCTCTCCTCTCTTGCATCGCTGAGATGCTCTGAAAGCGAGGTCTGGCCTGTTGCTGTAACCCACAGTTCTGAGCCACATGATTATAATAACCTCTCCTGAAATCAGAAAGTACCAGGTACAATGTAAGTTCACAACCACATTACTTTGCACAGTCTACCAGATTTTACAGAACCTATTTGAGATTGTTTGTACTTTTTTAATTTGCTTGTCTTAATTTAAATTAAACCCCAGCTAGAAGTTACAGTATGCGTTGAGGAAACTGAATAAATTCCAGGTAAAACCCACATTGCATATGTAGGATTGGCCTCTCTCCAGCATTTTATTATTATTTATAATTGCTCTTCTTATTAAAGTTGGATGTGGTGTATTCTGTACACTGTTAGCTAGAGATAAAGATCGGACAGTTAAATATCTGTTGTTAATTAGCTTCCTCCTCCTAAACTGTCATATATGTCATTGAAGTTATTATAGGAAACAGTGTATGCTTGTGCAATAAACACAAGAAGATCAAAGCTTAATATTCTCCTAACTTAGGCCATTTGAGACATAGGCATCTAGTCTAAGATAGTCAGGTAAGATCCCTCCATGATTGCTGGGGGCAGAAAGACCCTTCTGGGGTCCTTCCCCCTGCAACAGTTTCCTAAACCTGTGTCCTGGTTTCAGCTGAGATTGAGTTAATTTTCTTTATAGTGGCTGGTATGGGGCTATGTTTTGGATTTGTGCTGAAAACAGTGTTGATAATACAGAGATGTTTTAGTTGTTGCTGCACTAGCCAAGGACTTTTCAGCTTCCCATGCTCTGCCAGGTGCAGAAGAAGCTGGGAGGGGACACAGCCAGGATAGTTGATCCAAACTGACCAAAGGGCTATTCCATACCACATGACGTCATGCTCAGTATATAAAGCTGGGGAAGAAGAAGGAAGGGGGGACATTTGGAGTGATGGCGTTTGTCTTCCCAAGTAACCATTACGCGTGATGGAGCCCTGCTTTCCTGGAGATGGCTGAACACCTGCCTGCCCATGGGAAGTAGTGAATGCATTCCTTGCTTTGCTTTGTTTGCGTGCGCGGCTTTTGCTTTACCTATTAAACTGTCTTTATCTCAACCCTCAAATTTTCTTACTTTTGCTCTTCCGATTCTCTCCCCCATCCCATTGTGGGGGGAGTGAGCGAGCGGCTGCGTGGTGCTTAGTTCCTGGCTGGGGCTAAACCATGACAACCTGGTACAACAAACTACCTTCTGGAAAAGCCCATCTGTCCCCACTAACCCTAAAGACAGCCTGGACATCCAGTTCATAGTAGATACCTCAACTTGTAGGTGGCCAAATGCCTGGGAGTTGTACCTCACCCTGGTTCTAACATCATAAAAGGACTCATATAAGCCTAGTGAAAGTAACATCTGGCTTATATGTTGCTTAACAGAAACAAAATTAATGAGAGATATCAGCTATATCTTTGGAGGAAAACAGTTCTCCAACCAAACCTGTAAACATGTTGCCTTTATCCCCAGTGGTGGCATTTACATAAGCATGTATTAGCCACAACTACTCTGTATTTCCTGCAGCTAATCCTCCTGTTTACCACTTCACTTGCAACGCTCCTATGTTATAAGATCACCAGATACTGGGGGAATTAATATCTGACAACACTTATTAGCTTAAAGCATAACATAACTTCATTAGTGTCTTGTAAGGACACTTGATGTTTAAACAGTCCCATTTCCTTGTTTACAAACATTTCAAACCTAGCACATCAATGCCATACAAGGTTAATTGCTCTTACTAATCCAATAATGGAAACCTATTGCTTTTGTATATGATAGAAAACCACCATAAACTTATTTCTTTCATTTTTTGGACCATTATCCCAAGCATGCATAGTCTTCAATCTGTTAAGAAAATTTTAAGCTGAGTCTCCTTAAACCCTAATTGCTCTTAGTTTGTATATGTCCATTATCTATTAAGACTAAAAGCCATAGCATTCAGCAGTTGCATATGCACAGGCAGACAGCAATGCTGCCACCCAGTCATGCCAAGGCTACCTTTGGGAGACTGCGCCACCAACACGCATGAGCTTTCTGTTTTCTGGGAAAGTCAAAATTGTCAAGGATCAGTTTGTTGGGGCTTTTTTCCCCTTTCCCTATCTAGAAAATAAATTTCTTTTTTTTTAATTGTTTAGATAACCTCGAGGGTGTCAGTCACCATATTGTGGACCATCATGATGTCTAAGTGCCTATAGATGGGACAGTTCTGTGAGATGAGTTATGTGGTTACGTCTGAATTCAGAAGTACCACAAAACATCCCCAAAAGTGGAACATGGTCATCTGCAGTGATGAACTGTTACAAGAGCCCCTGGTGCGCTTCTGGCCTGGACCAGCCTGCACCCTCCTAGAGGGCTCCTGGGCAGGTTCAGGAGCCGGGGCCATGCCCCCACAGCCACCCCGCTGAGCCCCTCAACTGCTCCTGCCCACACCTGAGCCAGCCCAGGGAGCCAGCACTGCCTTGGGCATCACTGCCCCACACCTCTTCCCACACAGAGTGTATGGGGTGTCTGGGCTGGCATGGTCCTTCAGGACCAGCCAAGCCAACCTGCCACCATGGGCAGGTCATGAGAGAACAGTCAAAGCCCGCTGAAACACAAACGATGCAGAAGGAGAGATTCTTAATTGTGATCCCTTTCATTACCCAGCTCCATCAGATGACTAATTTAATCACTTGATAGCATTTTCTTTAGCTGTAAAATGAGGATTACAGTATGTTGTGGTTTAGCCCCAGTCGGCAATTAAGTACCACACAGCTGCTCGCTCACCCTCCCTCCCCCCAGTGGGATGGGGGAGAGAATCAGAAGAGCACAAGTAAGAAAACTTGTGGGTTGAGATAAGAACAGTTTAATAATTGAAACAAAATAATAATAATAATAATAATAATAATAATAATAAGAAGAAGAAGAAGAAGAAGAAGAAGAAGAAGAAGGAAAACAACAAGACAGAGAAAGAGGAACAAAACCCAGGAAAAAACAAGTGATACAACTGCTCATCACCTGCCGACTGACACCCAGCCAGTCCCCAAGCAGCGATCGCTACTCCCTGGCCAACTCCCCCCAGTTTATATACTGAGCATGACATCATATGGTATGGAATAGCCCTTTGGCCAGTTTGGGTCAGCTCTCCTGGCTGTGCCCCCTCCCAGTTTCTTGTGCGCCCGGCAGAGCATGGGAAGCTGAAAAGTCCTTGACCAGTGTAAACACCACTTAGCAACAGCCAAAACATCAGCATGTTTTATTATTCTCATACTTCTCATATTCTCATATTCTCATATTCTCATATATCTCATATATCTCATATTCTCTGATATGATATGTCTCTGATATGAGATATCATATATCTCATATTCTCATATATCTCATACTTCTCATATTCTCATATTCTCACGTGTTTTATTATTCTCATACTAAATCCAAACCACAGCACTATACCAGCTACTAGGAAGAAAATTAACTCTATCCCAGCCGAAACCAGGACACAGTGTCATACTTACACAGCTTGTGTGGAGAGCTGAGATGATTAAATAGTGGACATTTGTAAAGGTATTGTATGGAAATGATGAATCTGAATTCTGGGGTAGGGAGCTAGTTATTAAGTGGAACATGTTCCTCTTTTTGTCTTTCTGCAGTTCAGCAATAGTTGCTGGGAACACTAATCTGTAGCAGGAAGCTTGAAAATCCCCTGTCGCCCTTTAATATGAGTCTTAAGTTTAGAAAAGCCCAAAATAACGACATCACTGTCACTCCAAATTTATAAGGATGTCACTGAATGTGGTGATTTAACTGTGATGGAAAATAGCCATTTGCAGTGGGTAGGAATGGAAAATATTAATCATCTGCAATAGTTACAACACTTTCTCCAGCAGAAGAAACCTGCTTGTTTAAGATATGTCTACCATACTAATGGGTATGTAACATAGTATGTAACCATACTAATGGAGTTTGTAACAGCTGATCCTGTCTATTTTCTTATGGGGACTGTGCTCAAGCTATTAGATTTCTTGGTAGGTCACAAGTACAGTCTCACAGTATGTGAAAAAAATTGCTCAAATTGCAAAAAATAATACCAAAAGATCCAGACAGATGAAAGACATACCAAAATAAACTAATAATAATTACTTTAATAGATAGACAGTGTATAAAGTACTCTTGGATGCTCTTACAGCTATTGTTAATATATATTTATAATCACTTAATTTACAATATAGAATGAGGAATAAAATAGAAATAGAAGGAGTTATAATGTAAAAATGTTGAAGGTAAAAATTATTGCTGCAGGTGCTGTGGCCAATATACCTTTAGTTTTCCTGTTGTAATCAACAAGTATGATGTGATAATGTTCCTCAGGAAGGATACAGAGGAAGAGCTAGTCTTGACCTTTTCATTTTGAGATAAAGAAAAAAGGAATTATGAATATTTTTATTAGGAGCATTGGAAATATATTTCCTCTGGAATCAGGTGGATGCCTATTCAGCATTATGCAAAATTAATTTTTCACCTTTAAAATTATGCTTAGCTTTCACCTGTTGTTTTGGGGGTTTTTTTCTTACTGGTATTATTCACTTTTAAGCTTTTAATCTCCTGAGGCTAATTAATGGCCAATTTGCACAGCCTGCTGGAATGAGCTGTGCAGGGGAGCAGCAGGAGTGATGGCAGATCTCTTGCAGCTGGGAAAGAGAAACATCACAACAGACATAATCCCACCCATGGCCAGACTAGGGAGATGGCTTATCACAAAATCTGTATTGGACAGTTAGGGAGCCATGTTTTATAGAAGTTTCTTCACCAATTTGGCACTCAGCAGCTGATGTATGTTTTGGAGAATGAGTATTTATATATCATCCAGTTTTGAAACCTCTCTAATGCAGCAATAGATGTTCCCATCTAAGGAAATACCTAATACTTCCTATCATATTACTCTCTTTCCTGCAGTAGATGTAGATGTCTATGTTAAACTAGGGTCTTTTAGCTGGATAGGGAGAAACAGAGACTTTTACCTCAAGAAGTTCACACGTAAAATATGAAATAACACTGCACTTTTTTGGCATTGTTTCCCCCTTGTTTCCTATCCTAACTGCTTTGAAAAGATGTTTCCTTTGACATCGCAGCAATGTCTGCCATGTTGTTTCCTCCACCCCAAAACATCCTCCTGTGCTTAGACCTGAGCACATGGACAAAGAGTTCAGTATCCCCTTTCCAGAGGACGCTAACTCAGACTAGTTATATCGGGTTTATGTGGCAAGGTTTTGGTAGCAGGGGGGCTGCAAGGGTGGCTTCTGTGAGAAGATGCCAGAAGCTTCCCCTATGTCCGATAGAGCCAATGCCAGCTGGCTCCAAGATGGACCTGCCGCTGGGCAAGGCTGAGCCAATCAGCGATGGTGGTAGCACCTCTGCGATAACATATTTAAGAAGGGGGAAAAAACTGCTGCGCAACAGCAGCTGGAAGAGAGGAGTGAGAATATGTGAGAGAAACAACTCTGCAGACACCAAGGTCAGTGAAGAAGGAGGGGGAGGAGGTGTTCCAGGCACCGGAGCAGAGATTCCCCTTCAGCCCGTGGTAAAGACCATGGTGAGGCAGGCTGTCCCCCTGCAGCCCATGGAGGTCCACAATGAAGCAGATATCCACTTTGCAGCCCATGGAGGGCCCTGTGCTGGTGCAGGTGGATGTGCCCTGAAGGAAGCTGTGACCTCATGAAGAGCCCATGCTGGAGCAGGCTCCTGGCAGGACCTGTGGACCCGTGGAGAGAGGAGCCCACGCTGGAGCAGGTTTGCTGGCAGGATTTGTGACCCTGTGGGGGACCCACACTGGAGCAGTCTGTTCCTGAAGGACTGCACCCTGTGGAAAGGACCCACGCTGGAGCAGTTTGTGAAGAACTGCAGCCCATGGGAAGGACCCACGTTGGAGAAGTTCGTGGAGGAATGTCTCCCATGGGAGGGACCCCACATTGGAGCAGGGGAAGAATGTGAGGAGGAAGGAGCGGCAGATACAACATGTGATGAACTGACTGCAACCCCCATTCCCCATCCCCCTGCACCACTCGGGGGGAGGAGGAGATAGAGAAATCAGGAGTGAAGTTGAGCCTGGGAAGAAGGGAGGGGTGGAGGGAAGGTGTTTTTAGATTTGTTCTTATTTCTCATTATCCTGCTCTGATTTGATTGGCAATAAATTAAATTAATTTCCCCAAGTCGAGTCTGTTTTGCCTGTGACGGTAATTGCTGAGTGATCTCACTGTCCTTATCTCAACCCACGAGCCTTTCATCGTATTTTTCTCCCCTGTCCAGTTGAGGAGGGGGAGTGATGGAGCAGCTTGGTGAGCACCTGGCATCTAGCCAAGGTCAACCCACCACACTGATCAAATCTCTCTCCCCATCGTGGCACCCACACGTTGCTTGGTCTGCCCAAACCTCCTCATGCTCTCCTTCCTGCCCTCAGCTGCTCTCACTCACTCTGAGTCACCCACACAATTAGACTTTCACCTGTGCTTAATCATTGCTCAAAGTCCTTTAATTTGAACTGGCTGCCCTTTGCACTGCCAGGCATAGATTTACCTGGGCACAGTCAACACCAGGCAGTAGGGCTCCTGTACTGGGTGTAGGCAGGGCTACTTGCTTGCCTCTGTTTAAGTCAGCATTTGCCTTTACATGCATGTGACAGTCTCCCTGTACTGCCTTACCCTCCCCAGGGAGGCTTGCAGTCTTCCTGTGATATTAGGTTCTGCCTAAAGCTGGTGGTATGGCTTTGGTTTGTCCCAGAAATTTTTTTCTGAAGGCCTTGTGAAGTCCCATATGGTATAAATCAGTGCTTACATACTGCGGGGATGAACACCATGAAAAACTCCTCAAATTAGCATTGAATTTGGCCCATTATTTTTTACACATGACCTGTTGGAGACTCAAAGCTTAAATCTATTCCTTCACTAAAGTAAACGTCTGCAGCATGTAAAAGTGCTGGTTTATTATAGCACTGCTCATGAGTGTTTAGACTATTGACATTTTAAAATATTATTTAATTTATTTTAGAAAAACTCTGAATTTGAGAAATGAATCTCTGAAAATGAAATTAATTTTGCATGAATGTAATCACATAAAAAATGTCTTTGGCTTTAATTAAATTACTCATTTTAATAAGGACATGTACAATTAGGTCATATATCGAGAAAAGAAAGCTGAATTACTTAATTGGCCTCTAAAACTCAACAAATCGTAAGTATGATCCTGAAATACTTAAGTTCCCACTGTGTTGCTTTTTTGAGATATAGCTAAAGAAATTCTTTAAACTGTCTATAAATCTGGCCTTCCAAATGTTGAATTTAGCTGTGAAAAATTACTTTTCCTAAAAGGATAACAGAAGAGTTTCTGAAAGCTGAAGTGAGTACCTCTCGGCTCCAAGTATAGAATATCACAAGCAAGCACATGCTTGCTTGAGTGCTTAAAGACAGCAATCTCATTCCAAATATAAAACTGAAGCGAGAGAGATCTGACACCTGCTTTGACACCAGGTTCTATACGAAGCAACTCAAACAGCTCTGCAATACTCCAGTTTCAACTCATGGGAGTTTTCACTGGTTCACCATGGCTGTACATCAATGTAACCAAAAATAGATCTTAGCCTCATAAAGTCTATTTTGATTGCAAGTACCATCCTGTAAGAGGAAACAACTTGAAGTGCCTTTTGAACCAAATCTTTTGCTCTACTTATGAAAAGATTGTCAGATCTTGAGTTTAATTGGTATCATTCAATCTCTCTACAGCCCTATAACTCATTGGCTTAGAATATATTAACTGAGGAAAAAAATGACCAAAATGGAAAATTTATTTAAAGAACACAAGAGGAAAACTGCTTAACATACCAACCCTGGACTTGCAGGATTCGTTTAAATCAGAAAGTAACAGAGGATTACAGAAATCAAAAAGGTTTATCTTAGTATATTCTCTTTTTAACCACAAATAGGGGTTACACTAATAAAGACTAATAATTCTCAGAAGAAAATACTATTAATAGTGTTGAAAACAAGACATATAGGTGAATTCTGATATAGGGGTCTTTTTAGCCTGGGCCAGATCAATGCTATCTTCCTTCTCACGAAGAGGAGCCTACACAGTGGGTGACATTATAAACCAGGTACCAGTTTGGTCGTGTGCTCCTGCTCACCCAATGCCAGCCCTCATTTGGTACCCACCCAGCTCCTGCAGGGTGGGTGTGGAGCATTTACACACACACACACACATGCAGATCTAGAGACTGCCTGCCTTGCCAGCGTCCCTAGCACTGTGTGCATCATCACAACCCATCACAGGCTGTACAATTTCTCTGATGCTGGTGAGAAATCCTGTCACTAGGACAGAGTGCTCAGGACCTCATGAATCCATCTTGAAACCATCGCTACAGACGTCAGGGCTTCTGTGACAGAAGATCATCCTTGGGACTAGCTGTATTTCCACTGTCCAGTGGCAAAGTGCATGATTTCTGAACCTACATGGCACAAGCATCGTTCCTCTGGATGGGTCTGCTCAAGCCCCCACATGCTTCCCTCTCCCATAGCCCATCCTTTTCCTTAGCCTACTTCCAAAAGCCTCTTCAAAGGATCCTTCTCCTTTTTACTCCTCCCTGATAATCTTTGGCCTAACACCATGCTGGGCTGTGCAATCTCACAAATCCACAAGCAGTTTCTCTTCTTCCCCATACCTCATGCCACCTATGTGCTTTCCTACTGTACATCCTGCCTCTGGGGTCCTTCTTCTATAGAATGGCAAGACTGATGGTGGTGGAAATGGTAAAGCTAAAGCCCCAGTAAGGTCTTGAGGGGCAAGAGGTAACAGATTATTCTGACAGGACAAATTTATTAATTCCTTCAGGAACATTACAACACTGACCAGTTTTGGCCTACACCAAGAGACAAGCAATAAAGAAACCTTAAGGCAACATGCACATTACAAGCCATCACGGCAAAGTAACAGCAACAAGATAAGGCCAGAAGAAGCCAATGCCATTCCCTTAGGGATCTAGGAAATAAATGTTTTCTAGGTCAGTAAACCCCACCACTTTTCCCTGAGGAGTCCAGGATATAAAATGAAATGTTTTCAGGGCTAGGAGAGTCTGCATATAGTCTACTACAGCAGAACAAGTCAATAACATCAACTTACGTGAGTAGTGTCAATTTGCCTTTAATAGGTCAGCTAAAAATCAAGCAGAAGCTCCTCACCTTTACGTGAGACCAAACAAATCAAATAGAGGGCTCTTAGCCCTTGTTTAAGTCCAAAGGAATCAAACAGAACAGGTTTCTGTCCTTTTTCAGTTTGCAGATCCCTCTACAAGTTTCCCATGGCTCTGTATACCAATGTAAGATGCCTGGCGATAGCATTGCTTCTCTTAGTTATCTTTCAAAGGCATACAGAAGTTGCCCATGGACCCTCATCACTGACAGGTCTCACCCCTGTCCAAGTCCAGAGAAATGAAACAGAGGAGTCTCTAGTCCAAGATCCTCATCCAACTTTTTCTAACAGATGTAGCTGGCACAAAATTTCCCTTTTCCAGGGTCCTAGGCAGGGTTGGAGCAAGGCTCAGTGGGCTGATGTGATGTTGGGCAAGGTTCATCCTCCTTGGCGGTGTGCTGTTGGCCAGTTCCCTCTGCCCTGGATGCCAGAGATGCCCGTACCCCATCAGAAAAAGGCCTGTGGCCAGGAAGGGCTGATTCAGTTCTTCATCTTAAAGTGAATATCCTCATGCTTTTTTAGTGTCTTCTCGCCCTGGTCAGCCATTGCTGCTAGCCATGACCCCCAAGTTTCTACACCATGGCACCTGATCAAGTGGCTAATCCCCAAGTGTGCTTCTGCACAAAACCCCTCAAGAGGCAAACATGCCATTCTCCCATAACTGAAGGAGCTCCCCCCATACACCAGGCAAGGCGACAGAATTTCCCTCCTGTCGCGGATGGAGTGAGAGTGCACTTCACTCGTAAGAGAGAAGTAAAAATATAGTTTATTGATACAGGATAGGGAGTTAACAAAGTTCAGTGCGACAGTGTTTTAACAAGATTCGATGGCGAGGCACACTTGATTATTTACTGCATAGAGGACAGGGTCAGACAGAACTGTCAGGGAGACCCTCCCGTTGAGTCATGAGGTTCGGAAAGGATCCCCTTGCTTTCTAAACTCCTTCTCAGAGAGGAGTCTAGGTGCGGCTAGATCCAGTCCTAGTCCCAGACTTGGTCAACGGTTTATGTCTAAAGGATTATATATGTGCAATCAATCCTTTATATCACTTAGCTAAGATTTCAAAGTTTAGCATGCTGTTAGTCACTTACCGAGGATCTGTTGCGGCAAGGAATCTCTCAACCTCGAGGAGTAACCTTGAGAGGCGTCCCTGCTCAAGGGGAGATCCTGGCGTGCAGCCCGCTGCCGTGCAGGAGAGCTCAAAGGGCCCTGGGCTGTCCACTATTTAAGGAGTAAGATGATTGACTTATGGTCATATTTGCATATCAGCAAGAGGTTTAGATCCTTGCGTCAGGCAGCCCTTGGCTACTTTGTTGCCATTCATCCTCAAGGTCCAGGATAAGCTGGATGCAGCTATCAGGATGACTCCCACTGATGGTTACTGCTTGTGCAGGGAGCTGGGGGGGGTGGGGGAACACACCGCCACACTCCACCCCGTGACTATAGTCAATTCATCTTACCTTCACAGAGTGGTGGTACGGTCACCTCTTGCCTCTGTGCCATAAATAGTATATTGATAGTTTGTGCGCTTATAGATCCATGGTAAGTAGACAGTGAAGCACTGCTATTTGTTATGCGTTAATTTGTATGTTTTGGGTGGTTGAAGTTGGGTTATCTGTTTTATCATGTGCCAAACCTTTATATACAATATAATTATAAGCAATAGACACACTAATGTTAGAGTTAGTAAAATGACAACTGGGTGAAGCATAAGATTAAACACTCCCGTTGCTGTCGGTGACCATCCAAGAAGAGTTTCCCACCAATGGTGTTCTCCATCCTTCTTCACTCTTTCCAAGACATGGTGTATCTCTTCTGCATCATGATGAACAGTGATCAGAGTTTTGTGTCCATTGTTTCGGATGCGTTCTAGCAGTTGACACAGGTCATCATGTTGTAGTAGTTTCTTCACCAATGTAAGATTCATTCCGATGGGGGTAGGCAATAAATCTTGACTCAATGTATAGTTAGATTGTAACAATTGATAAGACGTAACAGGAGCTGAATAATTGAAGTCACATCCCACAATCTTTGTAAAGTTACAAACACAAATATTTGAGCGATTGCTTGTATCTACAGTAATGTTATCTACAAATATAAAATCACAAAGGGTTCTCATACAAACACATCCTTTTCCAGTATACACAAGTACAGTTTCAGGGGCTTCATCAGGTCGTATTTCAAAATGACAAACATTTTGTTCAGTATCAAGACAGATGTCTTGGGCTTTGAGGGTGTTACTCTCACAAATAAATCCTTGTTGTTCCCGTACATAAATAAATCCTTGTTGTTCCTGGGGGGGGGGGGAGCACACCGCCACACCTCCTATGAGAAGACTGTACTAGAAAATAGTAAGGTTTTGAGCCCTGAAGGGTGGTCAGTATAGGGGCATATGGGGAGGGGAGGGAGGCTAGGATGCTTTTGGATGACTCCAGGTGAGTTAGCTGCCTGGAAACTCATATGCCAATGGTAGTCCTCTGCCTGTAACAGCAGAGAGAAAGCCAGTCCCCTGCTACACCCAGGTTTCCTCACTGAGGGAGTCAGTTGGCTCATGCCAGATGAGCTAAAATTGCAGGCATGTAAAACAATCAGTGATTATGGACTAAAGGACTAAAGCAGGAATTTGAAGCAAGCAAAGATGTGTTAATTGAAGATGTTGAATAAACCTGTGATCTCCTCCAAGCGCAGCTCTGCGTGCCAGACATAGTAACAGGAACATTTCCCAAGAACCAAGAGGGCTATTTCACAGTTGAGCATTCAAGCAGGTCTTGTCACAGCCTCTGAGTGCCCAGCCGTGGATCCCTGGGTCAGGGATAGAAAAGCATCCAAGCATTTATTCTTCTGCTCAGAAGGAAATAAATTGTTTAATTTCTTTTAAGATCTGCTGCTGTAAATGGGGTCTCACCATGTTACTCCTAAACCGTAGATGTGACACAGGAGAAAGGAGTGATCTTCTTGGTCATTCTCAGAAGAGACATGTCACTATGTCAAGGATGAGTTCTCCAAGCAGGAGCAATTCATAAACGGTAGAGTTGCTTTTGAGTATCCATCAGTGATCCACCTTCTTTCTCACTTAATTGTACTATTCACTATAATTCACAGATGATTTTTTTCCCAGCAGCATTAGAGAGTGGATTTAAAGCGCTAGAGCTTCTCTTCAAAGCAAAGGAATACATTCAGATGATGTGATACATGTTATTACAAAGTTTAAATTAAAATAGAAAAGTACATTTTATTTTAAAGTGTATGACTTGGAGAAATCTTATTCTAGGAGGTGATTTTATTTGACATTTGTCTCATACAGAATGAAAATATTTTGGAAATGTCTGCAGTTCCCACAAAATACAGACATTTCAGGGTCAGGCTCTCTGGTCCCAGAGCTGCTGTGGTCTCTGCTCACCATGAGATGGGAGTAGAGTCCCTGACACAGCATCAGTCTGGGAGGTTTATGTACTGAACGCTTAAATGTAAACAATACTTTTTCTAAATCCCTTTCTAATCTCTCTCTGATGAATATGTGCAATAAAAATTCTAGCTTGCCCTATCCAGACTTAGAGATATTTTCTTGATGCTGAACAAAGAACATGCCCTAGGAATGAGCCTGCTCCTGTGTACTTTATTTAAGCAAATTCCCACTAACCCAGTTCAGTTGACAAGTACAGAGTGATGTCTAATATTAAGTGACACTCAAATAAAACCTTTTTGTTGTAATCACCAGCTCTTTTGAATTAATACTTTGTCAGTGTTTCTCTGCTGGAAAGATCTTTCCTTGTTTATTTTAAAATCTTTGTTTAAATCAAAAGACAAATTAATCCAGGATTTTTAGACAGCAGCAGCCACAACTACAAGTCCCATCAAAACACCTTAAAAAGCAACAGAGAACAACAGGGATGATAACTGAATTAACAGCTCAGTGAAATTATTAATGTTTCCTTGTGAGAAGGAATGGAAGTAGGCTTGTCCAAAAAACGCTAGCCTGAATGTATCACTGAAAACAGAAACTGCTGCAGGAGTGATGGTCTCCTTCACCAAGCTAATTTTACAGAAGTGACTATCAGTTTGAACTAACCAAGCTACCTATATCTGGACCCAAGAAGAGCAGAAAGTCTTAGGTTCTAGATTTTGCTGTTTTTAAATCCTTCAGATCAGTGATTTCCAATCTCTCTCAAGCTATGGAGCACTGCCAAAACTCAACATTTCTCAGAGAGCTTCAAGATAGTCACAGGAGTCTGCTGAACTTGAAAACTGAACTTTTAAACATGATTTAAGAGATCAGTTGTAGACCATTTTCTATGGCCTCCTGCCTGTAGCCTGTAGCCACCACTCTGAACTCTTGATATCTGTTATAAAAGTGGCAGAGAGAACTGTTGGTTTTCTGTCAAGCTAGCCAAGATGATATCTATCTCTATAAGGGTTCACAAATGAACAAAGCATGAAGCTAAACAATAAAAAGGCATTCTCACAGATGTATGAAAGGATAACATATGCTGGCTGAGACTGAAGTCCTGCTAAGCTTAGGTAACATTTTCTGAAAAACCTCTTGCTCTTGTTAATTCACACAAATCTGGGACTCATCTCAGCAAGATGTAGCAGAACATTTCATTCATTTTAAAAAATGAGTTTAATTACAAAAAAATATGGATCTATATTTGCCCCAGTGAGTGCATGAGGAAAATGATGGGCACGTTTAAAAGCAATGAAGAGGAAACTGGGCTTGCAGGATTTTCCTGTTCGTCATGCATCTGTTTTCACCAATCCCATGATGTTTCCAAGTGTTTGGCTGAGTTGTTTGCTTGGCCATATGAATGCCTAACATATGTCAAGCAACCTGATTATGCTTCTTTAAGGAATCCTGCCTGCAGAGCCAGGACAGCTCCTCATGCCCTGCATGGGATTACAGACAGCTCATTATTATCCATGACTAACATCATGATGGGCTAATTGTACAAATGCAGCCAGTGTATTGTGTAGCACATGTGGATTCAGCTCAACATTTCTTTGTTCTGTGCTTGATGCCAGGGCTGTTGTCCCATCTCTTGGGTGGTCAGCGTTGCATACAAATACCTTGCTTTTTGCCACAAACTCTGCAGCTGAATTGCTAAATGAGAGTGCTGAAATCCCAGTTCCCTACAAGTCAATGGGGGTTTTGTTACTGATTTCAATGGGGTCAGGTGCTTGTGCACTGCTGGATGCTTGTTCCCTATCAGGCAATAGTAGATTTATAACTGTTGCTGTTGTCAGCTGTCATTTTCTGGAAGTATCAGTCTTTGTACTTGTGTAACTGTTATTATCACCTTAAGCATCGTTTCTCTATTATTTCAGAGACCTGCAGGTTGGTCCCTGAGATTTCAGAGCATTTGAGAGAACAGGAATGGATTTTTACCAGCAGCAGAGCACCTGAGGGGCTTGGGAGGGGAAACATGGTCAGAGGGAACGGGAACAGACTTGATTTATTAATTGGTAATGTACTTTGTCCACTGCCTGGTGGCCTTTAACAGAGTCCCTGGAGTCACAGACAGTCCCTGGAGTAAGTTATTTTTTTTAAAGGGCACTGTTTATTTTCAGTAAAGATACAAAGAGTTGCTGTAGGGCGTCTGGGGCCCTCTTTCCCAGTGACAGTAGTGATGCTGTCCAATAAAAGTGGGCAAGTAGAGCACTTAAGAGAAATTTTAGGTTCCTTTTTAACAAATTATTATATGCCCATATTAAAGCTGAGTCTTTTTACTTTCAAATCATAGAATCATAGAATCATAGAATCATAGAATCATAGAATGCTTTGGATTTGAAGGGACCTTTACAGGTCATCTAGTCCAACCCCCCTGCAAGAGCAGGGACATCTTTAACTAGGTCAGGTTGCTCAGAGCCCCATCCAACCTGACCTTGAATGTTTCCAGGGATGGGGCCTCCACTACCCCTCTGGGCAACCTGTTCCAGTGCTTCACCACACTCACTGTAAAAAATCTCTTTCTTAAATCCAGTCTGGATCTGCCCTCCCTTAGTTTGAAACCATTGCTCCTTGTCCTGTCACAACAGGCCTTGCTAAAAAGTCTGTCCCTGTCTTTCCTATAGGCCCCCTTTAAGTACTGGAAGGCTGCTATAAGGTCTCCCCACAGCCTTCTCTTCTCCAGGCTGAACAACCCCAACTCTCTCAGCCTGTCCTTGTAGGAGAGGTGCTCCAGCCCTCGGATCATTTTTGTGGCCCTCCTCTGGACCCGCTCCAACAGCTCCATGTCTTTCCTGTACTGAGGGCTCCAGAGCTGGATGCAGTACTCCAGGTGGGGTCTCACCAGAGCAGAGTGGAGGGGCAGAATCACCTCCCTCGATCTGCTGGCCACGCTTCTTTTGATGCAGCCCAGGATACAGTTGGCTTTCTGGGCTGCGAGTGCACATTGTTGGCTCATGTCCAGCTTTTTGTCCATCAGTACCCCCAAGTCCTTGTCTGCAGGGCTGCTCTCGATCACATCATCCCCCAGCCTGTATTGAAACCGAGGATTGCCCCGACCCAGGTGTAGGACCCTGCACTTGGCCTTGTTGAACCTCATGAGGTTCACACAGGCCCACTTCTCCAGCTTGCCCAGGTCCCTCTGGATGACATCCCGTCCTTCTGGCGTGTCAACTGCACCACTCAGCTTGGTGTCATCTGCAAACTTGCTGAGGGTGCACTCAATCTCGCTGTCAATGTCATTGATGAAGATATTCAACAGTACTGGTCCCAGTACAGACCCCTGAGGGACACCACTTGTCACTGATCTCCATCTAGACATTGAGCTGTTGACCGCTACCCTCTGGATGCGACCATTCAACTAATTCCTCATCCACTGAACAGTCCACCCATCAAATCCGTATCTCTCCAATTTAGAGAGAAGGATGTTGTGGGGGACCGTGTCAAAGGCTTTACAGAAGTCCAGATAGATGACATCCATTGCTTTTCCCTTGTCCACCGATGTGGTAATTCCATCGTAGAAAGCCACTAGGTTGGTCAGGCGTGTGCTTTATATATATAAAAGGCATATGCTTTATATATATATATAAATCAAGCATATGCTTTATATATATAAAGCTGCTGCATCCCGCTGCAGTCATTGGTCCATCCCCAGGGAGATGCCCGATGCCCGGGGTGGGGGCTGCCCTGCTGCTCCCAGTCCTGCCCAGCTCCCTAGCTGGGGGGTGGGACAGCCCTGGCCATGAGGTCCTGCCCTGCCGTCCCGGGGACCCCCTCGCAGTCCTGTCCCCAAGGGAGCTGCCGGCCCCTGCAGTGCCCTGCCACATGCAGAGCGTGAGAAACAAAACCGTCCCAATAACCAGCCATCCATCATCAACCCATGTCCAGCATCTCCGGAGCAGCTTTCTAGCAGCTGAAGTATGACGAGGCCCAGGTGCAGCTCAGTGAGGCCAGGCAAAGCACACTGAAAGGAGAGGAGGGCCCACTGCTCCGAAATGGCCGACGTACTATGCAAAACATCACGTTCCCAGCACTGCTGCTCACTCCTGAGGGGCGACTGGATCCTCAGTAAATCAAAGCAGGAAACGGGCACCTGGGGAATGTCACTCAGGAAACAGCAAAAAGTGTTGGAGGCACCTCCCATCTGAGACAGGAGGTGGAATATGCCCTTCCATTGGTGGCGTTCAAACACACCCACGCACGGCTACCTCATTACCAGTCCAGGGACAACAGCGGGATCCCAGCCACAGGCCAGCGTCACGCTTAAAGAGGGATGGCTGAGGGCAGCTTTCCCAAATCGGCAGAGCCGTGCAGAGAAGTGCCACGGAGCCAGGGGTGGGGAGAGCCCTTCGGCTCTAGCCCCTGCACGGGGCAGGAGATGCACTGTCCTTCACCTGTGCTTGTCCAGCCCCTTCTCTAAGGAGATTTCACAGCACCCAGAGATAGCCCGTGTTGATGTTTCACTGTCATGCCTGATGATCTGCAATGGATTATCTAGTGCCAGGTGGTATTTACAGATGAACTAAGAAAATTATGGGTTAATTAAACCACCTTACTCATATCTTGTCTTTCTCCTTCCATAACTTGGATAACAAGCAAATGGAAAAGAATTACTCTTGGTCTTTTATTATCGCTTATCTTGAGCAGAGCCTTTTGCAAAGGATTCAGAGGGATACCCACACATCTTTCAGATGTATGACTATCGAACAATAGTGTCCAATTTAGCTTCACATGTTTTCAACCTTGTTTTAAATGGTGATAGCACTCTGACAAAGCTTCTGTGAATGCTATAAAATATGGATTTGTTAGAGACAGGGAAATAAAATATTTAGCATTCCTTTCTCTTTACTAACAAATCACAGCAAGAAGGAAAAAGCAAGCATTTTGCAAACTTATATTCTCAAAACTCAGACAGAAATAAACCTCTATAAGAAAAATCTCAGAAAACTTCAAAAAGATTCCACTCAGGGCATTAAAAAAACTGACATAACCTACAGGGAGTTGCAGTGCACATTTTGTTTTTCTGCTTCTGAAGAATACCTGTTGTTTAAGTTTTTATCAAGGGACTAAACCCCTCTCAAAGGAATGGACGATCTCTGAAGTAGTGTTACACAGCACACCAGAAAGGCTAAGGCCTGACATCAGTACAGAGGAGTAAAAGGAGACTGATTCCAGTTGCTGGCTCCTCAAGCCTTACATCTTACAGTATGACAATTTACCACTTGCAAAATAACAGAGGACCTCATTATGGCTTTTCATATGGAGTCAGCATTGGGGAGTGATGTAGGGAACAGCCTTCTCACTCAGTCACTTTCTCCACTGATGACAGTTCAAGGAAAGCATGTATGGTCTATCCTACAGCTGCTGAACTCCGGTGATGACCAGTAGTGATAAAGTATGGCCCTCCTCTTGCATCTTTCTTCATTAGGAAGTAGACAGGAGCACTAATAGGCAATGCTGTCCTGCTGTTTCATGTAACTGTTTTGGACCCTCACAAGAAGGCATAACCAAACAGGCAGAGCTTTCCTCCCCAGATCCCCCTGACCCAAAGACCACTTCAGTTAGGGAAAAAACTTAAACTGACTACAGTGAGTGTTGAATCACAGGCAGGTGTGCTCAGACCCTAGAACTTCATCTATTCTGGCTAGGGCTGAGGAGAAGGGATGAATCTGGGAAAGGTAAGCTGGACATCAGCCTTTCTTATGACTGATTCTCTCCCAACTGACTTACAGAATGACCTAGCAGCCTTACACTGTTACTGCCAACAGAGGGAATACAGCAATAAACTGGGAAGGAATGAGTTAAATCTTTTTTCCACATAGGACTAAAAAGCCAAGTGGTAAACTCTTAGCTTAATCCTCTCTCTACCACAAAACTAGTCTGTCAGCCACTGTTTTGGAGTCTTTTTACCTTTGTGATTAAATGGCAGTTGTTTTTATTGGCATTTGCCTTTGCCAAAAAGATATTGCTGCCCTCTACCCCCTCTTCAGAAATTAAGTCTTAATTTACAGCAAAAAGACTCTGACTGTGCTTGTGGTAATAAATGGGGTTTTCTGTGTCATTAATGTCTCCTTCTAAAGGAATGCTTCAACTACCAGGTAACAGCTCAGGCCAGGACAGGCAACAGTAATGCTCATATAGATTAAGATTTCTTCTTCATTCCCTTATATTTATTCATGATTGTGGGATTTTTCCATATTGATCCTAAATCTGTACATGTTTTCCTTTGAACTTTGTCAAAAAAAAGGCAGCACATCAGGAAAAAAGAATAAAATACATAAGCAATGTTGTGGTTTAGCCCCAGTCGGCAATTAAGTACCACACAGCCGCTCGCTCACCCTCCCCACTCCCGGTGGGATGGGGGAGAGAATTGGAAGAGCAAAAGTAAGAAAACTTGTGGGTTGAGATAAAAACACTTTAATAATTTGAATAATGATAATAATAATAATAATAATAATAACAACAATAATAATAAATTGTAATGAGAAGGTAAACAACAAGAGAGCGAGAGAGGAAAAAAACCCAAGGGAAAAAAAACAAAACAGTGATACAACCACTCACCACCCGCTGACTGACGCCCAGCCAGTCCCTGAGCAGCGATTGCTGCCCCCCGGCCAACTCCCCCCAGTTTATATACTGAGCATGACGTCATATGGTATGGAATAGCCCTTTGGCCAGTTTGGATCAACTATCCTGGCTGTGCCCCCTCCCAGCTTCTTGTGCACCTGGCAGAGCAGGGGAAGCTGAAAAGTCCTTGACCAGTGTAAACACCACTTAGCAACAGCCAAAACATCAGTGTGTTATCACTATTATTCTCATACTAAAATCCAAAACCCAGCACTATACCAGCTACTAGGAAGAAAATTAACTCTATCCCAGCCAAAACCAGGACAGTATATAATCAGTTTCATTAAAAAATAAAAAAAGAGAACTGAGGCAAGCTGGAAATAAAACTGTGTGCTGGACCATGTTATTTTAAAAGTCCTAAGGGAGAAAAAACTGTTAATTTGGCAGCAAATCTCAGTGAATCTGAACAGTAAATAAGCTTTAAATAACACTAATTACAAATATGCTACAAATGCTACTGCTGCAGCTGCCAAAACACCTTCTATAGCTCTATTCTGTGACATTTTTATCAAGCATTTGAAATGAATAGCATCATTTCAACAGGCTGACTTCGATGTTCATGTGGCTATATTTAAACAGATTTTGTCAAGCTTCATTTCTATACAAAGTCAAGAATACTACAGACTTATGAGTAAAAAAAATGGAACGCATAACAAAAATCATAATCGGTGGAAAATAAAGACCTTTTTATTAAAAGATACTTAGTCAACAAAGATCCACTGAGATATGAGCACACAGGCATATTTTTGTAATTCTTGGCCTAAAGAATATATATGCCAGGTTAAAATATTCTAACTGAATGCACGTGAAACAGAAAGGTCATTGCAAAAATCTGTCTGGGCAACTGGAGGCAATTCTATACTCCATCCATCCAGAGGTTAAATCACCTCTTTATGCAGGTGCTTAACAGCAAAGCATGCATGCAAATCTGTACTTAGAATTTAATGCCCACTCTTTATATAGAATACTAACATCTGTGGTTTCTTCCAGTGCTCTTTTTCTTGCCATGTACCAGGTGATTCAAAAATCACATGTATCGAGAACAATGAAAGTGAATTCCAAGTTCTTCCTGTCTCATCAGTATTTCAGCAGCTGGAAGGAGGTCCTACTTCCTTTGTGCACAAGTTTTGAAGGTTTTAGATTTGATATTTTAAAATAATAAAATAGCAATTCCAAAGTTGAAAGTGTTACAGCAGCATTTTTCAAAAAATGAATGAATTATCAAAAGTTATGCATTACTGACACTAATCTGTCACTGTAATTTCTTTCACTAAGCAGTTACTTGCATCAAAACACATTGGAATAACTCAGTGGCCTCTACCATTTACTACATGGACTCCTGTCATGGTCTAAAGAGAACACTCTCACCCCAAAAGGCTCCTGAATAATGGCAGCACATCCACAAGTGTCTCTCTTTTTCCAACCACTCATCCCTGGATGATTCAAAATCTATGGACTGACATTGTGTAACTGCTAATTAGCTCTGACAAGGGTAAACATTATGTATTTTTTTCATATCCTACAAAAAGACTGGGTTTTGACTAATATTAGACCTGTTGTAACATAGGAAAAACAACTCAACCACAGTGACGTTTTTATTAGACTGATATTCGGTTTGGGTATTTTTTTCACTTACTATGAAATTGCTGTGCCCACTGAGTTGTTATCTATGGAGCTTTAGAAAAGAAGGGACGGGGAAGCTTTCAAAGTGTTCTTCCTCTTCTTTTAAAGGCTCCTTGTTCATTTTTCCTTGTTTACTCTAGGCGAAGACAGTAATCATCATAGAATCACAGAATCATAGAATCATAGAATATCTCAAGTTGGAAGGGACCCATAAGGATCATCGAGTCCAACTCCCTGCTCCTTGCAGGACTACCTAAAACTAAACCATATGACTAAGAGCATCATCCAGATGCTCCTTGAACTCTGACAGGCTTGGTGCCATGACCACTTCCCTGGGGAGCCTGTTCCAGTGACTGACCACCCTCTCAGTGAAGAACCTTTTCCTGATGTCCAATTTGAACTTCCCCTGACGCAGCTTCATTCCATTTCCATGTATCCTATCGCTGGTCACCAGAGAGAGGAGATCAGCACCTCAAGAGAAGCAATCAAGCTTATCAAAAACCTCTTTATTATACTTAAACAAAACATAATTTCTGGAATGTAAATTCATGATATATTGGGGAGCTAGTTATTTAACCACAAGTTTTATTAATTATTATGAGACAACTAACCAAGGGCAGAAAGCAGGAAATGGAACTTTCCAGACTTCACTTTGAAGATTTTTCTCCTAATATTGTACAAAACAAATTAGCTTCATTCTAATAGAAACAGATATAGACTCTTGGATATAGCAACCTCATTGTGCTGTGCTTTCAGGGAAGCTTGTCAGCAGCTGTCTGATCAACTCTGATTTTGCTTCCCTCTGTAAACATCAAAGATGCTTTTTTGTGGCTTGCCATAAAAATAAGTGTCAGACTCCAGCATGGACTCTTTTTGGTTCTTGTCTTCTGGGGACAACAAACTGCAGAAATGCTGTCTGTGGAAGTGCTAGAAGAGATCCAAACAGTTTCTGCAGTTTCTGTTTACCCTGTTCCAACAACTCTTCTTTGCCGCTCTTGTTACTCTTACTAAAGTTGTACCATTTAGTCTTTTACACAGGCAAATTTATCTCAAAACTTGTATAGTGGCTTGAGTGCCAAACTTGAAAAGTTTAATATTAGACACGTCAGCATCAGTCCACCTTTGTTTTTACATACACTAGATCAGATCTTCAACAGACCCCAACAATGCAACGGCTCTATTGATTTTGTCTCAAATTCTGTACTCAGTTACACTGGTAATGTTCACGATGTTAATCCATCAACATTACAGAGTAAGGTTTGCACTGATGAGAACAGAATACTTTCCACAACAAAACACCATTTTTAGAATTTCTGAAAGCCTCACAGCTTCCTTGAGTTTCTCTTTAGCAAAGAATAATTTTACTCCTATGCTTGATTTAAGCAATAGTCCTAATCCCCACTGTTGGCATTCGATTCAGCTCCCAGAGAAGTCAATTAGAAGCCTACTTTAGCTACAGTAGAATCATATCTCTGTTGAAAGGTCTATCTGCAAATAATTGACTAGGATATGACTTGCCCTCTCTGCAGGCACCATAAGGACATCAAGGCCCGTTACCTATGTGCAGAACCTTTAGAACAATACATAAATAAATATCATTAGGTTGTTCTCAAAGTAATAGAAAAGCTGTCAGCACCACAGAACATCAAAAGCTTTTAAAAAAGATTAATGCTATGTGTACTCCAAAGACCTGCTCCAAACATATTAAAGGCCAGTAAAAAAGAATTTAAGAAGGGATTATCCTTTTTTTTTATGTGAACTTATGCGTAATTGATCTATTGTTGCAATATAATTGTCACATGGATTAAAGAATCACATTCTGTGCTAAACAAATGAAATATTATATATTATATATTTTTGTGCTAATTTGTTGAAAAAGTAGTGACTGGCACTTGGCTGGTATCTGGTGAGTTGTGACAGTGACATATGAATATGAGTGCCTTTTACACACACAGTGAGTTTGCCAAGTTCATTTGTATTCTTAAAACGTTTAAAATTAAGATCCATAAATAAATGGCATACATTTTAGGTACTAGTGAACATAAAGATCTTTAAAATAGACAAAATTCGCACGTCAAGCAGAAAGACTACTCAGTGCTGGTTTCAGTGGATTAAAAGTCAATATATCTTTTTGGTACTGTGATCATTTTAGATAAAGTGATCCAGATACTCATGATGTCCCAAAAATGTAGATGCTCTGAGGGATCCTATGAATAAGTGTCTCTGTAAAAAAGCTTGCATTAAGACCAGTCTTGCACTGCAGTGAGGGAGCATTTTAAACATACTCCTTCTGTCCCGAACAGGATGGCTGTGAACTGGGCTCACTGCTAAACCCCAGAATAATGGGGTGCTCTCTGGTGTGCCTGTTAGAAACACCGCTAGCATAACCACCTAGCCCAGGAGGTGGCGGGTTTATATGCTGTCCTGAGCTGGAAACCTTGTGATGACTTTCTGAGGTAGGCAGGAAAAATGGATGCCTAGCATAGGAGTCTAGGTGTCACTATTGGGCCAAGTCCCTCAAAGACTGATACGGCAACAACTAATTTCCAGGCACCAAAAATTAGCCTTGTATATGCATGCTATGCTTGTAGGGAAGTAAACAAAACAAAGCCTGTGCAGTCCATCATCAGGCAAAATAATAAGGCAAAATGCAAAGGGAATAAAATAATCATCTTCTTTACTCTTCATGGGGTTTTTTCCTGTTTTTTAATAGTTTTTGATGTTTGGAGATCCAAAGTACTGCCAAAACTAGTACAATTACATTGTATGAAGCTACCGCAGTTACATTCATTATTTCTGATTATTAAAAAGAACAACTTTAATCTCAAAACATGTACTGAGTGTTCAGGAAAAATCTAGGGCTCAAGAATATTCAGAATAAGTTTAATCTACGAGGCAATGACAGTTTCTTCTTCATCTATGAAAGAGGATTTCTTTTCATGTATCCAAGATGATACCATACTGTTCAGTTCTAAAATTCAACATCTTTTTCTTCTCAAAAAATAATAAAACTCTCAAATCCTTCTCTAAAATATTAACTAGTAAGTGGACTGTCTTAAGGTTCTCTTAATCATCTCTTGGGAGATGCCATGTCTTCTTAACCTCCACTGCTTCCAAATATATTTGCCAAGTGAAAGGGGAACTGGTACCCACACTCAGTAGTGGCATTTCATCAAAATTTATCACAGCAGCAGTAAATATTATCACTTTGGTCAAGCCAGTATATTGCAATTTAAACATTTCAAACTTTAAAAATATTAAAAGTAGATAATTTTTGAACATGCTGAATTTTGATTTAATTCCTTAAACTACTGTCTTAGAAATACATTCTATAAACTTTTCTTGTACATCTCTCACCTATTTATGCCTCTTATATTAAAGTCATCCCAATACCACCTCTCTACTAAACAAAATTATCCTTGCCATAAATTGTATGAACAAGGACCCTAATTCTGCTGTACTTCCTATAAATTATTTTTCTTCCTCTTCCAGCCGTTGCCATCTTCCTTTCACGGTTCTTGCCTGTTAATGACACAAAAATGGTATGCAACACAGAGATAAATTGTCCTCAGTGACAGATTCTATAGTATTCAGAAGTCAAATCTAAACACTTCAGTGTAAAAAAATTATGCTTAAGGAATGCTGATTACGAATACGTTACTGTTTTAAATTGGGCATGTGGAGAACTGCACCAATTTATCCTCCATCTCTCCTTATGCATGGAAATCACTGTTGATTTTAAATGTGAAACTGTTGGTATGGTTTGAGTTTAACTCCATACTGGAGTAAAAAGATGTTATTCAGCTTGCCAAAATTCCTGTTATTTTTATATTAAGGCTGTTTTCCTTTTTTAATTCAGATAGTTTTTTGCTTTAATAGTGCTTAGACTTTAGCTTGCAAATGCTATCAAATTCTCTAAAAGACAGAAATCGTACACTTCAAGGATTAAGTTTGAATTTAAATATTTAGCACTTCTCATAAACACAGCCCAGTTTCAAAAATATTATCGGCATGTTTGAGGATTTGGCAAATCACTGTGTTTCCTTAATTAATGCAAAATTGCCTGGAGAAGACAATAATTTGGTGATATGGTATATTACTGAAAGGACAGGTTGCAGGATCTCGGTCACACTTATTCAGGGAGGGAGTCACATGAAATAGTGACAGACTACAAGGAGGGTAAAATGAATACACAAAGAGTTGCTCCTGGTGGACATCACAGAAAAGGATTAGGATGTCTTCTTGACAGGGCACTGTTGTGGTTTAGCCCCAGTCAGCAACTAAGCACCACGCAGCCACTCGCTCACCCTCCCCCCCACAATGGGATGGGAGAGAGAATCTGAAGAACAAAAGTAAGAAAACTTGTGGGTTGAGATAAGAACAGTTTAATAATTGAAATAAAATAAAATAAAATAAAATAAAATAAAATAACAAAAAAACCAAAAACTTGTAATGAAAAGGAAAACAACAAGAGAGAGAGAGAGAGGAACAAAACCCAAGGAAAAAAACAAGTGATGCAACCGCTCACCACCCGCCGACCGATGGCCAGCCAGTTCCCAAGCAGTGATTGCTGCCTCCTGGCCAACTCCCCCCAGTTTATATACTGAGCCATATGGTATGGAATAGCCCTTTGGTCAGTTTGGCTGTGCCCCCTCCCAGCTTCTTGTGCACCTGGCAGAGCATGGGAAGCTGAAAAGTCCTTGACCAGTGTAAGCACTCCTTAGCAACAACTAAAACATCAGTGTGTTATCAATATTATTCTCATCCTAAATCCAAAACACAGCACTATACCAGCTACTAGGAAGAAAATTAACTCCATCCCAGCCGAAACCAGGACAGGCACCTTCAAGACACTTTAGGACGAGGGTGAGCCTGCCACACCTCATGCTGCAGAGGCGCTTGTAAGCTGAAAGAAGTGGAGCTAAGAGCTGAGGAGTCACATGTACTGAATCTCTGATTGCTTACTTTAATCTGTTAGAAACATATCGTTAATCTCTATATTTTCCAGTTTTATTACTGGTATTTGATAGATCATTTGTTCTCTTATCCAATACCAGTGGTTTTGTAAGGGTTGATAAATGTTTGCACTGTACTTTGGATACTTATGGTCCTATAAAAACACTAAGTACTAGTATAAATATAAAACCAGGGAAGCAACATGTGTTATTTTTAAATTATTTTTCCTTTAACTACGTAAGTCCAGGAAATGAGTTGATAAGGAAAATCCTATATATGATAGCAGTCACAATAAAAAAAAAAGTTGACAGCCCTGAAGTTATTGATTTACTTTTGAGATTGTTTCAACAGAAAACATAAAGAAAGATGTGAGGACAAAGATAGAGTTCCTTTAAGACTGTTTCAGAACATTTCCTAGAAAAGGATACAGTCCATTTTAGGAATAAACCAGATACATATAAAGACTGAGTAGTGGCAAAGATAATACCATTTTGATAAGTCCCTTCTTTTTCCTTGGGAAAAAAAATCAAGCTTGTGATTCTTTATTCTTCACATGACAATAGCTCCTTCTGTTATCTTCCCTGCAGTGCTCTTATGTACTTCTGTGCAATTCCTCAGTGATTTTTACAAATCTGTTTCTGATTCAGTTGTGCAGGTAAGTTCCTGTCCTTTTCATGCCTCCTGTTGTGTTAGTAACTGAGCTATGGGGTAAAGGAGAGGCTTGTAGAGCAAGACCAGAGAGCTTCTTTCAAGGGAGGAGTTACATTTTTTTTTCTATCTGGTTGAAATCTACATTTTCTACAGAAAAGTGCCATCATTTGGAAATGCATTTCTGCTGACGCACTTCTAGTAGCAGTGAAAGAAATTAAAGCCACACAGGAAAATCTCAAATGAGGATCAAACTGAAGGTTTATATCCACAAAGAGACTAAGAAAGAATGTCAGAAAATGCAATTTGTCTGACAGAAATCCATTTTTCAGAGAAATCTTTGAAATGTTGACAGAATTTCAATTAAAAGGAAGGATCCTATCTTACCTAAATTATATAATATGACAATGCTCAGTACAAACTGCTGAGCTTTGAAAGTGGAATCTCTTGATAAGGAAAAGATAGAAAATGTGAAAAACCTCTCAGGTTCACAGCCTTGAACCAACAGAGGTACTACATTTATCAACTGGGACTAGTGAGATTCCTTAGTAAAACACAAGACTATGATATGTGATTATTTATCTCAGCAAACAGTGCTGCACTGTACTATTTCCATTACTGACTGTGCAACAATAGCAGGTTATATCATCACTAGGATGATCACAGTCTTGAACATACAACTTTATATGTAACAACAATTCCACAACGAAGGACATATCAACTGTTAGATGAAATTCTATGGATGCTCAATCCTTGGGACAAACCCGTGTAGCATAAGGAATATGTGAAATGCTGGCCTTCTGCAAGTGCTCGTGTTTTCTTCTTATTCGGTATATTTCGATTGGAGGACTCCTCATGCCTCAATTTTCCTGGGATACAAGAAACAAATTTGGATCATAGAAACAAATGTAATAATTAGCTTCATTTTTCCAAGTGCCAGTTTAGATTAGAGAGGCAAGTTTCTCCCAGCAGAAATAGGACAGCAGAGATAACAGTAGCATTAACAATCTTGTGTTGTCTGGCTCCATGGAGGTCTGTTGAATGCTGATCTAGTTGGGGCCATAACTCTGCACAGTCTTGATGTCCTAACACCAGTTAGGATCACTAGTCCAAGCGTTATCGGTCTAAGTAAAAATCAACTTGTAGAGGATGTCTTAATTTTATATTTTATCCAGGCTTAGTGAGCACTCTGTTTCCATACAGCAACAACAATTTCTATTTAACTAGGCATATCTACCAGGCAGCTTCTGCATCTGGTGGTGCTGAGCCATTCCCTTGGTACAACTTGCTTCAAGCTGCCATTTTTGTCACTCATTGGAAATAAGCTTTTCCCATAGTCCTACACTGTCTGTTATTATCACAGTCCTCCACTGTGGCGGCACTCCCCCTGTACTCAGCACTGGTGAGGCTGCACCTCGAATACTGTGTTCAGTTTTAGGCCCCTCACTACAAGAAATACATTGAGGTGCTGGAGTGTGTCCAAAGAAGGGCAACAAAGCTGGTGAAGGGTCTAGAGCAGAAGTCTTATGAGGAGCAGCTGAGGGAACTGGGGTTGTTTAGCCTGGAGAAAAGGAGCCTCAGGGGAGACCTTATTGCTCTCTACAACTACCTGAAAGGAGGTTGTAGGGAGGTGGGTGTCAGTCTCTTCTCCCAAGTAGCAAGTGATAGGACAAGAGGAAACGACCTCAAGTTGCACCAGGGGAGGTTTAGATTGGATATTAGGAAAAATTTCTTCACCGAGAGGGTTATCAAGCATTGGAACAGGCTGCCCAGGGAAGTGGTTGAGTCGCCATCCCTGGAAGTATTTAAAAGACATGTAGATGTGGTGCTTAGGGACATGGTTTAGTGGTGGACTTGGCAGTGCTAGGTTAATGGTTGGACTCGATGATCTTAAGGGTCTTTTCCAACCTAAATGATTCTATGGTTCTATGTGGCAGGTATCTTGCAGTGACCCAAGTTTTCTTTACAAATTATGCTGATGCCAGTGCTTTATGCAGTGACAGGTCATTATAAGGAATTATTACAAATAAAATATATTTGTGTGAATACACTAAAACTTCATGCAAAAAAGCTGTATGTTGTTGACCATGGGTCTGCTAACTGCCATCATCATCCAGAGTCATTCTCTTTGCCCCTTGTTTCGTGAACACCAGGACATTGTGGAAAGATGGCTTAATAAAGATGTGACAAGCTATAAGATAGTAACACAATGAACTTATGAGGCGATTTTTTAACTCTGGGGCACATAAAATTAAATATCTAACTACAATCCCTCATTCTCAGAGTGTTGAGTGCCCACAGTTGCCTTTGTTAGACCTCTAAGAATTAAATATTTCAAAGACATTTTTTCTTCTTTTTTTTTTAAGCAGGATTTTTTAATAGGTAATCACAGCTGGGAACAAAAAGTTATAGTCCCTGTAAGCTAACACCTGGAAATTAAACACCATTCTCTAAGCAACTTCATGGGTTGTAACCTGCAGAGTGGAAGCCCTTATGTCCCCCATTTCATCATTTCTCAGTATGTTGGGGTTTTTCGCTAATTCTTTCTTCTCTAAGGATGAACAATTTGCAAAAAACTTCTCCTCTTTGTGTAAACCTCTTTTAGAAGGAAGTTAATATAAAGAATTTGTAAGTTATGAAAGGAGGAAACTTACAGGACAGGATTTTATTCTCGTCATAACTGAGTCCTGTTGTTTTCCTATGTGCTTTGTATCGATGGCTGTTGTCCTGTGAGGAACAGAAAACAACTTGTCAGGAAAGTTTCTGATATAGGTGTACATGTACTGGAATTGCCTGGGTTTGCCTGGTTTTGTCTGCAGTTTCTCGTTTCCTTAGTTGAGGTTATAACCTCAGAATTAGAAATGAAAAATGATAGTAACTAACAACCTCAGTAATTACTAAGTAACTTCATTTCAATGCCCCTGAAGGGCACTTCAGTGGTTTTGTATATAATTATTCACAAAAAATGCCACCTCTTCTGCCAACATATTGAAAGGCAGGGATTCTTTCTTCAGATGCCTTAGTATAGGCATGCCCAAATTATCAGGTAAATCATATGCATGGTGGTTGAACACACAGTATTAAACTCATTGCTAAAATTAGAACAGCCATGAAGTTCAAATGAAATCTATTAATCCAGGTGGGGGAGAGAGCTTAGACAGGAGGAAAAGGATTTGTCATAAATACAATAGAAATGTAAGGCTGTGAGGATCTGAAAGAGGTCATCTAGTCCATCCACCTGCTCAGAGGCAGGGTATATACCATCTCTAAGAGATATTTAATCTCTTCTTGAATCACCTTCACCAGAGAATTATGACAAACTCCCTGTATAATTTGATCCAGTGCTTAACTATGCTTAAACTGTGCTTAAACAGAAAGTTTTTTTCCTATAATGTACCCTGAACTGATTACTTCTTGTCCAGATCTTCACAGACACAGACAGCAATCTCAACTGCTACCTCAACCCTTTCACATACAGGAAGATCGTTAGGCTATCCAGTCTTTCTGGACTGAACGAACCCAGTTTTTCCAACCTCTTCTCAGAAATCATAATCTTTCAAATAACTGCTCATTTTATGTTTCTCTCTTATGAACCATCTTTCATTTGCCTCTGCCTTTTCTTAATGCCTGCTATATACAAGGGGAAGAGGTATTCCAGCTGAGGCCTCGATACTGCTGTGAAAAGCAAAGCAGCTACCTTCAGTTCTCCCTGCAGTACTCTTCATGAACACATCCAGCCTGCACCGGCTGTTTCTTTTGCAAGAGTATGTCACTGGATTGTATTCAGCATGGTTACAGTAAAACCAGGTGAATTTTCAAAGCACTATTATCGTGTCCTAGAGTAGTACATTTGAATATTTGACTTCTCATTTGTGAGTCTAATATTGTCATTATCACATTTAATCTTGTTGATGTATTAATTCTCGGGAATTGTAACTTTCTTCCACACGCCTAGTATAGTAACAGGCTGCTTGTACTAGACCAGCCTGCGGGCTAGGCCAGCCTACATCTTCCAAGTACTCTCTTTTCAGCTCCTGTAAGAAGCAGTATAGGACAAAGTTTGGACGAAGCTGCTCTTTGAGGTTACGTTTTTGAGGTAATCACAATACTATCTACACTTCTGTGTCTCTTTGGACTGCTCCCTCTTTTCTAACATTATGTTAAGAAGAAGAAAGAATATAACTTTTAAGAAGAATCAGGCTTGGAAAAAAAATTTCTTGTGGATGGGCTCTTCAAGGCACTCTACAGAGTATCGTTATGAGCAAGTCCAAAGGGGATAAAATGAAACTTGCTTATCTTTCACAAGCCTTTCTACCATTTGTCTACCATCAATGCTGGATTAAAAATGAGAAATTTAGTTATACCTTTGCCAGAGGAAATAAGAAAAGTAAGAAATGATCTTCCTTAGGGAAGGCTCTGGGACTCAGATGATACTCTACAGCACTCCACAAGTATAGATCCAGAAGTTTAGTAACCAGAAATTAATATGAATACATTTCTTTAAACTGAAAGAAAAGAACAACCTCAAAACATTGTCTACCCACTTTCAGAACTAAACATAAAAAGCAGTTTTCTCCCCAATATACTTTCGCTATGTGTGTACTACTTAGTACAAGTGTAAAAAGTTTAAATATATTCCAGTAGTTGGATCCAAAATATTCTAGTCTCATTTCTTCCTTCATGCACTTGATCTAGTGCACTTGGAAACATTTGAATTCAATTATGAACATTCAGGTGAAAGAACTTTACACTAGATTCACAATGTATCAAGGCATGCTGATATTTCCAAATAATTCCTCTCCTTTGACACCAGCAGCTGTCTCTGACCATAGCCATGCCATGTCTTTCAGCCAGGCACCGCGTCTTCTTCGAAGGCACCTCTATCCACAACTCAGTATGACAGCTTTTGTGCCTCCAGCTTCAGAGAGACCCAGAACTCCTGCCACCTCCTCTGAGCAGAAAAGGACTTGCCCAAGCACTGATGCCTGCCGGAGCCCTTCTACACTGAAGGGAAATCTCACTCCATTTATATTTTTACCCTGACTGATGTCTGTACCATGGAATCCATTCCAATGCAGCTTATTTCTTAGAAATGGGTAGGATTTCAGTGTTTATCCATGTCACCTGCCATAAAGAGCCCGGGTTCTTTCAGTGAGTTGCCTTGCTACTCATCAAATGTAAAGGAATCCTTCATTTCAAATAAACTTAAAGTAGCAGTTCAGCTGTAACTGTACTGAGGCTAACATCTACTTTGACAGGGAAGTTACTGCAGTAATTTCTTCCAATCCTAATATTTTTTTCTTATTGCGTTAGCAAAGTAAGAAGCAGTAAGACATTTGCCTAAGAACTGGAAGACAGTAGGGTTATTCAATGTTATAAGTTTCACTGTTTCTGAAACCCAGGAAAAAGGAACACGGTTTGACTATACCCCTTTATTTATTATATAGAAAAATAACATATGGGCTGGCTTACAGTAGAAGACAGAGCATTAATGACTTTTAGCTTTTCTGGTTATTACAATAAGTAATTACAATGTCTCGGATTTTTTTTTTTACTTTAAGGACAAAACTTTAGGTTTGCTGTGCTCATAAATCATAAGAGTTCCCTAAACATAAATAGTTATGATATTTTTTTAAATCTTTATTATGATAAATGCAAGCAACTTAATTTGTCAAATGCACAACTGATCAGAACAGTCTGCATATATAATTTCTGTCTAGTTTCCAAGGTGAATGGATAGGATATGCAGTCAGATTTGCAAGGGTATAAAAACTGATGAATCTTTTCAAATCTTTTTTCTTTTACATTAACGAGGATAAAAACATGCATGCATCCATTTGCAAGCAAACTTCTTAATTTTTCCAAGGAATCTGTTAAGCAAGAGTAAACATCTATTTTAATCGAATTGCATTTTAAGAAAACAATTTCATTTAATAGTGAAGGATTTTTTTATAAAGCAACTTTTGCTATCTCTTTTTGTTTTAGAAGATTTGATGCAAGATTGTTATATGGAAAACACAAGGAACAAAAATGCACCTGACTGCACCAAATTCTCCCTTGTAGGAGGGTAGGGATGAAGAGTGCAGTTTTAATGACTTTGATTAAAAAAAATTTGCCTCGCTATTTTTACTTCATAAAAGTATGCATCATTATAGTTAGAAAGTACGTCCCTCTGTGCTCCAGTTGCACAGTCAAGGTACTATCAGAAGGATCTCTACTGTCAGAGGTCTGTGCTAGTGCTTAAAAGGAAGCTTGGGATTGCTGTATCATCATACTTATTTCAAATGCTTTCTATCCTCCAGGATATGTGGAATCAAATCCACTGACTGTCTTTGATCCACTGATCTACCTTTAGAATATCCTTTTAGCTTGAATTTAGGTCCTGACTGCCTCATGATTGAGAAACTACAAATAGCTCTTTTCGTATTTTCTTCACCTCTGTTGTACTGTGGTGGGTTGACCCTGGCTGGAAGTCAGGTGCCCACCAAGCCACTCTATCACTCCCCCTCCTCAGCTGGACAGGGGAGAGAAAAATACAATGAAAGGCTTGTGGGTCAAGATAAGGACAGGAAGAGATCACTCACCAATTACCATCACAGGCAAAACAGACTCAACTTGGGGAAATTAATTTAATTTATTACCAATCAAATCAAAATAGGGTAATGAGAAATAAAATCAAATCTTAAAACACCTTCCCCCCACCCCTCCCTCCTTCCTGGGCTCAACTTCACTCCCAATTTCTCTACCTCCTTCCCCCAACCGGCACAGGGGGATGGGGAATGGGGGTTGCGGTCAGTTCATCACACGTTGGTTCCTCCTCACACTCCTTCCTCCTCACACTCTTCCCCTGCTCCAGCGTGGGGTCCCTCCCACAGCAGACAGTCCTCCACGAACTTCTCCAATGTGGGTCCTTCCCACGGGCTGCAGTTCTTCACAAACTGCTCCAGCATTGGTCCTTTCCATGGGGTGCAGTCCTTCAGGAACAGACTGCTCCAGTGTGGGTCCCCCATGGGGTCACAGGTCCTGCCAGGAGCCTGCTCCAGCGCGGGCTCTCCATGGGGTCACAGCCTCCTTTGGGCGCATCTACCTGCTTCGGTGTGAGGTCCTCCACGGGCTGCAGGTGGATATCTGCTCCACCATGGACCTCCATGGGCTGCAGGGGGACAGCCTGCTTCATCATGGTCTTCACCACGGGCTGCAGGGGAATTTCTGCGCCGGCGCCTGGATCACCTCCTCCCCCTCCTTCTTCTCTGACCTTGGTGTCTGCAGAGTTGTTTCTCTCACATATTCTCACTCCTCTCTTCCAGCTGCTGTTGCGCAGCAGTTTTTTTCCCCCCTTCTTAAGTATGTTATCCCAGAGGCGCTACCACTGTCGCTGATTGGCTCAGCCTTGGCCAGTGGCGGGTCCATCTTGGAGCCAGCTGGCATTGGCTCTATCGGACATAGGGGAAGCTTCTAGCAGCTTCTCACAGTAGCTGCCCCCCCCCCCCCCAACCTTGCCATGCCATGCAAACCCAATACATGTATGTTGAGGAATGGGCATATTCAGGACTGATTTCCATGTCCTCTGGGTGCACTACCAAGCCCAGCACCTGTTTAGGTGTTGCCATAACATTATGCAATGTAGTTCTAGCTAATTACACAGAAGTTACACTGGATTTATGAAAGGGCATAAAAAGGGGTAAAATCATAAAAAAACATGTTGACAATCTACATGAATTCAAATTTCAACACAAAAATGTGCTAAAACATTGTGTGTTAAGACAAAAATACCTCAGGTATGAATATCTGGTTTTGCTAAGAGTGTACTAATGACAGAAATATATAGAAAGCCATAGGATAACTTCTAAGAACAAGTAAAGAAACCATTTCATTTTTACAAGGCAGAATAGGTCTACATGACTTGCTGCAGAATCCTTACTGGTGGGGTAAAGACGGGATGTAACTATTAGATGAAGTTACAAGGCAGATGCATTCATGTTAAAATTATTTTCTCAGGTAATATGACACAAGATATTTCCTTCTGACAGAAAAGTTACATTGGATAGCAGAAGGATGTAGGAAACGTGTATTTGTTGAATAGTGCAACTGGAACACTGTTTTACCACAAACCCTCTGAGATTTTCCTTGAAGATTTGGAGAGGGGAGAGAAGGCAGAAAAGAAAGAAGGAAGAGGAGGATGAAGACTAAATATAAATATCCACAGTATAGTTGTTCTAGGCTTACCTGTAGGCAGCAAGAGGCTTAGACAGAGATATAGGTTCATCTGCTTTTGCTCATGTTTTTTCTGAAGCAGTTTGCTATCTAGCAGGAACTCTGCCTGTGTTTCATACAATCAGTAGGAAAGCATAATGAAATATGACCCCAGATACATAGCTGCCTTGGGACAGACACTCAGCAGCAGCATATGGAATGAATAAGAGAATACATAACACAAGCATTTTCTTACCATTGCTGACTTGCTCTATGAAAGCCTCCCTGTGTGGTTTATGACAATAACAAAAATCTCAGTTGTCACAGAGTATACAATAAAATAATAATTTTGGGACTTATTTTCAAGAGTCAACTTCAAATTTGTATCTAAAGTTTAGAACATTCTTAAACGATTTGCTGGACTAAGGCCAAAGTATTTCAAAGATTTCAGGATTAACTCCAGATTGATATGTATTTAAGTTCTATTTTATTTTAGAGTAGCACCTGATTTTATAAATACTTATGGTTGTATATACGTTTCTAAGATTCACATTCTTTACCTCAGTGGGATGACTTGTATGTAAAACTAGCCATCTATTTCTGCAGCAACAGGACCCAAATAATTTTCCAGAAAATTATATGTAATTTACCTCTCAAAATTTTCAGTTTATGGAATAGACAGAGCAAATAGTATGGAAAATAATTTATCATTTCTTATTTAACTATTTCTAATGAGATGCTTTTTAATTACTCTGCATCTAATCTTAGAATCAGAATATTTTTATTTTTACATTACATAAAAACATCAGAAAAGGTTTAATCAAATTGATCATAAATATAACAGTTAAACAGTGACCAAGCAATGGCTATCCAAGTCTGACATAGGTACTTCTCCAAAACAAAGCTGAATTATAAAAGGTATGTCTATGCAGTAGAATTTGTGTAAAAATAACATTATAAAATGTTCAGTCCAAATCATTGAAATGCTGTGGAAATAGAGGGGGTAGAAGAAACTTTTTTTTTTAAATTCAAAGTTAGTCCCTGCCTAATTTTTATGTAGGTCTAAAACATTTGTTGCATTTTGGGTTTATTTCAGAAACACCTGTAGGTTAAAAAGAGCATATCTTTAACTCTGTTATAATTAGAAGAGGCCTTAAAGGCACTGGACTCTTTGTGGTATTACATGCATCAGATCTTTTTCAAAGAGATATTTCTTCCCAGTGTTTGTCAATAGTCTTAATTAAATGCACAGTGACTAAACTAGAAAGCCAAACTAGTTTTGCTGGATATATTTTACTTACCTTTAATATCATAATTCCACCATAACCATAGTAAGGAACGCCTTCATGAATGTGATTCATACCTAAATTTGTCATGTAAAAAATGAAGCTGGGCAAGGATAAGAGAGTAAGACCCAGTTTTTAAACCTAAAAAAGTGTTAACCTTTCATTCTTCTTTTAATTTTTCCTTAGTAGTTCATCAAAAGGGTGATTTACAACAGTTAGAGGCAATATAAGTAGCAACCAAGTTGTGCAAGATAGTTACTGTTTAACTTTTTGTCAGTTCCTCTTCTGGCTCTTTTGTGTGTGTGTGTGTATAGAATCATAGAATGGATTGGGTTGGAAGGGACCTTAAAGATCATCTCGTTCCACTCCCCCTGCCATGGGCAGGGACACCTTCCACTAGACCAGGTTGCTCAAAGCCCCATCCAACCTGGCCTTGAACATTTCCAGGAAGGGGACATCCACAACTTCTCTGGGCAACCTGTTCCAGTGTCTCACCACCCTCACAGTAAAGAACTTCTTCCTAATATCTAATCTAAATCTACCCTCTTTCAGTTTAAAACCATTACCCCTCATCCTATCACTATACTCCCTGATAAAGAGTCTTTCCTGTAGGCCCCCTTTAAGTACTGGAAGGCCGCTATAAGGTCTCCCCGCAGCCTTCTCTTCTCTAGGCTAAACAATGCCAACTCTCTCAGCCTGTCCTCATAGGGGAGGTGCTCCAGTACCCTGATCATCTTCATGGCCCTCCTCTGGACCCGCTCGAGCAGGTCCATGTCTTTCTTATGCTGGGGGCCCCAGAGCTGAACACAGTACTCCAGGTGAGGTCTCACGAGAGCGGAGTAGAGGGGGAGAATCACCTCCCTCGACCTGCTAGCCACACTTTGTTTGATGCAGCCCAGGATGCGATTGGCTTTCTGGGCTGCGAGCGCACATTGCCGGGTCACGTCAAAATTTTTAATCCACCAATACCCCCAAGTCCTTCTCTGCAGGGCTGCTCTCTCTATATATACACATATATAGATATAGAAAGCCTGTAGGAATTGGGAGCCATAATTTCACAGAATCACAGAATCGTATAGGTTGGAAAAGACCTTTAAGATCAACGAGTCCAACCGTAAACCTAACACTACCAATACCACCACTATACCATGTCCCTAAGCACCTCATCCAAACGTCTTTTAAATACCTCCAGGGATGGTGACTCCACCACTTCCCTGGGCAGCCTGTTCCAATGCTTGATAACCCTTTCAGTGAAGTAAAATTTCCTAATATCCAGTCTAAACCTCCCCTGGCGCAACTGGAGGCTGTTTCCTCTCGTCCCATCACTTGTTCCTTGGGAGAAGAGACCGACCCCCACCTTTCTACAACCTCCTTTCAGGTAGTTGTAGAGAGCGATAAGGTCTTCCCTCAGCCTCTGCTTCTCCAGGCTAAACAACCCCAGTTCCCTCAGCCACTCCTCATAAGACTTGTGCTCTAGACCCTTCACCAGCTTCATTTCCCTTCTTTGGACACACTCCAGCACCTCAATGTCTCTCTTGTAGTGAGGGGCCCAAAACTGAACACAGTATTCGAGGTGCGGCCTCACCAGTGCTGAGTACAGGGGCACGATCACTTCCCTAGTCCTGCTGGCCACGCTATTTCCGATACAAGCCAGGATGCCATTGGCCTTCTTGGCCACCTGGGCACACTGCTGGCTCATATTCAGGCGGCTGTCAACCAACACCCCCAGGTCCTTCTCTGCTGGGCAGCTTTCCAGCCACTCTTCCCCAAGCCTGTAGCGTTGCATGGGGTTGTTGTGACCCAAGTGCAGGACCTTGCACTTGGCCTTGTTGAACCTCATTTATTGACTCTGACTTGCTGGGTATTGTACTGATTTCAGTGGAGGCAAGGAGATGTGATGCAAGGAGGGTGACAGGCTGGGTGAGAGCATGCAGCTCTTAGGGGGAGTGGTGCAGAGTCAGTTGTCATTATGTTACCAGTTGAAGCATGGATTGGGGGATTATTTTTAATAAGACTGGCTTTGCTGGGCAAGAAGAGTTTGTGTGTTTAGGCATATTTATTGTGATGCTGCTCAAGGTGACTAGGAAACTGTACAGGAAGGACATTTTTAAACCCGTGGTGGCTTCATCATGTTAGGAACTGCCTTCAGAGGAGAAACCCAAGGGACAATGTTTAACGAAGTGGCTTGCCTGAGGTACAGGAATCATTATAGGGAAACAAGGAACATGAAGTATGTTTTGGTTTTTATTTAAGTTGTATAAAGGCAGTCATGAGGTGAGGATGGATGGATGCTGTTGACAGTGTGGCCTTACTTGGACTGAAGAGCTGCTGGCAGGTTGGGAAGCAAGTATGAAGCATGCTTCTAAGCTGCTCTACTTGGCACACGGGAGCCTTATGAGTAAATATTAGGTAGATAAAGCTATTACATTAAAACTTCAAGGCAGCTCAGTCGCCATCTGGTGCCAAATAGGCGCATGTGTGTGTTTGTAAGTCGGAAAGAGGGCCAAGAAGAGAGGCGGCCCGCAGCTGGGACGAGCTTCTCCCGGCCCAGGCCCGAGCGAGCGGGAAGGCAGCCCCAGGGTAGCGGGGGCGCCCATCTTGTGCCAGCCCCGCCGAGGTGCCGCGAAGCACGGAGGACGAGGACGACCGCGGCAGCAGTTCTGCCCCCTCCTCCCCCGTGAGCCGGTCCTGCCGTGACGACGCAGCGAGCTGCACAGGCGCAGCAGCTCCCAGCGCCTGTTGTATCCGGCCGGCGCCTTTTCTCTCTTCCCCCCTCCTCCCTCTCCACGTCCGTCCGTCCGTCCGTCCCTCCCTCCCTCCCTCCCTCCTTCCTTCCTTCCTTCCTTCCTTCCTTCCTTCCTTCCCTTCTCCCCTCCCTCCCGGAGCCGCCGCGGTCGGTGCTGCCGCCGCCGCCGCCGCCGCTGCTGCTGCACGCGCCCTCCCTGCTCCCTGTGCGCCCGGCTGCCTCATGAAACGATGGCAGCGGCCAACTTCGGCAAGATCCAGATAGGGATCTACGTGGAGATCAAGCGCAGCGATGGTCAGTGGGGCAGGGACGGCGGGAGGGGCCGGCCCGGCGGACCGGCCGCAGCCGCTGACCGGGCGCCGTCGCCGCCCCAGTGCGCGGCGCGGGGAGGCGGGGAGGGGGCTGCGCGCGGGGCCCATTGTGTGCGCGGGGCCGGGGAGTGGCCGGGCCTGGCGCGCGCTGCGGTTGTCAGGGGAGCGCTCGCGCTTGGCGTTGGAGGGCGGTTGCGCGGAGAGCGAGCAGCGGCGGCGGCCGCCGCTGGGGACGGGAAGGCTGCAAGCAGGGCGGGGAAGCGGCGGGGAGGGGCGGCGATAGGGTGGGGGCTGAAATGGGGGGGGAAGGGCGAGGTGGGTGCGAGGGGGATGAAGCAGGGATGGGATGGGCTCATGGGGGAGGGGAAAACGGGACAAGTGTCGGGTGAGCAATGAGACGTGCGGGGTGACTGTGGATGGGGGTGATGAGGTGATTTGGGGGGGAGAGGGGCGTGGGTGGGGAGGAAAGCCTGGGGAGGTTTTGGCGGGGAGGTGGGAGGGCCTTAGGGGAGGGGATGAGGTGATGGAGGGAGGAAAGGCCTTCAATGCAAAGTAGTAACTTCTTGTTTGCTCTGGCGTATGAGCCGTGTTCTGAAAAAATGACACAATAGTATGGTCTGAGAGAAATGCCTTTGGACACTTCCATCATTTGACAAAAAAGCTTGATGTTATTATCTCAGATGTTCCTTATGATTAAAATACATGAAGAGTGCTTGCTATTTATGCCTGTGAGTTATTATTTCTCCATTGGGGATCCAGTGTTTCTCATCTTGCCCAGCATCTCTTGATGGGAGGATGTATGGCGCTGTCTAGAAATACATGTGAATAAACGAAGAGTGTGTGTTAGGTTTAGGGTATTTGTCTGGAAGGAGAGAATTAAAGGGGAAGTTCACTGACTGAATCAATGGCAAGTCACTCGTGACTTCAGCTCTTCAATTTGAGTGGGAATATGTCATCTGTTCTTGGCCTCTGTGGGATCTGTGAAGCCTACTAAACAGGGGTGGGGTTCTGCTGGGATTTTCGGGAAAGTCTTTTTGTTTTTTGCCTGGGTTCAGAAGCTTGCTAAAGAATAAGCAGATGTTTTTAAGGGAAGAAAGACCTGGAGGTCAAAGGCACTGAAGTTAGCATGGTTTTGTCATGAGGCAGTGTCGTGGTTTAGCTTCACTTGGCAACCAAGCACCACACAGCCGCTCACTCACCCTTCCCCCACAGTGGGATGGAGGAGAGAATTGGAAGAGCAAAAGTAAGAAAAATCCGTGGGTTGAGATAAGAACAGTTTAATAAAATAATAATAATAGTAATAATGCTTTGTAATGAAAAGGAAAACAACAAAAGAGAGAGAGAGGAACAAAACCCAGGAAAAAAACCCAAGTGATGCAATTGCTCACCACCCGCCGACTGATGCCCAGCCAGTCCCTGAGCAGTGACCCCTGCCCCCCGGCCAACTCCCCCAGTTTATATACTGAGCATGATGTCATATGGTATGGAATAGCCCTTTGGCCAGTTTGGGTCAGCTGTCCTGGCTGTGCCCCCTCCCAGCTTCTTGTGCACCTGGCAGAGCATGGGAAGCTGAAAAGTCCTTGACCAGTGTAAACACCACTTAGCAACAGACAAAACATCAGTCTGTTATCAACATTATTCTCATACTAAAATCCAAAACACAGCACTATACCAGCTACAAGGAAGAAAATTAACTCTATCCCAGCCAAAACCAGGACAGTATTCACCCCTTATTCTACACCATCTACATCATGCCCAGGTCCCACACTTTCCAATACATTCCAATTAATCACCACCACTTTCCCTGTCTTTTGATATATATACAAACAGATAACATTCCCTTAGTCTATGGGCCATCCCTCTCAAATGTCCGTGGAGTTCATTTAGTCCATGACTTTGGGCTCCATCTGTCATAACAGTCCTTCAGGGCAGGAGAGATGGTGTGTGGGGTTGGATTGTTGCATGCTGAAGCCAGTTCTGGTTCCATCACCACTGCACTTTGCTTGGTTTCATCAAAGCTCATTCTTCATTAATCTGGGTGATTCTTACTGAAATACCCTTGATATGGCATATAGCAACCATAAAAGTGATGACATACAGTATTATATAGCAATTAACATCATACCATTCAGTTCATTGGCTATTCTCACCCAAAATCAAATCCCCTTGAGGTACACAGCGGACTTCCCCACTCTTCCGCATTACCCACCAAGTGCACCCAGGTCCTTGAGCAAAAGCAATCCCACTAATGGGTTTGCCTTTGCCCAAGGCAGGAGTAACCCAGACTGTCTTCCCCAGCATAGTTTTTTTTATGTGCACTACAGGGACCTTATCCCCTTCGACAGTGTGTAACAGTTTTGATTGGGCAGGGCCAGCTCGATTGGCAGATCCCCTAGTGTTGACTAACCAGGTGGCCTTTGCTAAATGTGTATCCCAATGTTTGAATGTCCCAGCACCCATTGCTCCCAGTGTAGTCTTTAACAGCCCACTGTATCGTTTGATTTTCCCGGAGCCTGGTGCATGATAGGGGATGTGATATACCCACTCAATGCCATGCTCTTTGGCCCAGGTGTCTATGAGGTTGTTTTGGAAATGAGTTCTGTTGTCTGACTCAATTCTTTCTGGGGTGCCATGTCGCCATAGGACTTGCTTTTCAAGGCCCAGGACAGTGTTCCGGGCAGTGGCATGGGGCACGGGATATGTTTCAAGCTATAAATAATTCACCCTTATGTTGCCAGTCCAGATCCACCTGAGCCACTTCAATCTTAGCAGCCTGATCCACCTGCTGGTTGTTTTGATGTTCCTCAGTAGCCCAACTCTTGGGTATGTGAGCATCTACGTGATGTACTTTTACAACCAGCTTCTCTACAGAGGCAGCAATATCTTGCCACAATGCTGCAGCCCACATGGGTTTGCCTCTGTGCTGCCGGTTGTTCTGCTTCCATTGCTGTAACCACCCCCACAAGGCATTTGCCACCATCCAGGAATCAGTATAGAGATAGAGCACTGGCCACTTTTCTCATTCAGCAATGTCTAAAGCCAGCTGGATGGCCTTTACTTCTGCAAACTGACTTGATTCACCTTCTTCAGCAGTTTCTACAACTTGCCATATGGGACTCCATACAGCAGCTTTCCATCTCTGATGCCTTCCTACAATACGACAGGACCCATCAGTGAACAGGGCATATTGCTTCTCATTTTCTGGTAGTTTATTGTACAGTGGGGCGTCCTCAGCACGCGTCACCTCCTCCTCTGGTGATACTCCAAAATCTTTGCCTTCTGGCCAGTCCATGATCACTTCCAAGATTCCTGGGTGACTGGGGTTTCCTATCGGAGCCCACTGTGTGATCAGTGCAACCCACTTACTCCACGTAGCATCAGTTGCATGATGTGTAGAGGGGACCCTCCCTTTGAACATCCAGCCCAGCACAGGCAGTTGAGGTGCCAGGAGGAGCTGTGCTTCAGTACCAACCACTTCTGAAGCAGCTCAAACCCCTTCATATGCTGCCAATATCTCTTTTTCCGTTGGAGTATAGCGGGCCTCAGATCCTCTGTATCCCCGACTCCAAAACCCTAGGGGTCGACCTCGAGTCTCCCCTGGTGCTTTCTGCCAGAGGCTCCAGGTAGGGCCATTCTCCCCGGCTGCTGTGTAGAGCGCATTTTTTACGTCTTGCCCTGCCCGGACTGGCCCAAGGGCTACTGCATGAACTATCTCCCGTTTAATTTGTTCAAAGGCTTGTCGTTGCTCAGGGCCCCATTGGAAATCGTTCTTCCTCTGGGTCACTTGGTAGAGAGGGCTTACGAGCAGACTGTAATTTGGAATATGCATTCTCCAAAAACCCACAACGCCTAAGAAAGCTTGTGTTTCCTTTTTGCTAGTTGGTGGAGACATGGCTGTTATTTTGTTAATCACATCCATTGGGATCTGACGACGTCCATCTTGCCATTTTATTCCTAAAAACTGGATCTGCTGTGCAGGTCCCTTGACCTTCCTTTGTTTTATGGCAAAACCAGCTTTCAGGAGGATCTGGACTATTTTCTTCGCTTTCTCAAAAACTTCTTCTGCTGTGTTGCCCCACACAATGATGTCATCAATGTATTGCAGGTGTTCTGGAGCTTCACCCTGTTCCAGTGCAGTCAGAATCAGTCCATGGCAAATGGTGGGGCTGTGTTTCCATCCCTGGGGCAGTCGGTTCCAGGTGTACTGAACACCCCTCCAAGTGAAAGCAAACTGTGGCCTGCACTCTGCTGCCAAATGGATTGAGAAAAACGCATTAGCCATATCATTTGTAGCATACCATTTGGCTGCTTTTGACTCCAGTTCGTATTGAAGTTCCAGCATGTCCAGCATGGCAGCACCCAGCGGTGGCATGGCTTCATTCAGGCCACGATAGTCTACTGTTAGTCTCCACTCTCCATTACACTTTTGCACTGGCCATATGGGACTGTTAAAAGGTGAACGAGTCTTGCTGATCACTCCTTGGCTCTCCAGTCGACGAATCAGCTTATGGATGGGAATCAGGGAGTCTCGGTTGGTACGATATTGTCTCCGGTGCACTGTTGTGGTAGCAACTGGCACCTGTTGATCTTCGACCCTCAGCAACCCCACAACAGAAGGGTCCTCTGAGAGACCAGGCAAGGTGGACAGCTGTTTAATTTCCTCCGTCTCCAAGGCAGCTATACCAAAGGCCCACCCGTACCCTTTTGGGTCCTTGGAATACCCTCTCCTGAGGTAGTCTATGCCAAGGATGCACGGAGCCTCTGGGCCAGTCACAATGGGGTGCTTTTGCCACTCATTCCCAGTTAGGCTCACTTTGGCCCCCAACACAGTTAGCTGTTGGGATCCCCCTGTCACTCCAGAAATACAGATGGGTTCTGCCCCTATATAGCTTGATGGCATTAGGGTGCACTGTGCACTGGTGTCTACTAGAGCCTTCTACTCCTGTGGGTCTGATGTGCCAGACCATTGAATCCACACAATCCAGTAAACTCAGTTGTCCCTTTCTTCCATCTGGCTGGAGGCAGGGCCCCTCTAGTCCTGGTCATAGTATTCATTACCCACTTCTTGCAAAAATGAATCAGAAGTCCCTTTATTAAGATCAGCCCTTCTACTCTGTCTGGGGAACTGCCCACTGGAAACCAGAGCAGCATTTTTCCTGGAAGAACCCCCTTTGGTGATTGTTTTTCCTTTCAACTCATGTACCCGTGCCTCTAGGGTCGAGGTAGGTTTTCCATCCTACTTCCTCATGTCCTCTCCGTGGTCATGCAGGTAAAACCATTGTGTGCCCCATGGTGTGTACTCTCCATATCCTCTCTCTTGAGCAGAAGAACGGTGACTCCTAATAGCCGAGATACTGGTCCGTACAGGTGGAGCGTGGGATCTATCCTCTTTGAGTTGCTGGACCATTTCCTCCACAGCCGAGACGAGGGAGGAAGAGAGACTTTCTTCATATTCCTGGAGCTGGCTAGCCACTTCATCCACTGTTGATCCCTCTTCATCTTTCCAGGTCAGTATTGCCAATGAGTTGGCACATGACGATGCTGTGCTCCGTATAAACTTCCACCACGTGGGTCATGTGCACTTGACTTCATCTGGATCTGGATAAATCACTTCCAGCATGGCTAATTCCCTCAGGTGCTGGATACCTCTCTCCATGTTGGTCCATTTGCCTTGGTGATATAGAACATCTTCCTTGAAGGGATATCATTCCTTCATAGCTGACAGGAAGCTATGGCTCCAGAGGCTGAGGACTTGTGCCCCTTTTCTAATCACTTTGTCAATGCCCCCTTCCTTAGAAAGGGGTCCCAGCTACTTGGCTTCCTTACCCTCTAATTCCAGGCTACTGGCCCTGCTATCCCAGCATCGGAGCAGCCAGGTGACAACATGCTCACCTGGATGACGGCTGAAATCTTTTTGCATATCTCGCAGCTCACTCAGGGATAGGGATCGGGTGGTTTCCGTCTCTTTTATGAGTTCTTCCTCTTCCTCCTCCTCTCCTCCTGATGGCCCTGCTTTTTCGTCTTCCCTTTCTAAGCAAGCTGACTTTCACTTCCAAGACGACTTCTTATGTATAGGGGTGACTGATACCAGTAGAGGTTGTTTTCCTGGTTCAGGCGCAGTGCCTGTCACGGGGGTTGGATTAACCACATCACCTGTCGCGGGGGCTAGAGTAGCCACAGTGCCTGTCACTGGGTGGGTTGGAGTAGCTGTGGTGCCTGTTGCTGGGGTTGGAGTAGCCACAGTGCCTGTTCCTTTGTTGTCAAATCCAGAGAGCTTCTCTTCCCCTTGAGGGTTCTGAATAGTGTTGAGCAGGGCTCGGTAGGCATGCGCCAGGCCCCAGCACATTGCAGTGATTTGTGTCTCCCTAGAATTGCCAGGGTGACGACATACTTTTTCCAAATATTCTACTAGTTTTTCAGGATTCTGCACTTGTTCAGAGGTGAAGTTCCAAAACACTGGAGGTGCCCGCTGTCCTAGGCATTTGCCCATGCTATCCCACACACCCTGCCACTCATAACTATCCAGCCTTGGGGCAGATCTCTGGATGATAGTCTTAAATTGCTTATTAACCTTAGACAATACCGAAACAATATTCCCAAGCAATACCAATAGATGTATCTTAACTACCCAAGGATGTTCAAGATACTGAAAAGTTATTGTAATGAAGGAGGAAACATCGTAGAAGAAGGTAGCGAAGGTGCCGTTTTGTATTTCCTCCATAAAAAACCTCTCAGAGGAAGAGGTATAATTGCTAATTGTCTCCATGAGGTGGTACCCGAAGTACAGTAATGGCTTCAGTACAGAACTCAGATACCAGATTAAGCTCAAGGCCAGTGTTTTAATAACAAATCTCCCAGGCAAAACATCACTAATCATTGCAGAGCACAGCAAATGCAGAAACCGACACTGATCTTTAACATGTACATCAAAAAAATGAGCATGGTGCAGATCAGATAAACCAATATCGAGAACAGATGAATCAATATCGTGGCCCGCAGCTGTTAACAGATCTAAATTCCTTAATACACTCTGGTTAATGTGTTATTATCTCAAACCCTTTGTGCCCCATGTTGAACGCTAAAAAGGACTGTTGTGGTTTATCTTCAGTCAGCAACTAAGCACCACACAGCCACTCACTCACCCTCCCCCCCACAATGGGATGGGGGAGAGAATTGGAAGAGCAAAAGTAAGAAAATTCGTGGGCTGAGATAAGAACAGTTTAATAATTTAATAATAATATTAATAATAACAACAACAACAATAATAATAATTGTAATGAAAAGGAAAACAACAAGACAGAGAGAGAGGAACAAAACCCAGAAAAATACCCAAGTGATGCAACCACTCACCACCCACCGACAGATGCCCAGCCAGTCCCCAAGCAGCGATCGCTGCCTCCCGGCCAACTCCCCCCAGTTTATATACTGGGCATGACTTCATATGGTATAGAATAGCCTTTTGGCCAGTTTGGATCAACTATCCTGTCTCTGCCCCCTCCCAGCTTCTTGTGCACCTGGCAGAGCAGGGGAAGCTGAAAAGTCCTTGACTAGTGTAAGCATTACTTAGCAACAACTAAAACATCAGTGTGTTATCAACATTATTCTCATACTAAAATCCAAAACCCAGCACTATACCAGCTACTAGGAAGAAAATTAACTCTATCCCAGCCGAAACCAGGAGAGGCAGGAAACAAATGGCCAACAAGCTTTATGCAGCTTGTTTTCTCATGTTCCATACTGCAGTTCAACCCTACAATAAAATAATGGTCGTTGTTGGCTGGACACTATATTAAATTTAACCCCTCAGTTTGTGCTTAATGACTTATGTGTCTCGTGAAGAATCTGATAGGTCTGGCAGTTATTTGCATAACTGCTGCAGATCTCTGTCTGAGGTGCCAGAAAACCTTACTGTAGGAACTTGTAAAACTTTTTTCTGAGGCCTGTGTGAACTTCTATAAATGTTACTGTTTGTTTTGTATGCCTTTGGAAAATAAGGCATGAGAATGCTTTGCTTCCCCCCTCCCCGGCTTGTTCTGCTCACTTATAATGTCAGAAGTGCAGACAGTAACTCTTGAACATAACAATACTTATTTTCATTACTGTTAATGTTTTAGATATTTTGCTGTATCACTTACATATGTGATGCAGCACGTTAAATATATTACACACCAGTAATGTGCTAGGGGGATACCTTCACAGCAGTTGCTCAAACAATAGGGTTGTGAGCATTTGTGTTAACTTGGTCCTTGTGTGAGCAACTGCACTGCAGTGTCATACCAGAGTTAGTGGGTCCTGGTTATTGTGAGGTTTGCTTGTTTTTCAGTGGAACTGGAGGAGGAGATGCCCTGTTATGGCTCAGGCTACTGCAGTGTTCTGCCATTCTCTTCCCAGTAAACTGTAGGAGGAACTGTCTGAGGTATGTGGAATGGATCATTTTGAGAAAGATATCGAAGGACAGCCAGCGCTAGATTGCATTTAGATTGCATTGCCTTTCAGAAGGTGGGTTTCCAACCTGAGCTGTGGTTGCACAGGCAATCGAGATTGATCTAGCTGCTTCTAACAAGGGGAGGTCTTGCTGCCTGTGCCTCTGTCAGCTGTGTTGTTCCTACAGACTCTCTCTCCTATCCAGTGTGGCCAATGATTTTTTTTTTCTCTGTTGATTTAATACATTAATTGATGATTTGATTTAATAAGCACAGTAGAAAACTTTTGGATGTGCTAGTTTTCTGCAGAATTAGTGAGTTCAAATGACTCAGAGGAATCTGTCACCCCAACAGTGTCAGTGTATAGGAAATGCATGGCCAGGATGAAGCGGAGGTGAGAAGTATGATCTTCTGGTTCAGTAACAGTGAGCTACCTGCATCTGCTCTACCCAGAACTATATCCTAGGTAGAATCAGGGCTTTGTATCATACCAGCTACCCTAGGCTGAAAGCATGATTGAAACCATTTAAGAAACTTTTGGAGAAAGTGGTGTGTTGGTCTGGGCTTTTTTTCATATATTGTCTTGTCTGTAGTAAGTCCTTTTTTAAAACTAAATATTGTTTTGAGAGGTAAGTATAATAATTCTTTAAAATTTCCTTATTTACCTGTTTATTTGCTGAATCCAGAGAAGAATAAAGTTTTAGTTTGTTAATTGGGTCATTTGAAAAAGTATGCATTTTTTCCCATCTGTCCACCAGTTATGTTAAACACTTTTCTGAATACAGAGCTTTATTAGTTCCAGATAACTCTATTTTTCTTTAAATAAAAAGAAAACCTAACAGAATAGCATTTTTTTGGTGAAACATCACTATTAAAAGTCATACTTGTTCATTACAACAAAATTGCAAAGACATGTAGAACACAATAAATGTGAGAATGTGACCAGAACATTCTGGAAAGAAGTTACATATTCTGTCATTTTGACAAGTTCTAATTAGGTTTAAGTGTTTCATGAGAGATTTCTTATAGGACTGAATAGAAACTAGATGTTGTACAAATGAAAGGCATTATTAGAACTCGTGGCCAAAACCACATGAAAAACAGTGTTTGGATAAACCCCAACATTTTCAAGGACTGATGCTGCAGAGCTGCTTGCTGTGTATCTTTTTTCTCAGTGGGTAAACATTGGTATAAATGTTGTCTAGAGTTGTAGATAATATTTCCAGTTATAATTGGAATAACTAGTTATGTTCATGTAATGTAAGAGCATATTAAGTCAGATAGTTTGGCTTTTTATAATCATTTCTGATATGGAAATTTACTACTTATTTCAGTATAATTTATGTATGTTGCTTGAAATATGCCTTGGTAATCTATCTTGGAAATGGGAAAGAACTCATTCATTTTACGTCGTGAATTGCTAAGAATGGACTGCATTTCCAGTCTTGAAAAATGTGCCTTATCACATGGAAGCTTAGGGAAGTAGAGAGGTGGCCAGAAGGTACCTGCAAGACCTGCTGTAATGGTGTTTCCTCCTGTCCAGAAGATGCTCCTTGTTGAGGTCTAAATATGGGCATTTGTCTGTTGATGAATTCCCTTTACTCAAATAATAATAGCCCACTGCTTTACGTGTAAACTTATACCTGTATCTCCACTTCTTGTGCATTATTCAGTTAATGATGACAAAGACCTATGTAACTACTTGGAGAAAGAATATCTCACTTTTTATATTCCATAAATACAGTCTTTTGCTGAAATAGGATAAATCTCTTATGCCCTGCAGCCCTTTAGTAGGCTGATTAGTGTTTTTCCTTTACTTTTTCAGTCCAATTGTGTTCCGTCCATTTCCTCCTCAGCCTGTTCCTATTCTCTCTGTCTTTGCAGATCTGAAATACTACCTAGAAGGACAGAGAAATTAGTTATATATTTGCTCATTTGGAAAGCGGGGGGGAATACAGTTCTGGTCTCACTGTGTTAGAAATAATGTAACAAACAGGCATGAGGAGAGGTCATGTTCTTGTAATTGGAAGAGTGACTGAAGATTTGACAGAACTTCCAGGAAGGGAAAAATGGTGAATTTTTAGGGATTAACCATCAAATAGTGTAAAAAAGAAAGATCATGAGCTTGTGCCCATTTTTTTCATAATACAAGAACAGGAGAGCTGTCAGTGTTTGAAAGAGAAAACTTAAAACTGATAAAGGAGAATAAACTAGGTACAGTTATCATGTGGAGCTTGTTACCAGAGGAGATGGAGGATAGAAGCATAGCAGAATTTTAAGAAGGATGTTGATGTGGATGGTAGGAATATCCAATTTTACACTAAAAATTAAAAAAATACACCAGCAACTATAAAAGGTAGTTTCTGTTCTACCTGAGTCTGTAGTTTAAATAACCTCTAACTGATGGAAGGTAGGAAGAAATCTTGCCTGTGGCTGTGTTATTTTGTAATTGCCTACTTGAAGAATTTTCTTCACTTGTCTCTGAAGCAGCTGGAACTGGTCATGGTCAAAGATAATCCATCTAGTCCAAAAACCTACCGACAGCTCCTCTCTTCTTAGGCTTGCCAAAACATCATTGTAATTGTTTTGCCTTCAAACACAAATAAGACTAAATTTTTGTAATGGTAAGGGCTGTAATTTTTTTCTTTAAAGCCCGACTTCCGTGAAATTGGTGTTTCTCAGAGTTGAGAGGTCTGTACCATCCTCTGTCTTCTGGGTAATCCTGTATGATGATCTTGATCTTTACGTACAACTCCCAATAGCAACAATGATTTTATAGCAAGGTAGAAGGTATAATGATGCTATAAAAATTCTGTTTCGGGTTTGGGTAGTCACCCTACTTTACAAGCTCTTGAGGGTAGATTTAAATGGTAATGTGCTTTTACTCTTTCCTTTTGTGACATACATCTATTCCTTCCCTGTGATTAAGACTTTTTTTTGTTACCACATTTAAATCATTTGACTCAATTATCTAATCCCTATGTAAGCCATGCAGACACAATGTGTCTTTGTCCTTCCATAGTGGCCAGATCACACGCAGGGTTTCAAGCCTGCTATTGCTGGTCGAGCTAATGGGTCCAACATTTAAGCTTACTTATCCAGTGTAGGTTCTCATATTGTTACATCCAGAGTTTCTGGGGATTGTTGGTCAACACAGAAGCATTGAACAGGAGGATGTATTAAATTTTCTGTGTCCTTTTTCAAATCACTTTTTAAGTGTTTAGCTTTTGTTATGCACTAAGTGTATTTTCACTGTAACTTGCAGATTCTCAGATATTTATGTAGGCCTTCTGTATTTTGTATAAATAGCTTTTGAATGACAAGAGTTGAAGTCCTCATCTTCAGAGATTCTTCTCATCTTTGTTCCATAAGCGTGTTTAATACAGCATTACATACTGGCAATAGTGTCTTTAGAGCTGTATATGGCTACTAGGATTACACAGCTTGTATTGCATGTTTTTCCTCTCTCATCATGTTATGGGGGAATCTATCCTTTATTTCTGTTTGGTAGGTAAAGTTATTGCTCTTTCCACTCACTCTCTATAATGGCCTGTTGCCTGGGCTAAGTTTTACTTCTGTTTTCTTCTTATGGCTTTATGAACTGAAGACTTTGCTGTGCTGCTGCTTGGCAGCATAGCACCAAGCATGGCTTCCCACCTTGCTGAGGTGGGAAGAGCCGATAAATCGTTGGGAAGAGGTCATGCCTGACTGAAGAGTAATGTCATTGCAAAAATATCTCTTTCTATTTGCTCTAGAAGATAAATTAGCCTTTTGAGTTCTTTTAATACATCCACTTACTGTAGAATGATGTAGAGAAATGAGTGAACAATATTAAGTATTTAGCAGGTGAACTCCTTTCCTGGAGCACAAAATCTGTAGCATTTTTGTTGCCTTGACCTGTGGAATGTGCCACTGTGATTTTTTTTGTGCTTGAGAAATAAGTAACGGAATGGAGTAAATTCACTTCATTGCAGTGTTCTTGTTTAAGTTCTTCCTTTGTAAACATTTACTGCTTATAAAGTTTGATTTTTCTTTTTAAACTTTTTTCCCATCTTATTGTTTGTTGGGTTATCTTGTCTTCCTCACTATACTGTATGGCTGGACTCTTGAGATCAGGAAGAGAATGCTGTGGTCAACCCATTGTGAACACTAAAATATGGTGTTCACTATAAATATTCACAATATGTTTAGTCATAGAGGAAAAGAATTCAATGACTTTTGATAAATTAAAGGTTTATGTTAACTTTTCAGAGTTGAGTTAAGTTAAATTTCTAACGTAATGCAGAAAGTAAGATACGGAAGTAAGTCCACAGTAAGGACTCCCAAGCAGTCTTAACTTTGTCCAGTAGTGAGAATGTGTAATAAACAAAATATATAGTCAAGCATGATGGTGTTTTAAATTTAAAATTAAAGCATTTTTAATAAGACATTGGCTTTTAATAATCAATTTCTCATAATGTCTCTGTAGCATAGTTAGAGTTATTTGGAAGCCTAGATGCTTTCAGTGTGTATTTTCAGATGTAGGGCTGAAGGTTTTTATGGAGCTGTAATACATTTTTTGTTATTTCTGTTCATCTATTTCAAAAACATGAACAAGCTTTCAGGTATATGAGCAATTATTTTTGCTTGCTTGAAAGCTTATCTATGTTTTCCAGTTTTACCACTTGTGTCTTTTCAGAAGTGAATGTTTCCTTGCATTTCTTTTTAGTTTTTTTGAGGGAATAGTTACAGTTCCTTCTAATGTCATTTTTTTAAACTTGCTTGCAGTTGTATATTCCAAACCTTTGGGATTTATTGTGACTTGGTATTTGGGGTTTTATTTAAATTTTTCTCAGTACTGAACTGAACATAGACACTAAAACAAATGTTCCTAGCTACAGTGTTTGGACCAATTTTTCCTGGGTTTTGGTAGAGATTTTGATACTTAAGACTGTTAGATACTCATCATAATTAAGTTAGCTACAGTTAATTTTGACTATTGGTGTGATTCCACAGCTGTTTAAGATGTTTAACTCTGGGCTGCTTTTGTCTGTCCGCTGCATCAGTGTTAGTTTTTAGTTAAATGTGTTGGAGGGAAGTGAGGGAGGGAGGGTAGGGAACTAAAACTATGGTAATCCAGATGTAGATTGTCTTAAACTGCTGTTAGTTATATCCGTGAACCTGTTCATATTGTATATGTACAGGCACATGCACTGTTTCTTCTTTTTCTGTCCTCATTCCTCTCCTTAAAATGTTCACAGTTGTTATACTGCTGTTTGAGTACTGTTTTTTATTTTCACTTGAAGAATTAAAAAGCCTATAGCTCGCTATAGTGTTCCCAATAGAGAGATAGACAGGTGGTTGACATGATTTTCCTACAACTTTGACCTCTGTAAAGGGACACTTTGAATTCTATAATAACTGTTTAGCTATGAGACAGTACTGACTGTGTCTGATACCCTGGAAATGCGTTTTGTGCATATCCCCAGAAAGTATCATGATAAACAGGTAAGTTGTGGCTTAGAACATCCATAAACCATTGATTTACTAGAAGATGGTGAAGTACACCTGCCATGTTAAATGCTTTTCTCAAGTGGAACCACCATTGGAGTCAGAATACGGGGCTAGATCTTCTTGTCTTGTGCCACTCTTCTCTGTGCCTTGTAATCACTCCTGGGAAACAAAGGAGCCGCAGGTAGTTCTCTGGGAGGGTGTTGCAAAGATGGCATTGCCATTTCTCTGTTGAAGAGTGTTCTGTGGAGTTAATTTTGCTGTCTTTGAATTTGGTCATTGCTAAATATGTAAAATTAGATTTTACATCTGTTAGACAAAAGGTAATAAAGCTGTGTGAAAAATTACATTAGAATTACCTTTCCTGGAAAAGGGAATTAATTTATCAGCCTTATGCTTTTTTTTTTTTTTTTTAATGTCTATAGTGCACTGAATCATTTACATGAGCAGAACATACCTAAAGACACTTGATAACTCTACTATTACAGTCTAAATTCAGTTGTTCTTTTAATTTGCTAGGAACCCAAGTTAATTTTAGAATTGCTTAGTTAAAACAAGTAAGTAGAGGTTCTTGAAGATAACTCTGTATAACTGTGTGTTATAACCAAAACTTCGTGACATTTTTAAAAATGTGAATTATCAGTTAGATTTAGTAATTAAGCCACTTGATCAGGTTTGGTTTTTGGTTTTTTTTTTGGAATGGGGTCTTGTTCAGCAGCACTGAGTCTGATATTATATTTGACTCCTGAAAAAGAAGAATGAGGGATTTTGCTGCTTAAAGGCTTAAATGTGGTAGTGGAGGTTTTTATTTTGCTTTATTCAAATAATACTGCTTTCAGTATAACTTATTGTTTTTACCTAGTGGCAGTTCTGGTTGCATCAGGCATAAGTTGCTTTCAAGTTTCCCAGACTTGTAAAGGGACAAGTCTGCTGCATTCCTTCTGCAATGCCGACTCTGTAAAACATAATTGTCCAATCCCAAGCAGTAACAAAGTGACTTCAAGTAACTTGCATATAACGATAAATCTTTGACTTTGGTTGCATTTTTATTGGTGGGTAGTCATGCTTTTCACATAGGGGAACGTTATTTGCTTTCAAGTTATCAATAATCCCATTGAAGCTTTGTCAAGTGCAAGTTTGAGTTTCTCATGGCTCCCATCAGACAGTGAAAGCTCTGTGTAATCCTAGGTATTGGAAACGTGAGTATTTTCAGTCTCTTCTGTTACTTACAGGATAGTATGTTAAGAGTTGCCTTCAATGGATGAACACACTGAATGTGTATGTGAGTGGAGGGAGGTAGAGCATGAGCTTTGTTTAAAGCTTTCTCTTTACAGGCAAGGTACATAGCATACTTGTGCCCTTGCAGAGTTTGGATCTAGAATTTTTGTTGCACAGTGTTGCACATCTTGTGATCACTAAAATGTGTTACTATCCCCTTGCGGCTGAACTGCATAAGGAGTTTGAGGTGTATTTCCGACTGATCTGTAAAAGTGTTTGCTAGAGATGCAGGCATGCATAATGATGTGGTGATGAGGATCTCTGGGTCTAGGAAGAGGGCAGTGGAAATGACTTAAGTTTGAAAAGCACATGTAGACTTAGATTTTGGAATACTCCAAGTTTCTGATTCAATTTTGGATTATGTTTGCATGTTCTTCTATACTGCATTTATGAATTGAACTTCCCAGTTCATCTTGACATTTTAATAGGATAGGAATTCAGGTGGTGATGAATGAGGTAAATATAAATCACAACCTGATGATTTTTAAGTTACAATAAGCTTTAATCAAACCACAGAGAAGAACTCTGGTGGTGATTGGTGGCTGTCTTGGTCACAGTGACCACAAAGTAGTTGAGTTGCAGAATTGTTGGCAACAGGAGAAAAGCTGCCAGTGAAACTTCGTCCCTGGATATGGAGAGAGCAGACATTGGGCTGCTGATGGAGCTAGTTGACTCGCTTAGTGGCTGAGGGAAAGGCTGTGGATGTTGTTTACCTGGACTTTAGTAAAGCCTTTGACACGGTTTCCCTCAACATTCTCCTGGAGAAACTGGCTGCTCATGGCTTGGACAGGTGCATGCTTCACTGGGTAAAAAACTGGCTGGCTGGCCGGGCCCAAAGAGTGGTGGTGAATGGAGTTAAATCCAGATGGCAGCCGGTCACAAGTGGTGTTCCCCAGGGCTCAGTATTGCAGCCAGTTCTGTTTAATATCTTTATCAATGATCTGGATGAGGGGATCGAGTGCACCCTCAGTAATTTTGCAGACGACACCAAGTTGTGCGGGAGTGTTGATCTGCTTGAGGGTAGAAAGGCTCTACAGAGGGACCTGGACAGGCTGGATCAATGGGCTGGGGCCAATTGTATGAGGTTCAACAAGGCTAAGTGCCGTGTCCTGCACTTGGGTCATAACAACCCCATGCAACGCTACAGGCTTGGGGAAGAGTGGCTGGAAAGCTGCCTGGCAGAAAAGGACCTGGGGGTGTTGGTCAACAGCTGGCTGAATATGAGCTGTCAGTGTGCCCAGGTGGCCAAGAAGGCCAATGGCATCCTGGCTTGTATCAGAAACAGTGAGGCCAGCAGGACTAGGGAAGTGATTGTCCCTTTGTACTCGGCACTGGTGAGACCACACCTTGAATACTGTGTTAAATTTTGGGCCCTTCACTACAAGGAAGACATTGAGGTGCTGGAGTGTGTCCAAAGAAGGGAAATGAAGCTGGTGAAGGGTCTAGAGCACAAGTCTTATGAGGAGCAGCTGAGGGAACTGGGGTTGTCTAGTCTGGAGAAAAGGAGGCTGAGGGGAGACCTTATTGCTCTCTACAACTACCTGAAAGGAGGTTGTAGAGAGGTGGGTGTCGGTCTCTTTTCCCAAGTACCAAGCAATAGGACAAGAGGAAACGACCTCAAGTTGTGCCAGGGGAGGTTTAGACTGGATATTAGGAAAAATGTCTTCACTGAAAGGGTTATCAAGCATTGGAACAGGCTGCCCAGGGAAGTGGTGGAGTCACCATCCCTGGAGGTATTTAAAAGATGTTTGGATGAGGTGCTTGGGGACATGGTTTAGTGGTGGTCTTGGTAGTGTTAGGTTAATGGTTGGACTCGATGATCTCAAGGGTCTTTTCCAACCTAAATGATTCTATGATTCGATGATTCTAGTTAGTAAGGTCCCCTTGGAATCTGCTTTTGAAGGTATTGGAGTCCATGAATGCTGGTCACTTTTTAGAGCCATCTCTTAAGAGCGCAGGAGCCGGCAATTCCAAAGTGTCAGAAGTCAAGCAAGCGGGGCAGAAGGCCGGCTTGGCTGAGCAGGGATCTTCTTCTAGAACTTAGGTGGAAAAGGAAAGTGTACGGACATTGAAAGCAAGGACAGGAGACGCAGGAGGACTACAGAGATCCTGTTTGCAACTGTAGGGAGAAAATTAATGCGGCCAAAGCTCGATTAGCGTTCAAGCTGGCCAGCACTGTGAAGGACAACAAAAAGGGCTTTTTAAAATATGTTAACAGTAAAAGGAGGATCAGAGATAACATTAGTCCCTTACTTGATGAGGTTGGTCAGCTCACAAATAGGGACGTAGACAAAGCGGACATGTTTAATGCCTTCTTCACCTCTGTCTTTAACACCGATGATGGGCCCTGGGACCCCTGGAGCCCTGTGTTGGAAGACCATGACTGGGGGGATGATAAACTCCCAGCCAACTCTGAACTTGTTTGAGACTTGCTGCTCCAGCTGGATGTGCATAAGTCTATGGGATCCAATGGGATTCATCCCAGGGTACTGAAAGAGCTGGCCGATGTCATCATGGGACCTCTCTCCATTATTTTTCAACGATCTTGGGAGTCTGGAGAGGTCCCAGTCGACTGGAAGCTGTCAAATGTTGTCCCAGTTTTCAAGAAAGGTAAGAAGGAAGCCCCTGGTAATTACAGGCCTGTCAGTCTCACTTCAGTGCCTGGTAAAATTATGGAGAAGGTTATTCTGGGAGTTATTGAAAAACACTTGAGAGACAATGCAGTCATTGGTCATAGCCAACATGAGTTCACGAGGGGAAAGTCCTGTTTAACCAACTTAATTTCCTTTTATGACAAGGTCACCCATCTAGTTGACCAAGGGAAGCCAGTAGATGTGGGGATTTTTATTTTAGCAAAGCTTTTGATACTGTCTCTCACAGTATCCTTTTGGACAAAATGTCCAGCATACAGCTAGAGAAGTCCATAATACATTGGATGAGCAATTGGCTGACGGGTCAGGCTCAAAGAGTTATACTAAATGGGGTTACATCAGGCTGGCAGCCAGCCACCAGTGGGGTTCCCCAGGGCTCAATTTTAGGGCCAGTGCTCTGTAATGTTTTTCTAAATGATCTGGATGCAGGAGTTGAATGTACATTAAGTAAGTTTGCCGACTATACTAAACTAGGAGGAGCTGTGGACTCTCTTGAGGGTAGAGAGGCCTTACAGAGAGATCTGGATGGACTAGAGAGCTGGGCAATCACCAGCTGTATGAAATTTAACAAGAGCAAGATTCTCCACCTGGGATGGGGTAATCCTGGTTATACATACAAATTGGGAGGACAAGAGGCTGGAGAGCAGCCCTGCGGAGAGAGATCTGGGGGTTTGGGTTGATGGCAAGTTGAATATGAGTCAACAGTGTGCCCTGGCAGCCAAAAGGGCCAACCGTGTCCTGGGGTGCATCGAGCACAGCATAACTAGCCGGTCGAGGGAGGCGATTGTCCCACTCTGCACTGCACTGGTGCGGCCCCACCTCGAGTACTGTGTGCAGTTTTGGGCGCCGCAATATAAGAAGGACATCAAACTATTAGAGTGTGTCCAGAGGAGGGCGACCAAGATGGTGAAAGGCCTCGAGGGCAAGACTTATGAGGAGCGGCGGAGGTCACTTGGCTTGTTCAGCTTGGAGAAGAGAAGGCTGAGGGGTGACCTCATTGCAATCTACAACTTCCTCAAGGGGGGCAGCAGAGGGGGAGGTGCCTCTGGTCTCTCGGTGAGGTCTCTCTGGTGACCAGCAATAGGACATGTGGAAATGGAATGAAGCTGTGTCAGGGGAAGTTCAGATTGGACATCAGGAAAAGGTTCTTCACTGAGAGGGTGGTCGGTCACTGGAACAGGCTCCCCAGGGAAGTGGTCACAGCACCAAGCCTGTCAGAGTTCAAGGAGCATCTGGATGATGCTCTTAGTCATATAGTTTAGTTTTAGGTAGTCCTGTGAGGAGCAGGTAGTTGGACTCAATGATCCTTATGGGTCCCTTCCAACTTGAGGTATTCTATGATTCTAACTAAAATATTACTCAAAGTTTATTTATTGGTTTGAGCTTGAGCTTTTAGAACCTTGTTAAGATAAGGGAAAAATACAGGCTTTAAACTTGTATGGAAGTAAAGGCTTCTGACTTTTAACCAGGAACAACAGTTGGCAGCTCTGTAATAAAGTAAGTAATGGTAAATATTCTTACAAAATGTAATATTGTAAAGTAAGGGAAATTAAAAGAAACCAAACAAAAAAACCCCTATTTGACAGGATGGGTCATAAAAGGCAAATGGTACCAGTTGAAAATATCTTTAAAAGGGGTGGGTAGAAATTTTCTGTGTGATGCAAGAAGCTATTGTTTCTAGGCAGCTACTGTCAGCTTTAGAGAAAGCAGAGAAAATCATGAAAAGGAGGTCTCTGCCATTTATTCAAGCAACAAACAAAATGAGAAAGGGGGAAGGGAGGGAGAAGACTGGCCAAGTCATCTCAGTCTTTTAGCAGAGGGTATTCACCACACTATTTGAATCCACCACAGTCTTAAATCCTGTTGTAGAAAAGCTAAAAATATTTCAACAACCACTAAACCCCAATGCTGTTTGAAAGAGATACTTGACTAAATCTCCCTTTGCTCCTACATACCATAACTGTATTGAAATTTATACTGAACACAGAGGTCTTTGAGCTGTAAAAATGTGTAACAAAGGATTCTGGAGAGGAACTTTCAGAAACAGTTTTAAAAGATTTTAAAGAAGCTGCCTGCAAAATTGTTTTAAAGGACTCGAAGGAACTGCTGACTAAATGTGCAAGAAGATGTCAAATTAAGTTCAGTTTTATGAAATTAAGAAAATACATATAAGAAGACATTGAACTATTCCTATAACTTGTTTACAAGCTGTCAACTCATAGGAAATGTGAATGTCATTACCAGCAATTGAATGAAAACCTTCACTTATACAGCGGCAGTAAAAGAAAAATGTGATAAAGGACAGAAAATATTATCATGGCATACATTAACGTCTTGTTCTCATTTGAATAAAGTTTGCAGCTCTAATTGCTTAATCTTCCTCAAATCTGAGAACTGCAAGGGTTCATAGAGGACATGAAAGGCACCTGTGGGTGTTGGAAAACCTCACGGGAATGTTGAAAATGGGTCAATGTTTGTTTTTTTGGTTTGGGCTTTCTTTACACTTTGGAAGGGAGATTGCCTTGTGAATATATGACAAAATGAAGATTACTTTATGAAAAGTGAATGAAAACTTGTTTTTCTCTCTATAAGACTTTTACTGAAAATGGAGAATGTGAAATGTTTTTAAAAGCTTATGAAGTGTTTCTGCCTTTTTGGAGATTCCTCCCTCTCCTTAAAGTATGCTCACCACTACCATAAGAAGTGCCCCAGTGGATCAGACCGATGGCTCATCTAGCCCAACGGCGGTAGGAGAGGCTATTTAGGGAAAGCAGGTCAGCCTTGTCACTGTCTGCAGTCTCATGCCTTTGTCATCCCCCAGTATCCAGAATTATATTTGGGATATTAGAAGTATAACTCTGCCTAGTTCCATTAAATATCCATTTATAGACCTATTGTCTGTGAATTTATTGAATACCTTTCTGACCCAACTTACACTGTCTGCCTCCAAAACCTCTTGTGGAAGCAAGATCAGGAAGTTCCCTGCTTGCTGCATAGAGAAGTACATTACTACTTTTATCTGCCTGAAACCAATCTGCCTTAAGTGACTGCTCCTAGTTTTAGTGTTGCAGGATTTGGTGAATAACAGTTTCCACTCATTTTGTCCTTTATGGTTGTAAAGCTCAACCAAATCCATCTGCAGCCTTTTCCTCAAAAGTGAGTAATCTCACCTGCCTTAATCTCTACTTGCTTAATTCTCTTTGTCTTCTTCATTGTCCTTCTCTCTACCTCCTCTAATTCCACTACATCTTTTTTGAGGTGTGAAGACTAGTGCACACAGTACTTGAGATGTGGGGGAACCAAAGTTTTATTTATAGTTTAAAAATGACACTTGCTTTTATTCTCTAGGTTCCTGATGATGGCCAGTGTTTCACTGGCTCTTTTTTTGTTGCAGCTGCATAGTGAGTTGGTGATTTTAGAGAACTGTAAGTGTTAACTTAAGGATCTGTTACTTGAGTTGTAACTTCTGGTTCCAGTTTCGGCATTGTGTACCCATAAATTAGATTATTTTTCTCTGGTTGCCTTATCTTTCTTTTGTCTATGTTGAAGCTCATCTGCCACATTTTTGTGTACTCCCTTATTTTTGAGAGGCCCTTTTGAAGTTCCTCACAATTGTCATGGCATCTGACTACCCAAATAGCTGTCTTGCCAAAGGATCAGACCCCAAACTTGGTGTTATTCAGAGTGTAACTGAACATCAGGCTGGAAGATGACGCGTAAGTTTCTAGCTAATGTTTTGAAAGGCCTACATCATAAAAGAAGACAGTGGTTCACTTTCCCAATCCCCTCCTTCATTAGCACTTGTTTGCATGTAATCTTCTTGTAGAGAGAATTCAAGTATTTCATGGTTTGGACTGTTCTGATTGTGAATTTATCTTGCACCTCATTTTAGTCTAGCATCCTGGTACCATGATCATTCTCATCGCACATGTGCTAGTTAATTTCCAGGCTCCCATATGGAGTGAACCAGATGACCTACCTTCTATAGGAAACCTAAACTTCCTTGACTGGTTGATGAGAAGAGACCTGAACTGCATTGTTTTGGCTATCACTGCTCGGACAGTCCTGCATTTTAGTAGGCATCGCACTTTCAAATTCTCTTGCACATTCCAGGACATGCAGCACATGCTCCTGTTCGTGCTCTAAAAGCATCATAGTGGGAGGCTGCAATGTAGTTTTCTCACTTTTGCATAGGTCAAAGTGAATAACCATAAAAAATTAACGGGTCTTAGTGCTCTAGGCATGCCTCTTGGGACCACAGGGGTGCACCTGTACAATCATTTCAGTTCAGATCAAGAATGGGCTTTGGTCATGTATCTTCTGATCATCCCTTACATCCTTGTGCTATGCTTTAGTTTGCTTTGAAAGTGGTCTCGGAGCACACTAAATTCCTTTTGGATGAAATTTAGCTGGAGGGTGCACTCCAGAAATGTATGTGATGCGCTCCAAAAAGGGGTGTTCAGTCTGTGGCACTAGACCCCCCCAGTCCACTCCAAAACATGTAGCGTGAATGTCGGATCCTCAGCACCACCTGCTTTGCTCTGCAAATCTGCTCCTGTTGCAGTACGCTACTTGCTACCGTAGGCACAGCTGAGGGACCTGGGCTGTGAGCACCAAGTGCTGTAGTTGTGAGCAATGTGCTGTGAAAGGTGCTGTCCCAGGGGTGTTGTGGACACGACCCAGCCCGTACCAGTTGTCCTACGGGTTCTGTCTCTGGTGTGGTATGGAAAAAAGCCATGGAGGTCATCTCCACTACTTGAGTTTTTCTATTACAACCTAGTACTGCCTGCTGCTTGAGAATGAGAAGGTTGGTGATGGGTTATGCCATGTTTCAGTAAGAACATGACACAATCTACCTTGACAGCAAATGACAGATCCTCGTAGGAGTTTCCCCCCCTCCCCATCAAAAAAAAAGACTGTTGTGGTACAAGCATAACTGAATAAAAGAATTTTAGGTCATGGAGCAATCAGCCATCACATTAACATCAGTTTTGGAAGTGATTTTAGCTCATCCTGCCTGATTTTGCAGTAAAATGGGGGGGGGATGGATGGATGGATGGATGGATGGATGGATTACAAATCTAATTGAAGCACTCTAGGAACTTAAGTGCCTCAACTAAAAGTAGTAGCAAAAAGTGGAGGACAGATGCTGAAGTGCTTCTAGTCTCTGTGTCCCAAACTAGCATCCTAGAGGTGGAGCAGGTAAATGCAGTGCTGAATCCTGGAGCTGAGTGCAGGATGACATGACCTGAGTTTGGCCCCACCAGTGCGTCAGTACGGGAGAGGCTTTGTGCATTACTGGTATCAACCCATTATGAAGGTAAGTCATAAGTTTCTCTGAATTTCAGTAAAATGTTTTGTAGAGCATTAAAAATTATTCAGATGAAGTTTAATACAAGAACAGTAATGTATTTAAGACAGGTGATGATAGTGTACCTAATAATTACTAACTAATAGTGTGCCTTCTGGGATCAGTTTTGGGACTGGATGGCTGTTTTTCTATCCATTAGAGTTATTAATTCCTGGTCATAACACAGAAAGTAACATTGTTCTCAGGAAACTTCATTACTGTGCTAGAGTGGAAGTATCATCTCTGTGGAGATTTATATCATGCAGGAAGATTAGGCAATATGGAATGAAACAACTGCGGTAAAACATGGAACAAAGTAAATGTGCTTTTTCTACAAATTGGGAGATAATAAACTGTAAATGACAGGAGAAAATTCTTGATATTCTAGTTAATCACAAAATAAGTGTGGACTACCAGGGTGAAGTGACAAGGGGAAAAGTGAGTGCAATTTTAGAATTACTGCCTGTCCTGGTTTCGGCTGGCATAGAGTTAATTTTATTCCTAGTAGCTGGTATAGTGCTGTGGTTTGGATTTTAGTATGAGAATAATGTTGATAACACGCTGATGTTTTAGTTGTTGCTAAGTAAAGTTTACACTAGTCAAGGACTTTTCAGCTTCCCATGCTCTGCCAGGTGCACAAGAAGCTGGGAGGGGGCACAGCCAGGATAGTTGATCCAAACTGGCCAAAGGGCTATTCCATACCATATGACATCACGCTCAGTATATAAACTGGGGGAGTTGGCCAGGGGGCAGTGATTGCTGCTTGGGGACTGGCTGGGCATCAGTTGGTGGGTGGTGAGCAACTGCGTTGTGCATCACTTGTTTTGTACATTCTTTTATCATTATTATTGTTATTATTATTATTATTATTATTTTATCTTCCTCTGCTGTCCTATTAAACTGTCTTTATCTCAACCCAAGGGTTTTACTTTTTTTTTTTTCTGATTCCCCCATCCCACTGGGGAGGGGGGAGGGTGAGTGAGCAGCTGTGTGGTGCTTAGTTGCTGACTGGGTTTAAACCACAACAGTCCTTTTTGGCACTCAACACGGGGCTCAAAGGGTTGAGATAAAGACAGATCTGACCAGAGCATGTTAAAAAAATTTTTTTATAAGCATTCATTATATTAGTAGCCGCTGGTCACAATGTTGACTTACTTGCTCTCAGAGCTGTTGTATTTGTTCTCAGAGTTGTGTTATGTAACACCTTACTTGCCGTATATACTCTTAATCAGTATTTATGTGCTGTTTATCATCTCTGGCAGGTAGATTAAGGTTATCGCTTTGCTGTACTGTGTAACACTGGCTTAGGGTATGATAAAATTATTGGTCGTGAGATCAGTCTGGTATTTGTACTCAGCATTGCCATCACCACTGTACTTTGGGAGCCATCTATCGGAAATTATTAATAATTACACTTTTTACCTTTTCTCCTCGGAGAGCCAACCTATGGGGGAGACACCTTCCTCCATCTTCCCCTCCCTCTCCAGGCTAACTGCAATAGCCTTTGAGAATTTTGAATATCCTTGGGATGTTCAAACCAGTGTGTTCCTATTGCTATGTCTCCTGCATGTGTGTCAGGTCTTGCTTAGGGTTAAACAACTATTTAAGAATACTGTGGCTACTCCAACTCCAGCGACAGGCACTGTGGCTACTAAAACACTGGCAACAGGCACTGTGGCTACTCCAACCCCGGCGACAGTCACTGCAGCTGAACCAGAGAACCAACCCATGCCAGTATCAGTCGTCCCCATACACAAGAAGAAATCTTGGAAGTGAAAGTCAGCTCGTTTAGTAAGGGATGAAGAAGCTTCTCCTAAGAGGGAGCAGGAGAAATAAGCATACTACCCCAGCAGTGAGGAGGCAGACTACTCTAAACTAGGGCCATCACGAGAACAGGAGGAGGGAGAGGAAGAACTCATAAAAGACACAGTAACCACATGATCTCTATCCCTAAGTGAGCTGTGAGATATGCAAAAAGATTTCAGCCGTCCTCCAGGTGAAGCACATTGTCACCTGGCTGCTCTGATGCTGGGATAACAGGGCCAGTAGCCTGGAATTAGAGGGTAAGGAAGCCAAGTAGCTGGGACCCCTTTCTAGGGAAGGGGGCATTGACAAAGCAATTGGAAAAGGGGCACAAGTCCTCAGCCTCTGGAGGCAACTCCTGTTAGGCGTGAAGGAAAGATCCCTTCAAGGAGGATGTCATACAGGCAAGTGGACCACCATGGAGAGAGGTATCCAGTACCTGAGGGAATTAGCTGTGCTGGAGGTGATTTATGGTGACCTGGACAATAAGCATTTATCCAAAGATCCAGATGAAGTCAAGTGCACGACCCATGTGGCGGAAGTTGGTACGGAGCGCAGCATAGTCGTATGCCAACTCATTGGCAGTAATAACCTGGAAAGACAGAGAGGGACAAACGGTGGATGAATTGGTTGGCCAACTCCAGGAATATGAAGAAAGTATCTCTTCCTCCCTTGTCTCAGCTGTGGAGAAACTGTCCCGGAAGGTCCAGCAACTCAAAGAGGATAGGTCCTACTATCCACCTGTACAGACCAGCATCTCGGATATTAGGAGTCAGTGTTCCTCTGCTCAAGAGAGAGGATATAGAGGGTACACACCACAGGGCACCGTATGGTTTTACCTGCATGACCACGGAGAGGACATGAGCAAGAGGGATGGAAAACCTACCTCGACCCTAGAGGCACGGGTACGTGAGTTGCAAGGAAAAACAGTCACCAAAGAGGGTTCTTCCAGGAAAAGTGCTGCTCTGGTTTCCAGTGGACAGTTCCCCAGACAGAGCAGAAGGGCTGATCTTGCTCCTGATCTTAATAAAGGGACTTCTGATTCGTTTTTACAAGAAGTGGATAATGAATACTATGACCAGGACTAGGGGGGCCCTGCCTCCAGCCAGGTGGAGGAAAGGGACAACTGGATTTACTGGACTATGTGGATTCGATGGCCTGGCACATCAGACCCACAGAAGTAGAAGGCTCCAGTAGACACCGGTGCACAGTGTACCCTAATGCCATCAAGCTATACAGGGGCAGAACCCATCTGTATTTCTGGAGTGACAGGGGGATCCCAACAGCTGACTGTATTGGAGGCCCAAGTGAGCCTAACTGGGAATGAGTGGCAAAAGCACCCCATTGTGACTGGCCCTGAGGCTCCATGCATCCTTGGCATAGACTACCTCAGGAGAGGGTATTTCAAGGACCCAAAAGGGTACTGGTGGGCTTTTGGTATAGCTGCCTTGGAGACAGAGGAAATTAAACAGCTGTCTACCTTGCCCGGTCTCTCAGAGGACCCTTCTGTTGTGGGGTTGCTGAGGGTCGAAGAACAACAGGTGCCAATTGCTACTACAATGGTGCACCGACGACAACATCGCACCAACCGAGACTCCCTGATTCCCATCCATAAGCTGATTCGTCGACTGGAGAGCCAAGGAGTGATCAGCAAGACTCGTTCACATTCTAACAGTCCCATATGGCCAGTGCAAAAGTCTAATGGAGAGTGGAGACTAACAGTAGACTATCGTGGCTTGAATGAAGTCACGCCGCCCCTGAGTGCTGCTGTGCCGGCCATGCTGGAACTTCAGTAGGAACTGGAGTCAAAAGCAGCCAAATGGTATGCTACAAATGATATCGCTAATGCATTCTTCTCAATCCCTTTGGCAGCAGAGTGCAGGCCACAGTTTGCTTTCACTTGGAGGGGCGTTCAGTACACTTGGAATCTACTGCCCCAGGGGTGGAAACACAGCCCCACCATTTGCCATGGACTGATCCAGACTGCACTGGAACAGGGTGAAGCTCCAGAACACCTGCAATATATTGATGACATCATTGTGTGGGGCAACACAGCAGAAGAAGTTTTTGAGAAAGGGAAGAAAATAGTCCAGATCCTCCTGAAAGCTGGTTTTGCCATAAAACAAAGGAAGGTCAAGGGACCTGCACAGGAGATCCAGTTTTTAGGAATAAAATGGCAAGATGGACGTCATCAGATCCCAATGGATGTGATTAACAAAATAACAGCCATGTCTCCACCAACTAGCAAAAAGGAAACACAAGCTTTCTTAGGCACTGTGGGTTTTTGGAGAAGGCATATTCCAAATTACAGTCTGCTCGTAAGCCCTCTCTATCAAGTGACCCAGAGGAAGAACGATTTCCAATGGGGCCCTGAGCAACGACAAGCCTTTGAACAAATTAAACGGGAGATAGTTCATGCAGTAGCCCTTGGGCCAGTCTGGGCAGGGCAAGATGTAAACCATGTGCTCTACACTGCAGCTGGGGAGAATGGCCCTACCTGGAGCCTCTGGCAGAAAGCACCAGGGGAGACTCGAGGTCGACCCCTAGGGTTTTGGAGTTGGGGATACAGAGGATCCGAGGCCTGCTATACTCCAATTGAAAAAGAGATATTGGCACCCTATGAAGGGGTTTGAGCTGCTTTGGAAGTGGATGGTACTGAAGCACAGCTCCTCCTGGCACCCCGTACTTAATCTCTGTACTGACTCATGGATGGTGGCAAATGCCTTGTGGGTGTGGTTGCAGCAGTGGAAGCAGAACAACTGGCAGCGCAGAGGTAAACCCATGTGGGCTGCCACATTGTGGCAAGATATTGCTGCCTGAGTAGCGAACGTGGTTGTAAAAGTACAGCCAGGTCCCCTTGGGCCAGGTTATAGGGTTTAACATTGCAATGAACTCCTCCACCTGCCCCTGCTACAGCTTGGACTTATCCACAGACTGCAGTCCCTTTAGGTGGGTGTACCTGCTCCAAGTAGAGCCTTATCTATGAGCCATAGTCTCTCCAGGGGTATCCCTGCTGTGGCATGGACTTATCCACAGCCACAGTCGCTTTGAGGTGCACCTGTTCCAGCATGGCCTTCTCCATGGGCCACAATGCCTTCAGAGATATACCTGCTCCAGTTTGGCCTTACCCACAGACACAGTCCCTTCAGAAGTAAACCTGCTCCAACATGGCCTTACCCATGGCTGCAGTCCCTCCAAGGGAGTACCTGCTCTGTCATGGGCTTATCCATGGCCACATGCTTTGAGGTGCTCCAGCATGACCTCATCCACAGCCACAGATGCTTCGAGGTGTACCTTCTCCAGTGTGGACATATCCTTGGGCCACAATCCCTTCAGAGGTATAGCTGCTGTGGCACAGACATAACCATGGCCACAGACACTTCGAGATGTACCTGCTCTGGCATGGGCTTATCCACAGCCACAGACACTTTGGGGTGTCCTGCTCCCATGTGGACTCATCCACGGGTCACAGTCCCTTCGACTAGAGTTCACACTGGAGTTCCAGCCTGTCTAGTACAGCAGCACAGAAACAGCAGCGATGCCCTGGCCATCTGCCAGCCCAGGCACATGGCCATTGCTGTTATCAAAATGTTCCCAGGCACAGCAGCGTAAGATGATCAGCAGTACAGCAGCACAGCAAGCAGTGAAAGCAAAAAGCAGCCACTAATGAGCACTAGACTCTAATATACAGTAAGGCCAGCAAGCCCCATGGCAAGCACAGGAGCCTGCTGATTAATAGCTTAACAGCAATAACAGCTATAAATTCTGTCTGTCTGGCACATTCCAATCAAATCTGTCATTATCTCAAACCCTTCGAGCCCCACGTTGGGCGCCAAAAAGGACTGTCGTGGTTTAGCCCCAGCCGGGAACTCAGCACCACACAGCCGCTCGCTCACTCCCCCCACAATGGGATGGGGGAGAGAATCGGAAGGGTAAAAGTGAGAAAACTCGTGGGTTGAGATAAAGACAGTTTAATAGGTAACACAAAAGCCGCACACACAAGCAAAGCAAAACAAGGAATTCATCCACTACTTCCCATGGGCAGGCAGGTGTTCAGCCATCTCCAGGAAATTAGGGCTCCCTCATGCGTAACGGTTACTTGGGAAGACAAAAGGCCATCATTCCAAATGTCCCCCCCCTTCCTTCTTCCCCCATTTTATATGCTGAGCATGACGTGATATGGTGTGGAATATCCCTTTGGTCAGTTGGGGTCAGCTGTCCCAGCTGTGTCCCCTCCCAACTTCTTGTGCACCTGGCAGAGCATGGGAAGCTGAAAAGTCCTTGATTTAGTATAAGCACTAATTAGCAACAACTAAAACATCCCTGTATTATCAACATTTGTTTTCAGCACAAATCCAAAACATAGCCCCATACAAGCTACTATAAAGAAAATTAACTCTATCCCAGCCAAAACTGGCACAGTCACGTAGATGCTCATGTACCCAGGAGTCAGGCCACTGAAGAACATCAAAACAACCAGCAGGTGGATCAGGCTGCTAAAATTGAAGTGGCTGAGGTGGATCTGGACTGGCAACATAAGGGTGAATTATTTATAGCTTGGTGGGCCCATGACCCCTCAGGCCATCAAGGAAGAGATGCAACATATAGATGGGCTCATGATCAAGGGGTGGACTTGACCATGGACACTATTGCACAGGTTATCCATGAATGTGAAACGTGCTGCAATCAAACAAGCCAAGCGGTTAAAGCCTCTGTGGTATGGAGGGCGATGGCTGAAATATAACTATGGGGAGGCCTGGCAGATCGATTATATCACACTCCCACAAAGCCACCAAGGCAGGCGCCATGTGCTTAAAATGGTGGAAGCAACCACCGGATGGCTGGAAACATATCCCATGCCCCATGCCACTGCCTGTAACACTATCCTGGGCCTTGAAAAGCAAGTCCTATGGCGACATGGCACCCCAGAGAGAATGGAGTCAGACAATGGGACTCATTTCCGAACCAACCTCATAGACACCTGGGCCAAAGAGCATGGCATTGAGTGGGTATATCACATCCCCTATCATGCACCAGGCTCCGGGAAAATCAAACGATACAGTGGGCTGTTAAAGACTACACTGGGAGCAATGGGTGCTGGGACATTCAAACATTGGGATGCACATTTAGCAAAGGCCACCTGGTTAGTCAACACTAGGGGATCTGCCAATCGAGCTGGCCCTGCCCAATCAAAACTGTTACGCACTGTCGAAGGGGATAAGGTCCCTGTAGTGCACATTAAAAAAACTATGCTGGGGAAGACAGTCTGGGTTACTCCTGCCTCAGGCAAAGGCAAACCCATTTGTGGGATTGCTTTTGCTCAAGGACCCGGGTGCACTTGGTGGGTGATGCGAAAGGATGAGGAAGTCCGCTGCGTACCTCAAGGGGATTTGATTTTGGGTGAGAATAGCCAATGAACTGAATGGTATGATGTTAATTGCTATATAATACTGTATGTCATCATTTTATGGTGGCTATACACCATATCAATGGTATTTACAGTAAGAATCGCCCAGATTAATGAAGAATGAGCTTTGATGAAGCCAAGCAAAGTGCAGCAGTGATGGAACCAGAACTGGCTTCAGCATGCAACAATCCAACCCCACACACCATCTCTCCTGCCCTGAAGGACTGTTATGAGAGATGGAGCCCAAAGTCATGGACTAAATGAACTCAACGGACATTTTAGAAGGATGGCCCATAGACTAAGGGAATGATATCTGTGTGTATATATCAAAAGACAGGGAAAAGTGGTGGTGATTAATTGGAATGTATTGGAAAGTGTGGGACCTGGGCATGACGTAGATGGTATAGAATAAGGGGTGAATACTGTCCTGGTTTCAGCTGGGATAGAGTTAATTTTCTTCCTAGTAGCTGGTATAGTGCTGTGTTTTGGATTTATTATGAGAATAATGTTGATAACACACTGATGTTTTAGTTGTTGCTAAGTGGTGTTTACACTGGTCAAGGACTTTTCATCTTCTCATGCTCTGCCAGGTGCACAAGAAGCTGGGAGGGGGCACAGCCAGGAGAGCTGACCCAAACTGGCCAAAGGGCTATTCCATACCATATGACATCATGCTCAGTATATAAACTGCGGGGAGTTGGCCGGGGGACAGCGATTGCTGCTTGGGGACTGGCTGGGCATCGGTCAGTGGGTGGTGAGCAACTGCGTTGTGCATCACTTGTTTTGTACATTGTTTTATCATTATTATTATTATTATTATTATTATTATTATTTTATCTTCCTCTGCTGTCCTATTAAACTGTCTTTATCTCAACCCAAGGGTTTTACTTTTTTTTTTCCGATTCTCTCCCCCATCCCACTGGGGAGGGAGGAGGGTGAGTGAGCGGCTGTGTGGTGCTTAGTTGCTGACTGGGTTTAATCCACAACACTGTAATTTGGTAGTGAGTGTTCCTGTGGAAAGCAGTCTGGAGCCCGTGTGGGATATTGCACGTCATCCTGGTTGCCAGTGTTGGAAAAGGAGATACTTAGTCTGAAACAGGTACAGATAGGCTTACCGTTCTTGTACAGGTGTCTTTATACAAGCCATAAAAGAAAGCACTGAGTACTAAATGACTGTGAACACATGTAATCTGGAAAAAAGTTTGTATATGTTGACAGTGAGGTGTTAGTACAGCTTTCTGGGGTGAATAGCAGAGGCAGACCACTTAATAACAGAAAGGTGAATTATGTTTTGTTTATAGGGGACTTATGGTAGTATGTATTAGATATGATTGGTCAGGTGCTTCCTTCCAAATATCTTTTTCTGTGGCTAAATTATATGTGGAGAACTTCTCTGCTCTTAAAAATGATAGGTTCACTGGCATGGTACAGCTGAAATAACTTACTGATAAATATCTAAATATCAGTGCATCTGTTGGCTGTTGTGATGCGATACTTCTTTATGAATTGAGCTGCTTTAGAAACAAGTCTCCTCTCTTGCTCTGACACTGACAGCTTCCGAATGCTGCGGTGGTGAGATACTCTTAACATTTTGTGAAGCCGGTGGGCTGACTGCCATTGATTTCACTGGCAATTGAAGGTTCTGAAACCAAATAAAGGGAAGATGTTTTAGGAGGAGCTCACTAATGTGAAATAATGCACTCTGAAATGTGCTTAAAAGAGTATTAGCTCCCCACCCCCAAAAGAATCTGGACCTACCTTGAAGGGAAGTAAAAACCAAAGTGTTCCCCTAGCTGGGGAAACCACAGGAAACTTGTTTTGAATGTAAAGGGAAATTTTAGAGATCGGCTTGGAAAATAAAAGGTCAGCAGAAAAAACCCAGTGAATTGCAATGTGAAAAGATTGGAGATTTAACAATTATTATTATATAAACAATTATATTTAACAGTTATTAAAATGCAGTTGTAACAGGCTTGTCATTTGAAGGACTTGGGTTTTGCTGTGATAATTTAGAGAATAAAACAAAATGAGTTGGTAGCTAGGGATCATTCACAAAAATAAATATTAAAATATATCTTTAATTAAAATTATATGGATTTTAAAATAATATTTAAGAACTTGCTTTAGAAATATGGCAAGTACCGTGTATGTTTAGTGACCCATTTGACAGTGTGATAGCACTATAACTAAGGCAAGAGACAAGACAATAAGGAAGGGTGGCATGGCAAAAATGGGACAAAGAAACAAATCTATATGAGAAAGTAAAACAAAACTAAAGCATAACTGTGGTAGATACAAAGAAAATAAAAAGCTAGCTGTTTATGGATAAATGAAACTTTGAAACAAAATAAAATCAAGCATGTTTAGTGTTGTGGAGAAAGAAACATCAGTCACTAGTAACTTCCAGTTTTTCCTTGGGGGATTAGCAGCAGGACTCTCTGTACAGTGCAGGGAGAACCATAACAAGTGCTGATTGCGTGAATAGGGACGTCACCACAGGTAACATTGCTGGAGACACTGAGCCTGGAATTCTCTTTTTCCTTGGGATTTTTTCCTGAAAGTTTGCTATAGACATTGCTTGGTGTGTAAAGGATTATTTTTTTCCTCCCTGAGCTCTGTGAGAGCAGGAAAGTCCTTCTACCAGAACTGCCAGGATTGGAGCCTGTAGCGCAGGAGACAATTTTCTGGACCATGGTAATTCTGGTAAATGCTGCTGCTTCTCATGTCTCTTCTAAACATAGTTGTTTGTTGTTTTTTTTTTTTAACTTGGGGTTTGTATTCTGTTTAAAAGATAGTGAAGACAATTCTATTTTTCACAATTTTAATTTTTTAATATCAAGTGGCAGAGGGTGAAAGTCAAGCATGTCCAGGTGTCTCTAGATGAGGTAACATTCATGTTAGTCCCTCATGAATGTAATTAGGAAAATCATGGCTATTTCACAAATGCCCATTATAATCATTTAAGGGATGGGTAGTTTCTGTTGCAGTGGTCATTCTCAGTGAGGCTCTGTAGCAGATGTTAACTTGTACTATATTTTTGTATTCATCTGTGAAACATCTACTGTTGATGCACTTAGAAAAACTAAGTGCTCGGCTGACTGGACCACTGCCTGAGCTAATATAACACATTTGTGCTCCTAAAGAAGTGGCAAGTTCAGAGGATTTAACATAAGCTGTGAGTTTCCTTTACTGAATGATGGGTCCATTAACATTGCCATAGCCTGGTCCTGCTAAAAATAATTGCCTGGGTTTGAGCTGACAAGGCTCAACTATATGATGAGTTGATCACCATCAACTGTATGATGGTGATAGGTTAACGCTGCTGGACAGAGTCCTGCTGCTGTTTTTTGGGGAGGAATGAGAGGTTCATAGTGGAAATTATGAACCTTTCTTCTCTATAGCCTCATCCAGAGCCTGTGTGTAAATTTTTAATTATTACAGCTCAAAGATATTTCTAAGACTTCACAAAACTTTTGCCTGAGAAGTGTGAGTACAGTGTCTTTTGGGGCCAGTGCACTTTAATTATTTGGAAAGGCAGGGAAGGTTGTAGTCTTTTCCCAGCCTTATTTCTTGAGTCGCTTAGGAGAGCGCAAAGTGGTTTGAGTCACATGTCAGCTAATGCTTTAGCCCAGACTGTAATTTAAAAACCACCAACCCATATTTGACACTGATAACTTAAGTTTCTGAAAAGTATTAGGAAGATGAAAAGGCCATGGTTTTAGTACTGTCATTGATCACTGCTACAAAATTGTGGTAGTTTTGAGAAGTTTTGCAGGTAGAAAATGTTCAGTTTGCTTAGAGGTAAGGATCTAAGTACAGCTTGGTATTTCTATCAGTTACCATTGCTGCCTAGGTTGAGGGTTAGTCAAAATGTTTGATTTAGCCCTGGTTATTTGCTTTTGCTACTCCTTCCTAAACCTTTTTCTGTACCAATAGCTGGCCTAGGAACTCTTACAATAGAGGGGATTTATCTGCTATTTCTGCAGATATTTATGCTTGCTTTCTTCTGTTTGTCAAATTTTCATAAGATGACTAGGAAGAGAGGGAATGGAGAGTTTCTATTCTTCACTTGTATTGATAGGGGTGAGAATATCATAATGTATGTGTATTTAAGGTAATTGTAAAGTGATGGCTTCACATACATTTGTGTTGTCTTACTGCTGTATTTGCAGCAATATTTTCTGCATGCTCTAGTCAGTAGGAGATAAGCCAGATGCCACACACTGTATGACAGAACTTATTTACACAAAAGTAGCCTTTTCAAATAACTTCTCCATTAGTTTTGAGTTCTATAGCAATGGACCAACTTCCCAGAAAAAGTTTTGCCTGTGATGTGAATTCTAATCATGTGAGGAGAGGCAATAAAAATTAAAGAAACACCAAGTGAAGAATTGGTGTATCAGCATTATGACTCTGCTTTCTTCTTTTGTTTTTGAGATGCGTGTGAAGATAGTCTTTCTTGAATCACTTGTTCCTTTTTCAGTTTGTCATAACGCATGTTCATGTTTACATGAACATGTTTACATTTCAGATTTTGATACCAACTCCAGAAAATGCACCCGAAATCAGGGACATTGCCTTCAACCACTCTCTGCAGATTGATTTGGCTCTTATGCTTTAGCATTTGCAGCTTGGTCTTGCTTTATATGCTAGACAAGGTTTATGCCAGCCTAATTGGTTGCTGGCATTCCTGAATTTCACAACTGCCGTATTCAGCTGTGTACTAGAAAAATATAATGGAATACTGTTTGTGGAGAGCAAGAGGCAATTATAAAGTTGTATATGTGCTTTCTGGCAGTTCAATAACATGTAAACTTTTAGTAACACATAAAGAATTTTGAGGAACAAATTGTATGGGTATATTGCCAGTTTAAACATAGTATAAATTTTCTATTTAAGCTGAGAATATTTGGAAGATGGACATAACTTATTTTTGTTGGTGTTTTTTTTATTCAATCCTGACTTTCTTGGCCAGGGAGTGGATAAAGTCTGGCACAGAGATGGAAGATTTATTGTGATTCTTTTGTTACGGCATGCTGGTTTACTGGGTTTGTGAGAGGATTCAGTATTTTCTATTCATTCATCAGCCTGCTTTGATCTCCTTTCACTTGTTATGGCAAAGATTAAACCTTTTTTAAATTATTTGTTCTCTGTCAAAAGTAATAGAGCACAGGAGCAGGTAATAGGACTTATATGATGGCTCCATGACTAATACAGTGTCACAGGCTGTGAATAGTGCTTTTCTTCAAAATTTATACAATCTGTTAACATGCAAAATATTATTATAGTATTGTATAACATATGTTTCTCTAAATTTACATTTTTCATATATCAGTTTTCTCTTGATTCCGGATTGACAGCTGGGCCAAGCCTCAAAACAGTAGCAGAAGATTATACCAATGTAAGCTTGAAGAGTCTTCCACTTCCCACAGTGCTAAAAAGTTTTTGTGTCCTTGCATCCCAGCATGCTGTTTGTAGAAGTGGCAGAAGTGACACTGCTACAGAAAGAAAGTGGCTTCTGTTGCTACTTTGCTAACAGACCAGATAGCTAATTGAAACAGTTCTACGACAGAGTGTTCTTGCACCAAATTAAGTCACTAGAGATTATTAAATGCAGAAAAATTAATGGAGAGGTGTATTGAGAACCTTGCACAAAGAAAATTTACACAAAAATGCTTGTCCAAGGAAATGAGGTGTGGGAACGTCATGCTCAGTGAGTCTGCTTCAGCCCAGCCACCAGCAGAGTTCGGGCACGGTCCTGAGGGCAGGATGTGTGCCTGCACAGTGTTGTTTCGATGAGGGGAAATGGAGGAACGCTTGTGTGTGGAGGGGAGGGCATGGCACGGCTGTGATCCCTGCCTGCGCATCTCCTGCTGGCAGTGCCTCGGTGAGGAATCCAGACCGTCCTTGCAGTGCACACAGCTGGGGCGCCTGGGAGAATGATGCTCAGGAAGCACAAATGGAAAAGTTTATTCAGACAAAATACAGGTTGGGGAAATAAAAACTATCAACTGCTAGAGGAAAGGAACCAAGTGAAGCAACGGGGGAAGTTTTTTGGGTTTTGGTTGTTTTTTTTTTTTTAAATAAAAAAACCTACTTAACCTTCTTTAGTGGTGGACTGAATCTTATGCTTTAGGCAAGGAGAAGCGTGGAGGTTAGAAATGTGTCTGTAATGTACTGTTGCCGGTGAGGTAAGCACCACAGATGCGAAAGCAGTGCTGCCCAGGGGTGCTGACAGCTCTGCAAGTTCCCCCATGTGCTATGCTTTGCCTGAGTTTCAGTTAGTCTCTTCCTCTGCACGTTATATTAGAGTACACAGATTTGCTGTTACCTTCCATGACACTTCCCTGTAGCCTCTCTTTTTTGCTTAATTTTAACTAGATGTGAATGTTTAGGCAGCCTTTGCAATAAAAGATATGTTAACAATATACATCTGTTACTTGTGCTGTTAGGTGAGATAATTTACTCAGCAGGTCCTAAGAGGCTTAGACTGTATAAAAACATTAACTTTGGAAAACTCAAATTGTGACTGAAATGGCTGTAACAGAAGTTTGAAACAATCGATGGAGGAGAAAACTGGGGTGGATTTGGGAGGTTGGGAGATTTAGGAAGGGAGAAAAGATGCAAGGTGGAGACCCAGACAAGAGCAGATGTTGAAGGACCGTGCAGCAGCAGCAGGGTATGCACAGACTGTCCAGGACAATTGGCTTGTGCTTTTGGAGCTGCACGTGGCCCTTGGGCTCCTGGGGGGTGGCTCAGGGTAGGTGCTGAAGTGTGGTCTCTGGGGGGTGGCTCAGGGGCAGCAGGCAGGTGGGACGTGCTGGCGTTGGAGGAGTGGATTTGTCTGACGGTGCTGCAGGAGGAGGTGCGCACTGTGGTGTGTGGATGTGAGAATTGCCAGACTGCGCTCGTCCTGCCGAGCTGCTGGGGAGCTGTGTCGGTGCATGGGCTTGCGCCCAGGTGAGCTTGGTGGGACTGAGGGTGGCCTGGTAGAGACACCTGCAGGGGCTGCTGTGGGTGTGTGTGGGCTGCAGGCTGCAAGCTACAAACAAGTTAAAATTGTGTGGTTTTCAGGGAGTTCATGGAAGGATTAAGTACAGTTGCAATGAAAATACTTCTTGCTGGGTGTATAAAGCTTTACATTTCCATTTTTTTCCTTTGGGGAGATAACAAAACATTATTTAGGTTTCCTTTTTTACTGTATTGCCTGTGTTTCCTTCTCAAATGCAATGGAGTAAGGGGTTGCTTGTTCGTGCTATGGCTTATTAAAGGAGGATGTTAGAGGAGTAGTTGCATTGGAGTCGTGTTCTTTAGAAACCCTAATTCTTGGTACTTTTAGGGCAAAGCACAGATGTGAAATCAATGTGACACACACCTTTGTGTCAGTGCATGGCTGCTCTGCTCTTCCAATTGCTTCTCGCTACCACGTGTAGGAAAGGATAAAGTATGACAGATGACATTTAAAAAATGCAGTACACTACATATTTGAGAAGGAAAATCCTTATTCCTACTGAAAGTTTACTGGTTTTATTGTACTTTATGGGGGCTTGCTGGCTTTGGATCTTTCACTGGAGAAGTCATAGCAATGGCACCTTAACTCGAGCTTAACAGTCTGTGTTAGCAATTGTTTTTAAAATTATGATTTGTATTAAATTGCAGGCAATTTAATTTTAGTTGAATTACCAACTGATTGAATGCCCATAAGAAATGGATATCAGAATACAATTTCAGGGGGCTTCCCTCCTATGTCGGGACATTTAATGTTGTATCAGCCTAGAAGGGAGACAAACAAGCCTTTGTGGAGTGCACATCAGGAAACATTCCCACCCGTGGGAGACTCTCAGAAAATAAAGTCTAAGTGGTGTGGCTTTCACATGGTATTTTGTTTACTTACCACTCAGTTTTCTGTTCATTGAGTTTTTCACTTGTACACTGACTGTCCTGTTAGAGCCTCCGCTAGTGGATCAAATCTGAGCCAGTTTACAGTATGTGGCCAGGAATCATCTTCTATTTATAACATTTTTTTTTTTTTTAATCCTTTTCTTCCTGCCTCTATCTGCATTTCTCAGTGCAGGGATTAAAATAAATTCTGGAAATTTTTTCCATCTGTTAACTGATCATTTGTATTTCCTTTCTAGGCCGAATTCACCAAGCTATGGTAACATCTCTAAATGAAGATAATGAAAGCGTAACTGTTGAATGGATTGAAAATGGAGATACTAAAGGCAAAGAGGTAAACCTAATTATTTTAGAACTTTTCTCTTTTAAAAAATGTGTAATCTATATGAATATTACTTTGGAATTTGCACTGGAAACAAAGAGAAAATATAAATCTTAATTTACTTGATGGTTCTTTGGTTATAGATGGTTTTGAATGGGAGTTATTGGGCAAATGCTGGTTTCTGTTGTATTAAATTTGACTTCCTGAGCTCTGTGTCATAGCTTTTAAATAGTGCTTTTCATCTTTTGATTTTGAACCAGATTACAAACACTGACCTTGTTACCCCTTTTTACAAGTAGAAAAATCAAATTTTTGAGAGGGAGAATGACTCACAGTTCAGACAGGAGACTAGTGGGAGAGCTGGATTAGAAATCTTTTTGTGTTTTTATTATTAAGGGATTGAACTGCTAGTTTGTTTGTTTGTTTATTTTAGGCAATAATTTTCCAGCCTTGCTTTCCTTAAGAAACTGTGTCTGTGTGTGTCCCAGTTATGCTTTGCTATCCCCTCTTCCTGTAAATTTTGGACCATGTTAGCCAGTTTCAGCTGAGACTTGGAGAAGCAGCTCAGAAATAATTACACTTCACCAGTTTTGTGAAAACACAGGAAAAAGGGAAAAAAAAGTTGTGAGAATGTCCTGGTGATCTCATCAGCTGAGCTCATCCCTATGGACACACAGAATCTGTACAGTAGTGAGGTCTTTGAAAGGTCCAGCCAGAGGAAATGGCAGTCTATAGAGACCAAAGCTATTTAAGATTTTTAGGAAACCAAGTTTCAATAGATCTGAAGCCAGCTATTTTTAAGATCCTGCCCCTCCCCCCCTTACATTTTACAGCATTTTGAATGAGGAACACTTACAAGGAAAAAAAAATAGCATGATAAATTTAACATGGTTTCAACAGTGCTTTTATTTTTTGGGTGGTTGCAATTTGTCTGTTTCTTTTGCACTGTCTAGGAAATTTCAAATAATTGAGATCTCTTTCTTTTTATGTTACAGAATGTCTTTCATATTCTGCAGTAATTGTCAAATTACCACAGTAATACTAGCTACTTCTGTTTTAATTTAATCACTTTACAAAATTATTAATATCTATTGGTCATTTTTAATTTATTCCTTTTCTGAAGGGTGTGTTTTCAACTAATATGAAGACCAAAGCTTACACTGTTTTTAGTGAACATAAAATAAGATCATTCAGGTTATAGAATTAACAAATTGTGGGGTAAAAACACTAAATATATGTATTGTTTATTCTCAAACATAACAGGAGAAATGGAGAGGGTGAATATTGTTCTAAGACTCACAAATGTGTTTTATATTCTTTTACACAGATTGACTTGGAGAGCATATTTTCACTTAACCCAGATCTTGCACCTGATGAAGATATTGAACCTAGTCCAGAGACACCACCACCACCTACTCCAGCAGCCAAAGTAAACAAAATTGTGAAGGTTGGTAATACCTATGCAACATGTTCATATTAAACTTACAGTACTCCTATATATGTCGTTATGCTTGAATTTTTAAATCTAACTTTTGTGTCTGTGGAGCTACTTGATAACTGTGTTCCTTTCTTTTTCCTATGGTGAATAGGGGTTTCTAGAAATTTTCTAAGAACAGGTTTGGCAGAGAGGGAGTTGGGGACTAATATTTATATAACTAAATATATTTCAAGGAAAAATATTGAAAAGGTTTTGGAGGTTGTTTTGAAACAATATGTATAGTTCAAGCAGTCTTCACCCTAGGCTCTTCAGGAAAGGATTTGGCAGCAATCACCTCTCTGTATTGCTGATGTCGTGTTATTTTTATTCACTGGAAAGAAGCAGAGGTGGGGCTGCAGTTTACGTTTTCAATAATAAGGGGATCAAATAACAGAGATTTCTTTCTTTATAGAGTCGACGAACCATGGCACCTATTAAGAATGATGCTCCTGCCAGAGATAACAGAGGTAAATGTTATCTCCTTCCATTTCAAGGAAGTAAAAAATATGGGAACATTTTAATCTCCTGCTCATCTAACATGCCTTAATAGTTCTGCATTTCTAATTTGGTATGTATGCATGTGACATGTAAAAGACATCGTACATCATTCCTAGAATTACTCCTATGTATATTTAGGAATGCATACTGCATGAATAGTATTAATATACAAGTTTAAGCAATATAGCATTAGGAAAGTTAAGCTGAATGAACTGAAGGTGCAAAAATTTGAAGTTAATTAATTATGCTACATTAAATCATATGTGGACTTTTCCAAGTTAAAGCATCCTTATAAGGGCCAGTCGAATCTAGTGAATCAACAAATGGTTACAGGACTGGTGCCACAGCCAGGGGTTTGGCTACTTAGACCATGGGACTCGCTTTGAGAAACCTGGTCTACTAGGGGCTGATGGGGTCCATCTGTCAGAGAAAGGGAAGAGCATCTTTGGTCATAGGCTTGCCAAGCTGGTGAAGAGGGCTTTAAACTAAAGTTGCCAGGGGAGGGGAACCTCAATCCATCCCACTCCTACCAGTTTGATGCCAGTGCCAGCAATAGATGCCCAGAGCCTGGAGCAGGATCACAGGTCAGCAGGAGAGCACCTGAAGAGCAGCACAAAGGAATTCCAGCCACTCCAGCCAGTAAGTCAGCTTCATCGGGGGCCCAACTTAAATGCCAACTTAAATACCAACTTAAATGCAAACACATGTAGCATGGGGAATAAACAAGAGGAGTTAGAGATGTGCATACATCTGCAGGGCTATGATCTTATTGGCATCACAGAGACATGGTGGGATGGCTCCTGTGACTGGAGTGTTGGAATGGAAGGATACAGGCTCTTTAGGAAGGACAGGCAGGGGAGACGAGGAGGGGGTGGCGCCCTCTATGTCAATGACCAGCTGGAGTGCACGGAGCTCCGCCTGGGGATGGATGAGGAGCCAACCGAGAGCTTATGGGTCAGGATTAAAGGGAGGGCAGGGACAGGTGACACTATAGTGGGGATCTGCTACAGGCCACCCAACCAGGAAGACCGAGCGGATGAGGCCCTCTATAGACAGATAGGAGCAGCCTCACGTTCACAAGCCCTGGTCCTCATGGGGGACTTCAACCACCCCGATATCTGTTGGAGGGACAACATAGCAGGGCATAAGCAGTCCGGGAGGTTCCTGGAATGCGTTTATGATAACTTCCTTCTCCAAGTGATAGAGGAGCCAATGAGGAGAGGTGCTATGCTGGACCTTGTTCTTACCAACAAGGAGGGGCTGGTGGGGAATGTGAAGCTCAAGGGCAGCCTTGGCTTCAGTGACCATGAAATGGTGGAGTTCAAGATCCTTAGGGCACCGAGGAGGGCACACAGCAAGCTCACTAGCCTGGACTTCAGGAGAGCAGACTTTGGCCTCTTCAGGGATCTGCTTGGTAGAGTACCATGGGATAAAGCCCTGGAGGGAAGAGGGGCCCAAGAAAGCTGGTTAATATTCAAGGATCACCTCCTCCAAGCTCAGGAGCGATGCATCCCAACAAAGAGGAAGTCAGGCAAAAACGCCAGGAGGCCTGCATGGATGAACAAGGAGCTCCTGGACAAACTCAAGCACAAAAAGGAAGCGTACAGAGGGTGGAAGCAAGGACAGGTAGCCTGGGAGGAATACAGAGAAATTGTCCAAGCAGCCAGGGATCAGGTTAGGAAAGCTAATGCCCTGATAGAATTAAATCTGGCAAGGGACGTCAAGGGCAACGAGAAAAGCTTCTATAGGTACGTCAGTGATAAAAGGAAGACTAGGGAAAATGTGAGCCCTCTCCGGAAGGAAATGGGAGACCTGGTTACCCAGGATAAGGAGAAGGCTGAGGTACTCAACAACTTTTTTTGCCTCGATCTTCACCAGCAAGTGCTCAAGCCACACTGCTCAAGTCACAGAAGGCAAAGGCAGGGACTGGGAAAATGAAGTACTGCCCACCATAGGAGAAGATCAGGTTCAAGACCATCTAAGGAACCTGAAGGTGCACAAGTCCATGGGACCTGATGAGATGCATCCAAGGGTCCTGAGGGAACTGGCAGATGAAGTTGCTAAGCCACTATCCATCATATTGGAAAAGTCATGGCAGACTGGTGAAGTTCCCAGAGACTGGAAAAAGGGGAAACATAACCCCCATTTTTAAAAAGGAAAAAAAGGAAGACCCGGGGAACTACAGGCCAGTCAGTCTCACCTCTGTGCCTGGCAAGATCATGGAGCAGATCCTCCTGGAAGCTATGCTAAGGCACATGGAAAAGGAGGAGGTGATTGGTGACAGCCAACATGGCTTCACTAAGGGCAAATTGTGCCTGACAAATTTGGTGGCCTTCTACGACGGGGTTACAGCATTGGTGGATAAGGGAAGAGCAACTGACATCATCTACCTGGACTCGTGCAAAGCATTTGACACTGTCCCGCACGACATCCTTGTCTCTAAAACGGAGAGATATGGATTTGACGGGTGGACCACTCGGTGGATAAGGAATTGGCTGGATGGTCGCACTCCAAGAGTTGCGGTCAACAGCTTGATATCCGGTGGAGACCAGTGACGAGTGGTGTCCCTCAGGGGTCCGTATTGGGACCAGTACTGTTTAACGTCTTTGTCAGGGACATGGACAGTGGGATTGAGCGCATCCTCAGCAAGTTTGCAGATGACACCAAGCTGAGTGGTGTGGTTGACACACCAGAGGGAAGGGATGCCATCCAGAGGGACCTTGACAGGCTTGAGAGGTGGGCCCATGCGAAGCTCATGAGATTCAACAAGGCCAAGTGCAAGGTCCTGCACCTGGGTTGGGGAAATCCCAAGCACGGATACAGGCTGGGTGATGAGTGGATTGAAAGCAGCCCTGCGGAGAAGGACTTGGGGGTATTGGTGGATGAAAAACTGAATATGAGCCAGCAATGTGCGCTTGCAGCTCAGAAAGCCAATCGCATCCTGGGCTGCATCAAACAAAGTGTGACCAGCAGGCTGAAGGAGGTGATTCTCCCCCTCTACTCCGCTCTCGTGAGACCCCACCTGGAGTACTGTGTTCAGCTCTGGGGCCCCCAGCATAAGAAAGACATGGACCTGCTCGAGCAGGTCCAGAGGAGGGCCATGAAGATGATCAGGGTACTGGAGCACCTCCCCTATGAGGACAGGCTGAGAGAGTTGGCATTGTTTAGCCTAGAGAAGAGAAGGCTGCGGGGAGACCTTATAGCGGCCTTCCAGTACTTAAAGGGGGCCTACAGGAAAGACTCTTTATCAGGGAGTATAGTGATAGGATGAGGGGTAATGGTTTTAAACTGAAAGAGGGTAGATTTAGATTAGATATTAGGAAGAAGTTCTTTACTGTGAGGGTGGTGAGACACTGGAACAGGTTGCCCAGAGAAGTTGTGGATGCCCCCTTCCTGGAAGTGTTCAAGGCCAGGTTGGACGGGGCTTTGAGCAACCTGATCTAGTGGAAGGTGTCCCTGCCCATGGCAGGGGGAGTGGAACGAGATGATCTTTAAGGTCCCTTCCAACCCAATCCATTCTATGATTCTATGATCCTCAGTTTGCTTCAGCTTAATTGAGTGTTTCAATATACATTAAGTAGTGCGCTTAAAATTCTTACGCTTTCAGTTTTTAGCTTAATTTTCTAACAGTCTGTGTAAACATTCATTCAAAGAGTACTTAAACCCTACGGGTTATTTCTCACTCTACGGTTAATACCAAAAAATCTACAAAAATGCTGAAATATCACAGGAGGATAGGTGAAAAGTGTGTATTGGATGAATACAGATGTAATGCATCTAATAACATGGGAAAGAATAGTTATTGCTTATTGTTTTCATTTTCTCTCCTGCATTGAAGTTAGCTTGTACTGATGATGGTGGTGATTTTTCTTCCAAAACTTAATCTACTGTCATTAATTCAGACTAGGTTCCATTCCATCTGTTTAAACTTGAAAAACAAGTGGGCTTGCATATCTTTGCAAATGTTCAGACTCTTCTGGTGGACAATTTGGATCATTTTCTCCCTTCTGCCATTTGCCTCTGAGAGTGTTAAATCAGAAATCTCACGAGGAGGGGATGATTTTTTTCAAATTAATATGGTTTAAATTTGAGACATCTTATTGATGGGCTCTCCTCACATCCATACACGTTGTCATTTGTAGTAAATGGTCTGTTTGGTATGGAATAACCCTGTAGCTTGTATTTTAATAGGTCCTGTGCATCTTACTATTCACAGTTGGCCTAAGTATTTGTTCTTTGTTGGCCTTGTAATTAAACTTTTCTCAGCACACTGTCTTGTTTAGTGTAGTTAATTCATGCTATAAACTAGATCTCCTATCATATTTGGCATGATCTGAGGATTTGTCTTGTCTATCCCATTTGATACCTGTTTCCATAGTTGTCTCCATGTTGCACAGCGTGCTGGCCTTCATTTGGAATGTCATCTCTAGGCTAGTAATCAAAGTTGTTACCTTCACTTTTGTACTCTTCTGGCAGACCTCGTTAGGAACGTGTACAGGAAACTGGCCAGCTGAAGCAGAACTGCTTGAAGCGACCCTTTGAAAAACAACTTAAAACATTTAGCTCTACCAAAGAGGCTTACATGCACGCCAATCCCACTGCATTCACTGGGAACAGACATCACTCTGCATCTTCAGAAATTGGCATCCTTATCACATATCAAATCAATAAGTTTAGGTAGATGTATTGATTGTATCCATATCCCTTTCAGTATAGTGTCAAAAAGGTTTGTTTCTTCCACTCATATATTGAGCTGCACTTTGCTACCTTTCATTTGTATCCCTCTACTTGTCCACAGATTGTAGGTTCAGTGGGGTGGGACCATTTTGTAACATCTAGAGAATGTGAAACAGTGGGTCCTTTTTTCTTACTGTTTTTTGGGGTATAATTACAATATAAACAAAATTTCAACACTTTAAACTTCAAAACTGCATATCTCCAAGTACATACTTCATTCTATGCAGATAAGTTCTACTAATTCTGTAGTGGAGTATTTAAAAATATGCACGTGCAGCATTGGTACTTAATAATTATGTTGTGTTGGTGTATAACACTAGGATAAAAAAAGCTGCATACCAAATGTCTTTATTAATAGACTTTCTACACGTATGGCTCCCCCCCCCCCCCGCCAATAAATTGTTGTGTCTTGAAAGGGGCCTCGTTTTATTTTGTCATGATAAAGTATTTCAGAATCAGATAGAAACGTTACTCTTCCATATCTAGATGAGCTTTGTGCTTTTCTTTTGCAGTGGTTGGTTCTGCACGTGCGCGGCCTACTCAGCTTCCTGAACAGTCTTCCTCCTCACAACAGAATGGTAGTGTTTCAGATATATCTCCAGTTCAAGCTGCAAAAAAGGAATTTGGACCCCCTTGTATGTAAACCATGTATCAAGGGTTCATTCATTCTGGGCACTACATGTACATTCTCTTGGATTATGTTGTTGTCCATAAATAACAAATGGTCTATATACGCAATTGCCTGTAGGCTTCCTCAAGAAGCTTTTTCAGAGTGCTGTGGCTAAACAAATGTTCACTTTTGTCATAGTTGTTCTAGTATTTGGAATTTGTTTTTCCTTTATCTTTTTTTAACCATGATGGTGGTTTTTTTAAATTTGCCTGGGCTTTCTTTTAATTCAAACCAAGAGATCACATGTATCCAAATATCATCACACGTCCAAATATTTTTTGAGGGTCATTGTCCTTATATTTTCAGTTGTGTAATTATTGTCCCATTCCCATGTTTTTTTCTAATTCATTTATTCTATAAATTTTAGAAATTAAATTGCCGTAATTATTCTGTACTAATACTGATTTGCTTGAAAAGATAGTTGATATAAATAAATGCATTCTAATTATTCATAAATTAGTAGAATTGAAGTGTTATAGTGTAAATATTAAATTCATGCAACACTAAAAATATTTTAAAATTATATCATTTTCTTTAAGCACGTAGAAAATCTAATTGTGTAAAAGAGGTTGAAAAATTGCAAGAGAAACGTGAAAAAAGAAGGTTACAGCAGCAGGAACTTAGAGAAAAAAGAGCTCAGGTTAGTATTTTTAGCTCAGATGGAAAAACGTATGTCAGGAAGAGAAGATGTTTGCAAAATTATTGTGCTTTTATCAGCCTTCAATAATTTTTATGAACTGTAATAATCTTGAAATTAAATGTTTTCATCCTGTATACAATTTTGATAAATATTTTGGTGCATACTTGCATTGCTCTGATAACTATTTCTTTAGACAGTTTTCCCCCTCTTTTTCTTCCTACAGAAATAATTGCTTACAATTGCTTATCTTTCTGTGTGTTATTTAAAAATCAAGTAATGATGATAGCTATTTCTTAGGGAAAATATATTGATGAAAATAATCAAATCTTTGGCTTTTAGATAGGGCTGTTATTCTACAGGAGGTATTACAACATTATGATAATTGTTCTTTATGATCTTTGATGTTTCGTAGGAGATCTATTTGAGGCTCAAGTTTGAACACTGATTTTTTTTTTCCTTTACGCCTGTCTATGCATTTATAATTTAGCTTTGCATCACGCAAACAACTTGGCAGCAAGTTGTTAGAAACTTGTGTGAAAGAAATTAAGTTGTTAATCCTTTGAGAAAATCTCTTAATATTAAATTACTTTGTCATGGTAGTGTAAAAGCTTTAGCAAAACTAGTAGCGTAATCTTGTTGGCAGGCCTGTGTGTATGTGTTAGTCTCTCTAAAGAGATACTACCAATCTGCTACTGACATGAGAAGTACCACCATCAAGTAAATAATTCAGGCAATTTACTTCATGGTTTAATGATGTTTCTAAATTGACCTAAAATCACTTATGTTGAATTCATGTTCTCTAATTTCCATCCACTTAAACAAATGCAAACATTACTATGGCTTTATGTGTGAGGAGCAAATAATTTTTGTTTTATATATTAAAATTCTTTGATGTGGTACTACACCTAAAATTTTCTTTTTATCACTTCTGTGATGACTCCCTTTGCATACTTCTGTATGAGAAAGTTCTGTTTTTCTTGATGACTTGTATGTATCTATGCTTGGTGTTGCTTTGTGTATTCTGTGTTTGTTGTGAAATGCAGCAATAATTAGCCAAGCACTGGCTTCTGGTGGGCAAGACCTTTAAACAGAGTGTCGCGGTTTAGCCCCAGCTGGCAACTAAGCACCACTAAGCAGCCGCTCGCTCACTCCCCCCTGGTGGGATGGGGGAGAGAATCGGAAGAGCAAAAGTAAGAAAACTCGTGGCTTGAGATAAAGACAGTTTAATAGGTAAAGCAAAAGCTGCGCACGCAAGCAAAGCAAAGCAAGGAATTAATTCACTCCTTCCCATGGGCAGGCAGGTGTTCAGCCATCTCCAGGAAAGCAGGGCTCCATCACACGTAGTGGTTACTTGGGAAGACAAACACCATCACTCCAAATGTCCCCCCTTCCTTCTTCTTCCCCGGCTTTATATACTGAGTGTGACGTCATGTGGTATGGAATAGCCCTTTGGCCAGTTTGGATCAACTATCCTGGCTGTGTCCCCTCCCAGCTTCTTGTGCACCTGGCAGAGCATGGGAAGCTGAAAAGTCCTTGACTAGTGCAGCAACAACTAGAACATCTCTGTATTATCAACACTGTTTTCAGCACAAATCCAAAACATAGCCCCACACCAGCCACTATAAAGAAAATTAACCCTATCTCAGCTGAAACCAGGACACAGAGTTTGAATAATATTAGGCAAATACCTTTTCCATAATAAGGAATACCCCTTTCTGAATGTTAGAAGGAAATGTTTCAGCAGGAATACATTTTGTATGGACTTACTGTAAGCAGTTTTTAGTTCACTGTAGTCAGGGTGAACAACTTAAAGGTACAGTCAACTTCTGATTACCAGGGCACAGTTTTGTCTGAGGTGTGGATCAGCTGTGTCACAGGTGTAGAGACATGAGCTGGCTCCATTTCAGATTATTAACCCCAATGCAGTGCTTTCTGAAAGTGCCTATGCTATTTCCACAGCCAGCTGTGATCCAGAAGGAGTTTTAGCTCATTTGTGGGAAGCCATGCAAAGCTTAATAAGGTCTGAGCACCAGAGCTGGCTATGAATGGCATCAGCAGCACGTCCTGAAATGGGGTAAAAACTGACAGTCGCAGGGAGAAGTGACAGGAAGCACATTTGAGCAATTCTGCAGAGAACCAGTTCAGCTCACAGTAGGCTCAGTAGCTCAGGCTTCGCGAGGTTTAGAGGGGGTCCGTGCATGGCCTCTTACATGTCAGTTCACTCTGATACCGATGGTTCCAGGTTTAGGGACAGGAGGTCTTGTGAGCCTGGATGTAGCCTATTGTGTATCATTGGGATTGCTTCTGCTTTTTGGAGGTCTAGGAGTGTTAGAAGAGTTTCCAATGCATCCAAGTAACCGTAGGAGTTAACTCAGGACCAGCAAGTAGGATCAACCTCCTTTAACCAACTCGGATCCAGCAGGGTTGTGTTTAGAGCAGCTGGGGCACCTGCACTGTCCTCTGCAGTGTGTTTTGTACCTGTATAATAGCATGTATCCATTTTTCTGTTGGACTGCCTTATCTCAGATTAAGAAGCGTTGACTGTATATGCTATCTGTTGTGCAATTGTTCAGCTGTGTTTCTTTAATGCGAAGATTCTGGCAAAAGGCAGGAGTCATTCCTTTCTTGAGTAGACTTTTAATGAGTCCTCAATTAAAAAGTATTTTCTATTACATGCCAACCAAAAATATGAAACAGAAGGCATATAATTGTTTTGCTTTATGATCAGTAAATTAGCTACATCAGAACGGAAAAAGGCATTAAACTTGCAGTCGGGACATTTATGGCGTTTTAGAAAAAAATTAACATTTCAGTTAATGTGTATTTTTTTTACAAGTAAATTTAGAAGATATTGAAAGTAGTTCATTTCAGGAAAAAAAAGTACATTAGAAATTCTTTTGCTTACTTCCCTAGGATGTTGATGCTACAAACCCAAATTATGAAATTATGTGTATGATAAGAGATTTCAGGGGAAGTTTGGATTATAGACCACTGACAACTGCAGATCCTGTAAGTACCCCAGTGATGTGGAAATTTTTTATCCTTCTGAATTTTTCTCTGTGTTTCCAATTTTTTCAATGTATGAATATACTTCTGTCCATAAACATAAAAAATAAGTAATTTAATACATATTAGTATTCTTTATAACATGGGTTTATTTTTTTCAGTAATTTTTTATGTCACTTAAATATCTTTTGACTATAAAATAATACCAACATGTATTAAGTAGTCAGTCAGCCCCTATACTGTAGATTTTCCTGGGATGCTAAGGGATGTGCACACAAAACCATTAAGCTTCCCTGAAAAACAGTGTTGAGTATAAAGATTAATATTTGATCTTTGAAGGTGATGAGGGCCTTTGATTTGCAGAGAAGTCAGAGGAGCAGAATCCTTAAACGATGAAGATTATCAGATCTCTGTGGAAATCATAGAATCATAGAATGGATTGGGTTGGAAGGGACCTTAAAGATCATCTAGTTCCACTCCCCCTGCCATGGGCAGGGACACCTTCCACTAGATCAGGTTGCTCAAAGCCCCGTCCAACCTGGCCTTGAACACTTCCAGGAAGGGGGCATCCACAACTTCTCTGGGCAACCTGTTCCAGTGTCTCACCACCCTCACAGTAAAGAACTTCTTCCTAATATCTAATCTAAATCTACCCTCTTTCAGTTTAAAACCATTACCCCTCATCCTATCACTATACTCCCTGATAAAGAGTCTTTCCTGTAGGCCCCCTTTAAGTACTGGAAGGCCGCTATAAGGTCTCCCTGCAGCCTTCTCTTCTCTAGGCTAAACAATGCCAACTCTCTCAGCCTGTCCTCATAGGGGAGGTGCTCCAGTACCCTGATCATCTTCATGGCCCTCCTCTGGACCTGGTCGAGCAGGTCCATGTCTTTCTTATGCTGGGGGCCCCAGAGCTGAACACAGTACTCCAGGTGGGGTCTCACGAGAGCGGAGTAGAGGGGGAGAATCACCTCCTTCAGCCTGCTGGTCACACTTTGTTTGATGCAGCCCAGGATGCGATTGGCTTTCTGAGCTGCAAGCGCACATTGCTGGCTCATATTCAGTTTTTCATCCACCAATACCCCCAAGTCCTTCTCCGCAGGGCTGCTTTCAATCCACTCATCACCCAGCCTGTATCCGTGCTTGGGATTTCCCCAACCCAGGTGCAGGACCTTGCACTTGGCCTTGTTGAATCTCATGAGCTTCGCATGGGCCCACCTCTCAAGCCTGTCAAGGTCCCTCTGGATGGCATCCCTTCCCTCTGGTGTGTCAACCACACCACTCAGCTTGGTGTCATCTGCAAACTTGCTGAGGATGCGCTCAATCCCACTGTCCATGTCCCTGACAAAGACGTTAAACAGTACTGGTCCCAATACGGACCCCTGAGGGACACCACTCGTCACTGGTCTCCACCCGGATATCAAGCTGTTGACCGCAACTCTTGGAGTGCGACCATCCAGCCAATTCCTTATCCACCGAGTGGTCCACCCGTCAAATCCATATCTCTCCGTTTTAGAGACAAGGATGTCGTGCGGGACAGTGTCAAATGCTTTGCACGAGTCCAGGTAGATGATGTCAGTTGCTCTTCCCTTATCCACCAATGCTGTAACCCCGTCGTAGAAGGCCACCAAATTTGTCAGGCACAATTTGCCCTTAGTGAAGCCATGTTGGCTGTCACCAATCACCTCCTCCTTTTCCATGTGCCTTAGCATAGCTTCCAGGAGGATCTGCTCCATGATCTTGCCAGGCACAGAGGTGAGACTGACTGGCCTGTAGTTCCCCGGGTCTTCCTTTTTTTCCTTTTTAAAAATGGGGGTTATGTTTCCCCTTTTTCCAGTCTCTGGGAACTTCACCAGTCTGCCATGACTTTTCCAATATGATGGATAGTGGCTTAGCAACTTCATCTGCCAGTTCCCTCAGGACCCTTGGATGCATCTCATCAGGTCCCATGGACTTGTGCACCTTCAGGTTCCTTAGATGGTCTCGAACCTGATCTTCTCCTATGGTGGGCAGTACTTCATTTTCCCAGTCCCTGCCTTTGCCTTCTGTGACTTGAGCAGTGTGGCTTGAGCACTTGCTGGTGAAGATCGAGGCAAAAAAAGTTGTTGAGTACCTCAGCCTTCTCCATGTTGGTTTTAGCCAGGTCTTCCGTTTCGCTCATTGGAGGGGGGGTACATTTTCTTTCATCTTCTTTTGTTCTGTGCGCCTGAAGAAACCCTTCTTATTTTTCATGTCCCTAGCCAAGTTCAGCTCCAACTGTGCCTTGGCTTTCCTGATCCCCTCCCTGCACTCCCAGGCCATATCCCTATAATCTCCCCAGGATGTATATTCCTGCCTCCACTGCCTATGCATTTTGTTTTTGTGTTTTAGTTTGGCTAAGAGGTCTTGACTTAGCCAAGCTGGCCTCCTGCCTCCCTTGCCCAACTTCTTGCACATCGGGATTGAGAGCTTTTGCGCCCTAAGAAAAATGTCTTTTAAATATCTCCCAGATCTCATTTGCTCCTTTACCTCTGAGGTCAGTTTCCCAAGGGATCCCATGCACTAGCACCCTAAACAGCTGAAAGTTTGCCTTTCTGAGATTTAGGGTCCTGACTCTACTGTTTACCCGTCCTGTACCCCTCGAGATTGAGAATTCTACCAGGGCATGATCAAAGAGATTGTGACAATTTCTGTCAATAGCATATCTACCCTGTTACAGCTGGATTTGCTTGCAATGTTCGAAGATGTACCTGGTACTCTGCAGGATCAGATCACTGTCTGCAGGGAATTTTATTAATGTATGGTTCTCCCTTTTGGGTTCTTGGTTATTGTGCAGACAGAAGGGGCTTTTACATGTTCAGATGACTCACTGTCTTGGAAATTTCTCTTTGTTTAAATGATTGGTTAATTAATTCAAGAATAGAAGTAAAATTTCGTATAACTGGAATTGGGGTATATGTTTCCTTTGTAGATTGATGAGCACAGGATATGTGTTTGTGTACGAAAACGACCACTCAATAAAAAAGGTATGGCCGTTTAAGATTTTGCAGAATTTTTTCTCTGAAAAGATGCTTCTGATAGTAATATTATTTGTATTAAAGAGATCTAGAAATACTGATCAAAGGTGAAACTCTTATTCACATACTAGACAATATGTGTGAGACACAGAAAATTCATAGACTTATCATAACCTGGATAAAGACAGGGAGAAAAGTAGTTTAACTGTCACCATTTTATGGACTGGGAGCTGAGGCACAGAGAGACTGTAATTTTTTCCTAAGGTCATCTAGGATGTACTTAGTTGATCTGGGAATTAATTCTACTGTAATTTCTTCAGTATTCTTACATTGTCTTAGGATCACCATTCTTTTAAACTATCCTTTAAGTGATCTGATCAGTGATCTACCCAATTAAAACTTTTCTTCACTTTTTTTTATACATGTATATTTATACTTTCAAGTGGTCTTGAATCAGACATCAAGGGAACAATTCAGGTGCCTGAATGTTGGTGTCTTCTGACATGTAAGGTGCCCAAGGGTGTCCAAGACATCCTTGCAGGGCTAGCGGGTTACAGACAAACTGGAGACTTGTATCTCCTGGAGTTTCTGCTCAGGGCTGGGCAGGATACCGTAGGGCGTATGAAATGGCACTAAACAACTATTTTTAGGTACTGGAATCACTTCCTAGTGTCTTCTTTTTATGTATGATTAGTATTACAACTTTTTTTTTTACTGCCTGCTGATCAGACTGGAGTCTATATTCCAAAAAAAACCCGTTTAGGTTTTCGACTCCAGTTAAATACCAATCTTTCTATGAAGTTCTTTACTTTCAGAAGGAAATTAAGAACCGCAAATGCTTCTGGATTGCAGCCTGTCTGAATCCAGCACTAAAGTAAACTGACTTTCATTTTGAAAGATGTTTCTTTCCTTCTCTTTTTGTTATATTTTGTTTAGCTAAAGGACTCAAAGAACATCACTCTGACTCTGAAACAACATGGGATGCATTTATTATTTTTGTACTGTCAGAACTACACATTGAGGATTATCTGGAGCATATCCAGAGGAAAATGGGAGAATTGTATGGGAAGGGGAAAGGGAAAACATATGTTGATGTCAGTATATAGTTAGTTTTCTTTGGTCTTATTTTTTCTCTCCGTGTTGCTGCTTCCCCTACCTTTTTTTTTCTTTATTTTTACTTTTACTGTTTTCTTATTCCCTGTATTTTTTCTTTTATTGATCTGAAAGGAATGCATAATCTCAAAAATTGGTTGATTGAAACTATTTTGCACAACCTATGTAATAAGGGCATTCAATACACAAGTCTGGTAGCAGTTCAATTTCTGTTTTAGCATTGGAGGTTATCTTTAATAAAATATTACTTAGAAATGTGATACATTTGGGGGGAATGCTACCTTCTACCTGCACTGAAGGTGGACAAAGTTAAATTACAATAAATGACAGCAAGTTGTCATGAGGCATGAGTTGGTATTCAGAAGTGGGATTTGATTCTGTGCAAGTTGCATGTCTTGGGTATTAGTGGTTTGGAGCTATTAATAAATTGGTTCTGAGGTGTTGGTAGGAAGATGAGTGTCTAAGTAATAATGAGGTTGGTGCTAAAGTTATTTTGCATTTTTAAGAATAAGCTATAATAAAAAGGTATTAATGAAATAATCTATGCTGGGGAGGAACCATAGAGATAAGCTAGTACCCACATAATACAGTCTTCTGAGAACATGCACTTTAATTTTGAAAGTTCATAAGAAACAATATTTCTCATGCCACATTTTAAAATTGAAGAGTATAAAGGGATCAAAGATATTAGTGCATAATCCCCTGAAGAGAAAAAATATAAAGTTTTTCCTTTATTATTGCAATAGCAACATGTCAAAAATATTATCTTTCCCCTTTCATGTTCTGTATTTTGAAATTCTGTAAGATGTTCAAATAATTTAATAGAAATCAAGTGTACAAATCAATTGTTGTCAGTCTCACAAACACAGAATTATCACCAAAGTCTTTAGGTGTTCTCAGCACCAATCGTTCTGTGGATTGGCTTTGCAGGAAGTAGGTCTTCAGATTGACATTTTAAGATTTTATTTCAGTGACATATATTTATAATTGAGAAATTATATAATTGTGTGGTGGGTTTCAGAGACACTATTTCAAATTTTCATCAGCAAGGAATACAGGTTGTCATAACAAATAGCTGGGAGCAGATAAATATCTTACCCCAAAAAATCGTTTAAGAAAAAACAGTTTTTGACTGCTTTAACTAAATAGCTTTTGCTGCAAAGAATTGACCTTTATATATATCTTTTCACCACTATTCCTTATTTCTTCTCTGTGGTTACTGCAGAATAATTGCATTTTATTTTATTGCAGTGCAGTTGAAAAATTGATTATACAGTGACTTGAATGCATATTTCTGTTGGTGTATAATGTCATGTAATGGTAACCATTGTACTGTTTGATCAGTATGTTAACTGATGAAAAGATTTCTATCTATCTGATTGTATAAAGCCACATCAAATTCTTAAACTGCATGCCTTAAGAAATTTTACATAGAAATGCAAGTAGGACACATTAATGATCCTGACTTTACACAGAAAGGATCTTTATTTTTGTGCATATCATGGATTGCTGAGTTCTCTGTTTTGCTGAGTCATATCTCATACAACAATTAGCAATAAATTGTAGTTCTGTGTAGTAATTATAACCTGGGAACTCACTATTGAAATCGCATCTAGATGGCTTTTGTTCATTCCCAGTGATAGGAAGCATCATTAGCATTTTCAGCTTTTTCTGCTTACAAGATAATTTTTAGAAAGGATTTTACTTTAGAGAAATTCTATATTAAAGATGTATACTTTAGATTCCAGGAGGAATACACAAATGAAAATGTCTGTGTAGAATGAAAACAATTTTTTTCTTTTTGAAAGCTGTGAACATATGACTATAACTTTAAGGATTTAGGGAAAATAAAAAGACAAAATTTTAAAATTAAGCTATAATGATAGTGCTATAATTAATGATCTTAGTTTTTCTAATCAACTTTGTACAACCTCTCTACTTTCTAGCACTTGGTAGAATAGAATGACTAGACTTCCAAAATTAAATCTCTTACTTAGCAGATTACTATCTAGGTATCAGAAGCCCAAGTCCATTGCAGTATTGTTACTTGGAGGAGCTGTGTTATCTGAGATGTTATAAGAGTGTAAACAATGAAAAAATGTAAAAAATAATGATGTGTTGCTACTTAAATATATATATTTCATTTATTTTATAGAAACTTTAATGAAAGACCTTGATGTAATAACAATTCCTAGTAAAGATGTTGTGATGGTACATGAACCAAAACAAAAGGTGGATTTAACAAGGTACCTAGAAAACCAAACTTTTCGTTTTGATTATGCCTTTGATGACACGGCTCCTAATGAAATGGTTTACAGGTATGTGTATATGCTTTTTTTTTTGTGAATCTTTTTTCTCATGTATCTCCCATGTCAATAACTGTGGGTTTACCTTGGTCGTGGACTTCACTTCTAGTCTCTGTGTTATCAGATATGTATATTGATACCTCCATTCTTTTGCCTGTTTACTTTTGTTTTAGCTCTGTTTATCCTGAATTTTTCATCTGCAATATCATCTCCACTTCTATTGACCTCAGTCCTGCTCTCAGTCCTCCTCCAAGCCCTGCCTTTCCAGGCTCTAGTGTGTATTGCCTCCTCAGGAGGCAAACAAATCAGGAGAGGGTGGGGAAAGAGTACAAAGAGAGAGAGAGAGAGAGAGAGAGAGGTTATGTTTGCTCTATTGCTGAGATACCTGAGCTAGTTTGGCTGTTGGAAGCAATCTAGCTGATGTAACATGGAGGTACATAGAGCTAATTTATCTTGCTCAAAATGCTGAATCTTTCTGATTTAAAAAACAACAGCAACAAAGACACACACACACCCTCAGCCCCAAGGTATTTGGATCTCCATTTTCTCCTTTATTCTTCTGTTTCACTTCCGCAGTTGGAACAGAATAATGCACACAGCGCTTTTAAAAACTTGTTTAAAGTAGCTGTTTACCTTGTACAAGTCGCTAAATGGATTAGATACAGTAGCAGGCAAGGTTAGACACCATGACAGGTCATAATCTTGGTACGCAGTCTAAATATTGTGAAGATTTTTGCGAGGAATATTGATATTAGAAAGGAATTTGATGAAGATAATTTTCCTTATGCTTAGAAGGTGCTTCCCATAGCCTTAAGGAGTAGTGACAGAGAAATATCTTCATTCTTGTTTTTAATCCAACAACTGGGAAGTGAAAGTTGGCATCGTATCCTGATTGATGTTAGATGCTAACATCCTGTCGGTGGATAAGAGAAAATTCATAGTAAAAGAATTATTAAAAGGCCTTGAAAATGAAAACTTGTGTCTTATGCTTGATATAAGTAAGAGAAGGGTAGCAAAGTAAAATCTTTTTAGCCTGTTAGTTTACACTAATGAAAGACTTCTAAACGGCAAAGCTGTGCCCTTGGAAATTTCTGTCTCTAATGATTGTCTACAGGCAGCATCTTTTCTTACTTGATACTGAAGAGCTGTGGGAGAGTGATCTAGCTGGTGAGATGTGCCTCTTGCAATAGTTTTCCTCCTGCTTAACAACCAGTTCTTGTAATCTCCCTCCTTCCTGTTATTTGTCTTTGTGAGCATAGTGTTTAAATGTGAGGGCTGGTTTTGACATACAATGTTATTATGTTTTTGTACTGAGTTTATTCTGGACAATTTTTATTAGTTACATAATAAATTAATAACAATATGGGAAAATACTGAAAGATGCTTGTATTCATACTGAAACAGTAAATCTCTAGTCTGTGTAGCAGTACAGGCTTTTCCTTCTTCCTCATATGGCACAATAATGATTATTACGTGAAGGATAATCTGCTTCAAGGCCTCCTGTAATAACACAATTAAGAGGAAGATAGGTATCATCATCTGCTCTCACCAGAACTATCGGGGTCACAGTGGGAAAAAAAAAAGTATGACAAGTTACTCCAGTTTTCCTCAGTATGCTAAAATTACTCACTATATTTCTGTACTGAAAAACGTTCTTAAGAAATGTACTACTCATTTTTTATTATTATTATTTTGCTTAAGCTGTATTTTAAGTATTTTTGAATCCATGAGCCACAACACTGAGTTGCAAGTTTTCTTTAGTACTAAAAAACATGCACTAATGTGAATGGGTATGCCTTTTGAATTTTAAAGGAGAATCAGAGTTTATATTTCTGAAGGATCAAGATTGCAAATAAAGGTTCTACTAGAAAGAAAGTTGGACTGTTTTGGCGTGGTACCTTTTGGAGTTGTATAATGCTTTACAAAAACTTTTCTAGATATGTTTGTATTTTGCCTTATTTTAAAATACATATAATTAAGTCCCTTTTTTATAAATCATCAAAATAAATAATTTCAAACTCAATTAAACAGAGATAATGGAATGTGCTTCTTAGGTGGATAGGTTTCTTGAAATTTATATTTTAAATATAAAAAGAACAAACACTGAAATATGGGAATATCCTCTTGAGGACAAAAGAAGTATATGTTTGGAGGAAGCAAAAAAGAAAGACTAAGGCTGATCAGGAATCATCTGGTACATTTTTGATGAAAATTGATGATTCAGTTAAACTTAGATTTTTGCATAACCCTTGGTTGCTGAATGGCTCAGTCTTACCCATATTATTTTTGTAAGTGATGAGCTTGGGTATATGTTTTCTTGAGCCTTTTCTCAGCGTAACTATGTTCTCAAAATATTAAGACATGCAATGTTGTTTTGGCCACCTGTCTTCTAAACTTAATCTTGGAAGCTGATTTAGGGAAAAAAAAACCCAAAACCAAAACTATAGCAGAATTTTTGTATTGGCAAAATCTAGGTATTTATCTGCTGCACTGTCCTACTTCTGTATCTTCTAATGCTGTCTTCTTTAGGGAGCTCCAAACTCCATGTAGTAAGCTGTGCTGTGTTGCATCATTAAAACAAGGATTTTTTTTTTTCTCAGTGTTTGAAGGAGGATAATATTGTTGTAAAATAAATGGGAGACACCTTGTAGCTTTTGTTTAATTGTTTAGGATATTTTAATGCCTTAGAGCTGGTAGCCTCTTTAGTTCAGGAATTAATGTGGAGATGTCCTTTGGCCTCTCAAAGTACAGAACCAGTTTTGTCACTTCTGGCCTTAAAATTTATAGTGTCCTTGTGGTAGTGTGGCATCTTAAAGTAATTAAGTTTCTTAAGTACTGTTGTTTTTGCATTTAAGGTTTACAGCTCGACCATTAGTGGAGACCATATTTGAAAGGGGAATGGCCACTTGTTTTGCATATGGACAAACAGGCAGTGGAAAAACACATGTAAGTATTTCTTCTACATGTCAGCAATACACTTCTTTTTATGTACGATACACTTCGATAAATTCTAATAAGTAACAAATATGTAAGTTACAGTTCTGTGATCTTTATAGTGTATTTTTGGTCTTTTTTTGTTTTTTAATTTAGACTATGGGTGGTGACTTTTCAGGAAAGAACCAAGATTGTTCTAAAGGAATATATGCACTTGCAGGTGAGACTTTATTGTTCTGTTGGCTTTTTGCAAATTAGTTGAGGTCAATACATTTCTACTCCCTTGTTGTACAAACATAAGGGTCTACATATTTTGCATTACAGTGGAGCTTTGGTAACATAAAAAATAGTTCCTAGGTGTGTAGTCTTTACACAGTAAAGTAAATATATATATAGATAACTTCAAAAACGTAAGAAATATAACTGATGATTAATTGAGTTTACAATTTTGCGGTCTTCTGCATCTTCCAGTGTAATGTGGCAGTTTAAACTGCAGTGTTTTTTACTTGATTGACTGACTCTATCTGTTACACTTGCAAAATATGAGAGATGCTGTAAAATAGACTGTAATGCATTAATGAGTCTTCACTAAATGAAAATACATAACTAGATTTATTTTTATTTTGGAAATGTATTCACAGCTCGAGATGTCTTTTTAATGCTAAAGAAGCCAAACTATAAGAAGTTAGACCTTCAAGTATATGCAACATTTTTTGAGATCTACAGTGGTAAGGTAAGTACCTGATCTTTTTCTGAGGAAGGTGGAATTTCTCTTTCACAAACAAGATTGTGAGCTTGTCACATAAAAGATTTTTTTCCTTTTTGTACTGAAAGCTTTATTTCAAATAATTCTTTACATTTCCCTTCCAATCATGTTTGTGCATGGAATGCTTTGCATATTTTGATATGAGATTTGAAGCAAAAATGTCTTTTAAAGCTCCTCTTTAACTGTTCTGTTCCCCCCCCCAAGGTTTTTGACTTGTTGAACAGGAAGACAAAATTAAGAGTGTTAGAAGATGGTAAACAGCAAGTCCAGGTGGTGGGATTACAGGAACGGGAAGTCAAATGTGTTGAAGATGTTCTTAAGCTTATTGAAATAGGCAACAGCTGCAGGTATCTCCCATAGCTTCCACCAATTTTTCATTGTAAATTAAAGAATCGGAACAAAATTTTTTTTATGTCTCTTCATAGTGATGGCTTTTTAATATGCAGTGGTATTTTTTATAATGTTGGCTGCAAGTAAGGAATCTGCCTATCTTTTGAATAAAGATAGTTTAGAGTTTCTCTCGTAGAGAGAAATATGAACTGATTTTTCTACAGGATGTGAATTGCATGCATTATATAACCAGTTTACTGACTTAAATTCACATCATTTATAATCTGGAATACTGCCAGATTCTTCAGTTCTAAAAGGCCTTGATATGTAGTGACAGAAGTTAAGTATAAATTTTTTATTTTTTGTTAAGATACAGCTTTATTTTTTTTTAAATTAGCCTTGTGCATAGACTGCTGCCTGATCAGATAAAAATGCCATTGGTGGCATTTTACATGTAAACTCTCTGATAGTCTGAAATCTTTGGAGATCTGATTATTCTTGCTTTTAAGAGGGAGGTAAAATGTTACTAATCTTCCATTTCTGTTTGAAGAATTGGAAAAATAGGTATAATTATACTATGTACATCAAATTATTAGGGTAAATATAGGACTCTGCCCTGAAAAAACTAACGTTCTGAGGGTAGTGTGTTTAACATGTATGGTCCTTCACCTGTTCATATGTCCTTCCTTTCTTTCCTTTTGTTAAAGGACGTCTGGCCAGACATCTGCAAATGCACACTCATCTCGAAGCCATGCAGTGTTTCAGATTATTCTCAGAAGGAAAGGGAAATTGCATGGTAAATTTTCTCTGATTGATTTGGCTGGCAATGAAAGAGGAGCAGATACTTCCAGTGCAGATAGGCAGACACGACTGGAAGGTGCGGAAATTAACAAGAGCCTTTTAGCACTCAAGGTAACTGAAATGTTTCCATTGCCTTTGAGTAGATGGAAGCCTTCTACATATAATAGCAATGACTATTAAAATGAGTGTTTTTGCAGGCTTTGCTTGTCTACATTGTCTACTGATGTGACAGGTAAAATAACGTATTGATTTTTCCTTTAAATGCCTGAAGAAACACTTGGTAATTACCAAGTAGAAACATTGCAGAAACATTGTGCTATCAACTTTCATGTAGTTTAAAAAAAAAAAAACAAAATCCCCAGTAGTTGAATTTGAACACTTTTCTGATATACACCTTTGGTACTCAAGGTCTGAAATACTAACTGGAAATATTCTTACTGATCTCAGTATATTTTTTCTTAAGAAAAGATAAAAAATAAAGTTACCTTTATGACAGATTTATTTGCCACTGTTAATTAACTGAAGAAGAAAACAACACAACAGCACTATATCCAGAAAGAATTAAAAAATCGATTAAAATAACCCTTGAAAGTTGGAATCCATTTTTGACTAGTCTTTATAGCAAATTGTCTGATACAATCACTTTGCAGATTTTCATACATTAATCCAGAACACATCAAGAGAGCTAAGAAATATTTAAATATTCAAATGCTTTTTTTGTTTGTTTTATAGTGCTCGAAAGAGGTTCAGTCTAAATAGTGAAAGTAATTTTTTGGTCTCAGTTGGGGAAACAGTAGTTTTGAATAGCCCAGAACTTATCTCTGTTGTTGGTTAGTTTTGCTTAGGTTTACTACTCTCTGCACCAGCACTGTGGTTTTATATAAAGAATTTAAACCCTAAAATCACTGTGCTTACTTTTTTATCCCAGTATAAACTTGGGAGAAGACTTGTATCAGACTCTAAGCAGATCTCACAAAACACCACAAAATTGTAATGTGTCATTACAAAATTATATGTCATGTTGAAAAATTGGAAGCAGCAATTCCAAAACTGTGGCCTGCTTTTAGTATCAAAATAAATAATGCAAACAACATTGTGTTGACGTTATCACTTGTTTCCAAATGTAATTGAATAAAGCTGGTTTGTTTTTGGTTTTTTAGTTTACTTGCTGATTTTGTGCTGGCTAGTGCCTTCAGTGCAATACCCATACAACATACTTAGTTCATTTTCATACAACTTGTCTTTTTAATTATAGTGAAAGGCTCTGCTGCTGCTGTACTGGTGGTTGTGATCTAAATTATATGGGGAAGGGGAAATAAAAATAAGTGGAGGTATTGCAGAGGTCTAAACAGCAGTACAAGAAGATATAAATGTTTCTCAATGATATGTTAGTTTTCCATTTTTCATCTATCCCCAAAAACATTACACAGCTTTTTCCATTTGTATTCAAGACCCTTGAAGTTATTGTCAAGTTTGAATTAAACTAGTATGTTTTGAGGAGTGGATTTTGGTGCTAATCCAAGATTTTCTATTTGCATGTGGATATCAGTCCTGTCTTAACCTGTTCAGATTTTTGGTACAGGAAATTATTTCTGTAATATCTCTACATGGAAGTAGTGTTGTCATTTTGTTACCTGGTTTTCTGAGCTGTGATGAAAAGCAGAAGTAGTTAAAAACTCCATTAATTTAGAAGCTGGCAGTGTCCTCCTATAATCCTTTTACTATTAAGGAGACAATCCAATTCTAATTTTTCAAGAGTGAGCAAACTAAAAATCATTATAGTAAATTAAAATATCTTAATTAAACTTGTTGGTTGCCATATCAGTAATTCAACATACACATTTGTTACTGTTTTTAGTTTGTAATGTCACTTGTTGAAAATCTGTTGCCCATCTTCCTTCTAATCTGCTTTTCTCCTTATGTAAGTATAGTAGTAATGTACAAACAAATTAAAAAATTTCAAGGAATGCACTGCCTTGCTCACCTATAAGTATTGAGTCCTTTTTAGCATTTGCATGTGAAATTCACATTGAACAAGCTTCAGTCTTTCTGTTTATCTGAGCTGTGTCCATTCTATAAAATTCAGCTGATGAGTTTTTAAATAATCACTTTAGTTAAAGCCAACTTGCCCTTGTGTTTGTTCTGTTCTGTATCATGGCAGTTTTATTCTGAGCCCATTTAGTTCTGTTTTATGCTGTTTCAGAGTTGCAATGCTTTCTTGGATTATCATCCCACAGTTTCTAGCCTGGTTAGCTGTTTCTAGGAAATTTCAAAATGCCACAAGGATATGGCTGCAGCTGGAGGATTAGCTGAAATACTGTAGAACTATTCATGTAACACAAAAGCCATTCCATCTGTTAGTCCTGCTAAAACCAAAGCTATAATATGAAAAGATTTTGATGTACGGTTGTTTGAAGAAGTTCTGTGTGTAAACGTGTTAAAACTGTACCAAGGAAGCCCTGAATCTGAAGAGATGCCTGTACACAAAGTATTAAAGTAAAGCCAGAAACTGGAATGATCAAAATATGACAACAACAACAAAACAGAAATTTAAACTTTCTTTCTGTAAGAAGTAATTTATTATCTGATGTTAGAACTCTGAGTGGGCAGAAGTGATGTTTAGATTAGTGCAATCTTGGTTTGCACTGTTGTACTTAGTTGCTGCCGTAACTTCTATAGTAATTTCTTAATATTTACTTCTGTACAGTATTTCTCTCTGTAACTCCAACCAATTGCAAATATTAGTTTAGCCCCATACCCTTCTTGTGAGTGAAAGGGGAGACATTATCCCTGTTTTTTCACATGAAGAATATTTTAAAACAGGGAATGACTTACATTTTCAAGTGTCTTCCAATATCGAGTACATCAATACAGAGCTATACTTACTAGGTTTGTGACCTGTGGAAGCTTTCAGAAAGTTTGGGCACCAGTGTTTTCTTCTGAGCTGTAAAGAAAGTAAGTAAGTGGTAGAGCCAGAATCAAAGCTACTGCTTTTAACTGATAGAGTTAACGCGAGTCACTGTCCACGTTTCTTCTGCTGGCAGAGGCTGTAGATCATTCAGGCTTTTGCTGCTCATAATCAGAAATAGTTGTTAGTCTGGAGATTTAACATCAACACTTAATTTTCTATTGTTGTTGGATACAATATATGTAAACATTTTGGATGAGATACAGAAAGTTTTTAGGCTCCTAAATCCTTTTTAAGTTCCTACCTCTCTACTGAACTTAATGAGAGGTAAAAGCCTAACGCTTCTTGAATTCAAGCTTTAATAGTAAATTTTAATGAAATCTTAGAGGACAGCAGCATAACTAAGGCATATATTTTCTGATTTTGAATTGCATTTGTAGTATGCATTTTTCTTTAACATGGATTGAATAAATGTAAACCTGTTTGTTCTTTCAGGAGTGCATTAGAGCCTTAGGCCGAAATAAACCTCATACACCATTCAGAGCAAGTAAACTTACTCAGGTGCTAAGAGATTCATTCATAGGAGAAAACTCCCGTACCTGTATGGTAAGTTTGTTAACTGTATGTTTTAACAATTACAAAGAGAAAAGAAGCTGGGAATTTAGGATCTTATGTTTAGAAATGGTCACTTGCTACTGGCAATGTGTTAGACAAGTTTATACATTAACTGACATGATATTTGGAGTGAGTCTTTCAGCAGAGACATTTCAGATAACTTGCTCCCTTCTCACTTTTTATTGGCCTTTCTTATTGCTTGTTCTAGTTTTCTAGCTAGGCACCTAGCTAGAAGCACTTCTAGCTTGAGGGGTTTTTTGTTTGTTTGTTTGTTTGTTTTTAATAATGTCTTAATTATATGAGAGTATTGTTTGTTGAATCAGAATTTTGGAAAAGGTGGTGTAGACTGGATGTATAGTGGTGAGTTATGATCTTTAAATGACAAAGGCAATTTTAGAATTGGTATCAAAGGCATCAGAATATGCTCTAGGCTGTTGAGGGGAGAAGTAGTTGGGATAGATGGGATGAATAGTTGTATACTGTATAAATGTGCATTTGCATCAGTCTGAAAAACAGAATTCTTCTGTCAGATGGTGGAAAGGACAGATAAAAGCACAGATGCCCAGTGGTTTTATTTGTGCATCCTTAACGTTTTTCCTTTATGGAAATGCAAACTCTCTGCAGTGGACACTGACTGTTAGGCTTGTTTGCTGTGGTGGGTTGGCCTTGGCTGGCCGCCAGATGCCCACCAAGCCACTCTATCACTCCCCTCCTCAGCAGGATGGGGGGGAGAAAATAAGATGGAAAAGAACTTGTGGGTCAAGATAAAGGCAGTTTAATAAAGCAAAATCAAAGGCTACACGCAGAAGCAAAGGAAAACAAAAGATTTATTCTCTACTTCCCATCAGCAGGTGATGTCCAGCCACTTCCTGGGAAGCAGGGCTTCAGTACTAGTAGCGGTTGCTCCAGAAGACAAATGTTGTAATAATGAGTGCCCCTCCCCCCCCACTTCCTCTTAGCTTTGATTGCTGAGCATGAGGTCACATGGTATGGAATATCCCTTTGGTCAGTTGGGGTCAGCTGTCCTGGCTGCGTCCCCTCCCAACCTCTTGCCCACCCCCAGCCTACTGGCCTTTGGGGGTGAGGGGAGGGGATGTTGGAGAGACAGCCTTGATGCTGTGGGAGCACTGCTCAGCAGTAGCCAAAACGCTGGTGTGTTATCAACACCTTTCTAGATACCAATACACAGCACAGCACTATGAGGGCTGCTATGGGGAAAGCTAACTCCATCTCAACCAGACCCAATACATTTGCATTGGTTACTTTTCACAGGCTCCTTGGAATTAGTCTAGAGGCCACAGAAGTCTGCAGACCACAACATGAAAACCATGGTGTTAGGGCAGCCTAGTCTTCTCTTTAGATGTTAGGTATGGTTCTAATTTAAAAATGATGGTAAAACAGCATTTTTTATTAATCTTTTATTCTTCTTCAGTTTTCTAATGAAAACACAGGATTGTTTTCTTTCCACTGAGACATAACTTCATAAATCCTATTCAGGATCAGAAAGCTAAACTGTGCATCTCTAGCCAACATATCCACACTGCTGAAGAAGGTTTGGAAAGTTAGCCTGTTGGGAATTGCTCTCTGTACATAGAAGGATTAACATTTGTGAATGTTTCATGAAGTTCTCACCATCACCCTTACCACTCCTTAAAGTGCTAACAAGCTGCCTTCATTTTGGTGAAGCTTTTTTATTTAATTATTACTCTTCTCATAGAGTTAACATAACATTTTTTCCTGTTTAAATATGTGAGAATGCCATCAAGAATAATCCATGATCTATGGGTGTTTAATTTCTGATAAAGCTTGCATTCCTTCCTTTTATATTCAATATAGTTCTAAATTAAGGAAAATATCCCCTCTGAAAGTGAGTGGAAATATGCTTGAATTATTTTTTATTTTCTCATTCACATAACTACAGTCACTTTATAATTAAGAATAAGAAAACCCTTTCATGATGAGATACTGCTTTCAAACTCATTCTTCCTGTTACTTTTTCATGTAGTTTCTCAGTACTAGGACCATTTGTGACATTCTGGTTTTAGTGTTTGTTTACATGTAATTTTTATCAAGAATTTAATCAGCAGTGTTTTTTCTTAAGGTACTGATGTGGGAAGAAGAGCACTTGGGTAGTTATGACTTACTCTGAATTATAGTTGAAAGGAAGGAGGGAAAGAAAAGAAACCTCCAGTGCATCTTTACGATTGTTTGAATTGAGCTCTCGCATTTGCAGCGCTTGTTCCTGTGATAACTAGATGGACGCAGAAAAAAGCTGCCTGTCTAGAGATCTGACAGGTTCCTGAACAGCGTATATTGAATTGAGGGAGGTGTAGGAGATACCTTAGCCTGGAATTACCTCCAGTCCTCCCCAGTTCCCTGGAAAGAGGAGAGATTTGCACTCCAGTGGCCAAGTGGTGAGAAGAGTGGATAATGATCTGCAGCTTTACCACTCTTCTGGGTTTTCCTTTGCCTCTTTTATCAAGAAAATGTATTCAGCCTTCCAGTGTGGTATTTACATTTGGCTCTTTGGCAGGGTGCGTCTGGTTTGTAAGCATGTTCATGTTTAGGTTTTATATCATACACTGGCAAAATTTTATTGATGAAATATACAGGGAAAGAAAAGGGCAAGTCATTATGGTTTATAATAGCTAAAGTTGAACAGTATTTTAGTAAATTAAAAGAGTACTTATTCTGCAGGTACACTGACTGCTTGTTTGCAGCAGGGCCATGTAATTAACAGTGGTGCTTTGAACTTCTAAAAATTAATGCAAAAATAGTTTAATAATGAGTAGTTTCACTTCAGGTTTCTGCAATTGACTGTAGAGATCACTGCTATGTTCTCTAGAAGAGTGTCTACTTTATGTGAAGTAAATTAAAGCATAGAAGAACTTTTTAGGTACAATACTGTTATATACTGTACAATACTGTTATAACAAGGTAACATGTAGATAATGATAGCATTTCCTCCCAAATATTTTAGCCTGTTACAGGAAAAATAAATTAAAGAGATCGCAACATAGAAGAATTATTCAATTGGAGAATATTATTTATTGAACATGTAAGATAATTAATCAAAATTTGACCTCTTTTAAGATGCTGGTTTTGCTTGTCAGTGAGGAGGCATTTATTGTAAAAGGATTCCTCAACAATACAAAGATTTGATCCAATGTTCTAATGTGCTATTAGAGAGTAAGACATTTTGCAAATATGTGACACTTTTTAATATGGAAAGCATATAAAATGATGTAGTAAAAACTTGTGATTTTAACTTTCTGAGACATTCTTGAAATGCCCTGGTATAAAATACCTACTGGGCTTTTTCCACTTCCTTTCTGATATACTAATCTTTAAATGGGACATTTGAGTCAAATTTATTTTGGTAATTTCTACACTTAATTTTTATTTGACTTTGCCTTTTATCATTTACGGAATTTCTTGTTGCAATTTTAAAAGTTACATCTTTAGGGATGGAGCATCTTGTCCGTGTATAAGGTTAAAATATGATTTGGAAACTTATTCTTTTCAAATTTCAAAAAAATTTCAAAAGATTATTTTGAAAATAACTTCCCCGTGGACAGTTATGACTAGGATCTGCGTCATTCTAAAGAAATCCAGAGACATACAGTCACCATAAATAGGTTTTCTTGAACTTTATTAGTCGTTGCAATTTTAATGAAGTTCTTGTCCTTAAATAGTTTCAAAACCCATATCATAGAATCATTTAGGTTGGAAAAGACCTTTAAGATCATCAAGTCCAACCATTAACCTAACACTACCAAGACCACCACTAAACCATGTCCCTAAGCGCCACATCTACATGTCTTTTAAATACCTCCAGGGATGGTGACTCCACCACTTCCCTGGGCAGCCTGTTCCAATGCTTGACAACCATTTCGGTGAAGAAATTTTTCCTAATATCCAATCTAAACCTCCCCTGGTGCAACTTGAGGCCGTTTCCTCTTGTCCTATCACTTGTTCCTTGGGAAAAGAGACCGACACCCACTTCCCTACAACCTCCTTTCAGGTAGTTGTAGAGGGCGATAAGGTCTCCCCTCAGCCTCCTTTTCTCCAGGCTAAACAACCCCAGTTCCCTCAGCCACTCCTCATAAGACTTGTGCTCTAGACCCTTCACCAGCTTCCTTGCCCTTCTGTGGACACGCTCCAGCACCTCAATGTCTCTCTTGTAGTGAGGGGCCCAAAACTGAACACAGTATTTCAAGTTGTTTTTGAAGAGTTACATAGTAGGATAATATATAATAATTTGAAATTTGCAAGGTAGCTACATAGAATAATCTCATTTTTTAACCAGTACTGCATCTTTGACATGCTGCATCCTTGACATGCTGCAGTCATAGCTGAAGTGCCAGACCCCTCAGCTCTCCAGGGGAAGAGTAGGAACTTGGTGACTTCAATGTCCCAAAAGGGCTATTGATCCCACTGTGATGGCTTATAAGCAATGTAGACACATTTGAAATAGGAAGAATGATAATTACAGGTCTTAAGAATATTCCTGTCCATAAATAGTGCTGCTTTTTCCATCCTCATTTGGAATTATGAATGAGGAAGTGAGTGACGGAGAGGTTGGAGTCCTCCTGTCCTGCCTGGACTGGACTTGTTGAGGCATGAGGACATATGATGTAGTGCATGTTTCTGTTTCAACAGACTGAGTCTTATGCATGGGTTCTTGTGCCCTGAAGGGGGTATCGACATGGCTGACAGCACCTACAGTGGCACTTCCCTATAGCAGCTGTACCTTATACACTTCAAAAAGTTGGAGCAGTCCCCTGGCGTTATGACAGTTGCCATGTGTGGTATACCCTGAACATTAAACTGATGGAAGAGATGCATGAACCTTTTGCGTTAAATGACTTTGGAAGGATTTTAGGAACTTGTGGGGTTTTGTTAATTAGCACCCAGAATGCTTTATAGAGAGACATGCAATCATATGATCTTTTTAAATCTACACTTCTTGTTTTCATTAGTAACTGATGCGTACCATTATTAGAGGTTTAAACTTAAGTCTATGTGGTAGCAGGCTCTTTAGACTTTCTAACCCCCTCCCACTGCATATTTTTCCTTTCTCCTCAGTAGGAGAAATTCCTCTCAGGATGACTATCTGTGCTTTTATACAGTAATGTCAGCAGCAGGATGAAAGAGAAGACCAGGATTATCTAATCTTCATCAGTTTCAGTCTCCTGATGCTGTGCTGCCAGAAAAAATGTTAGTGTGTGGGATCATAGAGGTGTTTGTCCTGGGTAGTGCCTTTATGGCTCTCCTGAAAGGAGCACAGATGAAAAAATTGGACTACTGAGAGAAGCTAGGACAAACAATGATGCCACTGTTGCCTGATCACAGTTATTATTTTTGCTGAGTGCTGAAAAGAAGGTGAGACCTTCAGGGTATTTTATTTAACTGGAAAAGGAAAGACTTATAGATTCCAGATATGTTTAATAATAAATTAGCTATCAAGAATTATTTACAGATAATGTCCAGTTCAGAAAAAAAAATATAAATCTTTACTTAGGAAAATAGTTAAACACATGCTTATCTTTAATATTATTTAGTACAGTTTTGGACTGTGGCCAAAATAGATCTCTCAAATAAGTATACAGTCTGCTTGAATGGAGAACAGCCTACAAAGATATATATATATAAAAATAATCTGGTAATTGTTTGCAGGATACATCAGACTTACTTTCTACTGAGTTGCATATTTCCCTTTTTGAGGAGTCTTATTTTTTCAAGTAGAGTTTTGCATTTACATATTATGTTACGAAGACTGTGAGATGGGGGAAATTGACTGAAATTTCTATGAATTCTTAATGTTTCAGGTATGGTTGAAAAAATTAAATTGAAGCTTTGACTTGACATCTCTCTTCTTGAGATGTCATTGTATTAGAACAGCTGTACATAGTAGACAGTTTTTGTAGAACATCTCAAATGAAAGTGGAGATTAAAAAGGATAAAGTTAATTTTAATTAATCTACCCTTTCATCTGTACAAAGCAATTTATTAATGCGTGGCTTGTTTTCTCCAGATCGCTACAATTTCTCCAGGGATGGCATCATGTGAAAACACTCTAAATACGTTGAGATACGCAAATAGGTATGGAAAATGTTATTGCTTATAGCTATACTGGCTGTTGATCACTGGTGTTTGGAATACTGTTGTTCCATGATGTATAATTATTTTAACTACTTGAATAATTTTAGCGTACTTGCATTTCTTAATAAGATTAAACCCAAAATACTGATTACTGATTCAAGCTCACATTTCATTTAATTTGTCACTTTTTACAACCATTACAAGAGAATCAATAGAAACTGCATTTAAGCCATTATCCAGAGATGGATATAGTGTGGATTGCAAAGAATGTGGGAGATGTCCCTATTAGTTTTGCCCCTACTCTGGAGGCATCACCTCTTGCATTAGGGGTAGTTGGTTTTCATGATGATTCCCTGGGGTGTTAGCTGAAATACCTTTCTGCAGTGTGATTTTTCATCCCCTTGGTGGAATTGCATTCAGTTGCCAGTCTGTTTCTTTTATATATATGATATATCGTATCATATCATATATCTATCTCAACTAGTTTATTCTTATGAAAATTCTGCAGTTGCTGTGGCCCAAATTTTATACTTCCCAACTTCAGGCAAATATCTGAGACCCCTAAGTAAAGAGTCAGTTAATCCAACAGTGACTTTATAATCAGTGTAGAGAAATTAGCGCCTCCAGAGGCTGATGCAGCACCTCTGAGACCTGTACTGCTCTCTGAAAGTGTTCGTCTCTTCAGTGAGTGTGAAAGGAGCCTTCCGCAGCTGCAGTTCTCCTTAGTTTAATGTCTGTGGAGATGGGGTCCTGCATGTGCCTGCAGTCAGACCTGCGACCCAGAGACCCGCCCCCCCGCTTTGCTGCAAAGAACAAAGGAGGCAAACAAGCTTCTGGGCCATCAGAAAGCCTGGTTTTGTCAGAAGAGGCTACCACCTAGTGGCCTGCTTGCCCCAGTGAAAGATAGGGCGGAACCACGTCTGCTCCTGCTTGGCTGGGCACCCCCGGCCAGTCGCTAATTGGGCACAAAGGGCTGCTAGGGAAGCTTACTGCCCGCTCCTCTCGGTATCCGAATGTCTTTGTGTTTGGATCAAGAGAGTTAGTAGCAAATCTGCCTGGCTTGGACCAGTCTATGTGATTTCCTTCCTGGTGAGAAGGGGGCATCTACTCCCCTGCTTACAGTAACATAACGAAGGACATTGCACATTCATCAAAACTGGTTGGATCTTTCTATCCCTTATAGAATACACGTTGCTGAAGTGACTCCAGAAAAAGACACTGCAAAATTAAATACCTATTTCTGGTATACTAAATCATTATGCTGAAACTGTTTATTCCCCTTGGTGTTAAATTTGTATGTTGTTATGGAGTAAATGCCTATCACTGTAAAGTTGCTTCATGTGTTTTGTGTAGTATTTTAATTTTTTTCTAGCAATATATCATTTTCATAGTACAATTAGTTTTTAGGTGCTGAACACCAGTGTCTGCACAGTGTAAGACGGGGCAGTATAGAATTTAAAGTTTTGTAGTGGTTTGATATGTTAAAAGGAGCAGTTTAATGGAATATTGACTGTAGAGCAAATTTTATTAACTGCATGAACTGAAATCTGGAATTATTCTTCTGGAAACATTGCTATTATAGTCTCCTGCAAATTAGCACCACTGGTTTTGTTCAATTTTGTTAGTGATCTGTAACTCTATTCGCAGAAGGTTTAAATATGTTGACACTCTTACTTGTGTTTTAATATTAAAAAAATTGTATTGTTAAACTATTAAAGAGGAATGCTAAACAAAGAGTTGTCATTTTAACTGTGTTTATGAGAACATTTTCTTTTAATTTGCTGCTGTATTTTGCTGCTGCAGAGTAAAGGAATTTGGAATTAGTCCTTCGGACATTCCCTTCTCACAGGGTAGTGGCAGTCGCTCTGATCTCTCTCCTTCCTATGAGTATGACGACTTTTCTCCTTCAATCACCAGGTCTACTTCATTCTATACATGGAATCTTTATTTTTAAGTTTTCTTTATGGCAATGTAATTTTACAGACCAACCTTTCATTAGTCCCCTTGCCTTGAGTCACACATACTTTGTTTTTATTTTGTTTGGCAGGTGATGGTTCTGCATGATCTGCAATCATCTTCCCACTATTTTGTTCACCCTCCTTAAACATCCACACTCTGTATCCAGGCTTGCTAGTTTCCTTCATACATTTAAAAAAACCCGGTGATGTCACCTTTGTACATTTAGTAGACCAAATCTGACAAGTCTGTGTTTAGGGTAATTTGAATATGTCTAATTAAAAAAGAAAACAATTTTAATACGTATATATTTTTAAAACTTTTAATCACTCTGAAGATGAATGAAATACAGTTTCCATTGTAGTAAATATGTGCTACTTGAAAAAAAAATTCCCCTTAAAAAATGAAGAATTTGTTCTAAAACTTGCTATATTTGCAGACTTTGATGTGTCTGCTTCATAAACATTCTTTTAAATGGGCTTTTTTTGGACAGAATCATTATCAATCTTTTAAACTATTTTCATGCTGCAAGAGCCTAACATTTTAATAAAATATTTTCACCTTTGAAATTATTTTAATTAAAGGATCTATTCATTCTCTGGGATACTTGGTTGCAAATTATTATTTTCTTCAGAATTCTTGGTAGATTTTCTTATAACAGCTAGTGGGATACTGAATGACTAATTTTTTTAAAGCACAGTTGTATGCACAGAAAAAGAAAGATGGTCAGGTTTAGGGTGCTGAATTAACTTTTCTTTCAAATATTATTCATTGTTAAGGAGTTAATATTGAGGGTTTGGAGATTTTTGCCCTCTTAACAGTTAATGAGTAGTAAGATTTCAGTCAAAAAATGCCTCTTGCTAGAAGATGGACTGTAATCCACCTGCAAGTAGTTGAAATTCAGTGGTCCATGCTTTTTAGGAGTTGGACTAACATCTTTTTGTCACTGAAAGTACATTAAATTTGTGAAGCTGACATCATCATCCTTATTAAATTAATTAAATTGCGCATAAACCCATAGAGCTTTATTTTTGGTTGTGACTCTTTTGCACAGGAAGTTACTAATTTACAAATTAAATATTTTCTGATTGTAGGGTGAAGGAGCTGATGGTTGATCCTAGTGCTGCAGGAGATATCCGTCCCATTATACACCATGCTCCCAATCAGAACGATGACTTAGAGACACAGTGGGGTGTGGGGAGCTCTCCTCAGAGAGATGATCTCAAACTGCTTTGTGAACAAAACGTGAGTGGTTTACAGCATTACGTGGAAAGAGATGATGATAAATACAGTGGCAGAACAAATCCAGAGTAATGTGTATTTATAGCCTGTTAGCAATATCATTAAGTAGATACAGCATGCCCCTTCACCTTTTCACTTTATGGTATTATGTTCATTCCCATACACAAAAAAAAGGTTCCTTGAAGGGTGAAAGGAGAATGTTTTACTTTTCTTTATCTTCCTTACTGATTAGGGCTTTTAATGTCTAGGCAGGGTCTGCTCTAGGCTCTCACGTTTTTTAGTGTGCATTTTTTCCAGTATAGCTTCATCTCTTATTAGGTAGTTAGAAGTAGCCTGAGAAATGTGTCCATTTTATTTAACACTCTTGTGTTTTTCACCATTACTTTCCCTGCATGCAACACCTGTTTCAAGCAAGTTTGCCTTTCTCTGCGTTTAGAAATCTAGCTACCCATCATTCCTCTTCCCAACATACTGATTTTCATGGAGTGAAACCCCAGAGCAGTGTTTGGGAGAGAGCCACATCATGTTCCCAGGATGTCTCCCTGGACTGCATGAGTGGAGAGCTGGGACTGAGAGGCATCTTCTAAAGGGCATTTTTCCCTCACTGCTGATTATCAGCTCTAGTCCTGATTCCTTAAATGTTCAACAGGGATTAAAACTTGATTTGTGAAAATGCTGATGAAAGACAGAAAAGAAAAATCCTTACTACCCTAACTTATTTTTCTCAAGACTCTCTGCCTTCTCAAACACCTCTTCATGGTGTTTGCTGTATTTCTCATTTTAGTAACTGGCTCTTCTTCCAGGACTATTTTATAAGAACATGCTAGTGATTCCTAGAGCTTCCCACTGGACAGTCCTTCCAAACGGATATCCTTTCATATCATACTTTTTTGTTGTTCATGTGGAATTCAATTAAGCTTTACAATGTGTTTTTAAAAAGATTTTAAAGGCATGGTATAAGGAACCATACTGTCTTGCTAAAACATTAATTGTAGCCTACTTAGCGCTTTCTATTTTGATTGTTAACTATTTATGTCTAAAGAAGTCCTGTTTGTCCCAGTTTGTAAATCCATGTTCTGCATTCTTCTAATGTATTAATAACTACATACTTTTTAGATTTTTCACTTTACCTTTATTCCACTTTTTTTCCCAAAGGATAAATTTAATTTTGATTTCCTGAAATGTATTGAATGTAATTGCTGTTCTCTTTTTTGAAAATTGTTGTCTGTCTATTGTGGTATACACAACAAAAAGCCCTGACAGAAAATGAGTTTTCTGTAGGTGTTAAAACCTACTAGAAATTAGTATTCTTCCCTTGTGACTTCCTCCTCCCAATACTTTAACCTGTTTTTTTTTTCATGTGGAATATTCTGTTTTCCAGTATTCACTAGGATTAGTGGCTGGAAATCTTTAATGAATATGAGTTAAATTTAACTCTGTGAACATTTTGAATTTATTGTGCTCTCCACTCATTTCTGGAGATTTTCTTGTTAGAAGTATTAAGTTCTATTTTTGACAGGTTCTGCTTTCTGCATATTTCTTCTCATGTTCTGTGATGGGATGGATCACATGCAATATATTTTCTGTAGCCACAGTTCTTTCCAGACTAACAAGCTTAACTATTGTTTTTAGGAAGAGGAAGTTTCTCCACAGTTATTTACTTTCCATGAAGCTGTGTCACAAATGGTAGAAATGGAAGAGCAAGTAGTAGAAGACCACAGGGCTGTATTCCAGGTAAAAGATGGAGCTCTACTTTGTTTTATCCTAATCCAGGAATTCAGGTTTTACCAATGAAAGTGCTGTCATGGTTTAAGCCCAGCCAGCAACTAAGCACACAGCCGCTCGCTCACTCCCCCCTGGTGGGATGGGGGAGAGAATCAGAAGAGCACAAGTAAGAAAACTTGTGGGTTGAGATAAAGACAGTTTAATAAGCAAAGCAAAAGCCACGTACGCAAGCAAAGCAAAGCAAGGAATTAATTCACTACTTCCCATCGGCAGGCAGGTGTTCAGCCATCTCCAGGAAAGCAGGGCTCCATCACACGTAACGGTTACTTGGGAAGACAAACGCCATCACTCCAAATGTCCCCCCTTCCTTCTTCTTCCCCAGCTTTATATACTGAGCATGACATCATGTGGTATGGAATAGCCCTTTGGTCAGTTTGGATCAACTATCCTGGCTGTGTCCCCTCCCAGCTTCTTGTGCACCTGGCAGAGCATGGGAAGCTGAAAAGTCCTTGACTAGTGTAAGCATTACTTAGCAACAACTAAAACATCAGTGTGTTATCAACATTATTCTCATACTAAATCAAAAACACAGCACTATATCAGCTACTATAAAGAAAATTAACTCTATCCCAGCTAAAACCAGGACAGTGCTCTACAGGTGTTGGTCTTCCTTTGTTTCTTGGATATACGAGTTTACATTAGATGAGATGAATCCTATCCCAATGTGAGCTCCATCTATCCTGAAAGCCAACAAAACATACATGGGGTTTGGAATATGCTATCAATATTACTTGGACTACTGAGCACAGATGGAAAGACTTAATTTTAGTATTTCAGGCCCAGCATGCCTAGAACTGTCAGCTGCTTTCTTTTTTTTTTAAATCAAAGAATTTTCAATAGGATCAGTTCTCCTGATCACAGCTTTGCATGGTTCTGTAAGCTTTAAGCTCCTGGTTGCGTTCTTCTTTGCTGCAATACTTTTTTCTTTTTTTCCCCCCCTCTTTTTTTTTTGTAATATTCAGAGTGCAAAGATGCCCAAGAGCTGCTTTAACCAACTTTTACAGTACTCTTATCTGTCTGGGGAGTTAGCTCATGCAATAGAGAGCTTAAAATAGCTCTTCTTTTATACAGCTTCTCTCAAAACTGGTTTTGAGTATGGACAGAATTATCTTGGCTCCTTGACTGAAGTAATGACACTGTGATTATAGTCAGTGGCAACCAGCCCATACTTAAAACTGAAGCCTGGCTTCAAAGTTTGATACCTGCCTAAGGGGACATAACCATGACATAAAGTTCTGAGTTTCTTAGCTTTACAGCCACCTAATGTTCTGAATTTGAAGAGAACTGGGGTAGCTGGGATTTATCTGTTGCTGGTATGACTACTGGAGTTAAGAAATTATGTAGAAAACACACAATTTTGCTGAATTAGGAATAAGGATTCATTTTAGGATTGAAATCTGTTATAGTGAGGTGACTAGACAGTAAAAGTGTGGTCATTTTGAGAAAAAGTGTAAGTAATTCAGCTCTTTGTCTTGAAACTTGTCTTGAAACTTTGCTAATGTATTTAGTTGGGTTTTTTTAAACTTTTATCTAGGAATCTATTAGATGGCTGGAAGATGAAAAATCTCTTCTTGAGATGACAGAAGAAGTAGACTATGATGTGGATTCTTACGCTACCCAACTTGAAGCAATTCTAGAGCAAAAAATTGATATTCTGACCGAACTTAGAGGTAGATTGCTTTTAATCACTTTTTTGTGCATTTTCATATGCCATGGAGACTTGCAGTAATAATGAGGAGAAAAAAAAGAGTGTGGTTATGTTTTGGGGTCTTTTTTCACCTCATGCTGTCCTGTAATGTTCTGTGGAAGGAACATTTATTCTGCTGCCTAAGAACAAGTTCACATCTGTGTTCAGTTCATCCTAGTTTAAAGGAAAAGTCTCTGCTTTACCTCCAGGAAGTATAAACTCGATCCTGCAAATTTGTTTGGTTTTTTTTTCCTTTGTTCCAAAACAATAAAGGAAGGAAAAAGAAAAATCCAAAAGAACTGTACCAAAAAAGAAGGTAATGCAATGAGGAAAAAGTAGTAGGAACTCCCAGTTTCTGCTCTATTGCATTCTGTAGTGTAGCAGGGAGCCTGCTGTTGTTTTTCAGTCTGTGCTTAAGAGTGGCATCGAGCTCTGAGTAGCTTGGCTGTTAGCCTACTTTTTTCCTCTGCAGCCTTTCTGTGGAAATTTTGTCAGCCTCTCTTTGTTGAAAAACAAACTGCAGATAATGCTTAGATCTCAAAATTGACTCTTCCACTTGTCTTCTAAAATCAGCTTGTTAGCTTGGTACCTCATGGAGATGAATTTTTTATTTTAGTTTCTGTATCTATTTGGATTCCAGCAGACATGTTATACTGGTAAAAATTCAAGGGTGGGTTGTTTGTTTTTTTTAAATCTGTGTTAGAAAAATCCTTATAAGATAAAATCTTTTTACTCAGTCTGAGTATCATCTGCTGTAAGTTAGAAGAATACATCAAGCAAATCAGATGTGGCCTGCTTGCCTTGTAAGCATGTATTGGCACCAGTACACTTCAGCAAAGAATTAGATGTACATTCCTTTGCTTCTTATGGATGATGGCTTCCTCTTCAGGAAAAGACAATTTGAGACACCAGCAGTGAAAAAACAGTTCAGATGACTCCCTGTTCTTCCAAAACTTATTAAATACTGCTTTTGAAACAAGATACTGGAGGTAAAGGATATCTAAGAGATCCTTGCATCTTTACAGGCAGCATGATACATGTATAGCTTTACAGGAAGGAAGAAATGTTAAGTCAAAGATTCTTTCTCCCAGTAACTTCTGTGTTATGCTCATGGCACATAATGGTCACTGCATATTTCAGCTTTTATTCCTGTCACTTTGGGACTGGCTTTTTTATGCTATCATTTTGGTTTCTTTCCCATTCTTGGGCATATTACTGGGGAATGGGGAGTGGGGGGAGGAATAGAAATATGAAAGGATGCCATATTTCCTTTCTCAGGTTTCTCCCATGCTTGTGCTAGTTATGATGAAACAAACGAAAGATGCATTTATCTATTTACTTCCAAAATTTAATCACAAATGCTTTTCACATTCATAGAAAAGTTGTCCCACACAACATCCTTGTCTCTAAAATGGAGAAACATGGATTTGACAGGTGGACCACTCGGTGGATAAGGAATTGGCTGGATGGTCGCACTCCAAGAGTTGCGGTCAACAGCTTGATATCCGGGTGGAGACCAGTGACGAGTGGTGTCCCTCAGGGGTCCGTATTGGGACCAGTACTGTTTAACGTCTTTGTCAGGGACATGGACAGTGGGATTGAGCGCATCCTCAGCAAGTTTGCAGATGACACCAAGCTGAGTGGTGTGGTTGACACACCAGAGGGAAGGGATGCCATCCAGAGGGACCTTGACAGGCTTGAGAGGTGGGCCCATGCGAAGCTCATGAGATTCAACAAGGCCAAGTGCAAGGTCCTGCACCTGGGTTGGGGAAATCCCAAGCACGGATACAGGCTGGGTGATGAGTGGATTGAAAGCAGCCCTGCGGAGAAGGACTTGGGGGTATTGGTGGATGAAAAACTGAATATGAGCCAGCAATGTGCGCTTGCAGCTCAGAAAGCCAATCGCATCCTGGGCTGCATCAAACAAAGTGTGACCAGCAGGCTGAAGGAGGTGATTCTCCCCATCTACTCCACTCTCGTGAGACCCCACCTGGAGTACTGTGTTCAGCTCTGGGGCCCCCAGCATAAGAAAGACATGGACCTGCTCGAGCGGATCCAGAGGAGGGCCATGAAGATGATCAGGGTACTGGAGCACCTCCCCTATGAGGACAGGCTGAGAGAGTTGGCATTGTTTAGCCTAGAGAAGAGAAGGCTGCGGGGAGATCTTATAGCGGCCTTCCAGTACTTAAAGGGGGCCTACAGGAAAGACTCTATCAGGGAGTATAGTGATAGGATGAGGGGTAATGGTTTTTAAACTGAAAGAGGGTAGATTTAGATTAGATATTAGGAAGAAGTTCTTTACTGTGAGGGTGGTGAGACACTGGAACAGGTTGCCCAGAGAAGTTGTGGATGCCCCCTTCCTGGAAGTGTTCAAGGCCAGGTTGGACGGGGCTTTGAGCAACCTGATCTAGTGGAAGGTGTCCCTGCCCATGGCAGGGGGAGTGGAACTAGACGATCTTTAAGGTCCCTTCCAACCCAAACTACTCTATGATTCTATGAAAAATTGGGGGGGAGTAGAATTTACTCTGCCGGGTTTTAGAATGTACAAAAGTGACTGACTGTACACTAAATACAATTTTGTATGTGTCTAAGGATGGTTTGGAAGCTGCTGGGAAGAACAGGAAATATGTGGTGTGTATCTCCCTATACTCTGTAAGTCAGAAGCAGAATTTAAGTGTGAACAGGTTACATGCTGGGAATAGAATTTAATTGAATCAAATCAAATAGAATAGTTGCAGTTGGAAGGGACCTACAATGATCACCTAGTCCAACTGCCTGACCAATTCAGGGCTGACCACAAGTTAAAGCATGTTAGTAAGGGCATTGTCAAGATATCTCTTAAACACTGACAGGCTTGGGGCATCGACCACCTCTCTAGGAAGCCTGTTCCAGTGTTTGGCCACCCTCTCGGTAAAGAAATGCTTCCTAATGTCTAAACCTCCCCTGGCGCAGCTTTGAACCATTCCCACGTGTCCTGTCACTGGATACCTGGGAGAAGAGATCAGCACCTCCCTCTCCACTTCCGCTCCTCAGGAAGCTCCTCGAGCAATGAGGTCGCCCCTCAGCCTCCTTTTCTCCAAACTAGATGAGCCCAAAGTCCTTAGGTGCTCCTCATAGGACATTCCTTCCAGCCTTTTCACCAGCTTTGTTGCCCTCCTCTGGATGCATTAGAGTACCTTAAAATCCTTCTTAAATTGTGGGGTCCAGAACTGCACACAGTACTCAAGGTGAGGCTGCACCAATGCTGAATACAGCGGGATAATCATCTCTCTTGACTGGCTGGTTATACTGTGCTTGATGCACCCCGGGATGTGGTTTGCCCTCTTGGCTGCCAGGGCACACTGCTGACTCGTATTGAGCCTGCTGTCAACCAGCACCCCCAGATCCCTTTCTGCAGGGCTGCTCTCCAGCCACTCCTCTCCCAATTTATACTTGTGCCCGGCATTACTTCGTCCTAGGTGCAGAATCTGGCATTTGTTCTTGTTCAATTTCATCCCATTAATCATAGCCCAGTGCTCCAATCTACCTAGATCCCTCTGCAAGGCCTCTTGTCCCTCAAGAGAGTCAACAGCACCTCCTAGTTTGGTATCATCAGCAAACTTGCTAATGGTGCATTCAACTCCTGCATCCAGATTGTTGATAAATATATTGAAGAGAACTGGCCCTAGAATTGAGCCCTGAGGAACACTGCTGGTGACCGGTCACCAGCCAGATGCAGCCCCATTCACTGCAATCCTTTGAGCCCTGCTGTTCAGCCAGTTCTTCACCCAGTGCACCATGAACCCGCTCATCCCACAGTTGGACAACTTGTCCAGAAGGATGCTGTGAGGGACAGTATCAAAAGCCTTACTAAAATCCAGAACAACTACATTCACCGCCTTCCCTTCATCCACTAGGTGGGTGACCTTATCATAGAAGGATATCAAATTAGTTAAACAGGACTTTCCCTTTGTGAACCCATGTTGACTGTGCCTGATGATTGCATTGTTCTTTAAATGCCTTTCAATAGCACCCAGTATAATCTTCTCCATAATTTTTCCAGGAACTGAGGTTAGACTAACAGGTCTGTAGTTCCCTGGGTCTTCCCTCACGCCCTTCTTGTAAATTGGAATAACATTGGCTAGCTTCCAGCCAGCAGGGACCTCCCCAGACTCCCAAGACCTTTGGTAGATGATCGAGAGGGGTCCTGCCGTAACATCCACTAGCTCCTTCAGTACTCCGGGATGAATCCCATCAGGCCCCATGGACTATTCAGCTGATACAGCTGGTCCCTTACAATTTCAGTGTCCACAAATGGAAAGTCACTGTTCCCACACTCGTGCTCCTCTGACTCAGGGGACTGGGCAGCCCAAGGTCTATCAGTATTATTAAAGACTGAGGCAAAAAATGTATTGAATGCCTCCGCTGTTTCTTCATCCCTATTAGTCAGATGACCATCTTCAACAAGTATCAGTCCAATGTTTTCTTTAGACCTCCTCTTGCTATTAACACACTTAAAAAAGCCCTTCTTGTTGTCTGATGCAACACTGGCCAGTTTCAACTCTAATTGAGCTTTGGCCTTTCGTGTCTTCTCCTTGCACATACGAACCACGGCTCTGTAACCTTCCTGCGAAGCCTGACCTTGCTTCCAGAGATTGTACAATTTCTTTTTCCTCTTGAAGCACACAATGCAATTGTGCAGTTTCCAAACCTATCCTGCCTAGAGACAGGGGTAGCATCTAAGAAGGGACTAAGTTGCTAAGCTACTTGTTTGTATGTTGAGTATTGAACTTAAGCTTATCTCAATCCTCCTGTAGTTTGTAGCATCAGGTATTTTTGTGGAGGAATGTTCTTTGTTGTGCATTAGGGCCAGAATGTGGACCACCAGGGCTTAGTTTCAAGATCTGTGTTGAGCACAGGCACATCAGTACTCATTCTCTCTTTTTCATTAAAGATAAAGTGAAATCTTTCCGGGCAGCTCTACAAGAGGAGGAACAGGCCAGTAAACAGATCAACCCGAAAAGACCACGTGCCCTTTGAAATGGGTCTTTGCTGCTAAAGGAATCCATGAACCCGTACTGCTGTAGCACACATTTGTTGCAAAACCCAGTGGCCGTAAGAACTCAACTACTTGAAAGCATAAAAAACGTTAGAAATGTCTGTGGAAGTGTCCTGTTTCTTATTCACCTGAATAACATTTTCAGTTTTGTGTGAAATGCTCCTATGATGTCTACAAAATACTTCTAGATCAGACAGTATAACCATGCAGGGTTCAGATCTGTGAAGCACTTTGTTTAAAATATTTCATTTATTCAAATTGTGAATTTTATGTTTGGAAATATTTGCCATGTTTTTAATAATGAAGTAAAACTGTGGCCATTACAAAGGCACAGTATTTTCTTTTAACTGTGTTCTATTTTGTTACAAAGACCAGCTGTGCAGTTTTAAATTGTGTTTGCATGCATGCATACCTCACTAGTGGGTTTACATAACTTATCTTCTACAGACAGCTGTGCTTACCTCTTCCCATTCTGTGCCTTGATGAAGGCTATTTAACCCTAAACATCCTTTCTGAAGCACAGCCTTAATAAACAACATTCCTTATTTGTCAATATAAATTACTTTTAGTGTGTTTACATTTTTAATGTGTTTTGAGACTTTTTTTTTTTTGGTGGCTAGTGCATTTCACAGCATGTGCCATTTCCTTTGAACAGGAACTGCAAGAGCTGTTAAGAGGGGACAAACAGCTGGACATTCCATCCTCCTTGTAAAAAATCTGGAATCTAGATTTATTTGAATACCATAAAGAATAGTTATACAATTCTAACATTTTCACTGTAATAAAAAACCCACAACAAACAACCCCAAAAATATAAATTAGTTGATATATAATAAAGGGTAATGTTTAAGTACTGAGGAGAGTTGTATCTTAGGATAATGCAGATATACAGTATGTGGTATGGTGTGATAATGCTGTCAGAATAAAGGTACAATCTGACCTCTGCATATGGATAGGCTAACTGTCAAATTCAGGGATCCGGCTAAAGAAATAGATATTGGCCTTTCACATATTGTTAAAATTTGGCTTTTGATGCATGACAAGCTTACATGTACATTAACTGTAGTTTGCAGGTAGTTTAAGTAGCTCTGATGCTTTTAAAAAAGTAGCTAATATCTATTTTTCCCTTTGTACAGTGCCAGCAGCTGAAAAGTGAGGTGAAATGGCATCATTTGAGGATTTGCACAATACCTCTACCTGGCGCTAATAGAAATCCCACAAGTACCTGAATTCTCACAAGTGGTGCCATGTTTATCAGCACTTTTTAGGTGGTGGCACTCAAGTTATTTTTGCAAGTCAGTATCCAAAAAAGATTTACCTTTCATGTAAGAACTTCTTGTCAAATGAAGAATTGTAGACCTCTCTAGGAGTTCTCCCTGTTTCCAGGAGTTCATATCAGCAGACTTTCCCTTGGAACCGTTTAAAAATTACTTTTGTAATACAAGCCTGTTTGTTTGTGCCAGGCCTGGAGGGAAATAAAGGGAAGGCAATGAAAAGAGAGTTAAATGAGCCAGGAATTCTCTTAGTGTTTAATATTTGTATCTCCCATAGGAAGGTAGACTATGGGAAGCTCTTGTCGCATCATGGTTAAAAATAAAAAAAAATCATCCTGTGTGTAAACATGAAAACTGAAACAACAATGTAGATTTTATGTACTGTGTTTAATAAATTAAGCTATTAAATTAATTACAGATGAGAATTTACTTCCATGAAAGTTCTGTTCTGCTTTGGGAAGAGTTTCATTTTGTAAACACATCTGAGTTACACTTTTGAAAAGGCCTCTGATTTCAGAATGAATATTTACTTCTGGAACTATTCTATACAAATTTGTCATATAGGAAGAAGTTCCCCAGAGGACTGTCCCTGACATGTTTTGCAACAGGTCTTAAAAGAAACATCACACATCTTTCTGAACATTTAAGAATGTCTTCTCTCACAGTTCAAAGAAAAAACCCCAATGAAATAGAAGGCAGCAGCTTTTGTTAGTAGGCAATAGTACAGGTTATTGTACAATACCAGAGGGTTTCTTTGAAGTTGCTCTAGAGAAATCTTACTTTCTAAAAAGCCTCTGAAGATTGAGACATCCTACATGAGGAACAGTGGCTTCCCTACTATTCCTCCATGCAAGCCTAGAGCCACAAGCAGGATGTGGTTCATAGGGGTACCAAAGAGGACAGGAAGGACAGAGGCAGTTAGATTTCAGCAACTTTTTACTAAGCCTTGTAAATGACATGTCCTGTCAGGTAGCAGATGCAAGTTAAAATTGCATCTGCTGGGTGGGGGTGGGGGAGAATGTTAAGAGACAGCCTTTGCAAGAGAGCCTGCTGTAAAGATCAGATCTACACTGATACTGAATCAGTGAGAATCAAGATTAAAAAACTGATACAGCTGGTTACAGCACTTGAATTCCTGTAGCCCATTGCTATGATGGACTGGAATTACTTGAACAGGACTCAGACAAGCTTATCTTGATTCCTGTCCTGTAAAACAAAAGCATTTAAGATGTGTGACATCTCCAACATTTGTTCCTTCTGTATTGGTCTGTGCATATTGCTGTGGTTACTTATACTCACTCATAAATTGGTTCTATATGCAGTGAAGCAGCACTAGAATCATTAAATTATAAAATAAATGAGCAATTCAGTTTTCCAAGACAATCTCTCAGACACCTGCAAATTCAAGTACATGTTTCTGTACATTTTTTTTTCCAATGACTTTTAAAATATTGACATTGGACGTGTATAAAATTAAGTTATATCTTAGAGGAATTTTTGCTAATTTGCCTCTTCTCCACTTACTGTGGTCTGATGGAAAGAGATATGCTATACATGAAAAAATGACTTATGGTAGTTAATACAGAGAGTCAGGCCTTCACCCCTACATGATGCTACAGAGTTAACAGTTATTGTTTTCCTGAATCATAAGACAGACCAAAGTGGATTTTTCTTTTGACAGCTGCTATGCAGAGTCAATGCAAACATGGGAAAAACAACTCTGCCTTGTCCTTAATAACAAATACATATAGTCCAAACTATATTAAGACACTTCAATAAGTCTTTCTGTCAGGACACAGGCATGAATTGCTCTAAGACTCACTGAAAGCTTTGATCTATGCTAAAACTCCTCGTTGCCTTGAAGGGCGAAGTAGTTTTCTTATAAAAATAGTTGCCTGAATTTACAGTTGACAAAAAACAACCCCCCTCCAAAAAAAACAACAACAAAGTGTTTAAATATACTTTAAGACAAACAAAAAGATCTCAAACAAATGGAATGACTACAAATCTGTTTTTGTTGCCCAGACCAGACTTATGGGTTGTACTGTTGAGTATTGCACAAGAATATACTGAGATGAAGTCCATGATCAGAGAACACAGATTTCAATTATGGCAGCATCAATCCATATGTCATTTGGTATATTTAAAAATATGCTGTCATATGAAAGTCCAGCACCTCACTTCAGTCCTGAAAGAATTTAATGCTTTTAAAATACAAAGCAGCAGCTTCTTGTCTATTACCTGTAATAAAATTGTATGTTTTCAATAAGAACCATAGTGCGTACGCTGTATTCTGTTCATTGGTTCTGCGAGAAGAGCTTGTTCCATTGCAGTCGCTCTGGCTTAGGTAAGACTTAGGTGACAAAATACAGAACAACTTTCATTCTTCCAGTAGAATCTATGAGAAATGGATGCCTTCTGAATTGAAGCCATGCAGCAGTCTGAAAAAGTGAAATATTCATGTTACAATTTCTACTAATTTATATTTCAGATTAAGTCATTTCCAAGACATGCTGGCTGACAAAGAACATATGAAAATAGCATGAAAGCAGCCATCACTGTTCAACTGCCATAAAGAATTATTACAAATTTTACACTAGAAGTTATTAGCAAATTTGCTGTTTTAGAGATGCAGTTATATTTCCAGTGCAGTTATTTATATTGCATCCTACCAGGTTTACTACATTTCTTTAAAGAGCAGTAGCTGTGTTAATTGTTACTCTGAGAAGCAGATAGGAAATTTTATCTTAAATTAGGAGAGGATTCCTCTTGCCACTTTAATTAACTGACCAGAAGTAAGAGCAGAATATAGCAGTTAATTACTAAAATTACCAAATTATGCTATAGATTAAAGCCTAATCCTCAAGACAGACAGACAGGGAAGGGCTGTGTAAGTCTCCAGGGAAATTATAATATCCAATTCTGTTATTAGAGCCATTTTTAGAGGAGACATAGAAGGGTCTAGTACACAAATACCAGAAGTAGGGATCTTTAGCTAGTTGCTTCTCAATACTGTAAGCAGCAGTTAAAATATATATATAGGGTTTAAGTGTTTCTTCGTGTTCAGGACTGGAAGCAAGGAGTGTCTGGTATTGAGAGGAAAACAGGGTTAGTACTATTCCTATGTAACCCAATACTAATCTGTGCTACTGTCGTGGTTTAACCCCAGCTGGCAACTAAGCACCAGACAGCCGCTCACTCACTCCCCCCACAATGGGATGGGGGAGAGAATCAGAAGAGTAAAAATGAGAAAACTCATGGGTTGAGATAAAGACAGTTTAATAGGTAAAGCAAAAGCTGCGCACACAAGCAAAGCAAAGCAAAGAATTCATTCACTACTTCCCATGGGCAGGCAGGTGTTCAGCCATCTCCAGGAAAGCAGGGCTACATCACGCATAACGGTTATTTGGGAAGACAAACACCATCACTCCGAACATCCTCCTCCTTCCCCCAGCTTTATATGCTGAGCATGACATCATATGGTGTGGGATATCCCTTTGGCCAGTTTGGATCAACTATCTTGGCTGTGTCCCCTCCCAACTTCTTGTGCACCCCCAGCCTACTCGCTGGTGGGGTGGGGTGAGAAGCAGAAAAGGCCTTGACTCTGTGTAAGCACTGCTCAGCAATAACGAAAACATCCCTCTATTATCAACACTGTTTCCAGCACAAATCCAAAACATAGCCCCATGCTAGCTACTAGGAAGAAAATTAAGTCTACCCCAGCCAAAACCAGCACAGCTACATAGGTACAGATGCAGACAGAATTTCAAGAAGCTTAAAAGGAAGGCATAAAGAGAAAAAAATACCTAATGAAATCATCTATATCCATTGAACGGGCTGTTTTTTTCAAGTTACCTGTATTTTTTAGGACTATCTGTATTTTCTCCGCAATTTTGAAGTTTTCAGGTACTTCATGTCAATGGAAAATAGGATATAAATTTGCTTTCTATTCATAGCACAGAAAAAAAGTTAATTTAATCTATTATTTTCCTGCTTTTAGAATGGTTCTTGTTTCAAGTGATGCAAGTTGTATTTTTTTCTTGTATGGATTATTGTGTTCTTGTGTCTGAATTTTTATACCTCAGCTCATTCACTATAAATGAATCACCAACAGTATTGCTAAGCAGACACAAAAAGTTTTCTTACTAGATTTTGATAAAAGCCAGTCCTTGAGACATGTACAGCCAATATATTAACAATATATTCAGTTTTCATTTTTTTCACTGTAATTTAGTGACCATTTTGGATTTTTCTTTAAGAAAAGTTAGGTCCCTCCCTCCCTCAAACTCTTGGAAAAACTTTGACATATTAAGCTTTTCAATGCTAATTTTTTACTCTTATAAACGTTAGTATTTAGGTCACAGTACACAGAAGTAGAATTTAATATATTAAAAAGGAACTTACTGTATTATGTAAGGAACAATAAATTTGGTAATTATGATCCAGCAAGTGCTCTACAGCACTTGACCTGAAAAAAAAAAAAATACAAGTTTAGAATGAAAACTGAGCTTTAACTAGTTTTGTGTTGGGTTTTTTTTTTTCTTCCTCTAGTGGTTGTTAATCTTTACTAAAAAAAAAAAACAAACCCACAACAAAAAACCCCCCCCAAAACAACCTGTAATTACTACACAGAGCTGTTCTTTTTAAACAGCTCCCTAGTAAAAAGTTTCTTCTAAAAGTTTCTTCTCCTTCTAAAAAGTTTCACTTCAGAAGAGCTTGTGACCTCAGCATCTCCATTTGGTTTTCCAATCTCCATCGTGGTTTATCCCAGACTGTGCTGGCATGCATATAACACTGCTATGCATTTGCACAAAAGAAATGGTTAACTGGATGGACTTTCAAACTTTGAGAATACTTCCTCCTATAGAAGTTACTTACTTAAATGCTGTGGAGAGTGTCTTGTTTTTCCTAACAAAGGCTATCCTTACCAGACCATCCCACTCCTGAAATTAAAAATTGTACAGTATTTACAGAAAGGAACATACAGCTGCTACAAACAAGAACAAACACTATTGACAATTTCACAACAATACCGAACACAAAAATCTTTCAGGAAAATATCTTTCTAAACAATACAAAACCAGTCCTGTCTTGGACAAAGCAATACAAATGGAGGAAAAAATACTTCACCCACAAAAATGTTTGAATTGTTCTTTTTTGTGCCCAGGCACTATTGGGCAGATCTTATGTACTGAGAAGGCAGATACTTGAAGAAAATCTGGCTAACCTTGGGCAAGGCTGAAATGGTCTTGAAGATCAAAGCATTTTAAAAAATAACTTTAAGAATACTATCCTGTAACATCTGTCCTCTGAGATTATACACACTCATCTGAAGATAAGAGTTCTCATAGATACTCCTTTGAACATAAGCAACAAAGTCATCAGCCAGAAAGGTCTCTGGGAGATATGAAGTACTGTGAAAGGGACATTATTACTAGCAAATCTCCAACTGGCATGGAGATGGCACCTCAGTCTTGTCAGAAATACCGTAAACAAAGCAGCACCTGAATTGATGGTGGCACATTCAGTAGTGTCCTAATGCAACCCTGATCAATAGAGGAATATGCATTTTGGAATTCTGTAAATGCCAATGAATAGCTGGTACTTAGTAGTGAAAAAAGCATATAGAACTGAGTAACAAGTGAAAATAAAAATGAAATTAAGTATTATGACTAGTATGTTTTGTTGTTATTAGAGTATACGATGCTCACCTGGAAGTTGATAGGTGGTGGTGGGTTGTTTGGCTCTATTCTGACAACACTAGATTCAACTTTGGGAAGAGGCCTGAAGTTGTTCTTTCCGACCTGTTAGTCAGGAGAAGTCAGGCAGCTGTATGAATAAGCAGCAAATCCTCACATTCCTAGAAACATTCTTCTCTCCTTGATAGCTTTGTTTGCTAACACAGATTGACATGCCTTCATCAGATGGTCCACTTGAGCTAATAACTGAGTATTAATAGAGAGCCTACAGTATAGTTTAATTCCTGGTTTTGCAACCAAACGAAGTGCAAATTCCCTTTGAAACATAAGTATTGCATGCCTGAAAATAACAGAAATGAGAAAAGGAAAAGGAATTTGAAGTCTAATCAGCTTTTAAGTCAAAAGCCAACTAACAGACTTGGAAAACACAGGCTTTCCCTCAGTACTTAGAAGGAATAGAAGTCTGTCATAAACACACTCTGCCTTAATTATCTCAGTGTGTGTTAAAAAAAAAAAACCCACAAAACCAAAACACCACAAAACTTGGTGAAACCATCTAAATCTCCTTAAAGCTACAATAGAATTTGATCCTGTATACTGCTAAATGAATCAAGATCAAAGAGGCAGAGGCTAGTGTCAGAGTTTTGTGCATGACTGTAACAAATCATTTTGAATAATTCCATGATGAGTCCTTCAAACCTAAACTCTCTAGCTCCAAAAACTGACCAGTAATGTCACTAACATTAGCACTTTGGTGAGAGGAATCAAAAACTGCTGACATATTGAACAACACACAGAAGTACCTAAGGCAGTTATATTTTTAGACCAGACAATAGGAAATGGCTTGGCTTCAATCCTACCCTTACCACCCTTCCTTCCTAAGGCAGGAAGGCATTTGAAATGTTACAATGCCCTGCTTATCCCTGGAATAACAGTTTGCTATAATACTACTGCAAACAGGTGCAACTCCTGTTTTTATCAGCTGGACAATCACTGATACCAAGACTAAATTTTCTCCTCATGCTTAATACATTGACATAATATAATTTCCAGGCACTGGAAGTTTTCATATTATAGAAAAATGTTGGTGCAACTCTGATCCACCAAACTGATATTTTAAGAACTTAGAAAAAAATATAGTTTAAAAAATATTCCCAAATACTTTTTTTTTTTAATCAGGAGCCAGAGCTCTGTTCTTCCACATACCTGAAAAAAGGTCTATGAAGCAACAACTTGAAAACAAAAGGTGAAGAAATCTGAGGAAAAGAATAATAGCATTAGTATAACTTCTGGGAAATTATCATTAAAAAAAAAATTTGCCATGTTGTTTAGCCCATACCTGGTAAGGCAAGTTAGCTACATATGCATCAAAGAATGGTAAGTCTGTTTTCAAGATATCTCCAACCTTGTCCAAACAAGTTTGTTTGCCAGATACCTGGGGGAAAACGCACTTCAGAGAAGCATGTTGCCGAAATTTTTGCCAAAGCAACTCCACTGCTTTAAGTGCTCGCTATTTCCACAGTTGACACTTACGTGCCCTGGACTCTCTTCTGAAGTTCACCAACAAGTCAAGGGTCAATTTCACAAGCAATAACCTGAAAACAAAGTATATATTTGCAACTTTATATAACTCCTCCTAACTGGGATTAAAATTCAAATTGTAAAAAAACCTGTAACTATTGCTAAAGTATTAAATAATTCTTAAATATTTCCTATTATGCTATGCACCTTCCCCCCCCCCAAAAAACATGCAAGACATCACATAAATGGATAACAGCAATATAGTTTGATAAAACCATACAAGATTTACATGAGCAACTAAAAACTCATTGGAATTATGAAAATGTTAAGAAAAATATGCATAGAGTAATTCTACTTATTTGAATCAGATAGCTAAAGATCCTTCTGTTTGCCATAGTCTAAGCCACAATGTAGTTTGAGCTTGGGGGGGGGGGGAAATTCACACTTACTTTTTTAACTTTCTCTAACATCTTTACTGTCAGGTTACCGGTTCCCAGGCCTACTTCCAGAATGACATCTGTACGTCATAAGGCAGCCTAAGAACAAACGGCATTTCAGTATTTTTCTAGAACTGATTTCAAGCAATCATTTAATTTTAAAATGAAAGGTACATGCAGCTCAATAAAAAGCTGAAATCAGCTAACAGAGGAGTGTGAATGTCATTTAGAAAGGGATGGGAGGGAAACAGTGAAAAGTAATTTGAGAGATCCTTGGCTGAGTATAGAAAAGTAAGCAAGCACCCAGCTCAACCCTGAGAGCAGCTTTGGTCAATCACCTCCTTCACCTGGTTCCCTAATGGCATGTTCAAAAAAACTCCCCAGCCCTGGGGGTGGCAGCTGTTGGGCACCACAGGCATGGAGGGTGCAGGCTTTTCCCCATCCATAGGGAACCCATGTTAGCCTGTCTGAATGCCTCAGCACTATTTTCTAAGCTCAAAGTCTGCTGTCAGGCAACACAGACTGAAAAGACTAACCGTTTGGGTTCTTCAGCACAAATGCTGGACGCTTGACTGTAAACCTGCCTAGCAAGTATATGAAATGAGATGTTCCTAAAGCTTTAAGTCACAGTTGAGACCACAGAGGAGTGTTTACTCTAAAAACAAAGTGCGGAGCCATCCTGCTCCATGGCCGCAGTCCATTGGGCAGCCATCACCCACCTTCTTGATGATGCTGTTGACAACGAGGTTTTTCAAGATGTGTTGGCCAGCTCTAGTGTTGAACAAGATGCCTACGGTACAGTGCAGCCAGAGCAGCAAAGTTACTCGAAATGAAAACATATCCCGTGGAAACACAACAAGAAATCTTTGCCTAAGAAGAAAGTCTTTATCAGCAGCAGGCATTCATGCTTCTTTCAGATCAAACCACGTTCCCTGCCGAGAGCAGCCCTCCCCTGAGCCTCCTACAGGGCCGCTTCCAGCGCCAAGGCGTCCCCCGACCAAGGGCGGCGGCAGGGGTGGGGGGAGGAGAGCACAGGCCGCGCCCGGGTGGTAAGCCCCGGCCCCGTCGCCGCTCAGGCCGGCCTATACTCACAGGTAGCGTAGCCCTCCCTACGCTCCTGCCGCAGCCACTTCCCCACCCGCACCTTGGGCACGGCGGCGCCCAGCACAGCTCGGCGCCACGCAGACTACAAGTAACGCTGAGCACCGGCGGCTGGGCCGGCGCGTGTCACGCCGCAGGGGCCACCGCCCGCCCGCTCCGGCGCTCCTCGTTGGGGTTGAGTCCCCCCGCACAGGGCAGGTCGCTCGAGGGCGAGACCGCGCGGCAGCTGCGCCGGGCTCTTGCTGCTGCCGTTTCGGGTTCTGCTGGTAGATTTAGCTTAAGAATCGCGGTTTTTACGAGCAGAGCATCTTACCTATAAAAGCAAGGCCTCTGCGCCCAAACCAAGCTCCTGCAGAGGCTGCAAGTGTGCTTTGCAGCAGTGTTACCCTGTTCAGTTAAAAAAACACTCAGCTGCAGGGCTACAAATATAGCACATAGCATGAAATCTCTTTTATTCTAAGCTGTCTGGAGAATAGACTCTTCAGGAGGAGTTACTAGGAAGAGTACCTAAATGTGGGAATACACACAGCCCTAACATCATAATGACAGCATGTTTTCCTAGCTAAATACATGTTATTTAGTAAACAGTACGTGGGAAGTCAATTGCATTGGCTATTTAGGCTTTGTTGTATTGCCATGCCGTGAGGGGTGATAGTGAGAAAGAGGTAAATAACCCAGAATAATACCTCATCCACAGTTACCTGGGATGGTAGAAGGCAGGAAAAATCTGAGGGAGAACAGATAACAAGGGGAAAGAGAAAAGAAACATTTTTAAAGTTTTTCTGGGTCAGAATATTCAGTGTTACACTGTTGTATATGAACAGCAGGAATTATTTATTCTTTCATCAGTAGTGGAGGGATCTCCCTTGTTCCAGTACCTACTATCTAATGCAAACCTTATGTTTCAACCTTGAAAAAACGATTTAAAAGGTGATTCTCAGCAATTTCTGGTGATAAAGCAATAGGATGCTTTAACTCACTAACTCCATATGACATAAATGGTTTATCAGTTTATAATCTAAAACTGTAGTTTATAATTAAATAATCCTCTATTGTTGGTACACACTATGGGTGGGTGGTTTGTTGTTGCCGTTATGGAGTCCAAGTGCCGTTACACAGGAGGAAACGGACTAAGTTGTGGGGCTACACTTGCACACAGTAACTCCTTATCCAGTTATACATAGAGATATCTGAGAGTCCAGCCTGTGGATTTCATCAGGTACTTCTTCAATATTTGGTATTCCCCAAAATAAACAAACAAAAATCAAGTTACTTATCATTAGACATCTGACTCAGTATAAAATTATATGTGAATGTAAATATCATACATTTCTACTACAGCCCCTTCACGCCATTCTTCCCCGTTATTCTAACTGTTCAGAATAATCACACAATACATAAGTAAAACTATCAAAAGTTTAAATTTTCTTAAATTATTTTCAATCATTTACACACCAAACTCACCAGGAGAAAGCCATTATCCTGATTTGATGTGAAATACACAAATGAAGTAGTGAACGGTTGCGAGGGAAGCCCAGTAGTCCTATTATTTTAAAACATAGAATTGCAATACATTCAGTCACGGTTTCACAGCCGCGCTACACCGAAGCGGTGTGACAGCAACCCAGGTTTGAAGGCCGCGCGCCAGTAACGCCTCCTAGCGGACCTGAGACGAGCAGCACTAGCGCACCCTATGGGCCGTTATTCGGCGGCCATGAACCTCGGCCTGCTGTATCACAGGTTTAAGCTCGCTCCTCCAGGACAGATGAACAGCAGGGCCACCCCTGGTAGAGATAAAGAGATCACCGGGTGCAGAACTCCATCCACCCCGAGGGCGGGTAGCAGCCCCACTATTCCTTATAAAGGAGCCCTCCCCCACCTTTCCACCCGTCGAAGCCACTGACGTCAGGCGGCGCCGCGCGCTAGGCACCCCGCCCACACCACCTCGCGTCTCCGCCTCCAGCGGTGAGAGGCGCGTGCGCACCAGAGGTTGCGCCAGCCCCTCTCGCCCGCTGTCTGACAGCGTCCGCACGCGCCGCGGGGAGAGTCGGCCGCGTGTTGCTGGACGATGACGTCAGCAGCGGCGCGCTGGGGGAGGCGGGGGACCTCAGCGGCAGCAGCTGGTCCCGGCTCATGGCACGAGCTTCGGAACAGGTGGGGCTGCGCGTGCCAGGCCCGCTCTGCGTGCAGCGCCATCAGCCGCCACAGTGAGCTGCGCTCGCGGGGCCGCCGCCGCCTGGGGCCTTGCCCGCCATCGCGGGCCGCCCTTTTAGGACTGAGAGGGTGGCGGTGGTGCGGGCCTGGGAGTGGGCGGCTGCGAGTTGCCGGCGTGGCGTGGCGTGGCGTGGCGTGGCGTGCGGCCTGCCTCCCGTGTCCCTCGGCATGATTGGTGGGCGGCGGTGCGACGCGGAGCCGGTCGGTGCTAGGCTCGGGCGGGCGCCGCGCCGTGTAGGCGGGCAGTAGGCCGAGGAGAGGGAAAGAGAGGGAAAAGTGGTTTCGGCTTAGAGCAAGGCACAGCTCAGAGGAAGGAGCCCTAAAGTTGGAGTGCACTGAGCGATGCTCTTCCCGGTTGCTCTTCACCCGTATATAGACTGTTTACATCTTCTGTATTTTTATTTGAGCTACCAGGTGCTGTTCTGTGCTAGTGCAGCATTGCTTTTATGTTGTGTGTCATTTTCTGTGCTGACTTCTGTTGACAGCCAAGGATAAGATAACTTGGCTTTGTGTTTTATATTGTTTGGCAATGGCAAAGTGCTTTTTCTGAGTCAGAAGAAAAGAAGAACTGTTACCGAATTCCAGGGAACTATTTCCTAGTTTCAGATTGAAACAGTTTTCAGTCTGGATAGAATTAATGGGAAGGCATCAGAAGAATATGAAGCGTTAAGCTGTGTGGTTTGTTGACAGAAGTTGTTTTTTTTGTAGGAAAGGGCAAATATTGGTCTCTAATGAAAGATGGTTATTTTCTTCCTACAGGTTTTTGAAGAATAGCAGTTGAAGTCTTACTGGAAAACAGATTTTTCTCTAAATCAAAGGCAGGGTCAGTGCAGTAGCGGTGAGTTATTTCTCTAGTTTATGTTACCTTAGAAGACAACGTGTGTAAAATGCAAGAACGTAGCCCTGCATCCAGTACTGATATTGCTTCCAACTTCTGCTACTATGTGCCTCGCTTCCCTTGTCTCATAGGTCAAGTGATTTCTGTAATGTATTTGCTGTGGCTTTCAAATCGGCATTGTCACCTGACACTAAGGGGACAGGCAGGTTCTTTTAGGAATCCTTGGCAGAATGATGACAGCACTAAATCGTAGTTACAATTAAAACTTTATTTTCTTAACAGGATATTATGATTAGTATAGCACAGAATTTATTATTAGAATGGCACAGGATTTCTACAAGCAGAATCAATATAGTACAATCTATAAGTAGCATAATACAGAATTTATAATACAACTTAACTTATGGTTTCTAATCACCTAGATCCTAACTTAACTTATGATTTCTAATCACAAAGTAATACAGAATTTATAATATAACTTAACTTATAATTTCTAATCACCTGGACCCTCTGCAAGATTGGGTCAAATCTTAATGCATGGTTTGCTGTATCCATATAACAATCATAATCTAGACTCAAAAATCATAATAAAGAATATGTCACTCACTCAATCCTCAGAGGAAGCAGATGACAGTGGACGTGTCCCTGGCCACTGGGGGTCACAGGTCTCACTGTCCAGCAGCAGTTCCAGTCCAAGTTCCCCACTTAGGACTTGTAACTGCTTGATTTTATAGACAGTGCTCTGTGTGCTGTTATGCTTCCCTGTTCTGTGACAGGGTCATCAACAGCACCTGGTTGGCCTGGTGCCTGGGACCTTCAAGGCCAGTAAGGAAAGGAGTAATCTGCCTGGTGCCCAGGAATCTTGAGGCCGGTAGGGAGGGAAAGAAGAAATCTGTTTGGTTTGTCTACTTGGTTCACAGGACCTTCAGGGCCTGATAATGAGGGAAAGGGAATGAATATGTGACCCGCTCGGTCACAGAGAATGTCTGCTTGCCTCATAAAATGGCATTAGTTATACTAACCATATTACCAGGGGTTGGGAGCAGGGGGTACCGGTCACGGGCATTCATAATATGTGAGAACTACCTCAGTCTTTGAAAATAGCATGTACCTTATGGGTTTTGACGTCTTGAAACTTCATTTTAACACTAGGCTTTTTCATCGCTGTCTGCTTTTCTTCTCTCATTCTTTCATTGTACCATTCTGCAGAAGGGCATTTAGTACCATATATATAAATGACATAATAGAGGTTTTTGTTGCCCAAGCTTTACATATAAAATTTTAAAACTATATCATCAGAAGCAGGATTTAACTGTGGTGAAACTGAAATGGTTTAAAGCAGTTTCAGAGCATGAGGGCAGACTGAAACTTGAATTTCTATTTCAGCTGTTGCACAATAATTTGTTATAAAGCGTTCTGTCCTATCTTTTTGAAAATCTGTTAAAATGAGGTGAACTAGGAAGAAGTCAAAGGAACAAGATTGGTCTTGTGAGACTGGTAATCCTATAAGCATACTATTAAACATTAAAAATATTCTTCTGTTGTCTTTGTGTATCCCTTTGGCTTTCCCTGTCATTGATACTGAACCCTATGATAAGAGTTTCTTCTGAGCTGTATCCAAGCAAATTCCTTGGAATAGTCCCACTGTCGTGTGTTGTGGTGGGTTTTTTTGTTTTGTTTTGTTTTTTACTGCTTGTTGTTTGTTAGGAGTTTTTGGTCAGTTTGGTGTGTTCCATTTAACCTAAAAGGCCATTCTTCTTGTCCTCAATATTTTATAATGTAATCTGAGTTACTTCCCTAAATATTATTGTCAGCCTTGCTCACTGCTGTCCTTTATTCCTGTGTTCTTCTTTCTTAGTCTTTGTTCTTTTATCCCTTGTGTCTTCTGCATGCTGATTTTTTTCAGACCTAGGTTTTAGTTTCAGTGTTGCATTTTTGTAAAAATAAATTTGTAGAAGTTCTATTCCTCTGTTTTTGTCAATAGCAGTATGGAAAAAAACCCCCATAACTCTTTCCTACTTAGATGTTTTTGTATTCCTTACTATGGCTTAAATTGGGCAAAGTATAGACAGCCTTGTTCGTTTACGTAAAGAAAAATTACTGAGATTTTAAAAACCATTAGATTAATGACTAACATTAGTCATTGTAGTGATTGTGGTCATTAGTGTAGTGATTAGTGGTTTTAGGAGAACCTTGAATAGCCAAGATACTGGTAGTTGTGTGGTGGTGTGTTGTTTTTTTGGGGTTTTTTTCTGCTTAGTAGAAATACTAACATATGGCATGATTGATACATGTACTATAATGTTAGAAAAGAGACTCATAGGAAAGTTTATAGAAGGCTGGAGAGGGGTTGGTATAACTACCAACTGTTCCTGAAATTGACAGTATCCTTAAAAGCAGTGCTAGTACATCACATGAATATCACTACAAATGCTAGTATTCATGTTACTCGTTTCTTCAGAAGGTGACCCCATAAGTGGTTCTTGTGGCTTTTCAGAATGGAAACTTTGTTTTTCCCATTTTTCTTAAAACACATGTGCTGGAAAAAAAAAAAAGACAATCTTAAGTTTCTACTTGAACCTCCCAAACTGCAGCTTGTAGCTTTTGCCCCTAGTTATATAATCTGCTGACAAGAAGTGTTTGGCTCTGTTCTCCTTGTAAGTGCCCTTCAGGTAGTTAGTTGTAGGTGTCTGTCGCAAATGAGTGATTTAGATTGCTTAAAAAAATCACTGTCAAAGGTATTAGCAAAAGTGGTTTTAATATGATATATAAAAGTGCGACTTAACAAAGTTTGATGGCAAGGTTCACTCTATTAACTACTGCATGGAAGAAACATACACAGGAAAATTGGGTTACACTCTAGTTAAAATGATTTATAGAGAGACCGAGGATACAAAAGGGTACGGAGGACCCTCCTGAGTCACAAGGTTCAGAATAGACCCTCTTGCTTTCTAAACTCCTGATGGAGCTTAGGTGTGGCTAGGTCCAATCTTAGTCTCAGACTTGGACAACAGTTTATGTCTAAGGGATTATATATACAAAATTTATCAATTCAGCATTCAATCAAAGTTACCAAGACAAAATCAAAGTTACCATACTACAAGGTTATGCGTGATATCAGTCGCTTTACCAAAGATCTGCCGTTGGTAAAAGGTCTCTCTGCCTCGAGGAGCAACCTTGAGAGGTGTCCCAGCTCCAGGGGAGATCAGCGCCATGCAGCCAGGCTGCCTAGCAGGGAGAGCTCAAAGAAGGCTCACTTTGGCTGTCATATTTATAGATAAAGTGGTTGGCTCGTAGTCAAATTACATGCGATAGGAATGATATGCATGAGGCTCCTTGTACCCACAACTTTCTTTGTTCCTTGATAAATGAGTCTTGGAAAAGCTATCCGCTATTCATGTGTCAATCGCATGATTGGTGTTCCAAGCTCATATGCATTGATGCTCACTGTGCCACTCGGCTTCTTTGTGGGTTCTCAGAGAACAGATCGGAACCAGAGGAGTTGTTGGCCCGGCCACGGCTCAGGCCTTTACCTCCTTTGGAGCCTGTACCAAACTACTGCTAGTTTGGTTAAGAGGTCGAGTGCATCTGTCACAGTGTCTACTAAGTCTTCCCTTAGCTTCCACTTTACCAGACTAAACAAGTCTTCAACCTCTCCTCATAGGTCACTTGCTTTAGACCCCAGACCATCTTAGTAGCTCTGGCCTCTCTTCAGTTTCTACACTTTTTTTCTTGAACTGGGGAAAGGGAGAACAATGATGACAAAATTGAAGACAGTATTCTAGAAGCAGTCTCGGCTACTGCTGAGTAAAGGAGAATAATAACATCCCTAGAGCCACTTGGCCCATTCTTCTTAAAGTAGCCCAGTATATAGTTTGCATTATTATCAGTGAGAACACGCTGTATTTTGGGTGATATATTTACCACTTTCTCTCCTTCTAATTTCAGAGAATCTTAACTGAATCCATTCTTGCACCTCATTACAGTGGAAAAGAATGTATTGAATGCTTAACAAAAGATAACAAAAAATGTACAGAAATAATTGCTTGGATAGGAGTTGTTATACTGCATTCTTTGAAGTCCAGAAAAAGTGAAGTTTGGAGGCGTTTACTGATGAAATATTTTGTTTTGTTCCCTTGCAGATATATAGCAGTCTTTGATTTATTTTCATAACTGACATGATTCTAAAATTTGGATGTATTTCAGTGTTATGGGAAAAATACCTGCATGCTCTTTTGGCTCTATCAAAAGGTTTGATTACTCAGGGAAAACATTAAACCAGTATGGCAGAACATTCAAGAGACTTGGACTATTCTCTGAAGTAAACTGTGTATGCAGATACTTCTTGGAAAGGAAATTAAGGACTGAAGAGTAGAACAGGAGAAGTGGGTCTTGGATTTTTTTCAAGTGAAAGGAGATAAAGGAGTTTGGGAATGGAAGTGCAGGACATTGGATGGTAATGATGATGAGATCGTATTGGTACTTGTGGTTTCTGAAGACACCACTGTCTCATTGTGCTGAGGGGTGGCATTTGATGTGTTGCATATCTTCTAGGTATAACTGAGCTTTTTTTTTTTTTTTTTCCTGTCAACTGAGAATATGCTGTTGTCTCAGTTCTGCGCATATTCAGTGGGATCTTGGAGAGTAGCTTTTCCTTGTGTGTGATTAAGCTCTTTTCCTTCATACAAGCAGAAATTCTGGCATGGCAATAGAGCCATGCTTGCATTTGCAATTAGAAAATGTTCAACACTGTCAGCTGAAGGGATTTATTCCCCCCCCCCCCCCCCGTGCATGCTACTTAGTTATGATAGCAATGGTTATGAACCACAGAAAAGCAGCAGAAAGCAAGCAACATTCCTGAAACTGCTCAACACTTATTGTGAAGAGACAGTCTGAGATTAGTAAGTAAAGATGGGTAAGGTTAGAGTTTCCCAATGGTCAAACTTGGAAATTCTGTCTGTTATGACTCGAAGTGCAGACCCTGCCTTCCTTCTGAGAAAATGTTGCTTATAAGGTTGATAGGCTCTACCAGCATTTCTATGCACGCCTCATGGCTGTGAAGGTACCCAAAAGACGGCAGCTATTTAATACTCACCTCCTCTGTTTCATCTCTAGGACAGTCTTGTAGAACTTGTTCAACAATGACTTAAACTCTAGAAGTACTCAACAGACTGTGGAGAAAAACCTTGTCCCTATGATGTAACCCATCTATAGTGTAACCCATGTCCCTCTGCCTTTGCTGTGCAACAGAAAAGCCTTTTCTACCTCCTGATTTGTAAGAGATGAAAATTGTCTCTATCCCACAATATTAGAGCTGTAGTTCATGGGCCTTTGCTGTTCTGTGTGGTCTAAAAGCATCTGTATGTACTCTGTATAAATTATGATCTGAAGAGGCCCTGGCCCATCAGTTAAAAAAAAAAAAAGGGGGGGGGGTAAGTGGGGGGAGGTCACAAAAAAACAAGATTTGAGGGATTTGGGTTTAAACTCCTAAAGTACAGCTGGGTTCTATCTGTAAGAATTGATTTCGCAAAGGCATCTGTACATGGCAGTAATTAAAACTATGTTTTGGGAGGATCCCATTAACACATGAGATATTGAGCTGATGCCCTCATTGAGTCAATCATCTCTACAGAGTGCGTGCAGAGGATAAGTTCTCAATAGAAATCCTGTTTGTGAGAAGGGAATGTAAGGAGAGACTTCATCAGAGTTGAAATTGCCTGTTAGAACTTGAGACTGTAATGGCTTGACACTGTTAGAAGTCCCGTATTCCTCCTTCCTCCCCTAGACAGTTCCTGGTGTCTGTTGAACAGTGTGCTCAGATGGCTTGACTCAATAGCTTTGAGGAGAAAAAAAAAAAGAAAAAAAAAGAAATCCTCCAAAGAACTATAAGGTGGGGTTAGTGAGTTCAGCTGGCTTACCAAAAGTGAGGACCAGAGCTGGTGAAAGGAAAGGAGTGGAAAGACAAAAAAAAGGTGAGGAAAGGGAGGAACTGGAGTCTGGGGGTGTGGTGGAAAGGGGAAAAAAAGATGTCTCCCTTTTGGGGGCAATTATTAAGTTGGCTCTGTCTGTAATATGTTGTCGTGGTTTAACCCCAGCTGGCAGCTAAGCACCACACAGCCGCTCACTCACTTCCCCCTGGTGGGATGGGGAAGAGAATCAGAAGAGCAAAAGTAAGAAAACTTGTGGGTTGAGATAAAGACAGTTTAATAGGGAGAGCAAAAGCTGCGCACACAAGCAAAACAAAGCAAGGAATTCCTTCACTACTTCCCATGGGCAGGCAGGTGTTCAGCCATCTCCAGGAAAGCAGGGCTCCATCACGCATTATGGTTACTTGGGAAGACAAACGCCATCGCTCCAAATGTCCCCCCCTTCCTTCTTCTTCCCCAGCTTTATATGCTGAGCATGATGTCATATGGTGTGGAATATCCCTTTGTCACTTGGGGTCAGCTGTCCCAGCTGTGTCCCCTCCCAACTTCTTGTGTACCTGGCAGAGCATGGGAAGCTGAAAAGTCCTTGATTTGGTATAAGTACTACTTAGGAACAACTAAAACATCTCTGTATTATCAACACTGTTTTCAGCACAAATCCAAAACATAGCCCCATACTAGCTACTATGAAGAAAATTAACTCTATCCCAGCCAAAACCAGCACATATGTCAGTTTGCTCCAAGTTCACTTCATGTCTTGATAAGACAGAAAAACAAAAGATTGATATACAGGATTGGATTCCAGGAACCAATTTTGCTTTTAGGAATTTGTTTTTGCTTTTAGGAATTAGTTTTATTTGAAAGTTGACTATCTGACAGGAGTGCTGAAGCTAACTTGAAGGCATGCTATAGTTTTGTTTTTCTGTATCTGAATCTGGTAATTGTTTTTAAGTTTTTAAGATTAAGAAAAAATAGCTTTCTTTTCTAGTGTTAAGATTGATTTTCGTGAGAAAAGAGGGGTTGCTAATACCACAGCATTCCATTTCACTGGGAAGGGAGATCCCCAAATGTGGCTACTCATTCACTCTTACAGTACTGGTAAGCACCCTAGTATAAAGTCAAAGTGTTTGTTTATTAAAACTGCAGTTAGGTGAACACCTTAAGCTTGACATAAACCAGCACTGCTGCTGAAGAAGCAGTGCATCTGTTGCACAGTGCAGAAGCTGCTTGTGTCTGTTTTGCTGGCTTTTTTATGCCTACCACATTTACCTGTCTAGCAGTGTGGTGTGGAAATGGTTGGGGAGCTTGATCCAAACCAACCTGTGCATTTTCCCCACCCCTTCCAGCTTCAGGTATTTAAGGGGTGCAGGGACAAGCAAAGGATGGTACTATTTATTTTGGTGACCATACCTGTTTATATCAGCTTAACTTATTTGTAGTTAGCTTAAACTGCAAATTTGAGTTTTGTGCATTGGTTTGAAATAGGGTTTGTTTGGGTTTTTTTATTTTTATATTAAAAAAAAAAAAGGAAAATAATTGTAAAATCCAGACTCTAATGACTTATCAGAAGAAAGCAGAAACAGCTTAGAGGAATTTCTTAAATGTAAAAGCAATGGATAGCTGCTTGTTCTGTTCTGTATGGGTTCTGATGAAAATCCCAGCCATAATGAAGCATTATTGCCATTTGTATTTGCCATCCATGTATCAGATGTTTTTCTGATGTTGATTTTTTGCCATCCAAATCATATAGAATATGCTGCTTCCTTAAATATTTTACGTTGTTTATAAACTTTATCTAAACACTGCCTCATCTTCAGGGAGATTATTCCTTTTATCTTTGATTTTGTTATTTTGCTTGTGACAGCCTCATCCAATGTTGTGTGAAGACTATTGTTTACATGGGGTCAAAAAGCAACTGTGCAAATTCATGGAAGACTAAATCTCTTGAGGGCTATTAAATTTAAATTCCTTGCTTCTTACTAGGAAGTCCTTGAACTGCAGTTTTCTGGAGAATGGGAGAGTATTCTTCAGAAATATCAGTAGAAGATTGTCCTGTTCTGACTTGGGCATCTTCTATGGTCTTTGTTAGAGACGGAATACTGGATTAAATGAAAGTTGTGGGGGTTGGTTTTTTTGTGGTGTGGTTTTTTTTTGTTTGGTTTTGTGTGTGTGTGGGGGGGTGTTTTTGTGGGGTGTGTGGTGGTGGTTTTTTTTTTTTTGAGAAGCAGTGGCTGCTCCCTTTTTTCAATGAAAATACAAGCTTTTCCAAGAATGAAAAACATTAATAAAAAGAAGCTTTGAGAATATTTCTCTTTGATTTTTTTTTGTCACCTTTAGATATGCCAGCTAATTATTTTTAAATAAGAAAATGAAAAACAGCCTCATGGTTTTTGTGTTTATATTGTACTAACTTCAATATGTCATCTGATGAGAACTGTTCTAGGTGAAGTATATACATTTTTAGTAGCAGCACCATTCCCTGTGGGGGGAACCCTCCTTTTCTGCATCAGATTTGAATGTAGCTGAGAAATAATTTAATTTGGCTGACATGATCTTAGTTTTGTAGTGCAAAATCAATTGTTATGTGAATGCTCCATAATCCATTTTTTCCCCTCAAATGAACATGTCCTTGCAATGGATCTTTAGCAAGTATCTGGGTATGCGCTGCAGATTCACTGTTGCTACACATGCAGTTTTCCTATGGCAACTCATTATTTGAAGAACACTATTCTGCAAAAGGCCTAAAATCAACTTCTCTGAAGTTGAAGTTATTTACCGTTTTGTTTACACACACATGCACTGCCAGCTTACTAACTTTCAGAAGTTCTCTCTTTTTGATTTTCATCTAATAATCAGACTGATGGTCTGCTGTTTTTTTTAGTTGATTAGGTGCTTCAGAATTATACTTTATCAGGTCTTGGTTGATAGTGTAAGATAAGAATATATTTCTTTAAAAATATAGTGATTTCACTTTTGAATGGAAATAAAGGAAATCATAACATGAAGTGTAGTTCTGATCTTGGAGGAATTGAGCTATGATTTCCTCCTTAGTGCAAACTCTACACCTACTTCTGTTATGTTTTTTTTCCCTATATCCTTCTTTTCCTTTCTCCCTTTCCTTTGCTATCATTTTTAGCTGCTCTGAAATTGTTTGCAGCACTGAAGTGTCCAGTATAGCTGTGTTTATACCAGAAAAATCTGAATATATCTTTTATTGCTGCTTTTCTTGTGTGTGATTATTTTACTCAAGTTCTATGTGCTGTGAATACGGAGTTCCTATTGTGATCCTTACAAGTTAACCCAGTGTTTTTCAGTGTTGCTATTACATTGCTGCTTCCTGGCCAATTTTGGCTGAGCAATGATGCAGACAGCCTAAGGTACTCAAGATGTCAAAATATCTGCAGAAAGAAAAAAGTTAAAGATATTGTACCTAAATACCTTTTTTATTGCCTGTCCTGTCAACAACATTATTTATGAATTTATTATTTCATTATTATTTTTAGTGTAAAACTGAAGCTAGCAGGACTTCTAGTATAACATTGAAGTCTTGCCTTGACATCAATTCTTTGTGCTGGGCACTATTACACATAGGGTAAACCAGTCCCAATTGGATTTTATAGTCTAAATCAGGGTCTTTAAATCAGGGTCTTGGTTCCCTGGAAATTAATGGTCTTCTGAGAAGTGAGCTGAGAATTTGAATGTTTAAATTTGTTATGCAAAGGTCTCATAATCACAGGAAATTTTTAGAGAATCTGCAAGTTGATAAAGATTGAAATGACTAATACAAGAAGATATGAAGAAATAAAAGGTAGATTGGTTTTGCAGGGCAGATAAGCAGAGAGATAAAAAGATGTATCACATGGGTAGTATAAAACAGGTTGAGTTACTTGTTCTGTTCAATTATTGCTGTAGAGAGATGATATTGTGGTTAGTAGTTTTGCAAGTATACTTTTTTAACCTTAGGATATTGAATTTTTACTCTGTTTTTTGTTGAGGATGATTGGAGACTTACATGTTGTGAGTTCTTAGATTTTTTTTTTCTTTTTTAAATTGTGCAGGACTATTACTGGTATAAAGGTCTTTAATCTTGTTGCTTGTTTTGTTGTTAGGGTGGTTTTTTTCTTCAAAAATTAAAAACTTTAAGCCTGTATCAGAATAAGATTTAATTTCTCTGACTTTCTTACCATCACCCTAATAATTTTCCACCTCCCCCCCCCCGAAGGTTGGAAAGATAAATTTTTTAGTGTTAAACAAAAGCAAATCCTCAAGCCTGTTTGTAGAAGAGAAATAAATGGTGCTTGGTTGTTTATTTAGAAAACTTTAATCCATGAGTATTTTAACATATATCTGTATTATGAAAAGTTTACATAGGTTATAAATGGAAGATTTTATAGACAGAAAACCAGTTTTAATTGTCAGACTTCATAGTTGGTTTTATATGTTTGTCTTTAATTTGTTGTAATGCTGTTTCTGCAATCATTATAAATGTAATCTCTGTTTATGTCATCTGGTGAGCAATGTTTTGTTTTGTCTTTATAGAGTACAAGAATGTATTTATATTGGAAGTTAGGCAATTGGCATTCTCAGTTCAGCTGATTAGCATTTTGTATGCTAAATAGATAATAAAGGAATACAAATATATTGAGGAAAATTCAGTTTCATTTAGGACTCTAATTGTGAAACTCAACAATTCATCCTCTTAAATCGATATAAAATGTCTAGATAGATTTGAATTATAGAATTTAACTATCTGAAATGGGTCAGTTTCTCTTTTGGGGAAAAACTATTCAGAAAATAAAAAAAATTATAATACTCTACATCTTTGCCTCTTTCAGATAGCCTCATGGTTTGCTCTGCCTACAGCTGAAGTTATTGCTACTTGCGGTCTTGTTCTTAGTTTGCTGTGCTTCACAGGAGAGGTAACTAGTTTAAAATCAATATATTTTCTGTAATTCCTCAAATCTTGTAAATGTGCTTGTAATGATAGACTTAATGCTTGCTTTTTCTGCTGAGAAATTTCTGAAAGCAAAATAGTTTAATCACTGTACCTTGGCACTGCCTGTGAGTGGGTATAATACTATCTTATACAGTGTAGTCTAATGAAAAATTAGTGTGGGGTGTTTAGATAATATGAATGGAAAATACCTGTCTATATTTGCTGTCTTTTAAAAGCGTTTTTCCTCCTTTTAAAATGTTCTCAGATTTTCATGGATCTCAATAGTACTAGCACTATTGTTTTGCGAGTCTTGACCCAAGCTACTAGTCAAGGTACTGCAGTGTTGAAACCAGCTGAGGAACAACTGAAGCAGTGGGAGACACAGCCAGGCTTTTATTCAGTCTTGTTGGTAAGATACAGTGGAAAAGTGCTATTGGGTAAATTTTGAGTAATTTTGAATGTGACTTTCTAGAATACTGTTGAACTATGACCTCTGGCTGAGAGAAGCTTTGAGCTTGTATATACCAAGGCAGTAACCACCTTTTCTTTATTGTGGAGGTGATGCATTCTGACACTTTTTGTAAAATAAAAGTTTCCCTGTGCTTTTCATTGTACTAAGTTTGATACACAGCTGGGATTGCTTTCCTTCTTGTCAGCAGAGAGAGATTCCCAGGGAGATTATCTGACTGGGCTGGTAGTAAGGTTCCTGAAATTGAAAAGGTTGAATACTTCTAAAGGTACTACTACTGTTGGTGAAATAGATGCATTAATATGGTGCAAGGTGATGAAAACATAGTCAAAGAAGGAGACCCAATGATTTCAGAGAAGACAGTCAGAAGTGTTATGCTGTGATTCCTGTGTGTATGTGTTTATAATATAATAGTCTTAAAAAACATTTAGATAAAACTGCTTTTCCCACAAACATCCATCTTAAGTGCACAGGATGAATGACTCAGAGTTGTGGAGTGACATGTTCTGTTCTCTGTAGGCCCTTGGTTGGATTTGTTTGAAAAGTTGAAGGCGAGTTGGGGATTTAGGGAAAGGGAAAAAAAAAAAACAATCTGACTTTCAAGCTGTCTAATTGTTTTACCCACTGCCTTTGTCATAGTGTTTCTGTGGTGGTAAACAATCTTGATAAAAACCATCAGAAATAGCCACTGACTGGGCATTCTTTATGTTCTGGATGTTTGCTGTGAGACCTTACAGCTCAGGCTGTAGACAAGTTGAGCACTCACAGCTGTAACTGAAGTTGATGGGAGTTAGTTTTAAATTTAAGGGCTAAAAAATGCAGGGCTTAAAAGGATCAAATTATGTTAGTTCTATTAATGTGGTTAAGTAGACCTGTTCAGGGACACATCAGCCTTTCTTCAAGTGTGAAATATAAACAGTAATCTTCTAAACTAAATAGAAGTAGAGAATCTCTGCTTCTTTGTTTAACTTGATTATGACAGGCGGACTGCCTGGGAGAGCAAATAGTTGGCACCTTCTTGGTGGAGCAGAAAAGGGTGGGGGGAAGCAGATTGTGGTGGGTTGACCCTGGCTAGATGTCAGGTGCCCACCAAGCTGCTCTATCACTTCCCCTCCTCAGTTGGACAGGGGAGAGAAAATATAATGAAAGGCTCGTGGGTCGAGATAAGGACAGGGAGAGATCACTCACCAATTACCGTCACGGGCAAAACAGACTTGACTCGGGGAAATTAATTTATTGCCAATCAAATCAGAGTAGCTGGCTGGCATTGGCTCTATCCGACATGGGGGGAACTTCTAGCATCTTCTCACAGAAGCTACCCCTGTAGCCCCCCCCGCTACCAAAACCTTGCCATGCAAACCCAATACACAGATTATTATAAATGGAGAGTTGGTAAGACAGTTAATCCCTATGGGATAGGGAAAGTAATATAATTACTTACTGTCAGATACATTTGCCTCTCCTGGGATGATCAGGACAGAGAAAACTATAATGCACCACGAAACATGCATCTTTGAATCTACAGTTTTTAATATCTAGTGGAGTTATTAACGTTAGTTTCTGTGCTTCTCTTTTGAAGGTGTTATTTACCTCTCTTTTGAAGAACAGAGCTGAAAAGTCAGAGATAGAATGGTTGTTTTTTAAAAGCAACCTCTGTCTATTACCAGTTGTATCAGTTTGTTTATTGTTTAGCTTCATACCCGTAATTTCTACAACAGCATTAGTGTGTTATATGAACTTCCCAAAGAGTATTTCATATATGGATACAGAACATAGAGAGAGGTTTCACTGACTCTTGTGTAGATACCTTGGTGTACTGGCTTTCCGTGGCAAGGTTTTGGTAGTGGGGGGGCTGCAGGGGTGGCTTCTGTGAGAAGCTGCTAGCAGCTTCCCCTATGTCCGATTAGAGCCAATGATGCCATCTGGCTCCAAAATGGACCTGCCGCTGGGCAAGGCCGAGCCAATCAGCAACAGTGGTAGTGCCTCTGGGATAACATATTTAAGAAGGGAGAAAAAACTGCTGTGCAACAGCAGCTGGAAGAGAGGAGTGAGAATGTGAGAGAAACAACTCTGCAGACACCAAGGTCAGAGAAGAAGGAGGGGGAGGAGGTGCTCCAGGCACCGGAGCAGAGATTCCCCTGCAGACCATGGTGAAGACCATGATGAAGCAGGCTGTCCCCCTGCAGCCCATGGAGGTCCACAGTGGAGCAGATATCCACCTTTAGCCTGTGGAGGACCCCATGCCAGAGCAGGTGGATGCGCCTGAAGGAGGCTGTGACCCCGTGGAGAGCCCGTGCTGGAGCAGGCTCCTGGCAGGACTTGTGACCCTGTGGAGGACCCACGCTGGAGCAGTCTGTTCCTGAAGGATTGTACCCCGTGGACAGGACCCATGCTGGAGCAGTTCATGGAGAACTGTCTCCCATGGGAGGGACCCCACATTGGAGCAGGGGAAGAGCGTGAGGAGGAAGGAGTGGCAGAGACAACATGTGATGAACTGACCACAACCCCCGTTCCCCATCTCCCTGTGCTGCTTGGGGGGAGGAGGTAGAGAATTCGGGAGTGAAGTTGAGCCTGGGAAGAAGGGAGGGGTGGGGGGAAGGTGTTTTAAGATTTAGTTTTTATTTCTCATTATCCTACTCTGGTATTAATTGGTAATAAATTAAATTATTTTTTTCTCAAGTCAAGTCTGTTTTGCCCGTGACGGTAATTGCTGAATGATCTCTCCCTGTCCTTATCTCCTCCCAAAAGCCTTTTGTTATATTTTCTCTCCCCTGTGCAGCTTATGAGGGGGAGTGATATAGCAGCTTGGTGGGCACCTGACATCTAGCCAGGGTCAACCCACCACGCTTGGCCTTTTTCTGCATTTTTTTTATCCTTGCCCAGTCTAGTTTTACAGTATTTTGATCTGAGGAAGCTTTGCTTCTGATGAATATTTTAGCAAGGAAGGGAATTGTAATTTGAAGGCTCAATGGGAGTTTCAGAACAAGTAGTTTTCTTTTTCCATGTTTCACTTGTTTTGCAATGCTTTGCATGGATGTCAGGCTGAAGCAGTGTGACGATATTTTCCTCTTTGTATTGTAAAATGCTTAAGTTGCATTTGGGAAAGGTCAAATCTTTCAAAGATTCAATCCCTTTTCCTAAATGAGCTTTGGGACAGGAAGATGTATTACATAAAGATCCTTTTCATGTTGTGTGGTGTTTATTTGTGGACTACAACCTTTTTGATGTTTTTCTAAAGGTTGCTAGTTTTGAGTTGATAGCTTTGTTGGCATATAAGTCATCGTTTACTTTGTAGTGATTTGAGTTTGTGAGGGTTTTTTGTGTTGGGCATTATATCTAAAAAGCTGCTGTTTTTCTAGAAATAGAGTTTGAGAGAAGGTTAAGCTTTGAATTTATAGTGGAAATGCTTGATGAAGTCCCAGGTTTCTATAGTGTTGAGTTCTTTGAAGGCTTTATTTATAGCTTCTTCAAACATGGCACCCAAAAGTAGCAGATGCTCTTGACCTGAATCCCTGTGTTTTCATGTCCCTTCTTAGTGGGCTTCTAAAATCAACTGATACAAGTGGTGCACTTTTTTTCTACAGTGCACTGTAGAATAAGACTGCTGAGCTCACGCCTATTTGCTCCTTAAAAGAGGGAGTAATGTCTCACCTCCCTTGAGAAGGATCCATCTGATGCAGTCATCTTCCATGTGGAAAACAGGAGGAGAGCTGCTGTCCAGAGTAGTACCTGTATTAAGATTTAATAGCCTACCATTTATTTTAGCTTTTCCTGATTGGTTAATTTTACAATGGTACTATATAAAATAACCCTTCTGTGTGTGTGTGTATATATATACACATATATGTACATGAAAGTGTGTATAGATAGATACAGATATATGCATAGATATCTTTTTAGTAGTAGAAACTAATTTTCAAGAATAAGCATAGACAAGTTTGAGAATTGCCGTCCTGCCAGATCACTGTTTTGCAGTCAATGTTGGTAGTCAGGACAGTTCTTGGCACATGTCAAATTAATGAAGAAACCTCCTGAAAGATCTCAGAAGTCTGTGGCACTGCACAATAAAGAATAACTTCTTACTCTAGTCAGAATCCAGCTATATCATTAAAGAGTGTAATAACTGGCTGATGCTAGTAATTATTACCTTTTTATTTATTCCCTGCTCAGCCAGACGAGATTAGAAATACATTTGCCCTTTATGTTGGTTTTATTTTTTACAAATCAAGTATTAGGGCTAGTGATAAGCATTTTTGTAATCTCTTAAAATTAATGTTTAACACATAGTTTCACTTGTCTGTCAAATGCTAATACATTTTTTTTATATACACCTGTACATAGAAGTGCATGTATTTATACATATGCCAGTACATGTGTTGATACAACTTTTATCCTGTCTGTGGCATGTTGAGCAGTTTTTACCTTAATCTTTTTTGTTAACAGAATATCTTTACAAATCATACCCTGGATGTGAATGTAAGATGGTTAGCTGTGCTGTACTTTAAAAATGGAATTGATCGCTACTGGAGACAGGTTGTACCACAGTAAGTTCTAATTTTCTTCCACTTAACAAAACCTACCGTAGAAGGTTACACTTGCCAAACTGGAAAACAGCAAATTCCTTGGTTGATAGAAGTTACTTTAGAATTTATGGTGAAATTGATAAAACATTTCAACATTAGGACTCATTAATGAACCAGTCTGTTTTCATAGTACTTCTTACAACTCTGTTCGTGTTTTACTTTTAAAAACTGAGTTAGAAGTCTTTTTCATAGATATCAGATTTTGGAGTGACATCATAAGCTTGATAAAGTTAACGCCTGGACTTTCTGATAGTGGAAAGGTAGGAAATCTCTTGGAGAGATTATTAAGGAGACATTCCATTTAAGTTGATTTAGAATTTGTATTGAATATATATATGTGAGAGGCAGTAGCTATCACAATAGGAAGTTCTGATCTTCTTTTTCTTTTTTTGTGTTGTTCTGATATGTGGGTTCTGATAATGCATGACAAAGTTCTCCAAAGAAGCTAAAAATCTAGCCAGTATTCTTGAGCACCAAATAATTTACTTATAAGTTACAAACAGTGCCATTATAATTTGTGATACCTACAGAACTATATACTTCTCAGCATTCTGTGTGAAGTTTGGGGGTTTTTTTCTTTAAAAAGTAGGTGTAATTTCAAAAAGGATTTCAGTTTTCCTTCACTGTTGTCAGGAACTAAGACAGACCTAGAATCTAGCTAGTCTAGGCCTAGACTAGCATCTCTTAGATTCTAGTAATATAAATAGGTGGGACATCATTGTCAGGTTGTGTAGGGCAAAAATTGGAATTTCAGGTCCAGTTTTTATGGATCATGACTCTAAGCTAGTTCAGAAGGTATGGTATGGTTTTCATTGTGGTGTTTGTTTGAGATAGCTTAATGTATTATATTATAAGCTTTTACAAAGATCTGCAGAATTTATGTGGCAAAAAGAGGGAAAAGTGATGAAATTCTGCATCTACAGGACACTTCCAATACTGTAGTACTTCTTCAAAAATTCCAGTGCTTCACTTAATAACGTATATGTGGATTAGTATACAATTGCAAAATATCTGCAAGCATTCAGACTCTCTTTTGCAAAAGTAAAATACCATCTTGTGCATGGAAGATGGCATATATCTTTGACGTTTCTGGTTGAAGTGATGATGAGATAATGCTGTTTACGTTACTGGTACTTAGCAAGCATTAGTTGAAGCAATTAAAATATATTGTTCCAATTTGTTAATTTTTTTATATAGATATTAGTAGCACTTCCGGTGGAAAAAATCCATAGTTTATTTCCTGCAGAAGTAATGACTACAATTTTATTGTTTGAACCAAGGTAAAAATTGAATAACAGTCTTTCAATGTACTTTTCCTGTTGCAAATTTAATGTGATAAAAAAAAAATAAAATAAAAAAACATTGGCTACTATTAAAGATTCCATGGGGTAAATCTATATCAAATTTCCACAAGTCCAATTTTTCCTCATTTCTAATTTTTCTAGCACAAATTTAATGCAATTGAAATACGAAATACATTTAAAACATCACTGGCTGCTGTTAGATTCCATGGGGTAAATCTGTATTAAATTTCCACTCTATGTCCAATTTTTTCCTCCCCATTTCTAATTTTCCTTCTAAATTTCTCATATGTGACATCTTGTCAATATTTTGCACTCACCCAGATCACTTTTCTTGTAGTAGAATATGTTGAGGGCGTTTTGAGAAATGCTGCTTTTAAGCTGTAATTTCTCAGTCAGTTGTTTTGTGAATCAATTGTGTTTTGGATACCATGATTTTTTTTTTGAAGGTTACATTGTACAGGCTGTATTTTTGTTGTCATCGCAAAATTCTTGTCTTTCATTTCATCTCATCTCTCACATCAGCAGCTGTCCCACGTCCATCCATGGTAGTACCTCAAAGCTTGTTCTGATCTACCCAGCCTGTTTGGTAGTGCAGATGTTGGATTTGGAGGTGACTGGTTTCTGCTGCCTCTTGAAGGAAAGGACTGATTTTATAACTGTGTTTTTTCTCAGTGGTATGCACACTCGGGTCTATCTGCTTTACTCAGCTATTAATTTTCACAAAATTAATGAAAAATCATACCATTGACATTTCTGCTCTTTGCCAAATTTAGTTGAAATTTGACAGGTAGTTTGAAAAAATTATGAGAATTGGAGGAGGATTCTTGCAGACAGATGTTCATATAGCCTTGCAGGCATTCATATAGCCTTAATTCTTTAGTAAATAAGAGATAAAGATGGTTTCTTTTAGAAATATTTTTCTTGAATACTTATGCACTTGTGGAGAACTTTCAATCTCCAAGAACTTTCCCAATAAGTTAAATGCCTCTGTTGTACAAGTGTGCTGAAGTTAATTTCAATTGAACCAAGCAGGGCTAGCTTTACCCTTCTTCTGCTGAGCATTTGTGGTTTCTCAGCTGCTGATACTACTACAAAGCAGGAAAATGAGATAATGAATTCTTTGGAGAGTACAGTAGTTGAGTGTTTCATCTTCTAAAATACATAGCTACAGAACAGTGAATAGAAACAACTCTCTTTTTTCTTTTTTTTTTTTTTTTCCTTGAGAAAGTGATCCTTGTGAAATATTTTTGCTTTTTGCACATGTTCACCAATGTTGTCTGTCCAATTCATGCTACTTGTTCTCTACCTGTCTTGGACTTAAAGCAGCATTTTCCAGTGAGAGTGATTTTTAGAGATGGGCCTATGAACTTTCTCTCTCCTGTTTTCTCAGGCAGCTTGGCAGCTTTCCAGATTGCTGTGGAGAAGAGTCTAGGGTTGTCATAGCCTCTTTTCGGGCACGGTTTGGCCCTTTTTTTTAATTTTATTTTTTATTTATTATCAGCCTCCTCAAATTATCAGCCTCCTCAAAAGGTGGTCTCACTTGATGATTTTGCACGTGTTTTTGGTTTATTCAGAAATGACTTCTCTTGAATTTGAGTGCTATTGAGTTCCTTTTCCTGAACATGTTTTTGATTTTATAGAGAATTACTGTTAATTCCTGTCTTTTGTGAACTTTGTTCTTTGATTTGATTACTGTGTTAGCAACTTTAATAATACTTCTCAAGTACATGTGTGTATTTGGTATGTCTGTTTATAACTATACATAAGTCTTCAGATTTGGATTTCTGGTTTATAAAATAGTAGATTTAAAAAAAAAAAAAAAAAAAAAAGCTCCCAAAGAACTTTTTAAACCTTTGAATATGTTTCCCCATACCACAAACACAGAAAAAGATCAGAAACTTTGAAATTGCAAATTGTGAAAAACTACAACATAAAGACTTTGAAGTTCTTCTAGAGAAGAACTTGTTTTAATTTTGTATTTAGTGTAATTCAGTGCTGAAGAGAAATAACTTATTGAATGATATGCATTCTTCCTAACTTTTGGTCTGGCTATAACTTCTGTATGGAGTTGTGGGCCTTGGAATGTATTAAAGGAGGGGTAAAGATACTGTTTGTGGCTATGTATGAATTCTGGAGTGGGTAAGCGTGGTGTGTAGCTGAGGATTTGGCGTCCAGCAGATGTCACTGTCGTATTGTCTAAATAGTAAATTCCTCCATTCTCTGGTGAATGGTTAGAGATTCTTCAATACATGTCACATAAACGCAGTATACCACTTGCATCCTCATTAATGTCTTAATTTTTTTTCATCATTCTTTGCTAACTTTGCTTATCATAAGCTTCTGTATTTGAGGAGTTCATCCTTGTGAATTTGTTTTCTTTTTCTTCCTTTGTTTTGTTGGTAATGTCAAAAGCTTATTTAGAACATTTTTATTTATAGTAAGTAATGAATTGAATGTTTGCTGCTCTCGGAATATGTATATCATATGATTGAGGGGAAAATATAATTAAGGGAAGGGTCCTCATGAGCTCACAATGTAAATGAAATAATATAGTTGAACAGTTTTGGTTGTTTTTTTTTTTTCTTTACAAACCAGGTTTTTAGGTGCTTTCTGTTATCTCTGAAAGTGAGTTGTTGTACAAGCTACATTTAATTGATATTAGATTTTTTAATAGTAGCTTGCAAGTTTTAGAAACGATTCAGAGTATGCTTGTATGTCTGGAAATTATATACTGCATTTGTGTATTTAAAAAAGCCAGGCATCACAGAAATTTATTTTCTTAAAATGTCATCTAGTGGTTTCAGATTAATAACTGAAATAGTTCCCTGCAGAAAAACTTTTACTATTGCAGAAATTTTTATAAACTTTACCCAAAATGTTTTTAGGCATAATTTAGTTTCATATAAAAATATCTTGGAGCCTGAATCTTGGTAAAAAGTCATTAAGATTTGGTTCCTGAATGCTATAAATTACCTTTGAAAATAAGACTTAGTATGCAGTTCTGAGTCACCAATGAAACAATAAATCGGCCCCCTTGTGTACTGTACTTAGAATGTTACGTCTTTGATTTAGGATATAGTGAGAATTTGTGTTACATAGAGGGGAAAAAAAAGTAAAAACTAGGAAATTGTTACAAATGTTTGATCTTAGGATAAATCCTACCTCTGTTTTTTATTATTTTGAGATGAATATTTAGTATTTGTCTAGATTAGTGTAAAAGCTGTGTTATAGGGAACTTTAGGCATTATTTTAAATCTTGCTATATAAAACTAGTAGGTCAGTGTCTGTGACTGGCAGTGGAGATCAGACAACAGGAAGTGGTCGTGTTAGTGTGTTGATTCTTAATTCCCAGCTACTAGACTTCATTTGAGATGTGATGATTGCATGCATGCTTCTAAATCATTGCAATGTTAGGTGAAACAGTTTCATCTAAACAACCTTGAGTGATAATTTAAGTCTTTCTAGGTGCTATCAGTAAATGAAAGTGTTTGGGGTTTTTTCCTGATTGTATAATCTGTAAATACCAACAAAGCATTTTTAAAAGCAGATTGTTATGTTTCCTGCCCAGAACTTTAAAGAAAATTACATGGGTCATATAAAGTCTGAAGTAGTACAGGAGTGATATGATACTGTAACTTGTAGTCTTAAACTGATAGAGGTCATTTAAAAGGAAATATAAAGATAGTGTAAAGCTTTACTTGAATGAAAATTAACCTTTATGGCTTAGAACTTATCCTTCTTATTACTTTTCCTTGCATTTTTTTGAAGATTGTATCAATACATTTTTCACTCAAAGGTATAATTTTCAAAGGGTCTGGATTTTTAAATGTAGCTATATGACTTCCTTGTTAGTAAGTAGAAAAGGATTATTTCTTTTGCAAAAAGAGCTATCGTCTTATACTGGGCACCTTTTTGTCATTATCCATTAGTATATATGAGCAAAGGCATGCTCGAGTCAGCAATTGTCATGGTAATAACTGTATAATAAATGCCTAATAACAATAAGTTTATAATTTGTATAGTTTTCCCTTATTTTAATAATTTAGCTGTGTACCTTACCCTATCTGTGAACTATTTTCTTTTGCCATTTGTGTTTACAAAGGTCGCATCAAAACCTGATGTTAAAAGGCCTCATATTTGTCTGTTTCACTGTTCCCTCTCTTTTCAAATATCTTTGAGATAGCGGAAAAACAAGGGGTGTTCTCTTGATAGTTTATCAAACTGAAATACATTAGTTTGAAGAAAATGGTGTGTGAAAGTAAACTTCATCCAGTCAAACACAGATGGAAATGATCATTTAACTTCTGTGTCTAGTAGTAGTTGCAAAATAATTCTAAATATGAAATAAGAGTTGGGCTTTATTGAAAATGAAATGATATTCTAATAAATATATCCTGACAGTGCTCTTTCTGAAGAAGAAAAAACTACATTACATGCTGGACTTATCACCAACTTTAATGAGCCAGTGAATCAGGTTAGTGATGAATGATTAATTATTACTCTCCTAGCAAATGCTTGCATTGGTATATAATTTGGTTTCTCTCTTTACAAAGTGTTTAATAATAACAATAACGTTGACAAGTTGCAATTTACATTTTACCTTTCAAACAGATCTTTATGTTGAAGTGAGATCCTGTCTTGCAATCCTTTTCCATAGATCATAATTCAACATGTTTTGTCTCTTTGGTTTGTTTTTCGTTGCAGTGGCAGTTTATGTTGTCCCTTGCTGTTATGCAACCATTTGGTGAAATGTTTCAGGGAATGGATGTGGCTCAAAAATAACCTCTCCCCTCCCCTGAGTGATTTTCTTTTCAGCTGTATCTGTTCTCTGAGCTGACTCCTAGTATAGCCATACAAGGAAGTGTGGTGGTGGGTGGTAGTGGTGTAGCAGGAATGAGCTGTTGAGAATGCTGCTGCATAAACCCACCTGTGTGGTGGGTTGATCTTGGCTGGATGACAGGTGCCCACCAAGCCGCTCTATCACTCCCCATACTCAGCTGGACAGGGGAGGAAAATATGATGAAAGGTTCGTGGGTAAGATAAGGATAGGGAGATCACTCAGCAATTACCGTCATGGGCAAAACAGACTTGACTCAGGGAAATTAGTTGAATTTATTGCCAATCAAAATCAGAGTAGGATAATGAGAAATAAAAAACAAATCTTCAAACACCTTCCCCCCACCCCTCCCTTCTTCCCAGGCTCAACTTCACTCCTGATTTCTCTATCTCCTCCCCCTGAGCGGCGCAAGGGGACAGGGAACTGGGATTGCGGTCAGTTCATCACATGTTGTCTGTGCTGCTCCTTCCTCCTCACACTCTTCCCCTGCTCCAGCATGGGGTCCCTCCCACAGGAGACAGTTCTCCATTAACTTCTCCAATGTGGGTCCTTCCCACGGGCTGCAGTCCTCCACAAACTGCTCCAGCGTTGGCCCTTTCCACGGGGTGCAGTCCTTCAGGAACAGACTGCTCCAGCATGGGTCCCCCACGGGGTCACAAGTCCTGCCAGCAAACCTGCTCCAGCATGGGCTCCTCTCTCTACAGAGGGTCACAGGTCCTGCCAGGAGCCTGCTCCAATGCAGGCTCTCCATGGGGTCACAGCCTCCTTCGGGTGCATCCACCTGCTCTGGCGTGGGGTCCTCCATGGGCTGCAGGTGGATCTCTGCTCCACTGTGGACCTCCATGGGCTGCAGGGGGACAGCCTGCCTCACCATGGTCTTCACCATGGGCTGCAGGGGAATCTGTGCTCTGGCACCTGGAGCACCTCCTCCCCCTCCTTCTTCACTGACCTTGGTGTCTGCAGAGTTGTTTCTCTCACATATTCTCACTCCTCTCTTCCAGCTGCTGTTATGCAGCAGTTCTTTCCCCTTTCTTAAATATGTTATCCCAGAGGCACTACCACTGTCACTGATTGGCTCGGCCTTGGCCAGCGGCAGGTCCGTCTTGGAGCCGGCTGGCATTGGCTCTATCAGTCACGGAGGAAGCTTCTGGCATCTTCTCACAGAAGCCACCTCTGTAGCCCCCCTGCTACCAAAACCTTGCCACGCAAACCCAATATAGCCATGTATCCTGCACTTTGTTTGCTAACATGCTTTGTTGGTGAGGTTCTTTGAGCACTGACAGCTGGCAACTGCAGAAAGGTATTTCAGTCCACCTCCCCTTCTTTCTTCCCTATTCCCCAATTCATGTTGTGGTATCTTGATGTTTCCTTTAAGAGGCACCTTTCATTTAGTCCCCAGTCTGCTTGATATGCCTGAAGCTTGATATTTGTTGTTCCTGATAAGTGTTCTTTTCCAGTTGCAGATACTTCATAACACAGTTGCCATCTGCTTGTGCTTTTTGCATCATTGAAGGTAGAAAAATTATGACCCTTGTATATATAAAAAGAAAAAAATAACTCAGAAATGTAAGAATTACACATAGTATTGTGATGTGATGATTTGAGATGACTTCTAGGGAGGGAGAGAAGAAAAACAGAACATACCATATGTTGGGAGCATAATTTCCATTCTTTATGAAGGTATTTACCATATAGAGAGAACAGAGAGGAACAAAGTACTCCTTGAAATATGACAACAGACTTCCCCCCCCCTTAAAATCCAGTCCTCAAGTAAAAAGTACTCTTAAAATCCCTGTAGAGGTTGCTTCTTGTATCACATGAAAAAGAGTTTGGTCAGACTTCACGTGAAACAGCTAATGAAGCAGTAAAGGAGGGCATGGTTATTCCCTCTTACGCTCTTAAGTTACTTGGATTCCCTTTCATAGCATCAAAAGGTAATTTCTTCCTTAGGATTGGAGTGTAATGGTTGTTGTAAGGGTATATGTGGAAGGTGAGAGCGTCTGCTTCACTAAGGTTATCCAATCAAGGACCTTTTCAATGTGAACAGTATAAGAATGGGGAAAACAAGAACAACATGAGGTTTTTGGATATTTGATGTGGGGTTATGTGGGACTACACAAAACTTATTGAGGAATGTTTAGAAGGGAGTTGGGGAGGAACAAAGGGGCGGAATAGACAGAAAGAGGTATAAAAAGGGCCAGTCCTGTGTAAAGCATTGCTGGTCAGTACCTGTGTCTGAACAAGCATTGTGCCTGATCACTGCAGTCTCTCCTGTCTTCTGGTAAAATCCCTTAACTATCTTTATGTGTAATCTCACTCTGTTTGGTGTGTGTGCATGCTGCAAGGACTAGGTGTCAGCTACTGGCAAGACTGGTATGAGTGGGATTTGGTGCCAGCTACTGAAGTCAGACGGGTGGGGGGGGTGGTGGTGTAGATGTCCCTGGCCTATAGTGTGAGGATCTGGAGCAATTGAGAGCGTTGGCTTCAGCCACTGGGATGGGACTGCAGCTCACAGGCCAGTGTGCTTGAGGGGAAGGAAGGTCTCTGTCTAAAAGCTCAAACTCGGGTATAGCAGAAATAAGGGCGATATATATGCAGCAGTCTACACATTTTTATTTTTTTTGAAAGTAATAGAAAATATCACTAAGTAAAAAGTGGTTCCCAAATATCTGTTTCTTCATTTATGTGATTTCTAGAACAAATAACTTTAGTGGTCTTTATGTAAAATTTAAGCAAAGTAGCCAGCTTAGCATTTTATGCAAAAATGGATTATATACATAAAACAGAAGAAATATTTTTTTTCTCCACTTTTATTTGCATTCAGCAAACTTGAAAATAGTTTAAGAAAAAACCCCACACAAAACACTAGCAATCCATACTAGGTGTTTTTGATTCAGGTTTTATTTGGCTGTTAGTTTTGCAGTGTACATTTCCTAAATGATCTTTGACTTTATGGTACCTGTGTTTTTGTTTTGCTTTTTTGCAGATAGCAACTCAGATCTCTGTACTGATTGCTAAAGTTGCCAGAGTGGACTGCCCAAGGCAATGGCCAGAACTTATACCCACTCTTCTAGAAATCTGTGAAAGTCCAGGACGATCTTCAACAACACAGAGCATTACTTAGCTTTTATCATGTTACAAAGACCCTGGCATCCAAATGACTTGCTGCAGATAGGAAACTTTTCCATGATGTAAGTATTGCAGTATTGTAGAGCATGCAAACCACTTAGTTTACATGCTTGCCACTGCCCATGGTTAGTTAGCAGTGTATTAAAGGTAGGTATGTTGACCTTAATGTCTGCCTTTGAAACAGAAATGCTCTTGCTTTGGTGGGTATATGTACAATATGAAATAATTGGAAGTCAGAATCGAGGTGAAATGTTTGAGATATTTATTAATTTTGCATGCAACTTGAGTGTTATTTTAATAACTTGTGTTAAGAAGCAGAGCTTCATCTACAGCACAATATATGCGTGACAGTCTTAAGTTATCATGCTGTACAGCAGATCTTATATATGAAATTGCAGTGGTTTCGGAAGAGAGCTCTGGATTCGTAATTCAATATAGTCTTTAAAAAACACTGCTTTTTGGACTTCCATACCACAGTATTTTGGCTTTTATCATCAGTGGGAATGTGTTTATGATTGGGGTTTTTCCAGATCAACTTCTTTCTCCAGGTTAATTAAAAGGTAAGATGTGAATGCAAATGGCAAATCTTGTCTCATGCAGCTTACATTATCCATTATAAGAATCCGTCGATTAGAACACAGATTTACCTTTAGCTGTAGGCTGTTGCATCTCCAATCCAATTTTACAGTTTTTAATTTTACAGTTAGCTGAATTTAGTGAGTTAAACACCTTTTCCAAACGTGTTACATGTGAATTTTCAAAACATTTTATTCCTCCATTTTAAAGAAAAGTTTATAGTGCAGGTAATGATGTATATTTCTGAAGGCTTACCTATTCATATATGTAGAAAATATTTTTCTGTCAGTGAAATGATTAAGGTGAAATTTTAGTCATTAGGAGTCTGAGGAACTGAAAGCTGGCTCCTGTAATAGGACAGGACTGAGATGATATGTTGCTATGAGATGTATGTGTAGGAACAGTTTTGTTTTGTTTTTTTAATATCTCTGCCATATATAGGTATGGATGAATATAATCTCTGTATAGGAAATATTTGTATTAAAATTATGAAATTTATTAGGCTATTATACATGATCTGACTACTTGTACAATACAGGATTTGGTATATTCACAGGTATTTATTCCAGAGAAGTAAAGAAAGAGCAAGTTAATGATTTGTTTTCTAGAGCTCTCCTAAATCAAGATGTTGCTTTTTCAGCCTGGATATGCAGCTGTAAATACTGTTAATGCTCAAAGATATAGCAAAAAAAAAAAAAAAAATCAAAACCCAACCCCAAAGCTCCACCTTCATAAAATAGCCAAATGCATACCATACCAATACAGGGACAGAAAGGAATTTATAGGTCATAAGGTCCAGTATTTGTTGTTAAAGTTGTCATGTCCAAAAGAACCTTTGCTGTATTTCCACCATCTTACCAGGCACAAAAAGAGCTCAGTTACCTTCAGTTATTTCTGTGTTTCTGTCCTGGTTGTGGCTGGAATAGGCTTAATTTTCTTCCTAGTAGCTGGTATAGTGCTGTGTTTTGGATTTTAGTATGAGAATAATATTGATAACACACTGATGTTTTAGTTGTTGCTAAGTAATGCTTACACTAGTCAAGGACTTTTCAGCTTCCCATGCTCTGCCAGGTGCACAAGAAGCTGGGAGGGGACACGGGCAGGACAGCTGAACCAAACTAACCAAAGGGATATTCCATACCATATGACATCATGCTGAACAAATAAACTGGGGGGAGTTGGCCGGGGGGGCGTGGCCACTCCTCAGAAACTGGCTGAGCATCAATCAGCAGGTGATGAGCAATGGCATTGTGCATCACTTGTTTTGTGTATTCCTTTATTATTTTCCCTTCCTTTTCTGTCCTATTAAATTGTCTTTATCTCAACCCACAAGTTACACCTTTTATCCGATTCTCTCCCCCATCCCACTGCGGGGAGGGGGGGGAGTGAGCGAATGGCTGTGTGGTGCTTAGTTGCCAGCTGGGGTTAAACCACAACAGACTTTGGCACTCAACGTGGGGCTCAAAGGGTTGAGGTAACAAGAGATCTGACCAGAGCATGTTAGAACAAAACTGTTATAAGCATTCATTATATTAGTTTAATAGTCACTGGTCGCAATGTTGATTCATTGGCTCTCATAGTTGTTGTGCTTGTTCTCAGACTTGTGTTCCGTAACACCTTACTTGCTGTATATACTGTTAATCAGTATTTGTGCTGTTTATCACCTCTGGGGCCTGGATTAAGGTTATCGTTTTGCTGTACTGTGTAACAATAGCTTATGATATGATAAAATTACTGGTCGAGAGACTAATCTGGTATTTGTACTCAGCATTACAGTCATCTCTGTACTTCGGGAACCATCTCTTGGAAACTATTAATAATTACACTCTTTATCTCTTCTCCTCAGAGAACCAATCTATGGGGGAGACAGGGGGGTATACTTTCCCTTGCTCCTTCACCATCCCTTTCTCCAGGCTAGTTAAAATAGCTCTTGAGAATTTTGAATATCCATGGGATGTTCAAAGCAGCATGTTTCTATTGATATGTCGCCTGAATGCGTGTCAGGCCTTGTTTAAGGTTAAACAATTATTTAAGAATACCACCCAGAGATCTGCCCTGAGGCCGGATAGTTCTGAGTGGCAGGGTGTGTGGGATAGCATGGGCAAGTACCTAGTCACCTCCAGTGTTTTGGAACTTCACCCCTGAACAACTGCAGAATCCTGAAAAACTAGTAGAATATTTGGAAAAAGTATGCTGTCACCCTGGCAATTCCAGAGAGACACAAATCACTGCAATGTGCTGGGGCCTGGCCCATGCCTACCGAGCCCTGTTCAACACTATTCAGAACCCTCAAGGGGAAGAGAAGCTCTCTGGATCTGACGACAAAATGGCAGGCACTGTGGCTACTCCCACCCCTGCAACAGGCACTGCAGCTGAACCAGAGAACCAACCCGTGTCGGTATCAGTTGCCCCTATGCACAAGATGAAATATTGGACGTGAAAGTCAGCTTGTTTAGTAGGGGAAGAAACCCCTACTAAGAAGGGGAAGCAGGAAGAAGTGAACGAGGCACGCTAATCTGAAGCAGGGCCATCACGAGAAGAGGAGGAAGAGGCAGAACTCATAAATGAGGCAGAAAAGAGTTCAGCCATTGTCCAGGCAAGCACATTGTCACCTGGCTGCTCTGATGCTGCGATAATGGGGCCAGTAGCCTGGAATTAGAGGGTAAGGAAGCCAAACAGCTGGGATCCCTTTCTAGGGAAGGGGGCATTGACAAAGTGATTGTAAAAGGGGCACCAGCCCTCAGCCTCTGGAGGTGACTCCTGTCAGCTATGAAGGAAAGATATCCCTTCAAGGAAGATGTTCTATATCGTCCAGGCAAATGGACCACCATGGAGAAAGGTATCCAGTATCTGACGGAATTAGCTGTGCTGGAGGTGACCTGGACAACGAGCAGTTATCCAAAGATCCAGATGAAGTCAAGTGCACACGACCCATGTGGCGGAAGTTGATACGGAGTGTACCATCATCATATGCCAACTCATTGGCAGTAATGACCTGGAAAGACAGAGAGGGACAAACGGTAGATGAATTGGCTGGCCAACTCTGGGAATACGAAGAAAGTCTCTCTTTCTCCCTATGGGCCTGTGTCTCAGCTGTGGAGAAATTGTCCCGGGAGGTCCAGCAACTCAAAGAGGATCCTACTCCCCACCTGTACAGACTAGTATTTCTGCTATTAGGAGTCAGTGTTCCTCTGCTCCAGAGAGAGGATATAGAGGGTACACACCACGGGGCACCCCATGGTTTTACCTGCGTGACCACGGAGAGGACATGAGGAAGTGGGATGGAAAACCTACCTCGACTCTAGAGGCACGGGTACGTGAGTTGCAAGGAAAATCAGTCACACAAGGGGGTTCTTCCAGGAAAAGTGCTGCTCTGGTTTCCAGTGGGCAGTTCCCCAGACAGCGTAGAAGGGCTGATCTTACTCCTGATTTTAACGAAGGAGCTTCTGACTCGTATGTACGAGGAATGGGTAATGAATATTATGACCAGGACTAGACGGGCCCTGCCTCCAGCCAGGTGGAGGAAAGGGACAACCGGGTTTACTGGACTGTGTGGATTCGATGGCCTGGCACATCAGACCCACAGGAGTAGAAGGCTCTTGTAGACACCAGTGCACAGTGTACCCTAATGCCATCAAGCTATGCAGGGGCAGAACCCATCTGTATTTGTGGAGTGACAGGGGGATCCCAACAGCTAACTGTATTGGAGGCTGAAGTGAGCCTAACTGGGAATGAGTGGCAAAAGCACCCCATTGTGACTGGCCCAGAGGCTCCGTGCATCCTTGGCCTAGACTACCTCAGGAGAGGGTATTTCAAGGACCCAAAAGGGTACGGGTGGGCCTTTGTTATAGCTGCCTTGGAGATGGAGGAAATTAAACAGCTGTCTGCCTTGCCTGGTCTCTCAGAGGACCCTTCTGTTGTGGGGTTGCTGAGGGTTGAAGAAAAACAGGTGCCAAGTGCTACCACAACAGTGCACCGGAGGCAATATCGCACCAACCGAGACTCCCTGATTCCCATCCATGAGCTGATTCATCGACTGGAGAGCCAAGGAGTGATCAGTAAGACTCGTTCACCTTTTAACAGTCCTATATGGCCAGTGAGAAAGTCTAATGGAGAGTGGAGACTAACAGTAGACTATCGTGGCCTGAATGAAGTCACGCCGCCCCTGAGTGCTGCTGTGCCGGACATGCTGGAACTGCAATACGAACTGGAGTCAAAGGCAGCCAAATGGTATGCTACAAATGATATTGCTAATGCATTTTTCTCAGTCCCTTTGGCAGCAGAGTGCAGGCCACAGTTTGCTTTCACTTGGAGGGGCGTTCAGTACACTTGGAATCGATTGCCCCAGGGATGGAAACAGAGCCCCACCATTTGCCATGGACTGATCCAGACTGCACTGGAACAGGGTGAAGCTCCAGAACACCTGCAATATATTGATGACATCATTGTGTGGGGCAACACAGCAGAAGAAGTTTTTGAGAAAGGGAAGAAAATAGTCCAGATCCTCCTGAAAACCGGTTTTGCCATAAAACAAAGGAAGGTCAAGGGACCTGCACAGGAGATCCAGTTTTTAGGAATAAAATGGCAAGATGGACGTCGTCAGATCCCAATGGATGTGATCAACAAAATAACAGCCATGTCTCCACCAACTAGCAAAAAGGAAACACAAGCTTTCTTAGGCGTTGTGGGTTTTTGGAGAAGGCATATTCCCAATTACAGTCTGATTGTAAGCCCTCTCTATCAAGTGACCCGGAAGAAGAATGATTTCCAATGGGGCCCTGAGCAACGACAAGCCTTTGAACAAATTAAACGGGAGATAGTTCATGCAGTAGCCCTTGGGCCAGTCCGGGCAGGGCAAGACGTAAAAAATGTGCTCTACGTGGCAGCTGGGGAGAATGGCCCTACCTGGAGCCTCTGGCAGAAAGCACCAGGGGAGACTCGAGGTCGACCCCTTGGGTTTTGGAGTCGGGGATACAGAGGATCCGAGGCCTGGAATACTCCAACTGAAAAAGAGATATTGGCAGCATATGAAGGGGTTCCAGCTGCTTCGGAAGTGGTTGGCGCTGAAGCACAGCTCCTCCTGGCACCCCGACTGCCGGTGCTGGGCTGGATGTTCAAAGGGAGGGTCCCCTCTACACATCATGCAACTGATGCTACGTGGAGTAAGTGGGTTGCACTGATCACACAACGGGCTCGGATAGGAAACCCCAATCGCCCAGGAATCTTGGAAGTAATTATGGACTGGCCAGAAGGCAAAGATTTCGGAATATCCCCAGAGGAGGAGGTGACGCGTGCTGAGGCGGCCCCACTGTACAATAAACTACCAGAAAATGAGAAGCAATATGCCCTGTTCACTGATGGGTCCTGTCGTATTGTAGGAAAGCATCAGAGGTGGAAGGCTGCTGTATGGAGTCCCATATGACAAGTTGTAGAAACCGCTGAAGAAGGTGAATTGAGCCAATTTGCAGAAGTAAAGGCCATCCAGCTGGCTTTAGACCTTGCTGAATGAGAAAAGTGGCCAGTGCTCTGTCTCTATACTGACTCATGCATGGTGGCAAATGCCCTGTGGGGGTGCTTGCAGGAATGGAAGCAGAACAGTTGGCAGCACAGAGGCAAACCCATCTGGGCTGCAGCATTGTGGCAAGATATTGCTGCCCAGGTAGAGAACCTGGTTGTAAAAGTACATCACATAGATGCTCACATACCCAAGAGTCAGGCCACTGAGGAACATCAAAACAAGCAGCAGGTGGATCAGGCTGCTAAGATTGAAGTGGCTCAGGTGGACCTGGACTGGCAACATAAGGGTGAATTATCTATAGCTTGGTGGGCCCATGACCCCTGAGGCCATCAAGGAAGAGATGCAACATATAGATGGGCTCGTGATCGAGGGGTGGACTTGACCATGGACACTATTGCACAGGTTATCCATGAATGTGAAACATGCGCTGCAATCAAGCAAGCCAAGTGGTTAAAGCCTCTGTGGTATGGAGGGTGATGGCTGAAATATAACTATGGGGAGGCCTGGCAGATCGATTATATCACACTCCCACAAACCCGCCAAGGCAAGCGCCATGTGCTTACAGTGGTGGAAGCAACCACCGGATGACTGGAAACATATCCTGTGCCCCATGCCACTGCCTGTAACACTATCCTGGGCCTTGAAAAGCAAGTCCTATGGTGACATGGCACCCCAGAAAGAATTGAGTCAGACAACAGGACTCATTTCCAAAACAACCTCATAGACACGTGGGCCAAAGAGCATGTCATTGAGTGGGTATATCACATCCCCTATCATGCACCAGCCTCTGGGAAAATGGAACGATACAATGGGCTGTTAAAGGCTACCCTGTGAGCAATGGGTGCTGGGACATTCAAACATTGGGATGCACATTTAGCAAAGGCCACCTGGTTAGTCAACTCTAGGGCATCTGCGAATCGAGCTGGCCCTGCCCACTCAAAACTTTTACATACTGTAGAAGGGGATAAAGTCCCTGTAGTGCCCATAAAAAAACCTATGCTGGGGAAGACAGTCTGGGTTATTCCTGCCTCGGGCAAAGGCAAGCCCATTCGTGGGATTGCTTTTGCTCAAGGACCTGGGTGCACTTGGTGGGTAATGTGGAAGGATGGGGAAGTCCGCTGGTACCTCAAGGGGATTTGATTTTGGGTGAGAATAGCCAATGAACTAAATGGTATGATGTTAATTGCTGTATAATACTGTATGTCATCACTTTTATGGTTACTATACACCATATCAATGGTATTTCAGTAAGAATCACCCAGATTAATGAAGAATGAACTTGGATGAAACCAAGCAAAGTGCAGTGGTGATGGAACCAGAACTGGCTTCAGCATGCAACAATCCAACCCCACACACCATCTCTCCTGCCCTGAAGGACTGTTATGAGAGATGGAGCCCAAAGTCATGGACTAAATGAACTCCACGGACATTTGAGAGGGATGACCCCTAGACCAAGGTAATGATATTTGTGTGTGTGTATAAAAAGACAGGTAAAGTGGTGGTGATTAATTGGAATGTATTAGAAAGGGTAGGACCTGGGCATGATGTAGATGGTATAGAATAAGGGGTGGATAGTGTCCTGGTTTTGGCTGGGATAGAGTTAATTTTCTTCCTGGTAGCTGTTATAGTGCTGTGTTTTGGATGTAGTATGAGAATAATGTTTATGATAGCCTGCTGATGTTTTAGTTGTTGCTGAGCAGTGCTTATGGTATGTCAAGGACTTTTCAGCTTTTCACACCACCCCACCAGTGAGGAGGCTAGAGGTTCACAAGAAGCTGGGAGGGATTATAGTTAGGATAGCTGACCCAGACTGGCCAAAGGGCTATTCCATATCATATGATGTCATGGTGAACAAAAAAACTGGAGGGACTTGGTTGGTGGGGTGTGGCCACTGCTTTCAACTGGCTGGGCATCGGTTAGCGGGTGGTGAGCAATTAAATTTGGCATCACTTTTTTTGTATGTTCTTTTATCATTATTGTTTTTCTTTCCTTTTCTGTCCTTTTAAATTGTCTTCATATCAACGCACGAGTTTTATCTTTTTTGTGATTCTTTCCCCCATTCCACTGTGGCAGGGGGAAGCGAGTGAACAGTTGCGTGGTGTTTAGCTGCCTGCTAGGTTAAACCACAGCAGTTTTCAAGAAACTCATTAAGTTTGTATGAATCTTTTTCCTTATGGAATGCCATTTCCTTTGGTATTTTCATTGTGTGTTGTTTTGTTTGGAAGATAAGATAACTTCAGATGTGAAGAAAAGGCTTATAACAATTTTTTTAAAATTTGTAAGGCAGTTCTTGTTAAAAATAGCATTGAAATTTCATTTTAATAAGCATACTCTTTAAGAAGTCTTTTTATGCTTAAATGTTGTTTTTTAACTTTTACATATGTTCAGTATGCAAAGTTTCTCTATCATCTGATTTGAAATTAATGATAATTTTTAGTGTATCTAGTTTCACTGTGTTGTGAACACTGTGTATGTTCAATTTTTTGAACTTTAGGTGGGAAAAGGAAATTTTCTGAGCATCTGGCACTACGGGGTTCACATTTAACAATTTTTTTTTTTTAATGGCAAAATTGAACAACTTTGATCTCTGTTTCTTCTGTTTCATGGTAAAGGGAATTCACATTTGTTTGGCATGTGACTTGTCTTGGACAGTCAAAAACTTTCTCATAGAATGTAGCCATTCAAAGCTAAAAGTTTTAAAAGGTTAGGTAACAGATTACAAACTTTTCTTGATGCTTTCAGATAAGTAGTTACAGAGGGTATTTCAGCTTTTTTTTAGTTCAGGTAAAATTTTTAGTTCAGAAACACTTGATAAATTTTTTCATGTGATATGGTACTTGAAGATTATGACTTCTTGCTTACAGATAAGGCATTTTTGTTGTCTCACCTTGTCGTGGTTTAGCCCCAGACAGCAACTAAGCACCACACAGCTGCTCACTCACTCCCCCCCACCCCCGCAGTGGGATGGGGAAGAGAATTGGAAGAGTAAAAGTGAGAACACTCGTGGGTTGAGATAAGGACAGTTTAATAGGGAAAGCAAAAGCCGTGCGCGCGAGCAAAGCGAAGCAAGGAATTCATTCACTCCTTCCCATGGGCAGGCAGGTGTTCAGCCATCTCCAGGAAAGCAGGGCTCCATCACGCATAATGGTTACTTGGGAAGACAAACGCCATCACTCCGAATGTCCCCCCTTCCTTCTTCTTCCCCAGCTTTATATACTGAGCATGACGTCATGTGGTATGGAATAGCCCTTTGGTCAGTTTGGATCAACAATCCTGGCTGTGTCCCCTCCCAGCTTCTTGGGCACCTGGCAGAGCATGGGGAGCTGAAAAAAGTCCTTGACCAGTGTAAATACTGCTTAGCAACAGCCAAAACATCAGCGTGTTATCAATATTATTCTCATACTAAAACCCAAAACACAGCACTACACCAGCCACTAGGAAGGAAATCAACTCTATCCCAGCCGAAACCAGGACACACCTTTACTCAGTCTGCTACATATTAGATCAACAGAATAAAAAGCACTTATTACCTGCTTATTTAGTTCCTTTGACTAAGTGCAGTTCCTTCCTTCCACTTTGAAACTGTGAAGTGCTACCATAACTGAATGAGAAATTTTTTATCTTCTCTTTTTACTTCAGATATCTTTACAGTTTCCAAACAGTACTTATCTGATAATGTGACTTAAATGTAAGATTAGTTCAGTGCTAGCTAATTAGAAACTATTTGTCATTCTATATTTTAAATAATTTGAGGCAGAAAGTCAGGGTTTGCAGCTATCATCAAAATAAAGTTTCAATGTAGGCATTGTTCAGTACTCTTTTTATTAGATACATGCATGTAACTGCTAACTGTATCCCAGAGTAAGCTGATTCAGGTGTTAACTGTGCTGTAAGACAAATAGTTTAAATCTTGTGGGAGAGGAGATGATGAGGAGAAAAGATAATTTTTTTGAAGCCTGTATTGGGTCTGGCTGGGATGGAGTTAACTTCCCCATAGCAGCCCTCATAGTGCTGTGCTGTGTATTGGTAGCTAGAAAGGTGCTGATAACACACCAGCGTTTTGGCTACTGCTGAGCAGTTCTCCCACAGCATCAAGGCTGTCTCTCCAACATCCCCTCCCCTCACCCCCAAAGGCCAGTAGGCTGGGGGTGGGCAAGATCTTGGGAGGGGACATAGCCAGGACAGCTGACCCAAGCTGACCAAAGGGATATTTCATACCATATGATGTCTGCTCAGCAATAAAAGCTAAGGGAAAGGAGGAGGAAGAGGGGGCATTCGTTATTTATTACGTTTGTCTTCTGGAGCAACCGCTGCTAGTACTGAAGCCCTGCTTCCCGGGAAGTGGCTGGACATCACCTGCTGATGGGAAGTAGAGAATAAATCTTTTTGTTTGTTTTCCTTTGCTTCTGCGCATGGCCTTTGCTTTTTCTTTATTAAACTGCCTCTTTCTTTATTAAACTGCACAGGTTATTTGCTTTTTCTTTATTAAACTGTGCGGGTTCTTTTTAAGAAAGGAGGCCTAAGTAGTTATATTTGAAGTGGAAGAGTTGTAGAACAAGTAGTCAGGCAAGCAGGTGAGTCTATCAACATCTTTAAATTAAGACAGGATATTTTTCTGGAAAACATCTTTGGATCAGTACAACTCCATACAGCAAAGAAGCAAGTACAACACTGTGGCCCGTGTTCTACAAGAAGATGGATTAAATAATTTAATAGTCTAAACTGGCCTTTAAATTTAGGCATTTATTATGCTATAGCCAAATTCGGGAAATCAAATGTATTGTTGGTCTGTCTTCCTTTTGCAGCTTGCATCAGGTATTTATAGCTTTGCATGTTCCTTGTGGAATCATCATATTGATATGTTCCTACAGCAAGTTTGTACAGGAGATGAAGCTGCAGCCACAAATTCATTAGAAAGAACCTTATTGTCATTGAAAGGTAATAATATAGGATGATGTTAAATATAAGGAATGAAATAAGTTTCTTCACAGTGAATGGTCAAGTTCTCTTTGGTAAAGAGTCTTAACGTTCTGTAACAAAGCCATGTCCATTGGGAAAACTAGTAATCTTGGTTTATTTTACCTGTGCCTTTAGCAAGGCAGAAGGCACAGAAGGGGGAGAAGGTTTTCTTGTTTCTCAGTATGTACCATTCTGATATGCATGTTGTAAGAAGTCAAAGTCTAGGAGGTGGAAAAGTGGAGGGCATAACAGGATGCTTTTTTATGTGTGTTGTAATTTAGGCTTGCATCTATCTTTAGGTACTTAACTGAGGAAGCTGTCCTTTTATAATGTCCTTTTGTATTAAAAGACTAAAATCCCACCAAAATTATACTTGGTGTGATGATGCCAATTTCTTCCCCCCCCCCAAAAAAAATAATCTTAAGCCATGGAGTGACAAAATATACGTATTAAAATATGTAGATGCTACTAAAACCCAGATCATCTTGAGTTTTCTTGTTTGGGAGGGTTTTGTTTTTCTTTTTCCTGGAGTTTGCCATGTATTTTGTAAGTGTCAGTGGGGAAATAAAGACCATGTTCAGCTTTATGTACTTTATACCTGTAAGAGTAGTAGTCTGAGACAGGCAACCACAGGTTAACACAGTCAATAGAAATATAAGCATAATTGGCAGGTGTTAGTGCTTTTGCAGGGAGGTTACCTGAAGCAAACAAAAAGGAGATGTTCAGCAGTGGTGCATCTGAACTCACTCCTCCTTTCTTGCTTGTGCACTTGTAGTGGGCCTAGTAAAAGTTATTCATTCATTTGAAGCTTGTCAGGTTATTTTTTTAGGATTCAACAACACTTTTTCTGAGGATAGATGTCTAAACTGAGTAGAAAGAATTTTTTTGATACAAATGAAGGTACTTGGATCAGGAACCTGTACTTAGGTGAGAGGGGCTGATTTGGGCTCTGAGCCTTGTTTCTAGAAAAGATGGAAACTGCCACTGTGTTCAGTGCCAAAATAAAATACCTTTTTTGCTCTTCTAAAATGCAGGCTTCTCTGCATGCAACTGTTTGCTCCTTCTACTATAGTATAGTCATGCTCTTTCTGGCCCTTCTTTCATTTTTGGTGAGGTAGTTGCCTAGTTTTAATAGACTGAATTGAAGGCCATCCCATCCTGAAGCTTGGTGGTTATCATAGTCCCCTAGAACATGGGGACTGTGGGGTTTGAATGTCCTAAGATAAGAAATGAGCTGAAGCTTCCCATCTCTGCTTTTCTAATCAGTAAGCTGTTTTGCAAAAGCAGGCATGACTACCTTGCAAGATTAGGGTTTACTTTTATTATATCATGGTTTTTGCATGTATGCCTTCATTATGGCTCTTTTTATCTTTTTTTTTCTAAAAGCTTTATCTATTTTTTGTAAATTCAGAATGTTTTCCAGTGTCTATAATCAAATTTTTTTAAGGTGGGGTTTCTAGAAAAGCACGTAGTATTATGTGGTAAGGATATACCATAGTTTTCATAGAAGAGCATTTTCAGCTTTTCAATAATTTTTTACTTCTTGCCTATGCTAGCATTTGCTTGCATTATTTTAACTGTCTTTTATCGAGTTGTCTGTAATGATGTTCCGATTGTTTTATTCTGATCAGTTACAGTGAATTTCACTGTAGCTGAGAGAAATGGTTAAAGATTCCCCCCCCCCCAATACCCATTACCTTGAATTTATGACTTCGAATTTATTCTGTCATAGAACTTTTTTCTGGCTGCCATAATCCCTGAACTACAGATAAAACAAGTTGTTCTCCAGTGTTAATTTTTTAAAATGTAGCTATCCAGAAAGAAAAGGAAAGTCTGAAAAAAATGATAGTTGTTAAATATCTGATTTAGCGGGTAGAAGTATAAGAGCAGAAAACATATGCAGAGACCATCTAGAAAAGACTATAATTCTGTTCACTAAAGTGGTAAGTAAATTCGCCATTTAGTTACTGAATAGTTTACTGTTCTGGAGGTGCACTCCCTGTTCAGATATAGATGTTCCTTAAAGCCAATAGGTTTCAAAACTTTTAAAAAAATGGAAGGTACTGCAACTTCAAACTTCTTTGTTATGAAATATATTTTTGAATTATTTTTTTTTTTTAAAGAAAAGGGTATCTGTTTACTCATGCTGACATAATTTGCAGGAGTGAAGAATCCATTTCCTTAGCTCAAACAAAATTAAGTGCATTCCGTAAGTAAATTATTTAACTAGGATTTTGTTCAAAAAAATAATTCTGTAAGTTTTGCTAAAACATTGGTATCAGCATTGATGAATAAAGAAGAGATAAACTTTTAATCCTGTCTTTTATAAGTAGATTGCTTTTTCTAAGGCACTGTTAGTTCTATTAAATAACTGGCCACTTTTAGTTTATTGAAAGAAGATTAACAAAAAAACCTCTCTTTACCTTCTGTGACTTTTGTATTATATATTTGGAGTTTTCAGCTAATTCTGTGCAACCATTAATTGCATATATTATCAGAAGGTAATTTTAGTATTGTCACTTGCTCTGTTTTTAATAGATATAAAACTTACAGAATTCCCATTGTTTGCAGATTCTATTTTGGGGCCACAGGTCTTATTTAAATATTCATCCTAATTATCAGAGGTGGGAGGCACCTGTCAGCTTCACCAAAATTGAACTGAAGATGCTTTGATCCAACATTCTTAGTCTTTATCATAGCACTTCTTTCTTTGAACTAACAAGCAAAGTATGTGAGGCATGTGTATCTTTTCATAGACCTGAAGAGAAAATACACTTTATTCATAGATAATCTACCATCTGTAGAAATTCAGATGCAAGAATTTAGGTTTAGACATTTTTGCAGTAGTAGAGGACATGAAAGGAATTGACCAGTGCATTCTAGACCACTAGTTGGAAAAGCTAAGCTGAAGAAGCAAGTGCTTGTACTGCAGTGGGGGGAGAAAAAAAAAATGAAGAATTCTTTCCCTCATGCTTCTTTTACTTACAATAATTCTAATAGGTATGAATTATCTGCTAAAATGTTCAGGCTTTTAAATGTGGCTGATATGTTTTATATACTGTGTTGCCAGCAAGTTGGTCTAGTTGAAAATGGGTATTGTTCCTTAAACTTAAAAAAAAAAATAAAAAATAAAAAATAAAATAAAAAGGTAATTTTGAATATGAATCAAGAATTTCAGGGAGAAATAATGCTTCATTAATCATTGATACTGATCTCTTCCTAATTTCCTGTCCTTGTTCAGTTTTCTTTTATATAACTTTATATAACTAGGCACTTGTTTTTAATAAATAGTTTATGAAAGCATTTTTTATAAGACTTTTGCACAAAAAGTAATTTTATTTCTTTCTTGCTCTTCTACTTCCTTAGTTTTTAGCTTTTGGACTTCCTGGATCAACATCCTTTTTCATTTACCCCTTTGATTCAGAGGTCATTGGAGTTTGCTGTAAGCTATGTTTTCACAGAGGCTGGTGAAGGAGTTGTATTTGAGCAGTTTATTGTACAGTGCCTGAATCTTAAGATGATTGTAAAAAATTATGCTTACAAACCATCCAAAAATATTGAAGGTAATGCTGCTGTTTACTAAAAACATTTTTTATATCTTGAGTAACATTTTTGGTAGTTGTTACCAAGAGTTAAACTCTAAGACATTCTTTTGAAGCACTTAATGCTTCAAAAGTAAGTAATGTATGCTTCTGTCTATATTGATAATTCTTATTTTGATCGTTAAAGTACTAATATATATATGGCTATGGCCATTGACTTGCTAAAGCCATTTTAAATCCATGAGGAGTGTGAATATCTTTTTGTTGATTGTTTTAGTTTTCACTGAACTAATTTTAAAAAGCATTGAGGTATGGAGTTTGATTCATTTTCATCGAAATAGTTTGATGAATCTTTCCCTTGAGAAAAGTTTGATCAAATGCTTGGTGCTTGTTGTACTTATCTAATACTAGGACTCTGAAATACAGACACACAGTGAATTTGACATGCAGTTGACTATAAAGCAGTTCGTATGTTCTGTTTCTGTAGAACTGTGTTTCATTCTGAATCTTCATACGCTTCTGTATGTATGGATGTGGTGGGTTGACCCTGGCTGGATGCTAGATGCCCACCAAGCCGCTCTATCACTCCCCCTCCTCAGCTGGACAGGGGAGAAAAATACGATGAAAGGCTCATGGGTCAAGATAAGGACAGGGAGAGATCACTCAGCAATTACCGTAATGGGCAAAACAGTCTCGACTCGGGGAAATTAGTTTAATTTATTACCAACCAAATCAGGGTAGGATAATGAGAAATAAAAAACAAATCTTCAAACACCTTCCCCCCACCCCTCCCTTCTTCCCAGGCTCAACTTCACTCCCGATTTCTCTACCTCCTCCTCCCCCCGAGCGGCGCAGGGGGACGGGGAATGGGGGTTGCAGTGAGTTCATTACACATTGTCTGTGCTGCTCCTTCCTCCTCACACTCTTCCCCTGCTCCAGCATGGGGTCCCTCCCACAAGAGACAGTCCTCCATGAACTTCTCCAACATGGGTCCTTCCCATGGGCTGCAGTTCTTCATGAACTGCTCCAGTGTTGGTCCTTTCCATGGGGTGCAGTCCTTCAGGAACAGACTGCTCCAGTGTGGGTCCCCCATGGGGTCACAAGTCCTGCCAGCAAACCTGCTCCAGCATGGGCTCCTCTCTCCATGGGGTCACAGGTCCTGCCAGGAGCCTACTCCAGCATGGGCTCTCCATGGGGTCACAGCCTCCTTCGGGTGCATCCACCTGCTCTGGCGTGGGGTCCTCCATGGGCTGCAGGTGGATCTCTGCTCCACTGTGGACCTCCATGGGCTGCAGGGGGACAGCCTGCCTCACCATGGTCTTCACTGTGGGCTGCAGGGGAATCTGCTCCAGCTCCTGGAGCACCTCCTCCCAAGTTATTTTTAAGATTATATTTGGATGAACTTTCTGAATAGGTATAAATGAAACTTCGAGTGCTGTGTTTATTAATTACCTACTTCAGTAATGCTAAATTAAAAAAAACACCAAAAGTAGCAGCTAAAAGTTTTTCTTTTTGTCTACATAGTAGCTGAAAAGCATTTGTCGTGGTTTAGCCCCAGCCGCCAGCTAAGCACCACGCAGCTGCTCGCTCACTCCCCCCCGGTGGGATGGGGGAGAGAATCGGAAGAGCAAAAGTAAGAAAACTCGTGGGTTGAGATAAGAACAGTTTAATAATTGGAACAAAATAATAGTAATAATAATAATGAATTATAATGAGAAGGAAAACAACAAGAGAGAGAGAGGAACAAAACCCAAGGGAGGGGAAAAAAAGAAGGAAAAAAAAAATTTAAAAAAATTATACAACCGCTTACCACCCACCGACCGACGCCCAGCCAGTCCCTGAGCAGCGATCGCAACCCCCCGGCCAACTCCCCCAGTTTATATACTGGGCATGACATCATATGGTATGGAATAGCCCTTTGGCCAGTTTGGATCAACTATCCTGGCTGTGCCCCCTCCCATTTCTTGGGCACCTGGCAGAGCATGGGGAGATGAAGAAAAAAAAGTCCTTGACCAATGTAAATACCCCTTAGCGACAGCCAAAACATCAGCGTGTTATCAATATTATTCTCATACTAAAATCCAAAGCACTGCACTATACCAGCTACTAGGAAGAAAATTAACTCTATCCCAGCCGAAACCAGGACAAATACTTAATGAAGCTCTACAAACCCTTCAGTCCAATTTTGCTGTTAAAGAACTCTCTGAAAGTAAATGAAATTAGGAGTTTAATTTGCTTAACGGACTTTCTAATGTACTTTTTTAATGAAAGTCTGCTATGAAAATGTTTTGTTTTATTTTTCTCTGAGGATTTCTTATCTATTGATTTCTTTCTAGTTTTACTAGACTACTGTTTGATCATTAAGCCTTTTAATTGTAATTTGGATTTTTCTATGTTTTATTTCAGATAGGAGTCCTGAAACTCTTGAAGCACTTAAGATAAAGACAGCGTTTTTCACATATCCAACACTAATGGAGATATGTAGGAGATTAGTCACTCACTATTTTCTGCTGATAGAGGAAGAATTAATGATGTGGGAAGAGGACCCAGAAGGCTTCAGTAAGAAACTGAAGTGTTGTATGTGTATCATAAGTGTTGTATGATTGACTGCAGTTTATTTAGATATTGGCATAAGAGGTTTCATATCCACATTGCCTCTATAAAATTGCCCACGGGATATTGGCTGTTTTATTTTCTACAGTTTTGTTACATGGACAAATATTTCCTCTGGAGATTGTTTTCATAACAAGAGATTTCTCAGTAGTCCATGATATTCACATATCTAAATACTAAACTTTATTTGAACCGTAGTTGAAATAATACTTTCTCTTTTTCTTTGTGAAATAATAGCTGTAGAAGAGACGGGAGGAGATTCTTGGAAGTACAGTCTCAGAGTAAGTGTTTCAATTTGAAATAAAACCATTTGACACTTCTGAATGCATTTCTTGATAGTCTTGTACCCAAGAGAGATGATATTTGGTAGAAAGATAAGCTCATGCTTTTAAAAAAATCTTTTGTTAGAGAAATTTCATTAGAATTACTATAAATGAACTTTGTTCATTGATCAATGTTCAAACATTTTGAAATACACTGGAAACTATGCACTTCATGTTCTAGGAGGGAGGGAAAAGGAGTTTGCTTCAGTGTTTGTATCATGTAGTATCTGATGGTTATTAAACCTAGTAGAAGTTATCGATTATCAGTTTAAAGAAGAGACATTGTCTACTAACAAAGTCATTAGTGATATGACGAAGAAAGTTTGATGTATCTATATTAGTATTTTAGTTCAAATCAAAAGTACGCTGTCGTAGTGAATCTCCCAATTATTCCTGCTATGGTTTGCTTTGCAAAGAGATCTCAAAGCTTATTTACTGGGTTAGTTTCAGATTAAAACTAAAAAACCCAACCCTGCACATCTAGTGTGTTCCAAGTACAAATGGACCTTCAGTCCAGGTGACTGAACTAGGGCTAATCCAAAAGGAAACTGTGAGATACCCACACTGTTCTTGTACCACAGAACTTGCTAATATAGGTACAGCCATCAAAATCTTGCTAGAGTTAAGCATACTGTATAATATGAAATGGTATTTCATATAATACTAAGACTAACTTTGTTGCAGTATATTGCATTTTAAATTATGGCCTTTGGTGCAAGGTATGCAGCACTTAAAATTTTAACATAAAATACATTTTAATTGCCTTTATTTTGATAGATTTTAAACCAGATTTTTTTAATTTTTCAGCCATGCATGGAAGTTCTTTTTCTTTATATTTTCCATGAATATAGTCAGACTCTTACCCCTGTGCTTTTAGAAATGGTTCACAGTCTACAAGGTAAGCTGTTTAAAAAAATAAAGGAACTGTAGAATTCTGACATTTGCTTTTGTCAACTGTTAAACAATCTTACCTTGTGATATCTAATTTTATATAGTACATTCACTATATTTTTGAAAAGATATGTTAATATTTTGAAATTATTTCTAAACCTATCATAAGGAGAATGCAATGTGTATATAGGAAGAAGGAATGCTAATGATTCTTTCCTTTTTGTCATAACTATCTTAGATGACTGACAAAAACTGGGGCAGCTCTACTTTCATGAGGTTTCAGGCTTTCTTGAGAATGGTTGACAAGCTTAATAAATTCTTTGGGTGGTTTTTTTACCAGGAACTTCCTGTTCAAATGTTTCAAGGCACTTTATGGTAATTTTGCCAAGTTTCTGCAAAAATCCTGGGGAAAAAAACTCCTTTTAAACAGAAAGTTCAAGTTATGCTGTCATTTTGGAGAGTCTAAAGGACTTTCCACATCTGAAGAATCTACTTTAAAAGTTTACTGTTTTTCTGTATGAAGACTGAAGTCTTCATAGACTGAGGAATGATTCAGGTTTTCTTCGTCCCCAAACTGAGTTTTACAGTGGCCATGGAAGATAATGAGTGGTGGCTGCCAGTTTGTTTTCCCTGTCATTTCGGCTTAGGTTGTTTCCCCAGGTTGTATTGTACCTGACTTATAATATTTTATATTTGAACTTATCAGACTGGATCAGTACATTCTATGAAATAGAAATAAATATTCATTTTCTGAGGTTGGTTTCTGATTTCACATCCAGAATCTCTTCAAAAAATACTTTGTGTACATAAGTTTCAGGATGGCTTGCTGTGCTGTGATACTTGGAATGGTAAAAGGTTCCTTTCAAAAGGGTTGACACTTAGTTTGTTTTTCAAGAATTATGGAAGATAATACTTCCATGCTAAAAGGTACACATACACGCTTTTTTTTTTCTCCTGAAGCCCCTAGTAGCCATTTCTAGATGTTTTCAATTTGAGAGTTATTGTTGAAGTACTAGATGATATTAAGAATTCATTATTTCTTAAGATTTTGGAAAATGTTTATTTATACATTGTAAATACACATGCACACATATATAAAGTATATAGGAACTAGGTCTAAGTAGTGACTCTGGAAATAGTACCACATGGTAGACAGTTTTCAGCAATTTGTGGGGTTTGAGTCTGTTATTTAAAATACATACTTCTGACTTACTTGCATGTTGCTGTTAAAAATGTTCAGCGCTGAGGAAGTCAGTCAAAAATAGGGTATGAAAGCAGAGATTTGATTTTAGTATATTCACTCAAGAAAGTATCAAAACTGAAATACTGAACTTGTGAATAAAAAATAGTGAAGCAGTCTTAATTAACAGCATACTTATTTAAAGTGTAAAAGTGCAAATTTGCTTGCTTTCTTTGTTTAGTTATGCTTTTTTTCTTTATTTTAACTTTGTCTTGTAGGATCTACCAACATGGAAGATACCAGTACTATACTGATTAAAGATGCTGGTAAATTAAATTTTACTTTACCTTTAAAGGAACAGAGCCCCTTTTGTTTATGTGTTTGAATTCTTAAAAAATATATGAAGAATTTGCAAGATTTATCATAGAATCATAGAATGGTTTGGGTTAGAAGGGACCTTAAAGATCATCTAGTTCCAACCCCCCTGCCATGGGCAGGGACACCTTCCACTAGACCAGGTTGCTCAAAGCCCCATCCAACCTGGCCTTGAACACTTCCAGGGATGGGGCATCCACAGCTGCTCTGGGCAACCTGTTCCAGTGTTTCATCACCCTCATAGTGAAGAATTTCTTCCTTATATCTAGTCTGAATCTACCCTCTTTCAGTTTAAAACCATTACCCCTTGTCCTATCACTACAGGCCCTACTAAGAAGTCTGTCCCCCTCTTTCTTTATGAAGCCCCCTTTAAGTATTGAAAGGCCGCAATAAGGTCTCCCCAGAGCCTTCTCTTCTCCAGGCTGAACAACCCCAACTCTCTCAGCCTGTCCTCGTAGGAGAGATGTTCCATCCCTCTGATCATTTTTGTGGCCCTCCTCTGGACCCACTCCAACAGGTTCATGTCCTTATGTTGGGGGCCCCAGAGCTGGATGCAGTACTCCAGATGGCGTCTCACGAGAGCAGAGTAGAGGGGGAGAATCACCTCCCTCAGCCTGCTGGTCACACTTTGTTTGATGCAGCCCAGGATGCGATTGGCTTTCTGAGCTGCAAGCGCACATTGATGTCAGTCTTAACTTTTAGAAATGTTTATGTAAACATATGGTGCTTTTTTCAGCATTTTTGTGAAATAAACCCTTAGACAATCTCCTTTACTGTCCTGTTCTTTCCCCTCTGCAAATAAATGAACTGTAGTGCTTTGATGGAGATAGTCTGCCCATTTTACAAATAAGAAGATTTTATGGCAAAAGAATTGTCTAAGGCTTCTGATGGAACCATTCTTGACGTTGGAATGAGATCTTCATTTTTTCTTATGGCTTTTAACTATTTTCAAGACTCTCTATTTTTCTTCTGTAATGCCTTACTTTTATTAAAATTTCCTCCCGAGTTCCCTTCACCATGGTCTGATAATATCTTTCTTCAGAGTATATGCTTTAGTTTTGTTTTCTGTATTATGCTCAGGTTATCAAAAATGGTTTTTGAAACTTAAATTAGTCTGATTATTTAGAATTAAAAATTAAACATTCAAGCAAACAATAAGCATGAATATTGTTTTTCCCCAGTGTATAATGTGGTTGGACTGGCTGCTTATGAACTATTTGATAGTGTGGATTTCGATCAGTGGTTTAAAAATCAACTATTAGCAGAACTACAGGTTTCTCATAACAGGTAAACACCTTGATTTGTTATGTCTTCATCATTTAAATATGAACTGTTGATACAAATCTGGTAAGAGATAATGTCTAATAATTGCAGACTTGAAAAATACTTAATATTTAAACATATCCACTAAATGAGCAGAGGTATGCAATACATATAGATAACTGATACAGTCACAGAAGTGACAGTGTTCATGACAGTGGTAGTTTCTGTTTCTGTTTAAATTACTGTGTGGTGGCTATTTCCAGGGTTCTGTTATATTAGACAGATTATTATTATATTATAAATCTGTCCTCTTGCATATATTTGAGTTGATTAAACTTTCTCAAGACAACCACCTTTGCTCATTTGAAGAAAGATACTTAGGCTTCCTGAGTCCCCAGAACCCTTTAGGCAGCAAAGTCCCACTGAAATATGTGGAAATAATCTCTGTGAAACTGTGTAGCTTAGCCAAAATAGTGATTTGTTCTTCTTTACTAGTTCAAATACAAGCCCTCTGTAGCACTCTTCAGTTAATTTTTGCTAGCAATAAAGTGGGGAAGTAAGGGTTTGGGTTGTGTTGTAAAGTGTGAATGATTACAGGCTGGTTCTACATGAAGAGTATTATGTAGCCCATCTGCTGTGGGTTTTCCTTCTAATCAAGGTCCTCTTCACTGGGATGGCCTTCACATGAGTACCTCTGTTTTGTTTAGCAGATATCATAGGGTATTTTGAAAGATCAGTTTTGGCATCTCTGTGCAGACTGAGCTGTCCATATCTACAACTGACTAGGAAGACAGTGTTCCTCCCAGTTCCTCAAACTGTCACTCTTCCCTCAGGAGAAGGACAGTGAATGCTATTGTACATGCTAATCCTAATCAGATAAGTTCCAAATCAACCTATGACTCTGAATAAAGGTGTCCTATTTTTCTCATCAAAGTCATTGGCAGTGACCCTAATGGCCTTTGAAAGACTTTACTATTTTTTTCTTATCTGAAATTCATCTTAGCAGACATTATCTGAAACTAATGAACTAATTTGTTTGCTAATAACCTTAGGAGCTTCCATAAATTGTAAATGATTTTCCATAATAAGTTGCTAGCCAGCTTTTTTATTTCCAAATGCCAATTGTAAACATTTTCTTTACAAATACAGTTCAATTTCACGTAGAGTGGAAGATCCTGCTAAAATTACAAAAATTAAAATGCTTCTTTTCATTACAATATACTTTTTTTCCTAATGAATTATTTACTTTTGGATATGTAACCTTACTTCAGGGTCACAGAATAATTGCCACAGTTGTTTACCTGGTGTCTCCTAATATTTTTTTTTTTTCTTTCTCATTAGTCTTTTTTTGTTTATATGATCTCAACTTCACCCTACTATCTACCAGTGGCCAAGCACTCTAATGCTTAGGCTAAATGTCAGAAGAGCAGGAAAAAATCAGAGATCTTTTATATATGATTGATCTTTTATTCTTGTGCTGCACCAGCACTGATCTCTGAATAAAATTGCCATGGTATTTGTAGCACATGCTGGCTTTGGCATTTTTATGCCATCCACCCATATGGTAAAACTGACAAAAGTCTTCTACAGTTGATATAGTTGTATTTACAGTAGGGAAGACACCTGATCTAACCATTTGGTTGGCATTTGTGATGAAATTCCTGTGGGGACAGAAGCTTGCAGTAGAAGTTGTCCAGAAGTTTGAAGCCTTGTTTGCTTGAACTGCTTCTACTGCTGGCATCTTTGGAGTCTACCATGGGAATAAAGGAGACAGTGTTAGTAGTTTGAATGGAGCATTGCTTTAATGACAACTTCAGGAATACATATGCAGTTCAGATAAAGCAGATTGGAGGGTATGATCTGCTGTGCTACAGAATGTCCCATGGTGATTAGCATGGTTGTTCACAAACTAGTTCATGTTTGGGAAGACAAGCCTATGTGTTGTCAGCAGTGACCACAGGATTTGCTGTGTTTTGTTTTCTTTGAGTGTTTCATTGTCTGTTGATAGTGAGACTGTCAACCATGACCATAGCAGTAGGAGAAATATGGGATTCATGAAAAAATAAACCTCTTAAAGACTTTTAGAAACACTGCACTGCCAAATTTATCACTTGCCATAATATTTATTTTTGTACTAAGGAGAAACTTTTCCATGGTATGAAAATAGTTGACTGAATACAATCTTTTGCAATAATTCAGTCTTAAAACAACTGTCTTCCTGCTGAGAGAGAAAGTATCAGTAACACTTAGTACTTTGGTATCAAGTATGATACTTTTGACACCTATGAGTAGAAGAATTTCTAGGAACTTAAGTCCTTTAAAAACCAAACAAAACCAACAACAAAAAATAAACAACAAAACAACTCAACAAAAAAACCCCAACCCCCCCCAAATGCATACTATATTTTCTCTATCAGAGAGAGAGAATATATAAAGATGCAGGTAGGGAGGTATGGATTGTACAACAAATATCACCAGAGCTGAAAATCCTTGCTGTCAGCAGACAGTTATGTACTTATGTCAAGTGTCATTTAGAACTTTTCTTTATGTGATAATGGTTTGAAAACTATCCAATGCCAATCTCAAGAAAAACTCTTAGGTTTTTTCAATATTCTGATTTTTACGAGGTTGTGTATCAGGCATTTCTATTCTAAGAATAGAAAAAGTTGCATCATCACAGTTTCTCGAATAAATAAGAGGATGTGTTAGTAAGGCAACATCTTGTGAAAGTCATGCTTCAGCAGTATTTTGTAAGAAATGGGTTTTTCATGCTTCACAACACTGGAATGTTATTCCTCATTAGCTTTGTGTTCCAGTCTAATGAACTGCTGTATATATACATGCTACTTTCACAACTTTCATGTTCTCTGAAGGTGTGCTTTGTTAATTATCTTATGCTTATGGGAATGTTTAATAAATTTATTTAATGTAAAGAAGCCTCAATAACTTCAGTTTAAATTGCTGTCTTGATGGCTTATAAGGCAGAAGTTCATCAAATGAAAAATAAATTAGGATAACAAGGCATAATAATTTGTTACTTAAAATTCTATGAATAGGGATCGTCTTGCTTAACTTTATATGTCGGCAAGTTAAGCATTTAAATCTGAGCTACTCTTCCTGGTCAGCTTTTATAATCAGTGGAGAAAAACAGCGGCTCTATGGAATGCTTTTCTCAGTCTTTGTTAGGCGATTCAGCTCGCTGTTACTCTGGTTCTTATTTCTTCCTATTGACTCTAAAGCTGTTTGGTTTATGCCCTTGTTGTGGCACTGGTGCAAGATTAGGTAATGTCAGTTCTTTCTGAGAATAGTTTTAGACTGATGACATGGAATGCTCTGGCAGTTTCTGTAATGCAGTAGCTAAGTTTACATTTTTAAATTGTATCTGACCTCAAATTTTGAGCACAAAAGGAATGTCAAGGAAATTGCTGGAAAGTATGGTAAAAGCAGTAAGATGCCATGATGGCAGTAATAATGTAAGATTTATTTTTAGTTTCTTTTATTGGTGTGCTATGTGCAGAATAAACTGTATCTCTAGTGAGACTTTGAAGATTCAGTCATTTAGGAAGAGTGTTGTTTTTTTCAGACATAAGTTGGTGTTTCCTGAGCCTTCTAGTGAAGAATTTTGATGAAAATAATTTCTGCATTAAATTTCTAAAGTTGGTCTTGCCAAACTAAATATTTTAATAATTGTTTTGGGGAATAATGTTTTCCTAGTGATTCTTAGATTTCTTTTTCATCAAAGCATTCTAGAACAACAAGTATAATGAATTAATGAGTACAATACTTCCCCCCACACACACTTTTAAAGGTATAAGCCAATACGCCAACGAGTAATTTGGCTGATTGGACAGTGGATTTCTGTAAAATTCAAATCTGACTTGAGGCCTATGTTATATGAGGCAATTCGTAATTTGCTTCAAGACCAAGACTTAGTGATAAGTATAAGTAAGTAGTGTTTTGGATTACACATTTGTTCTGTAAACACAGGTGAAACATACATACCATACCTTATGTAAACTTGGTTGAAAACTTCATAACATCACACCTTAAAGTCTGTTGTGTCTTGCAAAAGATAATCCGTTGTGAAGTTGTGGGAGTGTTAAATTGTGGAGATGTTGAAAAACAAGATCAAAGACATGAAACGAACCCTTAAGATGTTCACTAGGTGATGGCTTCAGTGGGAAAATGAATGGCAATAGGAACAGTCTCTCTTTTTTGTAAGAAGAGAGTTGTGAAGCATCTTGAGATAAATTATTTATAAACAAATGAACACTCTGTGCAGATAAAATTGAGTTATTCTGTTACTAGTATCTGCAGTATACAATATTATTTAAGCATCAACATAGTTATCATCTGCTGGCAAGATATGATAAATGGCATTGGTTGCTAAGCTGGTTGAGTACTATTCTGTGGTTTTAAGCTACAATTTCAGTTTGCCAGCAGGTGAGTTTGAGAAGCTTGTTTTTGCATGTGTTTTGTTTTTTTTTTTTTAAGCAAACTGACTCAGCTACTCAACAAATAAAACAAACCAACCTAGCTAGTTTGTTAGTTAAATATTAGTAATTGGCAGTCTAACAGTTATTTCTGTGATTCCAGACAGCTTTAGCAAAGCAGGATGGATTTCTATATCAGCGTTGTGACTGTTTTCAGTTAATGCTTTCTGAACATCTACCAGGGAAGAACATGCTAACTTGTTGAGTTTATTTGATTCTGTGCTTTTTGAGTGACAGCAAGCCATGAGATAATCCCAAGTTAAACTCCTTTGTTGCAAGATTTTTTATCACAGGCTAGATATCTCCTTGTTTAATTCTTTCTTGACCTTCATGAAGATTTTGCCTGAGTAGTTTCTCCAGGTGGTATCACTTTAGCAATGCCAAATAAACTGTAAAGGATACTAAAATAAAAGCAAACGGAAATATTTCTGAGTTAAACTAACTGCATTTCTTAGGGTGACAGAACACATAGGATAATTCAGTTGCCAAAACAGCGACTGGTTTGATATTTTCAGGTATCATGTTGATAATCAAAATAACATTTAACGGACATGTGTGATGCTTCTTGGCTTTTGTCTTTCAGGTCCGTATTGAGATAGCTACAACACTGAAGTTAAATATCCTTTTATTAGCAAAGATGTTTGATTAGCTCTTAATTCAGAGCTACTGGAAAATAAACAATTTTAAACTTACTACCAAATTCTTCACATTATAATTGTTGTATATCCACAGAATATTTGCTTATTTGTGTCTCATATCCATCTGCAATCTGTATTATTTTTCTTTAACACTTCTTTACCTGTAGATGACTTTGAGTTCAGAACTGACCAGTTCTTACCAGTAAGAGCATTTATATGGGCATATTCTGATGAGCAGATCGATCCATAGAGGAAAGCAGGAAAAAATAATTTCCAATTTCATCTTAAACCAGACTATTTAGTCATCTCTGTGTGTGTGTGTAATTTTTCTTTTTTTTTAGTCTTCATAGGCCAAAGCATGTAAAGACTCATACTCTTGCTATTAAGGTTGCTAACGTGCAATATATAGACATACAATTCAAAACCTTTTAGTATTATGACTATTACGACTTCCTATCATTGTGTTTAGTACTATATACATCGTGTGTTATCAGATGCTAAGTTTCTTCATGCTAAGACAGTATGAATGCTGTCTTTAACAAATAAGTCTCCTCACCAGTGTTACTTACTTTCTAGTATGCCTGTTTCACACAGTACTTTCCAACCTGCTGTTTCACGCAAATATTAAATATAAGTGTGTGGTTAAAATAGTGCCTTAAAAACATAGACTTTCTTGGTCTCCTATATTAGTGTTCTTTACAGTGGTGACTGCTGTTGGCATTAATTAAACAACAACGTTGGCCATGAATACAGCAAATATTGATCACTCAAATTTAGCAGGTGCTTTTTTTTTTTCTTGTTTGATTATGACCTCCATGTTAATTGCAACTCTGGGAACAAACAAAACAAAAATGCAGAGTGCATCTGTACTGTAAACATTGGAATTTTTAAAGCTGTCTTTTTCAGTTCATTATCTAAATTTTATCTACTGACCCAAAAGCTGGAAGACCATACCTTTGCTCTGACCCTAACAAAGTGTTTCTTCTGGAGAGATGGCCTTCAGCTTTACAGAATTTTATCTGTAAAGTCATGTTTATACTTACAAAACCATGAAAATTCTATGTGTTCAAATTGATCACGTGCTTGAACTGTTATGCAAGAGCGTATCTGAATTATTTTATCTTGTTTAGGCTAGTGTGCATTTTTCCAAATGAAAGAGTAACATTTTGCACACTTTGTAAGCGTCTTTCAAAGTTCATAGAGGTCTTAGTTTTGTAAGCATACAGGAAAATCACCATTTCATGTCACCAGTTGTATTTTTGATGGTCTAATCTGTAGTTTCTTTGGGGTTTTTTTAGTATCTGGAATCCATGTTTACATTGCTCTTTCAGCTACTTCAGTAAGTAACAGAATGTGACACCAAAATGCATGTTCTTCACGTTCTGTCTTGTGTGATTGAAAGAGTCAATATGCAGGTGTTGTTTTTTTTTTTTATAGACTTCAAACAGTGTTAGCTTTGTACTAAGAACACAGAGGACTTCTTAATGTTTTTGGCTTATAAAAAACAGTAGAAAAATGTCATTGATAGACTGGTTATTGTTATGGTAGATGCCTGCGTTATTTGCTTTACTTGGTTCTCTTCTCACTTTTCAGTTCTCATTTATCTTTTGTGTAATATGTTCTTGCTCAGTTACTACCTCTTTATTTACTATATTTTTTGCATTGACTCACCTTTTGGAGTACAGAATGACTTTCACTGCTTATCTTAATGCATTTCTTGCAAATTTCCACTTTCGATTCTTATTGTCTCATATCTGAGCTAGTATTTTATTAAACCTTACATATTGAGAGAGACATTTTGGGGAACAAAATGCTTTACATTCCCAGGGACTGTGCAGTTAAATTTGAAATCTCTCATTGGCACTGATATGGATCGTGATTGTCTATACAGCATTCTCCTTAACTGCATGCAAAGTTTCAAGTTCACATTATCCATTTTCAGTACTTCCTTCTTAGTGTTAAAGGATATTCTTCAGCTTAAACATAAAAAAATTGAAGATGTGTTTGCAGAAATAAAAATGAATTGTTGGCTGCCTTTTTTTTTTTTTTTTTGGTGGTATTACTGTATTAAGGACAGAGATAATGCATGGTTTGGAGCTTATCTCCTCTTTCTACAAGTAATCCTGTCTGAGCGCCAAATTTAGCTTTCTTAATTGTCCCTTGTAGGAAAAGTCAACATGACAGCAGATTTCCCTGCATTTTAGATCAGCTGGAGAAGCAGCAGAAAAAAACCAAGTTGAGTAAGAGCCTTTATGAGTCTGTTAAGGTTAATTCATAATTAAATACTTTAGAAGACAAATAGATTAATCCTTTAGTATTGTAGAGCATCATAGAAAAAATTTAGGTTAGGACAAACCTCTGGAGGTTATGTAGTCCAACCCCTGCTCAAAGCATGCATAACTTCAGAGGTTATTCAGCATTATTTTTTTTTATTCTTCCTGGGACTGTTTCTGGTCATCTTAGAGGATGCAGTTATTCAGGAATCCTGTCTAAGTGAAGAACATAATCATATTAAAACAACTTCAGTTATCAAATTAAGTATTGTTTATGTTCTATTTACTACTTAAGCCTGATTGTCATGCACAAATGTTATCATAGGTAATAGGTTCTTTTCAAACCCCTGTGCAGTCAGAAGTCACTTCAGTCAGAGTACAGAATATGGTGTTTTAGGAAGAGGAAAGAGGAGTAAATTAAAGCAAACTCTGTATTTTTACTGTGACAAAAGCAGCTCTTAAATGTTTCAGAAATTATGCCTGGGATAAATTAATGGCCTTGTTTCACACATTAAGAAAAAAAATTGTGTTCTGAATTTCAGATACGACCATATGTAGGATGTTTGGTTCAGTATTTACCACTCCTTTGGAAACAGAGTGAGGAGCACAAAATGCTACGATGTGCCATTCTAACCACCCTTATCCATCTTGTTCGGGTAAAGTGTCAGAATTACATAAATGTTGCCAGTATCTCCTTCAGTTATTTCTCAGACGTGCCTTCATGTTCTCTCTGTGTGTGTGTGTGTATATATATATATATATATATATATATATGTAAAATCGAGGTATATTTTGGTTTTATAGGCTATTTCTAAATGCTATTCAGTCTTATAATAAAGACATGATTCTCTGATAGTGGAGGTAAACATGGCTAATGTTAAGCACTAAACTGTTTTGTTTCCAGGGGCTTGTTCAGTAAAAGCAGTTCTTTAGGCAGATTTGCTTGTGTTCTGGAGGATTTTTGTTTTGGTTTTGTAATCTTGGAATTGAACCTCCTTTAGTGCCTTTATAGTCTATATAAAAGAGCTTGTTCAGGCTTCCTTTATTTCCCAGCAGACATTCCGAGTGTCACTCTCTTCTTACAAATGTTGTGTGTGGTTCAGACTTGATTCTGCAGCATAGGCACATCTGTTTCCCCGTTGCTTTCCATTCAGCTCCCAGGGATGTGGAGTTTTCTATTTTGGTTGCAAACTTTCTGTGAACATGAGCCGTTTTTAAATCATAGGCCAAGATATGGGCCACCATAACAAACTTCACTTTGCCTGTTCTTTAAATTTGCATTTTAATTCAGATTAGTGTCAAATGTTTCTTGTTTAAATCATAACTGTTAGGTTTAATGTCTCTCAAGGGTGTTGTTGGTATTGACTAATTGTGGGTCATCTTGTTTATTTAGAATTGCAACCCTTTTATTGTTACCTTTTTTACCATTACCTTTTTACTGCATAACTCTGATACCTATTATGTCCTTTTGCAATGATTTCTGCAACATGTTTATATAGCATATGGGGAAAAAAAAATTTATTTTATCCCTTCTTAAATTTCCCAGCTTTTATGATGCTCTCGTCTGCTTTGTTCATATGTTATATGAAACAGAGATAATAGCAGCTCTGAGCTGCCTGCTTTGTTATATAATAGATTTGTATCACATCCCATTATTTGTATTTGTCTTTCTTTTTTTTTTTCTTCTTTTGAGTATTCATCTGTGCTCATAATTTTCTTTTTAACTATACTTGAATATCTCCTCTTTTTCAATGTCTGTCTTAAAACAGAATGGTCAGAACTATTAAAATATCTGTGAGCAGGGACTACTGTCACTTTACATTTGTTCATGACTGGCTTCTAAGTGCAATAATAAAAAAGTGATAGTAATACTGAGAATAAAGGTGAACATAGTTATTCTCAGACCATTTTTTTTTCTGTAGATTTTTTTGTATATCTGTGTGTTGTAGGAAACTTTTCCTTTGCCAGAATATATTGCTTGCGTTTATTAACATTAGGTTTCATTTGCCCATAGTTGTTCCTTTAGCTAAGTTTGTTTAGTTCACTTAGTGTCTTACAGTTCTCAAAACTCAAAAAATCTAGATAACTTTTGGTCCCAGATTTTGCTATATAACATGAATAGCTATGTTGAGCAACATTGTATCTAAATGGAAGTTGCTAGTAATCTGTAGTCAGATAAATGAGTTTTGACCTTTTGGGTGGTTTTGATTCTTGATGGTAATTTGCCCCTCTTCCCTGCTTTTCTATACATGTACAATAAATTCCCTAATTCCTCTAGAGACTTACTGTAAGTACCTTGGCAGGGAATTTTGAAAGCCTATAGAAATTATTAGCTGCTTGCTTTATCCAGAGATGATAATTAAAATTAACTGAATTTCTTATCAGTGAAGGAAAAGATCTTGGTATAACTTAAATAATCCTTAAACTTTAAATATCTAGGAATATCTGTGCTGTTGGCAGTAAAAATGCAAATAAAATGTAGTAGGTTACTGAGGAAAGATTGAAGAATAAAACAATATGTAGTTATATTGCCTGCAGAATCCACACTATTAAGCACTTCTTTAATATGGACTATATGCCATCCCACCTTCTTTTTTGAGATGTAATAGGGGTTGGAGATGTAGTAGAACTAGCAAAGATCGAGAGAAGGGCTTCGAGGATGTAGGGCAGTGTCCATACAGGAACAGACTGAATATGCAGGCAGTCTTGAACTTGCAGAAAGGCATGACTTTCTGGATAAAGGATATTATTATAGAGGTCTATGAAAACATTAACAGTGGAGAGAAAGTGGAAAGGGAATGATTACACATTACAACTAAAGGAAAATTTAGGGTTCTTTCTTTTAAAAGTAGAGTTAGTTCAAACAAAGAGAAAATATATTTTCACAAATTGTGGAACTTCTTGTTACTGGCCACAGTGGAGGCCAAAAGGATAGGTGGACTCAAAGAGATTAGACAAATGTATGGAAGATCCTTCTTCTTTTAAGACAAGTTTGTTTAAATAAATAAACTATTCCACAAAGAAGCTTTAACTGAGAAACATAAAATAATTTTAAATTTAACAGTTTCCAAATATAGTAATTATGCAAAAGCAGCATTCAACTAGCCTCAGTTCTCTTTAGTAATATTACAAAATAGCCAGTAGTTTCCAATTTAAGAATTCTGATCTTTGTAAGATTAGTTTTAATTTATGATTAGTTTTGACAATAGATATCTCTAGCTTATTTTTAAGAATTAGGGGGTTTTTATTAAGTGATTGTTGAAAAATTTTTTTACTTGGTATTCTTGGGAAGACATCTTTGTGTATTACTCATGGATCGCTTAATAAATCACTGCCATCAGTCTGTGATTCTTTGTTTAGGAATGAAAACAAACCCTTTTCCTGATTCTTAGAATATGTCAAAAGATTTAGGATGTGGTAAGATCCAAAGAGTAATTCTTTTATTGATCCTTAACACACTCTATTCAGCATTTAGTATTTGTTAGAGCTGTGACCTTTCCCAGAAAGAGAATGACCAATGAATGTTTTTAAGGAATGTGTATTATTTATAATTTTTTTTTTCTCTTGCAGACCATTGATAAGCTGCTTGTTCTACAAAAACTTATGTAATTTTCTCAAGACTTGTTGAGAAAGCTCAGGAGTATCAAACTAAATATTTTCTTTTGTATGAAATGGTTGCAAGTTCAACCTTTGATTTATTGAATGCACGTTTACAATATGTGAATAGAACAGCATCACAGATCTTTTTCAGTGCTGTTCTTGAAATGCTTGAGTTGAGGTTTTTGAAGTATTTTACATTTTTTATTTACTTTTATAGGGACTGGGTGCAGACAGCAAAAACCTCTATCCTTTTCTACTTCCAGTTATTCAGCTAAGTACAGATGTTTCTCAGCCTCTGCATGTCTGTCTTCTGGAAGATGGTTTAGAGTTGTGGTAAGAATGTTCTTTATCAAATTCTAATTTTTAAAATTTTATTTTTGGATCCCTGGAAGAAAAAAAAATACTTAACAAAAGCTTTGACTGTATTAAGAATTTATATGTTCTTGTTATCTTACCTTGACATTGTCTATATCATACCTTTTCTCAGAAGAGGTGAGGTTAGGAAGTTAATAAAAGAAACACAATTAAAAATAACTGAGTAGGTAATCTATTTTCAAGCAGTTGATAGCAAGATACAGTTCTGTTGTGATAATGAACAGCAAGACAAAAAGTCTAGACTCACTGTAATGTGCATGCTAATCTAACAATTTGACGTGCTTGACTCTGGGAGCACATTAACCCAATGATTCTCAGAGCTGGTCACTGGAAGAGATGGTGAGTTTACAAGGATAAAATGCAGGAGAAGTTATCTTCCAAGTCTCAAGCTATCTGGTGACTGAACATAGAACAACAAGTAGCACTGTGATTGGTTTGCCATGAGGCTAATTTTCTTGTTTCTGGTGCAGCTGACACTCTCTAAAAGGAGGAAACCATTACCTGGACTGAATTCAACACATTTCTTTCCTGCAGAAAAGGAATATATTGAGTTTGTCTTGAAATAGTGAGGGATTCCTTTGATCTAAACTGTAGATTTGTATTTGAATTACAAATACTTAACCTAAAAGTGATCTGGTTTATGTGCAGCAAAACTAAGATTTATAATGCTGTTGGTGGTGGGGGAGCAACTTCAAAGTGCAAGATCTTCATAAAATTTAAGATGAGCCTTTTTAATGTATCAGTTGAGAACTTTTCTATCTTCTAATAATACCGATCATGAGGTTATTCTGATGCCTATGCAGAAGAATGTATATATGATATTTTAAGATGTCCTAGAGCATCAGAGAAATCTGGATGGGGCTGGCAGACATGGCTGGGACTCTGACTGCTTCCTGAACCAAGAGCCAGGAAGCCAGCTAAGATACTTTACATAATCAAAAATGTTATTTAAATACAGTAATCCTACACCTGAGATCTGGGAAGAAACTGGAATGTGTTGCTGTGGCTTTAAGTATGAATTTCTTTTATAGTTACTGTTTTCAAACCTCAGGAATTTTAAATTGATGCAAACAATGCTGAGCATATAGTCATTCTTTTATATATGGTGATCAATGCATCATTTCAGGGAAAGAAAAAAAAAAAAACAACCCCAAGCACATAAAGGTTTGAGCTAGTTGCCACCACAGCTGCTCCTTAGAGGTGTAGAGTGCTACACGCGTTGTCCTTACACCATGAATATTCCTCTCTACTCACCTTCTCTGAGTTCTGCCCAGGATCCCCAAGTTGGGTACTTAAGTATTCTCACTGCTGCATTTTTGAGGTTATGTTGTCTTTAAAAAAAGACAGTAGCATGTTTTTCTTTCTTTTCCTACCTTAGCAAGACCCCTGCCTATATTGACGGGTGTGTTGTAAGGACTAATACTGCACATAACAATTCCTTGAAGCATATTTCACATTATTTAAGGATCATATAGGTGGTTACTAGAAGTGACGATGTTTTACATCTGTCGGAATGATTGCTTAATGTTATTCATAGGTCATCTAAAATATTTCGCTTAATCTATTCTTAGGTTAGTGACGTTGGAGAATAGTCCATGTCTTACACCTGAGCTTCTGAGAATATTTCAGAACATGTCTGCCCTTCTTGGTGAGTCTTTTACTAATAAAATTTCTGGGAGTTTTTTTGTTGGGTTGGGTGTTTTTTTGGGTTTGTTTTTGTTTTTTTCTACTGCCACTGTTATTCATGCATTAAGTAATGCTGCTATGGCTACAAGAACTATAAGGGGCTGGTAAAATTGTAACTATTCAGAAATGAAGAACAGATCTTTATTGTTTGACTTTTCCCATCATCTTTAATATTTATTATCTACTTACCCTAGTTCTGTTTATTAAAAAATTGATAGCTGCTTTGTACCCAAAAGATAAGACAAATTTCAGTTTATCACTTCAGAGGTTTTTTTTAAGAAGTTCCTGAAATTTAACACCAAATGTGCTGAGTTTTACTGATATTGATTATATAGATGTCCTGGTTTCAGCTGGGATAGAGTTAATTATCTTCCTAGTAGCTGGTATAGTGCGGTGCTTTGGATTTTAGTATGAGAATAATATTGATAACACGCTGATGTTTTGGCTGTCGCTAAGCGGTGTTTACACTGGTCAAGGACTTTTCAGCTTCCCCTGCTCTGCCAGGTGCACAAGAAACTGGGAGGGGACACAGCCAGGATAGTTGATCCAAACTGGCCAAAGGGCTATTCCATACCATATGACATCATGCTCAGTATATAAACTGCGGGGAGTTGGCCGGGGAGTAGTGGTCACTGCTCGGGGACTGGCTGGGTGTCGGTCAGCGGGTGGTGAGTGGTTGTATCACTTTTTTTTCCCCTCCCTTGAGTTTTGTTGCTCGCTCTCTCTTGTTGTTTTCCTTCTCATTACAATTCATTATTATTATTACTATTATTTTGTTCCAATTATTAAACTGTTCTTATCTCAACCCACGAGTTTTCTTACTTTTGCCCTTCTGATTCTCTCCCCCATCCCTCCGGGGGGGGAGTGAGCGAGCGACTGTGTGGTGCTTAGCTGCCGGCTGGGGCTAAACCACAACAATAGAATACTTGCCTGTTCTACTTAAAACCAGAATGATGATTTCTAGTCTGAAGAATTGAAGTTTCCATTATTAGCTTTTCTATTATTCAGTTAATAACTATGTAGGAGGTTTTCAAACTGCCTAAATATGTCTTTAAGTGTATCGGGCAAGCAGCACTGAAATTAAAAGCAGTAGTTTTGCCTGAGTTGTTGACAAAATATAAACTTATTAATGAGGATTCACATTCAGTGATTAGGACACATTGATTTTTTGAGGGTTTTTTGCTTTGTAACTAAAGGGAGTATAAAAATTTTGCAGTTAAATTTTGTTATCTAAATATAGTTTTGTCTAATGAAATCTTTAGCTGTGCTTCTGTAGGTTGTGGAGCTAACATAGCAAATGGATTCTTTTTTTTAGAGGAATGTGTTTATAAAATTACAGAAGTTGGCTTTTTAATTGATTGCTGTTTTCAGCACTTAATATTTTATTCTGACTGAAGGTCAATAGAAAGTTGCATTACGGTGGGTAGGTGCAAGAAAATGCCTCCTGTTATTTCTCTGTGTATACTAGATCTCTAATGACAGAAAGTGTGCTCAGGAAAGGAGTGTTTTGTAGTGGTTTTAGTATTTAACTCCAGAGCTATCTCTTAGGTTCTGTAGCTGACATACTATTTATCTTCATTCATATCTACACACCTACCCTTCCTCCTCCTTGTTCTGTGTTAGTAGTAGACAATCTGCTACAGGAAGTTAGCACTATACAAACGGTCTTGATTTTCATAGTTGTATCACACTGCTGTTCTGCTTGTGTTAAATTCGGAAATAATCTGTATTTGTGGTTTGCTTATATTTGCTACTGTTATTTTCTCCCCACCCTGTCCTACCTGGTCCTCATGCAATACTTTCCAGTGTAGCGATGAGTATGAATGGAAACCTTGGCATATTCTTCTAATAAAAGGTGGAGGTATTCAGAAATCTTCTACACTTGTAACTATTTCCTTATTTTATGAATTAATCCTGGAGACTAGTGATGCTCTCCTTTGTGAAAAAAACATATCCTCAAGGGAATGTTCCTTGTTCTGAAAAATGAAAGCTGTTCTATGATGCTGATATAGGAAGTAGTACAGTTAAGCTATGTAGGTTTTCCTTAAGGTGAGGCTTCAAACACAACTCTTTTGAATATATATATTTTATTTTTTTTTAAATCGGGGGATGGGGTCAAGTGGCAAAAACACAGCAGCCCTTGCAATGTGTAATCATAAACCGATTTCCTTATATAGACTTTTGGTACTACTTTACTTCCTGAGCATTTTTCTGAGAGCCTTTTGTTTTCTGACTGTCGTGTCACGTCAGGCAAAAATTTTGATTGCCATGGGCCAAATGGGTGTGCGTTTTGCCAGAAAGCAGAAACCATTCTGGTATGCTCTTTGCCTGCAATTCCCTTCTGTTTACATTAGGAGAATCTAGCTGGACAGCCTCCACGCATCATAGCCATGGCAGTGTGATGTTAAAAAAGAGCTTGAATCTTAGATTAGTGCTAAACATTTTAAAAACTTGGTGGTTATAAAAGCAGTACAATACTTCCATGCACTACCCCTCTGGCAGCTACTTTATTCATTCAGTACACTTGTAAAAGGGATACTTACATCCAGTGCAACAGCACAGTTTAAGCTGCAGCCCCTTGCAGAAGAAATTGTATTGATCAGTGGTGATCATTGTGCAAGTTAGTTAATTAACCGTTCAGTCTTAGTTCTGTAGTAGTTTCTCCAGTATACAAGTGGCAGTATTCACCTGAAACTTCCATCATTTAAGAACAAACACTTCCTATTCTTCTCACCACAGTGATGTAACTGTCAGGACAAGGTATTTTAACTGGGAAGTCTGCTGTTTTCAGTTGGACAAATGCAGAAATCCATTCAAATTATGAGATCCTCAAATGTAAACTTTCAAAATCCTGATGTCTTGTGTGCTTAGCTGTCTGAGATAAGGCAAAAAAAAAAGTCTACCTGAGACTGGTTCCTAATTCTGTCTTAAGCTATCAAATTGGAAGCCAAAGGGCAGATCTGGTGAAGGGAAGTTCTGAGCAGATGATTGCATTGCTTATTGCTTTTGGAGCAGGGTGGAGAATTAGCTTCAAGGTGCTACAGAAAATGATTTTGTTGAAAATGCAGTATAAGGACTATAATTTATAGAATCGTTTAGGTTGGAAAAGACCTTTAAGATCATCAAGTCCAACCGTAAACCTAGCACTGCCAAGTCCACCACTAAACCATGTCCCTAAGAGCCACGTCTACATGTCTTTTAAATACCTCCAGGGATGGTGATGCAACCACTTCCCTGGGCAGCCTGTTCCAATGCTTGATAACCCTTTCAGTGAAGACATTTTTCCTAATATCCAATCTAAACCTCCCCTGGCGCAACTTGAGGCCATTTCCTCTCGTCCTATCCCTTGTTACCTGGGAGAAGAGACCGACCCCCACCTTTCTACAACCTCCTTTCAGGTAGTTGTAGAGAGCAATAAGGTCTCCGCTCAGCCTCCTTTTTTCCAGGCTAAACAACCCCAGTTCCCTCAGCCACTCCTCATAAGACTTGTGCTCTAGACCCTTCACCAGCTTCATTTCCCTTCTTTGCACACGCTCCAGCACCTCAATATCTTCCTTGTAGTGAGGGGCCCAAAATGGAACACAGTATTCGAGGTGCGGCCTTACCAGTGCCGAGTACAGGGGCACGATCACTTCCCTAGTCCTGCTGGCCTCACTATTTTTGATACAAGCGAGGATGCCATTGGCCTTCTTGGCCACCTGGGCACACTGCTGGCTCATATTCAGCCAGCTGTCAACCAACACCCCCAGGTCCTTCTCTGCCTGGCAGCTTTCCAGCCACTCTTCCCCAAGCTTGTAGCATTGCATGGGGTTGCTGTGGCCCAAGTGCAGGACCTTGCACTGAGCCTTGTTGAACCTCATACAATTGACCTCGGCCCATCAATCCAGTCTGTCCAGGTCCCTCTGTAGAGCCTTTCTACCCTCAAGCAGATCAACACTCCCGCCCAACTTGGTGTCGTCTGCAAACTTACTGAGGGTGCACTTGATCCCTTCATCGAGATCATTGATAAAGATATTAAACAGAACTGGCCCCAACACAGAGCCCTGGGGGACACCACTTGTGACTGGCCGCCAACTGGAGTAAACTCCATTCACTGGAACTCTTTGAGACTGGCCATCCAGCCAGTTCTTTACCCAGCAAAGAGTACACCCGTCCAAGCCATGAGCAGCCAGTTTCTCCAGGAGAATGCTGTGGGAAACCATGTCAAAGGCTTTACTGAAGTCTAGATAGACAACATCCACAGCCTTTCCCTCATCCACTAAGCGGGTCACCTTGTCGTAGAAGGAGATCAGGTTAGTCAAGGAGGACCTGCCTTTCATAAACCCATGCTGACTGGGCCTGATCACTTGGTTGCCCTGTACGTGCTGTGTGATGGCACTCAAGATGATCTGCTCCATAACCTTCCCTGGCACCGAGGTCAGAGTGACAGGCCTGCAGTTCCCCAGGTCCTCCTTCCAGCCCTTCTTGTAGATGTCACAAGGGTGTATTGTAGGGTGTCACATTTGCTAATCTCCATTCCACTGGGACCTCCCCGGTTAGCCAGGACTGCTGATAAAGGGTTGGAAGTGGCTTGGTGAGCACTTCTGCCAGCTCCCTCAGTACCCTTGGGTGGATCCCATCCGGTCCCATAGACTTGTGTGTGTCTAAGTGGTGTAGCAGGTCACTAACCATTTCCCCCTGGATAATGAGGGCTTCATTCGGCTCCCCGTCCCTGTCTTCCAGCTCAGGGGGCTGGGTACCCCAAGAACAACTGGTCTTTACTATTAAAGACTGAGGCAAAGAAGGCATTAAGTACCTCAGCCTTTTCCTCATCCTTTGTCACTACATTTCCCCCCCACATCCAATAAAGGATGGAGATTCTCCTTAGCTCTCCTTTTGTTGTTAATGTATTTATAGAAACATTTCTTACTGTCTTTCACAGGAGTAGCCAGATTAAGTTCTAGTTGGGCTTTGGCCCTTCTCATTTTCTCCCTGCATAACCTTATGACATCTTTGTAGTCTTCCTGAGTTGCCTGCCCCTTCTTCCAAAGGTCATAAACTCTTTTTTTTCCTGAGTTCCAGCCAAAGCTCTCTGTTCAGCCAGGCCGGTCTTCTTCCCCGCCGGCTTGTCTTCTTTTGGCACATGGGGACAGCCTGCTCTTGTGCCTTTAGGACTTCCTCCTTAAAGAATGTCCAGCCTTCCTGGACTCCTTTGCCCTTCAGGACTGCCTCCCAAGGGATTCTGTCAACCAGTCTCCTAAACAGGCCAAAGTCTGCCCTCCGGAAGTCCAAGGTAGCAGTTCTGCTAACCCCCCTCCTTATTTCTCCGAGAATCAAAAACTCTTATGATTTTGTGATCGCTGTGCCCAAGACGGCCTCCAACCATCACATCACTCACAAGTCCTTCTCTGTTCACAAACAACAGGTCCAGCGGGGTGCCTTCCCTAGTTGGCTCACTCACCAGCTGTGTCAGGAAGTTATCATCTGCCACGCACTCCAGGAACCTCCTAGACTGTTTCCTCTCCACTGGATTGTATTTCCAGCAGACATCCAGTAGGTTGAAGTCCCCCACAAGAACAAGGGCTAGCGATTGTGAGACTTCTCCCAGCTGCTTATAGAATATTTCATCTGCCTCTTCATCCTGGTTGGGTGGTCTATAACAGACTCCCACCATGATATCTGCCTTGTTGGCCTTTCCCCTGATTCTTATCCATAAACACTCGACCCTTTCATCAAGGTCTAGACAGTCAAAACACTCCCTAACATACAGGGCTACCCCACCACCTCTCCTTCCTTGCCTGTCCCTCCTGAAGAGTTTATAGCCATCCATTGCAGCACTCCAGTTGTGTGAGTCATCCCACCATGTTTCCGTGATGGCAACTATATCATAGTTTTCCTGCTGCACAATGGCTTCCAGCTCCTCCTGTTTGTTGCCCATGCTGCGTGCATTGGTGTAGATGCATTTCAGTTGGGCCATTGATCCTGTCACCTTTTTGTGGGAGAAGCCCTAATTCCTGTGTGACTGTTCTCAGGCACTTCTGTGGTTTCTAACACATCCATAACCCTTGCGTCTTTGCTGCCGCATGGATCTCCATCGCCTACCTCCACTGAGATGGCAGACTGAAGGACCTCTCTAGCACACCGTCCCTGAAACCTTGGTGTGCTGCCCCCAGGCTTATCTCTAGCGAGCCTGGTTTTATCCCTTTCCCCCTTCAAATCTAGTTTAAAGCTCTTTCAATGAGCCCTGCTAACTCCTGTGTAAAGATCCTTTTCTCCCTTTGAGACAGGTGTACCCCTCGTGTCACTAGCAGGCCTGGTGTCCTGTAGACCGACCCATGATCAAAAAAAACCAAAATTCTGCCAGTGTCACCAGGCTTGGATCCAGGTATTGATCTGCTGGCTCTTACTGTTTCTTCCCTCATCATTCCCTTCAACTGGAAGGATAGAGGAGAACACTGCTTGTGCTCCTGATCCCTTAACCAGTCGTCCCAAGGCCCTGAAGTCTCTTTTGATTGTCCTCGGACTTCTAGTTGCAGCTTCATTGCTGCCTACATGAAAAATCAATAATGGATAATAATCTGAGGGCGGTACCAGGCTAGGAAGTTTTCTCGTCACATCTTTTACCCGGTCCCCAGGGAGGCAGCAGACTTCCCTAAGAATTGGGTCAGGTCGCCATATTGGGCCTTCTGTTCCCTTCAGAAGGGAGTCTCCTATGACAATGACCCATCTTTTTTTCTTAATGGAAGCAGTTTTGATGCAGGGCGTAGGCCGACTTAACCTCAGTGACACCTCCAAGCTAGATGAATCATCGTCCTCGTCATTGTTTGGTTCCACTTGCAGAGCCTCATACCTATTATGCAAGGGCACCTGGGAAGGTGGAGTAGTCACATAGGAGACACACCTGATGTGCCAGGCAGGAACTTGTCGCCATTCTCCCCTATCCCTTAAGTCACTGTGTTCAGCCAGGTGGAGCGAGGATAGGGAATCCTCTGTATCATGTGTCCTGTCTGCCTGTTGGGCCTGTCTCAGGGAACGTAGGGTGTGATTCCAGTAGTCTATCTCTCTCTCGCACTCCCTGATATTCCTCAACCTACTCACTTCCTCCCGGAGCTCTGTCACTAAGCGGAGGAGTTCCTCTATCTCCTGACCTTCATTTTCTGAATTTATTCTTACTGAATGGAATTACTCTAATATATACAGGTAATATAACTGTTTTCCTGGTGTGTTTAACTGCTCCATCAGCATTTAAATCCTGCAGAAAAAGTGTCTTATTAGAGGTCAGCACAGTTGAACTAGAAGAGCTGGAAGGAAGGGAGGGAAGAAGTTCATATATGAGATTTTTGGATATTAGAGGTATACAGCAGACTCTGTACTGCTGAAGAGGAGGAAACAGGTGTGGCAAGAAGTCATTAAACTGGAGAGGGAGAGAAGACATTTTATCTTCTTCATGGTCAGATTATAGCATTTTTAAGTCTTGCATAAATGTTACTTATTAGAGGTATTCCCATACAATAATAGGGGACATACTACTGTGGGAATTGAACAGTGTATGTAAATAGATACAGTGCAGTTTTGATAACTCAGACCCAGAGGGACTGTGAAAAAAATATTGATAACCAGTTATATAAAAGTAGATGGCTTGATTATGTTGAAGGAGGTACAGATAATAGGCCGGATTGTGTATTATTGAGGTTGTTGGTTATTCATTGTGTTGTGGATTTTGCTTTGCATTAATTGCCTTTGTGGGCAAGGTCCTGTGGGACTTGATTGTGACTGTACACAATATTTTATTCAGAAAATTCAGTTGTGCAGTGATAGATTGCCGGTTCTGATTCAGGACCCTTAAGAGCTCTTTGAGCGTCTAGTGTTTCCCATTGGATTTGGGAGTTTAGCTTAACCATCAAAGTAAAAAAAGCTTGATTTAAGATTCCTGCATTGTAACAGTACGTTTTCTTCAGCAAAGTGGTATAAAACTGAATGAGATATATTGTGCGCAAATTATGCCTGGTAGTTTTTGAAGTGTGCTTTGACTATCACTTAATAGAAAGGTGTTGCTGTGGTTTTTTTCCTCTTGATGAATGCATGTTTAGATGACGGCAAATGAATATATCATCTGTTGCACAATTTTTTTTTAAATGCTCTTAAGATGCTTACCAAGACTATGTACTTCATAAGCACTTGCTTGTCTATCATTGTTTCCTGGTCTACCACTATATACCTTAGAAACCTGAACTTTGAAGACCTCTATGCTGCCGCCTCTCGTGCTTTCTCTGCTGGAGCTGATTGTCTGTCTTATTGACAAGAATACCTTAAGTGTTCTTTGACTTTCATTGCTAACTGAAATTTACAGCCTAGAAAAGTAATTGCTTGCCACTGCTTCTCCTGCATCTTTTAGGAGATCATTTTTTTTAAAAACAAGTTTATCTGTTGGCAAGCAATTCCAGTGCTTGATGTGTAAAAAAAATTGGTTTGAGATTTAGTAAAAAAAAAAAAGAAAATCATTTAGTGATTCATACTAGTTTTTTCATTACTTGTACATGCCTTTGTCATGGCCATGACAGAGGCCTGTGGCATGTATTACCATAGGTACATGTCAGTGCAATGATATCTCTTCAATTTTTAACAAACAAGTGAAAGTGGAAAAACAGAGAAATGTTTCTGATTTTTCTTTTTTAACTAGTCTGAATGTAATACATAGTTGTTCCTTTTCAGATATATTCGTCTTTCTGAAAAGAGCTTTTCATATCCATTTCAGGATACTAGTGCTGTTGGAACTGGATGTCAGAGTTGTACAAATCAATTAATTTGCTTATTAAAAAGTAATCAGTGCTGTCCTTAAATCTTAAAGATACAGGACAAGAATGTCACATTTGATATGACGACTGGATTTCACTTGCATAACTGACCTTCCTTCAAAGATTGTGGTGCTATCACTGATGTACAATAATCGTTCACAGCATAATTCTCATATTTAATTTCCATATCAGCACTGCTAATGTTTACATTCTGTTGAAATGTAATTGCCCTATAGCGGAGTTGCAGAGGTACTGAATCTATTTCTCAGTGCAGCAGATTGAATAACGTGGAATGGAGGAATACATTAATTCTCTGAGGATGGATGCATTTCTGCAGTGAGACTACTTAAAATGACAGCTGAATCTGATATAATTTCAGATTGGGAATATGGTCAAAGTCAAGACATACCTGTTTGAAGAAGCATCGGGTTTAATGTGTCTGTGCTGAGCTTGTAAAGGTAATGGCAAAAAGCACGTTACAGGAACTGGAATAATTCCTCTGGTCCCCAACAAAACCCAGAGGCAGCTAAGAAATTAATTCAGAAAAAGATGTGTTTGATTCAGAAAAACCCAGTAAGAGTACTGATGGAATATTGGTTTCTAAAGGTAATCAGTGGAAGATGGTACCTTTTTAGAAAAAATGCTTTTACTGAACACTGAGCTTTATGCACAGATGAGTGACTGAAATTCTGTGGTTTCTAGGACATCTGTCTTATCTGGTTTTTTTTTTCTGGCCTGAAATAACTTATTTAAATTCTGTCACTCATATTTGATTACCTTTGTATCAGTTATCACAGAACGGAAAGTTATGGAAAGCTTGGTAGCATTTCACGTTTACATGAAAATTTTACTTCACAGTTTGTCTACTGCATCACTATCTGAAACTTGAAATATGGTTGTATCATGTCCTGGTTTCGGCTGGGATAGAGTTAATTTTCTTTCTAGTAGCTGGTATAGTGTTCTGTTTTGGATTTTAGTATGAGAATAATGTTGATAACACTAATGTTTTGGCTGTTGCTAAGCAGTGCTTACATTAGTCAAGGACTTTTCAGCTTCCCATGCTCTGCCAGGTGCACAAGAAGCTGGGAGGGGGCACAGCCAAGATAATTGACCCAAACTGGCCAAAGGGCTATTCCATACCATATGACGTCATGCTCAGTATATAAACTGGGGGGAGCTGGCCGGGGGGCAGTGGTCGCTGCTCAGGAACTGGCTGGGCGTCGGTCAGTGGATGGTGAGGGGTTGCATCACTGTTAGGTTTTTTTTCCTTGGGTTTTGTTTCTCTCTCTCTCTCTCTCTCTCATGGTTTTCCTTTTCATTACAATTATTATTATTGTTATTATATTTTATTTTATTTCAATTATTAAACTATTCTTATCTCAACCCACAAGTTTTCTTACTTGTGCTCTTCAGATTCTCTCCCCCATCGCACCGGGGAGGGTGAGCAAGCGGCTGTGTGGTGCTCAGTTGCCAGCTGGGGCTAAACCACGACAGTCCTTTTTGGTGACCAATGTGGGGCATGAAGGGTTTGAGATAACAACAGATTAACCAGAGCGTGTTAAGAAATTTATATCTGTTAACAGTTGCGGGTCACAGTATTGATGCATCTGCTATCGATATTGGTTTACCTGACCTGCACCATGCTCCCTTTTCTTGCTGTAAATGTTAAAGATGGGTGTTGGCTTGAAGTGGTTTGAAGAAGGAGACCAGGTTTCAAAAAGAGCAGGCTGTCCCCAGGTGCCGACAGTTGAGCCAGCGGGGAAGAAGACCAGCGTGGCTGAATAGAGAGCTTTGGCTAGAACTCAGGAAAAAGAGGAGAGTCTATGACCCCTGGAAGAAGGGGCAGGCAACTCAGGAGGACGACAAAGGTGTAGCAAGGCTGTGCAGGGAGAAAATTAGAAGGGCCAAAGCTGAGCTAGAGCTCAATCTGGCTACTGCCGTAAAAGACAACAAAAAATACTTCTTCAAATACATTAGCAGCAAAAGAAGAGCTAAGGAGAATCTCCAGCCCCTAGTAGATGGGGGAGGGAACACAGTGACCAAGGATGAGGAAAAGGCTGAGGTACTTAATGCCTTCTTTGCCTCAGTCTTTAACAGCATGGCCAATTGTTCTCTGGGTACCCAGCCCCCCTGGGTGGGAAGATAGGGATGGGGACCAGAATGGAGCCCCCATAATCCAGGGGGAAATGGTTAGTGACCTGCTGCACCACTTAGACACTCACAAGTCTATGGGGCCTGATGAGATCCACCCGAGAGTACTGAAGGAACTGGCAGATGTGCTCACCAAGCCCCTTTCCATCATTTACCAGCAGTCCTGGCTAACTGGGGAGGTCCCAGTGGACTGGAGATTAGCAAATGTGACACCCATCTACAAGAAGGGCCAGAAGGAGGACCCGGGGAACTACAGGCCTGTCAGCCTGACCTCGGTACCAGGAAAGCTGATGGAGCAGATCATCTTGAGTGCCATCACACGGCATGTAGAGGACAACCAAGGGATCAAGCCCAGCCAGCATGGGTTTATGAAAGGCAGGTCCTGCTTGACCAACCTGATCTCCTTCTATGACAAGGTGACCCGCCTAGTGGATGAGGGAAAGGCTGTGGATGTTGTCTATCTAGACTTCAGTAAAGCCTTTGACATGGTTTCCCACAGCATTCTCCTGGAGAAACTGGCTGCTCATGGCTTGGACGGGTGTACTCTTTGCTGGGTAAAGAACTGGCTGGATGGCCGGGCCCAAAGAGTGGTGGTGAATGGAGTTTACTCCAGTTGGCGGCCGGTCACAAGTGGTGTCCCCCAGGGCTCTGTGTTGGGGCCAGTCCTGTTTAATACCTTTATTGATGATCTGGATGAGGGGATCAAGTGCACCCTCAGTAAGTTTGCAGACGACACCAAGTTGTGTGGGAGTGTTGATCTGCTTGAGGGTAGGAAGGCTCTACAGAGGGACCTGGACAGGCTGGATCAATGGGCCGAGGTCAATTGTATGAGGTTCAACAAGGCTAAGTGCAAGGTCCTGCACTTGGGCCACAGCAACCCCATGCAATGCTACAGGCTTGGGGAAGAGTGGCTGGAAAGCTGCCAGGCAGAGAAGGACCTGGGGGTGTTGGTTGACAGCTGGCTGAATATGAGCCAGCAGTGTGCCCAGGTGGCCAAGAAGGCCAATGGCATCCTCGCTTGTATCAAAAATAGTGTGGCCAGCAGGACTAGGGAAGTGATTGTGCCCCTGTACTCGGCACTGGTGAGGCCGCACCTCGAATACTGTGTTCCATTTTGGGCCCCTCACTACAAGAGAGACATTGAGGTGCTGGAGCGTGTCCAGAGAAGGGCAATGAAGCTGGTGAAGGGTCTAGAGCCCAAGTCTTATGAGGAGTGGCTGAGGGAACTGGGGTTGTTTAGCCTGGAGAAAAGGAGCCTCAGGGGAGACCTTATTGCTCTCTACAACCTCCTTTCAGGTAGTTGTAGAGAGGTGGGGGTCGGTCTTTTCTCCCAGGTAACAAGTGATGGGACAAGAGGAAATGGCCTCAAGTTGTGCCAGGGGAGGTTTAGACTGGATATTAGGAAATTTTACTTCACTGAAAGGGTTATCAAGCATTGGAACAGGCTGCCCAGGGAAGTGGTGGAGTCACCATCCCTGGAAGTATTTAAAAGACGTTTGGATGAGGTGCTTAGGGACATGGTGTAGTAGTGGTCTTGGTAGTGTTAGGTTTATGGTTGGACTCGATGATCTTAAAGGTCTTTTCCAAGCTATACGATTCTGTGATTCTGTTTCTGCATTTGCTGTGTTCTGCAGTGATTAGTGATGTTTTGCCTGGGAGATTTCTTAATAAAACAGTGACCTTGAGCTTAATCTGGTATTTGGGTTTTGTACGGAAGCCATTACTGTACGTCGAGTACCACCTCGTGGAGACAATTAGCAATTATACCTCTTCCTTTGAGAGGTTTTTTAAGGAGGAAATAAAAAATGGCACCTTAGCTACCTTCTTCTATAATGTTTCCTCCTTCATTACAATAAGTTTTCAGTATCTTGAACATGCTTGGGTAGTTAAGATACATCTATTGGTATTTCTTGGCAATATTGTTTCGGATTTATCTAAGGTTAATAAGAAATTTAGGAATACCACTCAGAGATCTGCCCCAAGGCTGGATAGTTATGAGTGGCAGGGTGTGTGGGATAGCATGGGCAAGTACCTAGGAACCTCCAGTGTTTTGGAACTTCACCCCTGAAAAAGCGCAGGATCCTGAAAAACTAGTAGAATATTTGGAAGAAGTATGCTGTCACCCTGGCAATTCTAGGGAGACACAAATCATTGCCATGTGCTGGGGCCTGGCGCATGCCTACCGAGCCCTGCTCAACACTATTCAGAACCCTCAAGGGGAAGAGAAGGTCTCTGGATCTGACGAGGAAACTGCAGGCACTGCGGCTACTCCAACCCCGGCAACAGGCACTGCAGCTGAACCAGAGAACCAACCCGTGGTGGTATCAGTCACCCCTATACACACACCTATTTTGGAGATGAAAGTCAGCTCGCTTAGAAAGGGAGGATGAAAGAGCAGGGCCATCACAAGGAGAGGAGGAGGAAGAGGAAGAACTCTTAAAAGAGACAGAAACAACCCAATCCCTATCCCTGAGTGAGCCGCAAGATATGCGAAAATATTTCAGCCATAGTCCAGGCAAGCATGTGGTCACCTGGCTGCTCCGATGCTGGGATAGTGGGGCCAGTAGCCTGGAATTAGAGGGTAAGGAAGCCAAACAGCTGGGATCCCTTTTTAGGGAAGGGGGCATTGACAAAGCAATTGGAAAAGGGGCACAAGTCCTCAGCCGCTGGAGGTGACTCCTGTCAGGCGTGAAGGAAAGGTATCCCTTCAGGGAATATTGTTCTATATCGCCCCGGGAAATGCACCGCCATGGGGTGAGGTATCCAGTACCTGAGGGAATTAGCTGTGCTGGAGGTGGTTTATGGTGACCTGAGCAACGAGCAGTTATCCAAAGATCCAGATGAAGTCAAGTGCACACAACCCATGTGGTGGAAGTTGGTACGGAGTGCAACATCGTCGTGTGCCAACTCATTGGCAGTAATGACCTGGAAAGACAGAGAGGGTCCAACAGTGGATGAAGCGGTTAGCCAACTCTGGGAATAGGAAGAAAGTATCTCTTCCTCCCTCATCTCAGCTGTGGAGAAACTCTCCCGGGAGGTCCAGCAACTCAAAGAGGATAGGTCCTACTATCCACCTGTATGGACCAGTGTCTCAGCTATTAGGAGTCAGTGTTCCTCTGCTCAAGAGAGAGGATATAGAGGGTACACACCACAGGGCACTGTATGGTTTTACTTGCGTGACCACGGAGAGGACATGAGGAAGTGGGATGGAAAACCTACCTCGACCCTAGAGGCACGGGTACGTGAGTTGCAAGGAAAAACAATCACCAAAAGGGGGTTCTTCCAGGAAAAGTGCTGCTCTGGTTTCCAGTGGGCAGTTCCCCAGACAGAGTAGAAGGGCTGATCTTACTCCTGATTTTAATGAAGGAGCTCCTGACTCGTATGTACGAGGAATGGGTAATGAATACTATGACCAGGACTACAGGGGCCCTGGTGGAGGGCCTCCAGCCAGGTGGAGGAAAGGGACAACTGGGTTTACTGGACTGTGTGGATTCGATGGCCTGGCACATCAGACCCATAGGAGTAGAAGGCTCTAGTAGACACCGGTGCAAGGCTCTAGCAGACACCGGTGCACAGTGTACCCTAATGCCATCAAGCTATAAAGGGACAGAACCCATCTGTATTTGTGGAGTGACAGGGGGATCCCAACAGCTAACTGTGTTGGGGGCTGAAGTGAGCCTAACTGGGAATGAGTGGCAAAAGCACCCCATTGTGACTGGCCCAGGGGCTCCGTGCATCTTTGGCCTAGTCTAGCTCAGGAGAGGGTATTTCAAGGACCCAAAAGGGTACCAGTGGGCTTTTGGTATAGCTGCCTTGGAGATGGAGGAAATTAAACAGCTGTCTACCTTGCCTGGTCTCTCAGAGGACCCTTCTGTTGTAGGGTTGTTGAGGGTCAAAGAACAACAGGTGCCAAGTGCTACCACAACGGTGCACCAGCAGCAATATCGTACCAACCGAGACTCCCTGATTCCCATCCATGAGCTGATTCATTGACTGGAGAGCCAAGGAGTGATCAGTAAGACTCGATCACCCTTTAACAGTCCTATATGGCCAGTGCAAAAGTGTAATGGAGAGTGGAGACTAACAGTAGACTATCGTGGCCTGAATGAAGCCATGCCACCGCTGGGTGCTGCCATGCTGGACATGCTGGAACTTCAATACGAACTGGAGTCAAAAGCAGCCAAATGGTATGCTACAAATGATATTGCTAATGCGTTTTTCTCAGTCCCTTTGTCAGCAGAGTGCAGGCCACAGTTTGCTTTCACTTGGAGGGGCCTTCAGTACATCTGGATTCGACAGCCCCAGGGGTGGGAACACAGCCCTACCATTTGCCATGGACTGATTCTGACTGCACTGGAACAGGGTGAAGCTCCAGAACATCTGCAATACATTGATGACATTATCGTGTGGGGAAATACAGCAGAGGAAGTTTTTGAGAAAGGGAAGAAAATAGTCCAAATTCTCCTGAAAGCTGGTTTTGCCATAAAACAAAGGAAGGTCAAGGGACCTGCACAGGAAATCCAGTTTTAGGAATAAAATGGCAAGATGGACGTCGTCAGATCCCAATGGATGTGATTAACAAAATAACAGCCATGTCTCCACTAACTAGCAAAAAGGAAACACAAGCTTTCTTAGGCACTGTGGGGTTTTGGAGAATGCATATTCCAAATTACAGTGTGCTCGTAAGCCCTCTCTACCAAGTGACCCAGAGGAAGAACGATTTCCAATGGGGCCCTGAGCAACAACAAGCCTTTGAACAAATTAAACGGGAGATAGTTCATGCAGTAGCCCTTGGGCCAAACCAGGCAGGGCAGGATGTAAAAAATGTGCTCTACATGGCAGCCGGGGAGAATGGCCCTACCTGGAGCCTCTGGCAGAAAGCACCAGGGGAGACTCGAGGTCGACCCCTAGGGTTTTGGAGTCGGGGATACAGAGGATCTGAGGCCCGCTATACTCCAACTGAAAAAGAGATATTGGCAGCATATGAAGGGGTTCGAGCTGCTTTGGAAGTGGATGGTACTGAAGCACAGCTCCTCCTGGCACCCTGACTGCCAGTGCTGGGCTGGATGTTCAAAGGGAGGGTCCCCTCTACACATCATGCAACTGATGCTACATGGAATAAGTGGGTCACACTGATCTCACAATGGGCTCGGATAGGAAACCCCAATTGCCCAGGAATCTTGGAAGTGATCATGGACTGGCCAGAAGGCAAAGATTTCAGAATATCGCCAGAGGAGGAGGTGACGCGTGCTGAGGAGGCCCCACTGTGTTATAAATGACCAGAAAATGAGAAGCAATATGCCCTATTCACTGATGGGTCCTGTCTTGTGGGAAAGCATCGGAGATGGAAAGCTGCTGTATGGAGTCCCATATGATAAGTTGTAGAAACTGCTGAAGAAGGTGAATCAAGTCAATTTGCAGAAGTAAAGGCCATCCAGGTGGCTTTAGACATTGCTGAATGAGAAAAGTGGCCAGTGCTCTGTCTCTATACTGACTCATGCATGGTGGCAAATGCCTTGTGGGGGTGCTTGCAGGAATGGAAGCAGAACAATTGGCAGCGCAGAGGCAAACCCATCTGGGCTGCAGCATTGGGGCAAGATATTGCTGCCCAGGTAGAGAACCTGATTGTAAAAGTACATCATGTAGATGCTCACATACCCAAGAGTCAGGCCCCTGAGGAACATCAAAACAACCAGCAGGTGGATCAGGCTGCTAAGATTGAAGTGGCTCAGGTGGACCTGGACTGGCAACATAAGGGTGAATTATCTATAGCTTGGTGGGCCCATGACCCCTGAGGCCATCAAGGAAGAGATGCAACATATATATAGATGGGCTCGTGATCGAGGGGTGGACTTGACCATGGACACTATTGCACAGGTTATCCATGAATGTGAAACATGCGCTGCAACTAAACAAGCCAAGTGGTTAAAGTCTCTGTGGTGTGGAGGACGATGGCTGAAATATAACTATGGGGAGGCCTGGCAGATTGATTACATCACACTCCCACAAACCCGCCAAGGCAAGTGCCATGTGCTTAACATGGTGGAAGCAACCACCGGATGACTGGAAACATATCCTGTGCCCCATGCCACTGCCCGGAACGTTATCCTGGGCCTTGAAAAGCAAGTCCTATGGCGACATGGCACCCCAGAAAGAATTGAGTCAGACAGCGGGACTCATTTCCGAACCAACCTCATAGACACCTGGGCCAAAGAGCATGGCATTGAGAGGGTATATCACATCCCCTATCATGCACCAGCCTCTGGGAAAATTGAACAATACAATGGACTGTTAAAGACTACACTGTGAGGAATGGGTGGTGGGACATTCAAACATTGGGATAGCAGGAGGCCTTTGCTTATTCAACACTAGGGGATCTGCCAATCGAGCTGGCCCTGCCCAGTCAAAAGTTTTATGTATTGTGGAGGGGGATAAAGTCCCTGTAGTGCACATAAAAAACATGCTGGGGAAGACAGTCTGGGTTACTCCTGCCTCAGGCAAAGGCAAGCCCATTCGTGGGATTGCTTTTGCTCAAGGACCTGGGTGCACTTGGTGGGTGATGCGGAAGAATGGGGAAGTCTGCTGTGTACCTCAAGGGGATTTGATTTTGGGTGAGAATAGCCAATGAACTGAATGGTATGATGTTAATTGGTATATAATACTGTATGCCATCACTTCTGTGGTTGCTATGTGCCGTATCAAGGGTATTTCAGTAAGAATCACCCAGATTAATGAAGAATGAGCTTTGATGAAACCAAGCAAAGTGCAGTGGTGATGGAACCAGAACTGGCTTCAGCAGGCAACAATCCAACCCCACACACCATCTCTCCTGTCCTGAAGGACTGTTATGACAGATGGAGCCCCAAGTCATGGACTAAATGATCTCAACGGAGGTTTTAGAAGGATGGCCCATAGACCGAGGGAATGATATCTGTGTGTATATATCAAAAGACAGGAAAAGTGGTGGTGATTAATTGGAATGTATTGGAAAGTGTGGGACCTGGGCATGACGTAGATGGTATAGAATAAGGGTTGGATACTGTTCTGGTTCTGGCTGGGATAGAGTTAATTTTCTTCCTAGTAGCTGGTATAGTGCTGTGTTTTGGATTTTGTATGAGAATAATAGTGATAACATACTGATGTTTTAGTTGTTGCTAAGTAATGCTTACACTAGTCAAGGACTTTTCAGCTTCCCCTGCTCTGCCAGGTGCACAAGAAGCTGGGAGGGATTATAGCTAGGATAGTTGATCCAAACTGGCCAAAGGGCTATTCCGTACCATATGATGTCATGCTCAGTATATAAACTGGGGGTAGTTGGCCGGGAGGCAGTGATTGCTGCTCAGGGACTGGGTGGGCGTCGGTCGGCAGGTGGTGAGCGATTGCATCTCTTGGTTTTTGGTTTGGTTTGTTTTTTTTTTTTCTTGGGTTTTTTTCCTCTCTCGCTCTCTTGCTGTTTTCCTTTTCATTACGACATTAATATTATCGTTGTTGTTATTTCAGGTATTAAACTGTTCTTATCTCAACCCACAAGTTTTCTTACTTTTGCTCTTCCGATTCTCTCCCCCTTTCCACCGTGGGGGGAGGGTGAGCAAGTGGCTGCGTGGTGCTTGGTTGCCAACTGTGGCTAAACCACGACATATTAGTAAGAAAAAAAGCTGCAGACCTCTAAGGAGAATGCAGTAACTTCAAGAGAAAAGTGTAATACTAGTAATAAGCTCCTAAATCTAATATATAGATGTATTGGAATCTTTTGATTAGGGTATTGGATGGATAGGTGAAAATTCATCTCTTCAAGTCAAGGTATGTGAATATTCCAAATAAGTGATAAGAAGACATGACCTGTCCAAGCACTGAGATATGAAAGTAGTCATGCCTTCAAAGCTATCCAGTGGCCATGCCTGGTAACAAAAGCATTAATGCTGTTTCTAATGGCAGGGAAAAGATGAGAAATTGCTAAAACTCCCCAGAACTTTTCAGATGTTATCATGGAAAACAGTAAGGAACTTTTTATTTAAAACTTATATTAAGATATTTTCCTGTTGGCTCTCCATGATTATTTTATTGGAATATTAATTAAAGGTGGTAGAGCAGGAGTCCACTTACTTTACCAAGAGTAGTCTGTCTCCCGACCTGGTTTTAAGAAAATTTAGTAGGGTCCTTGAGGTTTTTTGGTGTTCTGTTTTGTTTTCAGACAATGAGGGCTGTTGGCTTTCTACACTAGTATCAAACTCCATGTGAAACTTTGAAACCTTTGGGTCTGCTATGAATTGTGTTTATAGTTGTTCTGGGGTGATTTTTTTTTTTTTTAAACAGTGTTTTGGCTACTGCCTGAGGATGTCTTTTTTTTTTTTTTTCCCCTCTTTCTTCAAACTGCTTCTGTATACCATCTCCCGTGTGTATCTGTCTCTTAAATGGATATGCTTTCCTTACTGAAATACTCAAGGTATGACCTAAAGCTCAGTGTGTTTCAGTCCAAAAGCTCAGTGCCATTTGATGTGGCACCTGGGTCAGAAGAGCAGAACTGCAGTCTTTCTTTCACTCTTTCTACTCAGCATTTACTGACTCAAATGAGAGAGAGATCATTGATCAGTAATTGCAGGTCTCTAGTATTCTTTTCATTTGTTCTGTCTTTAATATCTTCTTAGCCCGCTGTTGCATCCAAAACTTGATTTTTTAAATTTTTTATTTATTGGCATTGGCTTTTGAGGTCATAGGATTTTTTGTGCTTCCATTTGAGAACGTGAGAGGTGTTATCATCCCTCTTCTGTTATTGTCTCTAGCAGGGAGACAGAACCTGAATGGTACTGAATCTAAGGTAACTTTTTTCTGTTTGTAGGCATCTGGCATTTAAATGCTGTGTGAGGAGAAAGACTTTTAGAAGTGAATCATTTTAGTTGTATTCCAATGTGATGATGACATTCTGAACTGTGATTATTTTTTTTTTTCCTTTTTTCCAGAGCTGAGTTCAGAAAACCTCAAAAGTTGCTTTAACATCGTCAATGCTTATATTTTCTTATCATAATCTGAATTTTTACAGGTATGTTACCATTATATAAAGCTTCATATTAGCACCTTAGATCCCTACTGGCAAACTGGTTTTTGATTGTGTGTCGTCCCGTCCGTCCGTCCCCCCATATCCTGGGAAACATCGTACACATCGTACACACAGGCATTTATACTCTTACTCATTTATGTGTATACGACCATATTGTTCTCATGTTAGCTCTTTATGGCACATGGTGGACACTCAATCAAATCATATTTGGAAAGATTATTATTTACAATTAACGTTTTGTGGCTTGATTATTACTTTGGTACCTGAAAAGGTCCTATGCAGAGTAGTAATACTTTTATAATTTTTAATTAAATAAATTTTGATTAAATTTATGATTTTATGATTAAATAAGCACTAAAAGATCAAGATTCACTTTTTGGGTTTTTTTCTGCATTTCTGTATGACTGTTAGAACTTAATAGGTCTAGAGCCAAGCTTTTCCAATCTTTATTGAATGTTGGATATATGTGCTCTCTTTATCACATTCCTTTGTGTAGTGTACTTGCATTTGTACCATGACAGTGTTCAGCCAATCTTTGCCTTTGTCATGAATTGCTGTTGTAATGGCAACAACTGCTTAAATAGAGTTGCTAGAGGCTTTTCAAAGTATTTAAAAAAAAACTGTTTTCACACAAACTTTAAATGGTATTATGAAACAGATGTTATGTAATTCATAAGCTTTTAAAATATTAAACATGATACTTTAAATGTGCCTTTTGAAGAATTTCAGGCGGAAATAAAATTGGAGTATGCACTGAAAGATAGTTGAGTAGTAACTGTAGTGTATTACTTTTTATGTTTCCAGTGGCTGTACTTGGAACTCTGTGTTGCTTATAAAATCTTGGACTTGATTTCAGTTCATTATAAATGTAACGGAGGCAAAAATTAGAGCTCATTTGTGGTGGTTTAGCCCCAGTCGGCAATTAAGTACCACACAGCCTCTCGCTCACCCTCCCCACTCCCCGATGGGATGGGGGAGAGAATCGGAAGAGCAAAAGTAAGAAAACTTGTGGGTTGAGATAAGAACAGTTTAATAATTGGAACAAAAAATAATAACAATAATAATAATAAATTTTAATGAGAAGGAAAACAACAAGGGAGTGAGAGGGAAAAAAAAAAACAGTGATACAACTGCTCACCACCTGCCGACCGACGCCCAGCCAGTCCCTGAGCAGCGATCGCTACCCCCCGGCCAACTCCCCCCAGTTGATATACTGAGCATGATGTCATATGGTATGGAATAGCCCTTTGGCCAGTTTGGATCAACTATCCTGGCTGTGCCCCCTCCCAGCTTTTTGTGCACCTGGCAGAGCAGGGGAAGCTGAAAAGTCCTTGACCAGTGTAAACACCACTTAGCAACAACCAAAACATCAGTGTGTTATCAATATTATTCTCATACTAAAATCCAAAACACAGCACTATACCAGCTACTAGGAAGAAAATTAACTCTTTCCCAGCCGAAACCAGGACACCATCTTCCTCTTTGGGTTGCACAACTGCTTGCAGAATCCCAGGAAAGGAAAGCAACAGAAGTTGATAGTCCTCTCCATTTGTAGTTTTTGCTGTGAGGAGCTTAAGGACTCTAGTTCTGTAGTTTAAAATGTCAATTCATCTCTATCAGTACTATTATTTAGAATCTATAGTTGGGCAACTGTTTGATGCAGCAGCTTGTAATCTGATCCCTAAAATGGAATGATGCTGGTAATATAGTATCATTTATCCACTTGGCTCCCAGTGTGACCTTGCATTACCCACAAGGTTTGTCCAGTATACTTTGAACACCTTCCTAGTATGCCTACCTGCAGAGGGATAACCGAGATATAATCCATGTAAGTATTTTTATAAAAAAAAAAGAAAATGTTTTGTCAGGCATCCCTATGCTGACTTGTTAAACAAAAAACCCCTAAGATAAATATTGGGAAGAGAAACACCTGGGAGCATTCTCTGAAATATTTTCTTACAAGCAGCTTTGGCTGGATTGAAAATAGACATTAGAACAGTAAATAAATGGATAAGGTTGAAAAACATTAATTTGAACTGGTAAGACTATTTATTTCAAGATTGCTGAGGCTTGATGTGACTTGATTTTCTAATTATCATCTAAGAGAGACCATTAAATGTTTGAAAATATTCTTTACAAGGAGCAAATGAGTTAGCCAAAACTTTCAGTTCCCAGAAGATATGAGTGGGGGAAAAGTTATGGTTCCCTCCCATATAACAGTATGTTAAAGGTCTACAAATTTGAGAGGCGGTGAAAGGGGTCAACTGCTTAACATCTCTCCCAAGGCAAGAAATAGGGGCCATTAAATGAAGCTAGTAGAAACAAGGTTCAAAAAGAAAAAAAAAAAAAAAAGCAAAGCTCTTTCTTCAAGCAGCAGGATTTTTACATACACATGGATTCAGGGGAGACTGGACAAGAGCACAGAAGAATAGTTCCTTGAGGAAGTCCCCCTGAGCTGAAAGTGGGTGGAGACCGAGAAGAGCATTTAAGGGAGGTACCGTTATATACTTGCCCCATTCTTTCTTTTTTATACACATCTGTGCATAGATGTGTGGTCTCTGTCCTTACTCCCCATAGGAGTTGGATAGGTATGAGCCTATTATTCTCACAGCCTCTTCCCCTCTCCATCTTGGTACAAGGAGAGAGCCCAAACAGCTGGGGAGAAGAAAGCCTGAAGAACACAGAAAAAAAATTACTTCAGGGAACAGTTCATGGGGGAAGAAAAAAAGAGCAGAGAATGTAAAAACTGGGAACGTGGGGGGGTGGTGTGGTGTGTGGCTGTACTGAGAATAGCACATCTTACTTGATCACCTGCAAAGAGATGGTAGGTCCTAATCAATGGTTCTTCAAAAAAGTGACAGGACAAAGCTATGGAAATAAGCCTTAAACTGCTGGCACTCCTCCCTGTCAACCCACCTCATCAAGCTGCTTTTCCTGGAGCCAGGGCTGGCCAGCTTTGCCAGGGCCAAGAGGAGGCTGATGAGGAGGTGCTTGGCTAGGTGGGTTTCATTTGGCATGTCAGTTTTCATCAGATTATGCAGATCAGGTTTGCAGAGTACTTCACTAGAATATACTTTCAGCAATCCTGGGTTTGGCTGGTATTTACTGGTAAACATCCTACCAGGACTTTATATATAGACCAGTATATGTAGTTTTAAAGCTACAGTTAAGATTTTTAAATGTACTTTACTAATTGTCTAATTTGCTTTTGTTCTTAAGGTTGTGGAAAATGTCCTAAAAGTGAACCCTGTTTTGGGTCCTCAAATGTTTCAACCCCTTCTGCCATCAGTTTTCAGGGGGATTATAGACGGGGAGGCAAGAGTTACTCTTTTAAACTACTCTCTACTTTTCCTTTTGAACATGAAAGTACCTTCTGTTATTTGGCCCAGTTTTCTCATATTGATGCTGCTCTCACTTTCTCTAGTTTGAAGAGCATCTAATAGGACTTTGGCAGCTATTTTAAAAGTCTGTACATAGTAACATAGTAGCATAAGAGTTAAAGCAACATATTCATCACTTATTCTGTCATCTAGTGTTTATTTTAATAAAATAACACACATTTTATTCTGCCATTCCTTCAATATTAACACTGAACGGTTGCTATGACTATACACTTAGATCCTTTGTAGGTGTTGGGGGTTTTTGTTGTGCTTTAAGACACTTATACTGCTCCTTTTTAAGTGTACCTGCACCAGAGAAAAACAAACTGAAAGGGAAGGATGTCGTGGTTTAACCCCAGCCGGCAACTAAGTGCCACACAGCCGCTCGCTTACTCCCCCCCCAGTGGGATCAGGAAAGAGAATTGGAAGGGTAAAAGCGAGAAAGAAACTCATGGGTTGAGATAAAAACAGTTTAATAATTGAAATAAAATAATATTATTATTATTATTATTGCGGTGAAAAGGAAAATAACAAAGAGAGATAAATAAAACCCAAGAAAGACAAGCAATGCAAATGAAAACAATTGCTCACCACCAACTGACCAATGCCCAGCCAGTCCCCGAGCAGCGGCCCCCCTGCCAACCTCTCCCTAGTTTTATTGCTGAGCATGATGTCATGTGGTATGGAATATCCCTTTGGTCAGCTGGGGTCAGCTGTCCCAGCTGTGTCCCCTCCCAACTTTTTGTGCACCTCCAACCTACTCGCTGGTGGGGTGGGGTGAGAAGCAGAAAAGGCCTTGACTCTGTGTAAGCACTGCTCAGCAATAACGAAACCATCCCTGTGTTATCAACACTGTTTTCAGCACAAGTCCAAAACATAGCCCCATACTAGCTACTATGAAGAAAATTAACTCTATCCTAGCCAAAACCAGCACAAAGGAGAAGATTGACTTGACCTTCTTTTTCTTTTTCTAATTGACATAACTGATACAAAGAGCTGAAGGATGTGAGAATGCTTTATGTGAGATAGGAGAGGCTTTAAGTTTTTCCTTGCTTATATGTCTTAAGTTCTCCCTTTTCTTTCTCTTTGCCTTCAACAAATTTCCATGTTGGATTAAAAGGAGTAAAATCCAATATGCTTTAACTGTGTTGAACCTTGCAGTACTAGCAGGAGAAAAAAAATACTTTTATCAGCAGAATCAGTGGGTGGAATTCTTTATGCTCTTGACTTCTTTGATCAAAAGCTTTGCTTTTGTCAGAGTTGAAGACTTTCAGATATCAATATTTGGTTCCCATTATTATTGAGTTAACTTATGAGATTTCCAAGATTAAACCAAGTAATATTACTTTTTGCTGTACAGAACACAAAAAAGATAGTTTGTTTGAACAATTTGCAGTTGACGGAAAGACACAAAACTGGAGAGTGGATTATTAAAATGTCTTCTGATTTAAGACTGTAATAAATTCATTGCCCCCTATTCAAAAATATATTAGTCTGGGTTAACGTTTTCAGGTAAATGTTGGCATTTTGTTTTTCAAATAGGCAATTCTACAAAATGCTTACTGTTATATTGGTAGATGCTGGGTTTAATAAAAAGAAATCTGTAGCTTCTTTTAAAATTAAAAATAATAACAAAAGATAATAAATTAATGAACTTACTATATCCAGTTAATTTTGAGACACTTGCAAATTAGCTTTTGGCAAATGTATTATAGCTTCTCTCAGAGAAATAAGTAACAACAACTTCAGAAATACTAAGCACTTTTTAATGTTACTAAAACTGTAAACAGTAATTTTGAACCATAATCAACTTGGAAAGTAGCTTTTTAACAGTACAATATATTGTTTATTCCTTAAGACGCAGGTTTTTAAATGTCAAGTAAAATCACTTTGCAAGCTGTCTTAGCTGTTTGGGGGGGAAACTGACTTTAAGATTGTCATAGTTTTCCTGTTGTAAGAATTGAGACACTCTGGTAATGACTGTTCACTGAGTCTTGTGTTCTTAGAGGCTTTTAAATTACAATTTATAATTTCTAATTTAGTAAAATAAATAAAGGATGCATGCAAGTATTTTCCATGTATTTCTGCTCTATATGTGTATTGGGTTTGCGTAGCAAGGTTTTGGGGAGCCTACAGGGGTGGCTTCTGTGAGAAGCTGCTAGAAGCTTTCCCCCATGTCTGATAGAGCCAGTGCCAGCCGGCTCCAAGGCGGACCCGCTGCTGGCCAAAGCTGGGCCAATCAGTGACAGTGGTAGCACCTCTGTGATAACACATTTAAGAAGGGGAAAAAAACTGCTGTGCAACAGCAGCTGGAAGAGAGGAGTGAGAATATGTGAGAGAAACAACTCTGCAGACACCAAGGTCAGTGAAGAAGGAGAGGGAGGAGGTGCTCCAGGCGCCGGAGCAGAGATTCCTCTGCAGCCCATGGTGAACACCATGGTGAGGCACGCTGTCCCCCTGCAGCCTGTGGAGGACCCCACATTGGAGCAGGTGGATGCGCCTGAAGGAGGCTGTGACCCCATGGAGAGCCTGTGCTGGAGCAGGCTCCTGGCAGGACCTGTAACCCTGTGGAGAGGAGCCCGTGCTGGAGCAGCTTTGCTGGCAGGACTTGTGACCCTGTGGGAGACCCACACTAGAGCGGTCTGTTCCTCAAGGACTGCAGCCCGTGGGAAGGACCCACGTTGGAGCAGGGGAAGAGTGTGAGGAGGAAGCAGCGGCAGAGACAACATGTGATGAACTGACCACAACCCCTGTTCCCCATCCCCCTGGATCGCTCAGGGGGAGGAGGAGGTAGAGAAATCGGGAGTGAAGTTGAGCCCGGGAAGAAGGAAGGGGTGGGGGGAAGGTGTCTTTAAGACTTGGTTTTATTTCTCATTATCCTATTCTGATTTTGATTGGTAATAAATTAATTTCCCCAAGTTGAGTCTGTTTTGCCCGTGATGGTAATTGGTGAGTGATCTCCTTGTCCTTATCTTGACCCACGAGCCTTTTGTTATATTTTTCTTCCCCCTGTCCTGCTGAGGAGGGGGAGTGATAGAGCGGCTTGGTGGGCACCTGGCGTCCAGCCAAGGTTAACCCACCACAGTCCTTTTTGGCACCCAATGTGGGGCATGAGGAATTCAAGATAAGGCTAGTACTTGGGAGAGGTAACGGGCAAAACATGGGCTGAACACAGCTATAGAGTGAAGAGCGGAATGATTGTGGGAAATTTCTGTTGTAATTATGGTGAAGGGACGAGGGGTGGACTGTGTGTAAATTGTCCACTTTCATTTGGTGTTGTGATGATGTTGTTTTGATTTTGCTGTGTGGAATTTTTTGTTGATGTAAGTGAAGTTTGTGAAGATTGTGTGATGAATGTGGATTTTAATGATAACTCTTAAATATGTGATTCACAGAGGCGAGGGGCGGAATGTATTGGGTTTGCATGGCAAGGTTTTGGTAGCAGGGGGGCTACAAGGGTGGCTTCTGTGAGAACCTGCTAGAAGCTTCCCCTCTGTCTGATAGAGCCAGTACCAGCCAGCTCCAAGACAGACCCGCCGCTGGCCAAAGCTGGGCCAATCAGCGACAGTGGTAGCACCTCTGGGATAACATATTTAAGAAGGGGAATAAAACAGCTGTGCAACAGCAGCTGGAAGAGAGGAGTGAGAATATGTGAGAGAAACAACTCTGCAGACACCAAGGTCAGAGAAGAAGGAGGGGAAGGAGGTGCTCCATGCGCTGGAGCAGAGATTCCCCTGCAGCCAGTGGTGAAGACCACGGTGGGGCAGGCTGTCCCCCTGCAGCCCATGGAGGTCCATGGTGGAGCAGATATCCACCTGCAGCCTGTGGAGGACCCCATGCTGGAGCAGGTGGATGTGCCTGAAGGAGGCTGTGACCCCGTGGAGAGCCTGCGTTGGAGCCAGGCTCCTGGCAGGACTTGTGACCCCATGGGGGACCCATGCTGGAGCAGTTCATGAAGAGCTGCAGCCTGTCGGAAGGACTGATGTTGGAGAAGTTCATGGAGGACTGTCTCCTGTAGGAGGAACCCCACGCTGGAGCAGGGGAAAAGCGTGAAGAGGAAGGAGTGGCAGAGACAACATGTGATAAACTGACCTCAACCCCCATTCCCCGTCCCCCTGCGCCGCTCGAGGGGAGGAAGTAGAGAAATTGGGAGTGAAGTTGGGCCCAGGCAAAGGGAGGGGTGGGGGGAAGGTGTTTTTAAGATTTGGTTTTATTTCTCATTCTCCTACTCTGATTTGCTTGGTAATAAATTAATTTCCCCAAGTCGAGTCTGTTTTGCCCGTGATGGTAATTGGTGAGTGATCTCCCTGTCCTTATCTCGACCCACAAGCCTTGCATCATAGTTTTCTCTCTCCTGTCCAGCTGAGGAGGGGGAGTGATAGAGTGGTTTGGTGGGCACCTGGCATCCAGCCAAGGTTAACCCACTACAATATGTTAAATATCTTTTTCTTAATTAAACTAAACCCCCTTTGTTTTGGTTCACTTTTGTTTCAGAGATACCCAGTGGTGATGTCTACTTATCTGGGGGTCATGGGTAGAGTTCTACTACAAAATGCAAGGCTTTTTTCATTATGTTTGAGCCAGATGGCATGTGAATTGGGTCAGGAGGTAAGAATTTCTGTCTTGATATTTCAGCCGGATTGCATGTGTAGGTGTTGCATTCTTTTGACCTTAAAGAACTTTTCCCTCTGTTTTCCATGCTTGTTCCTCTCCAGTCCAACTTGAAAGGGGCCCTTTCCCCTTCTTTGGTCCTTCCCCTTGAACATCCTGTAACTGTTTTTACACGTTCCCACAATTCACTTAAAACATCTCACAAGAAGTTTTATGCAGTCTCTAAATTCTCTTCCTGCTGCATCTCCCAATAAGCCGTATAAACCCCTTTATTTTGCATGGTATTGAAGGGTGAAAGTTTCTTTCCTTGTCCCATCTTGATGGGTCTTACACTAGGGATAATGGTCTAATCATTCTCCTATGAGAACTCTCACATTTTCTAGGAGTAGCGGGTTCAGTGTACTCCGTTTTCACTGATGAGGTTGCTGTTCTTTTACTACAAGTGTTTTACTATGTCTTTAAGTGAAATTTAGTACATTTCTTATCCTCAGGTATAATACAGTTTTCAAACAGGTAAAGAAAAGTCTTTTTTTTGCTGCTGTTGTTGCCACCAATGAAGGTAAAACAGAGTAAATTCACATGCTTTATATGTGTTAGATTGTTATGTGAAGACTGCTTGAGTAATTCAGTGTTCTGAATCTGTGCTCTGTCCATGAATTAAATGAATTTCTAACTTCTAGGTTACAATTAATGGTGAGCAGGCTTCAGGGCCTGGAAGCACTGTCATAGAAAAGTTTAAAAAAACCAAACAAACAAAAAACCACAACAACAACAAAACAAACCAGAAAAAACTGTTGCTGCTACTTCTGTCAGGTATATGTAACTGTATTGTGTCTTTCCCAAATTGAATAATGTATTGAATTGGTAGAAGAATTAAAGTTATTTTCTAAATATGCTGATGTACTCATAAATGAAGAGGAACGTTTCCTTTCCCATTGCAGTTGGATCAAATTCTTGGTAACATGATTGAAATGTGGGTTGATCGGATGAATAACATCACTCAGCCAGAAAGAAGAAAACTTTCTGCTTTGGCATTGCTTTCACTTCTGCCATCATTGAATAGGTGAGCAAATTTAAAATGCCTTAAATAAGAATGCTGCAAAGGCCCTTAAGATGGTTTTTGAGGTCTTTCACAATTCTACAGATAAATATTCAAATGTAAGTAGTTTTGCCTCTTTTTTTCACCAAAAGAAACTTTAAAAGGTAGAATTTTCATGCTACATTATATTAACTTTTTATTTGGCTTCATAGCAATATAGTAAACTTTCTTCTATTTAATGGAAAATGTCATTTAGTAAAAGTGAGGAAACAGCACTGCGTGTTTTATTGCCTGTTCTCATGTTAATATTGAACTAGCTGCTTCTCTCATCTGTGATTAAGTAGTTGCTTTAGTTGGCTTGTTAGTATTTTGGTGTTCCTTCCAGGGGACAATGTTTGTTCAGTCTTCTTTCATGTTGAGGGTAGATCTTGAACTTTCATCCTGTTTTTTCCCTTTATGACATTAAGTGGAAGAGTTGCTGTGAAAACAGTTTTTGCACTGTAGAGTTCTTATAGCAAGCAGTTTATACTATTGTCCTTTCTCTAGTCATTGTCATTGGTGGATAAACACACAAAAGGAAAGTTTTTAATGAAAATGCTGAATAGTGTTACACTGACTTTTAAATTGTCACTACTAGAATTCATGTATAACACATGTTTAGGTCAGAGTTCAGTCCATACTTACCTTCAGATTATTCTTGTCTGCTTTGAAAGTCAGGAAGACAATATTGCATGAGTTTACATTTAGTCTGCTGGATTTCCTGAAAAGTCTTAAGTATTTTCTAATGGTAATTTAGATGTTGCTTACAAATCCTAAAGCTATGTTAGTATTTGTAAAGCTGTAGAATATGTAGTCACTACCAAAAAAATCAGGGAACTCTTACATGTATAACTTAAAGAGGTTTCAATGCTTTTAATGTGCACAGCAGCTTTCCTTTTTTTGTCTCAGATCATCAGGACAAATATCTAGCCAAAGGTGAACCAAGCAGCTGCTTTATGAGAAAGCTTTTAATTTTTTTTTCAGTAAATGTAACAATGTTATATTACTTATGAGTATATTCAAAAGGTTCTTAAAGAGGTGTTATCTAAAATTTAAGGTGCAGAACTACATGTCTGTCTTCCTGTGAAGTTTCTTTTAAAGAGAGGAAGGAAAAAAAGAACTTGCTTTAAATAATTGTGTTATTTTGAACTACCTTCAGCTGCTCCAAATTTCCTGCTGCAAGAACCAATTATTTCTGGCAGTCCTTAACACAATAAAACCTTCTGCAAATGACAACTTTATCTTTCAGATACTCAAATCGTTTAGGAAAGCTTCTTCTCAAATAAAAAAAAAAGCCTCTCTTTAGTGGGCATATTTATGTAAAAGTTGTGAAAATTTTACTATACAACTGATAGACTGCCAGGGCCAAACATACCTTCTGACAGAATGTGTGAAATTGATTCTGTCAAGTGATCGTTCCTTCTACTAGTAGTGAATAATGTGAGTCACTCTGGTTTTGCCATTTCATAGAGATAATATTACATGTGTGTCCTGGTTTCGGCTGGGATAGAGTTAATTTTCTTCCTAGTAGCTGGTATAGTGCAGTGCTTTGGATTTTAGTATGAGAATGATATTGATAACACGCTGATGTTTTGGCTGTCGCTAAGCGGTATTTACATTGGTCAAGGACCTTTTTTTTTTTTTTTTTTCCCCCAGCTTCCCATGCTCTGCCAGGCGCCCAAGAAATGGGAGGGGGCACAGCCAGGATAGTTGATCCAAACTGACCAAAGGGCTATTCCATACCATATGATGTCATGCCCAGTATATAAACTGGGGGAGTTGGGGGGGGGGTTGCGATCGCTGCTTGGGGACTGGCTGGGCGTCGGTCGGCGGGTGGTGAGCGGTTGTATAATTTTTTTTTATTTTTTTTTTTTTTCCTTTCCCTTTTCTTTCCCTCCCTTGGGTTTTGTTCCTCTTTCTTTCTCATTGTATTCCTTCTCATTATAATTCATTATTATTATTATTATTATTATTATTATTTTGTTCCAATTATTAAACTGTTCTTGTCTCAACCCACGAGTTTTCTTACTTTTGCTCTTCCGATTCTCTCCCCCATCCCACCGGGGGGGAGTGAGAGAGCGGCTGTGTGGTGCTTAGTTGCCAGCTGGGGCTAAACCACGACAGTCCTTTTTGGCGCCCAACGTGGGGCTCGAAGGGTTGAGATAATAACAGATTAACCAGAGTGTATTAAGGAATTCAGATCTGTTAGTAGTTGTGGGACGTGATATTGATCCATCTGTTCCTAGCATTGGTTTACCTGATCTGCACCATGCTCATTTTTTTGCTGTACATGTTAAAGATCGGTGTTGGTTTTTGCAGTTTGTTGTGCTCTGCTTTAATTGGTGATGTTTTGCCTGTGAGATTTGTTATTAAAACAGTGACCTTGGGTTTATTTTGGTATCTAAGTGCTGTACTGAAACCGTTATTGTATGTCGGGTATCAGCTTATGGAGACAATTCGCAATTATACCTCTGCCTCTGAGAGGTTTTTTATGGAGGAAATGCAGAATTGTACCTTCACTACTTTCTTCTACAATGCTTCCTCCTTCATTACAATAACTTTTCAGTATTTTGAACAACCTTGGGTAGTTAAGATACTTCTATTGGTATTGCTTGGGAATATTGTTTCGATCTTGTCCAAGGTTAGTAAGCAATTTAAGAACATAATTCAGAGATCTGCCCCAAGGCTGGATAGTTATGAGTGGCAGGGTGTGTGGGATAGCATGGGCAAATGCCTAGGACGGTGGGCACCTCCAGTGTTTTGGAACTTCACCCCTGAACAAGTGCAGAATCCTGAAAAATTAGTAGACTATTTGGAAAAAGTAGGCTGTCACGCTGGCAATTCTAGGGAGACACAAATCACTGCAATGTGCTGGGGCCTGGCCCATGCCTACCGAGCCCTGTTCAACACTATTCAGTACCCTCAAGGATCCGGTGGCAAAATGCCAGGCACTGCAGCTGCTCCAGCCCCCCCTGCGACAGGCACTGCGGCTGTTCCGACTACCCCTGCGACAGGCGCTGCGGCTGTCCCGATTACCCCTGCAACAATGTGCTTGCTGCATCTTATATCTGAAACTTCTGTTAAAAATAAAATTTTTCAAAAGTAGGCTTCTTGTGCAACTCAATTTGCAGAGTTTAAGCAAAAATGTTTTAAACAATACAGTATTTAAACAAAATATTTTGATTCATATAAACAACTTTCTCAAGAAAAGCTAAGTAATATTTCCTGTTGGAGTACCTCTCTAACCAGATTCCTGATTAGATATTCCTTCGGATATCCAATGCCAGTTCAAGATTTCTCAGCTGCAGCGACAGAACAGAATTTGTCTCCTGAGGATGGCAGTGAGACAGGCTCACTTGGGAAGGCCAAGCGTGCAGCTCTTCCTGCTGCAAAGTGGGTTTCCACCCTCAGCTTGCTCCTGTATGATGGTCAGGGGTGGTACCAGTAGCAAGCTCAGGTTTTCAGGATTCTGCTATAGGGAAAACAGGCATCTGCGCTGCATGTAGCACTTCCTGAGGATTTTGCTCTTTTTGTGAGTTGCTTCCTCTAGCCTATAGCTAGAGCTGTCCCAGAGAGCATCAAGTTATTTTAGAGAGGAAAGGGAGTGAATAGACAAAAGTATTGGGGGAAAAAATGAGGATAACGTGTATTCTCATTCTTCCTTCAGAGTTGCTTTATGGATAAAATGTTGGGGAAAATATTAAGGGGTGACCTTTTTTATTCTCTCTCTAAACTGTATAGTAGTATTTAATTGTTTTTTAGATACTTTTCTAGTTAGTGGTCATGTTTACAACTGTACATATGTGGACTCGTGACTTTCTGCTTTTTAGGTGAAGCTAAAGCTTCCATCATTATTCAGTTAAAACCAGTATGGCAAAAAAAAATAAATTCCTATTTCAAATATAGCTCCTTTGACAGCGTCATGAGTGAAGGATTTTAGAGCAGATAAAATGGGAATCGCTGCAGTGCAGTTCTAGTTCACAGTGGTTCTCGGGCTAATTAGTTGGACTAAGCAGGTTAAAAAGTGACAGTTTATTAGCCAAACTATAGCTTTCTTGTGTAGGCAATATCATCCACAGTTATATGCAATGACATGTCTTCAGTAGCAACAGTACCTTTGCATTTTATCATTGTTGTGGTTTAACCCCAGCCAGCAACTAAGCATGAAGCCACTCACTCACTCCCCCCCAGTGGGATGGGGAGAGAATTGGAAGGGTAAAAGTGAGAAAACTCATGGGTTGAGATAAAGACAGTTTAATAATTAAAAAAAACCCAAACAAACAGAAAAGAAATAATAATAATAATATTATAAGGAAAAGAGGGGAAAGAAAAAGGAGGGGAAAAAAATAAAACAACAGAGAAATAAAACCCAAGAAAGACAAGTGATGCAAATGAAAACAATTGCTCGCCACCAACCAACCGACACCCAGCCAGTCCTCGAGCAGCGGCCCCCCCGCCAACCTTCCCCCTAGTTTTATTGCTGAGCATGATGTCATATGGTATGGAATATCCCTTTGGTCAGCTGGGGTCAGCTGTCCCAGCTGTGTCCCTTCCCAACTTTTTGTGCACCTCCAACCTACCCGCTGGTGGGGTGGTGTGAGAAGCAGAAAAGGCCTTGACCCTGTGTAAGCACTGCTCAGCAATAACAAAACCATCCCTGTGTTATCAACACTGTTTTCAGCACAAATCCAAAATGTAGCCCCATACTAGCTATTTATGAAGAAAATTAACTCTACCCCAGCCAAAACCAGCACAATCATGTATGCATACAGTCCTTCAATCCAGCTGCACATTGTGTTAGTCTTTAGAAGTTCATATTAAAAAAAAATATTTTTTTTAAAAAGAACAATAACTGCTTCTTTCCTGATTAGTGTGTTGCAGCACCTTTTCACTTAGCTGTAATTTCCTGGTTTTACTTGGGTTTTTCGCATAAACTAAATACTACCTAATTATCAGCATTTGCTACCTGAGTCTGGCCACTCAGTGTTAGCACTTTTTGTGTCTGACTGATATACGCATCTGTATTATTTTCCACATTTTGTACTCTTACTGCCTGCTTGCCACTCATATCTATCCACGTGCATTTTCAATCATTTATTAAAAGCTCTTGGTACTTCATAAAATAAAGTGAACCTTTTTTTACTAAATATGGGCCTTTTTTTTTTTTTTTTAAAGGACCTTTGTCTTTAAACTGATGTGAATAACAGTAGGGTCCAGCAACAAGATTTATGCAAATAGGATACACTTATCGAGTAATGGTGTCTCCATCCATGCTCAACACCTGAGGGAAGTATGCATAGACACACAATAGCTAGAACAGTGAGGGGTTTTTGAAAAACACAAAAGGACTTGAAGTTTGGTAGAGGAGAATCATGTCCGAGCTAGGGTGTGAGACGAGAGGTGACAGCAACCTGGAGTCCTAAGGATGAGTGCATTCGCAAATGTCACAAATTCCTGGTCTAGTTTAGTCATATTCCAGTTTGTCTACAATCTTAGTTGCTTGTCTGTGATGCTACAGCTTCAAGAGTTCTATCCTAGTACAGTACAGTAGATGTAGCTGGGTTTTATTAGATGTGCACTTGGTGCCCAAAATAGTGCCTAGTGAACATGGTCAGGAGCAGCAGCATAAATTTTCTTTAGGCCATTATGGAAAGGATGTGGGCACCACTGTCTTAGGTACTACATTTTGAGATACACATCTTCACCATTCTTTATTTTCTGAGACAAAAGTGGCTAAAATTGTACCTCTTCCCCTTCTCATACCTATATATCTCTGGAAATAATCATAATCAGCTTGCTTACTGTGCTTTTGTCACTTTGTATAATGTCAGCATTACAGTGTTATTGGAAGTCCTTATTTTGGGATATTGAGAGGTTTTAGTGATCTATTTAGCAAAGTAGTTTGTTTGGGGGTTTTGTTTGTTTTTTTCCTTCAGTTATTATCTGTGTATCTTGGTAGAACACAGACACTACTGAAAGATGCTTAAGAGTGAAAGGAATATTTTGGTCTCTAATAAGAAACATAAACAACAGAATTTGGAAAAATATAGCGTCAGTGATCAGCTTAGCTTGGTCTGGTACCTAACTGTAAGCACAGGTAGCATTTAACACAATGTTGAAAGCTAAGCACTCCTGTTTTGCTGGTAAGTGTTATTAATGCTATGCCTTTCATTCTTGAATGGGAGGTTGCCAACATCGCTTTCACTCAAAGGCAATAAAATCTAGGTCTGGGATGTAAAGTCAGAATTTGTAACATAACTCATTTTATCATCCCTATAAAGAAAGGAGGATGTACCTTTGAAGCCATTTCCCTATCTTCCCCTCCTTTTATTATTTTTGTAGTCAAAGGTGTGCTCACCCACACATCTATTAGACTATTAGTATTAAAAGGAGCTCTCTAAATTATGTTTTTGCAGTTGTCATCCATGTTTGGCCTTGGATTTGTTTAGTTTGCCTGCCAGGTAGCAGTGCAGTTTTAATGACATGAGTAAAAAATGTGGGTTCAGTCTTAGTCTGAGTATCAGAGTCTGCATCATTCAAGTGTTACATATAGTACTAAGACTTCCTTAATTGTATGTCACGTCATAGCATTGACAAGAGGATGCACTCTTTAAACTTTCATTGTTCAGAATCTTCATTAATTTTTCCCCTACACCTAATTGTTGTTATGGACTGGTCAGGAACAAATTGTCATTTCCCATAAGACCCATAAGGCGTGTTTGCAAGGGAAAATGTACCAATTGATGGCAAGGGATTATGTCAGTAAACGCAGCTGAAATGCTGCAGAAAACAGACTGCAGTTATAAGGGATTGATTGCTGCCGATATCTTGCTTTTGTTTTGTGACCTATATAAAGAATTTCAGAAGTCTTTCCTAAAACTCTTCTAAATATAATCTACCCTAAAACTGAACCTTTTAATTATATAGAAGACAGCAAAAGATGATAACGGACTAAATAGCTTTCTTCAAACTTTTTATCTTTATCTTCTGTAATGTGCGGTTTACATTTTTGCAAATTAGTTATTGAATGAGCGGTGACTAAAGTATACCATATTATTAAAAATTAGTCAAAAATCACAAGATTGTAACAGATTTTTTAAAATAATCAATACAGATTTGTAGCTGGTTTTCCAGCTTGTTCTGAGCTGGTTTGGTACATCTACTTATCTTTTTACCCAATACTCTGTGAAATTTGAGACTGCCTGAGAGTAGCTGAGATTTTTTGTGACTTTTCTTAACGGTGCAAGACTATTATGATGAGATAAGATCCCAAAAGTGGTTAACAACACAACGCATGTCACTACAAGAACTTCTGCAACTAAGTATTGTCTTAGAAATTAACATTTCAGATTCAAACAATCTAATGAGAAAGTGATGGTTTAAAACATCAAGTTTTGATATTAAGGAAATGTCTAGTGAGGTAGCATAAAGAATGTTTGTATTTTTAAAGAAGAAATAGCTTTTGTATTTTGCATGTGTTGTGGTTTATAGTAGTTATACAAGAAAATCAGGAGTATGTAAACATGAATGGCTAGTAATAAGCTTCGGTGCATTTTTTGTTACGGGGACTGTTGTGGTTTAACCCCAGCTGGCAACTAAGCACCACGCAGCCACTCGTTCACCCTCCCCCCCCGGTGGGATGGGGGAGAGAATCTGAAGAGCACAAGTAAGAAAACTTGTGGGTTGAGATAAGAACAGTTTAATAATTTAAATAAAATATAATAATAACAATAATAATAATAATAAATTGTAATGAGAAGGAAAACAACAAGAGAGCGAGAGAGAAACAAAACCCAGGAAAAAAAACCCAAGTGATGCAACCACTCACCACCCACTGACCGATGCCCAGCCCGTCCCCGAGCAGCGACCCCTGCCCCCTGGCCAACTCCCCCCAGTTTATATACTGGGCATGACATCATATGGTATGGAATAGCCCTTTGGCCAGTTTGGGTCAGCTGTCCTGGCCATGCCCTCTCCCAGCTTCTTGTGCACCTCCTTGCTGGCAGAGCATAGGAAGCTGAAAAGTCCTTGACTAGTATAAGCACTGCTTAGCAACAACTAAAACATCAGTGTGTTATCACATTATTCTCATGCTAAATCCAAAACACAGCACTATACCAGCTACTAGGAAGAAAATTAACTCTATCCCAGCCAAAACCAGGACAGTATGGTATTCTCTATAGTAGTTTTCAGGAAATGCACTAATTGTTTATGCCTTCTCTTTTTGTAAAATTTTTAGAAGCTATCAGTTGCTAATGCTAAGTGCATGCCCATGTTTCTCCTAAACTAGCAGGCAGCATGCTGCTGAAAGCTGTACAGTTGGATTTAGTTTTGAATCAATTTCTAGAGGTGAATTAGTTATTCTGGTTGAAATTTGGGTAATTATTTTGGTTTGAGTTCTTTAAATCTTTTGGTTTCAATTGCATTCATATTGAGTACATTTCTTATTGCTTTTCTAGTCTGAAGAGAGTTTACTAAATATTGCAGTGAATAGTAGAGGCTAAAGCTATAAATACAGTTTTTCCTCAGCATATCACATCTGTGGTTTTCATTGGTGGCCAACCTTTTTTATGTTATTGTTTTGTTCACAGGCTTACTGCTCACTCTGTAGAAAACTTTATTTTTTCTTGTCAGTTTGCATGACAATTGCAGTTCATTGGTGCAATAATTATTTACTACTAGGTGAGAAATTTACTCTTAACAATTTCTCAAAGTGAGCTCTTAGTTTCATATGAGCTTTCTGTTATATTATTTTACTAGAGTTTAAAGCCAAATAAGATTTATAAAAGGGAGACATTTATTTTCTTATCCTCAATGGGAAAAATAATTTTACTTCTTACTGTTTATCAGCATGTTGCACAACCTGCTTGATAATTTAATCAAAAATAAAAAATGCCAAGGATAAAAAGGAAAATAAGTTACAAAGACAGCTTCATAATTTTGAAATAGATTTTGTGATGTATGTTTGCATATATAAATGTTTGGTACTGTGGGTTTATTAAACAGGAATGTTTTTGCTGGGTTATTAATTTGGTATTACAGTTTCTGTGCCTGTGTCTCCCCTTTGTAAAAATCAATGTTGCTATTATATGAGAGTGGAAGAGCACTCTGTGGAACAGAGAAATTTTCAGTAACTGAAGCAGCAAATCAAAATTTTTTTTATTATTATTATTTTTTTTTACCTAGGCAGGAATATGAAATACTAGGAGGCGTCCGCAATATTTGAGAAAATAAGCAATTTTGAGATAATCTGGATGATAATGAGAAAAAGAAAAAAGGGCTTTGAGGTCTGATAACTTAACATTAATAAGGTGTCCATAGCAGGCGTTACTAGATGTAGCTAGGTGAAATGAGATTAAACGTTGATGTATACGCTATCCAAGCAGTAGGTTAGCAGCTAAATTACTTTGACCTGAGGTTGTATCTGGAGAATGATGCGAGCAGAAGGCAGGTAGGTATTTGAAAACAAAACAAGAAAATTGTATCATAGCCCACTGTGGTGAGTTGAATCTGGCTTGACGCCAGGTGCCCACCAAGCCGCTCTATCACTCCCCCTCATAAGCTGGACAGGGGAGAGAAAATATAACAAAAGGCTCTTGGGGTCAAGATAAGGACAGGGAGAGATCACTCACCAATTACCGTCACGGGCAAAACAAACTTGACTTGAGAAAAAAATAATTTAATTTATTAACAATTAATACCAGAGTAGGATAATGAGAAATAAAAACTAAATCTTAAAACACCTTCCCCCCACCCCTCCCTTCTTCCCATGCTTAACTTCACTCCCGAATTCTCTACCTCCTCCCCCTGAGCGGCACAGGGGGACGGGGAATGGGGGTTGTGGTCAGTTCATCACATGTTGTCTCTGCCTCTGCTTCCTCCTCATACTCTTCCCCTGCTCCAGCATGGGGTCCCTCCCATGGGAGACAGTTCTCCACAATCTTTTCCAACGTGGGTCCTTCCCATGGGCTGCAGTTCTTCTCAAACTGCTCCAGCGTGGGTCCTTTCCACAGGGTGCAGTCCTTCAGGAACAGACTGCTCCAGCGTGGGTCCCCCACAGGGTCACAAGTCCTGCCAGCAAACCTGCTTCAGCATGGGGTCCTCTCTCCACAGGGTCACAGGTCCTGCCAGGAGCCTGCTCCAATGTGGGCTCTCCACGGGGTCACAGCCTCCTTCAGGCGCATCCACCTGCTCCAGCATGGGGTCCTCCATGAGCTGCAGGGTGGATATCTGCTCCACCATGGACCTCCATGGGCTGCAGGGGGACAGCCTGCTTCATCATGGTCTTCACCATGGTCTGCAGGGGAATCTCTGCTCCGGTGCCTGGAGCACCTCCTCCCCCTCCTTCTTCACTGACCTCGGTGTCTGCAGAGTTGTTTCTCTCACTTACTCTCACTCCTCTCTTCCAGCTGCTGTTGCGCAGCAGTTTTTCCCCCTTCTTAAATATGTTATCACAGAGGCGCTACCACCATCGCTGATTGGCTCGGCCTTGGCCAGCGGCAGGTCCATCTTGGAGCCGGCTGGCACTGGCTCTGTTGGACATAGGGGAAGCTTCTAGCAGCTTCTCACAGAAGCCACCCCTGTAGCCCCCCTGCTACCAAAACCTTGCCATGCAAACCCAATACACTGCAGACAGAGATAGAACACTCTAAATGTTGCTATTGATTTAATAAAACTTTTTGGATTCCGGCTGGAAGATAAAGAATTTACAGATAAAGCAATAGTACTGTTACAAATAGGAATGCTTTATTCTAAAGGTTATATCTACCTTAGTTAAAACACTTTTAGCTCTCCTAGTTAAAAACAGTAGTTTAAAACAAAACAAAACAAAACGAAGAAAAAAACCCCCAAAACAGCAACAGTTACAAACTAAGATCTTGGTTTTCTAGAAACAAATTATTGAGATTTCCTTTCCAACAGTACTTCTGAAGCACAGATAAAATGGCTTCTGGTATCCATGGCAACCTGACTTTAACCACTTCTTTCTTAGTTTCATGAGCAAACAGTTGCAAATCCTGGGGCAAAATGCGAGAGCTCTAGTATGTGGCAATACTGCTTTTACAAAGGTTTCGCAGATCAGTATAGTCAACTTAGTCCAATGAACTGCAAAACAGCAAAATAACAGAAACAATGAACTTCGGATTTGGTGTAAGGAATTGTTTTTATTTATTTTGAATGTAACTCAGCTTTATAGAAGTAAAATTCAAATTATAAATGAACCACCAGTGAAAGGATACTTGTTTTCAGTTGGCATTTCTACTTGAATGCTATTGAAACACTTCCTAGTCATTTTTAGCTATAAAAAATAGTTAATAAGCAGTATTTTGAATTTATTAGAAGCCATTATTTTGGCAGCTTAGTTACTTTTATGCTGTAACCAATTAAATATTTTCTGTCTAGGTTGGCAGTACATTTGTTTCACTGTTCATTTACTTGGAAAATTTTTTCAGTGTAGTTCAAACTTATCCTTAAGTTTTATTTTGAAACTGCTTATTTGGCATGAAAGGAGAATATATAAAATACCAATATAGAAAGCAATGCTTATTTTTTTTTAAAGACTGTAAAAGTAGAATCTTTAAACTTTCAAATGAATAATTTTTATTTTTTTTTTATCTCTACTAGCGAAGTCAGAGATGAGTGAGAAGGCAAAAGACAGGGATATGTGTGGTCTGCAAAGTTCTCCACCCTGCACAGGAGCATTCCCGTATATCCTTAATTTTTTTCTTTTGTTGCTGCTCCAGAAGGAGGTTCTTGGCTGTCCAGCTGTTTGCCAGCTCTGCACAGGGAGACAAATTAACTGTTGTAACTTAGGGCTTTTGAGCATCCCACAGAACTTTCCAAAAACTACAATTCTTGTATACCCCAGTGGGCATAATATATTGCATGTCATTCAAAATGAATTAAGAGGCCTTCAGAAGCTTGCTGCACTGTATGTGGATAATTCCAGTATTTTGTATGTACACCTGAAAGCTTTTGTGGAACTCCCCAGACTGTGCTAATTGCATCTAAATAACAATAATATTAAACACCTGGATCCAGGAATCTTTGAAGGTCTTTCCAATCTTCATTGTTTATACCTTCAGAATAAGTAAAAGCTTTTGTTCCCAGAGGATTATTTAGTGATCTCCTTTCTGTTAGATATTTAACACTTCAAAGAAATCGTTTCAGTGTCCTTGGAAGTGGGACTTTCTTGGGAATGATAAGTCTCCAAACACTTAACCTAGCCAATAATAAGATTTCACAGATATCAGATTCAGCATTTCATCGCCTTGAAAACCTTGCATATTTGGTCCTTGAAGGTAACAGTTTAACACTTGTGCCATTGAATGCTATTAGAAGACTCAAAAATCTTGAAAGACTTTCTTTGTCTCACAGTCCCATTGGATCAATACATCCTTTTGTATTTAAAAGACTTAAGCTTAGATATCTGTCTTTAAAAAGTGTAAAGCTAAAAAAAATTGCTGTAAATGGAATTTTTTGGATTAAACAACCTTAGCCAGTTAATCTTAAGTTATAATGATTTAGAAAATATAAAATTCAGCACTTTTACTTTATTGAACAATTTAATTTATCTGCAGCTAGACAGAAATAAAATAACCAGTATTGGCAATGATACCTTTGAAAAAATGGGACAGTCACTTAAAATACTCAGTTTAGCATTTAATAATATTACAGAGTTGCAACCTGAAGTGCTCAAGCCCTTAGTGTCTTTAATTCATCTACAGGTAAAATATAATCCTTGCCACTGCAGCTGCAAAAAACTTGGATTACTTAATTGGCTAGCATTGTCTCTTATTTCTGTAAAAATTCATTGTCAAAATCCCATCAGTATGCAATGGTAGACCATTGCATTACATTAAGTGGACTCATTTTGCAAACTGCAGTAGCCCTACTGCCAGCCCAGAAGCAACCTGGAATCTAGGATCCATAGGTATCCATCACAGCACTACCACTTTGCTGGTGGCGTGGCATAAGGTAAACAGGAACAACACATTTGAGCAGTTTGTCAATGTGGAAACTAAATATGTTACTTTCTGGGAAGGAACTACAGCTACATCTGCTAACTCGTTGCCTTATGAAGAAAATGCTGCTGAAATTTCATCACAGGCAACTACGGTATTATCAGTATTACCAGTGCAAATACTAGCACAGATTATACCTGTTAACAGAACTGTAGAAGAAAAAGGTTTATTTCCAGCAGATGCTGCTCCTGTATCATTAAAAATATCCCTATTTTGTACACAACAGGTTGGAAAGCTGAATCAGGCTTTTGGCGTTTTACTAGCCTTTTTCGTTCTGGCTTGTGCTGTGATCCTGTTCTTAACCTGTAAAATTATTCGATTTAGGCAGAAACTAAAGGTGCTGGAAAAAATATGGGGAAAAGAGAACAGAATATTATGGTTTTTATCAGCCTGGCAGATACAACAAAACTGACCCAGTGCAGTCTCTAACTCAGAATTCAGTGGGACATTCAGAACTGGAACATATTAGGCTTCTCAATCAAACAGCATCTGAAAGTCAGGCACAGGTCATATTGTTTGAACATCCATCACTGTAATTTATCTCATTTGATTTGATGTTAACTTAATTGTGATCTGAAATGTCAAGAAATCAAGGACTCAATTTTCTACAATTCCTTCACTGATTAAAATCAACTGGTTGATAGAATTGTGGAAAATGGTATAATTTGGGTTCTGCATCATCATTTGCTTCCTGAATGTTTTGAAGTTTATTGATTTTATTAGATGTCATTTAAATCTGACATGGATTGGTATATTATCCTCTGCCCCTGTTGTAGGAATCTTTCACCTATAACACAAGTATCTGCATGGTAAGATATGCAGTAAAAAGTATGCTTATATATTTATTTTTACTATGCAGTACTTATTGGTATTAAATTTTTATAGAAATTCCATAGCTAACTTGAAGGATGAGCAAGCAAAACATCAGTTTTTAGGAGGATCATGAAGCCAAGAAATCTGGGGGAATGAGAAAAAAACAATGCTTCATGTATTTATTGTAATGCAGTTTCTGTTCTGCCTCCATTATTCATCACAGTGAAAAAAGTGAGCATATTTACAGCTAGTATGTTCAAACTCTTGAGGAAAAGAAAAATTGAAAATTAAACAAATTTTGTTCATACCTATGACATTTTAATATACAAATTTGTGTATTCAGTCTGTATAATGAATATATTACAATGAATTTTTTGTTAGTGTGTATCTGTATCATTTTATTATAATGGCTGAAGTTAATAGGGAAACTAAATTTCTATTGGATTGAAAAATTGACCAAATCTATAATGTCTAAGATAATAGAGCTGGTTTCAGCTGAGATGGAGTTAATTTTCTTTATAGTGGCTGGTATGGGGCTATGTTTTGGATTTGTGCTGAAAACAGTGTTGATAATACAGAGATGTTTTAGTTGTTGCTGCACTAGTCAAGGACTTTTCAGCTCCCCATGCTCTGCCAGGTGCACAAGAAGCTGGGAGGGGGCACAGCCAGGACAGCTGACCCAAACTGGCCAAAGGGCTATTCCATACCATATGGCGTCATGCTCAGTATATAAACTGGGGGGAAGAAGAAGGAAGGGGGGACGTTCAGAGTGGTGGCGTTTGTCTTCCCAAGTAACCATTACGCGTGATGGAGCCCTGCTTTCCTGGAGATGGCTGAACACCTGCCTGCCCATGGGAAGGAGTGAATGAACTCCTTGCTTTGCTTTGCTTGCCTGCGCAGCTTTTGCTGTACCTATTAAAGTGTTCTTATCTCAACCCACAAGTTTTCTTACTTTTACCCTTCCAATTCTCTCCCCCATCCCACCAGGGGGGAGTGAGTGAGTGGCTGTGTGGTGCTTAGTTGCCGGCTGGGGTTAAACCACGACAATAATAGAGCTGGTTAATTATTGTCTATAAAAGATATTTTGTCATCTGTATAGTAATAGTTTGAGGGAATTTTTGGCTAGATAGGGGATATAAACTGAAGAAATATACTGTTCTTTAAATATATAATTATAGATTAATTGCTGAAGATCTTTACATATTTGTGGTGTATATTTGGAAGTGTCAAGTCAAAGTACATTTTCTTAGTGAAGACCTAACTTTAGGATTCCTCTTCAAATGATGGATATTATTTTACTGTGTACTTGGCATCTGTTTTAACTTTTATTTCTATTTAGAATATTGATGTTCTGTTTATGTTATTGTTAGATTATGTCTAGTGTGTTGTTCAGGAACAGGCTGCTCCAGCTTGGGTCCCCCACAGGGTCACAAGTCCTGCCAGCAAACCTGCTCCAGCATGGGCTTCTCTCTCCACGGGGTCACAGGCCCTGCCAAGAGCCTGCTCCAGCACGGGCTCTCCATGGGGTCACAGCCTCCTTTGGGCACATCCACCTGCTCTGGCGTGGGATGGAGAGGGAGGTGCTGATCTCTTCTCCCCAGTATCCAGTGATAGGATACGTGGGAATGGTTCAAAGCTGCGCCAGGGGAGGTTTAGACATTAGGAAGCATTTCTTTACCGAGAGGGTGGCCAAACACTGGAACAGGCTTCCTAGAGAGGTGGTCGATGCCCCAAGCCTGTCAGTGTTTAGGAGGCATCTTGACAATGCCCTTAATAACATGCTTTAACTTTTGGTCAGCCCTGAATTGGTCAGGCAGTTGGACCAGATGATCATTGTAGGTCCCTTCCAACTGAAAATATTCTATTCTGTTCTACTGTGAGGGTGGTGAGACACTGGATTAGGTTGCCCAGAGAAGTTGTGGATGCCCCCTCCCTGGAAGTGTTCAAGGCCAGGTTGGATGAGCCTTTGAGCAACCTGATCTAGTGGAAGGTGTCCCTGCCCATGGCAGGGGGGTTGGAACCAAATGATCTTTAAGGTCCCTTCCAACCCAAACCATTCTATGATTCTGTGATTCTAACATGGAGAACAGCAGGTTCTGCAAAGCAGTGCCTCTTATTTTAGTTGGATTTTTTGTAAATTAAAATATAATTCACCTCCTAGGATCTGACATTTCAAATACACACAGAAGAATGCTGTGCTGCATAGTCCCTTAACATACATAATATTCATTGATACTAAAATGCTTTTAAGATGGACTGATTGATTAATTAAATAGCTGAGTTTCTTGAACTGAAGGTGGTATTCATATTTTGTTTGCATTAATCCAAAGGAAAGATTTAGAAGCATCCCCTAAAACTGGTAAATTCCAGATTGAGGCAACCTCCTTTAGTACTTCTCTATAGGTGGACCCCTCTGACAACAAATAAGTTTGCCTGCACTTACCCTGAGGCTTTATGATCTGTATTGTTTGACCCGTCACAATGGCTCATAGGTGAATTTTTTTTTTTTTTAATGTCAATTTGAAGCTTGATCCATTAATTGGATCTGTGCTGCCTGGGATATATTCGCCACCTTCACATTCAGCCTCAGGGCAGGTAAATTGCAGCAGTTTCTTCCAAATGCACAGTCACCAAGACCTATTGCCCTTTTGGGAGAAAGGAAGACAAGTTTTGTAGCAAGCTGGAGGTCAGATATGACATTTCTGGAAACTCAATCTTTGACTCAAATGCATAAATGTGACAAATGGGGTTGTATACCTTCTAAAGAAGCTTTTATCCTTGCCTGGGCTGGCTTGGCCCTCATTTTTGAGCTAGGACAGTCCTAGTAAAGAAAACAGCAGGAGTAATAAAGCCACAGAGCACTAGGCAAAGCAGAAAATAGATGAAATTCATTGCAGAAAAATGCCAAGTTTGCACACAGGGAAAGGACAGGCCCTGAACTGGTCATTAACGCTCAGTAGTGAGACCTTGCAGTTGGGACAGACTCTTTCATAAAACCAGCATCTCCAAGTTTTGTAGCAGTCAAAAAACCAAGTCATGCATTGGGAGTTTTTAAGATAGGAGTAGAGAACAAAACACAAAATATAATTGTGTCACTGTACAAATCCATTACTTGAATGCAATATCTTGAATACTTTGAGCAGTCCTGATTCCCTAGCTTCAAAGGAGATGTATTAGAACTGGAAAATTTTCAAATGCGGGTAACATACTTAAAACTATGGAGCAGCTTTCATGAGAGGAATGGTTGAGCAGACTGAATTTAGACAGCCTGGAAAAAGGAGTATGCTTGAGTGAAATGATAGAGGCTTACAAGAGCGTAATTATCATAGAGGGAGTGGATAGGGTCTGGCTGTTTCCTCTGCAAAGAAACAGAGGCCATCAAATGAAGGTGGCTGGAGCCAGGTTCAAAACCAGCAAAAGGAAGCTACTCACAAAACTGGCTGTACATAGATGTGTGGAGCCCCTTGCCAGGGGATGCTGTGGATGCAGGAACTTCAGGTGGCTTCAGGGAGTGCCTGAAAAAGCCACTTTGAATTTATTCAAAGTGCCTGTGTAGCAGCAATGGAAACAGGGCTCTATTGCAACCAAAAGCTGCCCAGCAGCAGCAGCTGAATCCCATCCAGTAACAAGAACAATGTTAAAAATAACATACTTTACCTTGCTTTCATCCAACTTGCTGCAGTCTCTAAGTTGTAAGTCTGCCAAAGATTTAAGTCCTTTTTAGCCATTTGAAAGTTTTTAACAATGTGGTATAGCAGATGGACAGTGGTATGAACCAGTCATGCTCTCTTCAGGTTTGGTCATACTGCTCTGGTCCCTCTCACCACTCCATGTGCTCTCAGGACTGCAGATATCCAGGTGTGCTCCAAAAAAAAAATCAGTTTTTCTGCATAACAGAGCATAATGTTGCATTTCACAATAATGTGGGAAGAGGCAAGTTTTTAGCCCTTCAAGTACAGTCTTGCCTGTCGCTTGGGAATTCAGATGAAGAGGCTAAGGGAAGGTCTCTTCCTTCTCCCTGGAAGTCGCAGCTCCTTCCCAGCAGTGAACTGATGCATCGTGAAACCTCTGATCCACATCCTGCAAAGCCTAGTCAGAGAAGTGGCCATCCAAGGGGCTTTGCACAGCAGACCTCTCACCTACAGAGCATACCCCTCATAAGCAACATTGCTGCAATGCATACAGTGGACAGATAGATGAAAAGACAATAGGATTGCTCTCAGCAGCTGGGTACCCTGAAACTCCAGAGATTCCCCTAGTCATACGTTCACCTCAGTTATAACAGAAGGGGTTTTTTGCATTTCCTTGAAATGTCACTAAATGGCCTAACAGTCACTGACACAGCCATTAGGGAGGGGTATTAATAAGCAGCAAGAAAATATGTTTGCCATTACCAGTATTCTCTCCAAGTTGCTTGCCTATTTTTCCCCACTCCAAAGGCATGCCCTACAGTTCCCTCCAGAGTGGGAGATATCAGCCATCTCCAGCCTTGCCAATTCAATTTCCTCTCATGTTTCTCAAAGTATCCTCACACAGCCTTTCAGAGCAACTCAATGTCTGCAGCCCATGTCAGCAGCTGCTGTGTGCAGTGGAGTTCATAAATCTCAGAGCTGGCAAATCAGATGAAAAAGGAACACCCGCATGCAAGGGAAATTGTTAATTATGAGGCTGAATCACTTTCCCTATTCCTCTTAAAATCAGAGTGGCAGGTGGTATAATGTTCTCTGGCACCTGTCAGTCCATGCTGCCAGTTGAAGACCCCCCGAATGATCATCATAAATGTCCAAAGGCAGCTGACTAGTCAGACACATTACTGTATAGCACCAGCAACCCCTGAGCAAACTGTTACTATATGTAACATACCACTCAGTAGAGCATAGCTGCTTCTTTCCAGTTCCTTCAGAAACATTAGCCGAATGAGAACAACAGCAAGTTTGAGGGGAGAGAGGAATAGGAATTACATTAATACCTTTTGTACTGAACTTATTTTGGGGAAGAAAAATTATGTGCTTCTCGTACACACCACCTTTCTGTAGCAGCATTTTAGTAAAGTAGCACTTCAAAGAACCACCTGCAGTCAATTTAGTTGACTTGTATTGTAAGAACAAGTTCTTAATTAATTTATCATTTCCTTCATTAGTTCATTCTGTAAGTATTCCCTTGTAAATTAGCACTGGGCAATGGATGCATACAGCATTATTAATGTGTACAAGGCTGCAGATTAGAGTTACCATTATTAAGCAGTCACAGAACAAATAAGGAACACAACGATGCTTAATTTCAGCATAATTTCGTTTTCTTGTTTCTTATTTATTGTTTCAAATTTGCTTATTCTCCATGGCTCCTTTTTCTTTTAATTAGAAAATGAAACTATATAGTTATTCTAATTAAGTCATCCAACAATTTTTTACTTTAAGAACTACAGTAATTAACTATGAAAACAAGAAGTCCAGCTGTAATTACATCCTATGACCATGCAAGATGTTTGGCACATTCTGATTCATTTTCATTCTCAGTGGTCTTGTTGAGTGCTATCCCATAGCCACAGAAATTAAGCAGACTCTGAACACAGAGAGGAATACACTATTGATGAAACCTATACTATTTTAACTCTGTGTAATGGGGCATCCTACATACATTGATACAGTTTAAGGGTTGCCATTTTAAAATCCAATTCAGAACCTCCACATTATATTTCTCTTTAGCAAGCCAACCCTACATTTGTACTGTTTTTCAATTTTTAAAGTAAATTATGTGCTTTTTTTAGATTCTTCTCTTAACCCTTATGGAAAGCAACTAGCTTTTATTTATTTAACAGTCATCCATTTTAAAAAAATAATAACAGTTCACTAATTTCATAGCCCTGTGCTTATAATTAAGAATCTATAACCTCAAACAAAATACATCTTGTTACTTACCTAGAGCATTAAAGACTGCTTCAGATATTTTATTAAATTTTGTGTCTCTGCACCAACAGTACTCCTCAGAGAAGGATGACTGAAATCTTTTCCATGCATAGTAAATGAATGACATTGTATTTGCTATAGGTTCTTCAGTGTTTGTGAAACTGAAATTTAGCTGGATCTGAATTTACAAAATTATGCTGCTTGTAGGTGGCTAATTGCTTTTATTTGACAACTCCCTCCTTTCAGCATTCTGCTCTATGTTAATTCTGGTAAACATATAGCATTCATGAACAAGTTAAAGCAATTAAATATCTGTGGTACAAAATCCTAGGAGGCAGAAACATTTATCATCCTTAATTCTGGAAAGCACAGCACCCATGGCTAGCAGGCAGGGGGGCATGTTCTACACAAATTCTGTTTTTTTCTTCCGGAGCACTTACATGGCTATATGACACCTTCTATGTCACTGCACACCTCCATGGCAATACGGCTCAGTGAGGAGAGTGCTACACACACACTGATACATGCAGGGAGCAGCAAGTCTTTATTAACATGAATAAATTTGCACATTTTCTTTGAAGTGATTTTATTATCCCTGCTGAATAAATTTATTGTTGTTAAAGGCCAGTCTTGTTTTAGCCTAAGTAACATCAGCAATAGGAAGTGTGTTACAATCTCAGAGCATCCTTATTGATGAAGCCTGCTCACATCATGAAAATTAGGGGCTGTGATAGCTGCAAACCAAAGCAGTTAAAATCCTGTCTAGCTGGCACAGGGTTTTTTTGTTGCTGTTTTTTTTCCTGACTGCACAGCTACCTGCTGTAGTCATACTTATTCTGTATTACACATAATCCCATGACAGATTAAAACCAGAATTTTTGGTCCAGAGAGAGAAACTCTATCAGGAAGTGTCTTCCCCACTCAATCCAAGCAGAGTTTGGCGTAGCAGGAAGCTACAGTCTGCACTCTATACCAAGAACCAACATGGAATATAACATGGAAAGCCAAAAGATCTCTAAAGAGGAGGGTCAAAAATATATTTTTTTGAAAAGCAACATTCTAATTATAAGATTTCTGCAAGACTCATCCCATTAATGAGAATAAAAGATATTGTATGGCCTTAGGTCTGATGTTTTCTCTATACAAGTGCCAATTAGCTGCGGTTTCACTACACTAAACGTAACTGCACATGGAAACGTGATGCACAACTTTCTTTTACATCAGTAAAAATCTGAGTATGAAGATATAATCTAGAAAATATAATCTATATAGTTATAGAAAGTTTACCACAGATTAGCTGATGAAAACCACAGAGACTGCCTTTTTTCAAAAACTCTATAGCAATATGACAAAATATTCAAAACCTAACATTTATTCAATGAAGTGAGGATCCTGGTGAGAACATCTCCTGCCAGTTCAAAATGCCAAATACAAAACAATATAAATATAATAGAAAGATAAATGCTAATTTTGAAAATGAACAAGTTCAAAGATATGAAACCTTGAAAATTATGTCAAGCTTCAATTTCTCTGAAACTCTAGGCATTAAAAACTTCCATATCCAGCTTATACTAAGATAATAAGATCTTCCTGGGAATTCAGGCATATTTGGACAAAATTCAGGCAAAGTCTGTTTCTTACAGAGCAATTTTAAAAGTCTTTATTTATATTGAAGTTATCTGTGATACTGTAATTATCAATCTCTGGAACTGGAGAAGTCTTCTTTAAAGCTGAATCTATTCAACTGTCATTCATTAATACCATGAGATATAACAATTAACAAGCAATAAACTTCAAAATATCAAAACCACCATTTCCTCTAACTTTGATCAAACCAGTACCTGCCTTGTTTCAGGAACATTTCCGTTAAGTTAAAAGTCAGACTTCCTACTTTAAATAATTATCATCCTTCTTTCATGTCTGATAAATCTCAGCAGATGATATATATTGGAATTACATTATAATACTATGAAGAAACAACAAACAATTTCAATAACCTCTGAACGCCCTCTCACTTTTCAGAATTGGCCTCTCTCTTCCCCTATGGGTCTTTTTCTATTAAAATCACCTTCTACTGAAGAGCTTCATTTTGTTTTCTGATTTCACATCTTATATCTTACTCATGTGTATCAACACAGTGCTAACGGGTACTGGGTGCATCAATACAATAATTTACCTTGTGAACAAGGTGCAGAGACAACTAAAGGCAATTATTTGATTGCATATCCCAAGCTTTATCATACAAGGTGCCACTGAGTTCAAGCACAATTTGCAGTGGCAGAATACCAAGGTCTCTCTGAGCTGGACTCAGACAACTATATAAGCAGCCCTTTGCATTCATGACCACAGGGTCTTTATTAGTCTATCTTGCTAAAAAAGCTATCCTAAAAGTTAACCTTCTATTAAGTTCCATATCATATGTCTTCTAGTTTTACTTCCATCCTTTAGCCCTCAATAATAGTTAATATACAGCTGCTATTGATTCATATATGTTCACACATATTTCTACACAGGAAACACGATGTGCCCTGCTTTGAACAGATTAGAGTTAAGGAAAAATATCAGTAACAGGTAAGAGCTTGGCCCAGCTGAAGTAATTCAGAGTTTTGCTCCACATTAGCTTCACTGAAAATCATTACAGTGGCAGTATTATTTTTGGAACCCATCCAAATGCAGAAATAGTCACAAATTCTTTCCTCAGAGGCCTGTGTCTGCACTGTCTTCCATTCTGCTGCTCTTCAGACTCTTGCCAACATGTATCATTTCCTTCCTTTGGCTACATCTTTCCGAGATGCAGCATAATCCTCAGCATCATGTACCAACTGGAGCAAGTAAATACATCTGACAAACGTGTACACTGATCCTATAGAAACATACATTTAGCCAGTAAGATTGACAAACACGTCTGAAGGCTGGCACTTCCCAAACTGATTTTGAAGACAGTGGCCTTACCTTCTTTGCCTGGAAATGTATGAAAGATGGAAATGTTTATCAGCTAACTTATACATTATTTAAATCATATTATATTTTTATATCATATATATATGATATATATACTCTATCAACCCCATGCGATATAGAGGACATGGGACAATTACTTCATAGTTTGCATTGGCTGATTGTGCATGCTTAAAAGCATTTCATAGAATCATAGACTATCTCGAGTTGGAAGGGACCCATAAGGATCATTGAGTCCAACTCCCTGCTTCTCACAGGACTACTTAAAACTAAACCATATGACTAAGAGCATCATCCAGATGCTCCTTGAACTCTGACAGGCTTGGTGCTGTGACCACTTCCCTGGGGAGCCTGTTCCAGTGACCAACCACCCTCTCAGTGAAGAACCTTTTCCTGATGTCCAATCTGAACTTCTCCTGATGCAGCTTCATTCCATTTTCTCGTGTCCTATTGCTGGTCACCAGAGAGAGGAGATCAGCACCTCCCCCTCTGCTGCCCCCCTTGAGGAAGTTGTAGACTGCGATGAGGTCACCCCTCAGCCTTCTCTTCTCCAAGCTGAACAAACCTCAGCTGCTCTTCATAAGTCTTGCCCTCGAGGCCTTTCACCATCTTGGTCGCCCTCCTCTGGACACACGCTAATAGTTTGATGTTGTCATAGGTGAATTATTAAGAGAAGTCATTGTTATGGGGTTAACTAAAAGGGTTTTATTAATGATCAAACAATGATCAAATGGTAATTAATCAATGACTTAATAAAAATCAAATTGTAATCAAATGGTGATTAAGCAATAATTGAATGTTAATTAAACAGTGATTTAGACAATTATTTAGCGGTCAAACACTCTACTAGTTACTACACTTCTAATAATTAAGCTATAGCTGGATATATATAAATGTCGCTAGCATACAATATACTTTTAGGCCTAATGTAAAATGTCGCTTACCTCATTATAGATATCAGATGCCGGGTAAGAGGTCTCTCAACCTCGAGGAGTAACCTTGAGAGACGTCCCTGCTCAATGGGGAGATCACCACCGTGCAGCCGGCTGCCATGCAGGAGAGCTCAATGGGCTCAGAGGGGCTACAAATTTTTATAGCGTCAAGTGATTGACTCGTAGTCAACACTCCCCCCCCCTTTGGTGCACGTGCAGGTGTGCAGCTGTAGCAGTTTTAGTTTTGTCTAATCCCAGCTCGGGCTGGTACTGTTAGCTCCTAATAAGACGTGGCCTAGATTCCTTAGTTCCTGAGAAGATGCGGCCTAGCACAGTTCTCATAATTTGCACAGCAAGGCTGATTTCAGTCAGGCCTACTTGTTGGTGATGCCTGAACCAAAGTACTGTTCACTCAATCAAAGTGGGTGCATCCATCACAGATGTCCTTATATTGAGGCACCCAAAACTGCACACAGTACTCGAGGTGGGGCCGCACCAGTGCAGTGCAGAGTGGGACAATCGCCTCCCTCGACCGGCTAGCTATGCTGTGCTCGATGCACCCCAGGACACAGTTGGCCCTTTTGGCTGCCAGGGCACACTGTTGACTCATATTCAACTTGCCATCAACCCAAACCCCCAGATCTCTCTCCGCAGGGCTGCTCTCCAGCCTCTCGTCCCACAATTTGTATGTATAACCAGGATTACCCCATCCCAGGTGGAGAATCCGGCACTTGCTCTTGTTAAATTTCATACAGTTGGTGATTGCCCAGCTCCCTAGTCCATCCAGATCTCTCTGTAAGGCCTCTCTACCCTCGAGGGAGTCCACAGCTCCTCCTAGTTTAGTATTGTCAGTAAACTTACCTAATGTACATTCGACTCCTGCGTCCAGAACATTTATAAAAACATTAAAGAGCAGCCAGCAGGAACACGGAAACCCTGTGGTAAGCGCTGGCAGTCTCTTGGGTCATGTTTACTTGACAGATCCTAGCATCACATTTTTGTTGTCGCAGCAGAACAAGAGCAAGTGCCCAGGGCCTGCTCTACTATTCTCAGTAAAGATGATCGCTGCAGCAGTGGTGACGCTACCGTCACTCTAAGGATGCACCTGGAAGGGAGAAAGCAGTGCTTTTGCTCCCTCAGCTGGATAAAGCTGGGCTGCTTCCCCCTCACTGTGCAAGTCAGAGAACATGCTGCAGACGAGAAGGCAATAGCAATTGTGTCTTATACAATGAATCCATCCTTGACCAACACTAACATAAAAAGTAAGTACCCCACAGTGAAGGCTGGATATCACTGAGTATTAACATACGTATGGAAAGAAGATTCTAGAGCTAAAATAGGAGCAACCATTAATGCAAAGGGTATACAAAACTGAGCACTGATCACATCCATTTGATTTTTTTTTTAATTCAGTGTTTTGTTTCTGAAGCTTACAGTAATTCTTTTTCTAGATCTACAGGCCAAGAGAAAAAGTTGACTGAATGACAAGATTCAAAACTGTTGACCAGAGATATTTCAGGTCACTGGGTAATGAAAGTAAACCAAAAAAATCTTACATCTCTACCTCACTTTTTGTCAGGAAAGAGACTGTTAGCCACACATGCCATAAAGGGTAATATCCATGATGAAATCAACATTGGCTAAAAGTAAAAATTCACAGAAAACTGAGAAAGCTGTATATGCATGCATGCACACAGGTGACAAAGTAAATATACATATATTGCCAGTAAAAGATGGTCAAGATATAAATTGATTCCAGTTAGCACTTGAAAAAAGTTAGATATTAATGTGATCAAATCATACTTAACTAAACATAAAATTAATTTTAGTCTAGTTCTCACAACTGAAAACTGATCATCACAAAGCAAATGGCAAGTTCATCAGCATATCTGAAAAATGGGTATGCAAATTTAAGATTTGATCCTCATAGCTTGATAACAAACAAATTTCACTGCAGACATACTTTCCAATCATATTGATTTTCCAAGTACAGTCCAGAGTCACCGTGGAATCTATCTGCAGTGTTTGTAGTCGGCAATTTAAGCTACTCTTACTAATCCTGCCGAGACAGGTGGGTAAAGAATACATTTGTCTGTGAGCAATGAAGGGTCAAGAAATGCTAGACCTCTGAACCAAACACCTCATCCGGAGTCTGCTGGCAAAGCAACAGCAGCCAGAAGCTCACAATCATAGATATTAGAGCTATAATGCCCTGTTATTCATCCCACCTAAATCCCCTGAAAATTCAATATCCTTGCCAGCACTTTGCACAATTCTCTCTCACTATTTTTATTGTTGCTGCTTTTCCTTTACCTTTAGGGTCAGAAACACACTGAGGAGAAATGGCTTGGAACAGTAAAACCTATTCGTATCTTTATCTGCAGAGAACTATCTGCTCTCTCTTATAATCATAATCACAGTTTATCAGAAAAATGTTAAGGAAAGGACAAATGATTGTCTTGTAACTTTTTCATCTTTTAAAATGATTGCTACAGTTTATATTTCTGAGCTGAAAAAAATAAAAAAAATCAAAGTTCTTTTGAGTGAAGTTGATTTTTTCTGTGCTGATACCTTCTGTCCTTTAAACTAGTCATTTGGAAAAGAGATGAGGCGCAACTACTTCAGACACTTCCAATCTTTCTATATTTTGTTGAGGTTTGTGGTTTATACATTTAATCTTTTTTAAACTTATTAATAACTTAATCTGCATATATATATTTTATAGGAAATATAAGATGGTAAGGTATGTCAGCAGAAATGTACCTTCAAAATGAAGGGAACTAGTGACCTAGAATATCTAACAAATTTGTTATTCAAACAATGCAGATATGTTAAAATTACAGAAAACTAAACTGAACAAAGCTTTTAAGACAGGCATCACAAAATTAAGAAAAGCCTGGGGGGAAATTTCTAGCTTTGATCTGAGTCAATCCTCATAAAAACAAAGACTCAATTCTCAGACAAAACCAAAGACACAATTCTATGTCATTCCATGTCATCAGCCCTGCCATCAGCATACAGATTACTTCTCTCCTTTTTACAACAAAAAGCCTCACAAAGAGGAGGACTCAAAGCAAAGGAAACAGAAAAGAAAGAAAATAAGGTGAAACAGCCAAAGTGTAGTAAAGTCACTGCAGAAGTCTTTCTATACTAACAGAAGTTGGTTTTATTTGAGCCTCATGTTTAGCTCAGCAGTAGAATACATTTTGTCAGTGTGAGTGCCTGCTGTTACTATATTAGTACCTTAAGATTTGCACAGGCACCAAGAAATCCCAGTTTCTGCCCAATAAGAACTGCAGGTCAACTCAAAAGCTGACTGGGCTGTTCTGAGGTAAGATACAATTTTGAAGAACAACAGTGAGATTCACACACAGCAAGGAAGGATTTAGCAAAACTGTATAGCAAGAGAATTACTTGGAACAAACCGATTATCAGTTTCCCTTTATTGACAAGTATTTGGAAGCCTAATTTTTAGTTTCAGGCCTGGCAGATACAAATGATTGCAAGTTCTACTTCTGCCTATACAACAACAGATTTGCAAAAGTAGAATTAGCATTAACCGTGAAATGGGAATGAAAAACTGCATCCATACATTTTAAAGGCCAGAGTGCAAATCAGTGGAATCAACTTCTATTGTCAATAGGGGCTGAAGCTACCTGGGTTTATCCTTCATTTCAGAGAGTTCACCAGCCATAGGTGAATGTGAAAGAACAGCTTAAACAGCTTCAGGAGAGACAACAACAACGAACTATAAAGAAGGCTATTGCAGCCTTTTTATATATTTTAGAATGTGCAAAAAACTAGTTCACATTCCCCTAAGTACAAATAGTCCATTCCCCCATGGAGCAAATGTATGTACATCTAGGCTGCTGCACCACTAAGGCAGAGAAACTATTACTTTTGCATCTGACTTATTTCAGACTGTCCCTTTCCACGGACCTAAGATGACCAACTCTGATGTATACACATCTACTCTGCAGGTATTTATACTTAGGCAAGGCTCATCTCACTCTGCGTCTGTATTAAGAATTATACAACTTCACAGGTATTTGCATACATGAAAACTATTCACGTATTTCAAAAGGCTGGTCAGATGCGTCATAGCCAAAAATCAAGTAAAGACAATTCTTGTTTGAATACTGGTTCTAAAGATGTACAAATACACATATTGTCCCAGGTTTCTGAGTAATGATTTTCTAAAAATGCAAAACAACTCACTCTTCATTGCGACAACCTTCTCTTCTCCCCAGTCATCATGAACTCCCGAGTGCACAGAAAAAAGAAAAAAAGCCTGACAACTTGGTTTAAAATGTTTTGCTTAATAAACACCATCTCTTTGATCTGTGACAGCTGTACACTTAACAGACATCCAGCCTTCATCTAGGCTTTATCTATAAGGCTGCACAAAACAGATCTCCCCTGAACATTGTAGAGCCTCACAAAATGCCCACCATATCCTGTGGGATACCATCTTCTATTTTCATGTTATTGTTTTTAAGCACACTTCTCAAAAGCACATGCAGCTGGAGAAAAGCTTAGTTCACACTGCCTGATGCTTTTTCTGACACAAATATTTTCCCCAGAGAAACAAATCTCCTACTGCTACCCATCATGGCCCTCATATTTACCTGAAACATATCACCAGAATTATCAGAAGCCTTGTTCTCATCCTACTTGTTGCCTCATCAATGCTCAGAGGACTGACATTTGCAAGCACTCCTGTAAGTGAATTACTGAAAACTTCCTTTGAAAAACTCGGAGCCGCATTCTCATTGTGTGCTGAACCATCCCATATCACTAGAGAAGACAGACCAGGTTTTTTTACATAGTTTTCATAGTTTGTTTTTCCACACTGTGTGCAAAGAGGTTGTGCAACTCGATGAGATAGGAAATCTCCGATGACAGGAATTAAAGATTAAAAAGGAGATTTATAAATATACCAAGGATTTCAAAAGTTGCCATCAAGAACAACTGTATATTCTGACCAAAGTTCTGGGATCCACAGTGATCCTGCAATAACTTGGGATCCACTTCAGACACTGGAGGAGGGCTGGAGGGAGGGTAGTGTTAAACTTAGAAACTTAAGTTGCATTTGGTGTTTCTCTGATTACATGGCTCATCCTACCTCAGGTAATAGAATGGTGTTGCAAGCATACATATGTTATAGCTATATAGCTCTGCAATTCCTCTCATTGCTCACAGCAGATGTTTGCTATTGAATACAGCTCTAGTCCAAGGCTGTATGTGGAACTCATGCAATTTAGTCTTGAAAGAGAGACAAATTTAAAATTCAGTGCCTCACAATTTGTTTGGAATTGAAGAATCATAGTTTGGGTTTTTATGTGAAACACAGAACTTGCTTTTGGTCTTGAAATATCAATTCCTGAAGTCATTACATCACTACAGAAAGAAAAGGAATTAAAAGCCACTTGCAGAAACTTTAAAATAATAATTTAAAAAATTTATACGTTCTGTATAGTTGAAGTTATAGCAACTAATTGTCGTGGTTTAGCCCCAGCTGGCAACTAAGCACCACACAGCCGCTCTCTCACTCCCCCCCGGTGGGATGGGGGAGAGAATCGGAAGAACAAAAGTAAGAAAACTCGTGGGTTGAGATAAGAACAGTTTAATAATTGGAACAAAATAATAATAATAATAATAATAGTAATAATGAATTATAATGAGAAGGAATACAATGAGAGAGAGAAAGAGGAACAAAACCCAAGGGAGGGAAAAAAAAGGGAAAAAAAAAATTAATACAATAAAATAAAATTATACAACCGCTCACCACCCACCGACCGACGCCCAGCCAGTCCCCGAGCAGCGATCGCAACCCCCCGGCCAACTCCCCCAGTTTATATACTGGGCATGACATCATATGGTATGGAATAGCCCTTTGGCCAGTTTGGATCAACTATCCTGGCTGTGCCCCCTCCCATTTCTTGTGCACCTGGCAGAGCATGGGAAGCTGGGGAAAAAAAAAAAAAAAAAGGTCCTTGACCAATGTAAATACCGCTTAGCGACAGCCAAAACATCAGCGTGTTATCAATATCATTCTCATACTAAAATCCAAAGCACCGTACTATACCAGCTACTAGGAAGAAAATTAACTCTATCCCAGCCGAAACCAGGACAGTATCCAACCCTTATTCTATACCATTTACGTCATGCCCAGGTTCTACCCTTTCTAATACAATTAATCACCACCATTTTTTTTCCTGTCTCTTGATATATATATATATATGTACACACAATTATCATTCCCTTGGTCTATGAGTCATCCTTCTAAAATGTTTATTAAGTTCATTTAGTTCATGACTTTGGGCTCCGTCATAATAGTCCTTCATGGCAGAAGAGATGGTGCGTGGTGCTGGATTGTTCTGAATCTGGATTGTTCTGGATTGTTCTGGATGCTGAAGCCAGTTCTGGTTCCATCACTGCTGCACTTTGCTTGCTTTCATCGAAGTTCATTTTTCACTAATCTGGGTGATCCTTATTGAAATACCATTGATATGGTGTATAATAACCATAAAAGTGATGACACACAGTATTATATAGCAATTAACATCATACCATTTAGTTCATTGGCTATTCTCACCCAAAATCAAATCCCCTTGAGGTACACATCGGACTTCCCCATCCTTTCGCATTACCCACCAAGTGCACCCAGGTCCTTGAGCAAAAGCAATCCCACGGATGGGCTTGCCTTTGCCTGAGGCAGGAGTAACCCAAACTGTCTTCCCCAGCATGTTTTTTATGTGTACTACAGGGACCTTATCCCCTTCTACAGTGTGTAAAAGTTTTGAGTGGGCAGGGCCAGCTCGATTGGCAGATCCCCTAGTGTTGACTAACCAGGTGGCCTTTGCTAAATGTGTATCCCAATGTTTGAATGTCCCACCACCCAGTGCTCTCAGTGTAGTCTTTAACAGTCCATTGTATCGCTCAATTTTCCCAGAGGCTGGTGCATGATAGGGGATGTGATATACCCACTCAATGCCATGCTCTTTGGCCCAGGTGTCTATGAGGCTGTTTCGAAAATGTGTTCCGTTGTCTGACTCAATTCTTTCTGGGGTGCCATGTCGCCACAGGACTTGCTTTTCAAGGCCCAGCATACTGTTCCGGGCGGTGGCATGGGGCACAGGATATGTTTCCAGCCATCCGGTGGTTGCTTCCACCATTGGAAGCACATAGCGCTTGCCTTGGCGGATTTGTGAGAGTGTGATATAATCGATCTGCCAGGCCTCCCCATATTTATATTTTAGCCATCGCCCTCCATACCACAGAGGCTTTAACCGCTTGGCTTGTTTAATTGCAGCGCATGTTTCACATTCATGGATAACCTGTGCAATAGCGTCCATGGTCAAGTCCACCCCTCGATCACGAGCCCATCTATATGTTGCATCTCTTCCTTGATGGCCTGAGGTATCATGGGCCCACCAAGCTATAAATAATTCACCCTTATGTTGCCAGTCCAGGTCCACCTGAGCCACTTCAATCTTAGCAGCCTGATCCACCTGCTGGTTGTTTTGATGTTCCTCAGTGGCCCGACTCTTGGGTACATGAGCATCTACGTGACATACTTTTACAATCAGGTTCTCTACCCGGGCAGCAATATCTTGCCACAATGCTGCAGCCCAGATGGGTTTGCCTCTGCGCTGCCAATTGTTCTGCTTCCATTGCTGCAACCACCCCCACAGGGCATTGGCCACCATCCATGAGTCAGTATAGAGATAGAGCACTGGCCACTTTTCTTGTTCAGCAATGTCTAAAGCCAGCTGGATGGCCTTTACTTCTGCAAATAGGCTCGATTCACCATCTCCTTCAGCAGTTTCTACCACTTGTCGTATAGGACTCCATACAGCAGCCTTCCACCTCCGATGCTTTCCTACAATACGACAGGACCCATCAGTGAACAGGGCATATTGCTTCTCATTTTCTGGTAGTTTATTGTACAGTGGGGCCTCCTCAGCACGCGTCACCTCCTCCTCTGGCGATATTCTGAAATCTTTGCTTTCTGGCCAGTCCATAATTACTTCCAAGATTCCTGGGCGATTGGGGTTTCCTATCCGAGCCCGTTGTGTGATCAGTGCAACCCACTTACTCCACGTAGCATCAGTTGCATGATGTGTAGAGGGGACCCTCCCTTTGAACATCCAGCCCAGCACCGGCAGTCGAGGTGCCAGGAGGAGTTGTGCTTCAGTACCAACCACTTCTGAAGCAGCTCGAACCCCTTCATATGCTGCTAATATCTCTTTTTCTGTTGGAGTATAGCGGGCCTCAGATCCTCTGTATCCCCGACTCCAAAACCCTAGGGGTCGACCTCGAGTCTCCCCTGGTGCTTTCTGCCAGAGGCTCCAGGTAGGGCCATTCTCTCCAGCTGCAGTGTAGAGCACATGGTTTACGTCTTGCCCTGCCCGGACTGGCCCAAGGGCTACTGCATGAACTATCTCCCGTTTAATTTGTTCAAAAGCTTGTCGTTGCTCAGGGCCCCATTTGAAATCATTCTTCTTCCGGGTCACTTGGTAGAGAGGACTTACAATCAGACTGTAATTCGGAATATGCATTCTCCAAAAACCCACAACGCCTAAGAAAGCTTGTGTTTCCTTTTTGCTAGTTGGTGGAGACATATTTTGTGTTATTTTGTTGATCACATCCATTGGGATCTGACGACGTCCATCTTGCCATTTTATTCCTAAAAACTGGATCTCCTGTGCAGGTCCCTTGACCTTATTTCGTTTTATGGCAAAACCGGCTTTCAGGAGGATCTGGACTATTTTCTTCGCTTTCTCAAAAACTTCCTCTGCTGTATTTCCCCACACGATAATGTCATCAATGTATTGCAGATGTTCTGGAGCTTCACCCTGTTCCAGTGCAGTCTGGATCAGTCCATGGCAAATGGTAGGGCTGTGTTTCCACCCCTGGGGCAGTCGATTCCAGGTGTACTGAACACCCCTCCAAGTGAAAGCAAACTGTGGCCTGCACTCTGCTGCCAAAGGGACTGAGAAAAACGCATTAGCAATATCATTTGTAGCATACCATTTGGCTGCTTTTGACTCCAGTTCGTATTGCAGTTCCAGCATGTCCGGCACAGCAGCACTCAGGGGCGGCGTGACTTCATTCAAGCCACGATAGTCTACTGTTAGTCTCCACTCTCCATTAGACTTTCTCACTGGCCATATAGGACTGTTAAAAGGTGAACGAGTCTTACTGATCACTCCTTGGATCTCCAGTCGACGAATCAGCTCATGGATGGGAATCAGGGAGTCTCGGTTGGTACGATATTGCCTCCGGTGCACCGTTGTGGTAGCAATTGGCACCTGTTGTTCTTCAACCCTCAGCAACCCCACAACAGAAGGGTCCTCTGAGAGACCAGGCAAGGCAGACAGCTGTTTAATTTCCTCCATCTCCAAGGCACCTATACCAAAAGCCCACCCATACCCTTTTGGGTCCTTGAAATACCCTCTCCTGAGGTAGTCTATGCCAAGGATGCACGGAGCCTCAGGGCCAGTCACAATGGGGTGCTTTTGCCACTCATTCCCAGTTAGGCTCACTTCAGCCTCCAAGACAGTCAGCTGTTGGGATCCCCCTGTCACTCCACAAATACAGATGGGTTCTGCCCCTGTATAGCTTGATGGCATTAGGGTACACTGTGCACCGGTGTCTACTAGAGCCCTATACTCCTGTGGGTCTGATGTGCCAGGCCATCGAATCCACACAGTCCAGTAAACCCGGTTGTCCCTTTCCTCCACCTGGCTGGAGACAGGGCCCCCCTAATTCTGGTCATAATATTCATTACCCATTTCTTGTATATACGAGTCAGGAGTTTCTTCATTAAAATCAGAAGTAAGATCAGCCCTTTTACTCTGTCTGGGGAACTGTCCACTGGAAACCGGAGCAGCAATTTTCCTGGAAGAACCCCCTTTGGTGATTGTTTTTCCTTGCAACTCACGTACCCATGCCTCTAGGGTTGAGGTAGGTTTTCCATCCCACTTCCTCATGTCCTCTCCGTGGTCACGCAGGAAAAACCATAGGGTGCCCTGTGGTGTGTACCCTCTATATCCTCTCTCTTGAGCAGAAGAACGCTGACTCCTAATAGCTGAGACACTGGTCTGTACAGGTGGGGAGTAGGACATATCTTCTTTGAACCGTTGGAACTCCTGGGACAGTTTCTCCACAGCTGAGACAAGGGAGGAAGAGATACTTTCTTCATATTCCCGGAGGTTACTAGCAGCTTCATTCACTGTTGGACCATCTCCATCTTTCCAGGTCAGTATTGCAAATGAGTTGGCACACGACGGTGGTGCGTTTCGTACCAACTTCCGCCACATAGGTCTTGTGCACTGGACCTCATCTGGATCTGTGGGTGACCGCACGTCGTCCAGGACACCATAAATCACCTCCAGCATGGCTAATTCCCTCAGGTACTGGATACCTTTCTCCATGGTGGTCCATTTCCCAGGGCGATATACAACATCTTCCTTGAAGGGATATCTTTCTTTTATAGCTGACAGGAGTCGCCTCCAGAGGCTGCGGGCTGGTTCCCTTTTCCAATTGCTTTGTCAATGCCCCCTTCCCTAGAAATAGATCCCAGCTGTTTGGCTTCCTTACCCTCCAATTCCAGGCTACTGGCCCCACTATCCCAGCATCGGAGCAGCCAGGTGGCAATGTGCTCCCCTGGACCACGGCTGAAATCTTTTCGCATATCTCGCAGCTCACTCAGGGATAGGGATCGGGTGGTTTCCATCTAGTTTATGAGTTCGTCCTCTTCCTCTTCCTCTCCCTGTGATGGCCCTGCTCTTTCATCTTCCCTTTCTAAACGAGCTGACTTTCGCTTCCAGGATTTCTTTTTATGTATAGGGGCGACTGATACTGACACGGGTTTGTTCCCTGTTTGAACCGCAATGCTTGTAACGGAGTTATCCGGAGCAGCTGCAGCTGCAGTGCCTGTCGCAGGGGTAATCGGAACAGCCGCAGTGCCTGTCGCAGGAGTAGTCGGAACAGCCGCAGCGCCTGTCGCAGGGGGGGCTGGAGCAGCTGCAGTGCCTGGCATTTTGTCACCGGATCCTTGAGTGTTTTGAATAGTGTTGAACAGGGCTCAGTAGGCATGGGCCAGGCCCCAGCACATTGCAGTGATTTGTGTCTCCCTAGAATTGCCAGGGTGACAGCCTACTTTTTCCAAATAGTCTACTAATTTGTCAGGATTCTGCACTTGTTCAGGGGTGAAGTTCCAAAACACTGGAGGTGCCCACCGTCCTAGGCATTTGCCCATGCTATCCCACACACCCTGCCACTCATAACTATCCAGCCTTGGGGCAGATCTCTGAATTATATTCTTAAATTGCTTACTAATCTTGGACAAGATCGAAACAATATTCCCAAGCAATACCAATAGAAGTATCTTAACTACCCAAGGTTGTTCAAAATACTGAAAAGTTATTGTAACGAAGGAGGAAGCATCGTAGAAGAAAGTAGTGAAGGTACAATTCTGCATTTCCTCCATAAAAAACCTCTCAGAGGCAGAGGTATAATTGCGAATTGTCTCCATAAGCTGATACCCGACATACAATAACGGTTTCAGTACAGCACTTAGATACCAAAATAAACCCAAGGTCACTGTTTTAATAACAAATCTCACAGGCAAAACATCACCAATTAAAGCAGAGCACAGCAAACTGCAAAAACCAACACCGATCTTTAACATGTACAGCAAAAAAATGAGCATGGTGCAGATCAGGTAAACCAATGCTAGGAACAGATGGATCAATATCACGTCCCACAACTACTAACAGATCTGAATTCCTTAATACACTCTGGTTAATCTGTTATTATCTCAACCCTTCGGGCCCCACGTTGGGTGCCAAAAAGGACTGTCGTGGTTTAGCCCCAGCTGGCAACTAAGCACCACACAGCCGCTCGCTCACTCCCCCCCGGTGGGATGGGGGAGAGAATCGGAAGAGCAAAAGTAAGAAAACTCGTGGGTTGAGATAAGAACAGTTTAATAATTGGAACAAAATAATAATAATAATAATAATAATAATAATGAATTATGAGAAGGAATACAATGAGAGAGAGAAAGAGGAACAAAACCCAAGGGAGGGAAAAAAAAGGGTAAAAAAAATTAATAAAATAAAATAAAATTATACAACCGCTCACCACCCACCGACCGACGCCCAGCCAGTCCCCGAGCAGCGATCGCAACCCCGGCCAACTCCCCAGTTTATATACTGGCCATGACATCATATGGTATGGAATAGCCCTTTGGTCAGTTTGGATCAACTATCCTGGCTGTGCCCCCTCCCATTTCTTGTGCACCTGGCAGAGCATGGGAAGCTGGGGAAAAAAAAAAAAAAGGTCCTTGACCAATGTAAATACCGCTTAGCGACAGCCAAAACATCAGCGTGTTATCAATATCATTCTCATACTAAAATCCAAAGCACAGCACTATACCAGCTACTAGGAAGAAAATTAACTCTATCCCAGCTGAAACCAGGACACTAATATACCTGAACTTCTGGATAAAAGTTAAAAAAAAATACTAATTACATATACTCTGCATCCTACTAGCCTGTTTCAAAAAATTAATCTCAGGAAAAGCAGTTGTTTTGTTACTCATAAATAATAGAGCCAATCCAAACTCCTACCTATGAAATCTTCATGAGACAATTTGCCATCACATACTTTTCCCATATATGAAAAAATTAGTATTTTATGAAACAAAGTATTATTTAAAGGAAAATATGTATAGGCTTCTTCATTGTTTCACAGGTACTGGTGGTGTGTGTTTAATTAGCAGAAATTCAGCTCTGCTAACAGCCTCTATATTTGTACAGAAGCACCACAGCAGTAGAGCAATGGAACATATGATATGATGGATTGGCAATACTTGGGGTTAATGGCATTGCCCATATTCAGCTGTAGAGATTAATAAAGAGCTCTGGTAAAGGCTGCTAATGTAAGCAAGTCCAACAGATTTATCACCTTTCCTCCTTCCTGAACATCAAAAGCAATAAACTCTCAGATATAATTGTAATTCTGTATTCAGAAACATTCCACCCCAAAAGAGAGCTACTAGTTGTGTCTTTCCGTTCATCAGTTACAAGGACAGAAAACCGTATCACACTGTTAGGATGTGCTATCATCTGTTATGATAATTGTACTCAATACAGGATTATACCTCCTCCTCCTGTGTATTACCATTAAAAATTGCCATTATCCCATTTATATTGCTTTTGTCCTTCCTTTCTTCAACACCCTAAGCAGGAAGATTTGTTCAAGTGAGACTCTCCTACTACAGAGAGGTTGTTCTCTGCTTATGCACAGTGTTACTAAGCAAACATTTGCTTTTAGCAAATTTTACAGCAACTAGCTAAACCCAGGACTAATGTATATGTCACCTTTTAACTCAGACACACTGTAATTTATAGTCTGCTCCAAATTATAGCAATATAACCAACAAAGGAATTTGCCTTGGTACTTCCAGTATTTTTGGTGGAGATCATTAGTGCCACATCATTTAATAGCTCTTGAGTTAGCACAGACCTGTTCATTTTTGCTTGTCAGCTTAATGTGATACAAAGCAAGAAGCATCATCAAATAGAAAAGAGTCTTATAGCGTTAGCTAGGCTATTTTACTAAAACAGTAACAACCATTACTTTTGAAGTAAGACACAGAGGAACACAGCATAATATGCCTAGGAACAGTAATGAGGGCCAAGAAGAATCTGGAGCCAAAGATAATGATGATAAGAGCAGTATTTCTGTCTGCAGTGCCTTAACCACCACCTCTGTCACCGCAGTGAGAGTGCATCACATGGTGCAATACAACATCAAGTCCTTGATGCTGCCTAGCAGGAGCCCACAATGTCCAACACCTGTCAGTCTTGAGGGCAGATGCAATGGGTAAAATACTCAGACTGCAGCTATATAAATGATATGTATAGTCAGAGCTCCACACAGAGCCAGTATGAGTGAGCATGAAGCAGTTTTCTAATTCTTTTCACTGTTCATCCAATCCATAGTGCTTGTGTTGCTCCAGTAAAGAGCCTCCCACCTTAGGAGCTGAATCACAGTTGCTCTTCACACAACCTCCTGTCCAGCTCACATACACTCAAGCAGTCACAGTATGGAGTTTCAGTACATTTACAGTAAATTTTCTAAAAGCAATATGAGCCCAAAGAGAATTGGGTGAAATACAAATGAAGGGACCACACTTCATGTTATCTAGACCCCTGTTTCCTTTGCACCTCTACCAGTGCTTGCCAACTGTGGACAAGTTAGACCCATCGAGGTATTTTTAACTGGGCTTTAGTGTTGTTGAGAGACACAGTTTTCAGTGATGCATTAGAACATCCAGGCTGCAGATTAAGAAGGCAGCAGGTATAAAAACATCCAAATTGCCATGCTGTTGATTGAGCTCAGTCTGGCAGTGTTTATTAGCTCAGACATGAAGTAATTTGAGCATAACTTTTAAATTCCAGGCTAATTCGGGCAGATAAGCATTACTGCTGCTTCAGTGCTATGGGGGGCCATAACTAACAGGCCTTATTTGAACCTACCCTAACATGTGCGGATCCAAACATGATGTTTCTGGCCACCTTTCTTGACTTGGGAATACTAGATACAATAGTGCAAGGACATCTGTAGCAAAACCAGCTCTGGTGCCACAAAACTAATCAGTTTTGGCTCAGCACAGACTTTGTTAGAGTTGAGCTGGTTCTTGCAGAGCCTGTTACCCACGAGCCAGGTTCTGGGAAAACACAAAGCAGCAGGCTGCATCCAGCATTGGCATGGAGGTAGCAGACTCCCAGAACCCAAGTCCTGGAAGCACAGGACACTAAGCAGCTCTGCAGGAGGAAGGACAGCCAACTCCGACTCGGAGCCTTAAAGCCCTGCTAAGACTGCACTTTGTATGACTGAGATCTCTGCACCATTTCTATGTTCTCTAATACTGACATTATCCACACAGTAAACTATAATTATTCTGCTGTATTGGCCCCAAAAAAACTCAATGGGGAAAAAAAATAAATCCTTCCATCCCTTACCCCAAGCACATATAATTTGCCTACTCCTGACCTAAGTTTTGCCATTTCACATCATAAAAGACAGACTGGAGAGGAATGGATGCCCTGGATTAGGTATCATTTACCTCTATTACAGTTGTTAACAATTTCTTCCAGTGATAGTGTCTGTTAGCTTATTATTGTGACAGCTTTTTTACTTTAAATTGTGTCTCCATTTAGGGTAGAGCCCCAACTAAAATCTATCCTATTTACAGCTTGTATTAATTATTTTATCCCAATTTACTGCAAAATGAAGATGAGTTAGAACTTCAATTTAACCAGGAAGCTGCATACAAAGTACCTTGTACTTGCCTGGACTTAGGATTGCTTAGGATTTTATTATTGTGATATTTTATTGACTTTTGAAGTACAAACATAACTGTGGGCAACTAGAAATAATATAGATTTCTGATTATATAATTTCTACTGAAAGAAGTGTTACAGTAACTTTGAGTGAATTTAGTATTTGGTAGACTGACAACTCCAGAGATAAGATCACACAAAATACTCTCTGCCTGAAGGGGGAGGCAAATATCCTACTTCTTTTTTTTTCTTTTAATCAAACCCATAGTTCAAAGCCAGGTTTTTCACTAGTAATGCCTATAGTAAGGCTTTATGTCCTTATTTGGGGCATGCAAAAATGATCAAAACCAATCATGTTATTGTCACTTGGTGACTTACCACTGATTTGCTGCTGTTAAGTTCTGAAGCCCCAACAGACCTATGCATCTTTGGTGTGAGTTCATGGTGGTGTAAGCAAATACATTGTACTTCCTATTTAAAACAGGAGTGGATCATACACAAACAGCATACCAACTCTGCCAAGTGGTAACTTGATATGCCATGATTTCTATTGCTACTGTATGAATATGGCTCTAAGCACTAAATAGCTTCTTTCTCCAAAACTGGAGAAGTTCTGGCAAACTTCTGAATGTGCTCAAATACAAGCTTCAAGGGCTTACTTCACTGGGGGAGCTCTGAAAAATATACCAGTCCTGGTAACAGTCACAGAAACACAGGCGACTGTATGTACATGTACTAATATGTGTACTGAACAGAACATTATTAGTCTGACACTGTTGCCTGTGTTTTTTCTGTTTCCATCCTTTTGTATTTATCATTTTCATTGTTCAGTATCATTCACTTCTTGCTTCTGTTCTTATGTCAACTCTCATCACCTTCCTCTTTTTCTTTCCCACTCTACTTTTCCTCCAGAACACACTTTTTCTATCCTCTTCCTCCCTAAGGCAGTCCGTTTCTCTTTAACTCCTACTGAGGGTATCTTGTACTGCACCTGCTTTCTGTAAGCAGGCAGTTGAAATTGTCCTACCCTGAGCTGTGCAGAGAAACCACGTAGCAGAGAACATAACCTAGTTACATTCAACCTCTGCTGAAGAGTCACTGGCAGTAACGTGCAATTCAGACAAAGTTCATCTGCAAGAGTGACACTGTGAGATCCATGCTACTGTCCCAATTTCCAGGCCAAAGAGAATTAGTTTAAAAATACAGTAAATAAAAAGGCGTACCTGGGATCATTCTCAACTGCAAACAGAAGCAAACATAGAACATCTCTGAAAGCCTGAGAAAATAATCTCCTCAATTTCTAACTATCAGTCCATCAAACTTGCCCAAGATCTAGGGCCAGCAGGATTCTCTAATGCCACTGGTTTTTATTTAGTTGCAGCTTTTGGCTAATTTCCTTATTCCACATATCTGTAAAGGTAATGAAGCATATTAATAATGGCCTAAGAAATATGCATTGGCAGTAGCTCTGTTTTTTTTTAAAAAAAAAAACAACAAAAAATGTATTTTTTCCTTTTTGAATCTGGTAAATAGGAAAATGCTAATCTAACACAGCGGTCAATCAGGAACAGCATCCTGGAATCTTTTACAATAATGATAAAAGAGGTTCAAAATAAAATATAAAACCAGAACAGCCTCTGATATAGTCTGCTAGGTTTAAGCGTTCTGTACAACTCTAATGTTACTTTGAAATAGTGAGAAAGTGACAGAACAGAATAACATTGATAAGTTTCTAAAGCCAGTTTGTCATTATTTTACTATGTAAAAACAGATTTCACACAAAGTGCAAATTAAACCAGATTATTCTACTCAATTGCCTGCGAGCAATAAGACATTAAACATTTCAGTATGTCTTCGGTGTTTAACTCACACTTATATCCTTACATATTAAAATAAGGGCCTTGAACTCCAGAGACAGTGATATCCATGGGAGTGCTCATGCTATCATGAAAAAAGTCAATACCCCCATCTCAAATTAAGGTTAATATCTTCCTTACTGTTTTACAAATGGTCTGAGCCAACACTGCTGGGTTTGTGTTGTGATGCAAGTATGCGCATGGCTGGGTGCATATGAGATGGTTAATGAAGTACATGGAGATTTGAATTCATGGACTAAGCCTCCAAACGAAACAACAGATTCAGGGTTCATCTGTCTCCAATTGTGCAAGTTCAGCTAAGAAAACAGGAAAAAATTATTCCGTCTTTCACTCTTCAACCCCAGCACAGACTTTGTGAACAAATTCAACCTTAAACACTATGAGATCAAATCACTCCTTCCACAATTAATTTGCCAGCTGTAGGCCTCAAGGCAGAAAGTCTTCTCCAAATCCCATTCTACCTTTCCCCAAATCAGAAGTCCTCCCTTTACAAGGAATTCAAATAAAATACCAGCTGACCTTTCCTGAAGAGGTCCTTCTGGTCTTGCTCCTAAAATATCATCTTTATCAAGGTTCACATATTTCTACTTCCTTGTTACAGAATTTATGTAAGACCCCTCCAGCCTGTGGGAATCCATATCCTCTTGTTACTATGGGTCCAGCCCCAGTACCCTAACACTCAGCAGTTCTCTGTTCTAACCCACAAACAATCCTGTTTCTTTTCCACACCAAGTAACCTTAAGATCAAGGCCTTCTTCCACTGAGTTTCACCAATATTTCACCTTCCTTAGAGGGAGGATTTTTCCAGCCCATCATTTACTCTGGAATTCTTCCCCCAAAACCTCTCCAAAATAAGAGACTCTCAAATCTTGAGGGATCTGAACATTCCCTCCCTGATGGGAAGGAATGAAGAAGAGAGAGCTGCACTCTTCTCAGTGGTGTCCACTGACAGGACAAGAGGCAATGGGCACAAATTGAAACACATGAAATTCCACCTGAACACAAGAAAACTTTTTTTTTTTTTTTTACTGTGAGGGTGGTCAAAAAGGTTGCCCAGAGAGGTTGTGGAGTCTCCATCTGTGGAGATATTCAAAACCCAATCAGACATGGTCCTGGGCAACCTGCTGCAGCTGACACTGCTTGAGCAGGGGGGAGTGGACTAGATGATCTGGAAGCGTTGGTCAGCTCCCAGAGCTATGATGTCATTGGTATTAGCGAGACTTGGTGGAATGAGTCCCACGATTGGAGTGCTGGGATGGAGGGCTACAGGCTGTTCAGGAGGGATAGGCAGGGCAGGCAAGGGGGAGGTGTTGCGCTATACGTAAGGGAGATGTTTGATTGTACAGCCCTTACAGATAGTGATGATGTGGTTGAGAGCCTCTGCGTGAGGATTAGGGGGATGGAAAACAAAGGAGATGTTGTAGTGGGTGTCTACTACCAATCGCCCAGCCAAGATGATAGCACTGATGAGTTATTCTATAGGCAATCAGGAGAAATCTCTGGAACGGTAGCCCTTGTCCTTATGGGAGATTTCAACTTCCCAGACATTAGCTGGGAATACCATACTGCTGTGACGAGCAGGTCTTGGAAATTCTTGAAGTTTGTAGGAGATAACTTCTTGTCACAAGTACTCAGGGAGCCAACTAGGAAAGATGCCCTCCTAGACTTGCTATTTGTGAATAGAGAAGGACTCGTGGGGGATGTGATGGTAGGTGGCTGTCTTGGCCACAGTGATCACAAAATGGTTGAGTTTAAAATTTTCAGTGTAATGAGAAGAAAGGACAGCAGAGTTGCTACCCTGGACTTCAGGAGAGCAAACTTTAAGCTATTCAGGGAGATATTTAGCAGAGTACCCTGGGAATCTGTTTTTGAGGGCTTAGGAGTCCACGAGTGCTGGTCAGTCTTTAAGAACCACCTTTTAAAAGCACAGGAGCAGGCAATCCTATTGTGTCGAAAGTCAAGCAAGCGGGGCAGAAGACCAGCTTGGCTGAACAAGGAACTCCTCGTGGAGCTCAAGAGGAAAAAGAAATTGCATGATCTCTGGAAGCGAGGTCAGGCTTCGCAGGAAGGTTACAGAGCCGTGGTTCGTATGTGCAAGGAGAAGACACGAAAGGCCAAAGCTCAATTAGAGTTGAAACTGGCCAGTGTTGCATCAGACAACAAGAAGGGCTTTTTTAAGTGTGTTAATAGCAAGAGGAGGTCTAAAGAAAACATTGGACTGATACTTGTTGAAGATGGTCATCTGACTAATAGGGATGAAGAAACAGCGGAGGCATTCAATACATTTTTTGCCTCAGTCTTTAATAATACTGATAGACCTTGGGCTGCCCAGTCCCCTGAGTCAGAGGAGCACGAGTGTGGGAACAGTGACTTTCCATTTGTGGACACTGAAATTGTAAGGGACCAGCTGTATCAGCTGAATAGTCCATGGGGCCTGATGGGATTCATCCCGGAGTACTGAAGGAGCTAGTGGATGTTACGGCAGGACCCCTCTCGATCATCTACCAAAGGTCTTGGGAGTCTGGGGAGGTCCCTGCTGGCTGGAAGCTAGCCAATGTTATTCCAATTTACAAGAAGGGCGTGAGGGAAGACCCAGGGAACTACAGACCTGTTAGTCTAACCTCAGTTCCTGGAAAAATTATGGAGAAGATTATACTGGGTGCTATTGAAAGGCATTTAAAGAACAATGCAATCATCAGGCACAGTCAACATGGGTTCACAAAGGGAAAGTCCTGTTTAACTAATTTGATATCCTTCTATGATAAGGTCACCCACCTAGTGGATGAAGGGAAGGCGGTGAATGTAGTTGTTCTGGATTTTAGTAAGGCTTTTGATACTGTCCCTCACAGCATCCTTCTGGACAAGTTGTCCAACTGTGGGATGAGCGGGTTCATGGTGCACTGGGTGAAGAACTGGCTGAACAGCAGGGCTCAAAGGATTGCAGTGAATGGGGCTGCATCTGGCTGGTGACCGGTCACCAGCAGTGTTCCTCAGGGCTCAATTCTAGGGCCAGTTCTCTTCAATATATTTATCAACAATCTGGATGCAGGAGTTGAATGCACCATTAGCAAGTTTGCTGATGATACCAAACTAGGAGGTGCTGTTGACTCTCTTGAGGGACAAGAGGCCTTGCAGAGGGATCTAGGTAGATTGGAGCACTGGGCTATGATTAATGGGATGAAATTGAACAAGAACAAATGCCAGATTCTGCACCTAGGACGAAGTAATGCCGGGCACAAGTATAAATTGGGAGAGGAGTGGCTGGAGAGCAGCCCTGCAGAAAGGGATCTGGGGGTGCTGGTTGACAGCAGGCTCAATACGAGTCAGCAGTGTGCCCTGGCAGCCAAGAGGGCAAACCACATCCCGGGGTGCATCAAGCACAGTATAACCAGCCAGTCAAGAGAGATGATTATCCCCCTGTATTCAGCTTTGGTGCAGCCTCACCTTGAGTACTGTGTGCAGTTCTGGGCCCCACAATTTAAGAAGGATGTGAAGGTCCTTGAATGCGTCCAGAGGAGGGCAACAAAGCTGGTGAAAGGGTTGGAAGGCAAGTCCTATGAGGAGGAGCGGCTAAGGACTCTGGGTTTGTCTAGTTTGGAGAAAAGGAGGCTGAAGGGCGACCTCATTGCTCTTTACAGCTTCCTGAGGAGGGGAAGTGGAGAGGGAGGTGCTGATCTCTTCTCCCCAGTATCCAGTGACAGGACGCGTGGGAATGGTTCAAAGCTGTGCCAGGGGAGGTTTAGACTGGACATTAGGTAGCATTTCTTTACCGAGAGGGTAGTCAAACACTGGAACAGGCTTCCTAGAGAGGTGGTCGATGCCCCAAGCCTGTCAGTGTTTAAGAGATATCTTGACAATGCCCTTACTAACATGCTTTAACTTTTGGTCAGCCCTGAATTGGTCAGGCAGTTGGACTAGGTGATCATTGTAGGTCCCTTCCAACTGTAATAGTCTATTCTATTCTAAATCTAAGAAACAGATACACTATTTTCATAGCAGACCATGCCCCAGCAAGGCGCGATCCTGAGCAGAGCCCGCGCAGGGAAGGGGGAGTTGCTGTGGGTGGTGTCAGAAGGTCAGGGTCAGGCTCTGCACCATCTGAGGCACATGCGCTCTCCCTGGGGAAGGGAAGACATTTTCTTTGTGTTTAGGTAGTTTTGATCCATGCAGCAGTAGAGCCCAGAGCACGTGCATGGTCAATAGTGCTGCACTCTGCTACCCATCTCTCTCCTTGTCTTGCCCTAAAGTTGGATTTTAGCCTGTGACATGGCCCTGTGGCCCCAGGACAAGGGAGGGCATGCTGGCTTTGCAGCACCGGGAATGGTGGGTGCGTGGCAGCATGAAGAAGATCGCAGGTTCTGTGGTGCTAGATGCCAAGCAAAACACTGCCAGCCCATGTAGGGCGTGACGCACCCATGAGCACTGGCCAAACTGTGGGACTGTGCATGGAATTAGTCTGAGTACCTTAAACCCATACACTTACTGATCATTTTTTGAAAGAAGAAAACTGCTTAATACTGTTAGAAGCATGAGGCAGCTTAGGAGACACCGTACATGAGGATCACTCCACCAAAAAAAGGGACGGTATTTAAGACAAGAAATAATTTAGCTTAAATGGCTGAAAAAGTTATCTGCAAGGGAAATCCCACCACAACCTTTCTAATTACAAGGCTGGTCAAGCTCAGAAATGGCTTGCCTATGGTAATTAAGATTTGTTCAGACAAAAGAAATGTTTTAGGTAGAGTTGATCTGCATGGGGGCTTGAAATAGGCTATGTAATCTGTTTTCTGGTTTGGTAAAGCTGTTTGACCCACCATGAGTGTCCTCAGTGGGATGCCCACCCCACCATGTGTAACACTGAAAGAAGACAAACTCTCTTCTAAAGCTCCTACTACAGTATTTGAATTCAGGATGGTTGTCATAGCCTTCCTTGCTATCCAGAAAATCATGGCATTTCTGGGCTGCTTGGGGAGTGGGGAAAAAGACTGTCTCATGGTCTTGTGAAATACCCAACAAGTATTTTTATCCTGGTTTCACAGAAAATCTGCCTGTTACATGTGATTGCAGACAAAGATAAATTGTTCTGGTAATGTCAAACTTGGTTTGGCCACTAAACCTGTATATAAACCCGCTGTAAATACTAAACTTATTTTGTCTATTAATGTCCTTAGTTATCAACCTATGAAAACAATTTGTGGATGGAGGACAAAACCTATCGCTGTGTATCCGCAGGGATATTGGCTTCTTTAAACATGACAGGATGTAGGATCTCTTTTCAGCAGTTGGTAAGAGAGAGCAAGCACAGAAAAGCAAAAGGAGAACTGAGGGAAAAAAATCATGTAGATATTTATCTCTTATCTTATAGATAACTGAAGACTGCAATTATGTCTGGGTCATAAGCATAATGGTATTTGGATTGACTTTTTAAAAGTCTGCATGCTTTGTAATTCCTCATTGTTGCCTAAGGAGAAAAGGTCTTTATGCCAGAGCAATATTAAAGAGCCATTCCATACAACCATGTCTGCTCTGTGCCACATAAATCTTTTTGAGATTTATTAAAATTAAAGATTACTTATACGTATTCATGCTACAGAAACAGTGCCACCAGTTTGCTCTTCAGACAACTTACCAGCTAGAAATGTTCCTGGTTTTTTTCCCATGTTGTTTCCAATATTACTTCAGCTTCTACTCAAAGCAATTATTTTTTACTGCTGGCATGGAGCCAGGGTAGTCTGAGAGGGCACAATTCGGGGATTTATTTGCTTTACAATGGAGATACAAGAGCCATATTGCAGAATGTATGATGCAGTACAAAAAGGCACATAGGTAGATAGAATTACTCTATACCAAAAGCATTTTCCTCAGGTGTTACATTTGCATTCAGTAAATATCAGTGATTAAAATTCTTTTGTAAAGTTTTGCCACTGATAACAATGATATTAAACCAATAATGAGTTTTGTGCATCCTTTTAAATACCTTCCTTTGATTATATCTGTATTCCAAAATTCCAGGTATGCAGGTTCACATCATAGAAATGACTCCTCAGCTTGTGCTTGATACAAAAAAAAAAAAAAAAGGACCTCAGCACTGAGGCATTCAGCTCTGTCACCTCTGAATGTGAGGCACCTGGGTCTATGCGGTGAGTTAGGCTGTGAACCCCATGTTCAGAATTACTCATGTCATATAAATCAAATGATTGTTAAATGTTTAACCAATGCTGTCATCAGGGGTTAGACTGTTTCCTACCTTTCCAACTGCTTGCTCTCTTCTCTTATAGTAGTCAGATTTTAATTCTTTCATGCTGCATTGCCTTTTTTTTCTTTACAAATGTAGAATGCAGAGTTCATTAGTTCAGAATTTTTTTAATGTTTTACATCAATCTGCATGTTACAAATATTTTACTTTGATATATCATCAAAACACAGAAACAGCTATGGCTTCATCTCTGATCACAAGCCACTTTTTTTTTTTCCTAAACAAAACCTTAGTGTCACAGATCTAGCAGGGCTTCCCCTGCCTGGATAAACTCCAAAGATCTGTGCTAGATCTGACATATATAAAGCAGCTGGATCTAAGCAGGCTCTAGACATCACTCCTATTTTAGCACTCACAGACACTTTCAAGAAGCAGATCCTGCCAAGCCTCCCTTCCTGAAGCCTAGCCTTGATGGTAATGCTGGTCCTACCTCTCACTGATGATTATGGTGTATATGTGCAGCCTGCCAGAATCCCAACCTGAGACAATCCGAGCTTTGATGCTGAGAGCAAATACTTCTGGTGATTCCACAGGGGTTAATGAAGACTCCATTGCTCTTAACACATAAAGCATAACAGCAGACAGTACATTAGAAATAAAAATTAACATGCCTGTTGTATCCAGGTAGGCATGGCTCCCCTATGTAATCAGATTCTTGCAACTGAAGTTCTTCTCTTGGGCTGTTAAAATAGCTACTAGCTAAATCAGCACACCAACCTTCATAGCCTTTCAGTTTTCCCTGTCTTCAGAGCCATGGCAAACTGCTCCTGCTCTTTCTAGAGGACTCCTCCTTGGTTATGGTCCCACACACAGTGTAGAGACCTGAAAAGCTAGCTCTCCCTGAGAAGCTCCCATCTCACATTTTCCAAGATTGCTCCATCTAAATGGAGAGAGCTTAAAATATAATGTCCTTCTACTATTGACTCTGTGGCACCTGTCAGAAGTAAAGACAGATAAAAACAAGAAGGTAAAAATAGGCTGTATAATGAAGATGGAGTTTGCTTATTCAGCATTTGTAGTATCGGACAGACCTCCTGCTTTGTGCATAGTCATTTCCAAAGTTGTCACACCATTATGTTCTTGCTTAGAAGTTTCCCAGTAGTATAATTGGATAAAGAATTGGCTAGATGGTCTCTTCCAGAGATTAGTGGTCAACAGCTTGATGTCCAGATGGAGATCGGTGATGAGTGGTGTCCCTCAGGGGTACGTATTGGGACCAGTACTGTTTAATATCTTCATCAACGACATAGACAGTGGGATCAAGTGCACCCTCAGCAAATTTTCAGATGACACCAAGCTGAGTGGTGTGGTTGACATGCCTGAGGGATGGGATGCCATCCAGAGGGACCTGGACAAGCTGGAGAAGTGGGCCCATGTGAACTTCATGAGGTTCAACAAGGCCAAGTGCAAAGTCCTGCACCTAGGTTGGGGTAACCCCTGGTATCAATACAGGCTGGGGGATGAAGGGATCGAGAGCAGCCATGTGGAGAAGGATTTGGGGGTACTGGTGGACGACAAGCTGGACATGAGCCGGCAATGTGCGCTCGCAGCCCAGAAAGCCAACCGTATCCTGGGCTGCATGAAAAGAAGCGTGGCCAACAGGTCGAGGGAGGGGATTCTGCCCCTCTACTCTGTTCTGGTGAGACCCCACCTGGAGTACTTGTTGTGGTTTAGCCCCAGCTGGCAGCTAAGCACCACACAGCCGCTCGCTCACTCCCCCCCGGAGGGATGGGGGAGAGAATCGGAAGAGCAAAAGTAAGAAAACTCGTGGGTTGAGATAAGAACAGTTTAATAAGTGGAACAAAATAATAGTAATAATAATAATGAATTGTAATGAGAAGGAAAACAACAAAAGAGAGAGAGGAACAAAACCCAAGGGAGGGAAAAAAGGGAAAAAAAAATAATGATACAACCGCTCACCACCTGCCGACCGACGCCCAGCCAGTCCCCGAGCAGCAACCACTACCCCCCGGCGAGCTTCCCCCAGTTTATATACTGAGCATGATGTCATATGGTATGGAATAGCCCTTTGGCCAGTTTGGATCAACTATCCTGGCTGTGCCCCCTCCCAGCTTCTTGTGCAAGTGGCAGAGCATGGGAAGCTGAAAAGTCCTTGACTAGTGTAAACACCGCTTAGCAACAGACAAAACATCAGCGTCTTATCACTATTATTCTCATACTAAAATCCAAAACACAGCACTATACCAGCTACTAGGAAGAAAATTAATTCTATCCCAGCCGAAACCAGGACAGTATCCACCCCTTATTCTATACCCTTTACGTCATGCCCAGGTTCTACCCTTTCTAATACAATTAATCACCACCACTTTTCCTGTCTCTTGATATATATATATATATATGTACACACAGCTATCATTCCCTTGGTCTATGGGCCATCCCTCTAAAATGTCCATTGAGTTCATTTAGTCCATGACTTTGGGCTCCATCTGTCATAACAGTCTTTCAGGGCAGGAGAGATGGTGTGTGGTGTCGGATTGTTGCATGCTGAAGACAGTTCTGGTTCCATCACCTCTGTACTTTGCTTGGTTTTCATCGAAGTTCATTCTTCATTAATGTGGGTGATCCTTACTGAAATACCCTTGATATGGCATATAGCAACCATAAAAGTGATGGCATACAGTATTATACAGCAATTAACATCATATCATTCAGTTCATCGGCTATTCTCACCCAAAATCAAATTCCCTTGAGGTACACAGCGGACTTCCCCATCCTTTTGCATTACCCACCAAGTGCACCCAGGTCCTTGAGCAAAAGCAATCCCACGGATGAGCTTGCCTTTGCCTGAGGCAGGAGTAACCCAGACTGTCTTCCCCAGCATAGTTTTTTATGTGCACTACATGGACATTATCCTCTTCTACAGTGCGTAACAGTTTTGATTGGGCAGGGCCAGCTCGATTGACAGATCCTCTAGTGTTATCTAACCAGGTGGCCTTTGCTAAATGTGCATCCCAATGTTTGAATGTCCCAGCACCCATTGCTCCCAGTGCAGTCTTTAACAGTCCATTGTATCGTTCCATTTTCCCAGAGGCTGGTGCATGATAGGGGATGTGATATACCCACTCAATGCCATGCTCTTTGGCCCAGGTGTCTATGAGGTTGTTTCGAAAATGAGTCCCATTGTCTGACTCAATTCTTTCTGGGGTTCCATGTCACCATAGGACTTGCTTTTCAAGGCCCAGGATAACGTTCCGGGCAGTGGCATGGGGCACGGGATATGTTTCCAGCCATCCGGTGGTTGCTTCCACCATTGCAAGCATATGGCGCTTGCCTTGGTGGGTTTGTGGGAGTGTGATATAATCCATCTGCCAGGCCTCCTCATATTTGTATTTCAGCCGTCGTCCTCCACACCACAGAGACTTCAACCGCTTGGCTTGTTTAATTGCAGCGCATGTTTCACATTCATGGATAACCTGTGCAATAGTGTCCATGGTCAAGTCCACCCCTCGATCACGAGCCCATCTATATGTTGCATCTCTTCCTTCATGGCCTGAGGGGTCATGGGCCCACCAAGCTATAACTAATTCACCCTTATGTTGCCAGTCCAGGTCCACCTGGGCCACTTCAATCTTAGCAGCCTGATCCACCTGCTGCTTGTTTTGATGTTCCTCAGTGGCCTGACTCTTGGGTATGTGAGCATCTACATGATGTACTTTTACAATCAGGTTCTCTACCTGGGCAGCAATATTTTGCCACAATGCTGCAGCCCACATGGGTTTGCCTCTGCGCTGCCAATTGTTCTGCTTCCATTGCTGCAACCACCCCCACAGGGCATTTGCCACCATGCATGAGTCAGTATAGAGACAGAGCACTGGCCACTTTTCTCATTCAGCAATGTCTAAAGCCACCTGGATGGCCTTTACTTCTGCAAATTGACTTGATTCACCTTCTTCAGCAGTTTCTACAACTTGTCATATGGGACTCCATACAGCAGCTTTCCATCTCCAATGCTTTCCTACAATACGACAGGACCCATCAGTGAACAGGGCATATTGCTTCTCATTTTCTGGTAGTTTATTGTACAGTGGGGCCTCCTCAGCACGCGTCACCTCCTCCTCTGGCAATATTCCGAAATCTTTGCCTTCTGGCCAGTCCATAATTACTTCCAAGATTCCTGGGCGACTGGGGTTTCCTATCCGAGCCCGTTGTGTGATCAGTGCAACCCACTTACTCCACGTAGCATCAGTTGCATGATGTGTAGAGGGGACCCTCCCTTTGAACATCCAGCCCAGCACTGGCAGTCAGGGTGCCAGGAGGAGCTGTGCTTCAGTACCAACCACTTCCAAAGCAGCTCGAACCCCTTCATATGCTGCCAATATCTCTTTTTCAGTTGGAGTATTCCAGGCCTCAGATCCTCTATATCCCTGACTCCAAAACCCTAGGGGTCGACCTCGAGTCTCCCCTGGTGCTTTCTGCCAGAGGCTCCAGGTAGGGCCATTCTCCCCGGCTGCAGTGTAGAGCACATGGTTTACGTCTTGCCCTGACCGGACTGGCCCAAGGGCTACTGCATGAACTATCTCCCGTTTAATTTGTTCAAAGGCTTGTCGTTGCTCAGGGCCCCATTGGAAATCGTTCTTCTTCCGGGTCACTTGATAGAGAGGGCTTACAATCAGACTGTAATTCGGAATATGCATTCTCCAAAAACCCACAACGCCTAAGAAAGCTTGTGTTTCCTTTTTGCTAGTTGGTGGAGACATATTTTGTGTTATTTTGTTGATCACATCCATTGGGATCTGATGACGTCCATCTTGCCATTTTATTCCTAAAAACTGGATTTCCTGTGCAGGTCCCTTGACCTTCCTTTGTTTTATGGCAAAACCGGCTTTCAGGAGGATCTGGACTATTTTCTTCCCTTTCTCAAAAGCTTCCTCTGCTGTATTTCCCCACACGATAATGTCATCAATGTATTGCAGATGTTCTGGAGCTTCACCCTGTTCCAGTGCCATCTGGATCAGTCCATGGCAAATGGTAGGGCTGTGTTTCCACCCCTGGGGCAATCGATTCCAAGTGTAATGGACGCCCCTCCAAGTGAAAGCAAACTGTGGCCTGCACTCTGCTGCCAAAGGGATTGAGAAAAACGCATTAGCCATATCATTTGTAGCATACCATTTGGCTGCTTTTGACTCCAGTTCATATTGCAGTTCCAGCATGTCCGGCACGGCAGCACTCAGCAGCGGCGTGACTTCATTCAGGCCATGATAGTCTACTGTTAGTCTCCACTCTCCATTAGACTTTTGCACTGCCCATATAGGACTGTTAAAGGGTGATTGAGTCTTACTGATCACTCCTTGGATCTCCAGTCAATGGATCAGTTTATGGATGGGAATCAGGGAGTCTCGGTTGGTACGATATTGCCTCCGGTGCACTGTTGTGGTAGCAACTGGCACCTGTTGTTCTTCAGCCCTCAGCAACCCCACAACAGAAGGGTCCTCTGAGAAACCAGGCAAGGTGGACAGCTGTCTAATTTCCTCCATCTCCAAGGCAGCTATACCAAAAGCCCACTGGTACCCTTTTGGGTCCTTGAAATACCCTCTCCTGAGGTAGTCTATGCCATGGATGCAAAGAGCCTCTGGGCCAGTCACAATGGGGTGCTTTTGCCACTCATTCCCAGTTAGGCTCACTTCGGCCTCCAATACAGTTAGCTGTTGGGATCCCCCTGTCACTCCACAAATACAGATGGGGTCTGCCCCTGCATAGCTTGTTGGCATTAGGGTACACTGTGCACCGGTGTCTACTGGAGCCTTCTACTCCTGTGGGTCTGATGTGCCAGGCCATCGAATCCACACAGTCCAGTAAACCCGGTTGTCCCTTTCCTCCACCTGGCTGAAGGCAGGGCCCCTCTAGTCCTGGTCATAATATTCCTTACCCACTTCTTGTATATACGAGTCAGAAGCTCCTTCATTAAAATCAGGAGTAAGATCAGCCCTTCTACTCTGTATGGGGAACTGTCCGCTGGAAAGTGGAGCAGCAATTTTCCTGGAAGAACCCCCTTTTGGTGATTGATTGTTTTTCCTTGCAACTCACGTACCCATGCCTCTAGGGTTGAGGTAGGTTTTCCATCCCACTTCCTCATGTCCTCTCAGTGGTCACGCAGGTAAAACCACAGGGTGCCCTGTGGTGTGTACCCTCTATATCCTCTCTCTTGAGCTGAAGAGCACTGACTCCTAATAGCTGAGACACTGGTCTGTACAGGTGGGGAGTAGGACCTATCCTCCTTGAGTCGCTGGACCTTCCGGGAGAGTTTCTCCACAGCCGAGACAAGGGAGGAAGAGAGACTTTCTTTGTATTCCTGGAGCTGGCTAGCTGCTTCATCCACTGTTGGACCATCTCTGTCTTTCCAGGTCAGTATTGCCAATGAGTTGGCACACGACGATGGTGCGTTCCGTACCAACTTCTGCCACATGGGTCATGTGCACTGGACCTCATCTGGATCTTTGGGTAACTGCTCGTTGCCCCAGTCACCATAAATCACCTCCAGCATGGCTAATTCCCTCAGGTACTGGATACCTCTCTCCATGGTGGTCCATTTCCCTGGGCGATAGAACATCTTCCTTGAGGGGATATCTTTCCTTCATAGCTGACAGGAGTCGCCTCCAGAGGCTGCGGGCTGGTTCCCTTTTCCAATCACTTTCTGAATGCCCCCTTCCCTAGAAAGGGGTCCCAGCTGTTTGGCTTCCTTACCCTCTAGTTCCAGGCTACTGGCCCCACTATCCCAGCATCGGAGCAGCCAGGTGACAATGTGCTCGCCTGGACGACGGCTGAAATCTTTTCTCATATCTCGCAGCTCACTCAGGGATAGGGATCGGGTGGTTTCCATCTAGTTTATGAGTTCGTCCTCTTCCTCTTCCTCTCCCTGTGATGGCCCTGCTCTTTCATCTTCCCTTTCTAAACGAGCTGACTTTCGCTTCCAGGATTTCTTTTTATGTATAGGGGCGACTGATACTGACATGGGTTGGGTTCCCTGGTTGAACCACATCATCTGTCACAGGGGGGGCTGGTGTGACCGCAGTGCTTGTAACAACAGAGTTGTCTGGAGCAGCTGCAGTGCCTGTTGCAGCGAGGGCTGGAGCAGCCGCAGTGCCTGTCACAGGGGGAATCAGAGCAGCCACAGTGCCTGTCGCAGGGGGAATCGGACCAGCCGCAGTGCCTGTTGCAGGGGAGGCTACAGTAGCTGCAGTGCCTGTCATTTTGTCACCGGATCCTTGAGGGTTCTGAATAGTGTTGAACAGGGCTCGGTAGGCATGGGCCAGGCCCCAGCACATTGCAGTGATTTGTGTCTCCCTAGAATTGCCAGGGTGACGACATACTTTTTCCAAATATTCTACTAATTTTTCAGGATTCTGCACTTGTTCAGGGGTGAAGTTCCAAAACACTGGAGGTGCCCAATAACTTAGGCATTTGCCCATGCTATCCCACACACCCTGCCACTCATAACTATCTGGCCTTGGGGCAGATCTCTGGATGATATTCTTCAATTGCTTACTAATCTTGGACAAGATCGAAACAGTATTCCCAAGCAATACCAATAGATGTATCTTAACTACCCAAGGATGTTCAAGATACTGAAAAGTTACTGTAATGAAGGAGGAAGCATTGTAGAAGAAAGTAGTGAAGGTACAATTCTGCATTTCCTCCATAAAAAACCTCTCAGAGGAAGAGGTATAATTGCGAATTGTCTCCATAAGGAGATACCCGACATACAATAACGGTTTCAGTACAGCACTTAGATACCAAAATAAACCCAAGGCCACTGTTTTAATAACAAATCTCACAGGCAAAACATCACCAATTAAAGCAGAGCACAGCAAACTGCAAAAACCAACACCAATCTTTAACATGTACAGCAAAAAAATGAGCATGGTGCAGATCAGGTAAACCAGTGCTGAGAACAGATGGATCAATATTGTGACCTGCAACTGTTAACAGATCTAAATTCCTTAATACGCTCTGGTTAATCTGTTATTATCTCAAGCCCTTCGTGCCCCATGTTGGGCGCCAAAAAGGACTGTTGTGGTTTAGGCCCAGTCAGCAGCTAAGCACCATGCAGCCACTCGCTCACTCTATACCAGCTGCTGGGAAGAAAATTAACTCTATCCCAGCCGAAACCAGGACAGCGTCCAGCTCTGGAGTCCTCAGCACAGGAAAGACATGGACCTGAAGAAAGGCTGAGAGAGTTGGGGTTGTTCAGCCTGAAGAAGAGAAGGCTCCGGGGAGACCTTATTGCGGCCTTTCAATACTTAAAGGGGGCTTATAAGAAAGAGGGGGACAGACTTTTTAGTAGGGCCTGTAGCGATAGGACAAGGGGTAATGGTTTTAAACTGAAAGAGGGTAGATTCAGACTAGATATAAGGAAGAAATTTTTTACGATGAGGGTGGTGAAACACTAGAACAGGTTGCCCAGAGAGGTTGTAGATGCCCCATCCCTGGAAACATTCAAGGTCTGGTTGGACGAGGGCTCTGAGCAACCTGATCTAGTTGAAGATGTCCCTGCTCATTGCAGGGGGGTTGGACTAGATGACCTTTAAAGGTCCCTTCCAACCCAAACTATTCTATGATTCTATGATTAAAATAGATACATTATTGCCACTTAAATTAAAAGATGTGTTAGAAACTTTTCAACTACTTTTAAAAAAAATTATGACTTTTTTAATTTGGATACCAAATAGTGGCATTTTTCCAGGTAGCGGTATGATGATTAATGCTGAGCTACTCAGCATTGCACTCAGTAAATGTACACACAAAAGTCTCTAATTACCTTCTGTTAAAGGACAGAGCAGAAACAAAGACTGAAGGTAGAGGAAGAAGAGAAGGCAAATTTATCTTAATTTACTACAGGCTGCAGCAACCCTTTAAAATGCAATATGTGTGGATGAGATGAGGTGTTTGTCAATAAAATCAAAACAGTCATAACCTGTAGAGGAGGCCAATGAGACAAGGAATAGAGAAAGGCTGCAGAAGGAGGAAGCAGGCTGACAACATGGTAGAGCAGGGGAGGCTAATGACAAAGGGTGGCTGCCTGAAGAGGACACAGAGTGCCCTTGAGTTTGACAGTGTTGTTAAGGATGAAAAGATTTTGGACAGGAAGCCAGTGGACAGAGCTGATGAAGGGAGTTAACGTTCAAACATGCAGACAATGGAGATGAATTAAAAACCAGTGATTTATGTGCACTGACAAAGGCAATGACTGCATTTTGGAGAATCCTTTTGTCCTGGTTTCGGCTGGGATAGAGTTAATTTTCTTCCTAGTAGCTGGTATAGTGCTGTGCTTTGGATTTTAGTATGAGAATAATATTGATAACACGCTGATGTTTTGGCTGTCGCTAAGCGGTGTTTACATTGGTCAAGGACTTTTTTTCTTCAGCTCCCCATGCTCTGCCAGGTGCCCAAGAAATGGGAGGGGGCACAGCCAGGATAGTTGATCCAAACTGGCCAAAGGGCTATTCCATACCATATAATGTCATGCCCAGTATATAAACTGGGGGAGTTGGCCAGCGGGTAGCGATCGCTGCTCAGGGACTGGCTGGGCATCGGTCGGTGGATGGTGAGCAGTTGTATCTTTTTTTTTTTTTTTTTCCCCTTTTTTTCCCTCCCTTGGGTTTTGTTCCTCTCTCTCTCTCTCGTTGTTTTCCTTCTCATTATAATTCATTATTATTATTACTATTATTTTGTTCCACTTATTAAACTGTTCTTATCTCAACCCACGAGTTTTCTTACTTTTGCTCTTCCGATTCTCTCCCCCATCCCTCCGGGGGGGAGTGAGCGAGCGGCTGCGTGGTGCTTAGTTGCCAGCTGGGGCTAAACCACAACAGTCCTTTTTGGCGCCCAACGTGGGGCCCGAAGGGTTTGAGATAATAAGAGATTAACCAGAGCGTATTAAGGAATTCAGATCTGTTAGTAGTTGTGGGACGTGATATTGATCCATCTGTTCCTAGCATTGGTTTACCTGATCTGCACCATGCTCATTTTTTTGCTGTACATGTTAAAGATCGGTGTTGGTTTTTGCAGTTTGCTGTGCTTCTGCTTCTTATTTCGATCTTGTCCAAGATTAGTAAGCAATTTAAGAATATAATTCAGAGATCTGCCCCAAGGCTGGATAGTTATGAGTGGCAGGGTGTGTGGGATAGCATGGGCAAATGCCTAAGTTATTGGGCACCTCCAATGTTTTGGAACTTCACCCCTGAACAAGTGCAGAATCCTGAAAAATTAGTAGAATATTTGGAAAAAGTATGTCGTCACCCTGGCAATTCTAGGGAGACACAAATCACTGCAATGTGCTGGGGCCTGGCCCATGCCTACCGAGCCCTGTTCAACACTATTCAGAACCCTCAAGGATCTGGTAACAAAATGACAGGCACTGCAGCTGCTCTGATTCCCCCTGCGACAGGCATTGCGGCTGCTCCAGCCCCCTGCGACAGGCACTGCAGCTGCAGCTGCTCTGGCCAACTCCCCCAACTCCCCCAGTTCTATCCCAGCCGAAACCAGGACACCTTTACTAATCAAGGCAGCATGAGGGCCCAAATGAGATGTTTGACCATAAGGATGGAGATTATAAGGATTGTTCTGTGGAGACGTTGAGGACAAAGAAGTGGCAGGTTTTTGGAAATGGATTTGTCATTAGCAACACTAGTGAAAATGGTATCAGTGTGGAAACACTGAAAGCCAGATTGGAAGGCATCCGAAACAGATGAAAGGGATAAAATTGGTTGTATTTTGCATTATAATGAAGGACTTTAGAAAGAACGGGAAGGAGAGAAATGAGCAAAAGATAGAAAAGGTCAAGAAAAATGAGGGCTGATTTTTTGAGGAATCTAGAACCTGGAAATTAGAGTTTGAAAGACATATGGGGAAATTTGAATAGGACAGTAGAAGTAAGAGGAAGAAAGAGGAAGAGATCACTTGGGAGACAGGTCAGTGCTGAGCAACAAGGTAAGAAGATAACTACAAAAGAGAGAAACAATTTGGTAGACCTCAGAAAGACTCATCAACAGGAGTGTGAGCTTGACATAGAAACAGCCATTCCCCAGTATCTGTATTCAGAATAACATTTATTATTCTCTTTGGCTGTAACCATATCTATAAATTATCTATAAAATATCTATAAACAGAGAGCCCATGTCCACATTATTAAATCCTCTAACCTACCAGAGAAGAGTAGTTCTGTGCAAATTGTCTGTTGGGAACGGTCTGTAGCTCCTCCTAATTCCTAAACTGTGGCTTAGGAATTGTTTGGGAAAATGCTATTAGGCACAGGTTAAGTGTGTGTCAGGGACACTCTAGTAATTTGACAGTTTGGATACTAGTGCTCCAAAGCTTTTAAAGTTTTATGAAGATGCTTGTATACGTATATGAATTTATTTTGGCCAGTCCAGAGTTTCTTGCTGAAGATGGCTACACGTGTCTGATTGGGTAAGCTGTATAGTAACAGGGTGAAAATGGTAGGCTCAAGTTGCTGAGAAGGCATGGCGGGGTTCAGCATTGGTGGTATGATCAATAGCAACTGTGAAGTACTACTGCAGGGCAGTACCCTGTGCAGGGTACTATTTGTGGGAAGGCACAATATTAAACATAAGGGGACCTTCATCCTCTGGAGGTGAGACAGACACCAGCATAGCTTAGACCCACTAGATTCTGAAGTAGGTGCAGTCCAGAATTTAGGTCCAAATACAGTACATTAAGGATTAGCCAGAAAGAAGCAGAAGATAATTCTGAAAGAGGTGTATTTTGATTCTGACTCCCTTATATCAGGGACCTGCTGAATATTTTAATCTTTACCGTTTCAGATTAGCAGGATATGGGGTTAAACATATCTTTCCATTGGTGTGTATTTTCATCAGATGAATTCTGAGTGTCTCACTAAATTATTAAGCTCACAGTCTTTACGGGGGACTGAGGCTGTAAGTTTAATGTAAAATTAATCTGGGAAGAAAGAAGCCTGTCATCACAGTGGGCTGTAGCAGCTGTGAGTAACCAGCTGTCTCATTCCAGCTACCAAGACGACCGCCACAGATCAATAGCTATTTTCCAGTGACTTTCTTTTGTAAGAATCAACACAAATAAGAGGATAAACTGGAAAGAAATTTAATTACCTTTATTTCAAATTAAATCCATTACCCAAGTGTGGTAGACTAGAAATACATTTAGCGGGAAGCCAGACTTGAAACACTTCTGAGCAGGAAAGAGAGTTGATATGCTCTCAGCCAACAGAGCATGTTGCCTCCGGAGAGCGCATGAGCAGCACCAGCTTCTGCAGAGGAAGCTGCAAGAGACTGTGTAGAGAGGCAAAGCAATTCCACAACGGTTGGGAAAACAGCTTTTTATTCTGCACAACCTGAAGTCTGTCTAATGACCTGAAGAACTAGGTATTTTATCTCCAACCACCTTCTTCTCAGTCCTTCTCTTCCCTACTGCCTATCCTCTTTTCTGCAGCTCAGGGTGTTCCTTTTACATCTCCAAATGTCTTTGTGAGGATTCACCTCTGAGCTGTAACTTGATAATCACAGTCTCACTGTTGTCATCGTCTACACTGCATCTAGCTAAGTTGTATAGCGAAAATAATTGGTCCATATTCTTCGGCTAATAAAAGTATCCAATTACTGTGTTCTATGTTGCAGAGGCATTGCAGTTATGTGAGAGAATTCAGAGAAGGGTTCTGCTTTTTTGAAAATATTCATGAATCCAAAAGGTACAATTTTACCAGAAATATTTTCTGTAAATAGGAAAATTAAACAGAAAGTGTTATTTCATATTCATTACATCCTTTAGGAAAACAGTCATCCAATGCAGCAGTATAAACAATAGATAAGCAGAATGCTTAATGCAAACAAAGACTTCTAGAAATCTCATGCTTCCTATCATCTGGATTAGGATAAACTGTTATCTTGGCTAGACTTTTCCACATATGGCTGGTTTTGTTGCAGTATCTATCTACTCTTGAGTTATTGCTGCCCATTGTCAGAAGATGGGCTTGATTATTTAGCATACAGGACAAACAAACAGAAAAGGGAAATAAAATAATTTATAGATAAACTATAATACTTCTTACAACCACATTCAAAAAAAGTCCTGATCAGTTCACTAGGGAATTTCTGTCCCAAAAAGAAACTAAATTCATGAAGAACATTTGCCATAAGCGTCATATTGTGATTAAGGTTCTTGGTATAAGGAGGTTGCATATAATTTTTGTTTGTAGGGACAAAACTGCTCTTCTGGATATGTTCTCACACTGAGAGACTCTTTTGGTATTCCTGTTAGAACAGGTGATGGATGTGGCTTGCAAGCTTCAGGGATTCCTAATGTAAAAATTAAAGAGGTTCTCTTCATCTGTGTTTTCCTTTCCTTTGGGAACTCTGATTCCAAATAGTCCTTTCCTCTTTATAACCCCTCTATCCTGGCTTTTTCCCTCTCCCTTCATCCTTGGTTTCGTGCAGTGCATTTAGTTTCTGCCTGTTTGTAGAATTACTGGTACAGTTGATCAGTGTCTGTGCTGACTTTCTGTATGCACATTGCATAGTTAAAATTCCCTTTAGAGAATTCCACATTTCTAGCCATTTACCACTAGTGATCCAACAAGGAGACCTAATGTCAGAAAATGGTGATTAGTCTTCAAATAGCTCATAACGATAAGGTAGGGAATTATCCTAAGAGACATTTTCCATTTCTTCAAATTTCATTCAAAGAGTAACAGTTCAGTCAAAATTAAACCTTTGTGATTTGCAGCACTGTCCCAGGTGTGTAGGGACACTGAAGAATCCTCATTAAAGTTGTTGCTTCTTCACTTGCAGAATTGACCTTCTGCAGCTGGTGTGGCAAATCCCCCCTAGTATGCAAACTACTGCTGCTGCTTCTGGATAGCAAATACCAGCTTTTGAACCTAATTCAAATCCCATTGAAACTGATGGAAAGGCTCTTGTTTCAACAACTGTGGATTACTGTTGCATTTCATGGACTCAAACAAAAAGACTGAGAGTCCTATTAAGTCTATGAAAGTGAGGTGGATCCACATAATGTACTACCAAAGCTAACACAGCTACACAGCAACCAAATCAGCCCAATCAAAGTGGCACCAGCATCAGCAGATGTATTTTCAAATACTTTTAGCCCCTGAAAACATACAAATATGTCATTAAGAACAAAATAAATCCTCATCAGTGATGGAGTTCAAAACAGACAAACTCAAACACCTGCTAAGCTATTTGCATCATTAACATCCAAGTTTCATTGCAGTAGAGGTGGGGAACCTGCAAAATTCACTTTGCAGAAAAGGATTAAATTCCTTAAGTCAGTTCCTTTCAGGTTTTCCTAATTTTGCTAAATAGTTTCCACCTTACAATCCTTTTTTTTTTTTGTCATTAAAAAAATCTAGGATGGAGATGATAGGAAGAAACTTAGGAAACTCCACGAATCACAGTTTAATAAGTAGTAGAAAGTTTGAACTAGTAAATTCCATTTCCAGCTTTCCTTACATATGATTAGTAATAGACAATCAGATATCATTTGGCAGGCAAAATGAGGAGCAACAGTGCCTCTAGCCACTTCTTTCCTTGTGCATTCAGAGGTGAGAAACTGTTCACAACTATTTCAACCAGAATACTAACTTCTCAGAAAATACATTATTCTAAATCAAATCTTTGTCCAGAAATACAGAAAAATATTTCAATTGTTCCTTTTTAGTGTGACTCACTATAGAAAGACTGGTAAACTTTTCTTCTGATTTAATGTATTATTTGAAGAAACAATATAATGATACAACAGCATCAAGAGAAATTGAACCACAATTAATACCTCCTAATTCAACATTTCAAGGAATTCTAAATATGCTAGCATTTTGCCAGGTCTTGTGGGGACTCATGCAAAATCCTGCCAGCCATCACAATACGTACTTGAATTTAATGGTGATTTGTATTGTATAGATGCTGAGAAAGATGGAACATTCCCAGTTATTAAATGGATATTTGTATGGCCTAAACTTAATCTTTTGTTAGCTATTCCAGCTTTGTTGTAGGACAGATTTCAAGAGCTGTTCTTGCCATTAGCCTGTCCGATCAAGAAACATGAAAAAAGACAGCTCACGTTGAAGACAGCTAGTGTTATTTTAGAATTGCTAGCTGAACATGACAGGATATTGGCTGACCCACAACTTGAGTTATATTGTGTGCTGGTTTTGGCTGGGATAGAGTTAATTTTCTTCATAGTAGCTTGTATGGGGCTATGTTTTGGATTTGTGCTGGAAACAGTGTTGATAATACAGGGATGTTTTCATTATTGCTGAGCAGTGCTGACACAGGGTCAAGGCCTCTTCTGCCTCTGACACCACCCCAACAGCGAGTAGGCTGGGGGTGCACAAGAAGCTGGGAGGGGACACAGCTGGGACAGCTGACCCCAACTGACCAAAGGGATATTCCATACCATATGACATCATGCTCAGCATATAAAACTGGGGAAGAAGAAGGAAGGGGGGAATGTTCAGAGTTATGGCCTTTGTCTTCCCAAGTAACCATTATGCATGATGGAGCCCTGCTTTCCTGGAGATGGCTGAACGCCTGCCTGCCCATGGGAAGTAGCAGATGAATTCCTTGTTTTGCTTTGCTTGTGTGTGTGGCTTTTGCTTTACCTATTAAACTGTCTTTATCTCAACCCACGAGTTTTCTCACTTTTACTCTTCTGATTCTCTCCCCCATCCCATTGTGGGGGGAGTGAGTGAGCGGCTGTATAGTGCTTAGTTGCTGGCTGGGGTTAAATCACGACATATTGTTACTGTAATGGGACAAAATATATGTTGGAAAAGATTAAAATCTCTTGATCTTTTATAGAGAAAGAAAAAAGCCAATTCCTTAATTTTGCCCTAAAGCTGAAAAGCAACAGACAGACATGCTAGTAAAATGTTATACTTGTTACACATAAGTATTGTAGAGTATGAATAGCCCTCTTGAACAATCTCAGCTTCCTGATGTTATCATGTGCCTTGTGAAGCCTGAGTTCTCTCCCTTTAAGCCTCAGTTTCTTTAGTTGTGCAGTTGAATAAGAATCGTAGCTTTCAGTGAAGAAAGAAAGTTTCTAGCTGTGGTGGGTTGACCTTGGCTGGCTGCCAGGTGCCCACCAAGTTGCTCTATCACTCCCCCTCCTCAACTGGACAGAGGAGAGAAAATATAACGAAAGGCTCGTGGGTCAAGATCACTCACCAATTACTGTCACGGGCAAAACAGACTCGACTCGGGGAAATTAATTTAATTTAGTACCATTCAAATCAGAGTAGGGTAATGAGAAATAAGAAACCAAATTTTAAAACACCTTCCCCCCACCCCTCCCTTCTTCCCGGGCTCAACTTCACTCCTGATTTTCTCTACCTCCTTCCCCTGAGCGGCGCAAGGGGGCGGGGAATGGGGGTTGCAGTCAGTTCATCACAGTTTGTCTCTGCCGCTGCTTCCTCCTCACTCTCTTCCCCTGCTCCAGCGTGGGGTCCCTCCCACGGGAGACAGTCCTCCACGAACTTCTCCAATGTGGGTCCTTCCCATGGGCTGCAGTTCTTCATTAACTGATCCAGCGTGGGTCCTTTCCACAGGGTGCAGTCCTTCAGGAACAGACTGCTCCAGCGTGGGTTCCCCATGGGGTTACAAGTTCTGCCAGAAAACCTCCAGCATGGGCTCCTCTCTCCATGGGGCCACAGGTCCTTCCAGGAGCCTGCTCCAACGCAGGCTCTCCATGGGGTCACAGCCTCCTTTGGGTGCATCCACCTGCTCTGGCGTGGGGTCCTCCACGGGCTGCAGGTGGATCTCTGCTCCACTGTGGACCTCCATGGGCTGCAGGGGGACAGCCTGCCTCACCATTGTCTTCACCATGGGCTGCAGGGGAATCTCTGCTCTGGTGCCTGGAGCACCTCCTCCCCCTCCTTCTTCACTGACCTTGGTGTCTGCAGAGTTGTTTCTCTCACATATTCTCACTCCTCTCTTCCAGCTGCTGTTGTTGCCCAGTTTATTTCCCCCTTCTTAAATATGTTATCACAGAGGTGCTACCACTGTCGCTGATTGGCTCAGCTTTGGCCAGCGGCAGGTCCATGTTGGAGCCGGCTGGCACTGGCTCTGTCAGACATGGGGGAAGCTTCTGGCATCTTCTCACAGAAGCCACCCCTGTAGCCCCTCCTGCTACCAAAACCTTGCCACGCAATACACTAGCCTTCATATTTATAAGAAAAAGATTGAAAGTAGGAACTCTGTTCTTGAACTGAAAGGTAAATGGAAAGATTACAGAATGTATTATTTTCTTAAAGTGTTTTGATTTTTTAATTGCTTTCTGGTATTTACTCTTGCTTGCTAGGTACACATGCCTGGTAGCACCTGTATCGATTTTTTTTTTTAAGTATGACCATCATACAAAGTCCTATGTATGAATGATTGTTTATGTAATGAATTAGGCTTGTTAAACATAGCAGAAGAGTGTCTTGCTGGTCATTGCTAGTATATTTCTCTTTTTTTCCCCCTCTCTTTTGACTCTCTCAAAGTAAGCACTCAAATCACATGAAAATTTAGTTTAACAAATGTCCTGGTTTTGACCCAGCCTAGTTATCTCTGGGTACCTCTAATGCACTTATTCATCTGTATTTATAGAGGACTTTATCAGGACTTCACTTGTCCATTATTCCTGAGGCCAATTGAATGTACTGAGTATTGCTAACTTCAGTACCTCCGAAAGAAAGCCTCAGAGGCTCTCATCAGGATTAAGGACTGTATATGCCATGTTACTGATATCTGTTTTATTTTTTTAAGATATTCATAAACCCTTATACCTGGTGGATATGGAAAACAATCTGTATTGCCAATCATCTCAAGTAAAGAAAACAGAGTGATTTTGGTACTGCTGCACTCCCAAATCTGCATGTCACCACAACTACTTCATCTCATCTACTTCTCCTTTGCATCAGTTCTGCCTTCTTAGGCTCTCTTCCCTCTCCTACAGCCATAGAATCATAAAATGGTTTCAGTTGGAAGGGACCTTTAAAGGTCATCTAGTCCAACCCCCCTGCAATGAGCAGGGACATCTTCAACTAGATCAGGTTGCTCAGAGCCCTCGTCCAACCAGACCTTGAATGTTTCCAGGGATGGGGCATCTACAACCTCTCTGGGCAACCTGTTCTAGTGTTTCACCACCCTCATCGTAAAAAATTTCTTCCTTATATCTAGTCTGAATCTACCCTCTTTCAGTTTAAAACCATTACCCCTTGTCCTATCGCTACAGGCCCTACTAAAAAGTCTGTCCCCCTCTTTCTTATAAGCCCCCTTTAAGTATTGAAAGGCCGCAATAAGGTCTCCCTGGAGCCTTCTCTTCTTCAGGCTGAACAACTCCAACTCTCTCAGCCTTTCTTCATAGGAGAGGTGTTCCATCCCTCTGATCATTTTTGTGGCCCTCCTCTGGACCCGCTCCAAGAGGTCCATGTCTTTCCTGTGCTGAGGACTCCAGAGCTGGATGCAGTACTCCAGGTGGGGTCTCACCAGAGCGGAGTGGAGGGGCAGAATCACCTCCCTCGACCTGCTGCCCACGCTTCTTTATATGCATCCCAGGATACGGTTGGCTTTCTGGGCTGTGATCTGTTGCCGGCTCATGTCCAGCTTTTCATCCACCAATACCCCCAAGTCCTTGTCTGCAGGGCTGCTCTCAATCCCTTCATCCCCCAGCCTGTATTGATACCAGGGGTTACCCCAACCTAGGTGCAGGACTTTGCACTTGGCCTTGTTGAACCTCATGAGGTTCACATGGGCCCACTTCTCTAGCTTGCCCAGGTCCCTCTGGATGGCATCCCATCCCTCAGGCATGTCAACCACACCACTCAGCTTGGTGTCATCTGAAAATTTGCTGAGGGTGCACTTGATCCCACTGTCTATGTCGTTGATGAAGATATTAAACAGTACTGGTCCCAATACGGACCCCTGAGGGACACCACTCGTCACTGATCTCCATCTGGACATCAAGCTGTTGACCACTAATCTCTGGAAGCAACCATCCAGCCAATTCTTTATCCACTGAATAGTCCATCCATCAAATCCATATCTCTCCAATTTAGAGAGAAGGATGTTGTGGGTGACCATGTGAAAGGCCTTACAGAAGTCCAGATAGATGACATCCGTAGCTCTTCCCTTGTCCACTGATGTAGTCACTCCATCATAGAAGGCCACTATGGTGGTCAGGCAAGTGGTGGGGTTGGCAGGAGAGCCCCATCCCCATTTCTCCTCTGCAACAAGGTAAATGAGGAGGAGTACTAGCAGGTTTTCTCTGCGCCTTCCCTCTGTGGTACAGCCAAGGGGTGCAGAGAGGAGCTGTCTTACCAGTCACTCTGCTTGAGCTGGTTGTCTCCTTCTGCTCTGTCTTTTCAGCATGTGCAGGTGGATAATTTTATGGGGAGTCTGAAATGATCACGTCTTTCTGGAACAAGGAGTTGCTGTGCTCTACTCTTGGCACTTGGCTTGCTAACCTTCTAGGCATGGAGATAAGCTCTTTGACATGTACATGCCAGCATGAACTTCAGAAAGTTAGTTGTCAAGTTAAGCCCACTTCTGACCTTGAGAAACACAACTATCACTTGCTTTGAGCTCAGTCACGTCATCTGAGATATGAAAGGGAAGGGACCAGCTGGGTGGTTTGAAGCAGAGCTCACGTTACAGCTAAGGCAACAAGTTAAAACATTGCCTGAAGACGGACAGTGAGACATGTATGCAGTAACTAAAATGGATGAAGGCTGTAATCAGCTAGAAATTTATTTATAAACAAGTTTTCTTGCTGTCTCTCTTTTACCCCAAAAGAAGCCTTGGGTTCTGAGTAAAAAGGGAGAAACACCACCAGTCAGCTTTTTCCAGAGCACAGATGTCTTAGCTCTGATATATACAAACTTCTCCAAAGAGAATCAGCCTATTTAGAAATCAAAACCAAACAGAAAATCTCAATTCAAAGGGAATTTCAAGTTAATCTTGAAAGAATTTCTGATTGAGACTTCCTTGCCTAGATAGAGGATTTTCAGGAATAGATATCAATGTTATTTTTTTAAAGCTAGATTGTCTTTTGATTTATTAAGCAATTTTTTTGTAGTATGTGTCACCACAAACCTCCTGTTGAAAACTTTCCATCTTGGTTCTTATAAGTCTCTTAAGCTCTTGTTCTCAAGGGTCTGTTATTTCAGTACATCACCCTGTGAAATTCAGTACTGTGCTATTTCACATCTTAATGGAAGTCTGTCTGTTCAGTTCAGTCAGAAGAATGTCTGACTGAAAACTAAATGTATGCAAAGAATATTTTTTCCTGGCTAAAATTGTTCAATAATAACTATGGTACTGCTAATGGTAGGAAATAAACATACAGTTAACACAACATCTTAACTAATGAATCCTGCTGCTTTGTGTCACACAGAGTTTCAGCCTTGTACAGAATTGATAAAACTAAGATTTAAAATAGGATAAAAATAAGATTCTTTTTATGCTGAAGGAGGGGAGAAGGCAGAGTCACTCCGAGTAGCTCGTTTAAATTTTTGTTTTATCTCATTAATTCATCTCACCCCTTTTCTTTTTTCCCTCTCTTTTTTTTTTGCTAATAATGTTGTTTTACCAATAGGAGAGTGAAACCCTCTGCCAGCGTACTGGGTTTGCATGGCAAGGTTTTGGTAGCAGGAGGGGCTACAAGGGTGGCTTCTGTGAGAAGATGCCAGAAGCTTCCCCCATGTCTGACAGAGCCAGAGCCAGCCGGCTCCAAGACGGACCCGCCACTGGCCAAGGCCGAGCCAATCAGCGACGGCAGTAGTGCCTCTGTGATAATATATTTAAGAAGGGGGAAATAAACTGCTGTGCAACAGCAGCGGAGAGAGGAGTGAGAATATGTGAGAGAAACAACTCTGCAGACACCAAGGTCAGTGAAGAAGGAGGGGGAGGAGGTGCTCCAGGCACCAGAGCAGAGATTCCCCTGCAGCCCATGGTGAAGACAATGGTGAGGCAGGCTGTCCCCCTGCAGCCCATGGAGGTCCACAGTGGAGCAGAGATCCACCTGCAGCCCGTGGAGGACCCCACGCCAGAGCAGGTGGATGCACCCAAAGGAGGCTGTGACCCCATGGAGAGCCTGCGTTGGAGCAGGCTCCTGGAAGGACCTGTGGCCCCATGGAGAGAGGAGCCCATGCTGGAGGTTTTCTGGCAGAACTTGTAACCCCATGGGGAACCCACGCTGGAGCAGTCTGTTCCTGAAGGACTGCACCCTGTGGAAAGGACCCACGCTGGATCAGTTAATGAAGAACTGCAGCCCATGGGAAGGACCCACATTGGAGAAGTTCATGGAGGACTGTCTCCCGTGGGAGGGACCCCACGCTGGAGCAGGGGAAGAGAGTGAGGAGGAAGCAGCGGCAGAGACAAACTGTGATGAACTGACTGCAACCCCCATTCCCCGCCCCCTTGCGCCGCTCAGGGGAAGGAGGTAGAGAAAATCAGGAGTGAAGTTGAGCCCGGGAAGAAGGGAGGGGTGGGGGGAAGGTGTTTTAAAATTTGGTTTCTTATTTCTCATTACCCTACTCTGATTTGAATGGTACTAAATTAAATTAATTTCCCCGAGTCGAGTCTGTTTTGCCCGTGACAGTAATTGGTGAGTGATCTTGACCCACGAGCCTTTCGTTATATTTTCTCTCCTCTGTCCAGTTGAGGAGGGGGAGTGATAGAGCAACTTGGTGGGCACCTGGCAGCCAGCCAAGGTCAACCCACCACAGTCCTTTTTGGCACCCGCATTAGCTGCTATAGCCCAGAAGATGGACAGTGGGACAGGCGACCGATCAGGTAATGTTTTACTCCATGTTTGCACCAGTAGTACTCAACCGAAAGAACCAAAAGTTGCATCAACATCAAATTAGTGTGCGAGGATGAAATCATGCTCTAAGACACTAAAGAGGATTTGGAGACCAGATCCTAATTTATTCTAGAAAATCAAATTGTGGATCCGTCATTGGGTGCAATCTCAAGTACTTGCCTGACATATCTCACCACTTTTCCCAGTGAGGACTCGACTCCTAGAGCTCACCATCACATTCCCCCTGTAGCACTCCCAATTTCACATGCTCTGGCCCCACACCTTGAGCATGTGTGTCCTGGCACATACCCAATTGCTGCATTGTGCTCTCTCATGTGGAGGGAATTAGAGGAAAGCTTCTTCCTCAGATATGTGTGTAGTTGCCCTGCAGAAATATCTTGTCAAAGTTATCTTGTTAGATAATGCCAATATTTTAAAATTAATGGCATGCAGGAGAGTTGGTTTTAGCTAATTTCCCAGTCTAAAGAAGTTCAGGCATAGCTGAGACTTCACGTTTTGACAATATACGAATGTAACTAACTCCTATATTTTTCTTATAGAAAAATGATTTCAGTCTGAGCTTAGTGCTGCAAAAATAAAAAGGAGGGAAGAGGGAATCGAAAAATACCTCTATTGACCTCACACAAACCTCTTTTTAGTTTATAACATTTTCAGGCCTCTCATTTTTTATTTTGGCAGAGTGGGCGGGAGGGGGAAGAGAGAAAGAGAGGCTAACAGCAGTCTTACAGAATGGACAAAATGGTCCCCAAGTCAACCCTATAAATTAGTTAGCTTTCAGATTTTATATTTTGCAGTTCTTATATAGACACATATATTGCAAATGGCAAAGCAAGACTCGTGTCTTTCAATGGAACCTATTGCTGTGAATTCTTGCACCTTGGTGGAAGCCTGCTGGCTTCTGGAGAACTCTGTGATGGTCCCTGTTAACAGATCAGAGTGCAAGATCAGGACCTAAATCTGTTTAAGTTTTGGCTAACTTTATTAGTAGAGAGAAGCACATATGTGAACAATGTCATGGTTTAGCCCCAGTCAGCAACTAAGCTCGGATGTCCTCTCAGATGTCCTCATCACTCTAAGAGTAACCTTGAGCCTTGTTGACAAATTTGGTTGCATAAATCTGGGGTATATAATAGTGTGAGAAATAAGAAAACTCATGGGATGAGATAAGAACACTTTAATAATTTAAATATAATAATAATAATAACAACAATAATAAATTGTAATGAAAAGGAAAATAACAGGAGAGGGAGAGAGAGAGGAACAAAACCCAGGGAAAAACAAAAAAAACCCAAGTGATGCAACCACTCACCACCCACTGACCGATGCCCAGCCAGTCCCCGAGCAGCGACCCCTGCCCCCCGGCCAACTCCCCCCAGCTTTATATGCTGAGCATGACATCATATGGTATGGAATAGCCCTTTGCTCAGTTTGGGTCAGCTGTCCTGGCTGTGCCCCCTCCCAGCTTCTTGTGCACCTGGCAGAGCATGGGAAGCTGAAAAGTCCTTGATTTAGTATAAGTACTACTTATGAACAACTATAACATCCCTGTATTATCAACACTGTTTTCAGCACAAATCCAAAACATAGCCCCATACTAGCTACTATAAAGAAAATTAACTCTATCTCAACCGAAACCAGGACAAAGTGTCATTCAAATACCACAAATTATTATTTCTCCCAGTATGGCATTTTTAAGTTCAGTTACAAAAGGGAATATTTACAGTCTGCTTAATCCATTAAAGCATTAAAGGACTTTCTGAGCTGGAAATAACAGGCAAATTCTTGTTGCCCTGGTTTTGGCTGGGATAGAGTTGATTTCCTTCCTAGTAGCTGGTATAGTGCTGTGTTTTGGATTTTAGTATGAGAATAATAGTGATAACATGCTGATGTTTTGACTGTTGCTAAGCGGCGTTTACACTGGTCAAGGACTTTTCAGCTTCCCATGCTCTGCCAGGTGCACAAGAAGCTGGGAGGGGGCACAGCCAGGACAGCTGACCCAAACTGAGCAAAGGGCTATTCCATACCATATGACGTCATGCTCAGCATATAAAGCTGGGGAAGAAGGAGGAAGCAAGGGGATGTTTGGAGTGATGGCGTTTGTCTTCCCAAGTAACCATTACGCGTGATGGAGCCCTGCTTTCCTGGAGATGGCTGAACACCTGTCTGCCCATGGGAAGTAGTGAAGGAATTCCTTGCTTTGCTTTGCTTGTGTGCGCGGCTTTTGCTTTACTTATTAAACTGTTTTTATCTCAACCCATGAGTTTTCTCACTTTTACCCTTCCGATTCTCTCCCCCCTCCCATTGTGGGGGGAGTGAGTGAGCGGCTGTGTGGTGCTTAGTTGCCAGCTGGGGTTAAACCACAACACTCTTAAAAAATAATGTTTTAAATAAAGGCAGTAAGCTTACAATATTTGTACATATTAAACAGCAGTAGTTGATTGACATTTAAAACACATAGTAGGTGTACTGTGGCCTGATAATCAAGTTCTTAGTTCAATAATTAGTTTGCTCTTCATATTAATGCAGAGCAATGAGTAAATCCACATAGTACTTTGGTTTATTGTAGGTTTGTATTTTCCAAGTGATGTTCCAAAGACCTTTCATAATTATTTAACCCAGTTAAAAGTGTCAGTTTAAATTTGCATGAGTGTCTGTAACTTGTGTCAAGAGACAGTATGGATAATTTATGAGGAAATGACAAATTATGGGAAGAAGAGGAGGTTTCACAAAAAGTTAAGTTTTAGAGAAGTGAGCTTCTTTTTAATATTTTTTAGGATCACTAAAATAGCTGAGAAAAAGGAATCTAATTTCCGTCACAGCTATATTTCAGTCTTTCTCAGTTTCTGTGTTGCTCATGAACAATTGTGATCTGATCTGCAAGCAAGATCATTAAAAAAGTCAAAGGGGTTACTGAAACAAGTCAAAGTGACTACTGATAACACTAAAAACAACTTGACACTGCAAATCTTCATGGAAGTAATCTTTTGTAAACACCAGCTTATGAGTTACCTTGTGCTTTATGCAATTCTGTGGCTACAAAAAATGGGGCATTATGTGTCACCCAACACTAAGGGGACAGACAGGTTCTTTTAGGGATCCTTGGCAGAATGATGATGGCACTAAGTTGTAGTTACAATTATCACCAGGGGTTGGGAGCAGGGGGTACTGGTCACAATTATGACTTTGCCATTTTAGAGGAACAAGGGAAGGAAGGAAGAAAAAAAGAAAGCCCTCCTTTCTGAGTTTTGAAGTGCATTTCCATGCAACCTGAATAGTCTCTGAAATAGCTTTTGGTATATTATTACACATCTAAACTTTAGATTGTAAATTCCCCTGAGTGAACCAAAGTACAGTGGTATAGGTCTACTGGTTTTAATGGAACAACATAAATTTGCACCTCCACAAACATGGCCATGTTGTCTTTTCTGCACTTAGCATGGGAAGGACATCTGCCATATTTTCTAGCTTACTGAAATAGCTCTGGTCTTAATAGTTGTTCAGACTAATGTCTGAGGAAGCCATCACCTACTGCTTGACAAAAAGGGTAACTGCCACAGATCCTGTTAGAGTCAAGATCAGGATTACTGGATTACTTTATGGGAAGAGAAGGCTGTTTCTTCTCTTTACATAATTTGCAGTGGTGCAAATGTTCCTGGTTTCCCCACTGGAGCAGTGAGAGAGGATGCAGGAACAGCCCTGGAGGCTGCCAGGCAGGTGGGAGGAAAGGTTAAGTCATACCAGTGTGGGACTGAAATCTCAATAGGCAGAGTCTTGCTGAAATATTTTACCCCTTCTAGTCTACCACAGCAAAATCATTACCCAATACTGGAATAATTTGGGTTTAACAAAAACACAGACAAAACAAAGCTAGTGAGGAGATGAAGGGGGAGAGTGGAAGTCTGATTGGAAGAGGAAGGTTGGTGGTATCAGATGCACAGAGAAATAAATATCAGGGTTGTTAAGATGCCAAAACTGTGGAGCATTTGAAGTTCATAAAAATATTAGCTAAGGAAAAAGAAACTCTTTATCAGGTGGGATACAGCAGATTGTTTCAGGAAATGTGATCTTTGCATTCTGCAGAAAGACTCCACTAAAAGAGGGAAAGCCACTTTGCAGCAAAAGTTCATGAATAGATGCTGCACGGGAGATGCTTGGCAATTTCTGAGACAGAGACCGGCAATTTGCTGGTGGCCACAGACAGATTCACAAAATGTTCTGAGTTTTTGCACCAAGAGAACATGAAATTAGGTGCAGCAGAGACTTTAGTGACCAAACCCACCAGTCACAGAAAAACTATGTGCAGGGATAATTGTCAAATCATAAGTATCTTGCAGAGTTTCTGAAAGTCCTGAAACCACACCACAGCCATATCCTCACAGTCCAGAAAAGCATATGTAATGGCTTGGACCATCAAAACTCAATATGTTTATATGGTTATGACACGTTTGGGTTTCCAAGACTGGGAAAGAAAAATAAGTCTCTGAGAACAACATAGCTAAAGGGAAATAATAATGGGCAAGGAAAAAAAAAATAAAAAATTGATTAAATGTTTAACAAGAAAATTAATGAATGTAAGGTTGATAGGCAGACTAGGAAAAGATGGTAGGCAAACAGAAAATGAGAGAAGTTTGCAAATTATTTCAGTCACAGCTACAATGGATCAATAAGACCCAACTCTCAAACATGTTTGCTATTTGTAGAAACATATGAAAAATAAGTGAAGCATAGCACTTTTGTTACAGGTCATATGGACCTTCATCTGAAATATAAAACAGCTTAACAATACTGACAATAAGGAAAAATCAGATATTTAGTATGAAGACAGAATGTGGGAGGGAGAAGGGGGAATTGTTGGTAACCTAAGGCATTAGGTAAATGTAAACTATCTGCAGATCTGTTCAAAACAAGTATTGAAAAGAACTTGGAAACACTGCTGCTAGTCTGGAAATGAGTATGGGAAACAGAACCCAGTCCAGAAGAAGAAGGAAGTAAAACTAACTGGGGGATATAGGCAACCCTAAAAACCTGCCTAGGATCACATGCCACCAATTCCATGGGAATTCTTTAGTACAAATTATTTTGAGTCTATAGTGGCACCAACAAGATGCTTTTATCCCACCTCCTTTTGCATTTACCAGTTGTTGGTTTGGTTTTTTTTTGGGGGGGGGGTTATGCTAAGCATTCTGTCAAGCCAAGTGATAAATCCCAGGTAGGACTCACCCTAAACATTCATGTTCAGAAAGGCCTTGACATCAGAGAGAGGTGCCTGGACAAACTTTGAAAATCTCTCCATTCCCTTATGAGGAAGCTGTTCCTTCCAGGATCTCCATCCTGGTGCCAAATGTTCTGCAATTTACAACCAGGAATCACCTCTCTGCTACCAAAGAAGTTAGAAAAGCAAATCCTTTCCCTTTCTTTGGTGACTGTTTCTTAAAGAAGAGTTGGTGATCATTTATGAAATATGAACTAAACTTGCATGCTTAATAGTATGCTTAAAAGTCTGGTGTCATCTTATAGCTGCCTTCTGACCATGGCAGGAAGATCAATAGATTACTCAAAACGGTCAAACGCATTAGTCTTGTGATCCGTGCATCAAAAACAAGATTTATGAAAGTTGATATGATCTCAGATGTCCTCATCACTCTAAGAGTAACCTTGAGCCTTGTTGACAAATTTGGTTGCATAAATCTGGGGCATATAATAGTGTGAGATGTGGATTGGTTGTAGGTCTGTACAGCAAAGAACATTACTTATTTCTCACCACCCTGCCAACCTACGTATGCTCTACCTGGCATTAGCCTTCTGTGTTGTGCCCTTATTTATAAACTCATATTATGAGATCACAAGCTGCATCAACAAATTTTGAGTACCTGAAAAGTTCATCAGTGGGCATAAGCATACTTAATTTTATATACTTTCAGAATTCTATTACTGTAGATTACGACTCTATCAGGCAACCATATGGTAATTAAAACATCCCTTTCTTAATTAATATTAGTTTACTGGAGGTACATTAACTATTAGTGTGTTGAACTGTGAAAAATAGGTCATTTCATATTCTGAAATTGCAGAGTGACTTTTTTTAATGAGTACTAATGGGGTTTTATGTTTTAATTTCAATTTTAACACTATGAAATTAAAAATATTTTCATATAGTTAATCCAAAGTGCCTTTTGTAGAGCACTATATTCTTCATGTGTTGTCAATCTCAGATGTATAAAATGACAAGAATGGGGATTTTATCTTAAGTCTGTACTTCCATTTCTACATCCTATTGATTTATGGAGCTTCGCTTACTGCTTCTTCAGGTTTGTTATTAAAGACAATAATAAACATCAAAATAAAATTGACTGTGGCTGGTAGCAAGTGATAGGCCTTCCAAATATTGAGATAGAAGAATGGACTCTAATTTTAGGTATTATCCTTATAAGCTTTTCTTTAGTAGAGCAAATAAGTACCCTGGTAGTAGTTGCTTCTGACATTGCCCATGCAAGGTTCATTGGACTGAAGATGCAGAATAAAACTATATGCCTCATATATTAAACTAACTAGAGAAGGGAAACCATTTACACCCCACGTCCAAAAAGCTAGATTATCTTTACTGGACTGCTCACATTTCCTTTTCCTTTCACCACGTATTGCTTAGACAAGAAGTGTCTGGTAGTTATTTATGTACACCCAAAGCATTGTGTAAGTAGTATATAATATATTTCTTCGCTTTTTCAGGTGAAGGCAGCCGGTACCCTTTTAATTCAAACTCAAAATATTTTCTAAATTGTCCATGGACCCTTTCACCTTAACTAGCTTTATGGTCTGAGAAATTTAAAGGAAACATTATGTGTGGCTTTAGCTGGGGATGAAGTTAGCCCATTATGCTTTCAGGCACGATTAGGCTTTCTTGGAGTCTTTCCTTAGGATGCACATAATGACTTACCAGAGGATAAATTTCTTATGTGACCTTCTGTTTCCCATTTGTACTGCATGGTAGACTTATGAAGTGGCTTGAATGACTTCCACTGAGAAAGTAGTACAAAGACAGTAACAAACTTGTGTGGAGATAGAGACTTCTGATGCTTCTGAATATTTGATTTGATTGTCCATATGTGCAGTCACTTATATGGAGCAGCAATAAAGTGTGCTCATTAAGTGGGAGCTCCAGGAGATGATGGCTCAGGGGAGGCCAAAATACCTCCTGGGGTTTTGGTGTGAAGGAAAATAAGATGAATCTATTACTGTGGTTTGTGCTGCAGGAGTGGGAAAGGGCTTTAGACCTGCTTCTTCTGTCACTCTCACTAGATGTCAGAGGTGATAGCTCGCTCTCCTGTTCCCCTCCTTGCATGTACCTGCAGGCCTGAGATCTCAGGAGTGATGCCTATGGTGAGAAAAGTTCCACTCACATTTCCGCAAGGTAAACCATGAGCAGTGTCAGAACTTCCTTGTTGTGTTCAGCTACTTAATTTATTTGAGCTGTTGCTGGGATATATGTGCATTTTTAGAAACTGAGTCAAAACAGACTATGCTTTTCAAATTTTAAATTAGGTATACAAACTTAATTTTTTACTAAGGCCTTTTAGCTTCACTCCTAATAGCCAGATTGCTGTGTTTGTTTTCTGTCCTTTAGTAACCTCAGACTTTATGCTTACATCTTCAAACACTTTTGTTTTGTGGCACTAGTGTCATGGTTTAAACCCAGTCAGCAACTAAGCACCACACAGCTGCTCACTCACCCTCCCCACCCGCCCCAGCGGGATGAGAGAGGGAATCGGAAAAAAAGTAAAACCCATGGGTTGAAATAAAGACAGTTTAATAGGACAGCAGTCCCCCGTTTCTCTCTTGTTCTCTGTTGTTCTCTTCCCCTGCAAAGATAGTTTTGGTTACCTGCTGAGCAGAGTTGATGGTGGGACATTTCCTGTGACTTCTTACCTGATAGGACTAAACAGGCCTTGAGCAAGCTCGTTAGGCTTCCTAATTAAATCACTGATAACAGGAACTCAGGACGATTGTGCCAAAGATAAGCTCCAAAGAACTAGCTTAAATCCACCCCCTTATGACATTCCAAGGCCAAAGGACTGATGAGCTAATTCAGTGACTATATATGGACAAAGGAAGCCCAAAGTTCAACTAGCAGACAACGTGAGGAAGACTATGGAAGACCACCGGGAGGGTGAAAAGACCCTAACCCTAATTTTACTGCGCATGCTTGGACTATGTAAATGAATTCTGGGAACTCATCACCATAAGACTGCCCTTTTCAGGAAATCTGATGAATATGTATGATTTTTCTGTATATGAGCTGATGTGTTGTGCTAACCTGGCGGAGCACTTGTGGCAGAGCGATCCCCAGTGCTGCCCAGCGCTGCAATAAAGAATACCTGCTTAATAGTCATCCCGACTATTGAGTCCTGATTTTGGCTTTTCACGGCAACAATTTGGCGACCCAGATGGGACCCGCTCTGCTCGGCTGCAGGACCCGCTGAGAACAGGACTCCCTAGGGTACCCCCGGGATTTCCCGGAGGGACTCCTCGCCTCAATCGGATCACTGCGGGAGCAGACAAGGACCATCTAAAGGAAAAAAGGTATTTTTTAAATATTTTCTGTTTTGGAATTTGGGACTGGTCATTTGGAAGGTTCTCGTAAGTCGTAGGAGACGTCCTACGCTGAGCGCCGTATACCAGGCTACTAGTGCCTGAGGGTATACATTTGGTATTCAGTACGTTGGTACAGGCACGGGTTAAGCCTTGTACTTCTGCAATAATGTGCCTTTTGGTATTGGTACACTTAGGAAACCCGCATGAGTTTTGTACTGTTGGTGGTACGGATTTACTGACACCAAACTCGGATATTGGTTTATTGATATTGAATTTGGATATATTTGTTAGGCACTGCGAAATCGGCAACTAAGTGTGAATGAGCTGAGTTAACTCTGGTGTGACTGGTGAGTGACTGAGATGCGGTGTGAATGCAAAGTGAGTGTGGAAAACCTGGAGACCTGTGTGTCTCATCCTGAAAATGAATGTGAACCGCTTTTCCTCGTAAATTGTTTTATTTGTGACCAAAATTTATGGGTTGTATTTGGATGAGATATTCAATGAGAGAAGTGTGGAACGTGGTCAGAGTGGGAGGATAAAGCGCGACAGGTTGAGGTTATTAAAATAATCTGTGGGAGAATAACGGAAGTACAGAATCAATAAGGTAGAATGGGGGGACAGCAAAGTGGTGGTATTGTAAAGAAAAGCCCTCTAGGATGTATCTTAGCACATTGGAAAGAGATAGGGGGACAACCAGGTGGGAGTGTGAATAAGAAAACACTAATCAAATATTGTAATCAGTGGTGGCCCCTGTACAAATTAGAAGACGATGAAAAACGGCCCTTTAACGGATCTTTACATTATAATACTATATTGTAGTTAATGTTGTTCTTACGGAGAGAAGGAAAATGGGATGAGGTTATGTATGCGGATATGTTTTTTTTACTTTGCGGAATCGCCCGGAGTGGCAGAAGGATTGTGGTGTTAACCTCCCGACGCACGGAGGCAGCCTTGGAACAGAGAGGAATGGTGAATAGAGGAGGATTTAGAGGATGAGGAAGGGAAGGCTCTCTGAAAGTAGAAGAGAACTGGGGAGACAAGAGAAAGAAGTAGAATTCTTAGTAGACACAGGTGCTTCTTTCTCTGTTTTAAATCAAGAATTGATACCTGTGAGTAAAGATTTTGTGACTATAGTGGGAGCTACTGGCCAACAGGAAAAGGTGTTCTTTCTAAAACCCATCAATTTTAAAGATTTACACCCTGTGGTGGCCTATCCTTATACTTTACTTACTAAATTACAAAATAATCAAGTATGGTTTACAGTATTAGATTTGAAAGATGCATTCTTCTGCTTGCCTCTGGCCAAGGAGAGCCAAAACCTATTGGCATTTGAATGGGAAAGTCCTACTACTGGTAGGAAACCCCAACTTACCTGGACAGTGTTACCCCAAGGTTTTAAGAACAGTCCAACCATCTCTGGGAACCAATTAGCACGAGAACTTGAGACGTGGGATCCTCCCTCCAGAGACGGAACTCTTCTACAGTATGTGGATGACTTATTAATAGCAACTGAAACAAAGTCTGATTGTATTCAATGGACTATTAATTTGTTGAACTTTTTGGGACCGAATGGGTATCGAGTCTCTCAACAGAAAGCTCAGATGGCGCGACAGCAAGTAACCTACCTTGGATACGAGCTATCTGGAGGACAACGAGAATTAGGAACGGAGCGAAAAGAAGCCATCTGCAGAACCCCCCTCCCTCAAACGGTAAAGGAACTCAGGACCTTCTTGGGAATGACAGCTTCTTTCCTCAGTGGGGTGACATCTGAATCATTGATACCTGACTGTTTGGAAACCATAGAGACTGTATATTCTAGCAGACCTGATTTAAAAGAAGAACCCCTGGAAGATGCACAAGACTCCTGGTTCACAGATGGAAGCAGCTTCGTCCGACAAGGTATTCGAAAGGCTGGGTACGCGGTGACAACAGCAAGCAAAGTAATTGAATCTCAATCATTACCTGCTGGAACATCAGCTCAAAAGGCTGAAATTATTGCCCTGACTAGGGCCCTGGAATTGGCAAAAGGGAAAAAGATAAATATATGGACAGACTCCAAATATGCCTTTGGAGTTGTCCACGCTCACGGAGCAATTTGGAAGGAACGAGGACTACTAACCGCACAAGGGAGACAGATCAAGCACGCCGAGGAAATCCTTCACCTACTAGAAGCAGTCCAATTGCCAACCAAAGTCGCCATCATGCACTGCCGAGGACACCTGAAGGGTAACACTGACCAGGAAAAAGGTAACAGGTTGGCTGATTATGAGGCTAAACAGGAAGCGGAGAGAATGCAAAATATTTTAACCTTAATTCCAGATAATAGAAGTAGGAGTCTAGGTGACCAAGAAAATGTTGAATATTCTAGGCCTGATAAAAAATTAATAAAAGCAAATGGGAGGGCAGGTTCCCTCCAAAGGATGGGCCCACCTGAGTGATGGCAGGATTATAATTCCTGCCAAACAGGTATGGGGAGTTGTTAAAGAAGAACACAATAAGACACATTGGGGGGCAGATTCCCTGTATAAATTTTTAAATCAAAAATTAATAGGGAGAAATTTGTATACTACAGTTCGACAGGTGACTCAGCAATGTGAAATATGTTTGAAAAATGATCCCAATACAGGTAACCGGGTACAATTAGGAAGTATTGGGAGAGGAAATGTACCAGGGGACCACTGGCAAATTGATTTCTCTGAACTTCCAAGAAAAGGGGGGTACAGATACTTATTGCACTTACAGACACCTATTCCGGATGGCCAGAGGTGTTCCCTTGTAGGACAAACAAAGCAAGAGAAGTAACTAAGGTATTATTAAATGAAATAATACCTCGATTCGGGGTACCTACGGTCATTTCATCAGATAAGGGGTACACATTTTTGTGCAGAAGTAGTGCAACAGGTCAGCAAGCTATTAGGAATCAACTGGCAATTACACACACCCTACAGACCACAAGCCAGCGGGCAAGTAGAAAAAATGAACCACATGATAAAACAACAGATAGCTAGCTAAAATATGTCAAGAAGCAAACCTATATTGGTATCAAGCACTGCCTATTGCACTACTTTGGAGACGTGTAAAACCTAGGGCCAAAGAAAATCTGAGCCCTTTTGAGATATTATATGGGAGGCCATATCAGGCCAAATATCAAGGGGAAGATTTGAAGCAGCTGGGAAATAATTATTTACAAAATTATGTTATATCCTTAGGAAAACCATTGGAAAAGATTAATAAGACTGTTTTGGGAACCAGAGCAAAAGGGTTAGATCACCCGATCCACCCATTTAGCCCTGGAGATTGGGTTTATGTTAAGAATTTTTCAGGTGACCCATTGGAGGAGAAGGGGAATGGACCTTATGAGGTGTTGCTAACCACTTTCACTGCAATCAAGATTAAAGAGCAGACAGCTTGGATCCATTACTCCCAAGTAAAGAAAGCTTCTGAACCGCGATGGACCATCGAAAGTGCTGGAGATTTGAAATTACAGTTACGACGATAACTTTATTGACTTTAAGCTTATCAGTAGATGCTTGGAACGAGAACTTGTATTATAATGCGATTCAGATGATAGCAAATGCCACAGGGGCTAAGGATTGTTGGATTTGTACTGCCCTACGGAGAGGTGACATGAGACTCCCTTTGTACGGCATAGGGTCGACTCATTGGAATTGTGAGAATAATACTTGGCCTGAGTTTTGGAAAAGACAAGATGGAGGATATTGTCGTTATGATAATTCAAGCTATGGGATCGGACCAAGATTCGACCTACAGATACTAAAAAAATAGCACCCAGATTCTAGTTAGCAATAATAGTTGCCTATGGAAGGCAAGATCCAATAATTGTCCGTGCTGCCCCCCCGACAACAAATATCATAACTGTTCCTGTAGGAACGGGTGGGATGATTATTGGATCAACAAGACTGCGGTAGAAGTAGGAACTTGGAATTTGACGGGATTGAACATGAAACCTATAGCCCTACAAAGTGGGATGCCAGTAGAAATACATCGGTTGGATGGGTAAGCCAAGCATCATTTTATGGAGCTAATCTCACAGCCACCGACGGACCCTGCAAACTACCCGACGGGTATTGGTGGCTGTATGGTGATGGTATCAGCAGAAAGCAACTCCCTGCAGGATGGAAGGGAATGTGTACCATAGGTCATTTAGTTAGTCAGGATCGAATATATAATCAGTCCCAAATACCTAGAGGTATTTGGAGAACGTCCTGGAAACGGGCTAAGCGAGAAGACAACCCACTTGTAATTAGCGGAACAAAATTCCATAGCTTTGTTAGATGGTTCTTACCGTGGCTAGGAGTAAGCGAGCTAGAAAAGGCCATAGTAAATATTTCCGCAGTTCTAGAGCAGATGGAAAATCTAACCATAAATACTATAAAAAAATTTACAGACGGAAGTATCTTCCCTTAGTAAGGTTGTGTTGCAAATTCGAATGGCATTAGATTTACTGACTGCCAAAGAAGGAGGTGTATGTATGATCATTAATACCAGTTGCTGTGCATATATCAATAAAGATAAACAGATAGAAGCAGATCTAAATGCACTCTGGGAGAAAGCACGAATATTCCAGGAAGTATCTTCAGATGATACTTCATTGGGGCTTCGAGATTTATGGGATAAATTGACTTCTTGTCTTCCCAACTTTGGATGGTTGAAATGATTATTAATTGGATTAATTACTTTGGCGATTTTAGGAATACTTGTTTGTGTATTTCTTAAGTGTTTTCTTTGGTGATACCAGAATTCAGCAGAGACATACAGTGATTGGAAAAGAAACAAGATTAGGCATCAAGTAGAAACGGGAAGGTATTTTACTCAGACCCTTGAAAAGGATGAAATATTATGAATTTTGCAAACGTAAAATAATTAAGGATAACACCCTTTTAGGCCTAAAAGGATTTGAAATATTTTACTAGTCATAGTTAAAAGAGCGAGTGATTTTAGTTAAAAGAGAGTGATTTTATTGATTTTATTGTAGTTTTTGTAATAAGCTTCGTTTCAGACGTGATAAGACTGTATATTGAGGACTGTAGCAAGTAAGCTACAAGCCCTCAAAAGAAAAGGGGGAAATGAAAGGGTTAAAGGGCATCTGAGGCCGGCTATACTCCAACTGAAAAAGATATATTGGCAGCCTATGAAAGGGTTAAATCCCTGACAATCCCTGACTAAGACCTTACTGTGATACATAGACTGGCATTTTTTTAGTTTCACTTGCATCCTTGTTCTCTGTTGTTTTCTTCCCCTGCAAAGATAGTTTTGGTTACCTGCTGAGCAGAGTTGATGGTGGGACATTTCCTGTGACTTCTTACCTGATAGGACTAAACAGGCCTTGAGCAAGCTCGTTAGGCTTCCTAATTAAATCACTGATAACAGGAACTCAGGACGATTGTGCCAAAGATAAGCACCAAAGAACTAGTTTAAATCGACACCCTTATGACATTCCGAGGCCGAAGGACTGATGAGCTAATTCAGTGACTATATATGGACAAAGGAAGCCCAAAGTTCAACTAGGGGACAACGTGAGGAAGACTATGGAAGACCACCGGGAGGGTGAAAAGACCCTAACCCTAATTTTACTGCGCATGCTTGGACTATGTAAATGAATTCTGGGAACTCATCACCATAAGACTGCCCTTTTCAGGAAATCTGATGAATATGTATGATTTTTCTGTATATGAGCTGATGTGTTGTGCTAACCTGGCAGAGCACTTGTGGCAGAGCGATCCCCAGTGCTGCCCAGCGCTGCAATAAAGAATACCTGCTTAATAGTCATCCCGACTATTGAGTCCTGATTTCAGCTTTTCACGGCAATGAAGGTGACAATTCCCCCCTTTGGAAGTTTCAAATATTTCATTTGAGACTTCCACCATCTCTGGTTAGCATCATGTTTCTGACAAAGACAGTCTTCAGTATTGCCTGTTTCATACAGTTAATGATTATTATGATGATGATTATTACGATCACTATAAGAATCAAACCCTAGGCTAAATTGGCTAACCATCCTGTAAGAGACCATCCACCCACACTTTGCAGAATTTTATTTATGCAATTGTTCTCCGCACTCTCCTGTAACTCTTGGATTCCCTTTGCTACTCGTCTAATTTGGTCAATCTGTTTATTTAGGTCTTCAGTCACATTAGGAGTGTGAACACAACAATGTTCCTTATCCAATTTCAAATATCCACATAGTCCTTTTCCTTTGCCCAGTAACAGATCTAAGGCTAGACGATTTTGTAAGGTCATTTCACTGTTTGCTTGCACTTGTTTATTAATTACAAGTAACCCCTGTTCAGTTGCATTCTCCAAACTACTCATCTGCCACGTTAGATTTGCAAACAGTACTCAGGTCTCATAAGCCATTATTCCGGGGGCTAACATTGACTCCATGGCCCACCCAATCTTCATAGCTGTTGATGGGCCATGCCATGGATCCTTTTTTTTAATTCTCTTTTGAGTTTTCCCCATAACTGAGGGGTAATGGGATTCTTTTTCCATAATGGACACAATGTTAACACTCCTAAGGTAATTTGATGATTCGGGATATCGAAATGAAATCTGTTTGTCCAAGTTCCGTTGTTTAAGACCCACACAGTATATCCTGGAGATGAAATAGTTTCTGTGTGGCATTGGACTTGTCTCTGTGCCATATGTTGTGCTACATGTTGTTCTACAATTAGATTTCGACACTGACATCCAATTCGCAATGCTTTTTCTACCCCAGTTATGTTTTTCAAGATTCCCATATGAGAGCAGTTGAATACCTGAATGCAGTTCCATTTAGGGACATACTCTCCTTCTTTGGGATTCATAATAATCTCTTTGTATTGATTTTCAGTGCTTCCAATTTGTCCTATCCATTGAAAACACCATGAACTAGGGTTCATATACCTCCATTTGTCTCCCATTGGCCTTTTCCAGTTTGTCTTATACATATATTCTCCTTGTTGTTGGTTAACCAAATTGGAAACTGTGTTTCTGACATGGTTACTATTGATTGACTAACACAAAAATTCTCCATTTGGTAACGATGCAAGAGTCCCATTACACTTTCCATTTGTTACTGTCCAGGTTATAATATCTTTCATCGGAATTTTGGTTTGTTGATCAATTATTTGACTCCAGTTTACCAAGGGAAGATCTCTTAGAGTGAGGATTCCCCATTCTATTGGATTTTTACTAGAATGTGGAATTGGGAGGCAAGTAGTAATGCCCGTAGTATTTTGTAATTTACCAAATCCCTGAATCAATTTCAAGATCAAATTTTCTTGTAATCCTTCAATTCTTGCTAACATCACTAGGATAATTAGAATTTTGGCCTCCATATCACCATCAAAATCATAAATGAGATTACGATGACTACAAATAAGAATATGCCTAGTGTACAATCTCAATCAGCATAAGCAATACCCTGATCCCAAGTACAATTCATGAATTGTCCCTTTTAAATTTCAGTCGTAAAGGGCTTTCATTCTGTTTCTCCACAGTCCACTTCTCCGGTGGGAGTCCTTTCTTAATCCGAGTGTGATGAATCCATGGCCCTACTCCATCCAGCTTGACTGCAGTGTATGTAGTCAGGAGGACTTGAAAGGGTCCTTTCCAACATTCTTTCAGAGGTTCGTCGTTCCAAGTTCTCAGATAGACCCAATCTCCCGGCTGAAATTCGTGAACTGCAGTATCCAGGCCCAAAAGGGTTCTCCAATGTAGATACCTGTTAAGAGAAGACAAAACCTTCCCTAGAGAAATCACATATTCCTCAAGATATTGTTTCCCTATTAATTCTATAGATCCTGGCTCATAATTAATACTTTGATAAGGTCTCCTGTATAGTATTTCAAAAGGGCTGACCTTTTCTCTGGACTTTGGTGTAATCCTTGCTCTTAACAATGCTAACGGGAGAGCATCTGGCCACTTTAACTGCGCTTCCTGACAAATTTTATTCAATTGCCTTTTAATTGTTTGATTCATTCTTTCTACTTTTCCACTAGACTGCGGCCTCCACAGTGTGTGTAAATCCCACTTTATTTCTAATATTCTTGCTAATGACTGAAGTACTTTGGTCACAAAATGGGGTCCTTGGTCTGAGGACATTCCAATCGGAATCCCGAAACGAGGAATTATTTCTTTCAGTAATACTTTAACTACTTCTCTAGCCTGATTGGTGCAACAGGGAAAGGCTTCTGGCCATCCAGAGAAAGTATCCACTAATACTAACAAATACCGATACCCATTTTGCCTGGGAAGCTCTGAGAAATCTATTTGCCAATAGTCGCCAGGAGTATTCCCTTTCTTAGTTTTCCCGGGTGGAGGTCTGGGTTGCGTTTGAGGATTGTTTCGCTGGCAGATTTCACACTTCTCGATAATACTCTTGGCTATATTTCCCATCCCTACACTTAAAGTGTGGAGTTTAACATTGTCCATAAGAGCTTCTACCCCCAATGTGTTCCTCTATGTTCTTTTTCCATAAATTCTCTCATAATGTTTGAAGGTACTACTACTTGATTATCTTCTGTGATCCACCATCCATCTTTGTTCTTCTTTGCATTGAGCAATTTAGCTAATTGATCATCTTCCTTGCTATAAGTCGGCGGTCCCTTTAAGTCTTCATTCTTCTCGGGCCCTATTCCCAAAACTTGTTGTTCTTCCGCTGCCCTTTTAGCTGCTAAATCCACCCGTTGATTCCCAATCACTTCAAGGGTATTTCCAAATTGATGAGCCTTACAGTGCATGATTGCTACTTGTTCAGGCAGTTTAATAACCTGCAATAATTTTCTTATCAGTTCTCCATACTTAACTGGTGTTCCTTGTGACAAAAGGAGACCCCTTTCTTTCCAAATTGCTCCATGTGCATGAACTACTCCAAAACCATATTTAGAATCTGTCCACATATTCACAGTCTTTCCTTCTGCTAGCTCTAAAGCTCTTATTAATGCTACCAGCTCCGCCTTCTGGGCAGATGTGTTGGCAGGGAGGGCTTTTGCTTCCAGTTCATCCAATTCTTCTCCTCCAATAATAACTGCATATCCTGCCCTTCGGATTCCATTAATCACTTGGCTGCTCCCGTCTATAAACAAATTTAATTCTGCTGAATCCAGAGGTATGTCTCTCAGATCAGTCCTACTCGCATATACCTGTTCTAAAATTGTTTTTAGACAGTCATGTTCCAATCCATTTTCCCCAGGCAATGGTAACAGGGTGGCTGGATTCAAGGTGGTGGTTACTTTCAGCTCCACATCATCTTGTTCTAGTAACACAGCCTGATATTTCATCATTCGACTAGGGGATAACCAATGTCCCCCCTTTTGCTCTAGAACGGTTGTCACAGCATGTGGCACCTGTACCGTTATTCTTTGTCCCAGAGTTAATTTCCTAGCTTCCTGAATGAGCAGCACAGTCGCAGCAATGGCTCTTAAGCAAGAGGGCCATCCTTTGCTTACTTGATCTAGTTGCTTAGAAAAATATCCGACTGGCCTTTTCCAGGATCCAGTCTTTTGGACCAGAACCCCTAGCGCAACATGCTGTCTTCATTCACAAAAAGCTCGAAAGGTTTTTCCAAATTAGGAAGCACTAGTGTGGGTGCTGACATCAAGGCTTCTTTCAACTTATAAAAAGCTGTTTGGCATTCTGGAGTCCATTCTAGAAGTTCCCCTGTACCTTTCACAGCCTCACAAAGGGGTTTCGCAATCAATCCAAAATTGATAATCCACAGGTGACACCACCCGGCCGTTCCCAGGAATGCTCTTAGCTCTCGTTTAGACACAGGCTCTGGTATTTGACAAATTGCCTCTTTTCTCTCTGGACCAAGGCTTCGCTGACCTTTGGTGATGGTGAATCCCAAATGAGTCACTGTCTGTTGTGCAATTTGTGCCTTTTTCTTTGACACTTTATACCCCGCTGCTCCTAAAAAGTTCAAGAGATCAATGGTCTACTGTACAGAGTCCTCTAACATTCTCGTTCCCAAAAGGATATCATCCACATACTATAGCAAAGTTATTTCTGGATTTTCTTTCTGCCAATCCTCCAGTTCATTCGCTAATTCATTTCCAAAGATTGTTGGACTATTCTTAAATCCTTGCAGAAGAACGGTCCAACACAGTTGAGCATTTCGGCAAGATTTTGGATTTTCCCACTCAAAGGCAAATATCTTTTGACTTTCAAATTCCAAAGGGATGCAAAAGAAAGCATCCTTTGAATCTAATACTGTGAACCACTGATCTGTTTCTTTAATTGCAGTCAGTAAAGTATACGGATTTGCTACCACTGGGTGGACATCCTGCACAATTTGATTTACTGCTCTCAAATCTTGAACCAGCCTATATTCATTTGAATGAGGTTTCTTTACTGGTAAAATTGGAGTGTTATACTCCAGTTGGCATTCTCGTAGCAGTCCATAAACCATAAACTTTTCTATTATGGGTTCTAAACCCTTTCTCTCTTCTAGTTTAATAGGATATTGTTTTTGTCTTACCGGTCATGCTCCAGGTTTCAATGTGATGTTTACTGGCTCAGCAGCGCGCGATCGTCCTGGGATCCCAGAGGCCCATACCAGTGGGGTCACTGCATTCAATATTTCTTCCGGAATTGTCTCAGGGTCCGGAGTCTCTTGTGCTTCTTCCTGCAACATTAACACTTGCGCTTCCAGGGCTTTTTCTTCCGGTATGTATACCTGTATATTGCCTTTTTCAAAAACAATTTCTGCATTTAGTTTGCTAAGTAAATCTCTTCCCAACAAAGGCATCGGGCAATCGGGAACGTATAAAAATTTGTGAGTAATAACTCGATTTCCAATTCCACACTTAATCGGTTGGAAGAAAGGCCTTACCTCCCTTTTCCCTGTGGCTCCAATGATAGCTATATTTTGTTTACTCAGTTTACCCTTACAGGTATTTAACACTGAACATGTCACTCCTGTATCTATTAGAAAAATCTACCTTTTCATTCCCCAACTTCAAAGTAACCAGGGGTTCTGCTGGGGAAACTTCTGATTCATCCCCTGGTCCCCATCAATCTGAATCCAGAGTAAGCAGCTCTTCCACCCTGGGATCTTCTTGTTTTCTTGGAAAATTCCTCCGAAATCGATTCTGAGGGCAATCCCTCTTCCAATGCCCTTTTTTTACACAATGCCCAGTTTACACAAAGCACACTGATCCTTATTCAAGGGTTTACCCTCCCCAGGTCTAAAGGGGGTCATCATACTTCCTCCTATAGGAGGGCAATTTAACCTATACCCATTATTTCGCCTTCTACTATTTCGGTTGCCTTCTGCTATTGCTGCAGCCAGCAATTGAGCCTTGCAACTCTCTTTCTTAACTTGCTCCCTTTCCTGTCGCTTTTCTTCCTCCTCCCTGTTATACACCTTCCATGCCACCTCTAATAACTTGTCCATAGATCTTGCCTCTTCTCCTTCTATCTTTTGCAATTTTCTCCTAATATCAGGATTCAACTGCCCCACAAACAAAGTCACAAACGTTAGTGCATCGGTCTCTCTCTCCGGATCCAAATCAGTCCATTTCTTAGCCACTTCACATAATCGTTCAAAGAAGGCTGACGGAGTTTCATCTTTCCCTTGTACCACCTGATATAATTTAGACAAATTTTTCGGTTTCGGAATTGCATTCCTTACACCGAACAATATTAACCTCTGATATTCAGTTAAAAATAATCTTTGTGCCTGATTGTTAGGATCCCAATTCGGATTGGTGGAGGGAAAATGATCCTCCAGTCTTCCTGCCTGTGCATCCTGGGCATGAACCCTCTCTGCTTCTTCCCTAGCCTTAACCACAACAGTCCTCCGTTCCTCATATGACAACAATGTCTTTAACACCACCTGTATATCTCTTTCCAAGCCCTTAAGTCCGCTACTGAGAAAGGAGTTTTAACCCACACCGGCTCTCCTGCTGGACCTACTGCCTGCCTTAAGGGTGCTTGCAACACTGCCTCCCTGAGGAGGAATTAGGCATAGCAGGAGTGAAAGGGTTAACAAGATTGAAGTACTGAGAGTTTGGGTTATGCCTGAGGGAAGGAGGCTGTGTGTCAGGAGTAGGAGTGGATGGGATTGGAGAGAGATAGGCGAGCACGTGATTTTTTGTTGTGAAGAAAGGAACTGCAAAGTTGCAAAAAGATAGCCAATTGTATTAGCTGAAGGAACGCATGAAGGATGCGTGAACAAGACATATAAACCAATAAGAGTTCTCTCAGTAGCGCATGTACAAACAATTAGAAAGTATATAAGCCATGTAATATTTCAATAAAGGGTCTTCGATTTACCCCTCGATCGGAGTCCGTGCATCAATCCGCTACACCTCCCCTCTCCTAGTTCTTCCTGCTATCAGACTGAAATTCTCCCCTTCACTTTCAGCATCACTGTTAGCATCACCTTCTCCGGCTTCCCCATTTCCACCCTGGTCATTACCTCCCTGTATATTTCTCTGTCCCGGAGCCACTAATAATTCAACGTAATCTTCCTCTTCCTCTTCCTCCTTATAATTTTTACACCTCTTACCAATACTGCATGCAGAACAACATCGTTTAGGCGTTTTTGTTCTGAACTTGTTCTAAAGCCAAAATATTTGCATCCTTTGCAAACAATCCACATTCTCTCCTGCTTTTCCAATCATTCTGCAATGTGAAAAGCAAATCCACATATGGTACCTCATCCCATTTTCCTTCTCTTCTACAAAACAGCATTAACTGTAATATAGTATTATATTTCAAAGTTCCATTCTTTGGCCACTTTTCTCCATCATCTAACACATACAATGGCCACCATTGATTACAATATTCTATTAACTTTTTCCGTGTTAATGGGTTGCCTCCAAGCTTACCCCAATGTTTTAAAATACAACCCAATGGGGAAGCTTTAAGTATTTCCCCTTCTGTGGAAGATGTCACGTTTCCCATTTGTAATATTGTACAATAATATTCTTTAAAATCACCAACAATAACACCAATGACTACCAATACAAGTAAACCAATACAAGTAAACCGAACCGAACCAAACCAAAACTCTACCTGCTCCGGTCATCACCGTAGTAGCGCAGGAGAGACCGATATACCAATGCAGTAGCTGCAATTAAGCAAAACCAATTCTACCAACTCTGGTTCGTATCACTCTCGTAAATATGCCGGGACCAATTATACCAACAACTCCGGTTCGGACCAATAACCAGCAAAATTTCAAAATAACAATGTCTCTATCCCGATATCAATTGGCCACTCACCACCCACCAGGGAATTGCGAGAGGAGTCCCTGGACAAAGTCCTCCGGTGCACGCTGGAGTCCAGCTCACGATCCTCCAGCGGTAGCAAGTGTCGATCGAAGTCCAGTCTCGAATTTCAAAGTCCCATCTGGTTGGCCAAAACTGTTACCTCGCTGTAAAATAACTCCCAAAACAGACAAAGTATGTTTCGAGAGGAGACATTGTTTTATTCTGCACAGGGTGCAAGGTGGAATATTTCCACAAATCGAGCACACCTACTGTAATTCTCCTCAACATTTATACATGAAAGTTAACACACCACGCCTATCTAATACATAATCATTAGACTGACTAAGCATCCTTTTCTTCCATTGTTCCGTATTTTCTCCGCTTCGATTTAAAGCTACAGTGTGATTTTAATTCACTGCACATGCTCACAAGGAGTGGGGAGGGTAGTCCTTTCATCCCTCAATTGGGTCCATGGTCGCAATCTCCCCCTGCCATCTTTACCTTTCCCCTACTTACTATGATTCCTGTTGTTTTCATGGTTGTTGTGGTGTCCCTTTATCTTTACGACTCTCCCGGTAAGAGGATGTTCCCGTTATTGTTCCTTGAAGTGTTACAGCTTCGCATTCTTTGAGGAAAAACATATGCTTGTTAGTAAAATATGCAGTGCCTGTACTCTCTTATCTAGCTTAGGCATTATCTATTACCTTGAAGATTCTACAATTCTCATACTCTCATATGCTAGTTTCTGTTCCTAACTGTGATCCCTTCTTAGCTACTAATAACTCTTATACTATTTCTATTTTATTCCAAAATATATACACACATATATATGATTTAAGGTGACAATCCTGCTAAAGCACCACCTTTACATATCAGCGAAGGGAAAACTTTATGGTCTACATGGCAAATTGATTATATCGGATCATTCAAATCCTCTGCAGGATATCGATACATCCTTACAGGAGTGGAAGTAGTCTCTGGCTTGCTTATGGTGACTAAATGTCATAAATCTGATGGGCAAAATACAGTGCGAGGGCTATCATTTTGGTTCTCAAATCTACCTACTCCTGATGTTATCCAGAGTGATAATGGCTCACTCTTTTCGTGTAAGGAAGTGCAAGATTGGGCAAAACAAGAGGGAATTAGATGGGTATTCCACACCCCATACTACCCTCAATCAAATGGGATGGTAGAAAGAGCTAATGGCTTGTTGAAAAGGAATCTCAAACCACACGAGGCTCAATGGGATACAAGACTTCCCAAAGTACTCCATCAATTAAATAATCGATATGGGCCTACTGGAAGCCCTGTAAGGCGAGCATTCTTTGCAAAAACTGAGGTTAGCACTCCACCTACTAGGAAAAGAGAATATCCGACAACATTACAGCCAGGACAGCCTGTGATGGTCAATTTACCATCCATCAGTACTGTGCCTATGACTTTAATTAAACCTCGTGGCCCACTTGCCTGGGAAGCTACTGATAGCAGTGGTGCAAAACACAGAATTAGTTCACAATGGATTTTTCCTTCTTCTTAATGGGGTAACCTGTTCGGACTCTCCCCACCGAAACAAGTCTCTATTTTCTCTTACAGCACCCCACCGGATGGCAGAAGGAAAAGCTGTGTTCGTGTTACTATTCCAAACCCTAACAATGCTGCTCCTCTTAGCCTGTGGTCAAAGAACCCTAGAGTGGCCATGGTCTCCAGCTCGTGTTAAGTACACCGGAAATATGGGAAGACACTCTAGTAAGGGAGATTTAAAGCTTTCCACCGTGGTCATGCACGGAATTGGAACATACTTAGAAAACAAATGGAGTTGGGATAAAGATGAAGCTGATGATAAAGTTCCCCGGCTCCGAGGAACAGCAGAGAAAGAAATTAAAATAGGATGCCGGATGATCAATGGGTCTACCCATGAGACGGCATCTCAGATTTCTGTGTACATTACATCAAAGCCAATAGCCAAAGATACGAAACTTTGCGCCTCTGAAAGACTGGACTGTTGGTGCAATTTTACCTTAGTACAACCTGGTTTTGTAGTCTGCCTCTGGGCTCACCATAGCGTGGGACTATCCTTTAAATTTAAAATAGACATTACTAAGCCTAGTACAACAACATCCACCCTGATTGTAAAGGATGAGAAAATTCTATCCCCACAAGTTTCTGAAGTTGGACCATATGTGATCAAAAATACAGGCCAACAACAAGTGTTATTTAAGCCATCATGGTCCCTTAAACGAGTAGAACTACTGATGCAAATTAATATGTCCGCAATCAAACCGACCTGTTCACCATTCCTAGGTACGTCCTATGCAGGATGGTTAGCATGGTTACATGGGCGAACCCTCACCTCTCCAAGATGAACAAGGAGAGATGTGACCGGTATCATAGGGACAGGATTGGGAGTCTTAAATAGTATCGATGCCAAAGTACTCATAAACAAACTGAGCACAACAACAAGTGATTTAAACAAATTTGAACACCCATTGCGGTCTTCTCTATTAGCATTGGGAACTAACCAATGGCTCTTATCTGATATATTACCTCAGTGGGAAAGAATTAATGAAAGGGACCACCAACTGATTGTGGATGCACTTGGTGTAGCCCAAACCAATGTTTCTCTAGCTCTTAGTTGTATCCAAGCTCAACTGTGGATGCAATCTATGGTAGCAGCAATTATAAGAGAAGGTGAAGAGGGCACCTTACCCACTGAAATTCGAAAGGTAATTTGGGATAATGCAACTAAATTTGAGAAAGAATTCCAGTCCTGGTGGTATTTAGTCAATTTCACTTATGACCCCATTAGCAATAAGGCCACAGCTTTTGTCTTAACAATACACAATGCTTCGGTATACGCCATATACCCAATCATTGCGTTGGGATTAAATCACAATGGAATTGTACTCTATCCATTAGAACATAGAGTATGGGCCCAACGAAACAGAAACAAACGGCAAACTGTTGATGTTAATGCATGCGTTGTACGGGAACAACAAGGATTTATTTGTGAGAGTAATACCATCAAAGCCCAAGACATTTGTCTTGACACTGAACAAAATGTTTGTCATTTTGAAATGCAACCCGATGAAGCCCCTGAAACTGTTCTTGTATATATTGGAAAAGGATGTGTTTGTATGAGAACCCTTTGTGATTTTTATATTCATAGATAACATTACTGTAAGATACAAGCAATCGCTCAAATATTTGTGTTTGTAACTTTACAAAAATTATGGGATGTGACTTCAATTAACTATGAATCTTACATTGGTGAAAAAACTACTATAACACGATGACCTGTGTCAACTGCTAGAATGCATCCGAAACGATGGACGCAAAACTCTGATCACCGTTCATCATGATGCAGAAGAGATACACACCATGTCTTGGAAAGAGTGAAGAAGGATGGAGAACACCATTGGTGGGGAAACTCTTCTTGGATAGTCACCGACAGCAATGGGAGTGTTTAATCTTATGCTTCACCCAGTTGTGATTTTACTAACTCTAACATTAGTGTGTCTATTGCTTATAATTATATTGTATATAAAGGTTTGGTACATGATAAAACAAATAACCCAACTTCAACCACCCAAAACATACAAATTAACACATAACAAATAGCAGTGCTTCACTGTCTACTTATCGTGGATCTATAAGCGCACAAACTATCAATATACTACTTATGGCACAGAGGCAAGAGGTGACCGTACCACCACTCTGTGAAGGTAAGATGAATTGACTATAGTCACGGGGTGGAGTGTGGTGGTGTGCTCCCCCCTGCTCCCTGCTCAAGCAGTAACCATCAGTGGGAGTTGTCCTAATAGCTGTATCCAGCTTATGCTGGACCTTGAGGACGGATGGCAACAAAGTAGCCAAGGGCTGCCTGAAGCAGTGATCTAAACCTCTTGCTGATATGCAAATATGACTATGAATCAATCATCTTACCCCCATAAATAGTGAGCAGCCCAAGAGCCCTTTGAGCTCTCCTGCACGGCAGCGGGCTGCACGCCAGGATCTCCCCTTGAGCAGGGACGCCTCTCAAGGTTACTCCTCGAGGTTGAGAGATTCCTTGCTGCAACAGATCCTCGGTAAGTGACTAACAGCATGCTAAACTTTGAAATCTTAGCTAAGTGATATAAAGGATTGATTGCGCATCTATAATCCTTTAGACATAAACCGTTGACCAAGTCTGGGACTAGGACTGGATCCAGCCACACCTAGACTCCTCTCTGAGAAGGAGTTTAGAAAGCAAGGGGGTCCTTTACGAACCTCATGACTCAACAGGAGGGTCTCCCTGACAGTTCTGTCTGACCCTGTCTTCTATGCAGTAAATAATCAAGTGTACCTTGCCGTTGAATCTTGTTAAACCGCTGTCGCCCTGAACTTTGTTAACTCCCTGTTCTATATCAATAAAGTATATTTTTGCTTCTCTCTTACGAGTGAAGTGCACTCTCACTCCATCCGCGACACAAGGATACAAGGAGCCTCTGGGCCAGTCACAATGGGGTGCTTCTGCCACTCATTCCCAGTTAAGCTCACTTCGGCTTCCAATACAGTTAGCTGTTGGGATCCCCCTGTCACTCCACAAATACAGATGGGTTCTGCCCCTATATAACTTGATGGCATTAGGGTACACTGTGCACTGGTGTCTACTAGAGCCTTATACTCCTGTGGGTCTGATGTGCCAAGCCATTGAATCCACACAGTCCAATAAACCCAGTTGTCCCTGGCTGGAGGCAGGGCCCCTCTAGTCCTGGTCATATTATTTGTTACCCACTTGTTGTAAACACAAGTCAGGAGTTCCTTCATTAAAATCAGGAGTAAGATCAGCCCTTTTGCTCTGTCTGGGGAACTGCCCACTGGAAACCGGAGCAGCAATTTTCCTGGAAGAACCCCCTTTGGTGATTGTGTTTCCTTGCAACTCACGTACCCGTGCCTCTAGGGTCGAGGTAGGTTTTCCATCCCACTTCCTCATGTCCTCTCCGTGGTCACGCAGGTAAAACCATAGGGTGCCCCGTGGTGTGTACCCTCTATATCCTCTCTCTTGAGCAGAAGTACGCTGTCTCCTAATAGCTGAGACACTGGTCCATACAGGTGGGGAGTAGGACATATCTTCTTTGAACCGCTGGAACTCCCGGGACAGTTTCTCCACAGCTGAGACAAGGGAGGAAGACAGACTTTCTTCGTATTCCCAGAGCTGGCTAGCCGCTTCATCCACTGTTGGTCCCTCTCCGTCTTTCCAGGTTATTACTGCCAATGAGTCGGCATATGATGCCAGTGCGCTCCATACCAACTTCTGCCACATGGGTTGTGTGCATTGGACTTCATCTGGATCTTTGGATAACTGCTCGTTGTCCAGGTCACCATAAATCACCTCCAGCATGGCTAATTCCCTCAGGTACTGGATACCTTTCTCCATGGTGGTCCATTTCCCGGGGTGATATATAACATCTTCCTTGAAGGGATATCTTTCCTTCATAGCTGACAGGAGTTGCCTCCAGAGGCTGAGGGCTGGTGCCCCTTTTCCAATTGCTTTGTCAATGCCCCCTTCCCTAGAAAGGGATCCCAGCTGTTTGGCTTCCTTACCCTCTAATTCCAGGCTACTGGCCCTGTTATTCCAGCATCGGAGCAGCCAGATGACAACGTGCTCGCCTGGACAATGGCTGAAATCTTTTCGCATATCTCGCAGCTCACTCAGGGATAGGGATCGGATGTTTACCCTCTGGTTTATGAGTTCTTCCTCTTCCTTCTCCTCTCCTTGTAATGGCCCTGGTCTTTCATCCTCCCTTTCTAAACGAGCTGACTTTCTCCTCCAAGATTTCTTCTTGTATATAGGGGCAACTGCTACCGACATGGGTTGGTTCCCTGGTTCAACCACAGTATCTGTGGCCAGGGCTGGAGTAGCCGCAGTGCCTGTCACAGGGGGGGCTGGAGTAGCCAAGGTGCCTGTTGTTTTGTCTTCATATCCAGAGACCTTTTCTTCCCCTTGAGGGTCCTGAATAGTGTTGAACAGGGCTTGGTAGGTATGGGCCAAGCCCCAGCACATTGCAGTGATTTGTGTCTCCCTAGAATTGCCAGGGTGACAGCATACTTTTTCCAAATATTTGACTAATTTTTCAGGATTCTGCACTTGTTCAGGAGTGAAGTCCCAAAACATTGGAGGTGCCCACTGTCCTGGGTACTTGCCCATGCTATCCCACACACCCTGCCACTCATAACTATCCAGCCTCAGGACAGTTCTCTGGGTGGCATTCTTAAATAGTTGCTTAACCTTAAACAAGGCCTGACACACATTTACGAGACATAGCAATAGGAACATGCTGGTTTGAACATCCCAAGGGTATTCAAAATTCTCAAGAGCTATTGTAGTTAGCCTGGAGAGGGACGGGAGGATGGAGGAAGGTGTCTCCCCAATAGGTTGGCTCTTCGAGGAGAAAACGTAAAAAGTGTAATTATCAATAATTCCCGATAGATAGTTCCCGAAGTAGAGAGGTGATGGCAATGCTGAGTACAAAGACGAGATATATTTCACGAACAACAATTTTATCATAGCATAAGCCGGTGTTACACAGTACAGCAAAGCGATAACCTTAATCCATCTCCCAGAGATGATAAACAGCACACAAAGACTGATAAACAGTATATATGGCAAGTAAGGTGTTACCTAACACAACTCTGAGAACAAGCACAAGAACTCTGAGAGCAAATGAATCAACATTGTGACCAGACACTACTGAACTAATATAATAAATGCTTATCACAAATTTGTTTTAACACACTCTGGTCAGATCTGTCGTTATCTCAACTCTTTGTGCCCCATGTTGGGCTCCAAAAAGCACTGTCGTGGTTTAGCTTCAGTTGGCAACTAAGCACCACACAACCACACAGCTGCTCGCTCCCCCTCCCTTCCCCCCCCCCCCCCCGGTGGGATGGGGGAGAGAATCTGAAGAGCAAAAGTAACAAAACTCGTGGTCTGAGATAAGAACAGTTTACTAATTGAAATATAATAATAATAATAATAATAATAATACAACTGTAATGAAAAGGGAAACAATGAGAGAGGGAGAGAGAGAGGAACAAAACCCAGGGGAAAAAAAAAAACAAAACAAGTGATGCAACCACTCACCACCTGCCAACCAACGCCTAGCCAGTCCCCGAGCAGCTATCGCTGCCCCCCGGCCAACTCCCCCCAGTTTATATACTGAGCATGACATCATATGGTATGGAATAGCCCTTTGGCCAGTTTGGATCAACTATCCTGGCTGTGCCCCCTCCCATTTTCTTGTGCACCTGGCAGAGCATGGGAAGCTGAAAAGTCCTTGACCAGTGTAAACACTACTTAGCAACAACTAAAACATCAGTGTGTTATCATCAACATTATTCTCATACTAAAATTCAAAACCCAGCACTATACCAGCTACTAGGAAGAAAATTAACTCTATCCCAGCCGAAACCAGGACACACTGTACAAATCGTGTGCTTGTCCTGCTGTCAGAAAGGCTACGCTGAGGCTTGCAGAGCACTACTTCAGCCACTGGATCAAAACAATCTCTTTCTACGCATCACATCAAGAATTTAGGCTGTGTTGACAATGCAACGACCACAGACTGCATCAAAGGTAAGAACACAAGGTCCTGCCTGGGACAACTTATAATCAAAAAGCTGCAGATGACCCCCACAACTGGGAATAAACCAGCGAACCACAGGTATTATGAAATTCAACTTACCTTATATTTATTTACCAAAGACTGGAAATGGGCAGCGCATTTACAGTAGGACTCGTGTTTTCTTTTTTTTTGCTTCTCATAAAGCTGATGGATTTAAAAGCAGTCTCCACTAAAAATAATAAATGGATTCAGGAAATCAAACTTTTTATATCTCTAGCAAGTCTACATGGAAAAAAAAACCTCCAAAAACGAAAACAGCCCCACTTGACACACTCTTGTTGCTCTTCATCCATATTTGTAGCTTCTTTTTCATTGCTGAATTAGTAAAGCTTTTGTTTGGCATTTCCTCAAAATAACTGAAAATATTTACAAATAAAACAGATGACCAATGCTCAGAACACTCCATTCTTTTTCAACTGTCAATAGCAGGTGTTCTCTGAATAGAAAGGGAGGGAAAAATAAAAAAAGGCTACAGGCAAAATGTGGACTTGCTCTTTTTCTGTCCCCCGCTGACTTGCGTTTTCTCATTATGATCTTCACTCCTAAATAACTACTCTCTTACTGCTTTTCATTTCACTTTATTTCATCATTCTTAGGCATTGTCTGTTGCTTTTCAGCATTTTCCACCCTGTTTCTTCATGTTAGTATATGTTTCTCCTTTTCCCTTCCTTCCTTTCTTCCCTACTTCTTCATTACCCTTATCTTTAAAAGCTGTACAAATTTCTGGAATATTTAAAAGCACTGATATTGCTGTCATTAAATCACTTCCCTAGTGCTCTATTGGGAAGAGCATTTCCAGTAACTGAGTGTTAAGAAATGTTGATTCCAGCAGTACTGAATTTGAAAAGTGGAAAAGATGCTGAAGTAGTGGCAAATACAGTGGAAGAAAATATCTGTCTCATGAGTTGACAAATAAACTTCCATGAAATGACAAAATCTTTCATAAGACTGGGGAAGGTTGCAAAAGCAGAAGATTTTACCTCCTATAGGAATATTTATAAGTTAATATTTCTTATGAAGCTGATATGATTTTTTGTAATTCCAGAAAGTCACAGAAGAATAGAGTTGAAAAGGACCTTGAGGAGTCTATAATCCAGTTTCCCTCCCAAGGGTTGATTAACAACACATATGTAATTTCTGACAGAAGATCATCTAAACTTTTCTTAACAACCTTCAATTAAAGTCTCCTGTGGAAAACTAATCCAAACCTTCACTATCCTTACCATCAAAGAGAATTTTCAGTCTAACCTGAATACTGCTGCTGAAATTTATTATATATTTCTATAATTCCAGAAAAAAAAAAAGATTATTCCTTTCCTTATGCAGTAGCATTTTGTGTACTTGAGAAATGCTGTTGTTTTCCCTCAGTCCTCTACTTCCAGTACTTTCAGTCTCTGCAGAGTTCATGTTTTCTAACCCACCTTATAATTTTTTTCTCCCTTCCTCCCCCTTCTCTCCAAGTGGCCCACATCTTGCTTGAAGTGCAAGGCACCAGACTGGATAGCATACTCCAACTGGTAAAGCCAAGACTGAGTAAATAGTAAGTGGAATTATTATTTCATGCATCTTGCTAGCTGTACCACTAATTCTACTTCCTAGTATGATAGGGGTTTTTCTTCCTTATAGCTTCATCTTCACCTCAACAACAAAAATGCCTAGATCCTGTTCTATGGAGTTTTACCTACCCCAATCTTACATTTGTATGGTGGATAACTTCTACCAAAGTGCAGTATCTTACACATTTCCTTACATAATTTCACAACATTGTTAAAGATGGTATCTTTGATTTGCCAGGATCACAATGAATTTTCATCTGTCTAAGTTCCAGCAGCTATCCCTTTCACATTCATGTAATCTAATTTAATAATAATATTCCCAATACTGTCATCTGCGGGATATGGAAAACACTGAACAGAGCTGGACTCACAGCAGGCACCTGCTGAACCCCATTCAGTATTCCATGTTAACAGTAACGCATCGATTATGTCTCAACTGTTGTTCAAACTATTTTGCCCTCCCTTAGCTTTGGTATTCCCCAGGGAGAGGGGGAAGAAATAGTATATAAGCAGATATTAATCCATAGTATATATATTCTATATATATGTAGCATATATTCCATATATATATTCTCCAGTCCCCTGTGATTACTCTTGGTGAACAAAGGCAGGACTAGGGATCTGGCCCTGTAAGTCTGCCATGGAGAGTGTAGCCTCTGTCTACATATGAAGTTTGATTTAATTTTAAAAAATCATTTGTATATTAAATCTTCCTCTCTCATCATGAGTTTTAGCCTATGCAGGGAAAGTTTTGAATTTTGCTCATATTTGGGGATCTAACACGCTAACTTCAAAACTACAGTTCCACTTGTCATTTAGAAGAACAGAACACAAAACTGTTCTTTGATTACACAGGAAAAACAGATGGGAATATGGACAATAGAGAAATGAGTGAGAAACAAAATGGAAAAAATAAGGACAAAATATAGAGTAGAAAGATAACATGAGAACAGAAGAACAAACAGAAGATGAAAACAGGCCAATTAAAAGAACATAGGGCATAAACCATGAAGAAATTAAAGCAAAGAAGCAATAGGACAAAGTTAAAAGAAAGAAAAAAAATAAAAGAACAGAAAAAAGAAAAGGCAAGAATGAAAATGTAAATTCATGAAACAACATTGAAACCAAGCACTTATTTCTTTAACCAAGCACTTATTTCTTATTTCTTAAACAATAATTCAGTCCTATATTTTTAGGAGAGTAGTTATACATTTTCAAATCTTTAGCTCTTTACTGGCAGCACAACAGCCTCATGCAGGATTTTAAAAACATGTTTCAAGACAAGGATGTGCTATATCTTTCTGAATCTCTGCAGGTCCTCCCACATGCTGTGTCCTTTTCTCAATCTGAGATTCATTAAAACTTAAGTTGCTTTGCTTTTTTTGTCTTTGAAATGCATTGTCAGAAACACTGGTCTTGGTGAATATGTCTCCCTAAACCCTCCCTCTTCAGAATTCATGATCGTGTTTAATCATTTTTTGACTCTTACAAAGCTATTTATTTCACTATCATCCAAAGCTCAAGTTAGAATTATTAGAAAGGATTCTTCTTCTTTCGGTCATCTGCAAAGCAGAAAGAAGGAGGAAGAATTAGAGGAGATGGAAGTTGCCAGCCAAAGCCTTCATCCTGATGTTTCTCAGGTTCCAAGCAATGCAGCTGCCACCACAAGCAGAAGGCCACTTATTTATGAATCTCTCTGTCACTTCAATAACCAACCAACAGCTTTCGCAAGGTAAAACTGCAAACCTGTGGCAGCAACACAGCACAACCACACCACAATTAAGATTACCAAACCTTCTGCACAGGTAAAGAGAGAAAATTAAAGCAATCTTCAGCTCACTACAGTTTGCAGAATCATGCAAATAATAAAACAACAAAACTGGAAATCCTGGACAGTATCTTTTGAGAAGTCACCATTCTACCATTCTGAAATACCAGGGGGAAAAAAAGTATCTTTCTTTTGCTTTCATATGAATAATCATATGTGCTTTTTTGGTTGATTTTCATATTCTATTTTTCATATTCTTAAATTCCTTAGTTTATTCAGTTCTAGGTTTCCTTAAAACTCTCCTTGCTTTCAGTGAATGTCCTTGGAATAACATCAGGCAGCAGCATCATTCTTAATCCTTTTCTAGATTTTTTAAAAGATAATGTAATATTTAAAGGTCAGGAAAGCAAAAAAGGAAGGTCCTCATTACTGTCCTTGTATGTTACACATGCACAGCCAGATTCTCAGAAGTGCACAGCATTCATCAAGAACAATTACAGTTTTTGTTTGCTTTGTTTTGAGTTGAAAATTATACCCATGAAATTAAAAAAAATGTTAATTTAGTAGGTTGACGAGCTTGGTGAAAGCAGGTTGACAACTCTTGATCAAGGAAAAGTACAACACAGGCACTTGCTGTATATGTTTCCATTGAGAATGGCTTGATTTCAGTGCACTTACTCAGAGCAGCAAGGCTAAAAAGCTTGTAAGGCAGAATAAGAGCTCAAGTTTCCCCACTGAAATCACTGATCATTTGATTCAACCCATACTGCATTTTCATGTAAAAATGAACTGTACTGCACTTGCCATGTACCAAAAGTAGATTAAGTCATTGTTTGTGGTGTGCTGTAATGACACATATAGAAACCACATAATTTTCTGTGTGATTTAAGCTTTCATTTAAAGAAAATATGAAAATGTGGTTATTAAAATAATCTTCCAAATGTGAAGATTTATTGAACCTGCAGAGTAACAGTCCAGATGATAGCTCTTAAGAGGATGTGATCTGTTTCTGTTAATTTCAATAAAACATGAATTTCAAAGTGAAGTAATGATAATTTAAAAAATCAATGTTGTATCTTTTCTGACCATTTAACAGAAATATGCAGCAACAGAATAACTGAAATTGAAGTCAAAGTTTGCTTTGTAGGGCTACAATATCTTTCAAACATGTAGCTAGTGAATAGTTATCAGGACAGGCAGAAGAGCGGAGATATAAAGTAGCCTGTAAAGGCTTTTTCACAAAGGCCAAATGCACATGGCAGACAGAAGAGGTTTCAAAGTACTGCTGCCTCCAATGAGTTTACTAATTCTAAGTTGTATTCTCATCTTCGTATAATGCAAACAGAATTTTGCCAAACTGACTAAGCCTGTGTGTCCAGTCTGATTTAGTTCCCAGATTTTCATTAGGTGACTAGCTCTGAGAGTTTTATTTTAATTATTCCTTGTAACAGCATAATTCTTGTGCTGTATTTACATTAGATACAGCAGTAAAGTTTTACTATCCTTGATTTGCTTTTGAAATCTGAAAATATTTCTCCGTCTTTAAATGTTATCAGATCTTTGCTTTTTAAAATCTTGAAAGAGAACTGTTGAAATATCATAAAAATAATATTTCTTTAAAAAATGGAACATATCCTGGATTACCTGATTTATAATTTCTTTTAAGGAATACAATAGTTCTTAAATGGCAAAAATCTCACCACAATAATCTCTAGCATTCTCAGGGCATGACTTAAGTGTCACAGTCTTTTGCAACACTTACAGAGAAGGCAAGTAGAAGCAGACTAAGCCATTTTGACATTTTTGCTAGCTTAAACATGTTGTTTCACGCATTCATAACCAGGAGCAACATGCCTATACTGGGCTGATAGCTACAGACAGACTCACTAATGACTGTGCTTTTTAAAACTTCCTGCAAGTGACTGCAAGCAAAATAATCCTCTTCCTCAGCATCTCCACTGCTAATACACTGCATGGACATTAGTTTCCTAAGTAAACTTGGAAATTGTTAAGACTGACACAACAGAACTTAGAAAAATGTTTACATTTTCTTTACAATCTCATCTAATATATTGCCAGTCTTTGTTGAATTGTGGCTATAAATTTCACAGGACAGAGATGTTTTTGTCTGCTTTGAGGAGTATCTACGTAAATTATGATGTGGTGCTTAGGGACATGGTTTAGTGGTGGACTTGGCAGTGCTAGGTTAACGGTTGGACTTGATGATCTTAAAGGTCTTTTCCAACCTAAATGATTCTATGATTCTATGACTCTATGATTCTTTTTAGACATTTAAAAAAAAGACTCAATTACTGTATTTGGGGTCAAAAACACTGTACTGACTTCTAAAGAGACTGAGTATAATATTTTTCTATATCTTGTTATTAGACTAACAGACACTAAAAATATACTAATGTACAATCTTTGCTACAAAATGATTTGACTTGGTAAGCCCTGCACTGAGCACAGGCTGAGGAGAAGGGGTGCAGGGAGCTGCCACTGCTGGAGGATCTCTGAAATTGGGAAAGCTAATTCTCAGCGATGGATCCATAAAAGACTTACTTATGGAATTGGGCCAGAATAGTGCCTCCTGTGGCACTCCTTTCCCTAACTTCCCAGCCTGGAGGAAATGATTAATAAAAAAGAAATGGCCACTGAAGCTGTGATTCTCAAATGCATTATTACATCGTTATTTATGAAGGTTAAACAGTTTTACTCCACAGGAAGCCTGGTACAAAAATCAAATACTTTACCTCCAGACACTGATCTGACCCTGCATTTCCAGGGAATAAATTTGGCTCTGTTTTAAACATACCATATTTACTTAGAAAGACAGTCAGTTCACTTTAAAAAAAAAATAAAGAAAGAAAAGTGAAAAAAGTATCTGTTGTTATTCTTAAGTTTTCATTTTCAATCTAACTTTAAAACTTATTTTTTGTTTTTCTGCCCTAAGGAAAACATGCAGAATTACTTTCCTGTGTTTTCTTCAGTACCTGTTTCTTCATTTCTTCTTCACTCTCTGTATCTTTCTACAGAAATGGCCTTTTTGCCTTCTCTATTCCTTTGCCTCTTTTTCACTTTCTTTTTTTTCTTCCAAAGGCATCTCACATTTCTCAGCTAATCAGTGTCTCTCTCATAACTTATCTAGTCCATTACATTCTACTCACCCTTGGGAAATATTACTAGAAACCAACTACCAGAGAAATAAACAGATTAGACAAAGATTACAACAAAATGGAACAAGAGTTACTCCCAAGTAAAAAGTTCATCTCAGTTCATTTTTTAGAATTACAATACAGGCTAGGTATAGCAAAACCTACTGTGGGATAATGGCTGAGGTGACTTAAAAATTAGAACTTATATGCACACTTTTAGGTAAGGCACAGCATTGAAGAAGCTCCCCAGGTGGAATGCGGCTGACATGTAAGGAATCCATTCCATGGGAGTTCCCTAGGCCTGCAACCTTAGATGTTGGTAACGCCAGGGGAACTTGGTGTGCTGACTCTAAGAGGCGCTGCCCGGAGGGTGGAGCGGTGTGGAGATGCCGCGGCCAGGCTCTGCAATAATAGGGGAACTTAAAGGTGTCATGGAACTGATAAGCTGCATATTTGCTACCCTGGGCCAACAGCCTGCCACGTTTTTTGACAAAATGCTGTCCTTTTGGTGAACTTTGCTCATTATAACATCATTATAATACCAAAGCACACCTCCATCCCAAAAGCTACCCGCCTCCAAGGTGCGACCACCCCTCACTGAGCTTGCGCTTTGAATTTTCCTAGCTTATACCTTTAAAAGCGAAGTGAGAAAACTTTACACCAATCCTAAACAAAGGTATGTATGACTAGAGTCACTCAAGCTCCACCTGAAAGGTGAAAGATAGTATAAAATGGTTTAAGAGAAAGAGAACGTTGGGGAAGACACCATCGTGTACCACTCTGACGTTTGGGATCAGTCGACGGGCTGAGCCTCTCTTCCCCCCCATCGGGATGCCTTTGGGTAAGAGTCGAACACTTGGTTATATCAAGTGCCTCCGCGGAAAACTTAGAAATCTCTCTATATATAGAGTCGCTTTATTATCTTTAACGCATTTGTGTCCGGCCGTGTTACTCATATTCTTGATATACGCATTGTGTCCAGCCGTGTTATATACATGTTTGTGTCCGGCTGTGTTATTCATACTCATATACTTGGTATTTGCATGTGCTTTGCAGACAGCGAATTTATCACCGGTAATCCAAAGAATCTGTGTGTCTGTTGCTCTAATAAACTGCACTCTTCACTGCTCTGGCTGTGATAGTTCCTTCAACACGACCAGACTGGGGGGTGTAAAAATTAATGCTGTCACCTTAGCGAAAGCCCTGAGCTGATAAGTGGCTATACACACAGTCCTTAGAAAATAAACCGTTGACCAAGTCTGAGACTAAGACTGGACCTAGCTGTACCTAGACTCCTCTCTGAGAAGGAGTTTAGAAAGCAAGGGGGTCCTGTCTGAACCTCGTGACTCAACGGGAGGGTTTCCCCCCCCAGCCACTCCTCAGACTCCTATTTGTATGCGACAGTAACTCTTAACGAAACACCTACATATTTATTTTTATTTCATTATGAGCTGTGGAGTCGCTGAAGAATTTGACTATGTAATGGGCCAAGTACTCTCTGAACTTATTTCTAGGTCACCTCCCCATGCTCTTTAGAGGCTGCTGCAGGAGGGAACAGCAAGCCTCTGCTTGTTGTAATCCATTAAACAACAGGTGACAAAGCTAGAATAATGCCATTTGCGACAGGAACTCTAGTTCAGACAAGAGGAAAGAATCATGTTTCTCTCTTTTCAGGAAAGTGTTGCAGCATATATACCTTTGTTTTCTCAGGAGAGCATTTTGTTTCCTGGTGGTATATATTTTCAAACCAAGTCTTATTGCTCCCAGTGACCCCCCGTGACAGCATTTGGTGGCTTAGCTTGGAGCTCTTCCCCCCAGCCCGAGAACTGGGATGCCTACAAAAATCATTGTTTCTTTTGCATCCCAGACTGACTTGTTCTCTGTCACTCCTGCTTCTCTGATGTAACCCTGGGGTGCCATCAAATTCATCATGTTCCATGATGAATTCAGAGGTCAGCTGGAAGAATTAAGAAAACATGAGGTCTTATAAATTACCAAAAGAATCACCAGATCCACTTCCAAATCTGGACATACTGAAAATATAAACAATCAGGAGTGAACACGCTGTAGGTCACTGGGACTTCAAAACTGTTCCAGATGTTGGCTGAAGGGCAAAACTCAGCTCTGACTCAGCTTTATACAGGGCAGATTTATCGCCAGGAACTAAATTCTAACCTTTTAAAAAAATCAGTGGGACTTCTGCCATTGACTTCAAGGGACCAGAACTTCAGCCAAGACAGGTAATGTACAAGCAAACACGCTGCACTCTTTGGTAGATTTATTGTTGTTGGTTTTAGTATTAGTATTATTTCATTATTGGTATTACAGTAGCTCTTAGAGACCTGAAATAAGACTAGAACATATGACTAAAATGATACATGATCAACGATTAAAACACTAGCATTAATGTGGCATAGTACCCCATTTTAATTTCCCTTTACAAATATATATCACAGAATCGCAGAATCGTATAGGTTGGAAAAGACCTTTAAGATCATCGAGTCCAACCATAAACCTAACACTACCAAGACCACCACTACACCATGTCCCTAAGCACCTCATCCAAACGTCTTTTAAATACTTCCAGGGATGGCGACTCAACCACTTCCCTGGGCAGCCTGTTCCAATGCTTGATAACCCTTTCAGGGAAGTAAAATTTCCTAAAATTTCCTTGCTGCTCTGGATGCTGAAGACCTAGTAGTATGTTTACAAGGTAGCATTATAATTACAAGGTCAGTTTTGTTTTACCTAGTGATGACAGTGCTTGCAAGCACTGCAAACCCATCAACACTAACACACATCCAGTAGATTCTAATTTTGGGAAAATAGCAGGAAATTTCTAAAAAGAGTTTCAAAGTAGACTAGATAGATAGGCAATGTCCAGACTCAGGTAGATACCAGGGTGTCTGTGTTACAGTAATGCTCAGCAAAGCCCGAAAAGAGGTCCTAAACCTGCCAGAGTGCCATTGCTGGCATATTCAGGCTCCTTGGCAAGACTGGGTTTATGTGTGTGATGTGTTTGGCATTCCCTTGGTATCAAGAACATTACTGAAACATAAAAATCTTCTATTTAATGTCCTGAAGAAATAAAATTATACCAGAAGTGAGGTAAACTCCTAAACGGCCATAGCTACCTGGCTACAGACAGGAATAGGACCAGCCCTGGAGCTGAAGCTGGCCCAGCCCGTAGCTTGCCCCAGGGCAGTGGGGTCCCCGAGGGGCCCTGGGGAAGGTGGCTGCAGAGACAGTGTGGGCACAGCCCTGCAGCCGTCTGCATCAGGGGCCGGTGCCCAAGGCCTGGGGGGACTGTGAGCATCAGCCTGTTGAACTGCAACTGCACTGTTGTGCTGGAGCACAGAGGGAACAATTTCTCCAATCGATTATTATTTAATCTTTTCTACAATGAACAAATACAATCTACAGTGTAGTTGCATCACACTCTCCAAACATTTTTCTTAGAGCCCCAAAATAAGATGTTTTTTAGTGAAAGAAAACAAATCTGAGCAGTGAACCAAGTCTTCGTTAAATAGAGAAATATTTTCTAGGTAAGTTTCTTGAGGATTAGTATCGACTTCGGCAAAAGCTGGACGGGTGATTTGCTAACATCCGTAGGAAAACTGCCCCGGCGGCCCCGGGGCGGTTCCCGCTGAGGCTGCAGCCACCTGAAGGGAAGGCGCTGCCTAGCTTCTCCCTGGGGCACGCACCGGGAGGGCGCTTCGCCCCGGCGCTGACCCGCCTCCCATGGCGGGCGGCCGGCCGGGCGAGGCGCCGCCGCCGCTGGCGGGCTCGGGAGGGCGGCGAGGCCCGGGGAGTGGCTGCCGCTCGCGCTCCCTCCCTGTGGAGGCGGTGCGCTGTTGACGGCGTCAGCCCGCCGGGCACAGCCACCCCACCGGCCCCTCCAAGCGGTTCCCGGCGGGCGCCCCGGCGAGACGCGCCGCGGCGGGGCGGGCTCCCCCGCTGGGAGCATCGGGCAGGTTTCGGCGGCCGCTGGATGGGAGCCCTTCTCCGCCGGGCACGGCCGCTCTCCCCCCCACGCCGGCTGCGGGAAGGAGGACGGCAGAGCATGCCACCGGCGGGGCGGTTCCGCAGGGACTGACATGCTGCTGAAGGAGGGAAGGCGCCAGCCCTTCCGCCTCTCCCCGCGGTAGCGAAGGCGATGCTGCAGGGCGCTCCCCGGGCTCTCCCGCAGGTGCCAGGCTATCACCCACAGCAGTTGCGATCGCTGCCGTGACCAGCGCGGCCCCGGGCGGGCCGAGGCAACGAGCGGCGCGGGCCTGCACCCCTCTTCGGGGAAGGCGCTGCCTGCGCCCGCGGGGCCCCGCGCGGCGGGCGGCTCCGCGCGGCGGATGCGTGTGCATGAGCTCCGCACCGAGCGGGCGCAGGAAGCGCCCCCGCTCCGCCGCCTCCATCTTCCAGGGCAGCAAGACCTCGCCGCACGGCCGCGACGGTGAACGCCGGGGCAGCGGCTCCGAGAGCGCCTACCAGACCCAGAGAGCCCTGGATGACTGCAAGATGGTGGGTACCACAAAAGGACTTGCCTTAATTTTTATATTTTCCGAGTGTTCTCGTCGCTGGCGGCGGTGCCGCTCCTCCCGCCAGCTTGCCTATTCCCATCACGTGCAGTTGCACTATTTTTAAAACTGCAGTCCCCGTCGGGGGTGCTGCCCTGTGGCCTAACTCGTAGCGGTTACAAACACGGGAGAGGGGAGGGATAAACGAGACCTGTGGGGAGCCGGCTGGGTGCTGCAGGACAGGTAGGGTAGGGACCAGAGCCGGGCGCCTGGCCCTGCAGGAGCAGGAGCCCTCGCCCCAGCACATGCTGCCTTCGAGGCGCTGCCAAGCAGCTGGAGTTGCATTCTGCTAGATCCGGCCAAATCTGTCCCCAGACTTGCACTCACTGCAGCCTAAATAGGTAAACAGTTGCCTCCACTGCATCAGTGCACTCTGTGCTTGCTGTCTTGTGTGCAGCAACCACACTCTTGCCCTAAAATCCTTCTAAAACAGGATTCAGAATTTGAGGCCCTGAAATTCTGTCCCTGACATACATGGTACCTGTTTCCAGTCTCCCCAGAGTAGCTGACTGCAATTGTAAAATCTCAGATCAAGCATCTGCATCCATGTTATTTTTGGACCGTCACATTATGGTATGACATTTTTCTCCATTCATGCTCATAATGTTTGGATCCTGACACTTTCCTCCAAACCAGCACCATACACCCCGTATCTGGCTCCTTGGGCTACAGTCACCTGGACATTGGGCCCCAAAATTGCTCCTCTCACCAATGACAGAAATAGAAAACAAATGAAGTTGCTGCTACTTTACTTGAAAAATCTGGATCTTGCTACAGCTCTGTCCAGTAGCATTGGAAATATATAATCTGCTACTTCTGTTCTGGATTCTGGCAATTTTTTTCCTCGAATACTGCAAACTGCTGGCAGATACCCACTCTGATACTTCAAAATCGAGAGCAACTCCCAGCACGCCAAGGAACAAAAGCTGCCACAGTAGCTCTATAAATATACCCAACAAGTGGATCCTACTGGGTCCTGCCTTTTTTCTCATTCCTGACAGCATAATTTGGTTAGTTAAACAGAAGTGCTAGCTTTGTTTCTTCACTGTTTATCTGGTAGAATTCACTGATTAGAAATAAAATATGATTTACAGATGGATTATCAAGATGCAGTAAGATTCAGGAGATAAAACCAATTTTTTTTCTTTTTCTCTGTCTCGATGCTGCAACATCAGTATGGTTTTGTTTTCCTTGGCAATGCTGAGGTGGCTAAATGTGTCCTCTATTTAGACAGGGGATATCAGGTGAGAACTGGCAAAATGTGTCTGGCGCAACCAGTTACCAGTTGCAGGATGAGATGCTTTTCTCTTTTTCTTAATGCAGAATAATTACACTATAACACAATGTAGTACATTTTTTTTTCTCCATTGCTTTCATGCATCCTCTTAAGCTACAGAATTAGAGAGTTGAAGCCAGGTTTAGCAGAGTACAAGTATTGTGCCTGGGACTTTGTTTGGCGTGTGCTTTTTTTTTGTTTTGGGTTTTGGGGGTGTTTTTTTGCAGATATATCAGAATGCATTGGGATTGTTTTGCTGCTCCAGAAGCAGAGAAACCTATTTGCTACTCTTACAATGAAATTTAAGAAAGCATGGCCAATAAATGAGTCCCAATACTATTCTCAGTTATACAGAGTAATTACAGTGGGATGCATGAAGAGCCAGAATGTCACAGAAGTGACTCATTTATTTTCTGAGTATGAGAATTTGAGGGCTTGACTTTAAAATTTGGTAGATCTGATAGAATCCAGGTGCCAGATCCAGGTTTTTAGCATGCTTGTATGTTGGGATATGTTGAACTCCTGGTGGTAATGATGGCTACAGAATTATGAGCAGTTACTCTTGCCTGGTTTTATGTAGTTTGGAAACTGAGGTCAAATTAGCAAAACAAAGATAAATAAATATTCTGTTCTATTGCTCCCTGCCTTTCACTCTCGCCACCATATGGAGCAAATGGTCTCATGTGCTTTCTTTCAGAAGACAGCAAATGCTTTGTTTCCTTAAAATGTAATCCCACACAAGTGATCAGTGGAACTAAACAATAATGATCTTTCCATCACTGTAAAAGTTACCCATTTATCCAATAGCATCCATGTGTATCTGCTGGATATTAGATTTCTGTGAAAAGGTTGAAGTGTTTATTTACTTCTTTGGGGTTTTTTCCTCTCACACTGGAAAAAGTACTTTCTAGAATCCTAACTGGAAAGTGCCTATCTGGTACATCTTCTCAGCCAATAGCTTCTGATCAGTTTTAAGTCTGAAAGTTGGGTTAGAGGCCAGTGACAGAACAGAAATCATTACAAAATAAATTAGCAAAATCTCCAGTGTAAAAGCAAATGCTACATTACAATCCCTAAATGTGCTGTTAATCAGGAAGCAGGAGGAGCAAAGGCAATCATTTCTGGAGATATTTTTGTCTTTTATGATAGCAAAAAATAACCTCACGCTACTAGTAAAACAGCTGTTTTTTTGTCTGCTTAATATTTAAGACTAATAACTCAAACACTTTCAGAGATTAAAAGCAGAAACACTATTTTCCTGCAAATTAACATTTATAGCTCACAGAAGAGGCAGCTGGCATGGAAGCCCTAGTCATTTACTAAATCTTAGGCACTTGATCCTGTATGCCATGAAATTGGGAGCAGCAGGAACAAGCCCTAGATTGGGCATGTTTTTTAAAAACTTGATTGGTTTTATCAGTGTAGTTAAATGCCTCATGTAAGTAAATCCTCTTTGTTTTTCAGCTTGTCCAGGAGTTCAATACCCAGGTGGCTCTGTACCGGGAGCTGGTCATTTCCATTGGGGATGTCTCAGTCACCTGTCCATCTCTGCATGCAGAAATGCACAAAACTCGAACCCGAGGATGTGAGATGGCCTATCAGGCTCATCAAAAACTAGCAGCAATTTCTGGGTAGGAGTCTACTTATGTTTAATTAAAGCTTTACTCATATGCACATCTTTGCTAAATACTACATTGAGGAAACTTTCAGCAAAAGCATTAACTTGTGTTTCTGTTTTAGGCATAGAGATGTATGACCACAAATTCTACATGATGCTCATTTCCTTATGATAGTGCAATTTTGGATCAAATCCTGGTCCCCTTACCAAGATGGTACCTTACTGATTTCACTGGATGCTTTTATGTAGGATGAACAGGATTTTACTCTGTATCACTAGGCAACTTAAAAAGATCAAGGGAGAAGCCTTGCCTTTCAAGGGTAAAATAGCAATAGCTTTCTGCCCAATCCTTCATTGGGTATACCTAATTGAACAGTTAGAGACAACTAATTCAGCTTAACTAGAGACTTAGCAAAATTAGAGGAAAAAATAATTAGGTGAAAATTACGTAAGGGGGGGAATACAAATTCTATTGTGAAAACTTGTGTTTACATTCTACATGTTTTTAAATCCTTATTTGTGTTGAAATGAGGATTGAAGCTTTGCCAGCATATAATGTTTGAATTTATTCTTTGATGGACTTAGTGTATTACATTATATACATTCCTTTCCATGGTGACAGAATGTATCATATACTTGAGACTATGCCTTAATACAAGATAAACCAGGATAAATAGCTGTATCTTATAAAACGTGAATTCATGCTGCTTACACAAAGTCTAATTATTTGTGGGTTCTTCACAGTATGGTGACTGGGGCATTTGTACTAACACATGTACCTTCTGAGTTTTGTCTCTGACCACACTTCGTCAGAGCTTTCTGCACATGCCTTATCCAACATAAACCATTGTGTGCCACTGGAATAAAACTTTCTTTTTTTTGCAGCTCTGCCTAATCCCCATTGAAGTTTTTGCATCAGTTTAATGTATATGAGAAATCTGTCATAGGTTTAGTATATAAGGGAAGGCCACACTAAAAAACTAAACAGAAGAAAACACTAGTTGGTCATTTTAGTAGAACTGTTAACATTTTCAGATGTAATTTTGTGCAAAGACTCTTAAGTTGATATTACAGCCTCTGATTTGTTCCTCAAACAAAATACATGCTTTTAAGTTACTAAAGTCTGTGAGAATTAAAAAAACCCAAACCAACCACAAGATACAGTTATTTTTAACCAGTGTACACTACCTCAATACTGTAGCACTGAAAATGTGGAAACAAACAAACAGCAGTGAAATTGATCTTGTGCACTTTCAGACTCAAAAGAGAGACTAATACAAACCAAAATAATACATCTGAATAGCAGAACCTAACTTGGATTTTTTTTGTCCATAAAGAAAACAATAGACACATGCTCAGTTAGAAGTATGGAGTTTTTTTAAGTAATCATTTCACAGTTGGGAGTCTGTCATATACACAAAGATGTCCTGAAGGTTGTGCAGTTGCTGCGAGATTGACATTTAGCTAATCTAAAACTGTTTTAAATAACTATGATAATAATGTGATATCCATAACAACTGGTAGGTGTTAGAAACCCTCTGGAAATTACTTGTTTAGTTTGACAGACATTTTACAGGATGTGCTTCACATCCTCACCCTCCTACAGCTGAGGAAAGCCATGTGAGCCAACTTAATTTTTTTGGTGTATCTGTGAGGAAAGATGGGAGATGAAGGTGCAGCAAAGCTTCAGTGTAGAAAACAAATAGAAGGAGAGGAGTAATAAATAGTGTCAGAGGTTCAATCTTTAATTCAGCAGGAAGAGCGATGTAGTGCATATGGCATAGGATCTGGAATGGGAACCTAATTTGGTAGGAAGAAAAAGTATCAGGAAGAAAAATATTTAGGGACAGGAATGTATTAAATCATCCCCAGTATTAAATAGTCAGGAGGGTAGTGTATTGCTCAGAAATCACTAGTAGTCAGCAGATGGGACAAAGGCTCATTTAGTTGACTGCTTTAGTTCAAAATGCACAGCACTGCACTGTGAGAACTCCTGGGTAACACAACCAATTCCATCTTCCAAAGCTTGTTAAAAAAAGCCTATTGCTTTCCCAGCCAGAGAGAATAACAATTAGCTAATTATGTTGCTAGACTATAAAATTTCATTACATATCAGCATTCTATTAGTTAAGGTCATCAATAATATTCAGTTAGTCTCTAAGTGACCTGAGCTGTTGCAGAGCACTCTGAGTTTCTTTCAAGAAGTTGGCATCACTGTTTCAGACAACATTAAGTTCATTAATCTTGTTTGTGCTGATGTCTTCCTTGGAAAATTAGCGGACAGCTTCATTTTATGCTTCCTGTTTGAATACATCAGAATTTGAGACTCTTAAATGCACTTCTGATTCAGGCAGCTAGAAGAGGCACCTATTTCCTTTCATAACTCACCTGTTCTACCAGACTAGGGAAGGTAACAAAGAGGAAAGGTGCAAAGACTCAGAAGGAAAGAAACAGGAACAGATCCGCTAGTGCTGAGAAAGGCATCTCTGGAAGAAAAATTTGAGAACTGTGGGAAGGGAAAGAAATGCTGAGGTGGAGATAATACGTTAGGAACTGAACAGGATAGAAGAAGTTATGAGGAGGAAAAACTTTGATCATGGGCATATCAGTTCTGGAATATTAGATGGACATCAGAGTAGGACAGTGGTGTAATATGAACAAGAAGAGAAGACTGCAGTTGTAGCTGTAGAAAAAGTATACACTGATAAGCCATCAAAAGGAAATTCAGCTAGGGAAATGGAGGAAGTGAAAGCCACACTTACATTTTAAAAACCGAGAGAAAGAAAAACAAAGGAGATGATGACAAAGATAAGGAAGTAGCAAGGAAACATAAAACCTTATGAAGTCTGTACTGGATTAGACCGTATCACCCCAGCTAGCCCAAATCTGACATCTGCCAGTAGCAGAGATTTTGTAAAAAAACATATAAAAACCAGGCTGTGCATAGAACGATGCCTTCCCTAGTATACTTGCCACTTCCCAGCAATCAGTAGTTTAGGGGTTTCCTGAGCCAAAGGCTGCATCTGAACAATTTGTATCTGACAAATATGAGCTCTCACAGAAGATTTCAGGATTTGTCTAAATATGAAGGTCTTTTACTCAGAAAATGCTGAGGATTAATAAGGACATCTTTACACTGTGGTGTGTTTAAAAATGTCACAAATCAATTAAAAAAAAAAGATTAAGTTTATTGAGAAGGGAAATTTTCAGATTCCATCTCTAACCTAATAGGGCCTCATAGCTATTACACCCTCTTCTTAACTTGCTCTCTTATGTGTTTTTCTTGTAGAAATAGGTGAAGTTTTATCAAAGAGCAGATGCATGCCTGAGATTACCAACGCTATCATGGCTTTCAGGGAATAAAGATTAGAAATAAAAATATTTTAAATTGAAATATTCTAGTTCTAGCTGATGATCTTTTAAGAATGCAAGTCAAAGTAAACTCTTCTTTCAGTGTTGGTATTCTCAGGACTTCAGGTCAATTCCTGCTCAACACACTCATACTATAAATTCTTAGTGATTTTTAATGAGACTGTCTTCTGAAGAAAGTGAGCAAGGTTTGGTTCTTTCATTACATTTTCTGCTGTATTCATTTATCAGAAATTAAATGTCTCGAATTACATTGTGCACCCTTGCAGTATCAGAAGTCATGGTCAAAACTGGAGAAAGTAAAGCAGCAAGAAAATGCATCAGCATGATTTTTTTCCAAAGGAAAAGAAAGGAAAAATACTTGGAACAACAGGAAGATGAAAAGAAAATGTGCAAATCTCTGTTTTGAAAGGGGATCTGCTTTATGGGATGATAAAGACTGGTGATATTTTAGAAGTCATCAAATAGAGAGACAGCTTTATAGGTGAAGTACACTATGTTTGGGATGTAAACAGAAAGATAACTCACAACTGTATTTTAAGATACAGGTCTGCACAACTGTGTACACACTTTTGTAAATGTCCCTTTCATATTCTCAAGCACTTGATATGCTTACATAATGCAAGTACTTCTGTGTGCACTTGACACAGTGAAGCCAGAACCGGCAGTGTCTCTGTGACAGTCTGATATATATGTTGACAGTGGCTTTTAATGCATGAAATGAAACCGTGTGAGGAGCCCAGGGGTGCATGGCAATGTACATCTGTGTGAACCTAGCTTTGAAAGCTAAGTTGTCCTCTGTTGTTCAGACTGGTGTTGCAAAGTCCGGAACCTAGGGAGGAATAAACCCATACACCAGTACAGGCTGGGGGCCAACCACCTGGAAAGTAGCTTTGCAGAAAAGAACCAGGGGATTCTGGTGAACACCAAGCTGAACATGAGCCAGCACTGTGCCCTTGTGGCAAAGAGGGCCAACAGCCTCCTATGCTACATTAGGAAGTGTTGCCAGCAGGTCGAGGGAGTTGATCCTTCCCCTCTACTCAGCACTGTTGAGGCCATATCTGGAGTACTGTGTCCAGTTCTGGGCTCCCTAGTAGAAAAGAGAAAGGGACATACTGGAGCGAATCTAGTCAATGGCCATTAAGATGATTAAGAGCATACAGCATCTGACATACAAGGAGAGGCTGACAGACCTGGGATTGTTTAGCTTGGAGAAAAGAAGGCTTGGAAGGGGGATCTTATCAACGTGTATAAATACCTGATGGGATAGCATAAAGAAGACACAGCCACACTCTTCTCAGTGGTATCCAGTGACAGGACAACAGGCAGTAGGCACAAACTGAAATACAGGAAATTTGATTTAAACATTTTAAAAACCCTTTTTTACTGCGAGGTTGGTAGAATATTGGAACTGGTGCCCAGAGAACTTGTGGAGTCTTCACCCTTGGAGATACTCGGAACTCAATTGGATACAGTCCTTAGTGACCTGCTCCAGTTGACGCTGCTTTGAGCAGGGGGGTTAGACTAGATTAGCTCTAGATGTTCCTTCCGGCCTGTGACAAAAGGCACCGTAAATCTTCTCATTGGGAAAATTCCAAGATAAAGTTTCCTTATTTTACATTGGGGTGCATACGCTACTTCTATAATACAGCTGTTACATGTAACTTCCCCTGAGTTGAAGAAAACTTAAGGAAGTAGATGTAAAAATCACATCCTGATTGCATTCCCTTCTTTGTTGCAGTGCACAGAAATGTTACCATAGTGTTGCTTTAAGCATGTAGTTTTAGTTAATTTCTATTTTTGTTTTCCTTTGCAATCTACAATAGATTTCTGATGTTTTCATTAAGCAATAGAGGGTAATGTCTCAGACATAATTAATATTAGATCAGTTCCTAAAGGTTGTTTTAAAACACTCTATTGACACCCAGTTGTGGCCAAATTTTTCTTAAAATGTCTGAATTTTCCCTAAATTATGACACTTGAAAATGATTATCTGCTTTCTAAAGCACACAAGCAAACAAAAAAGACTGCTCCAAAATATTTTACAAATTAAGAGAAAAGGAGACTTCAGGCTTATAACATGATGAGAGCTGCATTAAGACAGACATCATAGAAACCATTTTAACTGTTTAACTTAAGATGTTTTCGTGGTTTAGCTTCAGTCAGCAACTAAGGACCACACAGCCACTCGCTCACTCTCCCCCGCCAGTGGGATGGGGGAGAGAATCGGAAGAGCAAAAATAAGAAAACATGTGGGTTGAGATAAGAACAGTTTAATAATTGGAAATGATGATAATGATGATGATGATGATGATACTACTACTACTACTACTACTACTACTACTACTACTAATGATGTAATGAAAAAGAAAACAAGAGAGCAAGAGAGGAACAAAACCCAGGAAAAAAAACAAGTGATACAACCGCTCACCACCCGCTGACCGATGCCCAGACAGTCCCCGAGTAGCGATTGCTGCCCCCCGGCCAACTCCCCCCAGTTTATATACTGAGCATGACATCATATGGTATGGAATAGCCCTTTGGCCAGTTTGGATCAACTATCCTGGCTGTGCCCCCTCCCATTTCTTGTGTACCTGGCAGAGTAGGGGAAGCTGAAAAGTCCTTGACTAGTGTAAACATTACTTAGCAACAACCAAAACATCAGTGTGTTATCAACATTATTCTCATACTAAATCCAAAACCCAGCACTATACCAGCTACTAGGAAGAAAATTAACTCTATCCCAGCCAAAACCAGGACAGTGTCCACCCCTTATTCTATACCATCTACATCATGCCCAGGTCCTACCCATTCCAATACATTCCAATTAATCACCACCACTTTCCCTATCTTTTGATATATACACACAGATATCATTCACTTAGTCTATGGGCCATCCCTCTAAAAAGTCCATTGAGTTCATTTAGTCCATGACTTTGGGCTCCATCTGTCATAACAGTCCTTCAGGGCAGGAGAGATGGTGTGTGGGGTTGGATTGTTGCATGCTGAAGCCAGTTCTGGTTCCATCACTGCTGCACTTTGCTTGGTTTCATCAAAGTTAATTCTTCATTCATCTGGGTGATTATTAATCTGGTGTTTGCTTCCACCATTGTAAGCACATAGCGCTTGCCTTGGCGGGTTTGTGGGAGTGTGATATAATTAATCTGCCAGGCCTCCCCATATTTATATTTCAGCCATCGTCCTCCATACCACAGAGGCTTTAACTGCTTGGCTTGCTTGATTGCAGCGCATCTTTCAGATTCATGGATAACCTGTGCAATAGCGTCCATGGTCAAGTCCACCCCTCGATCACGAGCCCATCTATATGTTGCATCTCTTCCTTGATGGCCTGAGGGGTCATGGGCCCACCAAGCTATAACTAATTCACCCTTATGTTGCCAGTCCAGGTCCACCTGAGCCACTTCAATCTTAGCAGCCTGATCCACCTGCTGCTTGTTTTGATGTTCCTCAGTGGCCTGACTCCTGGGTACTTGAGCATCTATGTGACATACTTTTACAACCAGGTTCTCTACCTGGGCAGCAATGTTTTGCCACAATGCTGCAGCCCAGATGGGTTTGCCTCTGCGCTGCCAATTGTTCTGCTTCCATTGCTGTAACCACCCCCACAGGGCATTTGCCACCATCCATGAATCAGTATAAAGACAGAGCACTGGCCACTTTTCTCATTCAGCAATGTCTAAAGCCAGCTGGATGGCCTTTACTTCTGCAAATTGGCTTGATTCACCATCTCCTTCAGCAGTTTCTACAACTTGTTATATAGGACTCCATAAAGCAGCTTTCCACCTCTGATGCTTTCCCACAATATGACAGGACCCATCAGTGAACAGGGCATATTGCTTCTCATTTTCTGGTAGTTTATTGTACAGTGGGGCCTCCTCAGCACACGTCACCTCCTCTGCTGGCGATATTCCGAAATATTTGCCTTCTGGCCAGTCCATGATCACTTCCAAGATTCCTGGGCGATTGGGGTTTCCTATCTGAGCCCGTTGTGTGATCAGTGCAACCCACTTACTCCACGTAGCATCAGTTGCATGATGTGTAGAGGGGACCCTCCCTTTGAACATCCAGCCCAGCACCGGCAGCCGGGGTGCCAGGAGGAGCTGTGCTTCAGTACCAACCACTTCCAAAGCAGCTCGAACCCCTTCATATGCTGCCAATATCTCTTTTTCCATTGGAGTATAGCAGGCCTCGGATCCTCTATATCCCTGACTCCAAAACCCTAGGGGTCGACCTCGAGTCTCCCCTGGTGCTTTCTGCCAGAGGCTCCAGGTAGGGCCATTCTCCCCGGCTGTGGTGTAGAGCACATATTTCACATCTTGCCCTGCCCGGACTGGCCCAAGGGCTACTGCATGAACTATCTCCCATTTAATTTGTTCAAAGGCTTGTCATTGCTCAGGGCCCCATTTGAAATCATTCTTCTTCCGGGTCACTTGATAGAGAGGGCTTACAATCAGACTGTAATTTGGAATATGCATCCTCCAAAACCCCACAACGCCTAAGAAAGCTTGTGTTTCCTTTTTGCTAGTTGGTGGAGACATGGCTGTTATTTTGTTGATCACATCCATTGGGATCTGACGACGTCCATCTTGCCATTTTATTCCTAAAAACTGGATCTCCTGTGCAGGTCCCTTGACCTTCCTTTGTTTTATGGCAAAACCAGCTTTCAGAAGGATCTGGACTATTTTCTTCCCTTTCTCAGGAACTTCTTCTGCTGTATTGCCCCACACGATGATGTCATCAATGTATTGCAGGTGTTCTGGAGCTTCACCCTGTTCCAGTGTCATCTGGATCAGTCCATGGCAAATGGTGGGGCTGTGTTTCCACCCCTGGGGCAGTCAATTCCAAGTGTACTGAACGCCCCTCCAAGTGAAAGCAAACTGTGGCCTGCACTCTGCTGCCAAAAGGACTAAGAAAAACACAGTAGCGATATCATTTGTAGCATACCATTTGGTTGCTTTTGACTCCAGTTTGTATTGAAGTTCTAGCATGTCTGGCACAGCAGCACTTGGCAGTGGCGTGACTTCATTTTTCAGTCGACAACTCATCTTATGGATGGGAATCAGGGAGTCTCGGTTGGTGCGATATTGCTGCCGGTGCACCGTTGTGGTAGCAACTGGCACCTGTTGTTCTTCAACCCTCAGCAACCCCACAACAGAAGGGTCCTCTGAGAGACCAGGAAAGGTAGACAGCTGTTTAATTTCCTCCATCTCCAAGGCAGCTATACCAAAAGCCCACCGGTACCCTTTTGGGTCCTTGAAATACCCTCTCCTGAGGTAGTCTATGCCAAGGATGCACGGAGCCTCTGGGCCAGTCACAATGGGGTGCTTTTGCCACTCATTCCCAGTTAGGCTCCCTTCAGCCTCCAATACAGTTAGCTGTTGGGATCCCCCAGTCAGTCCAGAAATACAGATGGGTTCTGCCCCTATATAGCTTGATGGCATTAGGGTGCACTGTGCACCGGTGTCTACTAGAGCCTTATACTCCTGTGGGTCTGATGTGCCAGGCCATTGAATCCACACAGTCCATTAAACCCGGTTGTCCCTTTCCTCCACCTGGCTGGAGACAGGGCCCCTCTAGTCCTGGTCATAATATTCATTACCCATTTCTTGTACATACGAGTCAGGAGTTTCTTCATTAAAATCAGGAGTAAGATCAGCCCTTCTACTCTGTCTGGGGAACTGCCCACTGGAAACCGGAGCAGCAATTTTCCTGGAAGAACCCCCTTTGGTGATTGTGTTTCCTTGCAACTCACGTACCCATGCCTCTAGGGTCGAGGTAGGTTTTCCATCCCACTTCCTCATGTCCTCTCCGTGGTCACGCAGGTAAAACCACAGGGTGCCCCGTGGTGTGTAACCTCTGTATCCTCTCTCTTGAGCAGAAGAGCACTGATTCCTAATAGCTGAGATATTGGTCTGTACAGGTGGAAAGTAGGACCTTTGAGTTGCTGGACCAATTTCTCCACAGCTGAGAGAAGAGAAGAGAGACTTTCTTCGTATCCCCAGAGTTGGCTAGCTGCTTCATCCACCGTTGGACCATCTCTGTCTTTCCAGGTCAGTATTGCCAATGAGTTGGCACACAACGGTGGTGCATTCCGTACCAACTTCTGCCACATGGGTCACGTACACCTGATTTCATCTGGATCTTTGGATAACTGCTCGTTGTCCAGGTCACCATAAACCACCTCCAGCACAGCTAATTCCCTCAGGTACTGGATACCTTTCTCCATGGTGGTCCATTTCCCGGGGCGATATACAACATCTTCCTTGAAGGGATATCTTTCCTTCATAGCTGACAGGAGTCACCTCCAGAGGCTGCGGGCTGGTGCCCCTTTTCCAATTGCTTCGTCAATGCCCCCTTCCCTAGAAAGGGATCCCAGCTGTTTGGCTTCCTTACCCTATAATTCCAGGCTACTGGCCCTGTTATCCCAGCATCGGAGCAGCCAGGTGACAATGTGCTCGCCTGGACGACGGCTGAAATCTTTTCACATATCTCGCAGCTCACTTAGGGACAGGGATTGGGTGGTTTCCATCTCGTTTACGAGTTCTTCCTTCTCCTCTCCTTGTGACGGCCCTGGTCTTTCATCCTCCCTTTCTAAACGAGCTGACTTTCGCTTCCAAATTTTCTTCTTGTATATAGGGGCGACTGATAGCGGCACGGGTTGGTTCCCTGGTTCAACTGAATTATCTGTCGCGGGGGTTGGAGTAACCGCAGTATCTGTCGCCAAGGTTGGATTAGCCGCAGTGCCTGTCACAGGGGGGTTGGAGTAACCACGGTACCTGTCGCAGGGGAGGTTGGAGTAGCTGTGGTGCCTGTTGCAGGCAGGGTTTGAGTAGCCACGGTGCCTGTTGCAGGGGGGGTTGGAGTAGCTGTGGCGCCTGTCGCAGGGGGGGTTCTAGTAGCCATGGTACCTGTCACAGTGGGGGCTGGAGTAGCTGTGGCACTTGTCGCAGCAGGGGCTGGAGTAGCCGTGGTGCCTGTCACAGCGGGGGCTGGAGTAGCTGAGGTGCCCGTCTCTGCCGTCAGATCCAGAGACCTTTTCTTCCCCTTGAGGGTTCTGAATAGTGTTGAACAGGGTTCGGTAGGCATGGGCCAGGCCCCAGCACGTTGCAGTGATTTGTGTCTCTATTGAGTTGCCAGGGTGACAGCATACTTTTTCCAAGTATTTTACTAGTTTTTCAGGACTCTGCACTTTTTCAGGGGTGAAGTTCCAAAGCAGTGGAGGTGCCCAGTGTCCTAGGCATTTGCCTATGCTATCCCACACACCCTGCCACTCATAACTATCCAGCCTTGGGGCAGAGGTCTGGATGATATTCTTAAATTGCTTTTTAACCTTAGACAAAACCAAGACAACATTCCCAAGAAATATCAATAGAAGTATCTTAACTACCCAAGAATGTTCAAGATACTGAGAAGTTATTGTAATGAAGGAGGAAACATCATAGAAGAAGGTAGCGAAGGTGCCATTCTGTATTTCCTCCATAGAAAACCTCTCAGAGGAAGAAATATAATTGCTAATTGTCTCCATAAGGTGGTACCTGAAGTACAGTAATGGCTTCAGTACAGAACTCAGATACCAAATTAAGCTCAAGGTCACTGTTTTAATAACAGATCTTGCAGGCAAAACATCACTAATCATTGCAGAACACAGCAAACTGCAAAAACCAACCTTGATCTTTAACATTTACAGCAAAAGAATGAGCATGGTACAGACCAGATAAACCAGTATCGAGAACAGATGAATCAGTATTGTGACCCGCAACTATTAAGAGATCTAAATTCCTTAATATGCTCTGGTTAATGTGTTATTATCTGAAACCCTTCATGCCCCACATTGGGTGCCAAAAAGGACTGTCGTGGTTTAGCCCCAGTCTGTAATTAAGTACTACACAGCTGCTTGCTCACCCTCCTCCCACCCCGGTGGGATGGGGGAGAGAATCAGAAGAGCAAAAGTAAGAAAACTCGTGGGTTGAGATAAGAAAAGTTTAATAATTGGAAATAATAATAATAATAATAATAATGATAATGAAAAGGAAAACAACAAGAGAGAGAGAGAGAGGAACAAAACCCAGGAAAAAAAAACAAGTGATGCAACCACTCACCACCCACCAACTGATGCCCAGCCAGTCCCCGAGCAGCGATCGCTGCCCCCCGGCCAACTCCCCCCAGTTTATATACTGGGCATGATGTCATATGGTATGGAATAGCCCTTTGGCCAGTTTGGATCAACTATCCTGGCTGTGCCCCCTCCCAGCTTCTTGTGCACCTGGCAGAGCTTGGGAAGCTGAAAAGTCCTTGACTAGTGTAAACACCACTTAGCAACAGCCAAAACATCAGTGTGCTATCAACATTATTCTCATACTAAATCCAAAACACAGCACTATATCAGCTACTAGGAAGAAAATTAACTCTATCCCAGCCGAAACCAGGACAGATGTTAAATAAAGCACTGCTGGCAGACAGTATAGCTGAGCAGAAGGAAAACATAGCAACACTTTGCTCAACAGTGAAGAATTTTTATAATCATGTATCAAAAACAAGGTAATGCCAGCAGAAAGAGCAACAAACTAGAGCTCTGCCCAAGCTAGATATCAGTCATGCAGTATGTATGGAGATCTCTGCCCTCCTTAGATATCTTTGCAGCCTCTGCTATTGTACTCCTTTAACCATGTGTGCCAGAGGCAGGGAGAGTAATGTTAATGTTGATCCTTGGTGTTCTGAATTACAGGCACTGCCCCTGTATGCTATGTCAGTTACAGTTAACATTGTTTCAACAGCCAGATGAAAAGTTAAGAATAAGGTAAGTGCTTCACAGAGGTTGCACCATGATAACGAGAATGTGGCCTGTTGAGAGTATAATTAAATATTAAAAATAATGTGATGACATGTAAGAAAACAAAGAAAGCAGTCAACATTCACTGCAAGAATCAATACTGTTATACATGGCATACCAACGGCATAATGATCCCTGAATTCATATGGGGTTTTTTTGCCAAAATATTGCAGATATTTAAAACATTAAGAACTTAAAAATCTGACCTTAAAAATCCTATTAAGTAAGTACAAAATGTTGAGATTCTGCACTTCTGAAAACTGTGGGAAATATAAAATTTCCCATTTGCACTCACATGCATATACTACAAATCATCTCAGTAAGTTGTTCCAATCTGGCAGGCCAGATCCCACAATTCTTACAATCAAGGCTTACCTGCAAGTTGTCCTGACGAGTTGACTGGGACTGTCCAAAATTAGAAAAGTCAGCAAGATCTTTTTATCTCTCCAAAGAAGAGCTTTCAGGATCTGGAGCAAGTTCATTACTGAGTATTCTTATCATATACACATTGACAATCATATATATCATATACACATTGACATAACACACATTGACAATTTTGGACTCCTCACAAAGCACAGTGGCACCTGCCACTTTCTTTTAAACCAAAGCTGAAGGTAACTCAACTTAATTTCTAGAGCACTTGCACCTACCTCCCATAAAGATGACCTGAATTCCAGACTACAGTCGGGGGGAAGTGGGAGATAAAAGCAAGACGGACATCATCTTTGTCAGTCACTTATTTGCCCCTTTCTTCCATCTCACACTCAACCAGCACATTCACAGCACGTCCCAGTGCAGCACTGCCACTGCCGAGACACTCAAGGACTGCACATGCTGGGTAAGTCAGGCAGGTAAGCCTGTCTCTTATGTGAAGGGTCCTCTAACAGAAGAGAAGCTGTGTCCCAGCCCAGCAGCCAGGGACTCTGCCCCATGCTCAAGAATCACCACAATTAGGCATATTCTCCCTGGCAGAAAGAGAGCACTGTAGCTTTTCCTCTGTGATGTGACCTGAAACTGTGAGGCAATTGCAAGCAAGGAGGAGGCACATTGCCATCATCTGAACCAGTGGGCAGAGTATTGTGCACAAGGGAGCAAAATGGTGTAGAGGTCTGCAGTCTATTTGTGTTTCAAGCAGTGCCAGTGCGGGTAAACATTGAAGACTGTTAAGGAACTTCCTTGGTGGTAAGGAGAACTTGTATTCTAGTCCTTGCTCCCATGATTTTTTCTGTGTTTTAAGCAGATAAAACACATAAAGATGCAGGGGAGCAGAGATCCAGAACTCACATGAATGCTGAGTATTTTTCAGCATTCTGCATCTTTAGCCTGGTGAACTGTAAATTCATCTATGCAGTACCTTGGTCTAGGGTTGGAGTAGGCTGCAAGTTTAGGGTGGTTTGGCTTCCGTTTTTACATGCCTTCTGCATTCAGCACTCCATTCTGGGTCCCAAACTCCAGCCTGGAAGAGGATACCAAAAAGTAAGGTGCTGCTGTATTTTAACTCCTCCACTGGAATGCTCTTCTCTGCTATGCAGCAGCATTCCACTACAGTTAGATTCCAGGGGGTTTGTTTCTCTAAATCTAACTTGGGAATAGTGGAGTATTCTGGCCATAGGTGAGCCTATGTATCTGTAGCAATGGTTGAAATAACCACTCTCTTTTACAGTCCCGTTTTGAGCTATACAAACCTTTTACATCACAAAATTGAAGTTAAGGAAAACAACATATGTAGCCAGAGAGATTTGGGGACTGAATTAGTTTGGCAGGGTCCCTTTAGAAATGCTGCAGCATCAGAGCTGACGTTGTTCAGAAAATCCAATGTTTCTGCAAGCATTCTCTAACTTCATGCCCTTCTCTTGCCCCATTTTGTCCTTCCTTCAGAATACCTGCTATCACTGTTGGACATAAAAAGCTTTTCAGACTTCTTCTATGAAAGCAATTTTCTTAGGGAGTAATCAGCCAGAGGATCCAGCTGTTAGGTACATCTATAGAAGCAGGAAATGTGGGGATTTTGAAAAGCCTACAAAACTTAAGTGTTGACTCTTTTTTTGACAGTTGCTGTTACCTTCGCTTCACTCCAAATTTTCTCATACCCTCTTCTCCCTTGTTGTCATCCTTTTCTTCGGTGTATCTGTTTCTTGCTTTTTTTTCCCCATAACCCATCTCCAAACAGTAATGAAATTAATATCACATTTGCTGCTGTCACATTAACTATTTGGAAACTCTTCAGGGCAGAGACCTGAATGTTACTTTATATAATAACAAGCCCACTGGAATCCATTTTCCTTTAGATCTGTGGCATTACTGTAATAAACATGATTAACAAGAATAATGAGTGTTTTGAATATTTTTTTTTTTATGTTTTGGGAAAAGTCTTGAAAATCTTTCATTCAACCTTTGCCTGATCCTTTAGGTGAATCACTTATTAAATAGATGTAGCAGTACTTATTATCTCTGAAAAATACTGTGTATATTATTTAATGCTTTTACATCATATTTCAGTCTTTCAAGGGAAGGTGTAATATTCAAATATCCTATTTTATTATTGCTATAGTGTTTCCTAAATAAAGCATGTGAAAATTACATTTTTATCATATTGTTTTCCTAAATTATTTCTTCAAAATTTTATTTTAAATGATCAATTTGCTGGAATTTTAACACGTAACAGCACATAGCAACTCCTGTATGTATCTTGGCATGTCACAAGTGGAATCAGTCAATAAGCTCTTCCTGAGTAAAAACCTGAGTGATACTAACTTATATCTGTAAATAGTGCTTTATAAAGGGATTTAGAACTAAATTTTAAAAGGTATTTAAAGACTTACAAATGCAGCTTATTATGAGTCTTTCATGTCATGATAATGACCCTATGCTCACAAAACTCGGGGACACCACAGAGGTTCAAAATTAATGTTAGACCAACCCAAAATATTTTTTTTTCATTTCAGTATTTCTGAGAGAAAATTTATTTCTTGGTAAAATTTTGCAAAAACCACATTTGTTGAAAAAAAAAAAGTATGAAAAAAAAAATTGAAAAAAAGAAGCTTCATGCCTAGCTTCACAGATGTGACTGAAAGTTGCAATTGCACTGGTAAAGAACTGTCCCTATAACCAAGACAGTCAAGAAGAGCACCTTTATGTCCTGTTTAGGCCCACTGCTTTGAAATCTGTCTCACCAGCATATTTCAGTAATTTTCTTCTCTAGATTTCTACTGAAACACAGCTGTGGCCAAAGCTGAGAATTTAGTCATGAGTTTTAAGTGCTTCTTTCCTGATAATTTTCTTAAATACCATTTCATTAAGAAATCCCACATTGCTGCAATTTTTAACGTTAGACACTCTGCTTACCTTGGTTCTGTATAGATTTGATTATATTGTTTACAGAAAATTACTTCTGCTTCTCACTGAAATTCTTATAAATCCAGACTATTTTAGCAATATGTTCGTATATCTTCAGAGAAGTGAGAACATGAGATAATGAAGTTGTGCATTAGAAAAAGACTTTAACATGGGCTCTTAGAATTCTACATGTACTGGGTTTTTGCTTCTGATTTCTTATCTCCTTTTTAAGTTTTAGACTGAAATTTTCCTGTTAACTCAAATATTTTTACTAATTCTCAGTAGTTCTCAACATTCTGAAACACTTTTGTCTAATTAGAAAAAACAGTTTTGATTCTGTGCCCCTCACTGAAATCAGCCAGTGCAGTTGCTAAGTTAATTGTGCAGGACCATGCAATTAAGTGCATGTCCTTCTCACTACCCATGTTCTGTCATGCCCCTTCAAGTGCTAGACTTCCTGCCGAGTCATCTAAGAAAAGTCTTCATATTTATTGTGAACTTTAGTGCATGGAGATTTGCTCTAGTAAGATGTCCAGTACCAAATGATAAAGGATAACTGCTCTCAACAGCATCATCAGTAACTTGTAAGATCAGTCTCCAACCAAGGGAGATCTCAGATCTGTCAGGCTTACACAGGGAAAATTCCAACCAAATCCAAATTTATTATAAGGTGTATAAAATCTGTTCTAGTTTTTCTAACTGCTTTATAGTTCCATTTCATAATAATTAAATATTTGAAACAATTATCTAGGCATTAAGGTCTCATCTGAACAAAGCATTAAATTAGGCATTCCTTAATCAGGAATCCTTCCAGTACTATCAATTAAATGATGTTTAAATTCCTGTTTTAAAATTAAACATATACTGAAGTGCTGGCTATTATTGAATACTATTTCCTCTTTGCTGGATACATTTGCAGATCTACATTTAGATTTTCTACATAATTTTTAACTATAAGATAAATAATACACTCAGTTATTTGTACATGAACAATTATTCACTGTAGTTCTTCCTTTTCTCTCTTATGTTCCATTTTTTATCTTGTTGTTCTTACCTTTTGTATGAATACTTTCTGCATGAACATTTCCTGCCAGCAGATTTGGCATAAGAATTCAAATACTGTCATATTATATTAATGATGTGCTCAAAGTTGTTGAAGAAACCGCCTTCCCCTTGCAGAAGAAAACAAGTTTGCATTTGTTGGTGAGCAAAGAAAAGCCGATACTTTGTATCTCTCTATCATGGCAAGACAGATCATTGCAAATGTACTGTTGGTAACCTTGTCAGTGTGGGAAATGGTTAAGTGGCAAAATATTAAAAAGTGCCTTGTTTATACAGCAGCCTCCAATTATTTCCACAAGTTCTGGAGCTGTTATTGTGGTGAAGCAGAACTATCCACCCATATGCATTTACACCACCAACTCCAAAAAAACCCACCAACAACAAAACAGAGATTACAGTACTTTGGGAGAGTATGACAACTGCAACCATAGCCCTGTACGTAGGCTGAGCAATGTGAGGCTGTGTGCTGAGGGAGCAGTCCTTTCATGCAGGTTGAAGAACACCAGGGCCCCAAAGTCATGGGCATTCCAAAGTCTGGGCATTTAATTTAGCTGCAGACCTACCCAAAGTAATGTGTGTACAGCCTTGCTATTCATTTTACATCATTCAAGACATGGAAATGAGTAGTATGTCTGTACAGCTGCTAATACAGGATACTGGATGCCCGAGGAAGACTTTATGGAGGCACCCTTGCTTCCCAAGCAGAAATAGGCATTTCAAAGAGGAAAAAAAGTAACACCAGTTCACAAAGTCAAGTGGAGACTAGAGCAGGATTCAAAAAAAAAAAAAAAGTGAAAACAATATAAAGTTCTTTATGCTTCCTGAACACATTTTTATCAACAGATGGTTTAAAAAATTTCTTTTTCCATATATGAATTTAAATGTTTCAGGAAGCTAATCTATTTCTTTTTTTTTTTCTTTCCTCTTCTTTTTAGACACATTAAAGTTTTCTCACATTATCTCAGCTGTGATTTTTTAACTTAACTACTCATACAGATTTGATCTGTGAAATATCTGGTGGAGCTGTGTGAGATACTTCTACTGACATTATACCACAATTTCTTTTTCATTTGGAAGACTTTTATGTGGAGGTATTTGGCTACTTGTTTTTAAAAAGATTAAAAAAATACTCCAGGGCATAAGAATGACCTGTTCAAAGCACTCCTAGAAGCATTTGATACATCCAGAATCCCAAATAATACCTTATTCTGAGCAACCTAGTAATGATCTGCTTGGTGGACTGTTTTCCTTCCAGTTTAGAATTGTAGCAGTCACATTGCTTGACTACAAGAAAAAAAAATAAAGGATTATGAGAATGTATAGATCTTTTCAGTAATTGTTAATGCAATATGGATCTTATCCAAACCCCAGTGAAGCTAACAGAACATTTTCCCTTTAGTTTCAATAGTCCTTAGACCAAAGTGTTTTGTCATCTTTTTTTAGGAAATGCAAATACATTGTTCCTTACTGCTTCTCATTTTACCCTCTCTTCAGATTTGCTCTGTTTTTCTCATTTTGAAATAAGGAAAACCAGAAATTTACATTACAAACAGATAACAGGTATCCAGATCACACAAGTGCTTTATGGAATGCCCTTTGGAAAAATCTTTATATTCAAATTTATATTCAAAGTAGGTACTAGAGACAGAAAAAAAATGGGAAAACAGAAGTGTCATAAATCAAAGCAGTCCTCTGATTTAGTGTCTTGTGGATGGTCAACAGCAGATGGCATCACTTGCCTGCAGCAGAGTTCCTTCCAAATCCCATATGTTAGTAGTTTGTTATGACCTAGATCCTACAGCAGCAAATACCTGAAGCATTTCATTCATTTTCAAGACTTTCTGGGAAGTCTGACCCTATTTATCCACACAGATCAAAACAAATTTCATAGATCATCCCACATGATATACTTGTTTTGATAGTTTTCAAACATTCTCTTTCCAACTATTAACCAAAGGAACTATACAGGAGTGTAGGTATGAATTCTTACCATTTAAATTTTGCAGACTTTTGAAAGACAGAGTTTATAAATAATTTATTAATGAGTAGTAAGTAATTAAGGGACATTTTAAAGAACTTAGAAGCTTAATTAAAATCAAAGGGGAAATCCATAGGCAGCATGAGTTTCCGCTGTCTGCAGTCAAGTTATAAGAAGCAATATGGAGGTATACTGGGCTTTAGCCTGTTGGCTGGCACAGACTTGTCTGTGCTCTCACTACTCGTTTATCAAAGAAACTCATTTGAGAACAACTTGCAGATGCTGACAAGGCAGGGTGCTGAATAGGAATTTCTTTGAGAAACTTAAAAATTGTTGCATATACAACTAATCTGACTGCCTCCTTCTTGGTTAGTACAGATCTTTTCTGGAAGGTCTGTGCTGTGGTTTGGGTTTATCTATTATTTAGTACTGTCTATCATATTTGAGGCAGTGAGGCTGTGAGTGAGATTTTTTTGTCCAGCTGAGGCTAGAGCAAAGCAAGGCTAACTTGAGAGCTCACCTGTCCTGGTTTCGGCTGGGATAGAGTTAATTTTCTTCCTAGTAGCTGGTATAGTGCTGTGTTTTGGATTTTAGTATGAGAATAATATTGATAACACACTGATGGTTTGGCTGTTGCTAAGCGGCGTTTACACTAGTCAAGGACTTTTTCAGCTTCCCATGCTCTGCCAGGTGTACAAGAAATGGGAGGGGGCACAGCCAGGATAGTTGATCCAAACTGGCCAAAGGGCTATTCCATACCATATGATGTCATGCCCAGTATATAAACTGGGGGAGTTGGCCGGGGGGTAGTGATCGCTGCTTGGGGACTGGCTGGGCGTCGGTCGGCAGGTGGTGAGCGGTTGTATCAATTTTTTTTTTTTTTCCCCTCCCTTGGGTTTTGTTCCTCTCTCTCTCTTGTTGTTTTCCTTCTCATTACAATTCATTATTATTATTATTATTATTTTGTTCCGATTATTAAACCGTTCTTATCTCAACCCATGAGTTTTCTTACTTTTGCTCTTCCGATTCTCTCCCCCATCCCACCGGGGGGGAGTGAGCGAGTGGCTGCGTGGTGCTTAGCTGCTGGCTGGGGCTAAACCACGACATCACCCAAAGATTTCTTTCATCTAACTTGACACCATCTCTTTTCAATAGCGAGCCTGATAATGTGCAGAGAGAATGGCCCTGTTCAGCTCATCTTTGGCTAGTGTAGAGGTCTTATGGATTTCCCTAAAATAAAGGCAAGGGATAGCCAGCTGAAGAAAAGAATGATGGAAAGGGGGCTTAGAGTTAGTTTCTGCAAAGGTGTGATGGTCAAGCCCTGCATTTATTTTTTGAAAATCTTATAGTAACTCAAAAGCATAATTAAAGACACGTGCAATTTCACTTGGAATTCTGAGTGCTTAGAAGTATCCTGTCAGGGATTTTAAGCTTAGCTAGTGTGGAGGGTTAGCCTTGGCCAACAGCTAAACTCCCACCCAACTGCTTGCTCACTCCCCCCTCAGCGGGACATGGGGAGAAAATAGGAAGAACAGGAATGAGAAAGCTTGTGGGTCAGTATAAAGACAGGGACATTGCTTACCAACTACTGTCACAGGCAAAACAGGCTTGACTTGGGGAAGATTAACCTAATTTATTGCCAATTAAAATAATTACTAATTCAGGTAGTGGGAAGCAAAAAGACAAACACTAAAACAACACTTTTTCTCCTCCTTTCCCGTGCTCAACTTCACTCCAGACTCCTCTACCTACCCCTGGAGCGGTGCAGGGAAGATGGGGAATGGGGGGTTACAATCAGTCCATAACAGCTCCTATCTGCCTCTCCTTCCTCCTCACACTTTTCCTCTGCTCTAGCATGGGGTCCTCCACGGGCTGCAGTCCTGTCAGGAAAATCTGCTCCAGCATGGTGGCAGTTCTTTTGGGAATATCCATCTGCTCTGGTGTGTTCCTCTCCATGGGCTGCAGGGAATATCTGCTCTGCCATGGAGAACCTCCTCCTTTCTCTGACCTTGATCTTCCCTCTCTTGTTTCTCACTCTTTTTATTCCCTCTTCCTCTCTCCCTGTGGCGTTTTCTGCCCTTTTAAAAATATGTTTTCAAAGAGGTGCCACATGCTTGGCTGATGGGCTCAGCTGTGTTCTGCCGTGTGTCAGAACTGGCTGGAACCGGCTGTGTCCAGCACAGGGCAGCACCTCACCTCCTCTCACAGAGGCCACCCTGTAGCTCCCACTGCTACCAAAACCTTGCCACTGAAGGGGAAAATCAAATTGTAATTGCTCAGCAGTGGTAATTTGTGACCAAGGAATGATCTGGCATGGAGGGCAAGAAGGCCCAACTGCAGAAGGGTTTAAACTGGCTGGACACAGGAATGCCAGAGACAGAACAACAGAGCGCTCAGGGGCCACCTTTGGGCAGCAGAGCTGGGCTGGGGGATGGACCCAGGGCCTGGCTGAGGTGCCCCATGCAACTGCTCAGGAGATTGGTACTGGTGCAAGTGTATATAAGGAATCTGCTTGTGACGCATCTTTGCAGAGTCCATGTAGAACTGCTTATTGCGGTAGGACTCTGCCCAATGTATTGGTCATTAAATTTTTCTTTTATATTTAAGCACAAACGTGTGATTAATTCACCTCGAGGGGTACCATAAAAATTCCCCAACACCACCTACACTCAGTACACCTAGTCTTACCTAAAGTGGAGTGGATTTGAATAAAGTTTCCTGTATTAGTGCTGTTTTACTCAAGTTCAAGAAGTTTTACCAAGTGGTGGTAATCGGCTTGTCCTCTAGTGGAATAGTTTGGATAATCCTCTCGTAATTTACTTCTTGCCCATGCTTTAATTAATTCAGCCAGTAAAATTAATTTCTGATGTAACAAATCTAGCAAATTCCAGTCTGTGATTCTGATCATTAAAAAAAAAAATAATTTCTGAATAGCACCTGCAACTACTGGATATGCTGCAAAGTACATGTACAGCTCTTAAAAACAGTGTTTGATACTTGTTCTCCTGATAACATAAAGTCAGGAGTGTGGAAGAATCACAGTATTAATTAATTAGTAATTAATCCATTTTAAAGGCAAGGTTACTGCATCTGTAGTAATTATCTCATATAGTGAGTTTCCAAAACTTCAACAGAAAAAAAGGTCGAAGACTTCAATAAAATAAGTGATGCTATATTTTTTTCCTTTAGAGGTATTTCTGAAAGAGGGGAGCCAGCCAGAAAAAGGAAGCAGCAGCATATTCAAAATGACACTAATTTGCAGACCATACATGGCCCTTGATGTATCAGATACCTTCTATGGAAGTCTGTGAGGTTTTCTTGAATGGATAAGAAAAGTATATTTCCTACTGTTAATAGTTCTAGCTAAACTGTTCTAGCATGGAAATATCTAAACTGCCATCAACTTGGGAGTTAGAAAAGTTTCTACAATATGCGTCAATGCATTGTGTTTTTATTCTACTTGTATTATCATATGTCCAGAATGACTCCATCAGCCTTATCAAAGTATTTGGAGATTTACACTGGTCTAACTAAACAAAATCTGATCACATCTTCTGTTATTGAGAGAGCTGTTCTAGCTGCTTTGAAACAACAATCTGATTTAATAAAAACAACATTGCAACCATTTATAGGTCTACTAGAAAGAACTAACCCTGCTTTTCCTCTGGCTGGACTGGGATATTGTGTAGCAGTTGTATCACAGTATTACAGCACATTAGTAGAGAACAAAAAAACCAACATATGATACCGAAACTGACAGCAGTTTGGGTGAAACATATATTTTAGAAAAAAAAAACACAACCCAGCAGATGGGAGGAACACAAATAAGAATGTTTTCTCAAGATCTGTTTAGAAGAAAACATTGTAGTTGGATGACTTTTCTACTTACGGTCAAAATAAATCAGCAAGTCTTTTGTTACCTTTAAAGATGAATGGTTAAGTGATAAAGAAATAAACGATGTGTTTAAGATACAAAAGCAGAGGCAGGTTTATTAGGTTGTTGCACCTGAGCCATAATCAGAGGGGCCTCTTGCCCTCAGTATCTAAGGGGATTAAGCATATCTCCTCTGCAGTATTTGTCACATTTTTCATTCCAGCAGAAGAATCATAATCTCTGAGGTAGGTCTTGTATCCAGATCCTTTTTGTGGTATTTTTGTAGCTGCTATATATTTCTAAACTGTAGTGTTTCTGATACTAAATGAAAAGACAACCTACAGGGTAATATTTGTGGACAGTGGTTTTCCACCACTTATCAAGCCAATTTCTATTAGTTTTCATGGGAAGTACATATATGGGGTGTAAGGCAGAATTTGATGAATTAATTTTCACTTCTGATTTGCTAAAGGTTTACTTTCCTTTAGCTGATATCTAAAATAAACAGTCTTCATTATATGTTTAGACAGTTATTTTAGCTCATAATATTTTAGAACTATTGATGCTTTTCATAAAAATGATACTTTTCCTTAGAGTTAAGCATAGAATTTGTCAAAACACTGCTTTTACAATGTGGTGGGTTGACCCTGGCTGGATGCCAGGTGCCCACCAAAGCTGCTCTATCACTCCCCCTCCTCAGCTGGACAAGGGAGAGAAAATATAATGAAAGGCTTGTGGGTCGAGATAAGGGCAGTTTAATAAAAGCAAAAGCAAAGGCCGTGCACGGAAGCAAAAGGAAAACAAAAGATTTATTCTCTACTTCCCATTAGCAGGGACTAATGTCCAGCCACTTCCTGGGAAGTAGGGCTTCAGTACTAGTAGCGGTTGCTCCAGAAGACAAATGTCATAAATAACGAATGTCCCCCCTTCCTCCTCCTTTCCCTTAGCTTTTATTGCTGAGCAGACATCATATGGTATGGAATATCCCTTTGGTCAGTTTGGGTCAGCTGTCCTGGCTATGTCCCCTCCCAAGATCTTGCCCACCTCCCAGCCTACTGGTGAGGGGGGGAAAATGTTGGAGAGACAGCCTTGATGCTGTGGGAGCACTGCTAAGCAGTAGCCAAAACACTGGTGTGTGTGTTATCAACACCTTTCTAGCTACCAATACAAAGCACAGCACTATGAGGGCTGCTATGGGGAAAATTAACTCCATCTCAGCTAGACCCAATACATACAAAAAGGTATATCAAACCCTTTATATAACTTAGCCATTCTTTTAACCATAGATAATACACCAACATGTATTTTTAAATGTTGTTGATAGTAATAGTAAAATACTGCTCTGTTGTAAATGTGTGACTAAAATGTTTAAGTTAAATTCAGAATTAGACCAGAAGCTATGTTCAGTTTTAGCAGTCTTAAGTTTCACTAATTTCAATGGAACTATGAATGCTGGACACCAGTGGGAATTCAGGAAAACCTGAAGGTGTTTTTCAGTTCTAAACAACATTTTGGCAGTACAATAAAATCATCTGTCAACTATTTTGGAAAAAAATCAATTTTTTTAAATGGAGTTTTCACTCTTTACCTTTTCATTTTAAGGAGGGACATTTTAATAATGTTTATTCTTTTATTTTAAAATGATTATCCAAAGTACTGCATTCACCTTTCTTACTTATACCAGGTAGTATATGGTTGGTATAAGAGCTCCCCCTATAGGTTTTATTTTAAATACAGCGTAGGAAAATATAAGGAAAGTAAATTCCACCTCTTGTCAGTGCTTCATAAACATATTCAGTTGAACAACATTACCTGATTTTAAAAAGCAGGATTTTATGGAAAGAAACCCATCAATTTTACCAATGGTTAAAGAATGAAAAAATATAATAATGTTATAGATTTATTTAAGTTGTATTTACAAAAATGTATACTTTTAATTTTAATAGCAGTCTGATAAACTGTGTGACTTAAGCTACTGTTATATAAAGAAGTAAACCAGCATTTTCTCTTTTGTAACTACTTTTAATACATGTAGATATCAGAGCTCTCAAACTGCAGAAGTGTGGCTCACATAGTAGTATGAGTTTCTCATCAACTGAGTAGTATTCACATCTTTGAATAAGGACTTCTACCCTTTATGGCACCCTGGTGGTATAGTATTCATATGATAACTACAGAAATTCTTAGTAAGGGAGAGACAGGATATTTGAAAGTATTTAATATGCAGCTATCAGCATAATTTAGCAGAGAGAGGAAAAAAAGGAAAATCAGAGCCAAATGATCTTCCAGTTTTCCCTAGACATCAGCAAGTGTTTCTAGTGAAGATCAGGCAGGAGTGAAGCCTGACAGTTATTAAGCAATATGCCAGCTTGTATGGACCTATAAACTTTACCCTACATGCAAAATATTTGCTTAAGCACATGTACACCCATATCACCATTTCCCCTTCCTCATGTATGGGAACATGTGTGTCTTGCAGCTTCACTGGCAAATCAAGAGGCTTTTTCAGAGCAGTAGAATTCCATAAATTCTATCTTTGGTCCCTCCCTACATGGGACATTCATTGCATTCATCTTGTGAAAGGCAGCAGTGCTCCCCTGTCAGATGAAGTATCCCCAAGAAGCCACAACCTGTGTATCCAAATCCTCTAAAGGTTATCAGTACCTCTTTAGCTTACCTGAGTGGATAGGGAGAAGCAAGAAAATTTCTGTTCCACAATGGATGCAGGAAGTGAGCACAATTCCTATTCACAGCCTTGTGGCAGCTGTGCTCAGAAGCCAGCGATGAGGAACTGGTCTTTGGCTCATGGGCAGGTGCTTGGTGCTGTGCTAGCTCTCATATGTCCAGCTGCACTTAAGCTATTAAAAAATTCCATTGACAACATGATTTATCACAGTAGTTGTATGAGACTGTATTATATGAGATTTCTCTTAAATATCTAAGTGGTCTTCACAAAGAAATCAGCTGGACTAACTGAAACAGAGGTAGCTGATTTTAGAGGGTAATAATACAAGTTTGCATGAACTTTTCTATGTGAATAAATACCAATTTGGTATATAGCTATTTAATATAAACATATAATTGGCATTCTGAAAGGTATGTCTGTACTAGTCCCCTGTTTAACATTTCTCATGGCATGACACTGAACATATAGGAATAGAAAATTAGAGAGGAGTGAAACTGATGATTCTTTAAAGGGAAATGTTAAGCTGACCACATAGAATGTACATTAGCAATTATAAAAGAAATCTTTATGTGCATTGGCATCGGAGCATGTGGCTTTCAGAGATGAAAATGAGGCCTATATACATGCATAGGAGAAAAATTGTTTGGTTGGAAGCTAATGGAATTCTTATGGTCATTACTGCAATTAAACACTAATTAAACAGTTTGAGACAATCGGTGAGGGTAGTGGCCTGGAAATAATTCTCATTGCACAACCTTTGGATAATTTAAAATATTTTTCTTGGATGTCACTGCTGTTACTCTGGATTTGCAAATGAGAGAATTTTGCCCACAGTACAATTACAGATGCTCCATATTCTTGAAAAAAAACAAGAATGGGTCAGAACATGCATATATCAGAGATGCCTCTAGTTCTTATTCTCGTGCTATTCAGAAATATGAGTTTACAAGAAAAATATATTAGATTTACAACAGCAAAAAAAAGTCAATTAAAATGCCTATTACTGTGCTTTCCAATTACTCTTCCAGCTCATCTGTGAACAGAAAGCCACTGATAAATTCAAATTGTCTTATGAGCCAATCTTCTTGTATATAATTGCTGCTTTCTTAGTCTGCACAATTAAAAATTCTGTCAGTAAGACCAAAAAAGTTTTAAAGAAAGGTTTTCATCATTTTTGCTTCTTAGAAATGAAATAGCTGTATGAGGAACATACTGTTGTTGTAATAATCAAATGTAGGTATACAATTCACATAATGATTGATGCTGCTATAGAAATCCATTGTAGAGCCCTACCCTATCTCCATAGGAACTTAGACAATGTACCTTTGTCTAATAAGCAGGATGTGGCTGTCGAAAGCAGAAGTGTAACTGATGTATTACTAGTCTAGTTAGTAAATCATGAAGAACTGCTTAGATCTGCCAAAAAGGTAGGAAACTAGGGGAAAGGTAATTCCGGCAGGGGGAGATTGCAACCACCGACTCACAGACCACCTGCCCCAATTATACCACCAACTCAAAAGATGAAGTTGAAGAAGAACAACTAAGCATGCATACTAATTTACATGCTAGGCAAAGAGATTTTAACCAAACATTTAATAGAATAATATTGCACATGTATTAGGAAGCTGAATATGTTAATGCTTTGTGTATAAATAACTGTTAATTTGAAAGCTGGGTGTGCTGTCTTGAGACAGGCACCCATATCTGCGCAAATATGCAATAAAATACCTCTGCTCTGTGTGTGCATTGGCACAATATTGGCATTTTGCACACCAGGTAAACGAACCCCAATTTTTGGGACAACACTTTTCTTACATCTGTGTGCAGACCCTCAATCTTTTTGCCAGTGACAGCTAGAAAGGAAGAAATACATTCAACATTGTAAATAAAGTTCCCGTAATGACCATGACTTCTAAAAAAAAAATCTAAAGATTCCTAACATTTGAAACAATGCAAAGAAAAATAGGACAACAATAATCGAGTTTTATCTAAATGTGCTACAAGGAAATTATGTTCTCATTATGTAAGTTTCCATACTCCTGTTAGTTATAGTCTTGTGGTTAAAGAATCCTAGCTTTCAGAAGAAACAGACAGATTCAGCTTTACTCGGATAAGAGAGTGGAGTAGATCTGTATCTCCCTATCAGATAGTGCTCTCATCACTGAGCAGAAAAAGGTCATTGTTGCCATCTGTGGTGGCTTTATTTTGTGCAGGTTCCATTTTGCACATGAACATTAATGGGGCAATGCCCTGCAGGTGGAATAGGGAAATGAATTACTCATTTATCCATTACTAGTTGTGTAACTGCTTGTCTTAAGGACAGAGGAAACCCTGCTCAGAAAGAAGTTTAGGCATCTAGGAAACTCAAGCAGAAACTGAATGTGCTTGTGTGTACATTGGTGGGGCTCAAGGACTTAGGTATTACATGAAATGAGCAATGATTTTGAAGAGCTAAATTTTGGAGCTGGATACTAAATATGGAAAGTAAATGGAATTCTACACTCCTAAATCTTTTTATAATCCCTTTATTGGTAAGGATAGCTCAAAGGAAATTACTGTATGTGTGATCACGGGGAAACAAGAGCTGCAACAGTAAGTAAGTGATGCAGATGATGGGAAAGAAAAAAGCTGTATCCCCCATCTACTGCAGTAATTCCATGGTGCTGAACTGGGGAACAGTGTTCAATGCACATGTAAGAATATGTGATGCTAAGGGGTATAAAAAAATCTCATCTGTAAGCTAAAAGGTAGGACAAAAAAGGTAGGTAAAAGCCTCCAAGAGGCCATGTATTATCTAAATGTGTATCGCATGGTTCTTAAATTTAGTGATCAGAGAAATAAAAACACGTATACAAGACCCAAAGTTCAGAAAGTTAAAATACTATTCCAGAGGAAGAAAATGTGGTGTGCTGTACTTTTGCTGTATTTGGTTAGATGAGTTCTGTAAGGTTACATTTACTCCTGAGACTGCCTCTTGCATCAAACATCAGAATCCTATTCTGCTCTGAGATTCATCCAATTTTGTAGCAATTCTTTTACAGAAAATGTTGAAATCATTAGGAGCAGTACATGCAAAATGAAGGACTAGATGCTGGTCTTGAATATTCTGGTAAGATTTAGAAATAAGTCTACTTCTGAAGAACTGCTCCTGATTCATATTAAACCAAATTAAATTTAAATCTGAGCTATATGTGTTTTATCTTCTTTGGTTAATACCAATATGATTACATAAAAAACCCTTCTTGCCATCTGCCAATTTGAAAAGAAATGCTGTTAAATTTATGGTTATTGTTTATGCAGAGAGAACAGTCAATTTCTAATCAGCTAAGTGATCACAGATCTAACAGCTGTAATTCATATAACAAATATATTGGTTAAAAATGAAAGAAACAGCAAACACAACTGCAGAGAAAGTTAAGATTTAACTCTTGTTAAACCAGTACTAGATACTATGGATTAAAGCAAGATAAAAAGTACTAGATACTTAATGCAAGATAAAAAAGTATAAAATATTGCAATATACAAAGCAGAACCTCTAAGTATCTGAGTTGTCTGCAATTAGTTACAGTTTTTAAAAATTCAAATTTATTTTATCCCAAAGTAATTTTGTGTGCATGTATGTGTGTTGTATTGTTATCCCACAAGCGTGAGGTCGTTTACCTGGTGTGCGAGATGCCAATATACACACAGGGCAGAGGTATTTTATTTCATGTCTGTGCAGAGATGGGTGCTAGGTGGTAACTCCACAAAGCTAGCACAAAGTTCGGTCATGCAGGTACAGTATTTATACAGTCTAGTTATGCATATGCATAAGTAGTTACACAAAGCAGTTTTCTATTGGTCTACATTTCTCTTGTTTCAACTTAAAGCTACAGTGCTACTTTAATATTCCGCGCATGCTTGCAGGAAGTGGGGGGTAGCTTTCTTTGGTCTTTAATTGAGTCGGTGGTCGTGATCTCCCCCTGCCATCTTTACCTTTCCCCTAGTTTCTGTAAGTTCCGCTGACTTCATGTAGCGGTGTATCCTCCCAGCCCGGCAATCTCCCTTATAACAAGATGTTTCCTTTATCAGTCCTTGAAGTTCCTCATCTTAATTTCTTGTTTGAAGGTTGGTGATTAACGAGGCCTGCATATTCCCCTTTTATCAGTCTCTTAGTTTTTCAAGGGCGCAGTCGTTAGCAAGGCATGCGTTGTTTATACAAAAAGTGTCTTGTTTCACAAGACCTTTATGGCCCTTACATTAGTATCTGTGTGTCTTCTAAGCATAATTTTCGGTGTTTCAGAATTAGAGTTCTTTATTCTGTTATACTGATGCTTATGCAGTCACTAAAAATACTTATGCTCATATCCTTTGAAAAGAATGTGAGATTTGATCCATTTCCAGCAAATATGTGTTTTCATATGCAGTTAAGGATTTGACTGAATAAACAAAAAATTTCTGTCACATAGCTAATTTTTCAGGAAAAATATTCAGGGACTTAAGGCTATCAAATGTTTTCAGAGTTGGAATCACTGAGAACAGGAAGAAATATTATAGCAAGCGCCTGAAAAGATTCTTTAAGGTATTGGGGAGGGAACGCTTTTTGTTCTGCCACCATAGCTTTATTCTGTATTTACGCTAAGATGCAGGAAAGACCATATCATGTATGGCATAATTTTTCAACAAATGCAGACTTCACTTTAAAAGTGAAACTAAATGTGGCTTTAGAGAAATGAATATATAATAGTCTAGCCAAAAGAAATAAAGCTCCTAGGACGGGCAGGTTTATTATCATGTGTATGGTATTGCTCCTGAAGTAACACAGACCACAGCAATTGCAATGTGTACTCCAGTCATTTCCTGCCTTTTTGATGATTTCTACTTTGTAATGGATTGGAAGGTGGGACCGATCTTCCTTTGTCCCTTCTCACTAAGTCCAGCATGATTTCTTTTCAGTCTTCAGTCTTTTCCAACTGTCTCTTTTTTCCTTTTTGGCTGCATTTTTTGCTTGTTTAAGCATTCTTGATTGTACAGCTTACCACTACTGTGATTCTTACCAGTTTTCATTGGCATGTACAAACATCAGTAGTCTTCCTTGATATGCTGTGGAAGTGCTAAGGTTGTTCTTTCCTTTTAGGAAGGTTCTGGCCAATTCTGTGAAACCTTCATGGTCCCATTTGATTTCTGATGTCACTTGGAGGGACAGGAACCCTTGAGGACCTTGGAAAACCACACAGTTTCTCCCTCATTGGAGACAGGCTATGGCAAGTCCTTGCATCAAATATCCTTTGAGATTGCTCCCTTTTCCTGCCGACTGAGCCACATACAGAGAAATAAACCAGGGCCTATCTTATACTAACCCTGTCTATTTTCTTATCCCAGGATATGACTGAGCATATTCTTCCTTGGTGTCACTGAAATCAGTGGCAGAAGGTATATGCTTTCTAGGCAACGTATGGTCTCCTTTGTTAGAAATAATGGTGAATCTCAAATACAAGAATTAACAGGTTTTAGTATGCAGTATTCATTTGAACTGAACTTCAGTAAAATTGTATCAGCACAAACTGATAGGATTTTCCTTAAAATAGAGTGTTTAAGCTTTGTTCTTGACAAAAGAGCTGGACTTAATATTTTGACTGGACCCTGGATCTAGGTATAAATAATGACCTCTTACCTTAGGTCAGAAAGAACATATTTTACTAGTTCAAATAGACATTGTCTGCTGTAGGTCTTGCAGTGTTTGGCCTAGATTGGTATTAAATTATTTGAGCATAGCAGCCCGATCTAGTGTTGCTGCAAATAATTTATCAGGTAAGTTGCTTTGGTGCCTGTGAGGAAATCCACAAGTCTAATTTTATTTCATATACAGGAGGGTGGTTTGAAGTATCAGTTTAACCACAGGAAATTCAATCACTGTAAAGAATGCTAGCAACCTTTTATTGTGAAAGCTTAATTTATATTATTCATAGGCTAGAAATCTGAAAGCGTGCTGAAAATTTTTTTTGTTTGTTTCTTAGCAGTAGTATTCAGAAATGACATTAGGTTCAGGTTATTTAGAAAAGCAAGTTTCTCTAGTTATTATAAAACCCAGTTTTGGGGGTTGTCTTACCATTTAACATCATTATGTAGCAAACCAATAGCAAGAATGTCTGAACATGAAATGGCTGAAATCCTAACTCTTCAATCTTGCCACTTACTGCCTATTGAAAGTAGCTTTGGAAGGGGCATTGAAAATCTAATTCTCAGGTAGGACTGGGTAAATCACTTCTTTAGCACTCACAGAAACAGTTAAGTTTATAAAATAGTATGTTTATTCCTGTGAAGCTTTCTCAGCCTACAAAAGTGAGATTTGATGTCCGATTTTACAGCCAGGCATGAGAATTGGTTCCTGGATCTGGGTACATTATTTTCTTAGTGTCCTAAGCAATTAATTGGAGGTGTAGGATTACTCTTGATTTCAATTTTTATTTTCAAAATTGTTATTACTTTTCTGAAAAAATTCTTGAACCTTCCATTCTCCTCACAGTGCAGTATCACATGACTAATAATTTAAACACAAGGGGAAAAAGGAAATTCAGGCAGAAACTATAGAACCAAAATACTACAACTGACTTGTTTCTGATTAGAGTATCTTCAAAGTAGGGTTGATTATGCCTGATCCAGGATTTGTAACCTGAACAGTGACCATGAAAGTGGCCCTGAAATCTCCTTCTGCACCTACACCAGGAACAAGGGTAACTGAAACTGGATGGCAAAAGAACACTTAAATCTACCAGAAAATACTTGGCCAAAGCTTTTAAAGAGGAGGAGAGAGCTCAGTCACTTATTTACCCCTTTTCCAAAAATATGCAGAGGGGAAAATAAGGACCATGCAATCTTACCAAAGACAACTCAAGTTTAGCTGTTTTAAGCCTAGAGCTTTATAGAGCTAAATAATTGTTTCTAAATATAGTTTGGTAGAAGCAGGGTTTTTATAATATACACATAGCTTGATAGTTTATGAAGCAGATTATGATGTGATTGCTTGAAACAGTAGGGAAGTGGATTTGATGACCCTCAGGTCCTTCCAGTCCCATTCCTAACTAAAATTTTTCTCTTTTATTGCAGCCCAGAAAATGGTGAAATTCATCCTGAAATCTGTAGATTATACATCCAGTTGCAGTGTTGCTTAGAAATGTACACAACAGAAATGCTTAAGTCCATATGTCTGCTAGGATCGCTGCAGTTTCATCGGAAAGGTATTGAATTGCACAAATATACAGATGCTGATTTAAAAAAAAGAACAGTCTTTTGGGGCATGCGTGGGTATTCATGAAAGACAAAGCACCAAACTGTAAAATGAACTATACCACTGAAGCTTTTCAGCTACTGAAAAAAAGTTGTATTTCTATTTCATTATCATCATTCTTACAGAAGTGTATCATATTAGGCATGTATCACTAATGTCCTTATAGTTTAGAAGGCTGAAAATTTTTTTAAAAGAGTGGTCCCAAACCAAAAGTTTTAGCTGTCATTAGTCAGATCAGTGAGCAAGCTATCGTAGTCATTTTATTAGAGTAACTACTGCAAAATGAAAGGTTTTGAAAAATTTCAGTTCATGTATATCATGGTGTTTTGTTTCAGGTCAGGTTTCAACACTAACATGTGTTTGCTTTGTTATGAGCTTTATAGGAGTTACAGCCAGGATGCCCTGTGTCCATGTTTTTCTTCATAGGAGAATCTGTCTAGCCAGACTGTAATTCCAGTCATGCTCAGTAGTCAGAGGATGTCGGTAGGACAGTAATTAAAACAGAAGGTAACAAGGAGCTTGACCTATAACACAGGCTGCCTAATGATTTAAAATCCCTTTAAAAGTCCCTATCTTCTGTTTGATGCATCATTGTTAAATAACTGTTACTCAAACTAAAGTTTTCTTTTTTTCTGTTCCCTTTGCAGCATAAGAGTTTGTTTTGTTCTATTATTTTGTATTTATGCTTCCAAAAATTACTTGCATATCCTGAATGAACCATCTTAGGGGCTGTCTAATCAAGTCACTGTGCTTGCCATTTACTTTACACAAATTCAAGTGCTCCAAAGTCTCAGAGTATACTACAGACACAGCATTTGCTCCTCCTATTCTGACAAAGAAAGTGTGAGAACACACAGATGACTTACGGTAGTAAGGAAGTTCACCTCACATTTAATACTAATGAGCAAGTCTCTCAAATATTTTGGATGACTGTAAAGTGTCATTTCCCAGGTGGGCTCCTAGGAATTGTGTAAGGTGATCTCTGATGGAGCTGACTCTGGTGCTGTGTTTCCAGCACTGTGATGTCAGTATTTCAGCTACTTTAGCCATGCTGCCTTTCGGGCTGAATCTACCATAGTTGTATCGTAGAAATCCTGGTTCTCAACTGTCCTTCACACACAGTATGTTTGTTTTGCCTTTTGTTGGCCCACATGTAATAAGCTACTGATGAACAAAAGGAGTAACTGGTATAACTTGAAGAGTTCTTTAAAATAAGCAGAGCAATTCTGATCGCACTGATAACTGTATTGGTGTGAAAATTTTCAGTCTAGGAAAGAAACAGCTAAGTCAGCAGAAACTGATTACTTTAAGCATAATGACCATACTGAGGTATTTGTTGGGTAAGATATTTGAGGGCAAGTGTTTGGTGGAGCAATATGGCAGGGTTTTAGTACTAACCTGTTGTTATTTATCCAGCAATTACAGCTTATAGCAAAAGATGGATAAATATTAAGAGCATCTTATGGTTAAAAAGCTGCCCACCTTTATAAAACTAGATACTAGATTCAGAACTGAAACCTACCCCACAGAGTATGTTTACACACAAAGGAGATGTCCTTTGTTTAGTGAAAATGCATCTCTCTAATAATTTCATGTTTGATTAGCCATCTACTGAAAGGAAGATGTAGAAATGCAGATAATTTACTGAACAGGTTACTCAGTAACCTCATTACTCTGTGATGGCACGCACTGATTGGGACTGTATCTGTGCTAATTGTAACTACTCTTTTCCCAGATAATCTCTCAGCAGAATATACCAGGTAAAGACAAGACAAAGTTCTGTAATGAACTGTAATGAAGGTCTTGTAATTAACCTTATGTATTTTCTGTCATGCTGAAAGAGCCCATAATGTATTTTTCACATCTAGCTATAGGATACAGCTACAGCCAGTGATACTTTTTATTATGAAAATAAGAATTAGAGGTTTATAACTGCTCAATTGATCTTCTCAGTGATTTTCTCAAGTTGAAAAGAAATATATAAAATATGAAGAGACAGAATTAATAGAGCCATCGTATACCAAGATACCAGTAGCTGCTAAAATGAATCATCATTTTTTAAGACAGATTGTACTACATTTCCTGGTATTGGCTACAGTTGTCAAACCACCGTCTGTAATTGCGGAAAGAAAGTAGCTTGAGGTGACCTGAGTAACCCCAATGTGTCTGTCTCTCCTTTTTGCCTCTGGATGGAATCTACATGATTAACTTAAACTAAACATCAAACTATTAGATGTCTAAAGTTGGATAAGATGAATTACAGCATTATAGTATGGGCCAACTTAGTTCCTATCTGGCAGTACTTTTGATATACATTGGTTCCTCATCTCACCATAGAAAATCATGGTAGCTATTCCGCCATTGCTAAATAGAGTAATTTTTGTCCTCTATCCATACAGAGATAACCACAGTAACTTGACTCCAAGTTTCTGTGACATTCTTTGAGAAAAATTCATAATAGGCAAAAATTATATAATCACAGGGATTTAAATAAATTGAATTTTGGAACTTAGCCAATAGAACATTGTTCTTATATATTAAATACTTGGATATTTACAACACCTAGAAGTATTGTAAAGGCATCATACAACAAGGGAAATTCCAGTTACATGTTAAGTATTTTTTCACAGTGAAGGTAGTCAAATACTGGAACAGGCAACCAAAGAGGCTGTGAAATCTCCGTCCTTGGAGATATTCATAACTTGAATGGACAAAGCCCTGAGCAATCTGATGCAAGTTGCCCCTGCTTACAGTAGGGGGTTAGACCACATGACCTTGCAACCTAATTTATTCTATGATTCTATATCTGCCAGAACATACTATTTTCCAAGGAGCAGAATGAACCCATACATTTCTTTACTTTCTCTACTTACAGAGAATGGTACTGCAGTGTAGGCAAAGTGCATAAATTTATCTCTAGGAATGAAAGAGCCAGTAATTTCACCATTATAAAATACATTGTGCTGTTGCTAGTATATAGCTTTCTTTACTTTTTCACCTGTTTAGTTTTTCACCAAGTGATGATATTTAAAAAAAAAATTGTTTTCCTTGTCTACAAAGAGTACTACCTTAGAAACAGTGAACATTTCCAATATGTATTAACTTTGCTTAATTCATAAATGCGCATGTCTGATGTTATTCCCTGCATGTAATTTCTTGCTGTGTCTTGAAGTTCATTTTTGAAGGTAGTATTTTTCATTTGGATGTAATATTTTCCATTTTCTAGTCCTCTTGCCTGTTGGATAAGTGGTTTGTTGGGTTTTTAAATCTCCCATGAGATTTCACCAGTTTATGTTCTTACTTTGGAGCCAGCAGAGATTCAAGTAGAATAACATGCAGGCTGTTCTCACCAACCTGCAGCTAATAAATAATAATGTGGGTACTGGTATCTTGACCAGACATTATCAAACAAACTATAGAACTGATAAAGCTAAGGCAGTGAGTTGATGCTGATGCTCTTTTCCCAAGAGGACCTCGGCCAATGCTCCCTACTGGGAAACAGATGCTCTTTTATGAAACACCACATTACGGTTTGAAGGGCTGAGCTCTGGGTATTTACACTGTCTTTCACAGCACTGATCTTCTCATCTCTCATCTTTCTGTTCTACTGAACAAACATCCCTACATATACTGTATAGTATATATCAAGCTTCCTGTACAGAAATTTCTTGCATATATACGGTACTTCAGATTAACTTACTACTGTCATACAACCTCTGCTAGAAAAGTCAGACAGTCTGTTATTTCTTTGAGATGTAGCAGTCACAGTGGGGCCAAAAGCCATAAATATTTCCAGCTGTGTTATGCAGTAAGTAAACCAAGGTAAGTGCTCTCTAATAAATTTGTTTCTAAGATACATAGATCAAAAAAACCCAGTGTTGAAAATACATTGTGATTGCAAAGTTCAACATTCAGAAAGTTTGCAAAGGACAGAATGAAATGTGCCCAAGTAGCCTTAATTCAACTTTTTTGTATGTATCAAGTCTTTGGTTACCTGATCATATACTTTATTACTCCTCCTTTCCACAATCCCAAGAGTCCTGGCTAACTAATACACACGTTAATATTTACTTGGGCATTCATCTTTCTTTTATCATAATTGTTCAGTGTCATATGTTGTATTTATTGCACACAATTCTGTTCTAAAGGCAGAATCCTTCTGTTCCTCAGACTTTTCTCAGTAATTCATACACTGATGGCAGTGTCTTCAGAACTGCCTTGAGTAGTGAGGTAGTAGCAATTTTTCCCATTGTAAAGAAGGAACAAAGAGAGATTAAGCTAAAGAGTGCTAATTTAGAATCTGAGATTGCAGTGTACTTTATGCAGTGCTGTATGTGTTTATAGAGTAATTTCTCATAGCTTCAGTTGCAGCTGAGTGCAAAGAGTCTTTGAGTTGAGCAACCAGAGAATAAGAAATACTTTGTCAATAACTATTTTGAGGAGCTGAGTTTAAGCAACTTGGATAGGATCACATGAAAACTCTGGATAGGTATAGAGTCCAGTTTTCAGGGCAGCACTATGAGAAACTCTCCTGTGTCTTCCTGCGGTCCCTAACATAATGGCTTTAAGGATCTTGCTGTTCCTTTTGTCATAACAAATACATATTGGGGGGATGGCAGATATGGCAGATGGCAGCTCATGTTCCAGCTCTTCCAGGAAATCTTCTGAAACTTCTCACTGCATTTGTTTACCCCTAGCACATTTCACCTAGTTTCCTTCTGCATCATTCCCACTGTTGCCGTGAAAAGCCGAAATCAGGACTCAGTAGTCGGGATGACTATTAAGCAGGTATTCTTTATTGCAGCGCTGGGCAGCACTGGAGATCGCTCCGCCACAAGTGCTCTGCCAGGTTAGCACAACACATCAGCTCATATACAGAAAAATCATACATATTCATCAGATTTCCTGAAAAGGGCAGTCTTATGGTGATGAGTTCCCAGAATTCATTTACATAGTCCAAGCATGTGCAGTAAAATTAGGGTTAGGGTCTTTTCACCCTCCCGGTGGTCTTCCATAGTCTTCCTCACGTTGTCCGCTAGTTGAACTTTGGGCTTCCTTTGTCCATATATAGTCATTGAGTTAGCTCATCAGTCCTTTGGCCTCGGAATGTTACAAGGGGGTGGATTTAAGCTAGTTCTTTGTTGCTTATCTTTGGCACAATCATCCTGAGTTCCTGTTATCAGTGATTTAATTAGGAAGCCTAATGAGCTTGCTCAAGGCCTGTTTAGTCCTATCAGGTAAGAAGTCCTGATTCCAAGTTCCTACTTCTACCGCAGTCTTGTTGATCCAATAATCATTCCACCCGTACCTACAGGAACAGTTATGATATTTGTTATCGAGGGGGCGGCACAATTATTGGATCTTGCCTTCCATAGGCAACTATTATTGCTAACTAGAATCTGGGTGTTATTTTTTTTAGTATCTGTAGGTCGAATCTTGGTCCGATCCCATAGCTTGAATTATCATAACGACAATATCCTCCATCTTGTCTTTTCCAAAACTCAGGCCAAGTATTATTCTCACAATTCCAATGAGTCGACCCTATGCCGTACAAAGGGAGTCTCATGTTACCTCTCCGTAGGGCAGTACAAATCCAACAATCCTTAGCCCCTGTGGCATTTGCTATCATCTGAATCGCATTATAATACAAGTTCTCATTCCAAGCATCTACTGATAAGCTTAAAGTCAATAAAGTTATCGTCGTAACTGTAATTTCAAATCTCCAGCACTTTCGATGGTCCATCGCGGTTCAGAAGCTTTCTTTACTTGGGAGTAATGGATCCAAGCTGTCTGCTCTTTAATCTTGATTGCAGTGAAAGTGGTTAGCAACACCTCATAAGGTCCATTCCCCTTCTCCTCCAATGGGTCACCTTGTCGGACGAAGCTGCTTCCATCCATGAACCAGGAGTCTTGTGCATCTTCCAGGGGTTCTTCTTTTAAATCTGGTCTGCTAGAATATACAGTCGCTATGGTTTCCAAACAGTCATGTATCAATGATTCAGATGTCACCCCACTGAGGGAAGAAGCTGTCATTCCCAAGAAGGTCCCGAGTTCCTTTACCGTTTGAGGGAGGGGGGTTCTGCAGATGGCTTCTTTTCGTTCCATTCCTAATTCTCGTTGTCCTCCAGATAGCTCGTATCCAAGGTAGGTTACTTGCTGTCGCACCATCTGAGCTTTCTGTTGAGAGACTCGATACCCATTCAGGCCCAAAAAGTTCAACAAATTAATAGTCCATTGAATACAATCAGACTTTGTTTCAGTTGCTATTAATAAGTCATCCACATACTGTAGAAGAGTTCCATCTCTGGAGGGAGGATCCCACGTCTCAAGTTCTCATGCTAATTGATTCCCAAAGATGGTTGTGTCACCGAAATCGGGAATCAAACTCCTTAACACCAATGTAGTATTAAGAAGCAGGCATTCTTTATTACGGCGCCGGATGCACGGGGGATCGTTCCACCTAGCGTGCATACCGCAGGTTACATCAGCCGAAAATTATATTGTCCAGTTACATACATATGCATCAAATTTCCTGGAATGATCATGCATATTCATTCTATTTCCTGGAACTAATTATCATATTTGCATGGTCATTACGCATGTGTCCTTGAGCTCCGAGGGGCTTCTGTGGGGGTCTCTGGTGGTCCTTGGTGGCCGTACAGGTGTGTCCTTTAGTTGACCCCTTCTTCTGGACATGCGCAATCCCACCTTGCTTATGTAACTTGCTTCCCTTCTTCATGGTGCATGGTCCCTAACAATGATTTGGCACCCTTAACACAAACCAATTATTCTAACCACCCTCGACTCGTTGTCAAGATGGGCTGGGGCTGTACTGGGAACATAGCAGCATGTCCGTACTACTCCTTGTCCAATTGTCTTTGGGCATAGTAGCATATCCATAGCCATAGGTGTACAAACACAATATTAAAGCATTGTCTAACCTGCTCCTATCTCTATGTTGCTTAGTTACAAAAGAACGAACTAATCATTTTGGTTACATCTGGTTACACTGCTGACTTTAAAGGATAATGAAAACATCAAGCAAATATCCTCTATAGTATAAGTAATGTCTATTTGACATTCAGACAAGTAGCTAAGAAATATTTTTTTTCAACAGAGGAATAACTTACCAGAATACAACAGTTTAAAGAACGTGCCCAAAAAGAGTTTCTTAAGATCCAGGAATTTCTAGTTTAAAAAAAAACACAACAGGTTACAAACCTGATAGCTGGGATACTTATTTGTGATGTGGAAGAGAAATATAGCATGGTCTGAAACCTTAGCCTCTAGTGTCCCAGAAAAATGGGCTAAATAACCACTACTCTATTAGCTGTTCTTGTTCTTACTGTTCTTTGTCAAACCTTACAGGAAGTACTCAGGTTTGTCCTGATGTGAAAATTTATCAAATTGCAAAAATTGTGAGATGAAAAAACATTTCCTACTCAACTCCTCATACCACTAGTTTAAACATTTATGTTGTTTTCTCTATTTTTAAAAGGTTTTATTTGTTTCTTTCTGAGAATTGTTTACTCCATTTTGTAAGAGAACTAAGAGGGGAAAAACTTTAATTTCTCAATAACGTGTCTGGGATGCACTCCAATTTGAAAATTCTCATTTAAATGATGCTCACAAAAAGAATTTGTCCCATCCTGTACTTGGTGCCAGGGCTGTACTTGCCACTACAGAAAAGAAATACCATCAGACAATCCACAGGAGGTTTGCAAGCATGCAAAAGAATCCCACCAGTACTTAACTCTCTTGCATGTTCCACTGTCATGGCCCACATCCTTTATCCCATTCTCTCCCTGACAAAAGCCCTGGCAGATCTGTCATGAAGTCCCCACTCAATTCCAACACTGCATTTCTTTTTCATATAGTAAGCATGAATTAGGCATGGAAATTCAGAATATAATGCGTATTGGGCTGTGAATGGTGGCAGCTATGTATTGCTTTTAAAATCATCAAGTACAAAACTGCACATTTTTGTCTTTTGTTTTCCCTTAGTATTGCAGTAATACTAGGACACATGGATTGCAATGTTCTTTAATGTCAAAGTTTTTGAAGTTGCTTTCAGGATGTATGCTCTAGTTCCCTATTTATTTTGTTCTGTTTTGTCCTCTGGCTCTTATTTTGTGTCAGATGTGAGCCACTGGAGTTTAACTGAAACTCTTCATAATACTAAGTAAAATTCTAAGCTCCACACATGCCTGCGTGGCATTTCTCTTAGTTTTGTTTGGTGGAAGTAACATATAGCAGCACTCTGATTAGCAGATTGGTGTGGTCTGCTCTCTTTCTGAACAGTTCTTACTGTGCAACATCAAGCTCAAAACATCAATGATATAATCTGAGCATACATTTTAATAAATAATGGGGATACATGTTTTGTTTAAATATTTTAAAGGAAAAGAGCCTTGTGCCCCACCCAAGATCCTAGATACTAAAGCGGAGGAGAGTTCCAAAGTACCTATTTTAGAAGACACGTCATCATCACCAACAGATATACAACAGCATTTATGGCAGGTTTCTACAGATATTGAAAACACTGAAAGGTATGTATAGAAATTCATTCCTAAATAAAACAAATTTCTGTCTAGGGTTTATTTAGTCTTTTCCAATTAGGCAGCCAGTATTGCTACTATAAAAGGTGTTAGTAAATTAAATAGCCTCTTAACATTTCTGTTACATTTAACATATCTGAGAGCAACTCCTAAAAGAAGGGCAGAGAGAAGTGACATCCTTAATTTGACTAATTACCAGAGGGTAATTGTCAAAAACAAAGGGTAGGAAATGATAGAGCTAGCAGGCCAGGTTCTCTAAAAGAGGCAGGTTTTGTCTCATCTTAAGTTGTTATTAATTTGTACCTGAAATCTGCTGGCCTGTGGTTCTGCACTCATAAATTGAAAGCACAGAATCTCGTTCATGTCAGTTGTTTCTGCCCCGCCCATAGAATGTGGAAGCCTTAGGAGGGGAACATCATCCACAGATATGTCAAAGTGGACTTCTCTTACCCTCTTAACTATGCAGTTGAAAGACAAAACTGAGACCCTTTAGTAGGGAGTAATCCTGCTGGCCAACATTTCTTTGCAAAAAATACCTGTTTTGATGTCTTTGTATATTAAGTCACTGCTGAGATTTTAATGGTTACCATGTTTATTTATATAAAATGAAGTTCTGTTATACTGAGAGAGTAACTTGGAGAATAACACTGAGCAATAAGAAAGTCATGCTGCTTCATTTCTAAGAACCATTTTATATGTAGATGAATGAGGCAAGAACACATTGATTTTGAATCCTGAAATCCTTAAGACATTACAAGCCTGCACACAAAATTGCTGGTCTGCCATCTATCTGTAAAACAGGAATCCTTTTGCAACTTATGGACTCTCTCAAAACATATCCATATGTAACTTGCTTTGTGAGATGATATTTTGTTATAATATTTTCCATATGCTGCCTTTTAGCAAATTTCATGCCAAAGTCCTCTTAATAGGGAGTTAGAGTGACAGCGCTGTTTCTAAAATTTGCACTTAATGCGCAGGGAGCTTACGTGACTGTCCTGGTTTCGGCTGGGATAGAGTTAATTTTCTTCCTTGTAGCTGGTATTAGTGCTGTGTTTTGGATTTCAGTATGAGAATAATGTTGATAACACACTGATGTTTTAGTTGTTGCTAAGTGGTGTTTACACTGGTCAAGGACTTCAGCTTCCCATGCTCTGCCAGGTGCACAAGAAGCTGGGAGGGGGCACAGCCAGGATAGTTGATCCAAACTGACCAAAGGGCTATTCCATACCATATGATGTCATGCCCAGTATATAAACTGGGGGAGTTGGCCAGGGGGTAGCGATTGCTGCTCGAGGACTGGCTGGGCGTCAGTCAGCAGGTGGTAAGCGGTTGTATCAGTCTTTTTTTTTTTCCCCTGGATTTTTGTTACTCTCTCGCTCTCTTTTTTTTTCCTTCTCATTACAACTTATTATTATTATTATTTTTTGTTTCAATTATTAAACTGTTCTTATCTCAACCCACAAGTTTTCTTACTTTTGCTCTTCCAATTCTCTCCCCCATCCCACCGGGCTGGGAGGGTGAGCGAGTGGTTGTGTGGTACTTAATTGCCGACTGGGGCTAAACCACAACAGTCCTAAGGTATCTACCCCTTATTCTATACCATCTACGTCATGCCCAGGTTCTACCCTTTCTAATACATTCCAATTAATCACCACCACTTTTCCTGTCTTTTGAGATATATATACACACAGATATCATTCCCTCGGTCTATGGGCAATCCCTCTAAAATGTACGTTGAGTTCATTTAGTCCATGACTTTGGGCTCCATCTGTCATAACAGTCCTTCAGGGCAGGAGAGATGGTGTGTGGGATTGGATTGTTGCATGCTGAAGCCAGTTCTAGTTCCATCACTGCTGCACTTTGCTTGGTTTCATCCAAGTTCATTCTTCATTAATCTGGGTGATTCTTACTGTAATACCCTTGATATGGTGTATAGTAACCATAGAAGTGATAACATACAGTATTATATAGCAATTAACATCATATCATTCAGTTCATCAGCTATTCTCACCCAAAATCAAATCCCGTTGAGGTACACATCAGACTTCCCCATCCTTTCGCATTACCCACCAAGTGCACCCAGGTCCTTGAGCAAAAGCAATCCCATGGATGGGCTTGCCTTTGCCTGAGGCAGAAGTAACCCAGACTGTCTTCCCCAGCATGTTTTTTATGTGCACTACAGGGACCTTATCCCCTTCGACAGTGCGTAACAGTTTTGATTGGGCAGGGCCAGCTCGATTGGCAGATCCCCTAGTGTTGACTAATTAGGTGGCCTTTGCTAAATGTGTATCCCAATCTTTGAATGTCCCAGCACCCATTGCTCTCAGTGTAGTCTTTAACAGTCCATTGTATCATTCCATGTTCCCGGAGGCTGGTGCACGATAGGGGATGTGATATACCCTCTCAATGCCATGCTCTTTGGCCCAGGTGTCTATCAGGTTGTCTCGGAAATGATTCCCATTGTCTGACTCAATTCTTTCTGGGGTGCCATGTCACCATAGGACTTGCTTTTCAAGGCCCAGGATAGTGTTACAGGCAGTGGCATGGGGCATGGGATATGTTTCCAGCCATCCAGTGGTTGCTTCCACCATTGCAAGCACATAGTGCTTGCCTTGGCTGGTTTGTGGGCGTGTGATATAATCGATCTGCAGGCCTCCCCATATTTATATTTCAGCCATCACCCTCCATACCACAGAGGCTTTAACCACTTGGCTTCTTTAATTGCAGCGCATCTTTCACATTCATGGATAACCTGTGCAATAGTGTCCATGGTCAAGTCCACCCCTCGATCACGAGCCCATCTATATGTTGCATCTCTTCCTTGATGGCCTGAGGTGTCATGGGCCCACCAAGCTATAAGTAATTCACCCTTATGTTGCCAGTCCAGGTCCACCTGAGCCACTTCAATCTTAGCAGCCTGATCCACCTGCTGCTTGTTTTGATGTTCCTCAGTGGCCTGACTCTTGGGTACTTGAGCATCTATGTGACGTACTTTTACAACCAGGTTCTCTACCCGGGCAGCAATGTTTGGCCACAATGCTGCAGCCCAGATGGGTTTGCCTCTGCGCTGCCAATTGTTCTGCTTCCATTGCTGCAACCACCCCCACAGGGCATTTGCCACCATCCATGAGTCAGTATAGAGACAGAGCACTGGCCACTTTTCTCGTTCAGCAATGTCTAAAGCCACCTGGATGGCCTTTACTTCTGCAAACTGAGTCGATTCCCCTTCTCCTTCAGCGGTTTCTACAACTTGTCATATAGACCTCCATACAGCAGCTTTCCATCTCCGATGTTTTCCTACAATACAACAGGACCCATCACTGAACAGGGCATATTGCTTCTCATTTTCTGGTAGTTTATTGTACAGTGGGGCCTCCTCAGCACGCCTGAAAAGCCGAAATCAGGACTCAATAGTCGGGATGACTATTAAGCAGGTATTCTTTATTGCAGCGCTGGGCAGCACTGGGGATCGCTCTGCCACAAGTGCTCCGCCAGGTTAGCACAACACATCAGCTCATATACAGAAAAATCATACATATTCATCAGATTTCCTGAAAAGGGCAGTCTTATGGTGATGAGTTCCCAGAATTCATTTACATAGTCCAAGCATGCGCAGTAAAATTAGGGTTAGGGTCTTTTCACCCTCCCGGTGGTCTTCCATAGTCTTCCTCACGTTGTCCGCTAGTTGAACTTTGGGCTTCCTTTGTCCATATATAGTCACTGAATTAGCTCATCAGTCCTTCGGCCTCGGAATGTCATAAGGGTGTCGATTTAAACTAGTTCTTTGGTGCTTATCTTTGGCACAATCGTCCTGAGTTCCTGTTATCAGTGATTTAATTAGGAAGCCTAACGAGCTTGCTCAAGGCCTGTTTAGTCCTATCAGGTAAGAAGTCACAGGAAATGTCCCACCATCAACTCTGCTCAGCAGGTAACCAAAACTATCTTTGCAGGGGAAGAAAACAACAGAGAACAAGGATGCAAGTGAAACTAAAAAAATGCCAGTCTATGTATCACAGTAAGGTCTTAGTCAGGGATTGTCAGGGATTTAACCCTTTCATAGGCTGCCAATATATCTTTTTCAGTTGGAGTATAGCCGGCCTCAGATGCCCTTTAACCCTTTCATTTCCCCTTTTCTTTTGAGGGCTTGTAGCTTACTTGCTACAGTCCTCAATATACAGTCTTATCACGTCTGAAACGAAGCTTATTACAAAAACTACAATAAAATCAATAAAATCACTCTCTTTTAACTAAAATCACTCGCTCTTTTAACTATGACTAGTAAAATATTTCAAATCCTTTTAGGCCTAAAAGGGTGTTATCCTTAATTATTTTACGTTTGCAAAATTCATAATATTTCATCCTTTTCAAGGGTCTGAGTAAAATACCTTCCCGTTTCTACTTGATGCCTAATCTTGTTTCTTTTCCAATCACTGTATGTCTCTGCTGAATTCTGGTATCACCAAAGAAAACACTTAAGAAATACACAAACAAGTATTCCTAAAATCGCCAAAGTAATTAATCCAATTAATAATCATTTCAACCATCCAAAGTTGGGAAGACAAGAAGTCAATTTATCCCATAAATCTCGAAGCCCCAATGAAGTATCATCTGAAGATACTTCCTGGAATATTCGTGCTTTCTCCCAGAGTGCATTTAGATCTGCTTCTATCTGTTTATCTTTATTGATATATGCACAGCAACTGGTATTAATGATCATACATACACCTCCTTCTTTGGCAGTCAGTAAATCTAATGCCATTCGAATTTGCAACACAACCTTACTAAGGGAAGATACTTCCGTCTGTAAATTTTTTTATAGTATTTATGGTTAGATTTTCCATCTGCTCTAGAACTGCGGAAATATTTACTATGGCCTTTTCTAGCTCGCTTACTCCTAGCCACGGTAAGAACCATCTAACAAAGCTATGGAATTTTGTTCCGCTAATTACAAGTGGGTTGTCTTCTCGCTTAGCCCGTTTCCAGGACGTTCTCCAAATACCTCTAGGTATTTGGGACTGATTATATATTCGATCCTGACTAACTAAATGACCTATGGTACACATTCCCTTCCATCCTGCAGGGAGTTGCTTTCTGCTGATACCATCACCATACAGCCACCAATACCCGTCGGGTAGTTTGCAGGGTCCGTCGGTGGCTGTGAGATTAGCTCCATAAAATGATGCTTGGCTTACCCATCCAACCGATGTATTTCTACTGGCATCCCACTTTGTAGGGCTATAGGTTTCATGTTCAATCCCGTCAAATTCCAAGTTCCTACTTCTACCGCAGTCTTGTTGATCCAATAATCATCCCACCCGTTCCTACAGGAACAGTTATGATATTTGTTGTCGGGGGCAGCACGGACAATTATTGGATCTTGCCTTCCATAGGCAACTATTATTGCTAACTAGAATCTGGGTGCTATTTTTTTAGTATCTGTAGGTCGAATCTTGGTCCGATCCCATAGCTTGAATTATCATAACGACAATATCCTCCATCTTGTCTTTTCCAAAACTCAGGCCAAGTATTATTCTCACAATTCCAATGAGTCGACCCTATGCCGTACAAAGGGAGTCTCATGTCACCTCTCCGTAGGGCAGTACAAATCCAACAATCCTTAGCCCCTGTGGCATTTGCTATCATCTGAATCGCATTATAATACAAGTTCTCGTTCCAAGCATCTACTGATAAGCTTAAAGTCAATAAAGTTATCGTCGTAACTGTAATTTCAAATCTCCAGCACTTTCGATGGTCCATCGCGGTTCAGAAGCTTTCTTTACTTGGGAGTAATGGATCCAAGCTGTCTGCTCTTTAATCTTGATTGCAGTGAAAGTGGTTAGCAACACCTCATAAGGTCCATTCCCCTTCTCCTCCAATGGGTCACCTGAAAAATTCTTAACATAAACCCAATCTCCAGGGCTAAATGGGTGGATCGGGTGATCTAACCCTTTTGCTCTGGTTCCCAAAACAGTCTTATTAATCTTTTCCAATGGTTTTCCTAAGGATATAACATAATTTTGTAAATAATTATTTCCCAGCTGCTTCAAATCTTCCCCTTGATATTTGGCCTGATATGGCCTCCCATATAATATCTCAAAAGGGCTCAGATTTTCTTTGGCCCTAGGTTTTACACGTCTCCAAAGTAGTGCAATAGGCAGTGCTTGATACCAATATAGGTTTGCTTCTTGACATATTTTAGCTAGCTATCTGTTGTTTTATCATGTGGTTCATTTTTTCTACTTGCCCGCTGGCTTGTGGTCTGTAGGGTGTGTGTAATTGCCAGTTGATTCCTAATAGCTTGCTGACCTGTTGCACTACTTCTGCACAAAAATGTGTACCCCTTATCTGATGAAATGACCGTAGGTACCCCGAATCGAGGTATTATTTCATTTAATAATACCTTAGTTACTTCTCTTGCTTTGTTTGTCCTACAAGGGAACACCTCTGGCCATCCGGAATAGGTGTCTGTAAGTGCAATAAGTATCTGTACCCCCCTTTTCTTGGAAGTTCAGAGAAATCAATTTGCCAGTGGTCCCCTGGTACATTTCCTCTCCCAATACTTCCTAATTGTACCCGGTTACCTGTATTGGGATCATTTTTCAAACATATTTCACATTGCTGAGTCACCTGTCGAACTGTAGTATACAAATTTCTCCCTATTAATTTTTGATTTAAAAATTTATACAGGGAATCTGCCCGCCAATGTGTCTTATTGTGTTCTTCTTTAACAACTCCCCATACCTGTTTGGCAGGAATTATAATCCTGCCATCACTCAGGTGGGCCCATCCTTTGGAGGGAACCTGCCCTCCCATTTGCTTTTATTAATTTTTTATCAGGCCTAGAATATTCAACATTTTCTTGGTCACCTAGACTCCTACTTCTATTATCTGGAATTAAGGTTAAAATATTTTGCATTCTCTCCGCTTCCTGTTTAGCCTCATAATCAGCCAACCTGTTACCTTTTTCCTGGTCAGTGTTACCCTTCAGGTGTCCTCGGCAGTGCATGATGGCGACTTTGGTTGGCAATTGGACTGCTTCTAGTAGGTGAAGGATTTCCTCGGCGTGCTTGATCTGTCTCCCTTGTGCGGTTAGTAGTCCTCGTTCCTTCCAAATTGCTCCGTGAGCGTGGACAACTCCAAAGGCATATTTGGAGTCTGTCCATATATTTATCTTTTTCCCTTTTGCCAATTCCAGGGCCCTAGTCAGGGCAATAATTTCAGCCTTTTGAGCTGATGTTCCAGCAGGTAATGATTGAGATTCAATTACTTTGCTTGCTGTTGTCACCGCGTACCCAGCCTTTCGAATACCTTGTCGGACGAAGCTGCTTCCATCTGTGAACCAGGAGTCTTGTGCATCTTCCAGGGTTCTTCTTTTAAATCAGGTCTGCTAGAATATACAGTCTCTATGGTTTCCAAACAGTCAGGTATCAATGATTCAGATGTCACCCCACTGAGGAAAGAAGCTGTCATTCCCAAGAAGGTCCTGAGTTCCTTTACCGTTTGAGGGAGGGGGGTTCTGCAGATGGCTTCTTTTCGCTCCGTTCCTAATTCTCGTTGTCCTCCAGATAGCTCGTATCCAAGGTAGGTTACTTGCTGTCGCGCCATCTGAGCTTTCTGTTGAGAGACTCGATACCCATTCGGTCCCAAAAAGTTCAACAAATTAATAGTCCATTGAATACAATCAGACTTTGTTTCAGTTGCTATTAATAAGTCATCCACATACTGTAGAAGAGTTCCGTCTCTGGAGGGAGGATCCCACGTCTCAAGTTCTCGTGCTAATTGGTTCCCAGAGATGGTTGGACTGTTCTTAAAACCTTGGGGTAACACTGTCCAGGTAAGTTGGGGTTTCCTACCAGTAGTAGGACTTTCCCATTCAAATGCCAATAGGTTTTGGCTCTCCTTGGCCAGAGGCAAGCAGAAGAATGCATCTTTCAAATCTAATACTGTAAACCATACTTGATTATTTTGTAATTTAGTAAGTAAAGTATAAGGATAGGCCACCACAGGGTGTAAATCTTTAAAATTGATGGGTTTTAGAAAGAACACCTTTTCCTGTTGGCCAGTAGCTCCCACTATAGTCACAAAATCTTTACTCACAGGTATCAATTCTTGATTTAAAACAGAGAAAGAAGCACCTGTGTCTACTAAGAATTCTACTTCTTTCTCTTGTCTCCCCAGTTCTCTTCTACTTTCAGAGAGCCTTCCCCTTCCTCATCCTCTAAATCCTCCTCTATTCACCATTCCTCTCTGTTCCAAGGCTGCCTCCGTGCGTCGGGAGGTTAACACCACAATCCTTCTGCCACTCCGGGCGATTCCGCAAAGTAAAAAAAACATATCCGCATACATAACCTCATCCCATTTTCCTTCTCTCCGTAAGAACAACATTAACTACAATATAGTATTATAATGTAAAGATCCGTTAAAGGGCCGTTTTTCATCGTCTTCTAATTTGTACAGGGGCCACCACTGATTACAATATTTGATTAGTGTTTTCTTATTCACACTCCCACCTGGTTGTCCCCCTATCTCTTTCCAATGTGCTAAGATACATCCTAGAGGGCTTTTCTTTACAATACCACCACTTTGCTGTCCCCCCATTCTACCTTATTGATTCTGTACTTCCGTTATTCTCCCACAGATTATTTTAATAACCTCAACCTGTCGCGCTTTATCCTCCCACTCTGACCACGTTCCACACTTCTCTCATTGAATATCTCATCCAAATACAACCCATAAATTTTGGTCACAAATAAAACAATTTACGAGGAAAAGCGGTTCACATTCATTTTCAGGATGAGACACACAGGTCTCCAGGTTTTCCACACTCACTTTGCATTCACACCGCATCTCAGTCACTCACCAGTCACACCAGAGTTAACTCAGCTCATTCACACTTAGTTGCCGATTTCGCAGTGCCTAACAAATATATCCAAATTCAATATCAATAAACCAATATCCGAGTTTGGTGTCAGTAAATCCGTACCACCAACAGTACAAACTCATGCGGGTTTCCTAAGTGTACCAATACCAAAAGGCACATTATTGCAGAAGTACAAGGCTTAACCCGTGCCTGTACCAACGTACCACCAACAGTACAAACTCATGCGGGTTTCATAAGTGTACTGTTGCCGTGAAAAGCTGAAATCAGAACTCAATAGTCGGGATGACTATTAAGCAGGTATTCTTTATTGCAGCGCTGGGCAGCACTGGGGATCGCTCTGCCACAAGTGCTCTGCCAGGTTAGCACAACACATCAGTTCATATACAGAAAAATCATACATATTCATCAGATTTCCTGAAAAGGGCAGTCTTATGGTGATGAGTTCCTGGAATTCATTTACATAGTCCAAGCATGTGCAGTAAAATTAGTGTTAGGGGCTTTTCACCCTCCCGGTGGTCTTCCATAGTCTTCCTCATGTTGTCCGCTAGTTGAACTTTGGGCTTCCTTTGTCTATATATAGTCACTGAATTAGCTCATCAGTCCTTTGGCCTTGGAATGTCATAAGGGGGTGGATTTAAGCTAGTTCTTTGGTGCTTATCTTTGGCACAATCATCCTGAGTTCCTGTTATCAGTGATTTAATTAGGAAGCCTAACGAGCTTGCTCAAGGCCTGTTTAGTCCTATCAGGTAAGAAGTCACAGGAAATGTCCCACCATCAACTCTGCTCAGCAGGTAACCAAAACTATCTTTGCAGGGGAAGAGAACAACAGAGAACAAGGATGCGAGTGAAAGTAAAAAAATGCAAGTCTATGTATCACAGTAAGTTCTTAGTCAGGGATTGTCAGGGATTTAACCCCTTCATAGGCTGCCAATATATCTTTTTCCGTTGGAGTATAGTGGGCCTCAGATCCTCTGTATCCCTGACTCCAAAACCCAAGGGGTCGACCTCGAGTCTCCCCTCGTGCTTTCTGCCAGAGGCTCCAGGTATGGCCATTCTCCCCGGCTGCAGTGTAGAGCACATTGTTTACATCTTGCCCTGCCCGGACTGGCCCAAGGGCTACTGCATGAACTATCTCCCGTTTAATTTGTTCAAAGGCTTGTCGTTGCTCAGGGCCCCATTTGAAATCCTTCTTCCTCTGGGTCACTTGATAGAGAGGGCTTATGATCAGACTGTAATTTGGAATATGCCTTCTCCAAAAACCCACAATGCCTAAGAAAGCTTGTGTTTCCTTTTTGCTAGTTGGTGGAGACATGGCTGTTATTTTGTTGATCACATCCATTGGGATCTGACGACGTCCATCTTGCCATTTTATTCCTAAAAACTGGATCTCCTGTGCAGGTCCCTTGACCTTATTTTGTTTTATGGCAAAACTGGCTTTCAGGAGGATCTGGACTATTTTCTTCCCTTTCTCAAAAACTTCCTCTGCTGTGTTGCCCCACACGATGATGTCATCAATGTATTGCAGGTGTTCTGGAGCTTCACCCTGTTCCAGTGCAGTCTGGATCAGTCCATGGAAATTGGTAGGGCTGTGTTTCCACCCATGGGGCAATCGATTCCAAGTGTACTGGACGCCCCTCCAAGTGAAAGCAAACTCTGGCCTGCACTCTGCTGCCAAAGGGATTGAGAAGAACGCATTAGCGATATAAATTGTAGCATACCACTTGGCTGCTTTTGACTCCAGTTCGTATTGAAGTTCCAGCATGTCTGGCACGGCAGCACTCAGCAGTGGCGTGACTTCATTCAGGCCACGACAGTCTACTGTTAGTCTCCACTCTCCATTAGACTTTTGCACTGGCCATATAGGACTGTTAAAATGTGAACAAGTCTTACTGATCACTCCTTGGCTCTCCAGTCGATGAATCAGCTTATGGATGGGAATCAGGGAGTCTCGGTTGGTACGATATTGCTGCTGGTGCACCGTTGTGGTAGTGATTGGCACCTGTTGTTCTTCAACCCTCAGCAACCCCACAACAGAAGGGTCCTCTGAGAGACCGGGCAAGGTGGACAGCTGTTTAATATACTCTGTCTCCAAGGCAGCTATACCAAAAGCTCACTGGTACTCTTTTGGGTCCTTGACATACCCTCTCCTGAGGTAGTCTATGCCAAGGATGCACGGAGCCTCTGGGCCAGTCACAATGGGGTGCTTTTGCCACTCATTCCCAGTTAGGCTCCCTTTGGCCTCCAGTACAGTTAGCTGTTGGGATCCCCCTGTCACTCCAGAAATACAGATGGGTTCTGCCCCTGTATAGCTTGATGGCATTAGGGTACACTGTGCACTGGTGTCTACTAGAGCCTTATACTTCTGTGGGTTTGATATGCCAGGCCATTGAATCCACACAGTCCAGTAAACCCAGTTGTCCCTTTCCTCCACCTGGCTGGAGACAGGGCCCCTATAGTCCTGGTCATAGTATTCATTACCTGCTTCTTGTAAATACGAGTCAGAAGTTCCTTTATTAAGGTCAGAAGTAAAATCAGCCCTTCTGCTCTGTCTGGGGAACTGTCCACTGGAAACCAGAGCAGCAATTTTCCTGGAAGAACCCCCTTTGGTGATTGGTTTTCCTTGCAACTCACGTACCTGTGCCTCTAGGGTTGAGGTAGGTTTTCCATCCCACTTCCTCATGTCCTCTCCGTGGTCACGCAGGTAAAACCATAGGGTGCCCCGTGGTGTGTACCCTCTATATCCTCTCTCTTGAGCAGAACAATGCTGACTCCTAATAGCTGCAATACTGGTCCGTACAGGTGAAAAGTAGGACCTATCCTCCTTGAGTTGCAGGACCTTCTGGGACAGTTTCTCCACAGCCAAGACGAAGGAGGAAGAGATAATTTCTTCGTATTCCCGGAGCTGGCTAGCCGCTTCATCCACTGGTGGACCCTCTCCGTCTTTAGGTCAGTATTGCCAATGAGTTGGCACACGATGATGCTGCATTCCGTACCAACTTCTGCCACATGGGTCGTGTGCACTGGATGTCATCTGGATCTTTGGATAACTGCTCGTTGTCCAGGTCACCATAAACCACCTCCAGCATGGCTAATTCCCTCAGGTACTGGATACCTCTCTCCATGGTGGTCCGTTTCCCGGGGAGATATACAACATCTTCCTTGAAGGGATATCTTTCTTTCATAGCTGACAGGAATCACCTCCAGAGGCTGAGGGCTGGTTCCCCTTTTCCAATTACTTTGTCAATCCCCCTTCCCTAGAAAGGGATCCCAGCTGTTTGGCTTCCTTACCCTCTAATTCCAGGCTACTGGCCCCACTGTCCCAGCATCGGAGCAGCCAGATGACAACGTGCTCGCTTGGACGACGGCTGAAATATTTTTGCATATCTTGCAGCTCACTCAGGAATAGGGATCGTGTGCTTTCCGTCTCATCCACAACTTCTTCCTCTTCCTCTCCTTGTCATGGCCCTGCTCTTTCATCTTCCCTTTCTAAACGAGCTGACTTTCCCTTCCAGGATTTCTTTTTATGTATAGGGTCGACTGATACTGACATGGGTTGGTTTCCTGGTTGAACTGCATTATCTGTCGCAGGGGGGCTGGAGTGACCACAGTGCTTGTCGCAGTGGGAGCCGAAGTAGCTGCAGTGCCCTTCGCAGAGGGGTCTGGGGTAGCCATAGTGCCTGTTGCATTGTTGTCCGGAGTAGCCGCAGTGTCTGTCGCAGTGGGGGCCGGAGTAGCCGTGGTGCCTGTCGTTTTGTCACCAGACCCTTGAGGGTTCTGAATTGTCTTGAATAGGGCTCAGTAGGCATGGGCCAGGCCCCAGCACATTGCAGTGATTTGTATCTCCTTAGGATTTGTCAGGGTGACAGCATACTTTTTCCAAATATTCTACTAATTTGTCAGGATTCTGCACTTGTTCAGGGGTGAAGTTCCAAAACACTGGAGGTGCCCACCGTCCTAGGCATTTGCCCATGCTATCCCACACACCCTGCCACTCATAACTATCCGGCCTTGGGGCAGATCTCTGGATGATATTCTTAAATTGCTTACTAACCTTAGACAAAACCGAAACAATATTCCCAAGCAATATCAATAGATGTATCTTAACTACCCAAGGATGTTCAAGGTACTGAAAAGTTATTGTAATGAAGGAGGAAACATTGTTGAAGAAAGTAGCAAAGGTGCCATTCTGTATTTCCTCCATAAAAAACCTCTCAGAGGAAGAGGTATAATTGCGAATTGTCTCCATAAGATGATGCCCGACATACAATAACGGTTTCAGTACAGCACTTAGATACCAAAATAAACCCAAGGTCACTGTTTTAATAACAAATCTCACAGGCAAAACATCCTCAATTAAAGCAGAGCACAGCAAACTGCAAAAACCAATACTGGTCTTGTGTTGTACACAACATGTACAGCAAAAAAATGAGCATGGTGCAGATCAGGTAAACCAATAACGAGAATAGATGAATCAGTATTGTGGCCCACAACTATTAAGAGATCTAAATTCCTTAATATGCTCTGGTTAATCTGTTATTATCTCAAACCCTTCACGCTCCACGTTGGGCACCAAAAAGGACTGTTGTGGTTTAGCCCCAGTCGGCAATTAAGCTCCACACAGCTGCTCGCACACCCTCCCCCCGCGGTGGGATGGGGGAGAGAATCGGAAGAGCAAAAGTAAGAAAACTTGTGGGTTGAGATAAGAACAGTGTAATAATTGGAACAAAAGTAATATTAATAATAAATTGTAATGAGAAGGAAAACAACAAGAGAGCGAGAGAGGAACAAAGCCCGGTGGAAAAAAAAAACAGTGATACAACCGCTCACCACCCGCCAACTGATGCCCAGCCAGTCCCCAAGCAGCGGTCGCTACCCCTCCGGCCAACTTCCCCCAGTTTATGTACTGGGCATGATGTAATATGGTATGGAATAGCCCTTTGGCCAGTTTGGATCAACTATCCTGGCTGTGCCCCCTCCCAGCTTCTTGTGCACCTGGCAGAGCATGGGAAGCTGAAAAGTCCTTGACCAGTGTAAACACCACTTAGCAACAGCCAAAACATCAGTGTGTTATCACTATTATTCTCACAATAAAATCCAAACCACAGCATTATACCCGCTACTAGGAAGAAAATTAACTTTATCCCAGGCGAAACCAGGACAGTGACATGGATTAGCTACGTGTATTATAATTTCCTTATAAACAGTGAAACACATTCATGGCACAAGCTATAAAATACTGATTGGGGTATTAAGTTAACATTAGTACTGGCTTGTGCTAATTTTTAAGCAAATTGTGTATTTTGCCACTAGGATCACATTGTGCCCACCAACTCATTTAATACTCAAGGGCCAGAATAGATCATTAATTTGGACTGGGTGCTACTAGTTAAAATCAGACTGGCTTAAAAGTGCTCCCTTATTAAATCTACTGCCCTTTATTTTGGTATGCATCTTCTGATACATGTATTTGTACCAAATGCTTGCCCAATAGGATTTTGTATTATTTAGTTTGGTTTATTGCTCCATTATTTCAGCATATAAAGCTATACTGTGAGCCATTCCCCATTCAGTCTTCAACTGCTGTTCTATTGTATCTTTTTCAACTTCTGTTTCCACAGAGATATGAGAGAAATAAAAAACCTTTTAAGTAAACTCAGGGAGACTATGCCTTTACCACTGAAGAATCAAGGTAGGTTTTATATTTTCTTCATGTAAGGAAAATTAAGATAATTAAGGTTTTACTTTCCATTAGATCTGAAAAATCTAGGGGGGGCTTTGGTAGAAATTACAAAAAGAAAAATCTAGGTTAAGTCCCTTCCCTACTGATTCAGTGGAGCCAGAATTTAATATGTGAACTTTGTCCTCTTGAGTTTCACATGAGGTATTTTGGAAGGTCATAGATATGATATCTATAGATAAAATAATAGACTTTTCCTGGTGATATGAAGGCAGCAGCACAACTAATTCCCTGTGTCAGGAGGCTTTCTTTTTCAAAGGTGATGAAGGTGTAAATTGCACAGACTATGATAGGGATCCTGCTGAGTGATGTGGTTTGTTTTACCCCTGCAAGGCTTGTAGCTTCTGTGATATGACACTGTCCCTATGCAGAAGAGATACTTGTCTTGAGACTGCTAACAGCTTGCTTTTCCCAGTAGCCAGCTCTGAGGCACCCTATACAAATGCACAGGGGACAGGATCTCCACCCTATGCATGTATTTAGCAATGGGCCTTCATTTTGTGGCCCAGCAGTCTTAAATACTCCACATCTACAGGGACTCTCTTTCTTCATGTGAACAACATTAAAAAGATAATATTTTTCCTTTTTTGTTTCTTCTTGATAATGTGTATTTCTTAAATGCTGTGTAGTCTTTGCACACTGGCAGCTGATGAAGTATGCTTAATGTGTCCTAGATCTTGTCCCAAGTAACTAAGCAGTCTAACGTTCATCATAATATGGTAAAAGATGAATATAGAATGGATGAATTCATTATACAAGTAAGAGTTTATGGCAGGATGGCTTGATAGAAAACTATTTGAAAGGAGAAAGGGAATTGCTTATGATACATGATACAGATGTGCCATTACAGACACTGGAAAAATGCTATAAAGTCTGTGCTTAGCTTAGAAGAAAGGAGCATGGTGGAAATAAGGAAAGAAAAGACAAATTTGGGGGGTATAAAGCATATACCAACTTGAATTCAGAACAGAGACAAAGGCATACAGAATTCTTCTCTGCTGTCTGGTGTCTACACCGCCCTTCAACACTGGCTAGAAAATCACTGATCACCTGTGCAGCAGGATGGGAAACGTGTCAGCTAGAGTTTAAAAGCTCGTGAGACATGCCCCAGGATCAGGGAATCGTAAGTGGTGTTTTTGCTGCTCCCACAGACTACAACTGTGATCATAGTTTACAGATGACCTCTGAGAACTGATGCCTCAAGAATGGACAGTCATACTCATTATTCATACAGCACTTAATTATTTTTAAATATTCCAAGACCTTTAATAAATTAAACCTAGATAACAGTATAAGTAAATAGAACAAACAAACACCATTATAGGTAATTAATATAGATTAGAATAGAATAGATTAGATTAGATTAGATTTCAGTTGGAAGGGACCTACAATGATCACCTAGTCCAACTGCCTGACCAGTTCAGGGCTGACCAAAAGTTAAAGCATGTTATTAAGGGCATTGTCCAAATGCCTCCTAAACACTGACAGGCTTGGGGCATTGACCATCTCTCTAGGAAGCCTGTTCCAGTGGTCTGGACTGTAATTTTTACATTTATATGAATTACAAGCATGGTTTAAGAGAATGATTATGAGATGACTGAATGCCATTGAATGAACTGATTTTTACAAGACCTGATCCTGCTTTCAGTTAAATGAGTGAGTGTTTTGCTGTTGATTTCAGGGACAGCCAGAAAGGAGTTAAGACTGTAAGCCCACAAAAGCTTTACATAATGTTACTGACTGCTCACAGACCTGTTTTTTTGTATGGAATTCTCTTAAGTGACAGCAGGAAAGTTACTATGCTAAGAAATTCAGAACTCTTACCTATGTTCTTATAGTTAAGTATTTTTATTACAGTAGTGTCTAGAGCCTACAATCAAAACTAGATCCCTGATGTAACAAGAATAGGAACATAATGAGGCATAGTTCTTAGCCTGAAACCATGCCTGAAGATAGCTCAAATTCAAAGTAAATTATAAAGATTTTTTGAGATAGTTCGCTGACAGTGCATGAGTTAACATAAGTATAGGCAATAATATATAAATTTTGTATGAATTTAAAATGAGTTAATATACAAGGTAGAAAGCTAACCAGAAACAGGGTGAGCATATTGTGCTAACTTTCCCAGACAAGTGCTTTTAGTCTTGATGTGCCAAGATGTTCCAATGTTGGAGTTTTAAATGGAAATTCTCAGTGATGTGCACAAATGACCACTCAATAATATTTTTTTTTCCATCTTTAAATTAAGCCAGAATTTAACCTTAGGGTCAACATTTCCGAACTTGCATGTCTTCAAGATCTCAAACTAGTTATCTTTAGGTTTTATTTGGGACCCTAATAGTATTCATCCATGCAGGAATATTTTGGTTTAGGTCTCCCAGTACTGAAGGTGTAATTTCCTTTAGGTTTCATCATTGAACTGGTACTCTTCTTGACAAAATTTCTATTGCATTATCATGGAGATCCTGATAATTAGCATTTTAAGACTCATATACAAAAATCAGTTTATTATTTGCTCTATGCCTAGAACAGTGGGATCTACTACTTGATCATGTAGATGCTGTCAGGACACATAAATGATATAAAGTCTTTTGTGTGTGTGCATGTGTACATGCTGTATTAAAATGTGGGTTTTTTCATCACAGATGATAGCAGCCTCCTAAACTTGACTCCTTACCCATTAGTAAGAAGACGGAAGCGAAGATTCTTTGGACTGTGTTGTCTTGTCTCAAGTTAGAAGATTAGGTACAGAAACACCAAGAAAATAATAACTTTGATTAAACCACTATCATTTGACCATTTAAAAGATAAACATTACTATTTTTGATTATAAAGTATATTTTCTACACTAGCCTATTGCTTTTTCTCTTCTGCTCCATCCTCCTTTTCAAAATAAGGGTTTTAATAGTCTAAAGTTATGGTGGTCAAGAACCAGCTGTGGAATAGATCTAGCATAACTAAGAATGTTTTTAAAACTTTTTAAAGTATGTTTTGCATGCTTACTTTCAACCACTCAGAGAAAAGACACATGAATTATGGATAATAGATAATCTTTAAGGTTTTTTTGTTTGAACTACAGCTAAAAGTTTGTGCATAGTACAGTACTTTTATTAGTATCATATTCAAATACTTGATCATATTCTAACAGTCTTTAAGCATAGAAAACTATTTAACAGCAAAAGTATTATAGTTCTAAAACATTTAAACAATATTGTAACAGAATTTGCACAAAATTTCCAGTTGCTTTTTGTGCTCTCATTCATATTTAGTCTTCCACTATATCTCAATTTAAAAGCTTCATAGAAAAATATCTTAATTTATGATACACAAACCATATATGAAAGCTCTTAGAACTTGTAAATACAGAGAAATCATAATATCTACATACTGTACAATGCATAGAAGTAACATTTCCTTTTAAGCTGATAGTATCTCTACAAGCTTTTGGAAAAAAGAAATAATTTATTAAAAGACAGTGCATTAAAATAAACAATGTAAAACACAGCACCAACCCATTTTGTTTCCAAAAGAATTTATAGCATGATGTCTGCATATCACTAAGTATTAACTTATAGGGCATGCCAGAATTATCTCAGACTGTAAGATATTAAACGTTTTACATTGTTAATAAAGTTTTTTATTTAAATTAAATGTTGTCTTGTTTCTAGTTATATTGCCAGAATATATCTTTTTTTCTAATTTTGTTGTCAGAGTACTACAAAAAGTTTTCATAATTTTTCCATTTCAAGATGTATTTTTACAAAGACAGACAAAAAATTATGATGAATATATAAATGCTAAAATGACAGCTAGTAGTAGCAATAGATATGAATAGGTCAGACTCATTGTACTGATATTTCAGGATGATAGGCAAGGCACCACAACTAAACTTGTGCTACACCGCAATGCTATGAAACCCATAACAATCTGTAAACTGCCGTATAGAGCAGGTCACCATACCCTTGTAGTCAGTACATGAGGAAGGTGACTATGAGCCCTTCTGCCACTCCACCATGACCCAGCATGTCAACAGGAACCAAATGCCTTCTTACTGCATAAGGGTTTAGTGGTGGGTAAGGAGGTATTGTTTTCTTGTCACAGGAAACACCCATACAGTTATATTCTCCGTGGGTTTTTTGGTAGGATATTAGTACACTCCCAAAAGCAGTTTGTTAGGGATAGCTATTCACTGAACTATATCTGGCACCTACAAAGTTTGATCTGACTGATTTTTCTACCGGTTGTTTTTTTTCTTTCTCCTGGAATGCTGTTTGCTGAAAAAGGAAGGAAACACCCACATTGTCAGAAATATTAGTGTACTGTCTATAGCAAGGCCCCAAAATTGGGATCTAGTTTAATCCCAAGAGGGGAAGGCAGGATTTTTTCTTTCTGAACAGTGATCCACTCAGAGCCACACCATTCCAGTTTTAGGAAGTCATATAACTGAGCTTCCAGCATTTCTCTGGTAGGATATTTTTCTTTTCACTCAGATACAGCAGAGTGTTTTGGTTTTTTCCAGGTTGGACTGATCTGTTCACCTTTTGGTCTCCCAGACAGAAAAAATATTTTTGAATAATCAGGCCCCCAAATAAATACTTTAAATGCAACGAGGACAAATACATCTAAAATGCCCTCATGGAAATTGTGTTTCCATAAGCAAAATTTATTCCATCTGAGGAATGCATGACTAAATACTAAACGAGCATATAGCTGCAAGCACAGTAATATTCTTTAAATAGCACAGAAAATGTAACTGCAATGTGTTATAAGATTTCAAGTCACAAACTGTTCTTCAAAGTACACAGCATTTAACATGGGGAGACCACTATACACTCACAAAACACTGTGTACTTGTGAGCATGAATGCATTTCTAAGAAGAATGGAATCAAAGTCCACAGCAGGACATTTTTTTCAAAATTAATTCTTTGACATTTTCTCCACATCCCTCATGAACAATGTCCTTGTTAATCATATCCTAGTTTTCCATAATAACGTTGTTAAAGAATGTCCAAAAGATGGCAGCACTGACATGTTTTCATTAAAAGTCTACAAACTGATAGACTTGCTCTATGATTCCATCCCCAGAAATACAACAGGTTTTGCAACTGTTAAAACTTTGGAAAAACAACTCCTGATGTCTAATGTCTATTAAAAAATATTGTCTGAGGAGATGATCTGTAATTACAATTGACCAATTAATTTTGGTTCATCATAAGTTAAAAAGCCAGGCTGATACTGTTTTATTAATCCTGTGGACATTAATGCCAAAAAAAGTGTATGAACACAACACTGTATATGCAGCAATGCTACAAGAGAGAGAAAGGGAGAAAGAAAATAGCCTTTATACATCTTTCACACAAGCATACTGTGTTAATTCTTTAAAATCTTGTTATATTGGTACACACAGAAATTGCTGTATCAGGTCAGTGTGATATCTTTTTTTAACAACTGCTTTCAAAGGAAGATGGATAGATTAAAGCAGTAAGCGTGTCTAGTGCAGTACCTGACCACATATCATCACATGGAAGTTAACATGCCAAGTTACATGACAGCTCATATCTCTGTATTTTTATTGCATCTATTGCGATGGAATATACATTAATGAGACAAATGTATACATGTTAATGAATTATGCAAAGCTCTTAACATCAATCATATTTCATCACAATGAGTTGCACAACTTTAGCACATCCTATGATGGAAACAGATTTACCTATTGTCGTGGTTTAGCCCCAGCTGGGAACTAAGCACCACGCAGCTGCTCGCTCACTCCCCCCACAATGGGATGGGGGAGAGAATTGGAAGAGCAAAAGTAAGAAAACTCGAGGGTTGAGATAAAGACAGTTTAACAGGTAAAGCAAAAGCCGTGCACGCAAGCAAAGCAAAGCAAGGAATTCATTCACCACTTCCCAGGGGCAGACAGGTATTCAGCCATCTCCAGGAAAGCAGGGCTCCATCACACATAACAGTTACTTGGGAAGACAAACACCATCACTCCAAATGTTCCCCCCTTCCTTCTTCTTCCCCCAGCTTTATATACTGAGCATGATGTCATGTGGTATGGAATAGCCCTTTGGTCAGTTTGGATCAACTATCCTGGCTGTGTCCCCTCCCAACTTCTTCTGCACCTGGCAGAGCATGGGAAGCTGAAAAGTCCTTGACTAGTGCAGCAACAACTAAAACATCTCTGTATTATCAACGCTGTTTTCAGCACAAGTCCAAAACATAGCCCCATACCAGCCACTATAAGGAAAATTAACTCTATCTCAGCTGAAACCAGGACAGTATTCACCCCTTATTCCATACCATTTACGTCATGCTCAGGTCTCACACTATCCAATACATTCTCATTACCCACCATCACCCTTCCCATCCTTTGATATAATACACACATATCATTCCCTTAGTCTATGGACCACCCCTACAAAATATTTGTAAAATGTCCATAAATGTCCACAAAATGTCCACTGAGTTCATTCAGTCCATGACTTTGGGCTTCATCTCTTATGGTTGTCACTCAGGACAGGAGAGGTGGTGTGTTTCTTGGAGTTATTGGGCACCAAAGCCAGCTCAGGTCAGGTCACTGCTGCACTTGCACTGCTTCTTGTAAGGCTTCTCCTCCATTGGTTCAGGTGGTTCCGGCTGTAGTAATTCCTATAACATGCAACTCAAATCATGGGTTACAACAATTTAAAGGTATATCCATTACAATGTCCACCCCTGGTCCCTTTGGGCCAGGATATAGGGTTTAACATTCCAATGAACTCCTCCCCTTGCTCCTAGCCTGGCTGGCAACAAGGGGTTCCTGCTATAGTAATTCCCACAACATGCAACTAAAATCCTGGGATACAACAATTTAAAGGTATTTCCATTACAATCTCCACCCCGGTCCCTTTGGACCAGACCATCAGGTTTAACATTGCAATTAAGTCCTCCCCTTGCCCCTGCTCCAGCTTGGACTTATCCACAGAATGTAGTACCTTCAGAAGTAAACTTGCACCAACATGGCCTCATGCACAGCCACTGATGCTTCGAGGTGTACCTGCTGCAGCATGGACTTCATCCACAGCCACAGATGCTTCGAGGTGCACCTTATCCAGCGTGGACTTATCCTTGGGCCACAATCCCTTCAGAGGGATACCTGCTGTGGCACAGACATAACCATGGCCACAGACGTTTCAAGATATACCTGCTCTGGCATGGGCTAATCCATGGGCACAGACGCTTCGGGGTGTCCTGCTCCCATGTGGATTCATCCACAGGTCACAGTCCCTTTGACTCGAGTTCACACCGGAGTTCCAGCCTGTCCAGTGCAGCAGCACAGAAACAGCAGCGATGTCCTGGCCATCTGCCAGCCCAGGCGCAAGGCCATTGCTGTTATCAAAATGTTCCCAGGCACAGCAGAGTCAGATGATCATCAGTACAGCAGCACGGCAAGCAGTGAAAGCAAAAAGCAGCCACTAACGAGCCCTAGACTCTAACATACAGTAAGGCAAGCAAGCCTATGGCAAGCACAGAAGCCTGCTGATTAATAGCTAAACAGCAATAACAGCTATAAATTCTATCTAGCACATTCCAATCAAATCTGTCATTACCTCAAACCCTTCGAGCCCCATGTTGGGCGCCAAAAAGGACTGTCATGGTTTAGCCCCAGCCAGGAACTAAGCACCACACAGCCGCTCGCTCACTCCCCCCACAATGGGATGGGGGAGAGAATTGGAAGAGCAAAAGTAAGAAAACTCGTGGGTTGAGATAAAGACAGTTTAACAGGTAAAGCAAAAGCCGTGCACGCAAGCAAAGCAAAGCAAGGAATTCATTCACCACTTCCCATGGGCAGGCAGGTGTTCAGCCATCTCCAGGAAAGCAGGGCTCCATCACGCATAACAGTTACTTGGGAAGACAAACGCCATCACTCCAAATGTCCCCCCTTCCTTCTTCTTTCCCCAGCTTTATATACTGAGCATGACATCATATGGTATGGAATAGCCCTTTGGTCAGTTTGGATCAACTATCCTGGCTGTGTCCCCTCCCAACTTCTTCTGCACCTGGCAGAGCATGGGAAGCTGAAAAGTCCTTGACTAGTGCAGCAACACCTAAAACATCTCTGTATTATCAACACTGTTTTCAGCACAAATCCAAAACATAGCCCCATACCAGCCACTATAAAGAAAATTAACTCTATCTCAGCTGAAACCAGGACACCTATGTTGTCTTTAATGGTTCTAAGTCCTTTTTGTTTGCACTGTTTTAAAGCGTACAGTGATATGCACATCCTTGTACCTTTTGTTATTCTGGAAACTAGTTGTGTCTTCTTCCTGAACTAAAGACTACTAAAATTTCAGTCTTTACTCATTTTGAAGTCTTTTCCATAGTTCTAACCAATTTTGCAGCTTTTCTCAAGCCCCTTCTATTTATTATAACTTTTACTAATCCTAATGGACACATGCCTTAATTCCCAAACTTTATGACCACTTAAGGAATACTGGTGATCAAGGGCAAATGGAATGTCCTCCAGTTATCTTTTAATAGATAGTGGCCATGAACCAAGGCCTGGTAAGTATCTGAACTGAAGAGGCGTTAAGGGATAAATTGGCTTACTTATGAATGCAGAGGATTATCTTTCACTAAAATTCAAAAGTAAACAAACAAACAAAAATTTTAAGCCCCAGAAGATCGTGTAGGTCCAAGAAACATAAATATTAATTATGTTACTACATTTTAGTTTATTGGAATAGGGCAATGTGGGATCAAAGTTAAGAAGTTCCCACAACAAAATTATATACAAATCACTTTGAGATGATATAGAACCATTCTATTTGCTTATTTTCCAAGTATTATAAAAAAAGACAACTTTACATTGATAAATGCCTGAATGCATGGAAACAAGCAATTTAGGGAAAATACTGGAGAAAATAGTACTTGCTTTCTAAATCCTTAATGGGGTTTGAACATTTTAGTTGAAGATGCAATAAGATAAAGGCACCACAACTCTTTTGCAGGGTAAGAAACAAGAAGCGCAATTTCTGTACCCACCAAATATGCCAATTTCCACCAACTCTTTTTTATTAAAACTTTGTGCAGCTCCTGCTTTTCAGAGCAAAACCAAAGTCTTTATAACCACCATTCACTTGTAGTACCTTTCTTCTTTTCACAGATATTTCACATTATACAAAATGCCTGTCTAAAAAGTCAGTTATCTATGTACAGTGTAAAGTTTTCTAGTGTTGTGTCATTTCCCAAGAACAAAATCTAATTTTAAGTCTGCCATATTATTTCTCAATACTTTTAAGCTCCATATCATCTTTTGTGCAAAAAAACCCAGATGAATACTCTTCTTTCAGTGCAAGTGGATGGTAACAGGTAGCCCCAACACAAAAACCCCCATAGTTGTTAATAAATGATACTATAATCCTTATTGCTGCTTTCCCATATTTAATTTCTATATTACAATTTAAGCATTTCTGTGATTGAAGGAAGGTCTTTCTACTTGACCCTTTCATACAACTTCCGAAAGAAGACAACTGGGTATTGGAGAATTGAGAGGTATCTCTGAATAAAGTTCCTACTAACTTGTGGGTTTTTTGTAATTTCTAAGGAAGGCTACCATCTGATTCCCTATAGATGAAACCTTTTAACACCTATTAAAAAAAGACTGCAGAAATCAGGTCTACTGATGACTTGTTCAAAATTTCTGTTCTTAGTGGAAGAGGAATCATAACATTTAATGTACATGCTCGTTGGTGTGGCAAAGAACAGTTTTCTGCCATTTGAGTATTTCTGTGTTCCAAAACCTTAGGATTTTATGCATTCTCAATAAAGATTTTCATTTCCAGCATTCTTCTAATCAAGACAACCAGCTGGATACAGTTATGGATCACTGGAATGTCAGATAGCTATTATCATGTTTGTACTGTAACTGAACAAATGCATAAGCTTTAAGAGAAGTGGAATAATTATTAAAATTATAATGGAAAGGTCATAATAAATCAAATGAGGATTTGGCAATAAGTTATGTGAAGCTAAATGATCCGTATCAGTTTATACTAGCCAAATTTGTTCTGATAGATTACCGCACAGAAAAGTGACCTTAGAAATGCACTGTTTTGCTTTTCTTTAAGTTTTTTTAAGATATCTTAGTGTTCTTAGTATTCTGAGGAGTGATCGCTTCTATCTGTGTATTGACATTATCAAGACAGATTTAAAAGAAACTTGAGAGTTCTGTTTAGTAACACCTAATTGATGGAATTTTCTTTCAGGTGGAAATAAGGATAACATCAGAGCAGGATGCAAGAAATGCAGCTACCGTAAGTCTGTAGTAAGCAATATGAAGTTACAGTGTTTTCTTCAATTTATGATGTTGGAACTGCCTTTTGGGGGGGGGGAAGTGTTCTCCTTGTTGCCCAGACATTTGCCAGTTTAAGTTACCTTTTTTTTTTTTCCTATTCGTTCTCTGGTTCCTCACAGCTATTGCTGCTTTTGAAAACCCTTGAGTTTATCAGCAAAAAATAATAGTATGCTATTGTATTCATATATACTACATTTGCAATGCATTTACTTGAGAAACTTTGAATTTAAAGCACGGTCTTTGATATCTACTGTAGTACTTACTGAGATGAGCATTTGTTCTCCTTCTGAGTCTCACTGCAAACTTAAGCAGGCATTTCAGCTCAAGTTAAGTCCAATCTGTTTTGAAAGAAAAAATAATTTAAAATCGATATGATCTTCTATACTGAGAAAACCTACTTCTTTGTGCATTCTATATTCCAAGAAACAGTTTATTTTGTTACTTACAAGTTCTGTAGTTAGTATTTAGCTCATGCTTTGCATTATGCTCTGATCATATAAGCATGTCTGTGGCTACTCTCCTGATGAATGGAGACATGTCTTAGTGAAGATTTTAATTTGTTAATCACTGAGTCTTATTTTTAGAACAATGGACGGGTGGACACTGTTTTGCAGTGAATTGCGTTGAACTCTTAACACAGTGATTTAAGCCATTTTTTATGAGCGTTATGTGGGGTGAAGGGAAAAAAGCTTGCTTTGTTCTTGCACTGTAGACTTTGCCACCAACAAATTTCGTCAATGAACTGCTTTGTGTATCTGTTCTTCCAAAGGAACATGGATATCAATTTAGATTTAGTGCTTCATCTGTAGGTGCAGTATCGGAAGCTTTCTAAAAGACAAAGAAACTTGTAGTCAAATCACACAGCCTGTATTTATGTTCCTAAAAGCTCTGTCTTCAAGATGTAGGTATTTTGATACAAAGATGATGAGTTTGTTTCAATTGCTACTTGAATTCCTATATCTTTAGCTTAGTTTCTCCCAAACCATATCTTCAATTTGTTTTATTTCTCTTTATTATTCCAATAGGAGTATTCAGCAGCAAGCTTTCTAACCCCGGTCATGATTATTGAGATGTAACTTCGAAAACTAAAAATACTAGTCAAGTAGTACCTTAGTCGATATTATGTACTGGTTATTAAAGATAAATTGTATCTCATAAGGGAATAGGATTCTCCTATTTCACTAGAGGAAGACAGAAAGAGCAATATAACACACCTGCAGTAGTTTTTTAAACATTTCACTTAATGCTTTTAAGTAATTTCTTCAGGAAGGATCTGGGACCATTAAAAAATAGAAAGTAAATGTTGGACAAAATCTTTAAATTAACAGAAATATGAGAGAAGTCATAAAGCACCATTAAATGGAATACTATTGCACAGCCTCTCAAAATTCTTTGAGGCTTTTTCAAAGTAAGCCTTCTCCCTCCTCATTCATAGATTGTAGCCTAGCCTTTTTTCACTTCTCAAAACTGAATAATACTAAAATGGATGTTCTTTAGTTTCTGATTTTTTTTGTAAATTATAATTTTTCTTTTGAATATTTTTGTTCAGCTGGTCATCTGACATTTGAATGCCGAAACTTCCTCAGAGTAGATCCTCAAAGAGATTTTGTTTTAGATGTTAGCAGCGCTAGCAGCGAAGACAGCGAGGAAGAAGAACTACAGAGATTGCAAGCCATGCGTGAAAAAAAGAATAAGTTTGGTTTGTTTGGGTTTTTTTCTTTAAGAGTAAATTGGATAATGGTCTTCTGAAGTACTGGGACATTAATTTTATCCTTTCTTGAGAACTACTATTAGTTCTTTTAGCCTCTGCTTTAAAAGTAGGTCTTTTACTTCATGTGTTCGGACTTCAGAGATTTGATACGCCCATGTCCTTTTTTATTATTATTAATTCCTTTCATAGGAACATCTCAAAAAAGGGCTCCTAAATACAAAAGATTGTAAGACTGTTACTAAGAAGCTGCTTAGGAGAAAATGACATGGATGTTCTGAGTGAATCCTTTGATTATGGCATGTAGTTTAAACACCTTAAAGTTGATAGTAACTCTTAAAACTAATGACAAATATGGCAGCTGAGTTTCTCTCCAGGTTCTAAGTAGCATTTTGATTGAAACAGCTAGTGAATCGAATTTGAACATTCATATTTGGAGAAGTACTGTTCTCTGTTTGGAAGGTCTGAGGATCTGTTTGTCAGAGAGAGAATAGGTAGATTAATTAGTTAGCAGATATTTGAGTTCATTTGAATTTGGTTGAATTTGGACTCCAAAGAGGCTGTTCCCCTAAGAAGGGGAGGTTGTTCCACCATAGCATGTTTTAAATGAATTGCCTCCCCCCCTGCCCCAAAACGTCATGTTTTGTTCTGTTGCTCTCACATTCCAGAGTCTGCATTCAGTTCCTACTAAAGATGCTATTTAGGAAGGAGAAGGGATAGAGAGAACGCTGTATTTTGCTGGAGCACTTCAAAATAAATGTGCAGTCTGCTTATCAGGAGTACTGAATTGGTACTGCAACAGTCCTTTCCGGGAACAAGCCTCTTGGGAAAAATGTGTTCCCACTTATTACGTACTTCTGAATGTAAGGGGTTTTTTTCACCCTAAACTGATTGAAGATGGATAGCTGTAGGAAAAACAGCTGTTTACTTGATCTTGTAATATCCCTGTTTATTATATGTTCTTTCTCAAACTGTGGCTGCTGTGTACTATAAGGAGATATATATCTTTAACTGTCAATAATCTAGGCACAATTTTGTCATTTTTAAGTGGCCTTATCTTGTCAAGATTTTTGCACTGTTTGCACTTAGATTTTTTGCACCATTTTCTTAAAAAAAAAATACTGAGTGCTTGTTCACATGTTCTTGTTCATTGTTTTTAATTGCTCCAAAAATAATTTGCTTTTTGTAACTCATATTTAATTCTTTCAAATTTCAATCCAGAACATACAGACCAGTAATTTCTATTTGTGGTAGCAAATCAATAACTGCATTAGCATACGGACTCCATAGAAAGTTATTTGTATAATAGAAATATGATTAAATACTCAAAATTAGTTATCTGTTTTAATGATAAATTGTAAAGCCGTTATTTTCCTGTTAGCTGACATAATGTACATTTACATAGTGGATTTGCATTTCAGACAATTCAAAAATACTTGTTGAACTGGTATAGAAAAGCTTAAGGTCAGAAATTTCATCCAGTGTGATACAAATATTGATTGTAAGTGAAATGAGAAAGTACTATACAATACTAACCAGTGCTAGGGCAGGAAACAAACATGACCAGATGAGGGCTGACTTGTCTGCCCATTTTCATACACAATTGTCATGGTTTAACCTGTCAGCAACTGAGCACCACACACTTGCTCGCTCACTCCCCCCCCGGTGGGATGGGGGAGAGAATAGGAAGAGTACAAGTGAGAAAACACGTGGGCTGAGATAAGAACAGTTTAGTAATTGGAACAAAAAAATACTACTACTACTAAAATAATATACAAAGCAAGTGATACACAATGCAATTGCTCACCACCCACTGACTGATGCCCGGACAGTCCCTGAACAGCTGCCCCCTGGCCAGCTTTCCCCTAGTTTATATACTGAGCATGATGTCATATGGTATGGAATAGCCCTTTGGTCAGTTTGGGTCAGCTGTCCTGGCTATGCCCCCTCCCAGCTTCTTGTGCACCTGGCAGAGCAGGGGAAGCTGAAACGACCTTGACTAGTGTAAACATTACTTAGCAACAACTAAAACATCAGTGTGTTATCACCATTATTCTCATATTAAAATCCAAAACACAGCACTATACCAGCTACTAGGAAGAAAATTAACTCTATCCCAGCTGAAACCAGGACAGTATCCACCCCTTATACTATACCATCTACATCATGCCCAGGTTCTACCCTTTCTAATGCATTCCAACTAATCACCACCACTTTTCCTGTCTTTTGATATATGCACACAGCTATCATTCCCTTGGTCTATGGGCCATCCCTCTAAGACCTCTGTTGAGTTCATTTAGTCCATGACTTTGGGCTCCATCTGTCATAACAGTCCTTCAGGGCAGGAGAGATGGTGTGTGGGACTGGATTGCTGTATGCTGACGCCGGTTCTGGTTCCATCACTGCTGCACTGTGCTTGGAATCAAAAGTTCCAAGTTCTTTGCTTGGAATCAAAGGTTTGAATCAAAGTTCATTCTTCATTAATCTGGGTGATTCTTACTGAAATACCCTTGATATGGAATACAGCCACTATAAAAGTTAAAGACATATGGTATTAAATAGCAATTAACACCATACCATTTAGTTAATTGGCTATTCTCACCCAAAATCAAATCCCCTTGAGGTACACAGCAGACTTCCCCATCCTTTCGCATTACCCACCAAGTGCACCCAGGTCCTTGAGCAAAAGCAATCCCACGAATGGGCTTGCCTTTGCCCGAGGCAGGAGTAACCCAGACTGTCTTCCCCAGCATATTTTTTATGTGCATTACAGGGACTTTATCCCCTTCGACAGTGCGTAACAGTCTTGATTGGGCAGGGCCAGCTCGATTGGCAGATCCCCTAGTGTTGACTAATTAGGTGGCCTTTGCTAAATGTGTATCCCAATGTTTGAATGTCCCACCACCCACTGCTCCCAGTGTAGTCTTTAACAGTCCATTGTATCATTCCATTTTCCCAGAGGCTGGTGCATGACAGGGGATGTGATATACCCTCTCAATGCCATGCTCTTCGGCCCAGGTGTCTATGAGGTTGTTTTGGAAATGAGTCCTGTTGTCTGACTCAATTTTTTCTGGGGTGCCATGTCACCATAGGACTTGCTTTTCAAGGCCCAGGATAGTGTTCCGGACAGCAGCATGGGGCACAGGATATGTTTCCAGCCATCCGGTGGTTGCTTCCAGCATTGCAAGCACATGGCGCTTGCCTTGGCGGGTTTGTGGGAGTGTGATATAATCCATCTGCCAGGCCTCCCCATATTTATATTTCAGCCATCGCCCTCCATACCACAGAGGCTTTAACCACTTGGCTTGTTTAATTGCAGCGCATCTTTCACACTCATGGATAACCTGTGCAATAGTGTCCATGGTCAAGTCCACCCCTCGATCACGAGCCCATCTATATGTTGCATCTCTTCCTTGATGGCCTGAGGGGTCATGGGCCCACCAAGCTATAGATAATTCACCCTTATGTTGCCAGTCCAGGTCCACCTGAGCCACTTCAATCTTAGCAGCCTGATCCACCTGCTGCTTGTTTTGATGTTCTTCAGTGGCCTGACTCTTGGGTATGTGAGCATGTACATGATGTACTTTTACAACCAGGTTCTCTACCCAGGCAGCAATATCTTGCCACAATGCTGCAGCCTAGATGGGTTTGCCTCTGCGCTGCCAATTGTTCTGCTTCCATTGCTGCAACCACCCCCACAGGGCATTTGCCACCATCCATGAGTCAGTATAGAGACAGAGCACTGGCCACTTTTCTCATTCAGCAATGTGTAAAGCCAGCTGGAAGGCCTTTACTTCTGCAAATTGGCTCAATTCACCATCTCCTTCAGCAGTTTCTCCAACTTGTCATATGGGACTCCATACAGCAGCCTTCCATCTCTGATGCTTTCCCACAAGAAGACAGGACCCATCAGTAAACAGGGCATATTGCTTCTCATTTTCTGGTACTTCATTGTACAGTAGGGCCTCCTCAGCACGCATCACCTCCTCCTCTGGGGATATACCGAAATCTTTGCCTTCTGGCCAGTCCATAATTACTTCCAAGATTCCTGGGCAATTGGGGTTTCCTATACGACAGGACTTACTCCACGTAGCATCAGTTGCATGATGTGTAGAGGGGACCCTCCCTTTGAACATCTAGCCCAGCACCGGCAGTCAGGGTGCCAGGAGGAGCTGTGCTTCAGTACCATCCACTTCCAAAGCAGCTCGAACCCCTTCATATGCTGCCAATATCTCTTTTTCAGTTGGAGTATAGCAGGCCTCGGATCCTCTGTATCCCCGACTCCAAAACCCTAGGGGTCGACCTCAAGTCTCCCCTGGTGCTTTCTGCCAGAGGAGACTCAAGGTCAAGACAGAGGCTCCAGGTAGGGCCATTCTCCCCAGCTGCAACGTAGAGCACATTGTTTACATCTTGCCCTGCCCGGACTGGCCCAAGGGCTACTGCATGAACTATCTCCCATTTAATTTGTTCAAAAGCTTGTCATTGCTCAGGGCCCCATTTGAAATCCTTCTTCTTCTGGGTCACTTGGTAGAGAGGGCTTACGATCAGACTGTAATTCGGAATATGCATTCTCCAAAAACCCACAACGCCTAAGAAAGCTTGTGTTTCCTTTTTGCTAGTTGGTGGAGACATGGCTGTTATTTTGTTGATCACATCCATTGGGATCTGACAACGTCCATCTTGCCATTTTATTCCTAAAAACTGGATCTCCTGTGCAGGTCCCTTGACCTTATTTTGTTTTATGGCAAAACCGGCCTTCAGGAGGATTTCACCATTGTGGTATCAATCGACACCTGTTGTTCTTCAACCCTCAGCAACCCCACAACAGAAGGGTCTTCCGAAAGACCGGGCAGGGTGGACAGCTGTTTAATATCCTCTGTCTCCAAGGCAGCTATACCAAAAGCCCACCAGTACCCTTTTGGGTCCTTGAAATACCCTCTCCTGAGGTAGTCTATGCCAAGGATGCACAGAGCCTCTGGGCCAGTCACAATGGGGTGCTTTTGCCACTCATTCCCAGTTAGGCTCCCTTTGGCCTCCAGTACAGTTAGCTGTTGGGATCCCCCTGTCACTCCAGAAATACAGATGGGTTCTGCCCCTATATAGCTTGATGGCATTAGGGTGCACTGTGCACCGGTGTCTACTAGAGCCTTATACTCCTGTGGGTCTGATGTGCCAGGCCATCGAATCCACACAGTCCAGTAAACCCAGTTGTCCCTTTCCTCCACCTGGCTGGAGGCAGGGCCCCCCTAGTCCTGGTCATAGTATTTGTTACCCACTTGTTGTAAACACAAGTCAGGAGTTCCTTCATTAAAATCAGGAGTAAGATCAGCCCTTTTACTCTGTCTGGGGAACTGTCCACTGGAAACCGGAGCAGCAATTTTCCTGGAAGAACCCCCTTTGGTGATTGTTTTTCCTTGCAACTCACGTACCCGCACCTCTGCGGTCGAGGTAGGTTTTGCATCCCAGTTCCTCATGTCCTCTCCGTGGTTATGCAGGTAAAACCATAGGGTGCCCCGTGGTGTGTACCCTCTATATCCTCTCTCTTGAGCAGAACAACGCTGACTCCTAATAGCTGAGACACTGGTCCATATAGGTGGAAAGTAGAACCTATCCTCTTTGAGTTGCGGGACCTTCTGGGACAGTTTCTCCACAGCCGAGACAAGGGAGGAAGAGAGACTTTCTTTGTATTCCCTGAGTTGGCCAGCCAATTCATCTACCATTTGTCCTTCTTCATCTTTCCAGGTCATTACTTCCAATGAGTTGGCATACGACGGTGGTGCGTTCCGTACCAACTTCTGCCACATGGGTCGTCTGCACTGGACCTCATCTGGATCTTTGGGAAGCTGCTTGTTGTCCAGGTCACCATAAATCACCTCCAGCACAGCTAATTCCCTCAGGTACTGGATACCTCTCTCCATGGTGGTCCATTTCCCGGGGCGATATAGAACATCTTCCTTGAAGGGATATCTTTCCTTCATAGCTGACAGGAGTCACCTCCAGAGGCTGAGGGCTGGTTCCCCTTTTCCAATTGCTTTGTCAATGCCCCCTTCCCTAGAAAGGGATCCCAGCTGTTTGGCTTCCTTACCCTCTAATTCCAGGCTACTGGCCCTGTTATCCCAGCACTGGAGCAGCCAGGTGACAAAGTGCTCGCCTGGGTGACAGCTAAAATATTTTTGCATATCTCGCAGCTCACTCAGGGATAGGGATTGGGTGGTTTCCATCTCGTCCACAAGTTCTTCCTCCTCCTCTCCTTGTGATCATAGAATGCTTTGGATTGGAAGGGACCTTTACAGGTCATCTAGTCCAACCCCCCTGCAAGAGCAGGGACATCTTTAACTAGGTCAGGTTGCTCAAAGCCCCATCCAACCTGACCTTGAATGTTTCCAGGGATGGGGCCTCCACTATCCCTCTGGGCAACCTGTTCCAGCGCCTCACCACACTCACTGTAAAAAAATTCTTTCTTAAATCCAGTCTAGATCTGCCCTCCCTTAGTTTGAAACCATTGCTCCTTGTCCTGTCACAACAGGCCTTGCTAAAGAGTCTCTCCCCATCTTTCCTATAGGCCCCCTTTAAGTACTGGAAGGCTGCTATAAGGTCTCCCCGCAGCCTTCTCTTCTCCAGGCTGAACAACCCCAACTCTCTCAGCCTGTCCTTGTAGGAGAGGTGCTCCAGCCCTCGGATCATTTTTGTGGCCCTCCTCTGGACCCGCTCCAACAGCTCCATGTCCTTCTTGTGCTGAGGGCTCCAGAGCTGGACACAGTACTCCAGGTGGGGTCTCACCAGAGCAGAGCAGAGTGGCAGAATCACCTCCCTCGATCTGCTGGCCACGCTGCTTTTGATGCAGCCCAGGATACGGTTGGCCTTCGGGGATGCAAGCGCACATTGTCAGCTCATGTCCAGCTTTTTGTCCATCAGTACCCCCAAGTCCTTGTCTGCAGGGCTGCTCTTGATCACATCATCCCCCAGCCTGTATTGAAACCGAGGATTGCCCCGACCCAGGTGTAGGACCCTGCACTTGGCCTTGTTGAACCTCATGAGGTTCACACAGGCCCACTTCTCCAGCTTGCCCAGGTCCCTCTGGATGACATCCCGTCCTTCTGGCGTGTCAAAGCTTCCGATACTGCACCTACAGATGAAGCACTAAATCTAAATTGATATCCATGTTCCTTTGGAAGAACAGATACACAAAGCAGTTCATTGACGAAATTTGTTGGTGGCAAAGTCTACAGTGCAAGAACAAAGCAAGCTTTTTTCCCTTCACCCCACATAACGCTCATAAAAAATGGCTTAAATCACTGTGTTAAGAGTTCAACGCAATTCACTGCAAAACAGTGTCCACCCGTCCATTGTTCTAAAAATAAGACTCAGTGATTAACAAATTAAAATCTTCACTAAGACATGTCTCCATTCATCAGGAGAGTAGCCACAGACATGCTTATATGATCAGAGCATAATGCAAAGCATGAGCTAAATACTAACTACAGAACTTGTAAGTAACAAAATAAACTGTTTCTTGGAATATAGAATGCACAAAGAAGTAGGTTTTCTCAGTATAGAAGATCATATCGATTTTAAATTATTTTTTCTTTCAAAACAGATTGGACTTAACTTGAGCTGAAATGCCTGCTTAAGTTTGCAGTGAGACTCAGAAGGAGAACAAATGCTCATCTCAGTAAGTACTACAGTAGATATCAAAGACCGTGCTTTAAATTCAAAGTTTCTCAAGTAAATGCATTGCAAATGTAGTATATATGAATACAATAGCATACTATTATTTTTTTGCTGATAAACTCAAGGGTTTTCAAAAGCAGCAATAGGTGTGAGGAACCAGAGAACGAATAGGAAAAAAAAAAAAGGTAACTTAAACTGGCAAATGTCTGGGCAACAAGGGAGAACACTTCCCCCCCCCCCCCCCCAAAAGGCAGTTCCAACATCATAAATTGAAGAAAACACTGTAACTTCATATTGCTTACTACAGACTTACGGTAGCTGCATTTCTTGCATCCTGCTCTGATGTTATCCTTATTTCCACCTGAAAGAAAATTCCATCAATTAGGTGTTACTAAACAGAACTCTCAAGTTTCTTTTAAATCTGTCTTGATAATGTCAATACACAGATAGAAGCGATCACTCCTCAGAATACTAAGAACACTAAGATATCTTAAAAAAACTTAAAGAAAAGCAAAACAGTGCATTTCTAAGGTCACTTTTCTGTGCGGTAATCTATCAGAACAAATTTGGCTAGTATAAACTGATACGGATCATTTAGCTTCACATAACTTATTGCCAAATCCTCATTTGATTTATTATGACCTTTCCATTATAATTTTAATAATTATTCCACTTCTCTTAAAGCTTATGCATTTGTTCAGTTACAGTACAAACATGATAATAGCTATCTGACATTCCAGTGATCCATAACTGTGCACTATAAATGTACTTATAAATTCTTGCAGTGTGTGGATGTTGACAGACATTCACTGGAAACTCTGAAGTAATTTATATTTTAATTACAAGAACTGTCTTAAAAAGGCAATTTAAAAAAAAGATATAAATAATCACTCCTGAAAAATGACAAAAGGACAGATAGAAACAATAATAATAATAATATTAATAATTTAAAAACCCCAAACTAGCTAAACAAATTGTTAAATGATTCTGAATCCAAGCAACATGGCACCAAATATAAAGAATTAATGGGTGCAAGAAAGCAAATGGGGAATAAAGTGAAGAGAATAACAGAAAAGTCAGTAGATGCTATGCAGGAAGGAGGACCAGAATAGCGCAAATTTTAGGTATAGAAAGTGTGTGATTTTCCCATCTGAGCCCACAGTTAAGTTAAACAGACATAGTAAAACATGACTCAGAAGAAGAGAAACCCCAGAGACCCACCCCCCAAAACCAGATCAGTCTTATTTTTAATCAGCTGAGCCTATTCATAATGAAAGTCACAACTGAATTTCCAAAATCAAAGGGTGCCTTTCTATCTTCCAACTGAATAGAGTATGAAAAAAAAAAAAGTGACTTAAACAGTTATATATGCAGTTTTCTGAATAATTAGGTCATTTATTTAAATAAATAAGCAAACATAAGAAATCCATGACAGAAATTAGAGAACCAGAAAGGGTTCAGCTCCATGAATTTAAACTTTGATTTACTGAGGCAAGCATAGTCTTTAGAAAATTCTACTCAAAATAACAGAGAAACCTTCAAACCCCAGGTTGAAAAACTAACTTGGAAAACTAACTGGTCCACGCCCTAAAGAGCACTGGAAAACTGAGCAAGAGAGATACATACATTCCATTATGATGCATGGTTTTCTGCAAATCCCAAAACCTCAGTATTACATATCCCCTTCTGGGGTCTATAAACTCAGCAGTGTTTAGGTTCCCGTTTTATAACTGACTGTCTTTTGAGGGAAACCCATGAGAGGTAAGGGGGTAGGGAAAACAAAAGAGAGTGCCAAGAAGCAAGGAACAAAAGTATACCTGTATGTTGCAATGTCATATCAAAAAAATACTCAAAACAGCATCTGCTTGTTCACTACACCTTGGGATTAGAAAACAAGATCACCCAAGCTACCTACTTTGTCTCAGTTTTCTGAAATATTCAATAAACTTCAGCCCTACTGTGTAATGGACCTGTAGGTACAGAAAGATTCAGTGTTCCATGCAAGGGAAGTCAGTACAGTCATGCACGTGCTACAAAATCTCCTGTAACATCTACAGGTGCCATTTGTCAGAATTTCCAATAGAATCACCCAGCAGAATAGTAATAGAAGAATAATACTTCACTGCTGAATTTGGTAAAGCTGGCAGGTCAGACAGCTGATGCCAGCTCCAGTTTTAACGGAATAGCTATTCAGATGCAACTTGGATATCTTTACACAAAGTTAAAAATGTATTTGTGTTGTGAGATGTAACTAAGACACAGTCTGTGTTTCACACTGGTGATCGGTGAAAAAAAAAAATGTGTAGGAGTTAAACCTTTACATAGCAGTAGAAACAGGTATCCCAACCAAGACTAGTATCTTCCTAGAGCCCATTGACAGTTTCTGAAAAAGTTAAGGCCCCTCTACCTAGCTAGAGGACAGGTGTACAGAGCTTGATCTTCCTTGCTCCCACCAAATTCTTGAGACTGAAATTTGATTATTATTTTTAGCTTTAAATAATAATGCTAGAAGCAGGGTTTTAGACTAGATGAAGTTGATGAAGATGATGATGAAGTAGATGAAGTAGACTAGATGAAGACTTGGTAGTGTTAGGTTTGCGGTTGGACTCGATCTTAAAGGTCTTTTCCAACCTATACGATTCTGTGATTCTGTAAAGTTTTAGATTATTAAAAGCAAACAAACTACTAGAAGCTTTCTTTTCTCACTCCCTTCTTCCCAAGTGTCAATCCTCAAGAAAATTAACAACTGACACAGCAGCAACCACCACTAAGGACCTCATTCATTCAGTTGAGCACAAGGTTGCAAAAAAAGCTTTACAAACCTTTGAATGCAAACATGAGATGTCTTACTCAAGACACCACCCACCCCCCCGAATGGGAACAAGCTTATTAAGATCTTCTCTTAAAATAAATGTTTACCTCTTACCAAATCACAGAAGAATCACAAAGTTCAGGCTTGTTCAGCTGTTCTCCAAGGAAACACTCCTCATGTGTTAGGATCAATAAAAAATTATGAAGCAACAGCTATGTGTTTGGCTGACACAGATCTAAATATCTTGTAAATAGTGCAAACGTTTCTGCCTGTACTGTCTCACCATCATTCTCAACGGCTCTATTTAAACAATAATCTAGTGGGACACAAATGTTAATCCAGAACAAAACACGAGGAGGAAAAGCAAGTCTGACAATAACCATTCTTTGGATCAAACTTTAAAGAAGGTGGCTTATACTAACAGATGATAGGAACGTAGCACTTGTTCATCACTCATCCAAAACGTTGGGGAGAGGCCTAGAAGAAAGCGACTGCATGGCTGCACTCACCAACGGCTGGCCTAACACAGAATCACAGAATCATATAGGTTGGAAAAGACCTTTAAGATCATCAAGTCCAATCATAAACCTAACACTACCAAGACCACCACTATACCATGTCCCCAAGCACCTCATCCAAACGTCTTTTAAATACTTCCAGGGACAGCGACTCAACCACTTCCCTGGGCAGCCTGTTCCAATGGTTGATAACCCTTTCAGGGAAGTAAAATTTCCTAATATCCAGTCTAAACCTCCCCTGGCACAACTTGAGGCTGTTTCCTCTTGTCCTATCACTTGTTACATGGGAGAAGACACCGACCCCCACCTCTCTACAACCTCCTTTCAGGTAGTTGTAGAGAGCAATAAGGTCTCCCTTCAGCCTCCTTTTCTCCAGACTAAACAACCCCAGTTCCCTCAGCCGTTCCTCATAAGACTTGTGCTCTAGACCCTTCACCAGCTTCGTTGCCCTTCTCTGGACACACTCCAGCACCTCAATGTCTCTCTTGTAGTGAGGGGCCCAAAACTGAACACAGTATTTGAGGTGTGGCGTCACTAGTGCCGAGTACAGGGGCACAATCACTTCCCTAGTCCTGCTGGCCACACTATTTTTGATACAAGCCAGGATGCCATTGGCTTTCTTGGCCACCTGGGCACACTGCCAGCTCATATTCAGCCAGCTGTCAACCAACACTCCCAGGTCCTTTTCTGCCTGGCAGCTTTCCAGCCACTCTTCCCCAAGCCTGTAGCATTGCATGGGGTTGCTGTGGCCCAAGTGCAGGACCTTGCACTTGGCCTTGTTAAGCCTCATACAATTGACCTCAGCCCATCGATCCAGCCTGTCCAGATCCCTCTGTAAAGCCTTCCTCCCCTCAAGCAGATCAACACTCCCGCACAACTTGGTGTCATCTGCAAACTTACTGAGGGTGCACTCGATCCCTTTGTCCAGATCATTGATAAAGATATTAAACAGAACTGGCCCCAACACAGAGCCCTGGGGGACACCACTTGTGACCGGCCGCCAACTGGAGTAAACTCCATTCACCACCACTCTTTGGGCCCGGCCATCCAGCCAGTTCTTTACGCAGCGAAGAGTACACCCGTCCAAGCCATGAGCAGCCAGTTTCTCCAGGAGAATGCTGTGGGAAACCGTGTCAGAGGCTTTACTGAAGTCTAGCTAGACAACATCCACAGCCTTTCCCTCATCTACTAGGCAGGTCACCTTGTCATAGAAGGAGATCAGTGAACACCCCCTCACCTATCCCCGGCCATCTCCCTCCGTCCCGCTATGCCAACAACAGCTGGTTTAGAAAACCAGCTATGCAGATCAGAGCAACGTTTCTCCACCTGCAGCCCCTACGGTGTTAGGGAGATGCACCACTCCCACCGCCCTCCCTTTCCTCACACTTCCCACTGCGACGTGCGGTCACACCCCCCCCCCCCGCAGACCCGGCCAGGAGTCCCTCACCCAGCAAAGCCGTAGTACCTCCTGCCGCTGTCCTCACAGGCTCAGCCCAGGCCTGCAGCGGTGCTTCTCCCTGCCAGAAGGCTTTGCCCGATGCACTCTCGGACCGTGCCACTTACAGGGTGGACGGGGGACCTTAGTACCGGGCGGGAGCCATGGGGAGGGACTGCAGGTGTCTGGAGAAGCCTCCAGGTCTTTCTGAAATTAATTTCCTCCTTAGTGGCTCTCATGGACGCTCTGACTAGGGACTCATCCCTTCCTCTTGTCTTAGGCACCCTCCTCCCCACCTCGCTGGGCTGTACAGAAGCGCCCAAGATGGTGGGAGATTCAGGGTGGTAGAAAGAGTTAGAGGCGAAGCATAGCTGAGTGTCGGTCTCGGGCGGTCACCTGCTAAGACGTTCCTTTCCTGATTACGAGCAATAACTACATCCAGGAGCCTCTCACTAACGGTAAGATGAGCCTCGCCCACGCCGGGAGCAGGGGTTGCCGTAGGCGTGAGACACACGGTCGGGAGGAGGGGAGCTGTACTGTAGTGTAGGCGAGGGGGTTGTGCGCTACTTATGGGTGGTGTGGATGAGGAAATTGTGCGCTCGGGGGGGAGGAGGAGGAGGGGTTGCAGGTGAGGGGGCGGGAGGGTTGCAGGTGAGGGGGGCTGCGCCACGTGCACGGGGGTGTGTGGTAGTGTTATTCTGGGTGTTTCACCCGAAGGGTGAAAAGGGTTGCGCGCTCTGGGGGGGGTTGCAGGTGCGCTGTGGTTGCTTTTGAAGGGGGTGTGAAGGAATTGTACGTTGTGGGGGGTGGAGGGGAACAGGTGAGGGGAATATGGGGTGGGTGGTTGCTTCCGTGTTGTAGTGCTGGTTTGGTTAAAGTTAGTTTGAGGTGTTATAGTCCTTGAAGACATTATCTTAATTTTATTATTATTTTTTTCTGAATTTAATGATATTACTTGTTTTGTAAGAGAGGTATATGCTTTTAGAGGTTTAAGGCATGATTATTCTTTTTCTATGTTGTTTCATTGTGGAAGTGATAAAGAGTATCTAAGTTTCTATCATGTGTCAGGTACCAGGTCATTGGCCTTGAAGTCTTATACTTATCAGTTCAGCACTGTATCTTAAGTACTGGAAATACTATGTGGACTAACAATAGTTACTTGGTATATTTGAGTATCTACTACTGTTACTAATGTCATGAATTCAGATGTATTTTTTTAACTCAGTAATGATATTCTTTGATCAGTGACTAAGTTGCAATAAAACTAATGGTGTATTTGTCTATATTTTTATAGGTTTTGCTGAGAACAACAGCAGGAGATATTGATATAGAATTATGGTCAAAAGAAGCACCAAAACCACGTCGAAATTTCATCCAGCTTTGTATGGAAGGTAATGACTGAATGGATAGGAGTTGTTGAAATTATTTCATGTGCAATATTGATGTCTTTGTGCCTTTTTTGTAAAATAGAGGTCATAATTATGTTTTAACTTTAATATGTTAACTAATTTATTTGTATTTAGACAATATTAATGAGCATCTAGAAAGAGAATGTCTTTCAAGGTTATTGAGGAACCCAATGGAAAAAAATATAAATTTTTTTAGTTGGTTTTCTCAAATGGAGTAGATAGCATAGTATTTACTGAAAAGCTGTATGTCAGAGGCTTGGGAAGGCTTATTTTTGGCAAGTCTCTACAAAGTTTAACTTTTCCTTTAATGAATGTAGGAAATGGCAGTGATGCAATACTTGGACATCCTCCAAAAACCTCATTTCCCTATCACTGTCCTTTTTACCTTTTCATTTTTTCATAAGTGCTTCTAATGTTTCACTTGTTGTAGTTTTTTGTTGACTTAAGCTCTGTAATGTTCTTTACTGAAGCAGTGGGTACCAGAAAGAGAAGTTCCCTATTGGGAAAACTACTGAGAATTTGTGAAGGACCTACTACTTCTATGTGTTTTCTAGCTGCTGCTATTATCCCATTTACGCATTTATAGGGCAGTTAAGAGTTCTTTTAGCCCTTCTCTGTTCAGGAAAAATAGCAGTCCTAGGATTTGTGCTTCTAGCACAGATCAAGCCTGTTCCACGTTCTTATATCTAATGTGGAGATTTTTTGCAATGGTAAATCAACTTCTTAGCCCTTGGTAAGTCTTGAGAGTTATCTTCAGTTATTCTCAGTGTTAAAGAACTGGGCTTTATTTCCTTTCTGAATTTGTCTGACTGCTGTGTACGATCCTATGCTTTGTATGATAAATTTGAGTATTTCTTTTGTGAGTACCCTAGAGTATAACCATTCATGAACATGTTGTCTCGCAACAAACATATCTATCTATGCTGCAACATTTGCAGCATTTGTTTTGTCTTGCAGCATGCTGCAGATTTTTTTTTATTTAAAAAAAAATCAGCTGGAAATATATGTCAAGTAAAGTTAAATTTTTATTCCTTTTTTTTTTTTTCCTCCTTATGATCTCATAACCCTTATCTGAGATATATATGTGTGTGTGTATCTATCAATTAAAGAAGATAACTTAGGGGAAAAAATGTATTACATATTTCATTCTGTGAAAATCATCTGTTTGGGTACAGTGTAGGTGGTGAAAGGGATGACACCCGTGTTCCATGCTGGTGAGTGAAAATGCTAACCATTTGGTGTATGGATATAGATAACTGTATATGTGAGATGTTGGCTGGGATAGAGTGTAGTAGTTTTAGCTCTCCTTTTAAACTGATGTATACTGGTAGTATCATTCCAGTAATAATACTGAGAAGCTGAAAAGAAAATAACTCATCAATATCATCTTTTCAGTGATGTGCAGTGCCTTTTGCAGCAGAAACATATGACACCACAATTTTTTTCATAAATGTCATCAGCAATACTTTGTAGATGATACAGTCACACTGAGCAAGACAGTGGAAGAGGAGGGAACCCAGTGGAAATGGCAGAATCCAGTTACAGTACTTGTTTTATGGAACTCCAGATAACTCTGCATAATCTATATGGAAGTTTGGTTTTTGAGACTGTTTAAATATATTTAATTTTTTTTAAAGAGTATTACAATAACACAATATTTCACAGAGTAGTGCCTGGCTTTGTAGTGCAGGGAGGCAATCCCACTGGTACTGGATCAGGAGGAAATTCAATCTATAGAGCTCCCTTCAAGGTACATATTTGTATATCTTATGCATTAATTTTTAGTTATTCTCTATCAGTTCTTCCTACTGTGTTAGGTTGCAAGAAAGCAAACCTTATATTAGAAATGCAGTGTTATTCATATATGGTAATTGCTTTCACATGTTGCTTCAGTATTTTTTAATATACCTTTTTGAATTAAGAGTTCTTAAATCTAGCTGTTCTGATATTATGATAAATGCCTAACCTTACTAGCATGAACTTCACAAGGAAAAATAGGGAGGGAAAGAGTGAAGAGTAGGTGTTGATATGCGGCAAACTCAGATGCAGAAGTGTACATCGTTTACGGATATTGTATCTCATTTAGCAAAGGTCTCTGAATGTTGTATATGCATTCATTGCTATTGATACTGGCATGGCTCATCTCTTAACCAGGAGACTCAGATCCCAAGTGAAGCTACACATGCACAGCAGCTGTGTTCTGTTCTGCCTGATTGCTTTATTTCAGATGGGGCAAGCACCTTTAGCTTGTGACTGAAGCTGCACAGCCTGTCTGGGCCTTCCATCTCCCTGCTGCTAGAAGACTCATGCATGTAACACAAAGGTGAAGTTTGCAGAAGGGATTGGTACCTGAGCAGAGAACAAAACAAATATTACTGATACTGTAGTAGCATTGCTGCTTAAAATTAGTGATATCTCAGTATCACAGTGTTTAGAATTGTGATACTACCATGGTATTAATATATTTACTCATTGCTTTCACCATGCTTTGAAAGTAGTCCTATTCTGTCTTCTCATGGTCCAGAAAATCTTCTTCATATGGATTTATGCAATACTGTACTATTGCAATCTGTTATTGAGCTTCTAGTTATTTTACATGAATTAGGATTTTTCCCTAAATACAGCAGTGTTATGTGCGAAAAGCAGGTGTGGATCCCTCAGGGATGAGGCATGACACTCAGCAGGTGAAAGCTTTGGCTTTCTTGAAAGTGTAGCATTACCATGGTGGGAGCCCCAGGACACTGACGCTAGTCAAAATGGGGACCCGATGCAGTGGAGCCCTGCTCAGGGGTGAAGCTCAAGGGAAAGCACTGTAGGGGTGGATAATAAAACTTGTGCTGATTAACATATCGTACATATGCAATGTCTTGTTTTGCTCATTAGTGAACTTGCTGATGTAATGCAGGTGCTGTTGTCTGAATGCTGAGATTTGCAGCTGGCTGCCACTTAGCACCTGTGCAAGGGTATGTGCGGATGGGGGGGAAGTGAACTATCCTGGGTTACCGTGATAATGAGATAAGATGTGCTTGGGACTCTACATACTCGGATGGGGGAGGTGAGTTATCGTGGGTTACCATGACAAAGTCTTCTCGTGTCCTACAGGCTATTAATAAGAATTATAGTTTTACAAGAAAAACATGCAATGCAGTTACTTTGAAAAATGCTTTGGATTTTTTTAATATTGGAGGGAGAATTAATTCCAACAAAAATAACGATTAACAATTGATTATTAGGCAATGCTTGGAAAAAGAGAAAGTTAATAAGACAGAACTTAGAGTTTTTCTTATATCAATAATAGAAAGAAACATGATTTACTAGTTTCTAAATTTTTTCTTTCAGTGTTTGTTGGTTATGTGTTTATGGGTTTTTTTGAAAGAAGATTGTTCACTTGTTTGCATTATTATAGGAACTAAGAAAAAAGATTGACAAAAAATATTTTCTGATGAAAACAAGCTTTTAAATACAATCTTGGCATTAAGTTACAAAATACTTTGGTTTTATTACTGTCTGAATTTAAAATAAAATTAATGGCATATTTTCTGTGTGTGCATATTGATGTAAGTACACAGTAGCTAAAAAAGTGGGGGAAAAAAGTTACATACTTAAATCGAAATTGTGTTCTTTTCTCTTTCGTCTTTGCCAGGATGAGTTCCGCTAACGATTGTGATTTAATTGAAGAGGACTTGTTGCTATGGCAAATGCTGGGCCCCATGAGTCAATTTTTCTTTACGTTGGGTTGTGCAGATGAACTTAACCACACAATTTTTGGAAAGGTCTGCTACACGGACTAGAGTCTTAGTAGCTTCTGTCAGACTCGAACTATAAGTTTCTCTGTATTCAAAGGCTACTTGATTGTTGTTTGCTGCTACATACATTTGAAACTTACTTCACTGCTTTCTAAGCTGTCTTTGTTCCCTTTGTTTCCCATGTCTGGTAGAAATGTTTCTATGGGTTGTTCCCATCATTATCTACTTTGCTGCTGTTGTTCTTCTAAAAGATATTTTTGTGTTGTGCTTCCTTTAAATAATCTCTTACTAAAAATACTATGTCTCAGTCTTAGATGAACTGATTAATAATACCAGTAATGCTTTATAAAATTCTGTTTGTAAATTCTAATTACCCAAGAAGAATCAGGAAAATGAAAAACACAAGATGAATTTACCAAACTCATGGTTTACTTGACATAAAAACATAGTTGCTTTATTCTCTCTCACTGTCTTTGATTTTCCTTTTTCACAGCTCACAGTAGGAATTGGACGTCTTCCCATGCATATACTCTCAAAAATGCAGGTTTAGCTATCTGTGTTAGTTCAACTTTTGCTGTTAAATTAAAATAAACAAACTTGTAAATTGTACTTGCTGTCTTTTAAGTCTTACATGCTTACAGTATTTCCTATATCATTTGTATTTTCAAAATTCTTTACATAATAATTGCCTTGCATTTTGCAGAATAATTAACAAAAATTATAGACAAGGACTTTCAAACCTTTTTTTTAAAATAAATTTGACAGGTTACAGGGGTTACTGCCTGAAGCAGTGATCCAAACATCTTGCTGATATGCAAATATGACCATAAGTCAATCATCTTACTCCTTAAATAGTGGACAGCCCAAGGCCCTTTGAGCTCTCCTGCACGGCAGTGGGCTGCACACCAGGATCTCCCCTTGAGCAGGAACACCTCTCAAGGATACTCCTCGAGGTTGAGAGATTCCTTGCCACAACAGATCCTTGGTAAGTGACTAACAGCATGCTAAACTTTGAAACCTTAGCTAAGTGATATAAAGGATTGATTGCGCATCTATAATCCTTTAGACATAAACCGTTGACCGAGTCTGGGACTAGGACTGGATCTAGCTGTTGTGGGATAATGGCTGAGGTGACTTAAAAATTAGAACTTATATTCACACTTTTAGGTAAGGCACAGCATTGAAGAAGCTCCCCAGGTGGAATGTGGCTGACATGTAAGGAATCCATTCCATGGGATTTCCCTAGGCCTGCAACCTTAGATGTTGGTAACGCCAGGGGAACTTGGTGTGCTGACTCTAAGAGGCGCTGCCCGGAGGGTGGAGCGGTGTGGAGATGCTGTGGCCAGGCTCTGCAATAATAGGGGAACTTAAAGGTGTCATGGAACTGATAAGCTGCATATTTACTACCCTGGGCCAACAGCCTGCCACGTTTTTTGACAAAATGCTGTCCTTTTGGTGAACTTTGCTCATTATAACATCATTATAATACCAAAACACACCTCCATCCCAAAAGCTACCCGCCTCCAAGGTGCGACCACCCCTCACTGAGCTTGCGCTTTGAATTTTCCTAGCTTATACCTTTAAAAGCGAAGTGAGAAAACTTTACACCAATCCTAAACAAAGGTATGTATGACTAGAGTCACTCAAGCTCCACCTGAAAGGTGAAAGATAGTATAAAATGGTTTAAGAGAAAGAGAATGTTAGGGAAGACACCATCGTGTACCACTCTGACGTTTGGGATCAGTCGACGGGCTGAGCCTCTCTTCCCCCCCCATCGGGATGCCTTTGGCTAAGAGTCAAACACTTGGTTATATCAGGTGCCTCCGTGGAAAACTTAGAAATCTCTATAGAGTTGCTTTCTTATTCTTTTAACGTGTTCGTGTCCGGCCATGTTATTCATACTCATATTCTTGGTATTTGCATGTGCTTTGCAGACAGCGAATTTATCACCGGTAATCCAAAGAATCTGTGTGTCTGTTGCTCTAATAAACCGCACTCTTCACTGCTCTGGCTGTGATAGTTCCTTCAACACGACCAGACTGGGGGGTGTAAAACTGATGCTGTTGCCTTAACGAAAGCCCTGAACTAATAAGTGGCTATACACACAGTCCTTAGAAAATAAACCGTTGACCAAGTCTGAGACTAAGACTGGACCTAGCCGCACCTAGACTCCTCTCTGAGAAGGAGTTTAGAAAGCAAGGGGGTCCTTTCTGAACCTCGTGACTCAACGGGAGGGTCTCCCTGACAGTTTTGTCTGACCCTGTCTTCTATGCAGTAAATAATCAAGTGCACCTTGCCATCGAATCTTGTTAAAACACTGTTGCATTGAACTTTAACTCCCTGTTCTATATCAATAAATTATTTTTTTTGCTTCTCTCTTACAAGTCAAGTGCACTCTCACTCCATCAGTGACACTCAGTCCACACAAAATAAGTAGTATTGAGGTGAGTATGTTCTGGTTCGAAATTGGAAATTTTAAAATTCTTTTGTTTGTAGTGTTCAGGCAACTGTGTTCTAGTATGAAAACCTGGCATGTCTTTTTATATATTGTTTTAAAATATTGAATCATTTAATTATAACAAAATGCTTATTAAAGATGTGTCTAAAATATTAAATTTTTAAATAGGTTTTGTTTAATCCATTTGACATTTGTTCCAAGACCGAATAGAAAACTGAAGAAGGACAAACCAAAAGAAGAAACTAAAAAGTCCAAAGTAAAACGTACAAAGTAAATACATATAACCTAAGTGGTGGTTAATTATCTTCTCACCTTTAATTTGCAGCTTTAACTTTTCTATTCCTTCTTTTGAAACACAAGGCTTTACCAAAATGCACAGAGGAATGTTCTCTAATCTTAGCAAAACCTACTTCTCTGTTTCTGAAGAGATCTGTGCATCAGCTGAGCTGTAACTTTCATGCATGCTGATTGTTGCAAAAGAGAGGTAAAAGGGTAGCTTAAGCCTTATTCCATAGGCAAGAATATGCAATTGTTCTTATTTGACTGAGATGACACTCAAGTTAATACATACTAGTAACTTGGTCATAGCTCAGTTGTTTAAGGCTTTTGAACTTATTTTACCAGCTATCACTTCTCTCCTGCTAAAATACTCAGCTGAAGGCAAGGATTTTGACATGGGAAATCTCAGTTTCTGTGAATGAAATTTGGTAGTTATAAACATGCAATGAAAAGTAGTAGGAAATGTAAACTGTGTGTGTGCTGTCAGTACTGTTGGACAGAAATAGAACATGTTGTGACTGACTGGTTCCAACACAATGTAAAAAATTAATTTAAAAAAAAACTTAAAGATTATTTCTTTTAATTAAATTCTGTATTTAATATTTTTCTGAGCTGTCATATTGTTGTGGTTTAGCCCTAACCGGCAGCTAAGCACCACGCAGCTGCTCGCTCACTCCCCCCCGGTGGGATGGGGGAGAGAATCGGAAGAGCAAAAGTAAGAAAACTCATGGGTTGAGATAAAGACAGTTTAATAATTGGAACAAAATAATAGTAATAATGAATTGTAATGAGAAGGAAAACAATAAGAGAGAGAGAGGAACAAAACCCAAGGGAAGGAAAAAGAAAAAAATAAAATGAAAAAAAAATTATACAACCGCTCACCACCCGCTGACCGATACCCAGCCAGTCCCTGAGTAGCGATTGCTGCCCCCTGGCCAAGTCCCCCCAGTTTATATACTGAGCATGACATCATATGGTATGGAATAGCCCTTTGGCCAGTTTGGATCAACTATCCTGGCTGTGCCCCCTCCCAGCTTCTTGTGCACCTGACAGAGCATGGGAAGCTGAAAAGTCCTTGAGTAGTGTAAACACTACTTAGCAACAACCAAAACATCAGTGTGTTATCACTATTATTCTCATACTAAATCCAAAACACAGCACTACACCAGCTACAAGGAAGAAAATTAACTCTATCCCAGCTTAAACCAGGACCCATATCTTGAAAATTTTGTTTTTGGTACTTGAATGTTGCTGTATTGAATAAAAAAAAAAAAATTTTTTAAATGCAACTGCTCTGTTTTCAGAGCTGTTGGTATTTAAGAGTCTGCGAAAGTTAGTCAAGGCAGAATTTCTTAAATTCTATCTTAACTTTTTCTAAGTGATGCTTAACTATCCTGTTTGTTCTGTCTCAGGAATAGAATAGAAACATCCCTCTCTAAATACTGGTGGTTTATTGCAAAACAACATTATAGTTGTTTGAAACTGGCACATATAGCAGAAAAAAAAATTAGAAATCACATATAAAAATAACATGTTTAAAGTTTATGGAATGTTAATAAATAGTATTTAAAGTTGTACTATAAAATGTGTTTTCTCTCTCAAAGAAATTTTAAGCTGCTTTCCCTTGGGGAAGAAGTTGAAGAAGAGGAAGCAGTCAATAGAGTTAGTCAGGTACTGTAACAAATCATCCTCATTTTTCTTTTCAACTTTAAAACTTTTCACAAACATGGAAAAAAGGCAATTTTAAGTTCTTAATCTTGTTCTTATGTTTGAGTTTTGAACAGTAATACTAGAAATTACTTAAGTTTTAATAATTCTACTATTTTGACATGTTGGAAAAAAAGAGGTGTTTAACTTTTCTAATTTTGAAGGTGCCTTCAGTTACTGCATGATAATTTTTACATTTCTATAAACATAATGTATCATACTTCATAGTGTAGAGCTATGTCTGCTGTTTAAAATTCATTGAGGTGATAGGTACTTTATTCTTCTTCATCTCCTTAATTATAAGAATGTGATTTGATGGTAAAATACTTGAAGTTTGAAATAGCTCCATTTTCTGAAGTATATCCATTCTGTGCACAGAATGAGGTAGTGTTATTGTGGGAAAAATAGTGTGTTATCATAATTAAATATTACACTATTATGAATTGTCCACATTCACAGAACTAAGGTTGCATAGGTAGTCTTTGATCTAACATTTCCTTATCTGATTTTGCCACTTAAATAAGGTTAGTTTAAAAATTTCTTTGGCAAGTTCTCGTTCTCATTTCTACTGCTTTCCAAATTATTTGTATGGTTCAGGTACCTACCTGCTTCAGTTAGTGATCAGACTACATGGTGCTGAGTCCTGACTCCTATACCAACATAAATGGAAAAAATGGTCCTCAGCCCTAAGGATTTAGGTAAAATAGAAAAGACAACAGTAAATACAATGATGAAGAATATTACAGCGAGACAGTATCAGTCAGGATAATAGTAGAGGTTTATCGCAACAGTAGTTTTAACTTTTTTTTTTTTTTCTTGTTTCAACTTACCAGTCAGACTAACTGTGCTTGTTTACCTTAACATGCCTATCTGCCTTTCTGCTCTTGGTATATGTCTGGTTTTTAATTGTGACAATGTGCTTCTCCCCAACCCCCACCTTTATCTCCTGCAACCCTGCTTAGGTGATAACCACCAGTGGTGATTGTAATGGATGCATCTGGAGCCGATGCAGCCATCGTGACAAAGTGGATTCAGGAGACAGATAACAACACAATAGCCTAGGGCTATTGTGCAATGCACCCACCAAAGAAACTAAAACCTGTGGTCGGCATGCAAATGTGACTATGGGTCAATCATTTTATCCCCCATAAATAGTGAGCAGCCTAAGAGCCCTTTGAGCTCTCCTGCACGGCAGCGGGCTGCACGCCAGGATCTCCCCTTGAGCAGGGACGCCTCTCAAGGTTACTCCTCGAGGTTGAGAGATTCCTTGCTGCAACAGATCCTTGGTAAGTGACTAACAGCATGCTAAACTTTGAAATCTTAGCTAAGTGATATAAAGGACTGATTGCGCACATATAATCCTTTAGACATAAACCGTTGACCAAGTCTGGGACTAGAACTGGATCTAGTTGCACCTAGACTCTTCTCTGAGAAGGAGTTTAGAAAGCAAGGGGATCTTTTTCTGAACCTCATGACTCAACGGGAGGGTCTCCCTGACAGTTTTTGTCTGACCCTGTCCTCTATGAAGTAAATAATCAAGTGTACCTTGCCATCGAATCTTGTTAAAACACTGTCGCATTGAACTTTAACTCCCTGTTCTATATCAATAAAGTATATTTTTACTTTTCTCTTGTGAGTGAAATGCACTCTCACTCCATCCATGACATTAATATTGCATTTAACTCAGTTGCTTTGTTCTTCCCTTTCATCCCAAATACTCAATCTTCAGTTTAAAATAGAACATCTCTCTCACGACAAGTCCAGTTTCAGTGTTGTCATGCTGTCTTCCAACTCAGTCTTAAAAACCTTATCCTCATTTTTCTCTTGACTACATTCTGGACTAGCTGTAGCTGGGAAAATAACTAAATCAACTGTTTATAAAGAATTAATAGAAATTCTTTAACAGAATGAAAACTTTTTTTCCAAACCTTACTGCTTGTCACTAATAGGTCTACATCACTATCTCCGTAGGTCTGGACGTTATCTTAATCTTGGGACGTGGACTTCAGCACCAATTTCCATTCTCTGTCTTCAATAAAAAAAATTGAAGGTCAAAGTTGAGAATGGGATTCTCTTACATATACAAATTCAGAATCCTTCTGTAAACTTTTTTGGTTGCCAGATGCAGTAAGTCTTGCTAGTTTCAACATATGAACGGTATAACTTTAAGGACTGAGGTTGAGAGGAAAGTCTGCAATGCATCACCAGACCCATGGTAACTACAGTTTAGACGGTTGTCCCTGAAACTGTACAAAGAAGGGCAATGAAGGATAATTGGGGATATGGATAAAGGAAACTTCAAAAAAAGAAAAGATGGGAAATGGGAATGATTATTCCCTGCTTCTTACTGTTAGGGTTTAGCTCCAGTTGGCAATTAAGTACCACACCGCTGCTTGCTTGCTCGCTCTCCACCCCCATAGTGGGACAGGGGAGAAAATCTGAAGAGCAAAAGTAAGAAAAATCGTGGGTTAAGAACAGTTTAATAATTGGAACAAAAATAATAGTAATAATAAATTGTAATGAGAAGGAAAACAACAAGGGAATGAGAGAGGAACAAAACCCACGGAAAAACAAAAAATGCATGGGTAGGTGAGCATCTTGGGTATGTGAGCATCTATGTGACGTACTTTTACAGCCAGGTTCTCAACCCGGGAAGCAATGTCTTTCCACAATGCTGCAGCCCAGATGGGTTTGCCTCTGTGCTGCCAATTGTTCTGCTTCCATTGCTGTAACCACCCCCACAGGGCATTTGCCACCATCCATGAGTCAGTATAGAGATAGAGCACTGGCCACTTTTCTTGTTCAGCAATGTCTAAAACTAGCTGGGTAGCCTTTACATCTGCAAACTGACTTGATTAACCATCTCCTTCAGCAGTTTCTACAACTTGTTGTATAGGACTCCATACAGCAGCTTTCCATCTCTGATGTTTTCCTACAATATGACAGGACCCATCAGTGCTTCTCATTTTCTGGTAGTTTATTGTACAGTGGGGCCTCCTCAGCACGCGTCACCTCCTCCTCTGCCCATATTCCAAAATCATTGCCTTCTGGCCAGTCCATGATCACTTCCATGATCAATGGGGGCAATTAGGGTTTCCTGTCTGAGCCCGTTGTGTGATCAGTGCGACCCACTTACTCCACGTAGCATCAGTTGCATGATGTGTAGAGGGGACCCTCCCTTTGAACATCCAGCCCAGCACCAGCAGCTGGGGTGCCAGGAGGAGCTGTGCTTCAGTACCATCCACTTCCAAAGCAGCTCGAACCCCTTCATATGCTGCCAATATCTCTTTTTCAGTTGGAGTATAGTGGGCCTCGGATCCTCTGTATCCCTGACCCCAAAACCCTAGGGGATGACCTTGAGTCTCCCCTGGTGCTTTCTGCCAGAGGCTCCAGGTAGGGCCATTCTCCCCGGCTGCAGTGTAGAGCACATTGTTTACATCTTGCCCTGCCCGGACTGGCAGGGCAAGTCCGGGCAGGACTTGTGTTTCTTTTTTGCTATTTGGTGGAGACAAGGCAGTTATTTTGTTGATCGCATCCAGTGGGATCTGATGATGTCCATCTTGCCATTTTATTCCTAAAAACTGGATCTCCTGTGCAGGTCCCTTGACCTTCCTTTGTTTTACGGCAAAACCGGCTTTCAGGAGGATTTGGACTATTTTCTTCCCTTTCTCAAAAACTTCCTCTTCTGCTGTGTTGCCCCACACGATGATGTCATCAATGTATTGCAGATGTTCTGGAGCTTCACCCTGTTCCAGTGCAGTCTGGATCAGTCCATGGCAAATGGTAGGGCTGTGTTTCCACCCCTGGGGCAGTCGATTCCAGATGTACTGGACGCCCCTCCAAGTGAAAGCAAACTGTGGCCTGCACTCTGCTGCCAAAGGGATTGAGAAAAATGCATTAGCGATATCAGTTGAGGCATACCACTTGGCTGCTTTTGACTCCAGTTCGTATTGAAGTTCCAGCACGTCCGGCACAGCAGCGATCCCTTGTTTATCCTCTACATGCCATGTGATGGCACTTAGGATGATCTGCTCCATCAGCTTTCCTGGTACCGAGGTCAGGCTGACAGGCCTGTAGTTCCCCGGGTCCTCCTTCCGGCCCTTCTCGTAGATGGGTGTCACATTTGCTCATCTCCAGTCCACTGGGACCTCCCCAGTTAGCCAGGACTGCTGGTAAATGATGGAAAGGGACTTGGTGAGTATATCTGCCAGTTCCTTTGCTATTGTCAGGTGGATCTCATCAGGCCCCAAGACTTGTGAGTGTCTAAGTGGTGTAGCAGGTCACTGCTATACAACCATTTCCCTCTGGATTATGGGGGCTCCATACTGGTCCCTGTCCCTATCTTCCAACTCGGGGGGCTGGGTACCCAGAGAACAATTGGCCCTACTATTAAAGACTGAGGCAAAGAAGGCATTAAGTACCTCAGCCTTTTCCTCATCCTTGGTCACTGTGTTCCCTCCCCCGTCTACTAGGGGCTGGAGATTCTCCTTAGCTCTCCTTTTGCTGCTAATGTATTTGAAGAAGTATTTTTTGTTGTCTTTTACAGCAGTAGCCAGATTGAGCTCTAGCTCGGCTTTGGCCCTTCTAATTTTCTCCCTGCACAACCTTGCTACACCTTTGTAGTCCTCTTGACTTGCCTGCCCCTTCTTCCAGAGGTTGTAGACTCTCCTCTTTTTCCTGAGTTCGAGCCAGAGCTCTCTATTCAGCCAGGCTGGTCTTCTTCCCTGCCGGCTCATCTTTCAGCACCTGGGGACAGCCTGCTCTTGTACCTTTAGGACTTCCTCCTTAAAGGAAGGAAGTTCCTTTGCTCCTCCTTCCTCTACCAGAACATCTAGTTTAGTCAGCCTTATTCCCTTTCCTAAAGAATACTTTTCATGTCTTTTGCTCAGTTAAATTTCTTACAAGAAAGTGAAGTAAGTCAGTGGGATTCTGATGAGGGCTGGAACAGGCGCTCACAGTAAATGGCAAAAATGTGCAAGCAGGAGCTGGGGGTATGGGGGGGAGGGGGGGAAGTCATTAAAAAGAGTTAGGTAAATTAATCCGGTCTATAAAACTGCAGACCTGCTTGTTATTTTGCAAGGAATTGACAAATTTTCATATTCACTGAGTAATCTGGCTACCCCTCTATTGTTTAGGGTTTTAGGTCATTTTTTAAATCCTCACCAACAGCAAGCTAGTTTATGGTATTTGTCAGATTTGTTATCTGTTCTGCTTCTTTGTACCTACGTTGAGGGAACATACCCTTTTAGCATACAACCACAAAACTCGGAGATAAAAAAATACATGTGATTAATACTTATATAATGAATTTATGCTACTGGGAAGTTCACTTAATTGCATGTATTTTATATCTTGATTTTAATGTTGAAAAAAAAATTTATTTTTTAAAAAAATCCTCTCTTTTCAATAAATATAAATGACCTCTCATATCAATGGAAAACCTATTTCCTTTAATTTTAGATCCCTAAGAATGTAAGAATAAGAATTTTTTACTCTTTACATCAATGCTGGCATAAAATATATTTCTTGGCTGATTTATGAGGAGAAAAAGGACAGATTGTAGGAAGATATCTTAAGATATGAAATACATCGCTATACTGTGAAATATGAACCACAGAAGCTGAAACTTTTACTTCTGTTGAGAGCTCCTTAAGACACTTTTCCAACAATAGTCCTCTGTAACCATTTAAGTACCCATTTTGAACACAAGTTTTTTCTTTTCTTGGTAACTATAAGGCTTCAAACTGTAAATTAATATAACCAAGACCAAAATTAAGCATGAAAAGAAAGTGCAAAGGAGCATACTTACAAAAGGGAAAAAAAGGGCTTGGAAACGATACTACCAAATGTCTTGTCTAGTATCAGAATGACCAATTAAAGATCCCGTGGTATAACACCAGATCTTTTGTCCTAGAGAGGAATGGAGCCTGTGTATGGCAAAAATTTTGATTGGTGTGGACAGTATGTGTTGTCGAGCTTGCAAAGCTTAAGATGATTGACCCTGCCCTTGCAGAGGATGCTTCATAAAAAGAATCTCAGCTGGTATACAAAGGTTTTTACAACTTTAAGTCCTCTCCTCTGGCAATGCAAGAGCCTGCAGTTTTGAGGAAATCAGGTCAGAGTTCCCAAAACTGCAGTTCTTGAGAGATTCTCTTGGCAGATGGAACAGACCTCCTCCACTCTTTGGGCAAAGATGGAATGGGTGATGTCCCGTTCCATGTAAGTATACATTACTGTAAGGCTGAAATATCAGTCTCTGAGAATTCCAGCCTTCAGTACATAATAAAATATTTCAAGAAACCCACAGAACATTTTCTTTCCAGAGGTATTTAGGAGCATGCATTTTTATAACACTATATTAATCACAAAGAATACTTAATTGTTGAGTTCTGTTGAACTTAATTGGTGAGTTCTGTTGAACCAATTGTTGAGTTCTGTTGACCTCTGTTGAGTTCATTTAGTCCATGACTTTGGGCTCCATCTGTCATAACAGTCCTTCAGGACAGGAGAGATGGTGTGTGGGATTGGATTGTTGCATGCTGAAGCCAGTTCTGGTTCCATCACTGCTGTACTTTGCTTGGTTTCATCAAAGTTCATTCTTCATTAATCTGGGTGATTCTCACTGAAATACCCTTGATATGGAATACAGCCACCATAGAAGTGATAACATACAGTATTATATAGCAATTGACATCATACCATTTAGTTCATTGGCTATTCTCACCCAAAATCAAATGCCTTTAAGGTACACAGCGGACTTCCCCATCCTTTCGCATTACCCACCAAGTGCACCCAGGTCCTTGAGCAAAAGTAATCCCACGAATGGGCTTGCCTTTGCCCGAGGCAGGAGTAACCCAGACTGTCTTCCCCAGCATGTTTTTTATGTGCACTACAGGGACTTTATCCCCTTCGCCAGTATGTAAAAGTTTTGATTGGGCAGGGCCAGCTCGACTGGCAGATCCCCTAGTGTTGACTAACCAGGTAGCTTTTGCTAAATGTGTATCCCAATGTTTGAATGTCCCAGCACCCATTGCTCGCAGTGTAGTCTTTAACAGTCCATTGTATCGTTCCATTTTCCCAGAGGCTGGTGCATGACAGGGAATGTGATATACCCACTCAATGCCATGCTCTTTGGCCCAGGTGTCTATGAGGTTGTTTTGGAAATGAGTCCTGTTGTCTGACTCAATTCTCTCTGGGGTGCCATGTCACCATAGGACTTGCTTTTCAAGGCCCAGGATAGTGTTCCGGACAGCAGCATGGGGCACAGGATATGTTTCCAGCCATCCAGTGGTTGCTTCCAGCATTGCAAGCACATAGTGCTTGCCTTGGCTGGTTTGTGGGAGTGTGATATAATCAATCTGCCAGGCCTCCCCATATTTATATTTCAGCCATCGCCCTCCATACCACAGAGGCTTTAACCACTTGGCTTGTTTAATTGCAGCGCATCTTTCACATTCATGGATAACCTGTGCAATAGTGTCCATGGTCAAGTCCACCCCTCGATCATGAGCCCATCTATATGTTGCATCTCTTCCTTGATGGCCTGAGGTGTCATGGGCCCACCAAGCTATAAATAATTCACCCTTATGTTGCCAGTCCAGGTCCACCTGAGCCACTTCAATCTTAGCAGCCTGATCCACCTGCTGCTTGTTTTGATGTTCCTCAGTGGCCTGACTCTTGGGTATGTGAGCATGTACATGATGTACTTTTACAACCAGGTTCTCTACCTGGGCAGCAATGTTTTGCCACAATGCTGCAGCCCAGATGAAAGATTATTCCCAAGCAATACCAATCAATGTATCTTAACTACCCAAGGATGTTCAAGATACTGAAAAGTTATTGTAACGAAGGAGGAAACATTGTAGAAGAATGTAGTGAATGTGCCATTCTGCATTTCCTCCATAAAAAACCTCTCAGAGGAAGAAGTATAATTGCTAATTGTCTCCATAAGGTGGTACCCGACATACAGTAATGGTTTCAGTAGGGCAATTAGATACCAAAATAAACCCAAGGTCACTATTTTAATAACAAATCTCACAGGCAAAACATCACCAATTAAAGCAGAGCACAGCAAACTGCAAAAACCAACACCGATCTTTAGCATGTACAGCAAAAAAATGAGCATGGTGCAGATCAGGTAAACCAATATCAAGAACAGATGAGTCAGTATTGTGACCCGCAATTATGAAGACATCTAAATTCCTTTATACACTCTGATTAATCTTTTATTATCTCAAACCCTTCATGCCCCACGTTGGGTGTCAAAAAGGAGTGTTGTTTTTTAGCCCCAGTGTAGCAATTAAGTACCACACAGCTGCTTGCTCACCCTCCCCCCACCCCGGTGGGATTGGGGAGAGAATCGGAAGAGTAAAGTAAGAAAACTCATGGTTTGAGGTAAGAACAGTTTAATAATTGGAAAACAAAACAAAAAAATTGTAATGAGAAGGAAAACAAGAGAGCTAGAGAGGAACAAAGCCCAGGGGAAAAAAAAACAAGTGATACAACCGCTCACCACCCAGTGAGCGACGCCCAGCCAGTCCCCGAGCGGCGATCGCTACCCCCCGGCCAACTTCCCCCAGTTTATATACTGAGCATGACATCATATGGTATGGAATAGCCCTTTGGCCAGTTTGGTTCAACTATCCTGGCTGTGCCCCTTCCCAGCTTCTTGTGCACCTGGCAGAGCATGGGAAGCTGAAAAGTCCTTGACCAGTGTAAACACCACTTAGCAACAACCAAAACATCAGCGTGTTATCACTATTATTCTCATACTAAAATCCAAAAGACAGCACTATACCAGCTACAAGGAAGAAAATTAACTCTATCCCAGCCAAAACCAGGACAAAAAGAACCATGTACTTGTACTTTCAAGTTGCAACATTCTCATTTTGAGAAGCTCACATCATGAGCTGAAAAGTGATGATTTTAATTTAACAAGCACAACAGGTTGCCAAACTACGATTACATCTAAAAATGTTTCCCAGTGCACCAGGCTCTTTCCTGCTCCTCCTGGGCTTTCAATGCGTGGTTCAGAAACTACTGGATTAGAGCTGTTAACAAGTGACAGGTGCAGCCAATTAACCAAGCAATGATGTAACTGTGTCTTCCAGTCTTAAGCATGAGGCTTGTTCAGCAAATGATGCTTTTCCATCAATGAACTCAGTATGGCTGCTTATCAGCCAAACTTAAGAACAGCTTCAAAAGCTCTGTACTGCTGATATACTTCTCATTAAAAAGTGATTTTGCTGTGAAATTGTCCAACTGTGACTATGGTATGCTTTGCTGTTCTCCAACTTGGGAAGCTGTCAAACAATGTGCATTAACCCTTTTACTGGGAGGATCACAAATTTTCAAGTACGCAATGAGTGAAAATGAGAACTAATGGAAATGGTGATGAGAATTATATATCAGTTTAAATCTATCAAAAAAGGATACAAGAAACCAAGTAGCTGCAATATAGTCAAGCAATGGAGTATGAACAAAATATTTTGATATCACAATTTGGAATACAGTATTCACTCAATTTCAGTTCTTCTCCATGATGGTCCAAACTATTTTTAGAAACAGTTCAAAACTAAATCAGTCTATAATCCTATCAATAGTCCTTTCCTAAGGTTAGTTACCACATAATCTGTAGTGATTAAAAATTCCTGGGTTTATCTTTTATGTTACAATTTGAGGCAGAACATGTAGGAAAGCATTAAATGTCTGCTTATCTGAGGATGTATCTTGCTATCAAATTGGCCCATCAAGATCATTACTGTTTCATGTTTTAAACTGTCTTATATCTATTAATGGATGAATATATATTAAACTGTAACTTCTTTGAGATTTATACTTATTTATCCATTATTTTTCAGAAAAAAAAAAACCTGCCATATAAAGTGTCTAGGTAGCAGTTACCAGATTTTCTGGACCACAAACAACCCCTCAGAGTTAACTGTAGACTACAAATACATCCTCATCACACATCTAACTGAATATACTAAAAAAAGTATGTAGTTCGTAAACTACTTATTATAAGACCACATCGCAGTCAATGTACAGTCAATGGATGACAACTTGGAACAACTCAGTTATAATGCAGACAAGCTTCCCCCATGTCCAACAGAGCCAGTTCCAGCCAGCTCCAAGAGGGACCCACCACTGGCCAAGGCTGAGCCAATCAGCAACAGTGGTAGCGTCTCTGTGATAAACATATTTAAGAAGGGGAAAATGTTGTTGCGCAACAGCAGCCAGAAGAGAGAGGAGTGAGAGAATATGTGAGAGAAACAACTATGCAGACACCAAGGTCAGTGAAGAAGGAGGGGAAGGAGGTGCTCCAGGCACCAGAGCAGAGATTCCCCTGCAGTCCGAGATGAAGACCATGGTGAAGCAGGCTGTCCCCCTGCAGCCCACTCCGCAGCCTGTGGAGGACTCCACGCCGGAGCAGGTGGATGCACCCGAAGGAGGCTGTGACCCCATGGAGAGCCCGTGCTGGAGCAGGCTCCTGGCAGGACCTGTGACCCTGTGGAGAGGAGCCCATGCTGGAGCAGGTTTGCTGGCAGGACTTGTGACCCCATGGGGGACCCACGCTGGAGCAGTCTGTTCCTGAAGGACTCGTTCTTAATTTATCATACAAAGTTCAAGGGTGATTTGGTCACAGTTTTCAATTGAAGATGGATGTGCTAACAGAAGGCTAGCAGACAAAAGTGAAAAAGGGTCTAATGGCTCTAAGATGAAGCAAGGCAAAAGGCAGACCGAAAAGCATCAGCGTTTTTATTTCTTTAACAAGAAATGCAATTAACCAAAGAAAATTTTAGTGGGGTATCTTTCAGCATAAATCTCTACATTAAAATAGATTTTTTTTCCACCAAAAGATAAGAGTGAGATAAAAGAATTAGGTGTGTCTTGTGTGCTCTATTAGGTAAAACAATAGATTAAATGATCACAGCAGTCTATTAATTCCAGCAGTTATGACACTTGCAGCAGAATGTTGGAGGATATAGCTTGAAAGTGCCATGTTTTACTCCCTTGTTCTCAAATAAACTCCTATATCCTCAAACAGACAAAAAAATGAGCTGCAGAAGTTATCTAACTTACCACTCATTTCAAGCAAGTAATCTCACAGAAAGGAAACTGAGGGGAAAAGAAAACAAACTCCAAATTCCTTACCAAAATGTAACAGTAAAGATACATTCACAAAAGAAAAAGCTTAACATTTTTGATACTTTATTATGAAAATATTCTATTCTATTTATTTATTGCTTAAATATCTACAATGAATATAGATTACACTCATAAGCACACAGGGCACTGAAATGGGTTTATGAGCAGGTAATTCATAAATATATATTAAAAAAATCACTTTACAAGATTATAGCAAAATATTAGTCATACTTAATATCCTATCAACATTCTCTATAAGGTTGCCTCTCAATATAATGCAGGTATGTTTTCAAACAGAGGTAATAGTTTTTTATTGTCTCTATGACCATAAACTCCATGTACAGTGCTGTATGTTGAGACCTAATACTATTTACACTAGAGTAATTCAGTGTAAAATTCAAGAGATCAGTATAAAGAGGCAGAAACCAATACATATCGTCACTGGTTGCATGTCTATGTTGACAACACAGCTGATCAACTAATAAAAAAAAAATAGTTACACATGTTTTGCAAGTAAAATGCTTCACTGCTTAAGTGAAGTATGTGTAATCTTAACTGGGATAGTTATGATTAAGTACGTGTAATCTTAACCGGGACTATGCAACCAGAGAGTTGTCATTTATATCCAAAATAAATTTGAAACTGTGAGGTTTAACAAATAATGGTAAAATGATTGAATCTGAAGGATATTAGTAATAGTATTACTATCTCTTAGCTACCTAGATAAAGGTTTAAATTGTTCATGTGGAAAGCAAAACACTATGTCATATAATTGTATTCACCCTTCACAAAAAAACCCAATGGAAAAAATAATAAAAAAATCTAAATTGAGTAACTTGAATTTCTTTATGAGAGCTTTTGCAGAAGCAGCACAAATATTTAACAATATTTAACAAATATGTTTGTGGAAATTCATCAACCAGTAATAAGATATTAACAAAACACAGACTGAAATTGCAACTACTACCATTTACAACAAAGATTAGGCTGTTTATGGGAGAAGCACATACATTGTACTCATGTACACATACATTGTTTTAACTTCCATAGAACCTGCTATATAAGTTCTATTTAAAACACAACCATAGCCTTCTCATTCTGGTAGTTCACAGCTGTGAGGAAACAGTATTATTATCACTCAAGAAATCAGAAAGAACAACTGAAAGACTTTTGCAAGTCTGGATTTGTAAAGTTCACTGCAGAATTTAGTCCAGGAATGCTAACCTATAAATATGGTCCACAGTGATCCATTCAGCAATACTTGAAAGTGTTAAAGATTTTTTTGGGTAAATATTAACCATAGAGAATAGATTTCTAAAAGTAAAAATGCATATTTTACAAAGCATCTCCTTGGGAAAAGTGTGGGTCAATATAGTATATTCTGGTCTTCAGTTCTAGAAAATACCACTGCTTTTTTTGCTTTTAAATATAAAGTTGTCTATTAAGCTAGAAGAATAACTGTCTTCAACAAAATTGTGAATTTGATTGCTAGAAACATTGAAGAAAGATTTATGAAGAATCATTTAATCTGAAATAGCATTCCTGAAATCAAATCCTTAGGATTCATACAATATCCACCAGAAGTATGCAGGCAGCAATGCAGCTAACAATCTATAATTAATATAAATGTATCTGTGAAAAGTCTTGAAAACGCCCCCTTAAAATAAAAGTAGTAGACTAAATGCAACTACTATCATTAGCTATTAAAGTTCCTCTCAAATGATTTCCTTTACCATTTTCAAAGAAAACAGATTTAAACATGAGCATACTGGCAAAAAATGTCTTCAAAATTTCTTCAAATATTCTATGCCCACATTCAGAAGAAATAGGAGAAAACCACAAAGCTAAGAAGGTAAATTATCTAGATACAAATGTATTCACAAAAATTAAACATACTTTTATACAGAAATTCTAATTATTATTGTATTTAAGGACAGTCACCATTTAACTTAAAAATTTCCAAGTGATTTAGAAAAGCTGATGTATCATAAATGAAATAACCACCATTTTACTATGTAAATCTGCTCAGCTCAAAGTTGATCATTTATTTTGTTATTACCAAACTACCAATTACTACTGTTAAATATTAACTATCAAAAACTTAACACAACAACCTTTTAGGCAAGAATGGAATTTCACTTCTTTTTATTCATGCAACATTATTAATTATAAAGATTCCACAACCAGAATCTGATAACCAACATGACTTGTTCTACACAATATTAAAAATTACCTATTTGGCTCTTTAATATTTTTATTATTTTACATGACTTACTACATTATACCACAACTTGACTGTCTAGAGACAAACAGCAGATGTGATGAATAAAGAAAATGTTTTAACATACTGTAGTCATCCTTCACTGCAGTACACTAAGATGTACTATTCATATTTACAAAAAATATATTCTGTAATAGAAACAAAAACCTCAAAGTGTCTCTTCCCATGCTACTCAACTCTGAAACAAAGAAAGGAAACAGAGCATGAACATTTAGCAATTAAAAAAGTACATGGCTATACCACTTTTAAAATCAGTCTTGTTATGTTACCAAAAAAAAAAAAAAAATCACACATCCAGCTAAACAACTGAGAGCACTCCAGCGCTTTGAAATGATATCGTGCCCACAATATAGTGCTAACAATTCACTGCATAATAAGGATTACACATTCTCACCTTCCATCATGCTAACTGTGTTTTCACAGGTCATCTATACATCCTTTTTTCCAGGTGACTGGATGAATGTACAAACTTCACCTAAAAATACACTGACTCTTGCCAAGTAACAGCAGGATGAAATATACCACAGTAACAATCCCATCTTTGTCCCAGGCTAACACTATACCTATTAACACACTTTGATGCTTAGCCAAGAAAAATCTCAATGCTGGGATTCTGGGGTTTGTGCCCAAACAATCTGGGTTTGTGTTTAATATAGTATGGTCTGCTTTTAAGTTACTGTCAGTCATTAACTCTACAAAGAGTATGTCAGATTATTTTTTCTTTACAATAAATGTTATTAAGGTAAAGAATACAGAAAAATCTACATTATTTTGAGAAGAATAAATGAATCATGCAATTCTTAGCACTAAGTAAATGGTCTTATTCAGAAAAATAAAGTATTTCTAAAACCAATTCTGAAGTAATCTTTCTTTCCTGTATGTCAGTTATACATGTCTGAAATACTGAATTTCTTGAACAAAATATAAAAATGCAAATGAAAAAGAACACACTAGCTTTTTAAACTTCTTAAGCTTAAGGATTGATTTTTACCAAAGGAAAAGATGATCATTCTTTTCATTTTCTGAAAAAATTAAAAAGAGGACCTCATCAATTAAAAAGTAACTGATCACCAGTTTTAAAGAAGAGTGGATAAAATTTAAAACATTACACTTAGCTAAAAATCAAATATTATTGCTTTCCTTAAAGAAAATTAGTCAGACTGAAGTATGTGATCTCTCATGCATTGAGGAAAAGTAGTATATAAATCAAAAGAAAATATTAAATGTACTTTAAAAGCATTAGTACTATAATATTACCTGAGAAGATGAGAAAAATCCTAGTAACCAAATGACTTGATAAAACATATGATAAGGATTAATACAAAAGTGAGCATCATTCAAGGTTCTAATCCCAGCAAGATGCCATCCCTGATTCTAAGATTGATGTCTATGTATTTTATGCGGTGTGCTCCAGGTAGAAGGTCATGCACACTTTCTACAGCATTAAAACTTGCTTGTCTTTGACAGCTAGCTTCTGGCCCTGGCTTTGTAGCTTACTTTTTAAAATTTGATTTACTGGGATTGCATGAGAGATCTATTTTACAAGGAACTCCATAAGCAACTATAACACTAATTGAGGCAAAAATGGCAAGAACAAGTGGCCACGGGGACAGGAAAGGTAGGTGATCATCTCTTGAGACAGCCTTATGAAAAAGAAAAAAAGAAGTTACTCAGTCCCAAGGGTAAGGACTTGTTCTGTCATTTTAGCCAAAATATTCCTTCCTCTTTATCCTTCATACCACACAATGATTGTCAAATTACAGTCCCAAGGAATTTCAGTGGTTCTCAGGCTTATTTTTATGAACTTTTACTTACATGAATAGTTTCACTGGAATCATTGAGTCATGTAAACATTTGCAGAAGCAAGCAATTTTCATATGACCGTGGATAAATGGCAATTTATAAGTTAGCACCTTGGTTTAAAATCCATATTGAATTTATATGCCATAAGCCACTCAAAGCATACTAAATACACACAAATTAATGTGGAAGCATATCAAAACAAACATCTGACATGTAGGTAGGTATGACTGCAAGGTATTATATGGCCTGTGGATAAGTCTGTGTATGGTATCATTACAAAATTAGGATATCAATACCAGAACAAAAGATTCAGAAACCATTCCCTTCTTTCAGACACTCTTGAAATGAATAAGACTAAACCTCTTTCTTTTTTCCTCTTATATCTAAAGTGAATTTGTGTGTGCGTGATTTGCTAGTTTAGCCATAGTCAAGATCAAGCAAGGCACCATAAAAATATGTAACATTCATTTTCAGGGGATCTAATTTATAAAGAGATGTTCACAAGCAGACAAAAAAAAGCAAGCTGTTTATAAATTACAAAGTTAAGTTAGGTAGAAGTTTATATGTTTATACTTTTCAAAAGGCAGAAGCTTAAAACAGCTGCTACATTAATCAAACACACACTCAACCATGGAACTGGAATTTAAAAGAATTAATTCTTTTAAGCACTAATTTAAAAGAATACATCAAAATAAATTTCCATTTCAGATTTCTTCATGAAAGTCACATTAACTTAGCTTACACCAACACCATTCCCACTGTTTTTTGATACCTAGACAATGAATTCCTACCAACTTGTGTCTGTCCTTTTTCTCAACACCACGGGGGGGTGGGGTGTGTGTGTATTTCCCTTTTATATCGGGTAGCTCCAGCTCACACATCTGCTTACCATAGCTGTGGCAATAAAGCACAACAGACATGTTCTCTCAGGTAACAGAGACTTAAAAGTATTTAGGATTCAAAAGAGTTCCACCTTCCACCCGCAAAGCCGCAGGAGGCATGCATAAATCAGAACCAGTACAATGCGCCTTGCATCAACTAGGTATTATACTGTATAATAATATTTCATAGGCCATTATTTTGTCTGCTTAATTTCTGACATAATCTCTAAATTCTCCAAAGGTAGTGACCCACTTAAAGCATGTCACGACTCTGAGTTTGAGCTGAGTTTGGGGTATTTGTGGCAAGGACTGTATGTAGAAACAGCACCTACACTTACGGAGCAAAACCAGGAAAATGTGTTGATCTTGATATGTGGCAGCAGCTTTCTGTATTCTTATGCTGTAAAGTCAATTCATAATGGAATAACTTAATCTCTCCCTCACAGCTAATACTCCAAACTCTTTACCTCTTTATCTGGGCTGTCTTGTCCAGATTCCCACAGTGTTCCTCTAGTGAAAGAACATTATTCCTCATGTATAATGAAAATATTTAGGAAGGTGCTACCTACATAATATAGAAATTATATCTCCTATGTCATTGCCAGATCTTCACAGTCAAGTTCACATGCTTGAATTAGTATCTTCTCAAGAATTCACATGATGAACAAGCAAAACTGTCACCTAATTCAGATACTGTTTATGATCTAGTATATCTAGGGCAAATGACTAACCTAATGAAATTCTGCTTGGACACAGGTCGATCAAGATACAGAAAAACAGGAAGACTGAAATACTGCCAAACTGCTCTGTATTTTCTCAAAGTAGAATCTTTGTCAATTTAAAGTTAAAAAAACAAAACACCCCCCCCAAACCACAAACCAAATCTACCCACCTTTGCATTGCAGTTGATTTTGAGTGGAAGCTTCATCAGCATATTTCATACACCCAGTACTTAAGACTATATTTTAATATTCAACTTATAGTACACTAACAGATGGAGCTCTGGAGATGCTGCTGGTAAACTCTGGCTAAGTACCCAGCAAAATTTCCAAAATATTATGGTGACTATACCATACCTAAAAATCAGAACTTAGAGGGCAATGAATGCTGGAGACCACTCAGTGGAAATTCTACATTTACCGTAGTTTTGAAAAGCACAGCACATAAAGTATCTTAATACAACAAAGCATAGAAGAACAAATTAGAAGTATTAAGAAGTAAAGTTGGTTGGGGGGTTTTTTTGGTCATAAAATACTCCCCCCACCCCCCACCAGCACAAATTACAGATTTCTAGTTACTGTCCTATTTGAAATACAGGCTACACAAGAACCCAATGAATTCAAATGAAAAGTGTTTTAACTCTATAGTTGCCATTTTATAACAGTATATTACTGTCGTGGTTTAACCCCAGCTGGCAACTAAGCACCACACAGCTGCTCGCTCACTTCCCCCCAGGTGGGATGGGGGAGAGAATCAGAAGAGTAAAAGTGAGAAAACTCATGGGTTGAGATAAAGACAGTTTAATAGGTAAAGCAAAAGACACACACACAAGCAAAGCAAAACAAGGAATTCATTCACTGCTTCCCATCAGCAGGCAGGTGTTCAGCCATCTCCAGGAAAGCAGGGCTCCATCACACATAATGGAAGACAAAATGCCATCACTCTGAACACCCCCCCACTTCCTTCTTTTTCCCCCAGCTTTATATGCTGAGCATGATGTCATGTGGTATGGAATAGCCCTTTGGTCAGTTGGGGTCAGCTGTCCCAGGTGTGTCCCCTCCCAACTTCTTGTGCACCCCCAGCCTGCTCGCTGGTGGGGTGGTGTGAGAAGCAGAAAAGGCCTTGACTCTGTGTAAGCACTGCTCAGCAATAACTAAAACATCAGTGTGTTATCAACACTGTTTTCAGCACAAATCCAAAACATAGCCCCATACTAGCTACTGTGAATAAAATTAACTCTATCCCAGCCAAAACCAGCACAATTACACAGATATATATCTAACTTTGTCATATATTAAGTAATCATCATTACCCAGTCTGTTTTCAAACCAAGACAATGTACTTTGGATACACTTTTCTCTAGCAAAGCAAAGATAGAGAAACGTCTAAGTTCATGTCACCACTAAGTAATTTTTTTATTTCAGTATGTGATTAAAGCTACTTCTGCATAAAATAAGAATTTTAAACTCAATTTAAACTGTTAATATCTTTAAAATAGCTTTGTACACTTATTTTAGGGTGGAATACAAAATGGTCCACTTCAAGAAAGTTAAAATGAAACATAAACTGGTTTGCTGTTTATAACTATCGATGGTTCCTAGTTTTAAAAGAATACCCATACAAATGGAGCATAATATTCACACAGTGAACGTGTCTTTTTTGAAGTATGGAATTAATGATTTTGAATAAAATACAAATATTTAAACTTCCACTGTTGGATGAAACACAAGCATTACTCAACGCTTACAAATATGTAGGAATTCAAAAGTTCCAAGAAAATTAAATTCAAAATGTAGTCAGCATTTTAACAAAGATCTGAAGATCTGAAATGTCAAGGCAATCTTGTGCAATAATCTTGTAGTAGTACAGTATATCTAGTGATAGATTTTAATCTCAGTTTGGTCCCACCTGACTTTTTTTTTTTTTTTTAACATTTAACAGATGTTTTCCATTATTCTAGAACCTGGCACTTTATGGACTTCAGCACAAAAGTCCTTTGGACCCAAAGTTAAGAGGTCATAATAAAAGGGCAATAGGTTTGTCTGTATTATAACCAGCTGTAGCTATTATTTTCATTATGTATCCAAAAATGAAAACTAATCAGTTTACATATGCTCATCTCAACATTTAAATGAATTTTATGTCAATTTTATTGGCAATTTTTTTTTTAAACTGGTACTGGATTAAATACACACAAAAAAGTACTTCTTGAATCAAGCTAGAGTACAATAATCCAATAAAACTTTTCCACAGAAAAAGCATACTAGTCAACCAAAAGGTTTCAAAGTAGCATAGCGATTCTGACATAATGCAATTAGATAGTTTCTTAGTAGAATTCAACATGAGTTCCTGACTGGTTGCTAACTTGGCTAATTTTAGAGTCAATACAGAGAAGCCCTCTTATATGAAATCAGGAAAACTTGCTTCCTAGTACTTTCAAGTAAGAAAGTCCTTAAAAAATGAGCAATACAAAACAGGCCAAAGAACATCTTCATTAAGTAAGAATTAGGTTACAGAGTTATTGCTTAAAATAGTTGCCAATGAGACATTAACCACTAACTGGAAATGTATCTATTCACTCCAGGGAACTCAGTACTAAATCCACTACTAGTGAATCGCACAAACTGTCACAGTAGCAAATTCTCCTATCATCAGGATTGCTTGGCAACCTGGGCTTGCTAAAATAAAACAAAACAAAAGCCTAAGACAATTAATTGCCAAAATCTAGGAAGTAGGAAACAAGATAAATGTACAAAATGGGAAACTAGTTCTTGGAGAGTGGCAACTGAAAATAATCTGGAAAGCCCTAGCAACATAAGCAATCTCAGTGGAATACTGGTAAGAAGGGCTGATGTGGGTGTTGTATGAATAAACAGGGAGGCGGAAGTGAGGAAAAAACTTGTAGCTCTCTGTATACGGCACTAGTAAGGCTAATAAGAGATTACTGATCAAAGCACTTTAAAGAATGTTGAAAAACTGGAGAAGGAACAAAAAGCCATAAAGTGATCTGAGGACTGGAAAAAATGTCTTACTATGAAAGACTGAAAGAACTCAATGAGTACAGCTTATCAAAAAGACAGAAAGGACTCAATTAGAATGTAAATAGTTCAAGTAAGAGAAAATACAGCATAGTACAGTGAACTTCAGAAAAAGGCACAGGAAAAAAAACCAAACCCAAACCCAAAACAAACAAAACATTGGCTGCAAGCTGAACCCAGACAAATTAAAATTTAAAACTGGATGAGGTACTGTTAGGGGTAAGATATCTAAATACTGGAATAGGTTACACTCTCCAACTAAATATGGACCAAACTACACTCTCTCAATATCTACAAATTACATCTAAATGCCTTTCTTGTTCAGCTGTAGCCAAACAGTAAGCTCAATACAGGGGTAACCAGCAGTAAGTAATGGCACGAGATACATAGTTTATTCTAATGGTCTCCTTTGGCTTAAAACATTATTACAAAATACCTGAATTTACTATGCAAAAATAGCAGCAGTTCTTTAAGTATAGTGAATTTCGAAGTCAGTTGCAAAAATTTGTACTCAAGAACTCAAAAGCCATTCTTATTAATGTACAATTTATATTTCCTGGTACTAAACTGAAAAGCAAGGAGACAATATGTATTGTTGGACAAGGCCTGATAGTACAGTTATATCTGGTGTAAGAAAATGCTAGTAGTATTAGAAATATAGTTAATAAATTGGAAATTGTAATTAGTGTGAAGAAAGAATATCTCAGTTCTATGTAGAAATAGATAAACTTCACATTCCAAAGTGAATGTAGTTTTAAGTATATGGTATTCACATCACATTGCCACTACTTACAAACAACATTCACAAAAACCTATAAAAGTATCTTCCTGAACACAAGATGAGATACTGAATTAATTTTAATAAAGTAGAAGCATAAATAAAATACCTAAATACATATACAGGTATCTTAAAAACAATTTAAAAAACCAAACAAAACAACTAAAGAGCTGCTGGACTTGTTATTCCAGACTTCAGCAGAGTCTAAGGGGGAAAAAATAATATTAAAAAAACCCAAAACAAAAAAAAACCAAAACCCCAAATCACAGAGGCATTCAGGTCAGAAGGAACCTTAGAAGGTCATCTACTCTAGCTTCATGCTCAAAACCAGATGATAGCCACTGCTCTCCCCTCATCTTACCTTTGCTAAATCCATGCTGACTATTTCCAATCACCTTTTTCTCCTTCACGTGCCCAGAAATAGCTTCCAAGAGAGTCTACTCCATGATTTTCCCAAGGACCAAAGCAAGGCTGACTGGATCATCCTTATTGCCTTTTTTGAAAATGGGTGCAACATCCTCCAGTCAGAGGATTTCCACAATGTTTCAAAGATTATAGACAGCAACCTTGCAATGACATCAATCTCAGCCCCCTTGAATGCATCCCATCTAGTCCCATGGACATGTATGGGTCAAGATTTCCCAGTAATTTCTGACTCAATCCTCTACCACTATTAGTACTTTCTGTCTTTGAAACCTGTCTGTAGACACAAAAGTCTGGAAAGCCTTGTTGGTGAAGATGGAAGCATCAAGTACCTCAGTCTTTCCTGCATACACTGTTACTAAATCACCCACTTCATTCGACAGCAGACCTATATTTTTCTGTGCTTAATCTTTTACTGTTCATGTAGTGGTAGAAGTTCTTCTAGTTGCCTTTTATGCTCCTTGCCAATTGCAACTCTAGTCGAGCTTTGGCTTTCCTAACAGCATTCCTACATGCCCTGACAACATTCCCATATTTCTCTTTTGTAGCCTGTCCTCACTTCCATCTCCAGCATACATCCATTTTGTACCAGACATCAGTCACAAGTTCCCTGTTTAGCCAGTCTCTTGACACATCTACTTTTTTTTTAATCCCGGAGTACTGGGATAGACCATACTTGTGTTTGAAGACCTGCCAGCTCTCTTGAGCTCATTGGCCCTTCAGAACTGCCTCCTACAGGATACCACCTACCAGTTCCACAAATAAACCCAAGTCTAATTGTCTTGATGTCAAAGGTCTGCACTCTGCTATTTGCCTTCCCCACTTCACTCAGGAACCACTGATAATAATGGAGATACAGAGATGAAAGAGTATTACTGTCCTCCTTAATTCATTACTAAAATATCTTCTTTAGTAAACCACTGCTAAAATGGGGACGCTTGAAATCTTGTAGAACGGCCTGATTTTTGGTAACCTAGAATTATAGAAGCTAATTTCTGAGGTCACAGTGGTGCGTACCAACTTCCGCGACATAGGTCTTGTGCACTGGACCTCATCTGGATCTGTGGGTGACCGCACATCGTCCAGGTCACCATAAATCACTTCCAGCATAGCTAATTCCCTCAGGTACTGGATATCTTTCTCCATGGTGGTCCATTTCCCGGGGAGATATACAACATCTTCCTTGAAGGGATATCTTTCTTTTATAGCTGACAGGAGTCGCCTCCAGAGGCTGCGGGCTGGTTCCCCTTTTCCAATTGCTTTGTCAATGCCCCCTTCCCTAGAAATAGATCCCAGCTGCTTGGCTTCCTTACCCTCTAATTCCAGGCTACTTGCCCCACTGTCCCAGCATCGGAGCAGCCATGTGACAACGTGCTCGCCTGGACGATGGCTGAAATCTTTTCGCATGTCTTGCAGCTCACACAGGGATAGGGATCCGGTGGTTTCCGTCTCATTTACGAGTTCTTCCTCTTCCTCTTCCTCTCCTTGTGATGGCCCTGCTCTTTCATCTTCCCTTTCTAAACAAGCTGCCTTTCGCTTCCAGGATTTCTTTTTATGTATAGGGGCGACTGATACTGACATGGGTTCGTTCCCTGTTTGAACCGCAATGCTTGTAACGGAGTTGTCCGGAGCAGCTGCAGCTGCAGTGCCTGTCGCAGGGGGGGCTGGAGCATCCGCAGCGCCTGTCGCAGGGGGAATCGGAGCAGCCGCAGTGCCTGTCGCAGGGGGGGCTGGAGCAGCTGCACTGCCTGTCGCAGGGGTAACAGGAACAGCCGCAGTGCCTGTCACAGGGGGAATCAGAGCAGCCGCAGTGCCTGTTGCAGGGGGGGCTGGAGTAGCTGCAGTGCCTGTCATTTTGTCACCAGATCCTTGAGGGTTCTGAATAGTGTTGAACAGGGCTCGGTAGGCATGGGCCAGACCCCAGCACATTGCAGTGATTTGTGTCTCCCTAGAATTGCCAGGGTGACGACATACTTTTTCCAAATCCTTTACTAGTTTTTCAGGATTCTGCACTTGTTCAGGGGTGAAGTTCCAAAACACTGGAGGTGCCCACCGTCCTAGGCATTTGCCCATGCTATCCCACACACCCTGCCACTCATAACTATCTGGCCTTGGGGCAGATCTCTGGATGATATTCTTGAATTGCTCTACTGATCTTGGACAAGATCGAAACAGTATTCCCAAGCAATACCAATAGAAGTATCTTAACTACCCAAGGTTGTTCAAAATACTGAAAAGTTATTGTAACGAAGGAGGAAGCATTGTAGAAGAAAGTAGTGAAGGTACAATTCTGCATTTCCTCCATAAAAAACCTCTCAGAGGAAGAGGTATAATTGCGAATTGTCTCCATAAGATGATGCCCGACATACAATAACGGTTTCAGTACAGCACTTAGATACCAAAATAAACCCAAGGTCACTGTTTTAATAACAAATCTCACAGGCAAAACATCACCAATTAAAGCAGAGCACAGCAAACTGCAAAAACCAACACCGATCTTTAACATGTACAGCAAAATAATGAGCATGGTGGAGATCAGGTAAAGCAATGCTAAGAACAGAAGGATCAATATCACGTCCCACAACTACTAACAGATCTAAATTCCTTAATACGCTCTGGTTAATCTCTTATTATCTCAAACCATTCATGCTCCACGTTGGGCGCCAAAAAGGACTGTCGTGGTTTAGCCCCAGCTGGCAGCTAAGCACCACGCAGCCGCTTGCTCACTCCCCCCCGGTGGGATGGGGGAGAGAATCGGAAGAGCAAAAGTAAGAAAACTCGTGGGTTGAGATAAGAACAGTGTAATAATTGGAACAAAATAATAATAATAATAATAATGAATTATAATGAGAAGGAAAACAACGAGAGAGAGAGAGAGAAACAAAACCCAAGGGAGGGAAAAAAAGGGAAAAAAATGATAATAATAATAATAATTTTTAAAAAATGATACAGCCGCTCACCACCCGCTGACCCAGCCAGTCCCCGAGCAGCGATCGCAACCCCCCGGCCAACTCCCCCAGTTTATATACTGGGCATGACATCATATGGTATGGAATAGCCCTTTGGTCAGTTTGGATCAACTATCCTGGCTGTGCCCCTTCCCATTTCTTGGGCACCTGGCAAAGCATGGGGAGCTGAAGAAAAAAAAGTCCTTGACCAATGTAAACACCGCTTAGCGACAGACAAAACATCAGCCTGTTATCAATATTATTCTTATACTAAAATCCAAAGCACAGCACTATACCAGCTACTAGGAAGAAAATTAACTCTATCCCAGCCGAAACCAGGACACACATACAGGACAACAAGCTCTGAGCTGACCATCATTGATCATAAGCAAATTCTTGGAGTTGATATTTTTTAATGAAATTGTCTCAGCTCAGTACTCAATAGTGGTTAAAAAAAAGCAAATCAGAAGTTAAGAAGTATTAAAAAAAGAAAGAGAGAATAAACAAAAGACCATCTTTATGCAAACATATAGATTTACAATTCACCCTCACTTTTAATACATTGTTTAGATTGGGGGGGGGATTTAGAACAGAAAAGGGGTCAGAGAAGAACAACAAGAATAACCACAGGTACAGAACAACTTCTGCGTGAGGAAAAGTTGAGTAGGCTTTAAAAGTTCAGAATAGAGAAGAGATGGTCTAAGAAGGGATTGTGGAAAAGAGGTATAAAGGGACTGACTGCTCACTGTCTCTTCCAGCATAAGAGTTAGAAGTTATCAAATAATAGTAGCAGCCAGGTTCAGAACAAAAAGGGAGGTACTTCCTTCCTGCAACAGACAGGAGGATGCGAACGTAAAAAATTCCCCACATTACAAGAAGAGACTGAATAAGTACTTTGAAGAGAGCTCTATCAAGGATTACTAAATAGATGAACCACATGAAACTCTGACAATCCCCTGAGCTGAAAGTAGATGGAGGCTGGGACACTACTCAGGGAAACAATGTTTGTCCTGCTTTTATTTTTTGTTGGACATCCACTGATGGCCACTGTTGGTGACAGCATAGTGGATTAGAGGAACATTTGGTCCGATCCAGCATTGCCATTCTTACTTTCTTAAAGACTAACAGACAAACAATGAGCATACATGATGCTAATCAGGTCTAAAAAAAAGTAGATCTGTTCTAGAAATTGGAAATCATGTATTAACCTTTTCACAGCAGGAACTGAGCTTAGATGTGGATCATCCTTCAGGAGATCACGACTACTTTACTTTTTCCCTTCATGCTCTGTTTAAAAAAAAAAGTGTGTTATAGATTTCAGTGTTTGAGAGAGTAGACAGTAAAAAAAGGGTAATTGTAAGAAAAAGATAACTTCTTTCTCATTAGTTTTAGCCTAAGTAAGCATAAACACTTCTAACAGCAGAAGAACAGAGAAGGCATTCTTTTCATGTGACTAGTTCTAGAAAGAGGAGCATGAAGTCCATGGATTTAAAAAGGTATTTTGGCAATAACAATGCACTTAATTACTTAATTGTAAATTAAGGAGAAGAAAAAAAAAAGATTGTCTAATCATCACAATTATTTCACATCATAAAGATACATGGTCTAATACATTATATACTTAAGTGAAGAGATAAATGAAGAGGTAAGAACTTGACTTTCCAATAATAGCATATGGCAACGCAGATAACTACCATGTACAAAGCAGTACTTATCACTGTAGGACACAAATTACATCCCTAGGAAGAAGAAAAAAAAATAACAACCTGCAATATATCATGCAGGAATCATCTACTGAAACAAATAATCAAATCAATCTAACAACACATAAGATCTTCAGGCAGAAAGACTGCAGTAAGAAAGCATTTCCTATGCTAATCCAAAAAGTACACTGAAATTTCAGACTGAAATCAGACTGAAAATCTCCGCTACAGAAACAGTCTGTATTGTGACCTGAATGTCTCCATTTCAGCTGCATCTTATAATCCTTTTAGGAAGACAGTAATAGTGTGGATAATAAAATCTTACTGACTTCAACACACCTTCAATTTTTTATGATGTAGAAAAAAAAAGGATGACTAACATTCATCAACATGAAAAATTACTTCCTTCAACAAGTAATTCATGTGTGTGTTCAGGAGCTAGATGGAATCTAAAACAAGTGCTTAGCACCTTTGTAAACTGCTCCAAGCAAGTACAGGCAATTAAATGAGCAGTTTGGACACTGAAAGCTTCAGTTTAACCACTAAGCAACAACCAGTGGGGGCCACACTGTCAGGTCCCTGAGTGCAGTAATAGCCTTAATGGCCCTGAGGACTCTTACCTGGAACTCCTCCGCCCATGAGCACAATTTCAGCTCAGGCCTGGGAATCCAGTCACTGCCTGGGCCATGTCAGAGGTGTACCTCTGTCTAACCCCATCTTCTGGATGGACCCATTGGACTCACATTGTAGCCTTGTCTCTAGCCCCATCTCTTGCTGCTCCCAATTGGACTCTCTGGATGGGGACCTTAGTCTTGGTTATTGCTTGCCTTGTCCAGGACTGTTGATGGGCCCTGTTACCAGCAACCAACTCTGCCTGCTGTATCCAGACCCTGTACGACTGTGCCCTTGTAAGTGAACATGCTGCCTGTGCTGGACTCACTCCTGGCTCCTGGCTTACCCTCCCTCATGTGGCCATCCTGCTCATGCCACTCCCTGACACAAACTGTCCTAATCCTGTGATCTCTGCTTTCTATAACCTCCTGGGGTATACATTTTCTTTCTAAGATTCTTACCCTCTATAATATAATAATTTAGAGACCCTCCTCAAATAGAAGATAGAATTTGACCTGTAACATTTAAAAGACACCAATGACCCTAAGCCTTTGTCTAATCTCTTTTTGAAAGTATTCATACTTATCACTTTCATCATGTTCTGTGGCATAAGTGTTCACAACTTAAATTCCAAGAGGGAAAAATTGGTACTTTATTTGCTCATTTTTTTGTGTCTCAACTTTCATATTGTGAGTGTCCTGGTTTCAGCTGGGATAGAGTTAATTTTCTTCCTAGTAGCTGATATAGTGCTGTGTTTTGGATTTCAGTATGAGAATAATATTGATAACACACTGATGTTTTAGTTGTTGCTAAGTGGTGTTTACACTAGTCAAGGACTTTTCAGCTTCCCATGCTCTGCCAGGTGCACAAGAAGCTGGGAGGGGGCACAGCCAGGATAGTTGATCCAAACTGGCCAAAGGGATATTCCATACCATATGAAGTCATGCTCAGTATATAAACTGGGGGAGGTGGCCGGGGGGTAGCAATCACTACTCGGGGACTGGCTGGGCATCAGTTGGCGGATGGTGAGCGGCTGTATCACTTGGGTTTTTTTGTTTTTCCCTTGGGTTTTGTTCCTCTCTAGCTCTCCTGTTGTTTTCCTTCTCATTACAATTTATTATTAATATTACTTTTATTCCAATTATTAAACTGTTCTTATCTCAACCCACGAGTTTTCTCACTTTTGCTCTTCTAATCTCTCCCCCATCCCACCAGGGGGAGGGTGAGCGAGCGGTTGTGTGGTACTTAATTGCCGACTGGGGCTAAACCACAACAGTCCTTTTTGGTGCCCAAAGTGGAGCATGAAGGGTTTGAAATAATAAAAGATTAACCAGAGCATATTCAGGAATTTAGATCTGTTAATAGTTGCGGGCCACAATATTGATTCATCTGTTCTCGATATTGGTTTACCTGATCTGCACCATGCTCATTTTTTTGCTGTACATGTTAAAGATTGGTGGTGGTTTCTGCAGTTTGCTGTGCTCTGCTGTGATTAATGATGTTTTGCCTGGGAGATTTGTTATTAAAACAGTGGCCTTGGGTTTACTTTGGTATCTAATTGCCCTACTGAAACCATTCCTGTACATTGCGTACTACCTCATGGAGACATTTAGCAATTATACTTCTTCCTCCGAGAGGTTTTTTATGGAGGAAATACAAAATGGCACCTTTGCTACTTTCTTCTACAATGTTTCCTCCTTCGTTAGAGTAACATTTCAGTATCTTGAACATCCTTGGGTAGTTAAGACACTTCTATTGGTATTGCTTGGGAATATTGTTTCGATCTTGTCCAAGATTAGTAAGCAATTTAAGAATATCATTCAGAGATCTGCCCCAAGGCTGGAGAGTTATGAGTGGGAGGGTGTGTGGGATAGCATGGGCAAATGTCTAAGTTATTGGGCACCTCCAGTGTTTAGGAACTTGACCCCTGAACAAGTGCAGAATCCTGAAAAACTAGTAAAGGATTTGGAAAAAGTATGTTGTCACCCTGACAATTCTAAGGAGACACAAATCACTGCAATGTGCTGGGGCCTGGCCCATGCCTACCGAGCCCTGTTCAACACTATTCAGAACCCTCAAGGATCTGGTGACAAAATGACAGGCACTGTGGCTACTCCAGCCCCCACTGTGACAGGCACTGTGGTCACTCCAGCCCCCCTGCGATAGGCACTGCGGTTGAACTAGGGAACCAACCCGTGTCAGTATCAGTCGCTCCTATACACAAGAAGAAATCCTGGAAGTGAAAGTCAGCTCATTTAGAAAGGGAAGATGAAAGAACAGGGCCATCACAAGGAGAGGAAGAGGAAGAAGTTGTGGATGAGACGGAGACCACCTGATCCCTATCCCTGAGTGAGCTGCGAGATTTGCGAAAAGATTTCAGCTGTTGTCCAGGCGGGCACATTGTCACCTGGCTGCTCCGATGCTGGGATAACAGGGCCAGTAGCCTGGAATTAGAGGGTAAGGAAGCCAAGCAGCTGAGATCCCTTTCTAGGGAAGGGGGCATTGACAAAGCAATTGGAAAAGGGGCACCAGCCCTCAGCCTCTGGAGGTGACTCCTGTCAGCTATGAAAGAAAGATATCCCTTCAAGGAAGGTGTTGATATATTGCCCCGGGAAATGGACCACCATGGAGAGAGGTATCCAGTACCTAAGGGAATTAGCCGTGCTGGAGGTGATTTATGGTGACCTGAGCAATGAGCAGTTATCCAAAGATCCAGATGAAGTCCAGTGCAGACGACCCATGTGGTGGAAGTTGGTACGGAACGCACCATCGTCGTGTGCCAACTCATTGGCAATACTGACCTGGAAAGATGGAGAGGGTCCAAGAGTGGATGAAGCGGCTAGCCAGCTCCAGGAATACGAAGAAAGTCTCTCTTCCTCCCTCGTCTCGGCTGTGGAGAAACTGTCCCAGAAGGTCCAGCGACTCGTAGAGGATAGGTCCTACTTTCCACCTATATGGACCAGTATCTCAGCTATTAGGAGTCAGCGTTCTTCTGCTCAAGAGAGAGGATATAGAGGGTACACACCACGGGGCACCCTATGGTTTTACTTGCGTGACCACAGAGAGGACATGAGGAAGTGGGATGGAAAACCTACCTCAACCCTAGAGGCACGGGTACGTGAGTTGCAAGGAAAAACAATCACCAAAGGGGGTTCTTCCAGGAAAATTGCTGCTCCGGTTTCCAGTGGACAGTTCCCCAGACAGAGCAGAAGGGCTGATCTTACTTCTGATTTTAATGAAGGAACTTCTGACTCGTATATACAAGAAATGGGTAACGGACGGACCCTCCTCTTAGGGAAGTCTGCTGCCTCCCTGGGGCCCGGGTTAAGAATATCACTAGGATACTCCCTAGCCTGGTATGGCCCTCGGACTATTACCCCCTACTGCTCTTCCATGTGGGGGGCGATGAAGCTGCAACACGAAGTCCTAGGGCAATCAAAAGAGACTTCAGGGCCTTGGGACGGCTAGTAAGGGACTCCGGAGCACAGGTTATTTTCTCCTCTCTCCTTCCAATTGTGGGCAGTGACACTAGAAGGAACGGAGGCACCCAATCTATTAACTCATGGCTCCATGGGTGGTGTCATTGCCACGGTTTTGGGTTTTTTGATAACGGGATGGCATACACAGCACCAGGTTTGCTGGTGTCTGATGGGATTCATCTTTCTCAAAGGGGAAAGAGAATCTTTGCTCAGGAGCTTGCAGGGCTCATCGACAGAGCTTTAAACTAGACTCGAAGGGGGAGGGGGATAATATCAGGCTTGGCCAAGAGAAGCTGAGGGACGATGTGCCACGGTTAGAGGGAGCGGGTGCTAGCGAGGGCACTCAGCCTGTGTCTCTGAGATGTGCGGGGTACACTGGGGCACAGATGAAGTTGTACAGAGTTGAGCTAGGGGATACTGAGGCAATAGGAACCAAGAGGGAAACACCAGTGAAACACCTCAAAGCACATAAGGGGTGTTCCTCTATGAAGGAGACACAGACAACAGCCCAGCTGAAGTGCCTCTACACCAATGCACGCAGCATGGGCAACAAGCAGGAGGAGCTGGAAGCCATTGTACACCAGGAAAACTATGATATGGTTGCCATCACGGAAACATGGTGGGATGACTCGCACAACTGGAGTGCGGCTATGGATGGCTATAAACTCTTCAGGAGGGATAGGCGAGGCAGGAGAGGCGGTGGGGTAGCCCTATACATTAGGGAGTGTCTGGATAGTTTAGAGCTTAATGATGGTGATGATAGGGTGGAATGTCTATGGGTAAGAATCAGGGGGAAGGCCAACAAGGCAGATATTGTGGTGGGAGTCTGTTACAGACCACCCAACCAGGATGAAGAGGCAGATGAACTATTCTATAAGCAGCTGGGAGAAGCCTCACGATCGCTAGCCCTTGTTCTTGTGGGGGACTTCAACCTACCGGATGTCTGCTGGAAATACAATGCAGCAGAGAGGAAACAGTCTAGGAGGTTCCTGGAGCGTGTGACAGATAACTTCCTGACACAGCTGGTGAGGGAGCCAACTAGGGAAGGTGCCCCACTGGACCTCTTGTTCACGAACAGAGAAGGACTTGTGAGCCATGTGATGGTTGGAGGCCGTCTTGGGCAGAGTGATCACGAAATGATAGAGTTTTTGATACTTGGAGAAGTGACGAGGGGGGTCAGCAGAACTGCCACCTTAGACTTCCGGAGGGCAGACTTTGGCCTGTTTAGGAGACTGGTCGACAGAGTCCCCTGGGAGGCAGCCCTAAAGGGCAAAGGAGTCCAGGAAGGCTGGACATTCTTTAAGGAGGAAGTCCTAAAGGCACAAGAGCAGGCTGTCCCCAGGTGCTGAAAGACAAGCTGGCGGGGAAGAAGACCAGCCTGGCTGAATAGAGTGTTTTCATTCAAGCACTTCCTCCACAAATTCACTGCCTAGTAACCTTTAGGCTCACTGTGTTGGTTTTGGTTGGGTTTTTTTTTTTCATTGACTGCTGAAATGGTAGTTGCAGCCTGTTGGCAGAAAAGGAGAGTTTTGAGGAGGATCAGCAAGAATGCCTGCTAAGATAAAGTGACAATGTTGTCTCCTGTTCATGGGAATAACTTGCTGATAAATTATGACAATATGAAAAGCCCTAAGGGCTGAGGGTGGGAAAACCTATATTATCCTTCATATATTGCTCAGCAGAATTCTTATTTACAAGCTAATTCATCCATTAGTACATATCAGGAATTATGAATTCTAAATGTGCCTTGTACAATAAATGTTACTTATTTGTACTGTTCTGTTTTATAAAATAATTCTTGAAACAACTACAAATAATGGGATTTTATTTCTGTGTCTGTGGTTTCATGTTATTTTTTGATGCCAGAATGTTTAAGGCATCATCTAATCCTTACAGTGCAAGGAGTTATTTAATGATTATTAAATAAGTATATTTCCAGTACTCGTACTCAAACTTGTATGCCGAAATGCTAAATAATAAGTTCCTCTCTTTCTCAAACCTCCAAAACTTTGAGTAATATAATTCTTACATTCAGGCTAACTGTAAATAAGGTTTGGTGCCATCATCGTTTCATTCAAGCTCTGCTAAAATACTCCAGAAGATACTCAGCTTGATTTAAATAATTTATAACAATTAAGTATTCTTTGTGATTAATATAGTGTTATAAAAATGCATGCTCCTAAATACCTCTGGAAAGAAAATGTTCTGTGGGTTTCTTGAAATATTTTATTATGTACTGAAGGCTGGAATTCTCAGAGACTGATATTTCAGCCTTACAGTAATGTATACTTACATGGAACGGGACATCACCCATTCCATCTTTGCCCAAAGAGTGGAGGAGGTCTGTTCCATCTGCCAAGAGAATCTCTCAAGAACTGCAGTTTTGGGAACTCTGACCTGATTTCCTCAAAACTGCAGGCTCTTGCATTGCCAGAGGAGAGGACTTAAAGTTGTAAAAACCTTTGTATACCAGCTGAGATTCTTTTTATGAAGCATCCTCTGCAAGGGCAGGGTCAATCATCTTAAGCTTTGCAAGCTCGACAACACATACTGTCCACACCAATCAAAATTTTTGCCATACACAGGCTCCATTCCTCTCTAGGACAAAAGATCTGGTGTTATACCACGGGATCTTTAATTGGTCATTCTGATACTAGACAAGACATTTGGTAGTATCGTTTCCAAGCCCTTTTTTTCCCTTTTGTAAGTATGCTCCTTTGCACTTTCTTTTCATGCTTAATTTTGGTCTTGGTTATATTAATTTACAGTTTGAAGCCTTATAGTTACCAAGAAAAGAAAAAACTTGTGTTCAAAATGGGTACTTAAATGGTTACAGAGGACTATTGTTGGAAAAGTGTCTTAAGGAGCTCTCAACAGAAGTAAAAGTTTCAGCTTCTGTGGTTCATATTTCACAGTATAGCGATGTATTTCATATCTTAAGATATCTTCCTACAATCTGTCCTTTTTCTCCTCATAAATCAGCCAAGAAATATATTTTATGCCAGCATTGATGTAAAGAGTAAAAAATTCTTATTCTTACATTCTTAGGGATCTAAAATTAAAGGAAATAGGTTTTCCATTGATATGAGAGGTCATTTATATTTATTGAAAAGAGAGGATTTTTTTAAAAAATAAATTTTTTTTTCAACATTAAAATCAAGATATAAAATACATGCAATTAAGTGAACTTCCCAGTAGCATAAATTCATTATATAAGTATTAATCACATGTATTTTTTTATCTCCGAGTTTTGTGGTTGTATGCTAAAAGGGTATGTTCCCTCAACGTAGGTACAAAGAAGCAGAACAGATAACAAATCTGACAAATACCATAAACTAGCTTGCTGTTGGTGAGGATTTAAAAAATGACCTAAAACCCTAAACAATAGAGGGGTAGCCAGATTACTCAGTGAATATGAAAATTTGTCAATTCCTTGCAAAATAACAAGCAGGTCTGCAGTTTTATAGACCGGATTAATTTACCTAACTCTTTTTAATGACTTCCCCCCCTCCCCCCCATACCCCCAGCTCCTGCTTGCACATTTTTGCCATTTACTGTGAGCGCCTGTTCCAGCCCTCATCAGAATCCCACTGACTTACTTCACTTTCTTGTAAGAAATTTAACTGAGCAAAAGACATGAAAAGTATTCTTTAGGAAAGGGAATAAGGCTGACTAAACTAGATGTTCTGGTAGAGGAAGGAGGAGCAGATTAGGAGGGAACAGTAGTGCAAGACCTTCTGTTTTCAGTGTCAGCAGACTATTAAATCAGCTGAGCTGTTCATGAGACCTTCATCTATGCATACTGGTAAATCTCAAACAGTTTCTGTAGTATTTAATGATCTTGGTTTCCAGCTGTCAAATTGTATTAAAGCATATTCAATAATTTCCTATTTTCTTAACTTTACCTTTCCATTAAATGTTTGTTATAGTTACAGATAGAGATGTTATTTAACTGTGAATGAGAAATGTGGACTGTTGTGATGTTATGATAGAAAGTCTTTGTGGAAAAAATATGAAATAGTATCATTTCTGTAGAATTGTTTCTATTGGAGCACTCACCCTGGAAAAGAGGAGGAATGCCAGACAAGTTATTGGTACAGAAAACCCTCATTTAAGATCAGATGTATAGTTTTCTCTCCCTACTGCATCTGCCAGTCCTGCAATAGTAGGATGTAATAGTATGTCCTGGGAAAGACAGGAGACCTCAGTTTATTAATAGAAGGTGGTGGGGGAATAGTGTCTTTCAATTATTTTAAAAATTATTTCCTTATTGCCATTAGAAATTGAGGGACATTCTTGTAATAACCTGAAAGGCCTTATATTCTTTCATAGCATGTTGCTATTAACAAAATTTTCCAATTCAATATGAATGAAACAGTACATCAGTGAAGCTTATATGGTCAAAGTTTTGCCACTTCTGTGCAGATGCTTGAATCCATTTTTTCAATAGTGAGGAGGATAGCCTGGTGCAGAACAGCAAGTTTCTTCCCACTACTTCCTTGGGAACTTATTTTACTTGATGAATCCATCATGCTGAATTCAAATACATCATCAGATACTTTCTCTCCTTCAAATGTGTTTTCTAGGACTTACATGGTATTGGTTCTGCTCACTTTGTTGAGTTCAGGTAGACCTGAAATGAAGAGGAACTTTTTTAAAAGTTGATTTCCCCCTCTCCCTTAAAGTTTTTGAACAGAAAGCTAGACAAGTTACTGATTACTTGAAAATTATGTTTTCTTTTCTGTAGCATACCTAGTGCTGTAGCTTTGCTTTTTGAGCAATCTGCCACTGTAAGATTGTTATCCTGTTTTTCATATCTGCATAGTTCATTTCTCTCTCCCAGTTTTTCTCTTTCCTATTTAATTTTTGTCTGATTTACTTTGACCTCATGTTGAGCATTATCACAAATTAGATTATTTTTTTTCTTTCTTCTGTTTCCTCCTGCTTCTCTCCAGTTGGTGATAAGTTATATTATCCACTAACTAGACTGATTTATGATTTTAAATGTATGCTATCACAAATTCTAAATATTTTAATTGTTTTAATTTTATAGCTTTATTTTTTATAGCAGGACAATTTAAAACCTGATTTATTTCATAATGATTTCTTGAAAAATATGCCAAAATGGAATTCATGTGCACTTGATGGTATTTTCAAGCTTTAAGTGATTCTAACTAATAAAACAGGAAAACATTTCCATGATGCAAAATGAACCATTATATGCCCTCCAACTCACCCTCCACAGAAAAGGCTAGGGTTACATGAACTTTTTGCCAACCCATCAATAAAACTGCATTTTTGTCATGGCTGCCATAAGAGTTATGGATTTCATTATTTTAATGTTTGTTTTAAAATATCCATGACTTTTGACATTTTGGTTTTTTGCATGTGTGTGTGAGGATGTGATGGTAAACAGTTTGAACCATTTTCAGTGAGAACTTTCAGAGATGCCAAGTTAAGCTTTGAGCTCCATGGGAAGCAGTTCTGCAGTGACACACAGGATTAGGCATGTGAACTCTCAGTGAGAATTTATAATTCTTCCAGAGGTAGTTATGCTTCCACTTCCTCAGGAGGGTGGGGTTTTTTTTATACTCTTACTTAGAAAGGTCAATAACTATATAGTGATTTCTGTTTCAGATCAGGCTGTGGTTCTCAGAGCAAACTCCACTTTGTTTTTTGGGTTTTGGGTTTTTTTTTTGTGTTGGGGGGGAGGGGGGTGGTTGTTGGGGGGGTTGGTGGAGTCAAGTACTTGAACTTCTTGGTATAAGAAACAATGGCTTATGACACTTTGCACTTTTTTTATCCTTTTACTCCAGCTTATGGTTTAGCGTTTTAGCTTTTAAAAAATATCTAAGGAAGAGCCCTTATACATGGTTGTTGATTATAAACACTTGAATCAGTTTCAATAAATGCTATTTTCTGTTCTGCTTTGAAAATATGATAAATTAAAATATCAAAAACACTCCGATTGTGGGTTTTGTGGTTCCTGAATTTGGCTGGGACTAAGGTTTGCAGATAAATTCAGGGACATAAATTAAAACTGCATTGGATTAAATAATGGTTTAGAAATTTAATCTGTTTTTACTTTAAAAGCCTCCACCTTTCCCACTTGTCTATATACATGTGCCAGTGCCTCATAATTTGAAATCTAACAGATTTTTTTGGATGACAGATGATTGCTTTCAAAAGCACACAAAAATAATATGCAACTAAGCTTTCTATTACAGATTGGTCTTGAAGAGAGATATTTACATCCATGTATGAAATGCTTATGTTAAACTCTGCTCTTGATAATCTGTGGCACTTTGTAAGCTCTGTCTCAAACGGTCTACCCTTATGATTGAAAAGAGATGCAAAACTAGTTATGCTTAATCAGGAAGTATTTTAACCCATCCATGCTTTCTCTTATGGAGTCCGTTTTGGGAGTTTTTCTGTCTAGGTGTATTGGGTTTGCGTGGCAAGGTTTTGGTAGCAGGGGGGCTACAGGGGTGGCTTCTGTGAGAAGATGCTAGAAGCTTCCCCTATGTCTGATAGAGCTAATGCCAGCCAGCTCCAAGACAGACCTGCTGCTGGACAAGGCTGAGCCAACCAGCGACGGTGGTAGCACCTCTGTGATAACATATTTAAGAAGGGGAAAAAAAAAAAACCTGCTGCGGGAACAACAGCAGCAGAGAGAGGAGTGAGAATATGTGAAACAGCTCTGCAGACAACAAGGTCAGTGAAGAAGGAGGGGGAGGAGGTGCTCCAGGTGCCAGAGCAGAGATTCCCCTGCAGCCAGTGGTGAAGACCATGGTGAGGCAGGCTGTCCCCCTGCAGCCCATGGAGAACAGTGGAGCAGATATCCACCTGCAGCCTGTGGAGGACTCCAGACCAGAGCAGGTGGATGCGCCCGAAGGACGCTGTGGCCCCGTGGGAAGCCCGCGTTGGAGCAGGCTCCTGGCAGGACCTGTGACCCCGTGGAGAGAGGAGCCCATGCTGGAACAGGTTTGTTGGCAGGACTTGTGACCCCATGGGGGACCCACACTGGAGCAGTCTGTTCCTGAAGGACTGCACCGTGTGGAAAGGACCCACGCTGGAGCAGTCCATGAAGAACTGCAGCCTGTGGGAAGGACTCATGCTGGAGAAGTTCGTGGAGGAATGTCTGCTGTGAGAGGGACCCCACGCTGGAACAGGGGAAGAGTGTGAGGAGTCCTTCCCCTGAGGAGGAAGGAGTGGCAGAGACAACGTGTGATGAACTGACTGCAAACCCCATTCCCTGTCCCCCTGTGCTGCTTGGGGGGAGGAGGTAGAGAATTCAGGAGTAAAGTTGAGCCTGGGAAGAAGGGAGAGGTGGGGGGAAGGTGTTTTAAGATTTAATTTTTATTTCTCATTATCCTACTCTGATTTGATTGGTAATAAATTAATTTCCCCAAGTCGAGTCTGTTTTGCCTGTGATAGTAATTGCTGAGTGATCTCCCTGTCCTTGTCTCGACCCATGAGCCTTTCATCATATTTTCTCTCTCCCCTGTCCAGCTGAGGAGGGGGAGTGATAGAGTAGCTTTGGTGAGCACCTGGCATCCAGCCAGGGTCAACCCTCCACAGTCCTTTCTGGCATCCACGGGGTCACAGCCTCCTTCGGGCGCATCCACCTGCTCCAGTGTGGGGTCCTCCACGGGCTGCAGGTGGATATCTGCTCCACCGTTAATCCTCTATAGACTGCAGGGGGACAGCCTGCCTCACCATGGTCTTCACCGCTAGCTGCAAGGGAATCGCTGCTCTGGCGCCTGGAGCACCTCCTCCCCCTCCTTCACTGACCTTGGTGTCTGCAGAGTTGTTTCTCTCACATATTCTCAATCCCCTCTCCGCTGCTGTGGTTTTCGTAGCAGTTTTTTTCCCTTTCTTAAATATGTTATCACAGAGGCACTACTGCAGTTGCTGATTGGCTCAGCCTTGGCCAGTGGTGGGGTCCGTCTTAGAGCTGTCTGGCATTGGCTCTATTGGACACAGGGGAAGCTTCTAGCATCTTCTCACAGAAGCCACCCCTGTAGCCCCCCCCACTACCAAAACCTTGCCACGCAAACCCAATACACTAGGTAAATTGAGTTCTGTAACTGTGTTGCACAGCAATGTACAGGGAGCTTAGGCCAGGCAAGCTTCTACTTGATGAATGGACCTGTTATCACTGAGGCACCATGTCCATTCAGAGAAGACCACTGCTTTCGAATTTTAATTTTGGAAGTCCATCTTTTTCTGTTCATTGTATTAAATTTATGGGGGTTTTTGGAACTTTCTATCAGTATAGCATATATAGATAACATATGGGACTGTATTGTGTTAGTGTCAGAAAAATGAGGGATCCTCAGATACTAGTGACTTTTTATAAAGGGACATGAATTTATGTTTTTGGTCTTAGTTTCATAGGTTTTGAAGGCCAGAAAGCATTATTAGATTCTGTAATCTGACTTCTTTCATACCACACATTTACTTTCACAGTTACCCCATACTGAAACTAATTATTTCATGTTTTAGTCATTAAGCATTTATTGTTAGTAAATTGTTTTTTCCCCAAATTGTTATATGCCACAGCTAGATGGTTCTAGTGAAAGATATATCACCATTACTCAAGCACTTAGTGTACTAGAGAAAATATTAAGATTTGCCCAATTTGGTGGGCAATCTGTAGCAAGAAGGAAAACTCAGAAAATTTCATGTCAGTTGGACCTGTTGAGAAGCTCCATATAATACCCAGTTAGACATTTTGAGTCTTTATCTCAGTATTTGACAGAAAGGATTTTTTTTTTTAATGCTACCTGAGAAGAGTGACGTAGCCCCTCTGATACTTTGTCCCCCTTCTTTTTCAATCACCGATTCTATAAAGGAAAGAAAAGAACTCCAACAGATTGTATATAAGTGAGATAAATATCTTTCTTGTCCTTGTCTGTGTAGTATCATATTTGATTATCATTACTGTCTTAATTAAGAATTGCTAATGTCATGACCATGTTAGAACTGCAAACCTTACGCTTTTCACCATAGACAGTAAAGCATGTGCAGGGAAAGGGGGGACATTTCTTTATTAATGAGTAACAAAAATAGATCAGAGGCAAATGTTATATTCTTAAGATAGCAAAGTTTGTGCTTATTCTTTTGTCATGTGGGAAGTGATTTTAAGAAATATATGCTTACTGCCAGGAAATTCTGGGGTAAAAAAGGCCTATTTTATTCTCCTTGCAGGGGAGCACTTAGGAATCCAGGAACACAGGTATAAAAGGGACCTTCAAGTGCACTCAGAACAGGCCCCTGCTATTGCAGGTACCAAAATATACAATCCCTTTCATTAATTTATCAAGATTTAAGAAAGACTCTGCTGGGTTTTTTCTTAAGTTAGATAGGTACTGCCATGTACATGTATTTTCACCGTTCTACCTGGATATTTTTCTTTTTGTCATGTTAGAGTTTTACCTGGACATGATTTTCCAGAAAACTGTTAAACTACTCTCAGAAACTAGTTATTTATAAGTAGACATTTTCAAAGTTTTTCATATAGAAACGTGACAGCTGGCTTTCCCTAGCGTGCTTACTAAGCTATCTTTTATTCTCCTGCTTCTCTCTTGTCCTGGTTTCAGCTGGGATAGAGCTAATTTTCTTCCTTGTAGCTGGTATAGTGCTGTGTTTTGGATTTCAGTATGAGAATAATATTGATAACACACTGATGTTTTAGTTGTTGCTAAGTAATCCGCACACTAGTCAAAGGCCTTTTCAGCTTCCCATGCTCTGCCAGGTGCACAAGAAGCTGGGAAGGGGCACAGCCAAGATAGTTGATCCAAAGTGACCAAAGGGCTATTCCATACCATATAATGTCATGGTCAGTATATAAACTGGGGGGAGTTGGCCAGGGGGTAGCGATCTCTGCTCAGGGACTGGCTGGGCATCAGTTGGCGGATGGTGAGCGGCTGTATCACTTGTTTTTCCCCTGGGCTTTGTTCCTCTCTCACTCTCTTGTTGTTTTCCTTCTCATTACAATTTATTATTATTATTATTATTATTATTATTATTAGTTCCAATTATTAAACTGTTCTTATCTCAACCCACGAGTTTCCTTACTTTTGCTCTTCCAATTCTCTCCCGCATCCCACCGGGGGGGAAGGGTGAGCGAGTGGATGTGTGGTACTTAATTGCCGACTGGGGCTAAACCACAACAGTCCTTTTTGGTGCCCAACGTGGGGCTCAAAGGGTTTGAGATAATAAAAGATTAACCAGAGCTTATTAAGGAATTTAGATCTGTTAATAGTTGCAGGCCACGATATCGATTCATCTGTTCTCGATATTGGTTTATCTGATCTGCACCATGCTCATTTTTTTGCTGTACATGTTAAAGATTGGTGTCGGTTTTTGCAGTTTGCTGTGCTCTGCTGTGATTACTGATGTTTAGCCTTGGAGATTTGTTATTAAAACAGTGGCCTTGAGTTTACTTTGGTATCTAAGTTTTGTACCGAAACCATTACTGTACATCGGGTACCTCCTCATGGAGACATTTAGCAATTATACTTCTTCCTCTGAGAGGTATTTTATGGAGGAAATACAAAATGGCACCTTCGCTACTTTCTTCTACAATGTTTCCTCCTTTGTTACAATAACTTTTCAGTATCTTGAACATCCTTGGGTAGTTAAGATACATCTATTGGTATTGCTTGGGAATATTGTTTCAGATTTGTCTAAGGTTAGTAAGCAATTTAAGAATATCATCCAGAGATCTGCCCCGAGGCCGGATAGTTATGAGTGGCAGGGTGTGTGGGACAGCATGGGCAAATGCCTAGGACAGTGGGCACCTCCAGTGTTTAGGAACTTGACCCCTGAACAAGTGCAGAATCCTGAAAAATTAGTGGAATATTTGGAAAAAGTATGCTGTCACCCTGACAATCCTAAGCAGATACAAATCATTGCAATGTGCTGGGGTCTGGCCCATGCCTACCGAGCCCTGTTCAACACTATTCAGTACCCTCAAGGATCTGGTGACAAAACGACAGACACCCCGGCTACTCCAGCCCCCACTGGGACAGATGCTGCGGCTATTCCAGCCCCCCCTGCAACAGGCACTGCGGTCACTCCAGCCCCCTCTGCGACAGGCACTGCGGTTAAACCAGGGAACCAACCCGTGTCAGTATCAGTCACCCCTATACATAAGAAGAAATCCTGGAAGGGAAAGTCAGCTCGTTTAGAAAGGGAAGATGAAAGAACAGGGCCATCACAAGGAGAGGAAGAGGAAGAAGTTGTGGATGAGACGGAAACCACCCGATCCCTATCCCTGAGTGAGCTGCAAGATACGCAAAAAGATTTCAGCTGTCATCCAGGCAAGCACGTTGTCACCTGGCTGCTCCAATGCTGGGATAGTGGGGCCAGTAGCCTGGAATTAGAGTGTAAGGAAACCAACCAGCTGAGATCCTTTTCTAGGGAAGGGGGCATTGACAAAGTGATTGGAAAAGGGGCACCAGCCCTCAGCCTCTGGAGGTGACTCCTGTCAGCTATGAAGGAAAGATATCCCTTCAAGGAAGATGTTCTATATTGCCCTGGGAAATGGACCACCATGGAGAGAGGTATCCAGTACCTGAGGGAATTAGCCGTGCTGGAGGTGATTTATGGCGACATGGATGACAAGCGGTTACCCAAAGATCCAGATGAAGTCCAGTGCAGACGACCCATGTAGCGGAAGTTGGTGCAGAGCACACTATTGTCGTGTGCCAACACATTGGCAATACTGAACCAGAAAGAGGGAGATGGTCCAACAGTGGATGAAGTGGCTAGCCAACTCTGGGAATACGAAGAAAATATCTCTTCCTCCCTTGTCTCGGCTGTGGAGAAACTGTCCCAGAAGGTCCAGCGACTCAAAGAAGATAGGTCCTTATTTCCACCTATACGGACCAGTATCTATCTCAGCCATTAGGATTCAGAGTTCCTCTGCTCAAGAGAGAGGATATAGAGGGTACACACCACGGGGTACCCTGTGGTTTTACCTGCGTGACCACGGAGAGGACATGAGGAAGTGGGATGGAAAACCTACCTCAACCCTAGAGGCACAGGTACGTGAGTTGCAAGGAAAAAACTATCACCGGTTTCCAGTGGGCAGTTCCCCAGACAGAGTAAAAGAGCTGATTTTGCTTCCGACCTTAATAAAGGAATTCCTGACTTGTGTTTACAAGAAGTGGGTAATGAATACTATGACCAGGACTAGAGGGGCCCTGCCTCCAGCCAGGTGGAGGAAAGGGACAACCGGGTTTACTGGACTGTGTGGATTCGATGGCCTGGCACATCAGACCCACAGGAGTAGAAGGCTCTTGTAGACACCAGTGCACAGTGTACCCTAATGCCATCAAGCTATGCAGGGGCAGAACCCATCTGTATTTCTGGAGTGACAGGGGGATCCCAACAGCTAACTGTATTGGAGGCCCAAGTGAGCCTAACTGGGAATGAGCGTCAAAAGCACCCCATTGTGACTGGCCCAATGTGACTGGCCCAGAGGCTCCGTGCATCCTTGGCATAGACTACCTCAGGAGAGAGGGTATTTCAAGGACCGAAAAGGGTACCAGTGGGCTTTTGGTATAGCTGCCTTGGAGACGGAGGAAATTAAACAGCTGTCCACCCTGCCCGGTCTTTCGGAAGACCCTTCTGTTGTGGGGTTACTGAGGGTCGAAGAACAACAGGTGCCAATTGCTACCACAATGGGTGCACCGGCAGCAATATCGTACCAACCGAGACTCCCTGATTCCCATCCATAAGCTGATTCATCGACTGGAGAGCCAAGGAGTGATCAGTAAGACTCGTTCACCTTTTAACAGTCCCATATGGCCAGTGCAAAAGTCTAATGGAGAGTGGAGACTAACAGTAGACTATCGTAGCCTGAATGAAGTCATGCCACCACTGAGTGCTGCCGTGCCGGACATGCTGGAACTGCAATACGAACTGGAGTCAAAAGCAGCCAAATGGTATGCTACAATTGATATTGCTAATGCGTTTTTCTCCGTCCCTTTGGCAGCAGAGTGCGGGCCATGTTTGCTTTCACTTGGAGGGGCGTCCAGTACACTTGTAATCGACTGCCCCAGGGGTGGGAACACAGCCCCACCATTTGCCATGGACTGATCCAGACGGCATGGGAACAGGGTGAAGCTCCAGAACATCTGCAATACATTGATGACATCATTGTGTGGGGCAATACAGCAGAAGAAGTTCTTGAGAAAGGGAAGAAAATAGTCCAGATCCTCCTGAAAGCTGGTTTTGCCATAAAACAAAGGAAGGTCAAGGGACCTGCACGGGAGATCCAGTTTTTAGGAATAAAATGGCAAGATGGACGTCGTCAGATCCCAATGCATGTGATCAACAAAATAACAGCCATGTCTCCACCAACTAGCAAAAAGGAAACACAAGCTTTCTTAGGCACTGTGGGCTTTTGGAGAATGCATATTCCGAATTACAGTCTGATTGTAAGCCCTCTCTACCAAGTGACCCAGAGGAAGAATGATTTCAAATGGGGCCCTGAGCAACGACAAGCCTTTGAACAAATTAAACGGGAGATAGTTCATGCAGTAGCCCTTGGGCCAGACCAGGCAGGGCAGGATGTAAAAAATGTGCTCTATACCACTACCAGGGAGAATGGCCCTACCTGGAGCCTCTGGCAGAAAGCACCAGGGGAGACTCAAGGTCATCCCCTAAGGTTTTGGAGTCGGGGATACAGAGGATCCGAGGCCTGCTATACTCCAACGGAAAAAGAGATATTGGCAGCATATGAAGGGGTTCGAGCTGCTTCGGAAGTGGTTGGTACTGAAGCACAGCTCCTCCTGGCACCCCGACTGCCGGTGCTGGGCTGGATGTTCAAAGGGAGGGTCCCCTCTACACATCATGCAACTGATGCTACGTGGAGTAAGTGGGTTGCACTGATCACACAACAGGCTCGAATAGGAAACCCCAATCGCCCAGGAATCTTGGAAGTAATTATGGACTGGCCAGAAGACAAAGATTTCGGAATATCCCCAGAGGAGGAGGTGACGCATGCTGAGGAGGCCCCACTCTACAATAAACTACCAGAAAATGAGAAGCAATATGCCCTGTTCAGTGATGGGTCCTGTTGCATTGTAGGAAGGCATTGGAGATGGAAAGCTGCTGTATGGAGTCCTATACGTGAAGTTATAGAAACTGCTGAAGGAGATGGTGAATTGAGCCAATTTGCAGAAGTAAAGGCCATCCAGCTGGCTTTAGATAATGCTGAACAAGAAAAGTGGCCAGTGCTCTATCTCTATACTGATTCATGGGTGGTGGCAAATGCCCTGTGGGGGTGGTTGCAGCAATGGAAGCAGAACAATTGGCAGCGCAGAGGCAAACCCATCTGGGCTGCAGCATTGTGGCCAAACATTGCTGCCCAGGTAGAGAACCTGCTTGTAAAAGTACGTCACATAGATGCTCACGTACCTAAGGGCCATCAAGGAAGAGATGCAACATATAGATGTGCTCATGATCGAGGTGTAGACTTGACCATGGACAGTACTGCACAGGTTATCCATGAATGTGAAACATGCGCTGCAATTAAACAAGCCAAGCGGTTAAAGCCTCTGTGGTATGGAGGGCGATGGCTGAAATATAAATATGGGGAGGCCTGGCAGATCGATTATATCACACTCCCACAAAGCCGCCAAGGCAAGCGCCATGTGCTTGCAATGGTGGAAGCAACCACCGGATGGCTGGAAACATATCCTGTGCCCCATGCCACCGCCCAGAACACTATCCCGGGCCTTGAAAAGCAAGTCCTATGGTGACATGGCACCTGAGAAAGAATTGAGTCAGACAACGGGACTCATTTCTGAAACAACCTCATTGACACCTGGGCCAAGGAGCACGGCATTGAGTGGGTATATCACATTCCCTAGAAAGCACCAGCCTCCGGGAAAATCGAATGATACAATGGACTGTGAAAGACTACATTGAGAGCAATGGGTGGTGGGGCATTCAAACATTGGGATACACATTTAGCAAAGGCCACCTGGTTAGTCAACACTACGGGATCTGCCAATCGAGCTGGCCCTGCCCAATCAAAACTGTTACGCACTGTGAAGGGAGATAAAGTCCCTGTAGTGCACATAAAAAAAATGCTGGGGAAGACAGTCTGGGTTACTCCTGCCTCGGGCAAAGGCAAGCCCATCCGTGGGATTGCTTTTGCTCAAGGACCTGGGTGCACTTGGTGGGTAATGCAAAAGGGTGGGGAAGTCCAATGTGTACCTCAAGGGGATTTGGTTTTGGGTGAGAATAGCCTATGAACTGAATGGTATGATGTTAACTGCTATATAATACTGTATGCCATCACTTCTATGGTTGCTATATGCCATGTCAAGGATATTTCAGTGAGAATCTCCCAGATTAATGAAGAATGAACTTGGATGAAACCAAGCAAAGTGCAGCAGTGATGGAACCAGAACTGGCTTCAGCATGCAACAATCCAACCCCACACACCATCTCTCCTGCCCTGAAGGACTGTTATGACAGATGGAGCCCAAAGTCATGGACTAAATGAACTCAACGGCCATTGTAGAGGGATGGCCCATAGACCAAGGGAACGATATCTATGTGTATATATCAAAAGACAGGAAAAGTGGTGATGATTAATTGGAATGTATTAGAAAGGGTAGAACCTGGGCATGACGTAGATGGTATAGTATAAGGGGTGGATACTGTCCTGGTTTCAGCTGGGATAGAGTTAATTTTCTTCCTAGTAGCTGGTATAGTGCTGTGTTTTGGATTTTAGTATGAGAATAATATTGATAACACGCTGATGTTTTAGGTGTTGCTAAGTAATGTTTACACTAGCCAAGGCCTTTTCAGCTTCCCATGCTCTGCCAGGTGCACAAGAAGCTGGGAAGGGGCACAGCCAAGATAGTTGATCCAAAGTGACCAAAGGGCTATTCCATACCATATGATGTCATGCTCCTTATATAAACTGGGGGGAATTGGCCTGGGGGTAGCGATCGCTGCTCAGGGACTGTCCAGGTGTCGGTCGGCGGATGGTGAGCGGTTGTATCACTGGTTTTTTTTCCTGGGTTTTGTTCCTTTCTCGCTGTCTTGTTGTTTTCCTTCTCATTACAATTTATTATTATTTTTTGTTTGTTTGTTTGTTCCAATTATTAAACTGTTCTTATCTCAACCCACGAGTTTTCTTACTTTTGCTTTTCACATTGTCTCCCCCATCCCACCGCGGGGGGATAGTGAGCGAGTGGCTGTGTGGTACTTAATTGCTGACTGGGGCTAAACCACAACATCTCTTCACTTCTTTACAATACATGATTTTCTAAATACATCCTTTGCTACCATGCTGCCTAGAAGTCTACCTGTTTTTTCAGAATATGTGAAAAAATAGTTTACTAAGGTTTCATTCCATCCTTGTCATTATATCTTTCATTTATATGATTGACATCTGTGAACTAGACTAGAGATATCGTAAGAACAAGAATAAGAAAAATATCATCAGCCATATTTTCTTAATTTTCTGCTTACATCTTGGAGATTATCTTCATTCTTTTTTTTTACAAATACAATTACTGTTTTCTTTTCTTGAAGTCCAGCAGTCCCCTGTGATTCAGAGTTATGATTAGACATAAGAATGTTCCTTCTATCAAATACGTCAGATTTGTGCAGAAGAGGATAGAACGAGTTTTATCTGTTTATTAAAAAGATTGTATCTGTATTCTAAAAAGGGAAGGCTTGAAGAGAGTAACCTTCATACCTTCTGTCACCTTCATACTGTCACCTTCATATGTTCTTTCGCCTTCAGAATTCTGTCACCTTCATACTAATGATTGTTCAAAGATAATAGTACGTGATGGAGACTTTGGTCAAAAAAATCTACCATTTACATGTTTCATTTTTATACAAAGGTCTGTGTTTTGATCTATGAATCTTAGTTAAATTTGGACACTATAGATTTTTGAATGCTTGGCAAGGAAGTATGTTTATTTTGGCTAACAGTGTGGAAACCTGAAACTTTCCTTTTTCCCATCATGAAAACTAGAAATAGAAAAAAATGTAGCATGGATTTTTGGGAGGTATTAGATCATCTAGTCTGACGTTCTGTATATCACGGTTTGTCCCACTTACCCTGTTTGTAAGCCCAGTAATTTTTGTTTTGTGAAGGCAGAATTAGTGTTCACTTGTAGAATATCTTTTGGAGAAGTGTCTAGTCTTGACATGAAGACAAGAAAATGTGGTGAATGTATTGCTTCTTTTGGTAGTTTTTTCTAGTCATTAGGTATACCTCCTGTGAAACATTTGTGCCCGATTCAGTACCAGCAAATATGTATTTTTGCTTTTCTCTGATAAGGTTACATCCTTCTCAATTCTCGTTATTATTTCCTCTTATTTCAGTTGTAGACTTATACTGTCTATCTTCTCAATTTATTTAGGGGGTGGGGTTGGGAAGACAGAATAGGCAGTCTTGCACTCTTTATACAAGGTATTATCTCCAATAGGTGAGCAATTTTTTTGGCTCACTTCTGTACTACCTATGAAATTGCACTTGTTAGATAAGACCTATTTTCCATAAACTTCTTTAATAATAGAAACTTTACCACTTACTATTTACAAAATACCTTTTTTTTCCCCCTCATTTTTGTTTGTATTTAAGTAGTTTGTTGATACCAAGCTAATTGGCCTACAAAACCCCTGGATAATCCTAAATTCACTTTGCAAAGATTGGCATGATATTCTCAGTCTTCTAATATTCATACGATAAATTGAAAGATGAGGAGACAGACTCTCTCAGCTAAGCCTTTTAGAAATTTAAATAGAAGTTGACAGATAAAAATGTATTGTTCCACTAGATGATGTCTAACAACTTCCTTTACTACTGATTGCCTGAACAATACTGCAGCATTTTTGTGTGGTATGATAAGGCGACTGTGTTTTTTTTCCAAAGAGAAAGAAATATTTATTTATATGTTTTATCTCTTTTGTTGTTATATGTAGCGTTTTTCAATTCTAGTTGCTGCCTTCAATTTGACAGTGAATCTGGCTGGGTTTTCTACCAGTGTTGTCCTTTTTCTGTGTTGCATAATTGTGATTTTTGGGCCAACTAAATTGCTGTCTTTAAGGACTTTCAATTGCAATCATAATTTCTTTGCATTTTAGTACTCTCAATTTTGTAATAATTCTACAATCCTTCCATAATTTTTATCAGTATTGGAAAACTAGCTAAAATGTCACACTGTTTTCATATGGTTGTGAGCCAGTTTGCTCTTTTTTTCTCTTTTATTTTGGTTTGTAGTCAGTGGTCTCTAAGCAGTTGCTCACAATTCAATAACTGACTAACCTTCATCTCTTGTAGTGAAGTCCAAAATACTTTGTCTTGGATGCAATATCAGTGATGTTAGAAGCTCATACAATACTCCTTAAACTTTGCTTGCATTGGAGCTCCCAATACAATTTCTGTTTATTCTCTCCGTGTCTTATTAACGGGTAATTTTAAAGTATTGCTTTTTTTCATTTGGGTTTTTGTTTGTTTTTTGTTTTGTAGACAATATCTACAAATATTCTTTTTTCATTATATTCTTTTTTTGTTAGCTATCAGACTTAGCTTTTCAGACGTCTGCAAGCCTGAAGATTTCTTCAGCTCCAAAAGTATTTTAAACTAATCTCACCCTCCTATTCTTCTTTTACTCTGCACTATCTTTCTTAATTAGAATTCTGGTTGCTAATTTCTACCCAGAGTTTTCAACACTCCAATCATACGTATTGACCCAGTAGGTTTCAGTAATGTCAATTATATCAGTTAGCCAATTATACCAATTAGTGTCATCTCACTAAGTACTTGGAATGTGGGATCATTCCTACTAGAAATAAAGGCATTATATTAAATTCATGTAATCTAAAGGCAGAAGGGATATATTGGGTCATCTAGTCTGTCATCTCATCAGTAGAGCATTATACTCTTTCATACTTTCCTAAAATTGTGTTGAGGACAAAATGTTCAGAGTAATGGTACTTCCATCGCTTCTCTTAATTACTCCACAGGCAAATATGTTTTGCTGCAACAAAAAAAGTTAATTTCTTTTTTTGTGTTTCCTACTAGATTATTAAGTAACTGAACTTTTAAGTTACTAGCAAGTGTCTTGGTCAAGCAGAACTGTTTCAGCAGTATATTTGCATATTTGTTATTTCTATGCTCTACTCTTCTTTTAGATTGGTGTGCCCTTTCCTAAAATCCAGCTTATATGGATTCTTCTAAACAGGAATCTTTTGTGCAATTCTGATAGCTTTTTCTAGTTTTACAAAGAACTGTTCCATAAGTGAGTTCGCGTGTCTTAGCCACTATCTTTTCCACTAGAATGTCAAACTGTACTAATTGCATTGCATCTCTCTCTGTTGATCTTTAATTCTTCTAGGTGTACTGACTCTTTACATCAATATGTCATTGTACTCCTCGAGAGTAAGTGGGTCATGTACCTATCAGAAATACCATTTCATTAAGAAGTTGGGGATTTAATATTTTTGTTAAATCCTTATGTGTGTGTGGATAAAAGCTGTTTCATATATGCATCTTTGGAATGTTTTTTCCTCTCCCTTTTCCCTGCAGTCAAATCATAATTTCTTCATTTTAGTTGTTGATCCAAATTGTTTGTATATATTTGAAATACTTAAACAATTACAATTTTTATTGTTAAAAATTATGGATTAATCATGAATGCTTTAGTGCAATTCCTTGGCATCTTCTAATGAGGAGGTACATAGTTGGTCATTATCTGTTTCTCTCCTTTGGTGCTAGGTATTGAGTTTGCTTAAAGTTGTCAGTTTCTGTGCATGGTTTATCACTAGCTTATACCCTGGCAGCAGGTAAAAAACTGCAATAGTACAACTATAGTAATCTGAGTTCTAAAAATGAGGAGAGGATTCACAAAAATGTTTTAAATATTCAGTGAGCTTAAATGGAAGTAGATAATGACTCTATTTGCATTCTTTTTATTTTAATAGTTGTTTCTATGTGTAATGTATACAGTTTGCCTTTTGATGGAGATCTAGAATGCTCTGTGCAAACATTTCACTGGAAGGTTAAAACTGCTGACTCATTGAATTCAAGAGGCCAGGCTCTGGGTTATGGGATAAGAGGAGAGGCTTGTTAAGGCTGTGAAACAGGAGACAAACAAAACAGTGTCCAAGTCTTAGAACTTCTTACGAAATACATAAACATGTAGCACAGAATGGAGGTGGGAGAAGGAGTTTGGTGGTATCTCAAGGAAATGAAGTTATAGGGAAAGGATCGTTTTAACGAAAACTCATTGTTAGTGCTGGAAATGTCTTTTATTATGCCCCCCAAGCAGATGAAAGGGTGCTTTTTTCTTTTCATTAATTGAGACCAAAACATAACATCGCTACTCCACTGGAGACTCCTATGGGACAGGTGTGGTCAGAAAAAGACTGCTAACACTGTCTGAAGGGAGGGAGTCTGAGTGAGCAGTGCTTTGAGACAGTTAACATTCACCGTTCTGTAACAAGTTTTTGCACGCATTTTCAGACCATTTTTTGTAAAGCTTACTTAAACAGTGAACATAATGGCTTTTATATTTTCCCTCTTTATTTAAAAAAAAAAGTTGAATTAGATTTTTAGGTTTGCTGTGGTTTAGGTTATTGACTTGAAGTTCTTTGTATATGATTCTTGCCTATCTCTATTGAAAGATAGCATGAAAAAAGTATGTGATATTGAGTTAATCTAACACTGGTATGTGAAGGAACATGGATAACCCAGAAGTTACCAATTACAAGTAGTTTGATCACCAAGAGAGTAAAGGCACATTTATTCTATGACCAAGAAAATAAGTATTTCAGAATTGCAGATGGGTTGTTGAGCACAGTGTATATGTCTCTAACGTAATAGTGTTTTGCATATATTGTTCTGTGGGACAATACAATGACAGTTCAATGAGGCTTATTTGAATGATATGTCTTTAATTTTGTGGTCATGCAGTATATATTACCTATTTTTAAAATTAGCATAAATATTTAATATACAAAAGGTAAGCTACTTTTGTATCAAATACAAGGTCAGGCATGTCTTCAATATATAGAGTCTTAAAGTACATGTATTGAGTTTAGTTGCCTAAATTGCAATGTTCTCATAAGTCTATTAATATTATGGGAAGAAAAAACCGCACAAAATATTCAGAGGTACAAATATAATAAACATTTTTGTCATTAGATCCAACTATTTTATCTGTACAAGATTATTCTGTTCTATGGGAGAATAAAAGAATTGTCGAATAGTACATAAAAATGTCACCGAGATCAGCCTTTTATTTATCCTTCTTAAGAAAAATGGTAACTGTCAGGAAATTATATATTTTGGGGTATAGAGCAGGGGATAGGCATGACTTTTTGACAAGGTTCTTTCTTTTCTTCTGATTTTTCTTTCCTGATATTTAAAAATTATATGAATTTATGCATGAAGCAGGTATAAGACATAAAAATAAAAAAACCCCCAAACTTCCTGCAAAACTAGCTATCCTAAGAGCAAAACTTAAAAGTTGCATTGAGAAGATCATTCCTATAAACCCCAACCAGTTGACACAGAACAACATAAAATTTTATGTTAATGTCAAAATGCTTTTATGTCATTGTTTCTCAGGCCATAAAATCAGATTGTTCAGTTCTAAACAATTTAACATCCCTAGCCCATTCATGCAATGTTAAAAATGTCAGAGCAGCACTAATTTCCATTTCAGTGTAATAAGAGATACTTCTGAGTTTGAGATTATTATTTTTTTTTGAGTGGTGATGAAAAGAATCACCTTTACATCCAGCAGATGACTATTTTTTGATCCCAGCACTTCACATGCTATTAATCTGTACAGTGATGGTGCAGCTTCATAGCTAACAATTAATAACTTTTTATATGTTCCCAAGGTATCCTTTTGGGACTTTGAAATATAATGAACAACAGAACAATAAATGTTTTATTTTGTTGTTTCTATACTTAAAAATATTAAATATGTAATAGCAGTTTAATTCAGTTTAAGTTTTAGTTTCTGGGTTCAGGAACAGAAAAGACACCAAACTGTAAAAATCACCTGCAAAAGTGGTATCATGGATCATGAATTATTAATGAACAAATATATAATACCTCTAGTAAGTAATACTGCTACCAAATGTAAAAAAACACCCCAAACAAAACCAAAACAAAACCCACCCAAACAAAGCCCTGAAACGAGTCAAACTGCATGTGTAGCAATCAATATTATCAAAATATTTTATGGAGTTCTCCATGCATATTTAAAACTTAGACTGTTCAGTTAGGAAGTACTGTTTAATGAATTACTACCTTTTCTCCTTAATTTCCCTCTGCCCATCACTTAATATGTAAACATTTGCAAGTGTTAAGTATATATGAGAGAGCATATGTACCATCTCCTCTTGTTCTTCTGTCTACTAGCCTGTCTGATTGGATGTCGAGCTGTTACTAACCACCCTTGCAACTAATAATTTTGCAAACAGATTACTGAATTTTTCAACATAGTAAGTGTGTCTCCACCCCTAACTCTCTTAGGGGCTCAGAAAAATATTCTGAAGGAAATCAGTAAGTATTTTAAGGTTAAAGGGAGTATCTTTTAGCAAGGGTGCTGCAGTTGTGTACCATCTCCACCCTTACTGCACTTGGAGGATGTTTCCCCTGCTCCAGAACTCTGGCTGTGTCATGGATCTGTTCAGATTGGGATGTATACAGCAGAACAGGAGGGAATAACTAAAGAAAGAGTACCATCAGTTTGGTTTGGCTGGAATTTAGGTAAAGCAGGATGCACATGGGATAGATGGATGGGTGGAGTAGCTCATCAAGGCTGGAAAAAGAAGAGTAGAGGGGGAGGGGAAACATAAGAATTGAGATTATATATATGATAGCATTCACAGTTCTAAACTAATAATCAGTATTTACAGGTTTTTGTATTTAATTACTGGTTGTGATTGCATGCTGAAATTGCCATGGCTGAAACCTGGTTCTTGTGGTTCAAATGAAGAAGGTTCAAGGGCTCGAGATGCCCTGGGTACTGCGACTTAGACATTCCATATGTATTTACTGCTCTCTAAAATGAGTTGACTTCATTCTTAAAAACCATCAGTATAATAATCTGCTATGCAGTTTTTTCAAAATTATGGGTTTTTTTCTCAACTAGAATAATTTTATAGGACTCCTCAAACCATTCCTTGCCTGCATAAACCAGTTTGGTTTGCACTGGCAAGGAAAGCAAGATTGCCAATTATTCCAGAAGTAGTTTTGTGCAGACTAACACCATGAGCTGTATTCAGTTAATATTCCAACATAAAGGTTCATTAAGTATGAGCTTGTCACTGCACTGAATTTGGTCCCTGTAATATTCTTACTTTTGTGATGCGTATTTGAACTATAGGGAACTATAGGGTTTTTCTTCCATTTACGTAGTCAACTCTGTAGAAATACGTCTTTTTATTTGCATTCATATATGAAGGAATTTTGCAATAAAATACTGGAGAGAAAAAAGTTACTTTTTATATGTATATATTTACATATAAAATTCCAATCTGGTAGATCATGCTTATTTTTAATAATAAATCTGGAAATTGCTGTTTTTCGTTTGTTGCAGCTGGATGGTGTTGCTCATTTGGAAGGTGGTCCCATGCTAATGGTTTTTAAAATAATGTTTAAGTATTTCTGCTTATCTTGAAATGCTCAGCAAAGCTGCCATAAAAAAAAAGTAATTTATTCCTCATTTGTCTTGATAGTCTTGATGACTATTGACGGTGAGGGTGTCGACGCCACCAAATGTGTCTGGATTTAGGTCATTTCAGACTAGATTCTGTGTTAGCATGGAAAGGATACAGTCTTCACTAGTGTACTTCCAAGCTATAAGCAAACAGAAAAGTGAGGATTATGGGGTATAGATACAACATACAAATAATGAGCACCACATCATAAGATTGTCTTTAGAAAGTAATGTAGTTCCTCTTTTCTTGCTTACTATTTTGATAAGTGGGAGTAGAGAAAGACAGTGGGGGCAAGTAAAGAGAAGAGAAGAGAAGAGAAGAGAAGAGAAGAGAAGAGAAGAGAAGAGAAGAGAAGAGAAGAGAAGAGGAATAGACTATTTCAGTTGGAAGGGACCTACAATGATCATCTAGTCCAACTGCCTGACCAGTTCAGGGCTGACCACAAGTTAAAGCATGTTATTAAGGGCATTGTCCAAACGCCTCTTAAACACTGACAGGCATGGGGCATCGACCACCTCTCTAGGAAGCCTGTTCCAGTGTTTGACCACCCTCTCGGTAAAGAAATGCTACCTAATGTCCAGTCTAAACCTCCCCTGGCACAGCTTTGAACCATTCCCACGTGTCCTGTCACTGGATACTGGGGAGAAGAGATCAGCACCTCCCTCTCCACTTCCCCTCCTCAGGAAGCTGTAAAGAGCAATGAGGTTGCCCCTCAGCCTCCTTTTCTCCAAACTAGATGAGCCCAAAGTCCTTAGGTGCTCCTCATAGGACATTCCTTCCAGCCTTTTCACCAGCTTTGTTGCCCTCCTCTGGATGCATTCGAGTACCTTAAAATCCTTCTTAAATTGTGGGGTCCAGAACTGCACACAGTACTCAAGGTGAGGCCACACCAAAGCTGAATACAGGGGGATAATCATCTCTCTTGACTGGCTGGTTATACTGTGCTTGATGCACCCCAGGATGTGGTTTGCCCTCTTGGCTGCCAGGGCACACTGCTGACTCACTCATATTGAGCCTGGCATAGAAGGTAGCTATAGACTGACATCTGTTTACCTGTGGTATCAGTTGGAATTTTGGCAGAGGATGAGTAACACAGGAGGCTTTTGAGAAAGGGGTTAACTGTATCATTTTATACCATAGTAGGTACATGAAAGGCAATTGCCTGAAGTCATTTTACTTGTCTAGTAAACCCAAATTTTCATCTTCTTGGTGCTCGTATGGTCTGATGGGAGTCAAAACACTGCAGTTCTGTAGGACTGATCTCCCATTGTACAAATGTAATCAACAGTGAACGTGTACTGTTGCTATATTCAATTTGAGCACTGAAAAACTGCCAGGGCAGCATTTTGAGCTAGTAGTTTGTATCACCTATATCCAAGGCAATGTCTGTATGTTTCTGTAATACCAGGTAGCACGTCCTTGGGAAGAAGAACAGTAAGAACTGGCATTGTTTTCTCATTTCGTACGTCGTCCTTTTTAACGCAAAGGAAGATGAGATTTTAACACTTAGTGTAAACTTTATTTTGCAATTGTTTTACTTCTTTCAAATCTAATTTCTGTATATCTCTGTAACTTCAAGGCATCAGTCCTCTCCAGAAACAGTAAATTCCATTACTTCAAAAATACAATTGTAATTAATTTTCTGTTTTAAGGAGGCATCCCTGAAACTTAGGTTATAAAAAAAAAATTCAAATTCTAATATACCCACTCATCTTTGCTTTCCTAAATACTCTAGAATGTGTTTCTGGAGAGCTATGTACCTAGGCCCTATTTCTGCAGCAGATTATAAATAAAAAGTCTACTGAACCTGAAGGTAGCACCTTACTGTATACTATCAGAGGTGTGAGATGCATGCAGTTAATACTTATGCATCTTTCCAAATGCATTCTCTGGATTGTTTTTGATAGATCTAATACTTTATGTTAGTGGGAATTATATGACATATGTTCCTGGTTTAGCCCTCACTACTTTCCTTTACTTACTAGAGAAGCAAGTAATTTTTTCCCTAAATGTTAAGGTGGTGTTCTCTGTTAGTATTGAATCATTCATCTAGAAAATACTGAATATTTTAAGCTGCAGGAAAATGCAGAAGTTATCAAAATCCTGCTTCTTTTTCTAATTCTATACTTTATAAAATGTAGCTAAGAAAATATATTTAAATATCCCCGTATAAAAAGTATTTATTAATTTTGCCTTAGCTTCTAAAGCAATTTTACTGCCAGAATGTTAGAAAAACAGTCTAGGAGGTTCCTGGAGTATGTGGAAGATAACTTCCTGACACAGCTGGTGAGTGAGCCAACTAGGGAAGGGGCCCCACTGGACCTGTTGTTTGCGAACAGAGAAGGACTTGTGGGTGATGTGACAGTTGGAGGCTGTCTTGGGCAGAGTGATCGTGAAATGATAGAGTTTTCTATTCACAGAGAAGTAAGGAGGGAAGTTAGCAGAACTTCTACCTTGGACTTCCGGAGGGCAGACTTTGGCCTGTTTAGGAGACTGATTGAGAGAATCCCTTGGGAAGCAGTCCTGAAGGGCAAAGGAGTCCAGGAAGGCTGGACGTTCTTCAAGAAGGAAATCTTAAAGGCGCAGGAGCAAGCTGTCCCCATGTGCCGAAAGACGAGGCAGCAGGGAGGAAGACTGGCCTGGCTGAATAGAGAGCTTTGGCTAGAACTCGGGAAAAAAAGGAGAGTCTACGACCTCTGGAAGAAGGGGCAGGCAACTCAGGAGGACTACAAGGATGTCGTGAGGTTATGCAGGGAGAAAATTAGAAGGGCCAAAGCCCAACTAGAACTTAATCTGGCTACTGCTGTTTCTATAAGTACATTAGCAACAAAAGAAGGGCTAAGGAGAATCTCCATCCTTTATTGGATGCGGGAGGGAAACATAGTGACCAAGGCTGAGGAAAAGGCTGAGGTACTTAATGCCTTATTTGCCTCAGTCTTTAATAGTAAGACCAGTTGTAATCAGGGTACCCAGCCCCCTGAGCTGGAAGACAGGGATGGGGAGCAGAATGAAGCCCCCATAATCCAAGGGGAAATGGTTAGCGACCTGCTACACCACTCAGACACACACAAGTCTATGGGGCCGGATGGGATCCACCCAAGGGTACTCAGGGAGCTGGCGGAAGTGCTCACCAAGCCGCTTCCAATCCTTTATCAGACGTCCTAGCTAACCGGAGAGGTCCCAGTGGACTGGAGATTAGCAAATGTGACACCCATCTACAAGAAGGGACAGAAGGAGGATCCAGGGAACTACGGGACTGTCAGCCTGATCTCGGTGCCAGGGAAGGTTATGGAGCAGATCATCCTGAATGCCATCACACGGCATGTAGAGGACAACCAGGTGATCAGGCCCAGTCAGCATGGGTTTAGAAAGGGCAGGTCCTGCTTGGCTAACCTGATCGCCTTCTATGACAATATGACCCGCTTAGTGGATGAGGGGAAGGCTGTGGATGTTGTCTATCTAGACTTCAGCAAAGCCTTTGACACTGTTTACCACTGCATTCCCCTGGAGAAACTGGCTACTCATGGCTTGGACGGGTGTACTATTCGCTGGGTAAAAAACTGGCTGGATGGCCGGGACCAAAGAATGGTGGTGAATGGAGTTTACTCCAGTTAGCGGCCGGTCACAAGTGGTGCCTCCCAGGGCTCTGTGTTGGGGCCAGTCCTGTTTAATATCTTTATCAATGATCTGGACGAAGGGAATCGAGTGCACCCTCAGTAAGTTTGCAGGTGACACCAAGTTGTGCGGGAGTGTTGATCTGCTTGAGGGTAGTAAGGCTCTACAGAGGGACCTGGACAGGCTGGATTGATGGACTGAGGCCAATTGTATGAGATTCAACCAGGCTAAGTGCTGGGTCCTGCACTTGGGTCACAACAAGCCCATGCAACACTACAGGCTTGGGGAAGAGTGGCTGGAAAGCTGCCTGGTGGAAAAGGACCTCCGAGTGTTGGTCGCCAGCCGCCGGAATATGAGCTGGCAGTGTGCCCAGGTGGCCAAGAAGGCCAATAGCATCCAGGTTTATTGTTATTGTTTCAGCTGGGATAGATGTAATTTTCTTCCTAGTAGCTGGTCTAGTGCTGTGTTTTGGATTTAGTATGAGAATAATGGTGACAACACACTGATGTTTTAGTTATTGCTAAGTAATGCTTACACTAGTCAAGGACTTTTCAGCTTCCCATGCTCTGCCGGGCGCACAAGAAGATGGGAGGGGACACAGCCAGGATAGTTGATCCAAACTGAGCAAAGGGCTATTCCATACCATATGATGTCATGCTCAGTATATAAACTGGGGGGAGTTGGCCGGGGGGTAGCGATTGCTGCTCGGGGATTGGCTGATCCCCAATCGGGGATTGGGGAAACCCCAATCATCCAGGAATCTTGGAAGTAATTATGGACTGGCCAGAAGGCAAAGATTTTAGAATATCACCAGAGGAGGAGGTGACGCATGCTGAGGACGCCCCACTGTACAATAAGCTACCAGAAAATGAGAAGCAATATGCCCTGTTCACTGATGGGTCCTGTCATATTGTGGGAAAGCATCAGAGATGGAAAGCTGCTGTATGGAGTCCTACAGGACATGTTGCAGAAACTGCTGAAGGAGATGGTGAATTGAGCCAATTTGCAGATGTAAAGGCCATCCATTTGGCTTTAGACAGTGCTGAATGAGAAAAGTGGCCAGTGCTCTATCTCTATACTGACTCATGGATGGTGGCAAATGCCTTGAGGGTATGGTTGCAGCAATGGAAGCAGAACAATTGGCAGCGCAGAGGCAAACCCATCTGGGCTGCAGCATTGTGGCAAGATATTGCTGCCCAGGTAGAGAACCTGGTTGTAAAAGTACGTCACATAGATGCTCACATACCCAGGAGTTGGGCCACTGAGGAACATCAAAACAAGCAGCAGGTGGATCAGGCTGCTAAGATTGAAGCAGCTCAGGTGGATCTGAACTGGCAACATAAGGGTGAATTATTTATAGCTTGGTGGGCCCATGACACCTCAGGCCATCAAGGAAGAGATGCAACATATAGATGGGCTCGTGATCGAGGGGTGGACTTGACCATGGACACTATTGCACAGGTTATCCATGAATGTGAAACATGCGCTGCAATTAAACAAGCCAAGCGGTTAAAGCCTCTGTGGTATGGAGGGCGATGGCTGAAATATAAATATGGGGAGGCCTGGCAGATCGATTATATCACACGCCCACAAACCAGCCAAGGCAAGCACTATGTGCTTGCAATGGTGGAAGCAAGCACTGGATGGCTGGAAACATATCCCATGCCCCATGCCACTGCCTGTAACACTATCCTGGGCTTTGAAAAGCAAGTCCTATGGCGACATGGCACCCCAGAAAGAATTGAGTCAGACAACAGGACTAATTTCTGAAACAACCTCATTGACACCTGGGCCAAAGAGCATGGCATTGAGTGGGTATATCACATCCCCTATCATGCACCAGCCTCTGGGAAAATGGAACGATACAATGGACTGTGAAAGACTACACTGAGAGCAATGGGTGGTGGAACATTCAGACATTGGGATACATGTTTAGCAAAAGCCACCTGGTTATTCAACACTAGGGCATCTGCCAGTTGAGCTGGCCCTGCCCAATCAAAACTTTTACGCACTGTGAAGGGGGATAAAGTCCCTGTAGTGCACATAAAAAACATGCTGGGGAAGACAGTCTGGGTTACTCCTGCCTCAGGCAAAGGCAAGCCCATTCGTGGGGTTGGTTTTGCTCAAGGACCTGGGTGCACTTGGTGGGTAATGTGGAAGGATGGGGAAGTCCTCTGTGTACCTCAAGGGGATTTGATTTTGGGTGAGAATAGCCTATGAACTGAATGGTATGATGTTAATTGCTATATAATACTGTATGCCATAACTTCTATGGTTGCTATATGCCATGTCAAGGGTATTTCAGTGAGAATCTACCAGATTAATGAAGAATGAACTTGGATGAAACCAAGCAAAGTGCAGCAGTGATGGAACCAGAACTGGCTTCAGCATGCAACAGTCCAACCCCACACACCATCTCTCCTGCCCTGAAGGACTGTTATGACAGATGAAGCCCAAAGTCATGGACTAAATGAACTCAACGGCCATTGTAGAGGGATGGTCCATAGACCAAGGGAATGATATCTGTGTGTATATATCAAAAGACAGGGAAAGTGGTGGTGATTAATTGGAATGTATTAGAAAGGGTAGAACCTGGGCATGACATAGATGGTATAGTATAAGGGGTGGATACTGTCCTGGTTTCAGCTGGGATAGAGTTAATTTTCTTCCTAGTAGCTGGTATAGTGCTGTGTTTTGGATTTTAGTATGAGAATAATATTGATAACACACTGATGTTTTAGGTGTTGCTAAGTAATGTTTACACTAATCAAGGACTTTTCAGCTTCCCATGCTCTGCCAGGTGCACAAGAAACTGAGAGGCGGCACTGGCTAGGCGTCTGTTGGCGGGTGGTGAGCGGTTGTATAATTTTTTTTTCCTGGGTTTTGTTCCTATGTCGCTCTCTTGTTGTTTTCCTTCTCATTACATTTTTGTGTGTGTGTGTTCCAATTATTAAACTGTTCTTATCTCAACCCACAAGTTTTCTTACTTTTGCTCTTCCGATTCTCTCCCCCATCCCACCGCGGGGGAGGTTGAGCAAGTGGCTGTGTGGTACTGAATTGCCATCTGGGGCTAAACCACAACTCTTGTATCAAAAATAGTGTGGCCAGCAGGACTAGGGAAGTGCTCGTTCCCCTGTACTTGGCACTAGTGATGCCACACCTCGAATACTGTGTTCAGTTTTGGGCCCCTCACTACAAGAAAGACTTTGAGGTGCTGGAGCGTGTCCAGAGAAGGGCAACAAAGCTGGTGAAGGGTCTAGAGCACAAGTCTTATGAGGAGCGGCTGAGGGAACTGGGGTTGTCTGGTCTGGAGAAAAGGAGGCTGAGGGGAGACCTTATCGCCCTCTACAGCTACCTGAAAGGAGGTTGTAGCAAGGTGGGTGTCTGTCTCTTTTCCCAAGTACCAAGAGATAGGACAAGGGGAAATGGCCTCAAGTTGTGCCAGGGGAGGTTTAGATTGGATATTAGGAAAAATTTCTTCGCTGAAAGGCTTGTCAAGCATTGGAACAGGCTGCCCAGGGAAGTGGTTGCGTCACCATCCCTGGAGGTATTTAAAGGACATGTAGACATGGCTCTTAGGGACATGGTTTAGTGGTGGACTTGGCAGTGTTAGGTTAACCGTTGGACTTCATCATCTTAAGGGTCTTTTCCAACCTAAATGATTCTGTGATTCTATGTTACTTATGGGAGTTTTTAAAGAACAAGAACAGAAAATATTCAGGATGCTAAAAGGAGAGGAGAATCAGAATATTTGAACTGGATATCAGAAATATTTTCCAGATTATGGAACATAAGGAAATTATTATTGTGGATACCACTTTTTAGTACTCTTATTTTAAGTACGTGTCTTGTAGAAATGAGGAAGCAGGTAAACTAAGTAACCTAGTAGATCTTTTCCATTTACTTCCTCCAGTTGTAAAAATTGTTTACTACAAGTTTTGAAATAGCTTTTCCAAAAATCAATTTAACATTTGTCATGTCATTCTTCACAGTGAAATTTCAGCCAGGAGTGTTATGATCAGAATATTAATTCCACAAAATTTTTTTGAGGGAACTGTGAATATAGCCACAATGCTGGCTTTAATTAGGTTTGTTTGCATTGTCTGTGGGTTTCATGTTACTACTTGGTTCTTCCCATTGACTATCTGTACTTTTAACTATTTTTCCCAGATTTTTTTTCTTGCACTTTTCAAGACAGAGTTAATTTCTGTCCATATTTTACTTTTTATAAGTATTTTAATGCATTTCTATTTTCTTACTGGAGATAATTATTTAGTGTCTGCAGATTTCATTAATGGGCTGTTTATTGTCTGATTCATAATTTAGCCAAGTCAGTTCACCCATCTCTAATAGGTAGTGAAGAAACACAGAGTGATGAGCAATACTAACAAATTCAAAACATGGATGATCACTGAAAAGTAAGATTTGTGGTACTAAAAGCATGGCAGGCTGTGTAAAAACCAAAAGAGCAAAATCGAACATTTCTGAAGTCATCTGGCCACATGGAACAAGCTTATCTCATGTGTTTTGCATCAGTGTAACTCCAGCTCAGTTGTAATGTGAAATGAAACACTTTTTACATGAATAGTATTTAGTCTGAGCATAAATGTAATTCACTTTGTGGAAGTGCAATGCATCTGTATTAATAGACACACAATGATCTTATTTATGTATGTATTTATTTTTTAAATAATAAATAATTCTGCTAGCAGATGCCGTCCAACAAAGACCACTATTGTTTCAGCATGAAATGCTTCAAATGTTCTGGGCATTTAGCCCAGACGTAGCCATTTTCCTATAGTATGTGACCAGGCAATAACAAAAAGAATGAAAATAGAGGTGTCAGTCCATATAAAAATATTTTTATAACTTAATATATCTAACAAGGCAGTGGCAATGATTAAACCAAGTTAAATTAACAATACTGATAAGATCATTCTTTTTTACATTTTCATGTCTCTCCAAACAGTTATTTGGCATTCTACCTTCTAGGAAAAATGAGTTTGGAAAGTTAAGCTACCTGCTGGTACTGTTTAAATGCCCACAGATAACATAACTCAAGCTGCCTGGTGCCCAAAAGTGAGTGTTAGGGCAATCATCAGGAACAATAAAAAACTATTCAAGCAGAAAATCTATAAATCCCGAGGATTTGCAGCCTCCTTATGGATTTTCCTCAAATTTTGCTGTTTTCAGCAGAATCTAAGCTTTTATTTTAAAGGTGAACTGCAAAGCTGAAAAGAAAATTCAGTTAATAAAATATGTGCTGAATCCCCTGGTCTCTTTTTGCAGCCTGCTGACTGGGACCCTCTGCCACATATGTTTTAACTTAAAAAAAACCAACAACAAACCCAAAACACAAAAACCCTCAACAAACTCCCTCTTTGAATATAGTTTAATACTTACTTGTTAACTTCAAGAATAAACTACCATTCTTCTCAGTAGTCTATTAACTCTGAAGTATTTCTTAAAACCATGAATTTGTTTTCTACAAGTTAAATGACTGCCATCCCTCAACTTAGTCGTATCCACTTTCTTTGTCTGTATTTAACTCTTTAGAATGTGAACTCTTGAGCATACAGCTGTATCCTTCCATTTACTATCTGACATCTTTTTTAAGAAGAATGAGATTAATTAAGTGTTTTTGGAAAAATGCATGGATATTACAGATATAAAATACGTTTAGGATAAAATTTTGGTACAGATAGATTGAATGAGGAGTGACTGTTGATTTAGTTTACAGCCATCAAAGTATTTTTAGTTTTAAAAAGTAAAAATCAGATGAACTCTCACAACTGTTGTGAGAATTTGATTTGTGGTAACTTAAAAGCCATGAGAAAGAGTTTTACATAAAATTTCAATTGGCATTCCTTATTTGAGAATCCTTAGTGATAATCATTATAGTTCAGTGAAAATAGGAATAGGATTTTACTGACTAATCAACAAATGAAAACCAGATCCCAAATGCTAATAGTGATAAAAGAGAAGTAACCAATAGTCCTGTTAGTAGCTATGAATTTTTAAGTAAAAAAGCTAAATTATTGTACATGTATTATTTTTTATTTTATTATGCATGCACTTCATGATACAAAGGAGAAATACTATTAAAAATTCTTGGTTTTGTTGTTTTGTATTGATATAAAGGAGAAGTACTGTTGAAGACTATGGGATCCATTCTCTGTGTTCCAGTGACCTTTGTTATTCTAGCAGTGAATAACAGGTGCAATGTAAAAACTAAAACAAAAGAAGCACCCTAGTAAAAAGAGTATTGGCAAACTTTTTAATTTTATATTGTCCCAGTAAGACTACTTCTTGCTATGATATCTTGATCTTTTTCTTCATTGTATTCTTTTTCTTCATTGGTCTTGACTGGCAACAAATGTTCTCTGCCAGTAATTTTAGTAAGAAAATGAAAAATTTTAAAAAGGGCATCCTTTGATTTCTAAGTGCAGATCTCATCATTATTTCAACTGTTTGACTTCTTAAGCACTGAGTTATTGGTTTAGTGGTAGACTTTAATATTTTTAGCTAATTAAATAGTTGTAAATTCAAACCAGCTTAGAGATAACGTATAGTTTAATGCTGAGAGTCCCAGCTTTTTGGACAAATAGACTTCTATCAACTCTGAGAATTTATCACAAAACAAAGTTCACCCTTAAAATTACATATTTAATTAAAAACACTGTTAAAAGCATTGTTTATGATGCCACGCGCCTACTGTCTGCCACAGGTGGGATCCACTAGTCCAGTCACTGACTTTTTGTTTCGTAACCCAAATGAGCACTGTCTTCAGCAAGCCATAGAAATGTTTCATTAGTGTTACAGCTGAACTGGTTTTCTTGTCTGTTTAATGGAACTCATCTGTACTAAGAATAATTTTCATTACTTTATAGTGTAAAACATGTAAAAATGTTGATACTGTATGAGGAGTATTGGTATATTATGTAGCATATTCTTTAAGCAATCGTAAAGCAGTTGCATTATTCAGATTTTTTTTAAATCAAGTACTATACATAAACATGGAAAAATATTAATTACATAATAAAATGTTTATATTTGACAAATAAGTTCCTTCTAACAGCACTGATCAAATTAATGTCATTGGTGGCATTGTTACAAGAACTGTTCTTGTGATACTAAATGTAAAAATATTATCTATGCCAGCTTAAATATAACATTTAGGCAACTGTTTTATCATAAATTAGACTGGTAAAGACAAAAATTTAATTGACTGAAACCTAAAAAGAGGAAAATTCTAAGTGCAGAATACTTGTTGATGGAAGCACAGTCCATTGCATAAACTGCATGTCAACTTGTGCCTCTCTTGCAAATGCTCAAACATAAGCTTAACTAATTGTTTGGAAGTGTTTGTAGATTTTAAACTTTCAGCCTCAACATTTTAAGTCTACGCATGTCGTGGTTTAACTCCGGCTGGCAACTAAGCACCACACAGCCGCTCGCTCACTTCCCCCCAGGTGGGAAGGGGGAGAGAATCAGAAGAGTAAAAGTGAGAAAACTCATGGGTTGAGATAAGAACAGTTTAATAGGTAAAGCAAAAGCCACACACACAAGCAAAGCAAAACAAGGAATTCATTCACTACTTCCCATCGGCAGGCAGGTGTTCAGCCATCTCCAGGAAAGCAGGGCTCCATCACATGTAACAGTTACTTGGGAAGACAAACACCATAACTCTGAATGTCCCCCCTTCCTCCTTCTTCCCCCAGCTTTATATGCTGAGCATGACATCATATGGTATGGAATAGCCCTTTGGTCAGTTTGGGTTAGCTGTCCCAGCTGTGTCCCCTCCCAACTTCTTGTGCACCCCCAGCCTACTTGTTGGTGGGGTGGTGTGAGAAGCAGGAAAGGCCTTGACTCTGTGTAAGCACTGCTCAGCAATAACGAAAACATCAGTGTGTTATCAACACTGTTTTCAGCACAAATCCAAAACATAGCCCCATACTAGCTACTATGAAGAAAATTAACTCTATCCCAGCCAAAACCAGCACAAGGTCATACATGATTAATAGTCTTGCCAAATTTTTTTATCATTTCATTTCATTTTCAGATACAGGTATAATAAATTCAACTGTACTTTGAATAACACAGTGGAATTATTTACATGTAAAGCAAAGTACAAAAGTGTCTGCAGGATTGCATTTATAATGGAAATAATTAACTTGGTTAATTATGCCAATCTGTTATCTCTGTTATGGCTACTAGAATAAAAAATAATGTTGAGCATCAGAAAATAAATTTGATACAAATAATATTCCGTATTAGTCAATTACCTGCTTTGCTTTTTAAATCAAAATAAATATTTTCAGTTACATCAGGGGGTGAGACGATCATCTGAAGCAGACTTTTATTACATCATATGATTGAGGTCCAGTTTGAGATCTACTGCAAAAATAAAACATCTTTTCAATTTGATTTGAATTTTCTTGATACTTGCTTTAGCTCAATTTAAAAACACTTTTTATTCAGTCTAAAGAGGTTTCAAAATGTTTTTTTCTGGCTTACATACGGTCCATGCTTAATTGATGTACAGATGTGTGATAATAATGTAAGAGGCATTTTTGAGCCATTCTTTCTTCAAGTGGGAAGGGCATGGGTAAAGGAAGAGATTAGAGATGGAGCTAATTCATAAGAATGTGAAATCCATCTGGGGTAAAGAGTAGATCAGCTCAAATATTCTTCTGTAAAATAACCTAGAGCTCAGATTGTGCTTCTTACTAGTTAAAGATTTTTTTCCTGTATTTTTTTTTAATTCATTTATAACTCTGAGTTAATGGACCTTACTTTCTGTTCTTCACAGACTTCACAGATTTTAATAGTTGCTATAGGAACTATCATTTTAACTTGCTGAATTCTTTTTTAGTAATCTTACTGTGAAGCTAATATGTTGGTGATTTTTGTGACTAATTTTATAGTTGAAAGAAAAACATCAGATGCACAGAATATAGTGGGCACACAAATATGTGCTTGAATACTGTGGGAAGCTGAGGGAGTTTTTCTGATTGTGCATACATCAGTGTAATTAATTCTATATTCTTCAGGCATTTGCTGGATAACTCTACATTAGCTATGGCATAACTGTCGTGTTAACTGCTCAATATGGAAGTTCACACAGGTCCTAAATACTGAGTCAGGCTTTGATTATATTTCAAAATCCTTCTAGTGCTTATTAAACTCCTTCCTTATTTAACCATTCATGCATTATATAAAAAATAGAAACATATTTTTTTCTTTTTGTTTTACCTTTACATATCCCACAGCTGTTGCTTTCAAATTTATATCAAGCTTTTCCAGTTACATAAAAAAGCTGTGAAAATGCTTACTTTCTCTCCATTCAAAACCAGAAAATGCCAGATTGCTTTCTCTGAGGAATATTTTTACATAAAAGATATTTCGTCCAAAAATCAAGCAAAAAATCAAATGTATTTCTGCACTTTTAGACATGGACCTCTCCAATATGGAAAATATCGCTCCACGCTTATGTGCTGCTAATTCAAAGTAATAAATGTCAGGTTTTTAGAAGTCATAATTGATTTAAGAATAAACTGTGCTGGATTAGATCAAAGATCCATTTAGCCAAATATCCTGTCTGACAGTGGCCAGAAGCAGGGTAGGTCTAAGATACTACTGGGGAACTTTTCCTGTTTCCAGCATTCTCAAGTTTAAGGCTTATTTAGTCAGAAAGTTCATTTGGCCTGTTGTGTTTAATGGTCTTTGGTGTATTTTTTCTGTGAATAGATCTAGCTGCTTTGAACCTGTTCATGCTTTTGATCTAGTCTATGGTATCTTGTGGTAATGCATTCCTCAATTTAATTGTAAGAAGTGTGGACAATATTTCCTCTTGTTTGTTTTAAATTTGCTGTCTTGCAGTTTCATTTTATACCTGCAAGTCCTTGTCATATGAAAAATAATGAATAACTCCTGTAGCTTTCCTTTTGTTTAAGACATTTCTTTCCCATATTTGTTTGGATATCATTTTCAGGCTAATTCAAATCTCTATTTACGTTCTAATTTGCCTTCCATATGAAATGTCCATATCCAGCATCTCTAATTGCATCCAATCTCTAATGGCTGGGTTCTGTGAATTGTGAACAAACTTTGGAAGTGGTGAGACATGAGGGATCTCTTCTTTCACTGGGCAGCTAGAGGGACTTGATGCCCCATTCTCACTGAAATCCCAATTGAATGTGGTCTGCTCCTTCTGTCAGCATATTTAGATAGAGGGGATCATAAAAATAAGGCAAGGGGTTCTTAAAAGGTCCTCTTAACTGCCCTTGTGTTTTGAGACAGAAGCAGTTGTAGACTGAGCTATGGTGCTTGACTGCTGAGTGAGCTACATAGTTTTTCCAGAGACAGAGAATTTCTGAAATGTTACTTGGCTTATTGTGAATGCATTGTACAGTACATCTCTGAAGACCAATTCCCTGAAGTGATATATTTACTGTGCATGCCTGTGTTTCCTGCCTTAAACAGTAAAAAAAGAAACAAGGAGCAGGATGCTGCTACCAGAGCATTTCACCCAGCCACTACCTAGTGCTCTCTTTCTTCAGGAGCCACTCATACCTGGAGAAGTATGATGTAAGCCAGAGAAATTGTTCTGACAGTGGAACTCCTGGCTTTTCACTTTCCCAGAGAGTCCTGCGTCCCTCCCCCATCGCATCACGTACATGTGGTCCTTCATGTGACAAAAGAGGGCTTGGGGAAGGCAGTGCTCCAACTAGGTTTTTTTCTTGCTGCCAGAAAAATTCTTTCCAGTCTGCTCTCCCTTGTCTGGATGAGAGGAGCCCCTCGAAGAGAGAGCAGCCAAGAAGGATCCTCAGGATTGATGAATCACCCTGTTGGATCTTTTAAGGCTAAAATAGTACTATTTGGAAAGAGGAGTGTCCTGGTTTCGTCTGGGATAGAGTTAATTTTCTTCCTAGTAGCTGGTATAGTGCTGTGTTTTGGATTTAGTATGAGAACAATGTTGATAACACACTGATGTTTTAGTTGTTGCTAAGCGGTGTTTACACTAGTCAAGGACTTTTCAGCTTCCCATGCTCTGCCGGACACACAAGAAACTGGGAGGGAGCACAGCCAAGATAGTTGATCCAAAATGACCAAAGGGCTATTCCATACCATATGATGTCAGGCTCAGTATATAAAGCTGGGGAAGAAGAAAGAAGGGGAACGTTCGGAGTTATGGCCTTTGTCTTCCCAAGTAACTGTTACGTGTGATGGAGCCCCGCTTTCCTGGAGATGGCTGAACACCTGCCTGACGATGGGAAGTAGTGGATGAATTCCTTGCTTTGCTTTGCTTGTGTGTGCGGCTTTTGCTTTCCCTATTAAACTGTCTTTATCTCAACCCATGAATTTCCTCACTTTTACTCTTCTGATTCTCTCCCTCATCCCATTGTGGGGGGAGTGAGCGAGCGGCTGTGTGGTGCTTAGTTGCTGGCTGGGGTTAAACCACGACAAGGAGGTTTTTGTTAGCTTTGAGTGAGGCTCAGTGATTGCTTCTAGACTTGAAACATTCTGCAAATCAGTCTTTAAACTGACATTAAGTTGATGACATTTTTATATATAGAAAAGCAATTTTATGTAATTTTGAGGCTTTAGAAGAATTAAGTTATTTTGTTTCTCTTCAGAGATCTTTTCATTTTGAGTCTTAATAAAAAGAGAATCTGTACTTATTTGAGGAGAAATACAATAAGTAGATTGAGTAGAATGTTTAACTAATCTTTCAGTCAATTTGATTCTGCAAACACCTTGGCATATGCTTTGAGCCTTTTTTTTTAAGTTAATAGAACTGCTAACTACTGTGTACTCAGAGTTTGCAGTAGTAGTTTGCAGTAGCAGAGCATTTGAATATGTTTTGTTTAAAATATGCATTATCTAGAGACTGCAGAGCAGACTCACTTGGGAATAATGTTGCCATTTCATAATAGGGAAGTATGCTAAAATCTAGAAATGTCTAGGCCAGCTAACTCTATGAAACATTTTTTGCAAGATTTTCTTTTTTGAATATGGCTTTTCACTCTAATTACTAATTAAGTAAAATTGACTATTTGTTTTATTTAAGGCTGCTCCTATGACAGAATTTGCTATTTCGTATAGACAGGTGATATGACAGGTCAGAAAATGATTCTGTACGTCTGTGGTGACTATATTTTACAGTGTCTCATAAGTTTTTATGGAAGCCATTTGGTGATCTCATCAACAAGAAGTCTATTGTTTCATTACTATCAGATTCAGTGTGTTTGTGATTAAATCAGCAGAATGGAGAACATGAAGGGAGTGCTGTTCACTTTGCAATCAATTCCATCTGTTATAAGTCTGCAGTGTTTGTGTTTTTCCTACCCTTTTTCATGTTTCCTCTCTCATTTTCTTTCTGAAATGAATAATTCCATTCTCCATCTTCAGGTCAAGGAAGATTGGTCATGGTGGGAATAATCTTTGTCATCCTTTCTGGAGCTACCTGTATTACTGTGTTGGCCATTTTGACATGGAATATCCAGTTTTGTTTGTAGTATTCTAAACTGAGCAATATTAGCTGTCTCTTGTAGTGCCACTATAAATACTTTTTGTATTATTCTCCTTAATAAGTGTACATTTTATGTTATTGTTTTCCATAACTACATATTAGTGGAGGTCTTCATTGAGCTGTCACTAGTAAAACTCAGAGGCTTTTCATGAACTCATTCTGCCACTTTAGAGCTGTGTAAGATGTACAAGGATTTCCCTCTGCAGAGTCTCCTTCAATTTTGTAAGAGAATTTCATCAGAATTTCTGAGAACCTGACCGCGGCCATTTATTCCATTCCATTTAGTCCTGAGTTAAAACCATGAGAAGTCATCATATTTTCTCGGGGCTTGACTGAGCTCCTGATTTTGGAGCTTCTGGAAATGTTACCATCATGTATCTCAGTTTTTTCCAGAGTATTTAACTTGAAGCATTACCTTTTGCATACTGAAATGTAATTGCTTATTCTTTTCTCAGTTTGGCTAATTTTTTTCAATGTGTGCTTTGTTTTCAAGCCATTTCTCACAGTTTGCTTTCTCTAATAGTTTTTTAAAAGGCTCATTGTCGTGGTTTAACCCCAGCTGGCAACTAAGCACCACACAGCTGCTCGCTCACTCCCCCCACAATGGGATGGGGGAGAGAATTGGAAGAGTAAAAGTGAGAAAACTCATGGGTTGAGATAAAGACAGTTTAATAGGCAAAGCAAAAGCCATGCACGCAAGCAAAGCAAAGCAAGGAATTCATCCACTACTTCCCATCGTCAGGCAGGTGTTCAGCCATCTCCAGGAAAGCAGAGCTCCATCATGTGTACTGTTTACTTGAGAAGACAAAGGCCATCACTCCAAATGTCCCCCCGCTTACCTTCTTCTTCCCCAGCTTTATATACTGAGCATGACATCATATGGTATGGAATATCCCTTTGGTCAGTTGGGGTCAGCTGTCCCAGCTGTGTCCCCTCCCAACTTCTTGTGCACCTGGCAGAGCATAGGAAGCTGAAAAGTCCTTGATTTAATATAAGCACTACTTAGCAATAATGAAAACATCCCTGTATTATCAACACTGCTTCCAGCACAAATCCAAAACATAGACCCATACTAGCTACTATAAATAAAATTAACTCTATCCCATTAACTCTGTCCTGGTTTCGGCTGGGATAGAGTTAATTTTCTTCCTAGTAGCTGATATAGTGCTGTGTTTTGGATTTTAGTATCAGAATAACATTGATAACACGCTGATGTTTTGGCTGTTGCTAAGCGGTGTTTACACTGGTCAAGGACTTTTTCAGCTTCCCATGCTCTGCCAGGTGTACAAGAAATGGGAGGGGGCACAGCCAGGATAGTTGATCCAAACTGGCCAAAGGGCTATTCCATACCACATGATGTCATGCCCAGTATATAAACTGGGGGAGTTGGCCGGGGGGCAGCGATTGCTGCTCGGGGACTGGCTGGGCGTCGGTCAGCGGGTGGTGAGCGGTTGTATAAATTTTTTTTTTCTTTTTCCCTCCCTTGGGTTTTGTTCCTCTCTCCCTCTTGCTGTTTTCCTTCTCATTATAATTATTATTATTATTACTATTATTTTGTTCCAATTATTAAACTGTTCTTATCTCAACCCACAAATTTTCTTACTTTTGCTCTTCCAATTCTCTCCCCCATCCCACCGCGGGGGAATGAGTGAGCGCTGCGTGGTGCTTAGCTGCCAGCTGGGGCTAAACCACGACAGTCCTTTTTGGTGCCCAACGTGGAGCATGAATGGTTTGAGATAATAAGAGATTAACCAGAGCGTATTAAGGAATTTAGATCTGTTAGTAGTTGTGGGCTGTGATATTGATCCATCTGTTCCTAGCACTGGTTTACCTGATCTCCACCATGCTCATTTTTTTGCTGTACATGTTAAAGATCGGTGTTGGTTTTTGCAGTTTGCTGTGCTCTGCTTTAATTGGTGATGTTTTGCCTGTGAGATTTGTTATTAAAACAGTGACCTTGGGTTTATTTTGGTATGTAAGTGCTGTACTGAAACCGTTATTGTATGTCAGGTATTACCTTATGGAGACAATTCGCAATTATACCTCTTCCTCTGAGAGGTTTTTTATGGAGGAAATGCAGAATGGCACCTTCGCTACTTTCTTCTACAATGTTTCCTCCTTCATTACAATAACTTCTCAGTATCTTGAACATGCTTTGGTAGTTGAGATACATTGACTGGTATTGCTTGGGAATATTGTTTCGATCTTATCCAAGATTAGTAAGCAATTTAAGAATATCATTCAGAGATCTGCCCCAAGGCTGGAGAGTTATGAGTGGGAGGATGTGTGGGATAGCATGGGCAAATGCCTAAGTTATTGGGCACCTCCAGTGTTTTGGAACTTCACCCCTGAACAAGTGCAGAATCCTGAAAAATTAGTAGAATATTTGGAAAAAGTATGCTGTCACCCTGACAATCCTAAGCAGATACAAATCACTGTAATGTGCTGGGGCCTGGCCCATGCATACTGAGCCCTGTTCAGAACCCTCAAGGATCTGGTGACAAAATGACAGGCACTGCAGCTACCGTAGGCCCTCCTGCAACAGACACTGCGGCTACTGCTGCCCATCCTGCAACAGACACTGCGGCTACTGCTGCCCATCCTGCGACAGGCACTGCGGCTGCTCCGATTCCCCCTGCGACAGGCGCTGCAGCTGCTCCAGCCTCCCCTGCGACAGGCGCTGCGGCTGCTCCAGATAACTCTGTTACAAGCACTGCGGTTAAAACAGGGAACCAACCCATGGCAGTATCAGTCGCCCCTATACATAAGAAGAAACCCTGGAAGCAAAAGTCAGCTCGTTTAGAAAGGGAAGATGAAAGAGCAGGGCCATCACAGGGAGAGGAAGAGGAAGAGGAAGAACTCATAAACGAGACGGAAACCACCTGATCCCTATCCCTGAGTGAGCTGCAAGATATGCAAAAATATTTCAGCTGTTGTCCAGGCAGGCACGTTGTCACCTGGCTGCTCCGATGCTGGGATAGTGGGGCAAGTAGCCTGGAATTAGAGGGTAAGGAAGCCAAGCAGCTGGGATCCCTTTCTAGGGAAGGGGGCATTGACAAAGCGATTGGAAAAGGGGCACCAGCCCTCAGCCTCTGGAGGCGACTCCTGTCAGCTATGAAGGAAAGATATCCCTTCAAGGAAGATGTTCATATATTGCCCTGGGAAATGGACCACCATGGAGAGAGGTATCCAGTACCTGAGGGAATTAGCTGTGCTGGAAGTGATTTATAGTGACCTGGACGATGTGCGGTCACCCACAGATCCAGATGAGGTCCAGTGCAGACGACCTATGTGGCAGAAGTTGGTACGGAACGCACCATCGTCGTGTGCCAACTCATTGGCAATACTGACCTGGAAAGATGGAGAAGGTCCAACAGTGAATGAAGCTGCTAGTAACCTCCGGGAATACGAAGAAAGTATCTCTTCCTCCCTTGTCTCGGCTGTGGAGAAACTGTCCCGGGAGTTCCAACCATTCAAAGAAGATATGTCCTACTCCCCACCTATACGGACCAGTATCTATCTCAGCCATTAGGAGTCAGCGTTGTTCTGCTCAAGAGAGAGGATATAGAGGGTACACACCACGGGGCACCCTATGGTTTTACCTGTGTGACCACGGAGACGACATGAGGAAGTGGGATGGAAAACCTACCTCGACCCTAGAGTCACAGGTATGTGAGCTGCAAGGAAAAACAATCACCAAAGGGGGTTCTTCCAGGAAAATTGCTGCTCTGGTTTCCAGTGGGCAGTTCCCCAGACAGAGTAAAAGGGCTGATCTTACTTCTGATTTTAATGAAGAAACTCCTGACTCATACGTACAAGAAATGGGTAATGAATATTATGACCAGGATTAGGGGGGCCCTGCCTCCAGCCAGGTGGAGGAAAGGGACAACTGGGTTTACTGGACTGTGTGGATTCAATGGCCTGGCACATCAGACCCACAGGAGTATAAGGCTCTAGTGGACACCGGTGCACAGTGTACCCTAATGCCATCAAGCTATATCGGGGCAGAACCCATCTGTATTTCTGGAGTGACAGGGGGATCCCAACAGCTAACTGTACTGGAGGCCAAAGGGAGCCTAACTGGGAATGAGTGGCAAAAGCACCCCATTGTGACTGGCCCAGAGGCTCCGTGCATCCTTGGCATAGACTACCTCAGGAGAGGGTATTTCAAGGACCCAAAAGGGTACCGGTGGGCTTTTGGTATAGCTGCCTTGGAGATGGAGGAAATTAGACAGCTGTCCACCTTGCCCGGTCTCTCAGAGGACCCTTCTGTTGTGGGGTTGCTGAGGGTTGAAGAACAACAGGTGCCAATTGATACCACAACAGTGCACCAGAGGCAATATCGTACCAACCGAGACTCCCTGATTCCCATCCATAAGCTGATTCGTCAACTGGAGAGCCAAGGACTGATCAGCAAGACTCCTCCTTCACCTTTTAACAGTCCTATATGGCCAGTGCAAAAGTCTAATGGAGAGTGGAGACTTAACAGTAGACTGTCGTGGCCTGAATGAAGTCACGCCGCCACTGAATGCTGCCATGCCGGCCATGCTGGAACTTCAGTACAAACTGGAGTCAAAAGCAGCCAAATGGTATGCTACAATTGATATCGCTAATGCATTCTTCTCAATCCCTTTGGCAGCAGAGTGCAGGCCACAGTTTGCTTTCACTTGGAGGGGCGTTCAGTACACTTGGAATCGACTGCCCCAGGGGTGGAAACACAGCCCTACCATTTGCCATGGACTGATCCAGACTGCACTGGAACAGGGTGAAGCTCCAGAACATCTGCAATACATTGATGACATCATTGTGTGGGGCAATACAGCAGAAGAAGTTTTTGAGAAAGGGAAGAAAATAGTCCAAATCCTCCTGAAAGCTGGTTTTGCCATAAACAAAGGAAGGTCAAGGGACCTGCACAGGAGATCCAGTTTTTAGGAATAAAATGGCAAGATGGACGTCGTCAGATCCCACTGGATGCGATCAACAAAATAACAGCCATGTCTCCACCAACTAGCAAAAAGGAAACACAAGCTTTCTTAGGAATTGTTGTTTTTTGGAGAATGCATATTCCGAATTACAGTCTGATTGTAAGTCCTCTCTACCAAGTGACCCGGAAGAAGAATGATTTCAAATGGGGCCCTGAGCAACGACAAGCCTTTGAACAAATTAAACGGGAGATAGTTCATGCAGTAGCCCTTGGGCCAGACCAGGCAGGGCAGGATGTAAAAAATGTGCTCTATACCACTACCAGGGAGAATGGCCCTACCTGGAGCCTCTGGCAGAAAGCACCAGGGGAGACTCGAGGTCGACCCCTAGGGTTTTGGAGTCAGGGATACAGAGGATCTGAGGCCTGCTATACTCCAACTGAAAAAGAGATATTGGCAGCATATGAAGGGGTTCGAGCTGCTTTGGAAGTGGTTGGTACTGAAGCACAGCTCCTCCTGGCACCCCAGCTGCTGGTGCTGGGCTAGATGTTCAAAGGGAGGGTCCCCTCTACACATCATGCAACTGATGCTACGTGGAGTAAGTGGGTTGCACTGATCTCACAACAGGCTCGAATAGGAAACCCCAATTGCCCAGGAATCTTGGAAGTAATTATGGACTGGCCAGAAGGCAAAGATTTCGGTATATCCCCAGAGGAGGAGGTGACGCATGCTGAGGAGGCCTCACTGTACAATAAACTACCAGAAAATGAGAAGCAATATGCCCTGTTCACTGATGGGTCCTGTTGTATTGTAGGAAAGCATCGGAGGTGGAAAGCTGCTGTATGGAGTCCTATATGACAAGTTGGAGAAACTGCTGAAGGAGATGGTGAATCGAGCCAATTTGCAGAAGTAAAGGCCATCCATTTGGCTTTAGACATTGCTGAATGAGAAAAGTGGCCAGTGCTCTATCTCTATACTGATTCATGGATGGTGGCAAATGCCCTGTGGGGGTGGTTGCAGCAATGGAAGCAGAACAATTGGCAGCGCAGAGGCAAACCCATCTGGGCAGCAGCACTGTGGCCAAACATTGCTGCCCGGGTAGAGAACCTGGTTGTTAAAAGTACATCATGTAGATGCTCACATACCCAATAGTCAGGCCACTGAGGAACATCAAAACAACCAGCAGGTGGATCAGGCTGCTAAGATTGAAGTGGCTCAGGTGGATCTGGACTGGCAACATAAGGGTGAATTATTTATAGCTTGGTGGGCCCATGACCCCTCAGGCCACGAAGGAAGAGATGCAACATATAGATGGGCTTGTGATCGAGGGGTGGACTTGACCATGGTCACTATTGCACAGGTTATCCATGAATGTGAAACATGCGCTGCAATTAAAGAAGCCAAGTGGTTAAAGCCTCTGTGGTATGGAGGGCAATGGCTGAAATATAAATATGGGGAGGCCGGGCAGATTGATTATATCACACTCCCACAAACCCGCCAAGGCATGCGCCATGTGTTTGCAATGGTGGAAGCAACCACAGGATGGTTGGAAACACATCCCGTGCCCCATGCCACTGCCTCCGGGAAAATCAAACGATACAATGGGCTGTGAAAGACTACACTGAGAGCAATGGGTGGTGGGACATTCAGACATTGGGGTACACATTTAGCAAAGGCCACCTGGTTAGTCAACACTACGGGATCTGCCAGTCGAGCTGGCCCTGCCCAGTCAAGACTGTTACGCACTGTCGAAGGAGATAAAGTCCCTGTAGTGCACATAAAAAACATGCTGGGGAAGACAATCTGGGCTACTCCTGCCTCGCGCAAAGGCAAGCCCATCCGTGGGATTGCTTTTGCTCAAGGACCTGGGTGCACTTGGTGGGTAATGTGGAAGGATGGGGAAGTCCTCTGTGTACCTCAAGGGGATTTGATTTTGGGTGAGAATAGCCAATGAACTGAATGATATGATGTCAATTGCTATATAATACTGTATGTCATCACTTCTATGGTTGCTTTATGCTGTATCAACGGTATTTCAGTGAGAATCACCCAGATTAATGAAGAATGAACTTGGATGAAACCAAGCAAAGTGCAGTGGTGATGGAACCAGAACTGGCTTCAGCATGCAACAATCCAACCCCACACACCATCTCTCCTGCCCTGAAGGACTGTTATGACAGATGGAGCCCAAAGTCATGGACTAAATGAACTAGCGGACATTTGAGAGGGATGTCCCATAGACCAAGGGAATTATATCTCTGTCTGTATATCAAAAGACAGGGAAAGTGGTGGTAATGAATTGTGATGTATTGGAAAGGGTAGACACCTGGGCATGACGTAGATGGTATAGAATAAAGGGCGGATACTGTCCTGGTTTTGGCTGGGATAGAGTTAATTTTCTTCCTAGTAGCTGGTATGGTGCTGTGTTTTGGATTTTAGTATGAGAATAATATTGATCACACGCTGATGTTTTAGTTGTTGCTAAGTAATATTTGCATTATTTAAGGACTTTTCAGCTTCCCATGCTGTGCAGAGCGCACAATAAGTTGGGAGGGGGCACAGCCAAACTGGCCAAAGGGCTATTCCATACCATATGATGTTATGCTCAGTATATATCTGGGGGGACCTCACTGGGGAGCAGCAATCCCTGTGCAGGGACTGGCTGGGCGTTGGTCAGTGGGTGGTGAGCGGTTGCATCACTTGGTTTTTTTCTTGTTTTTTGTTCCTCTCTCTCTCTCTCTCTCTCTCTCTGGTTGTTTTCCTTTTCATTACATTTTTATTATTATTATTTTATTTTATTTCATTTATTAAACTGTTCTTGTCTCCACCCATGTGTTTTCTTACTTTTGCTATTCAGATTGTCTCCCCCATCCCACCGGTGGGCGACATGAGCGTGCCGCTGTGTGGTGCTTGATTGCCGACTGAGGCTAAAGCACAACAGTATCATATATATTTTATTAGTTACAGATTTTTATAGTCCCAAATAAATGCAGCCAGTTATGGTTTATGTACACGTGTGCATGAGCATACAAGTGCAGAGAGACATATATGTAGAGAGAGAGGTGTTTTTGTATTTGTGCATAGCAAGTATAATCATATGGTCACTTATACCAAAGTCACAGTTAGTGTTTATTTCTGTAATCAGTTTTCTTTTCTTCTGCCAAAGTGAAGTCAAATATAGAACAACTTATTTTTGAATTAGGTAGTTACTTTGTAAATTCAGAAGACCCCTTATTACTTGCAGCAAGACACCTTCAGTACATGGCACTTAGAAACAAGTTTCATTTAACTTAGAATATTTGGCTAAATTTCCCGTTGATTATATTCCTTGTTAACTAAGTATTAATTCCCGATTTAAAATACAGAAGAAAAATAAAATAGATTTATTAGAAATCTGAAGCATGTAATATATGATGTTGTAAAGGTAACTGCAGAAAACTCTACTATTAAGATAAAAGTATATTGAAATATAAAGCTTTCATAGTGGTACAGCTAAAACTGAGAGATGGAAGATCTCCTGTAGTAAACAAGTAGTACAAGTGGGATTTGCACGCACTTTAACCAAGCCAAAAAGCAACTGAGCTTGAATCAGTAAAATGGCTAAGGTAGTGAAACTACATACCATAGCAGTAACATCATGGGTTTTTGGATCTATGCTTGCTCACAGCTCATCAGCTAAGGGCACAGTGTAGTAAGTGTGCGCTTCCTCACTTATGGGTAGATCCTTAGTGACAGAACCAAGATAACAGTTATGTTATTAACCTTTAGTCTTGTGTTCAAGTCACTGCTTCCCATTGCATTTCATAGGGATGGAATCTTAATCTGCCAAAATCTGCTTTCTTTCAAATTCAGTAGGAGGATTACAGGAGGTCAAACAGTCTCTATCAGATTGTGTGTGGAGTCTGTTAAGCCATGTGGATGTCTCTAGGCTTCTAGGGTATTCTTACTTTATATGACTTTTGACATGAATCTCTGAAACAGTCAGACTTGGAGTCAAGAAACTCTTGCAACTTATGTATAGAAACAATCAATGAAAAGAATATTTTAACCTTGACATCATAGAAAATAGAGGAACATTGAAAGATTTTCCAGACCAATACTTCTGCGTGTCTGAGGCCTGCTTCGCCATGAAGTACATAAAACTGCAAATGAATCAAGAAGGTATTTCTGCTGCGATGAAGTGAGAAAAGGTACTTCTCAATCATTAGGTGCAAGCTGCATTGTTTCAGATACGTTGATCTACTTTATTGCTGGCTTAGAGATTAGCAGTCAAATAGTGTTCATGACTGGATTTCATTTAATTTCTATAACTGAGTTGGAAAATTAAAGGCAGAATGAAGTGTTATCAAAATATAAGAATTGTTCAGGGATGCCCATATTGGATGTTTCCTTACACTGGTAAGGAAACATTCTGGTTTAAAAAAAATATTAAATCAGTGAAAAAGAAGAAGTATATGGCTAAGAAAGTGTCAAATTAAAATACAGATACCAACAAGAAAGGCCAAAAGTCAAGGAAATATTGATGGCATTACCATGAGGCTTAAAGTGAACAAGGAAGCATTTCTTAAACAGCTTAGATTAAAAAGGAGCGGAAAAAACCCCTAGGTAGGTTATATATTGAGTCATCTGCTATATTAAGATGGTAAAATCATTATATAGAAAACTAAAAATTATTCAGTAGGTATTTATGTTCTGTGTGTGGAATGTGGAACATGCATAATGTGAGTGGAATAAAAAGTTCACATCCATTAAAAAGAGGGAAGTTGGGCAGCATCTTTTAAGATTAAACATTTTGAGAAAACAGGCCTAGCTAACTTAAGTCCAAGAACTTTGGTGAAAATGGAATGTTTTCTGCTCTGCTAGTGTTCAATTTTAATAAAAATTGGAAAACTACGGGAATTCCAAAGAACTTTAGAACTGCTATTTGAGAGTCTAAACATAGCAAAAGGTATGATGTAGAGAAATGAAGAAGGGTTAGCTTTGCTTCATTCCTAACCAGGTATAACAGAATGCTTTGTTTGGTACACTCCTCAGCAAAAAAATAGACTAAAGCTTGAACTGATTTTGGTTAGTGTGATTTTGTAGGTAGTAGATAACTATGTTGCCTTTTGGGGAAACTGGAGAGAGGGGATGATAGAGGTTTAAAGAGAGTTGACTTTTTTGATTTATAAAAAACCTGAGTTGGTACAGTGTTTATAGGACAGGTAGATTTGTATCAAACATTTGTTTAAAAGCCACTGACATTCTTATTTTTATTTTTTTAAAGTCTTTATAAGAAAACAGTAGGGTACATGAGAACAGACTGTTACAAATAATTGGAATTGAATACCTAAGTGGCCACAATGCAATAAAAAAACTTGTAATAAAACTAAATGCTAGGTTATACAATTGGAAATCAGAAATGCAGCTTTTAGGTGCAGGATAGTACAACTGCTGAATGACGTTTTGGAAAGAAGTGGCTTAGAGATGGATTTAGAGTCATTGTGGAAAATAATGTGAGTGCTCAGTGCAGTGATGACCTCGTGCCCCTTGGTGAGTTAAAACTAAGGTACCAAGTACACCATCAGCAGAACTCTATGGGAATGCTGGAACGCGTCACTATGTCTAATTCTGAAGTCCATGTTAAAAAGGATTTTAGAAAAACTGCAGGGAGTTCTGAAGTAGACAGAGGTGATAAAAGCTAGGAGAATATCCTTTCCTTTAAGTTAAAAAGTATAAATTATTTAGTCTGCTGAAGAGAAGCCTGAGTGGTGACCATGATAACAGTGTAGAGGTATTTGTTGATCATGCATTCAAATGGTTTAACAGGAAAGCTGACAGTTTCACCATGCATGGTATCTTTAGGGTGCAATTAGATATCAACCTGAAGTTACCCAAGTTCTCGTAGCTCCTAGATTCTGGAGTTCAAATCATTTCAAATCATTTCATTCAAATAATTTGATTTCATTCAAATAATTTGATTTCATTCATGAGCAGATTTTGATTTCATTCTGCATGAGCAGATTTGATTTCATTCTGCATGAGCAGATTTGATTTTATGGCAGATTTGATTTCATTCATATAGCTGTTTAATCATACTTAAATGTCTGTGTATATGCATTTATCTTTTTTTGGTCAATCTAGAAGATGGGTTTTCTTTATTTATCTTGCTGGTACCTGTAATCCTCTGTCTGTTCTTCATTAGATCCAATGTGTCAACTGGAAAACAGGAAAAAAATAGCTCTGTATGGTACTGTGTACATTTGATTAAATTGTTTTCCCCATTATTCTTTAAATACATACATGCAACAAATAAATTCGGATAATAAGAAAATAAGAGATTTCATTTGTAGAAATATATAAAATACGATATATTTGATATGTAGGTATACCATTGCAAATTTACTTCCTCTTGTTATGACATGCTGTGTTGTCATGCTTTAGCTTCAGTCGGCAAGTAAGCATCACACAGCTGCTCGTTCACCCTCCCCCCCCGGTGGGATGGGGGAGAGAATCAGAAGAGAAAAAGTAAGAAAACTTCTGGGCTGAGATAAGAACAGTTTAATAATTGAAAAAAAAATCTAACGTAAAGGAAAACAATAAGAGAGAGAGAAAGAAACAAAACCGAGGAAAAAAAACAAGTCATGCAACTGCTCACTACCCACCGACTGACACACAGCGAGTCCCCGAGCAGCAATCGCTTCTCCCCGGCCAACTCCCCCCCAGTTTATATACTGAGCATGACGTCATATGGTATGGAATAGCCCTTTGGTCAGTTTGGATCAACTATCCTGGCTGTGCCCCCTCCCAACTACTTGTGCACCAGGCAGAGCATGGGAAGCTGAAAAGTCCTTGAGTAGTGCAAACATTACTTAGCAACAACTAAAACATCAGTGTGTTATCAACACTGTTTTTAGCACAAATCCAAAACATAGCCCCATACTAGCTACTATAAAGAAAATTAACTCCATCCCAGCCAAAACTAGCACACCCACCAAGTGCACCCAGGTCCTTGAGCAAAAGCCATCCCACGAATGGGCTTGCCTTTGCCTGAGGCAGGAGTAACCCAGACTGTCTTTCCCAGCATATTTTTTATGTGCATTACAGGGACTTTATCCCCTTCGACAGTGCGTAACAGTCTTGATTGGGCAGGGCCAGATCGATTGGCAGATCCCCTAGTGCTGAATAACCAGGTGGCCTTTGCTAAATGTGTATCCCAATGTTTGAATTTCCCAGCACCCATTGCTCTCAGTGTAGTCTTTCACAGTCCATTGTATTGTTCGATTTTCCCAGAGGCTGGTGCATGATAGGGGATGTGATATACCCACTCAATGCTGTGCTCTTTGGCCCAGGTGTCTATGAGGTTGTTTCGAAAATGAGTTCCGTTGTCTGACTCAATTCTTTCTGGGGTGCCATGTTGCCATAGGACTTGCTTTTCAAGGCCCAGGATAGTGTTCCGGGCGGTGGCATGGGGCACGGCATGTGTTTCCAGCCATCTGGTGGTTGCTTCCACCATTGCAAACACATGGCGCTTGCCTTGGTGGGTTTGTGGGAGTGTGATATAATTAATCTGCCAGGCCTCCCCATATTTATATTTCAGCCATCACCCTCCATACCACAGAGGCTTTAACCACTTGGCTTCTTTAATTACAACGCATGTTTCACATTCATGGATAACCTGTGCAATAGTGTCCATGGTCAAGTCCACCCCTCAATCACGAGCCCATCTATATGTTGCATCTCTTCCTTGATGGCCTCAGGGTTCATGGGCCCACCAAGCTATAAATAATTCACCCTTATGTTGCCAGTCCAGGTCCACCTGAGCCACTTCAATCTTAGCAGCCTGATCCACCTGCTGCTTGTTTTGATGTTCTTCACTGGCCCGACTCTTGGGTTACATGAGCATCTACGTGACGTACTTTTACAACCAGGTTCTCTACCTGGGCAGCAATGTTTGGCCACAATGCTGCAGCCCAGATGGGTTTACCTCTGTGCTGCTCTGCTTCCATTGCTGCAACCACCCCCACAGGGCATTTGCCACCATCCATGAGTCAGTATAGAGATAGAGCACTGGCCACTTTTCTTGTTCAGCAATGTCTAAAGCCAGCTGAATGGCCTTTACTTCTGCAAATTGGCTCAATTCACCATCTCCTTCAGCAGTTTCTACCACTTGTCCTATAGGACTCCATACAGCAGCTTTCCATCTCTGATGCTTTCCCACAATATGACAGGACCCATCAGTGAACAGGGCATATTGCTTCTCATTTTCTGGTAGTTTGTTGTACAGTGGGGCGTCCTCAGCACGTGTCACCTCCTCCTCTGGGGATATTCTAAAATCTTTGCCTTCTGGCCAATCCATAATTACTTCCAAGATTCCTGGGCGATTGGGGTTTCCTATCCAAGCCCGTTGTGAGATCAGTGCAACCCACTTACTCTATGTAACATCAGTTGCATGATGTGTAGAGGGGACCCTCCCTTTGAACATCCAGCCCAGCACCGGCATTTGGGGTGCCAGGAGGAGCTGTGCTTCAGTACCAACCACTTCCAAAGCAGCTCGAACCCCTTCATATGCTGTCAATATCTCTTTTTCCGTTGGAGTATAGCAGGCCTCGGATCCTCTGTATCCCCGACTCCAAAACCCTAGGGTTCGACCTCGAGTCTCCCCTGGTGCTTTCTGCCAGAGGTTCCAGGTAGGGCCATTCTCCCCGGCTGCAATGTAGAGCACATTTTGTTACATCTTGTCCTGCCCAGACTCGCCCAAGGGCTACTGCATGCTACTTTGTTTTATGGCAAAAACTGGCTTTCAGCAGGATCTGGACTATTTTCTTCCCTTTCTCAAAAACTTCCTCTGCTGTATTGCACCACATGATAATGTCATCAATATATTGCAGATGTTCTGGAGCTTCACCCTGTTCCAGTGCAGTCTGGATCAGTCCATGGCAATTGGTAGGGCTGTGTTTCCACCCCTGGGGCAGTTGATTCCAAGTGTACTGAACGCCCCTCCAAGTGAAAGCAAACTGTGGCCTGCACTCTGCTGCCAAAGGGATTGAGAAAAACACATTAGCAATATCAGTTGAGGCATACCACTTGGCTGCTTTTGACACCACTTCATATTGAAGTTCCAGCATGGCCGGCATGGCAGCATTCAGTGGCGGCGTGACTTCATTCAGGCCACGACAGTCTACTGTTAGTCTCCACTCTCCATTACACTTTTGCACTGGCCATATGGGACTGTTAAAGGGTGAGCGAGTCTTGCTGATCAGTCCTTGGCTCTCCAGTTGACAAATCAGCTTATGGATGGGAATCAGGGAGTCTCGGTTGGTACGATATTGCCTCCGGTGCACCGTTGTGGTAGCAATCAGCACCTGTTGTTCTTCGACCCTCAGCAACCCCACAACAGAAGGGTCCTCCGAAAGACCGGGCAGGGTGGACAGCTGTCTAATTTCCTCCATCTCCAAGGCAGCTATACCAAAAGCCCACCGGTACCCTTTTGGGTCCTTGAAATACCCTCTCCTGAGGTAGTCTATGCCAAGGATGCACGGAGCCTCTGGGCCAGTCACAATGGGGTGCTTTTGCCACTCATTCCCAGTTAGGCTCCCTTTGGCCTCCAGTACAGTTAGCTGTTGGGATCCCCCTGTCACTCCAGAAATACAGATGGGTTCTGCCCCGATATAGCTTGATGGCATTAGGGTACACTGTGCACCGGTGTCCACTAGAGCTTTATACTCCTGTGGGTCTGATGTGCCAGGCCATCGAATCCACACAGTCAAGTAAACCCAGTTGTCCCTTTCCTCCACCTGGCTGGAGGCAGGGCCCCTATAGTCCTGGTCATAGTATTCATTACCCACTTCTTGTACGTATGAGTCAGGAGTTTCTTCATTAAAATCAGAAGTAAGATCAGCCCTTTTACTCTGTCTGGGGAACTGCCCACTGGAAACTGGAGCAGCAATTTTCCTGGAGAACCCCCTTTTGGTGATTGTTTTTCCTTGCAACTCAGGTACCTGTGCCTCTAGGGTCAAGGTAGGTTTTCCATCCCTCTTGCTCATGTCGTCTCCGTGGTCACGCAGGTAAAACCACAGAGTGCCCCGTGGTGTGTACCCTCTATATCCTCTCTCTTGAGCAGAAGAACGCTGACTCCTAATGGCTGAGATGCTGGTCCATACAGGTGGGGAGTAGGATCTATCATCTTTGAGTTGCTGGACCAGTTTCTGGACAGCTGAAACAAGGGAGGAAGAGATACTTTCTTCGTATACCCAGAGTTGGGTAGCCGCTTCATCCAGCATTGGACCATCTCTCTCTTTCCAGGTCAGTATTGCCAAAGAGTTGGCATACGACGCTGGTGCGTTCCGTACCATCTTCCGCCACATAGGTCGTGTGCACTGGACTTCATCTGGATTTTTGGATAACTGCTCATTGCTCAGGTCACTATAAACCACCTCCAGCACGGCTAATTCCCTCAGGTACTGGATACCTTTCTCCATGGTGGTCCATTTGCCTGGGCGATATAGAACATCTTCCTTGAAGGGATATCTTTCCTTCATAGCTGACAGGAATCGCCTCCAGAGGCTGAGGGCTTGTGCCCCTTTTCCAATTGCTTTGTCAATGCCCCCTTCCCTAGAAAGGGATCCCAGCTGCTTGGTTTCCTTACCCTCTAATTCCAGGCTACTGGCCCCACTATCCCAGCATTGGAGCAGCCAGGTGACAGTGTGCTCACTTGGACGACGGCTGAAATATTTTTGCATATCTTGCAGCTCACTCAGGGATAGGGATCAGGTGGTTTCCATCTGGTTTACGAGTTCTTCCTCTTCCTCCTCCTCTCCTCATGATGGCTCTGCTTTTTCATCTTCCCTTTCTAAACAAGCTGACTTTAGCCTCCAAGATTTTTTCTTGTGTATAGGGGTGACTGATACTGGCAGGGGTTGGTTCTGTGGTTCAGCCGCAGTGCCTGTTGCGGGGACTGGAATATTAAAGGAGAAGCCGCTGCCCAAGCATTCACACACCATTCAGGGGGTTGCACACACACCACCCGAGACTTTAACTGCTAGGACCTGAGTCCCTTCGCAACGGGCAGCTCCATTGAGCTGACGGTGCCCCTTTTCGATTCCTCCCTGACGCACACACTCTCGGGCACTTCCTCTCCCCTCTGGCTCGACCCTAGGTTTCCCGAAGCAAAGTCTCCGATATGACGTATGCCAGACCAATTTATTGGTACAGCGGTGAAAACAGCTCGAGCTGGGTGCCTCCGGAGAGGGACCCTGAACAAAGAAATCCCTGGGTAATTATACCCTTACAGTTTAAGTTCCCCTCCCATCAGGAGACAGTTTGGACCAATAGTAGTATCAGGGTCTGGGGTCTTCCCGTTCTTCATTGGGCCCTTTCATTGTCTCTAGGTGGGCCGATCCTTCTCTTATCTCTAAGATTGCAGCTTCTGCTAAGGTTGAAGCCTCCTTATCCTTCTGGTTTGCACCGGTTTTGGGGGCCTTCCTTCATGTAGCCAAATAAAAGTTCAGTGCACGGTCGGTGGATCTAGGTGAAAGTTCTTGGGGCCTGAGATTTCAGCAAGCCTTGATACTAATGCTAAAGTGACTACTACAACAGTCCTCCCTTTGGTTGGTTTTTTTTAATCAATCATTCCTGCTTAATATGTCAGACAAAGGTCAGACAAAGGCCACGAATTCTTTCAAGACGAACAATTAACCACCATGTTCATTTATATAATATGATTACAAGTAACACAATAAGGCTAAGCATAATACTATTATCATGGGATGTAATATGTGGTTGGAGAGATAGTTGTCAGTACTGGCATAGTAGTTCACAAGTTACATTGACAAATACCATATTAACATTTATAACATACTGGGTCAATCGTTCACCTCCATCCAACAGGCTGGTCTTAGCTGGGATATAAGTCCCTGGTATCGCCAAATGTGTCCCAAAGAGAATTTCTGCTGGTGTTAGCCCTATGGGTTGTCACGGGGCATTTTGCACATCCCATAGGGCTAAGTGCAATGCGTCCGGCCACTTCAAACCTGTGTTTGAAGATATTTTTGCTATCTTTTCCTTTAAGGTTCTGTTCGAGCTTTCTACCTGTCCTGAGGATTGTGGGCGATAGGGAGTGTGCAAGTTCCTCTTTATACCTAGCGACTTATATAGTTGACCAATTGTATTTGCTGTAAAATGGGCACCCCTGTCTGATTCAATTGATTCAGGAACTCCATATCTGGGTATAATTTCCTTCAATAATGCCTTCATTACTCCTCCTGTGTCTTTATAGACTACACACTCCACCCGAGACTTTATAGAATCATAGAATCACAGAATCGTATAGGTTGGAAAAGACCTTTAAGATCATTGAGTCCAACCGTAAACCTAACACTACCAAGAACACCACTATACCATGTCCCTAAGCACCTCATCCAAACGTCTTTTAAATACCTCCAGGGATGGTGACTCAGCCACTTCCCTGGGCAGCCTGTTCCAATGCTTGATAACCCTTTCAGTGAAGTAAAATTTCCTAATATCCAGTCTAAACCTCCCCTGGCGCAACTTGAGGCCATTTCCTCTCATCCTATCACTTGTTACCTGGGAGAAGAGACCAAACCCCACCTCCCTACAACCTCCTTTCAGGTAGCTGTAGAGAGCGATAAGGTCTCCCCTCAGCCTCCTTTTCTCCAGGCTAAACAACCCCAGTTCCCTCAGCCGTTCCTCATAAGACTTCTGCTCTAGACCCTTCACCAGCTTCGTCGCCCTTCTCTGGACACGCTCCAGCACCTCAGTGTCTCTCTTGTAGTGAGTGGCCCAAAATGGAACACAGTATTCGAGGTGCGGCCTCACCAGTGCTGAGAACAGGGGCATGATCATTTTCCTAGTCCTGCTGGCCACACTATTTCTGATACAAGCCAGGATACCATTGGCTTTCTTGGCCACCTGGGCACACTGCTGGCTCATATTCAGCCGGCTGTCAACCAACACCCCCAGGTCCTTTTCTGCCAGGCAGCTTTCCAGCCACTCTTCCCCAAGCATGTAGCGTTGCATGGGGTTGTTGTGGCCCAAGTGCAGGACCTGGCACTTAGCCTTGTTGAACCTCATACAATTGACCTTGGCCCATCGATCCAGCCTGTCCAAGTCCCTCTGTAAAGCCTTCCTCCCCTCAAGCAGATCAACACTCCCGCACAACTTGGTGTCGTCTGCAAACTTACTGAGGGTGCACTCGATCCCCCCGTCCAGATCATCGATAAAGCTATTAAACAGGACTGGCCCCAACACAGAGCCCTGGGGGACACCGCTTGTGACCGGCCGCCAACTGGAGTAAACTCCATTCACCACCACTCTTTGGGCCCGGCCATCCAGCCAGTTCTTTAGTCAGCGAATAGTACACCCGTCCAAGCCATGAGCAGCCAGTTTCTCCAGGAGAATGCTGTGGGAAACCGTGTCAAAGGCTTTGCTGAAGTCTAGCTAGACAACATCCACAGCCTTTCCCTCATCCATTAGGTGGGTCACCTGGTCGTAGAAGGAGATCAGGTTGGTCAAGCAGAACCCGCCTTTCCTGAACCCATGCTGGCTGGGCTTGATCCCTTGGTTATTCTCTACATGCTGTGTGATGGCATTCAAGATGATCTGCTCCATAACCTTCCCCGGTACCGAGGTCAGGCTGACAGGCCTGTAGTTCCCCGGGTCCTCCTTCTGGCCCTTCTTGTAGATGGGTGTCACATTTGCTAATCTCCAGTCCACTGGGACCTCCCCGGTTAGCCAGGACTGCTGGTAAATGATGGAAAGGGGCTTGGTGAGCACATCTGCCAGTTCCTTCAGTACTCTCGGGTGGATCTCATCAGGCCCCATAGACTTGTGAGTGTCTAAGTGGTGCAGCAGGTCACTAACCATTTTCCCCTGGATTATGGGGGCTCCATTCTGGTCCCCGTCCCTATCTTCCAACTCTGGGGGCTGGGTACCCAGAGAACAATTGGCCCTGCTATTAAAGACTGAGGCAAAGAAGGCATTAAGTACCTCAGCCTTTTCCTCATCCTTGGTCACTGTGTTCCCTCCCCCATCTACTAGGGGCTGGAGATTCTCCTTAGCTCTCCTTTTGCTGCTAATGTATTTGAAGAAGTATTTTTTGTTGTCTTTTACAGCAGCAGCCAGATCGAGCTCTAGCTCAGCTTTGGCCCTTCTAATTTTCTCCCTGCACAGCCTCACTACACCTTTGTAGTCCTCCTGAGTTGCCTGCCCCTTCTTCCAGAGGTTGTAGACTCTCCTCTTTTTCCTGAGTTCTAGCCAAAGCTCTCTATTCAGCCAGGCTGGTCTTCTTCCCCACCGGCTCATCTTTCAGCACCTGGGGACAGCCTGCTCTTGTACCTTTAGGACTTCCTCCTTAAAGAATGTCCAGCCTTCCTGGACTCCTTTGCCCTTTAGGGCTGCCTCCCAGGGGACTCTGTCGACCAGTCTCCTAAACAGGCCAAAGTCTGCCCTCCGGAAGTCTAAGGTGGCAGTTCTGCTGACCCCCCTCGTCGCTTCTCCAAGTATCAAAAACTCTATCATTTCGTGATCACTCTGCCCAAGACGGCCTCCAACCATCACATGGCTCACAAGTCCTTCTCTGTTCGTGAACAAGAGGTCCAGTGGGGCACCTTCTCTAGTTGGCTCCCTCACCAGCTGTGTCAGGAAGTTATCTGCCACACACTCCAGGAACCTCCTAGACTGTTTCCTCTCTGCTGCATTGTATTTCCAGCAGACATCCGGCAGGTTGAAGTCCCCCACAAGAACAAGGGCTAGCAATCGTGAGGCTTCTCCCAGGTGCTTATAGAATAGTTCATCTGTCTCCTCATCCTGGTTGGGTGGTCTGTAACAGACTCCCACCACAATATCTGCCTTGTTGGCCTTCCCCCTGATTCTTACCCATAGATACTCCACCCTATCATCACCATCATCAAGCTCTAAACTATCCAGACACTCCCTAACATACAGGGCTACCCCACCATCTCTCCTGCCTCGCCTATCCCTCCTGAAGAGTTTGTAGCCATCCATCGCCACACTCCAGTTGTGCGAGTCATCCCACCATGTTTTCATGATGGCAACCATATCATAGTTTTCCTGGTGTACAATGGCTTCCAGCTCCTCCTGCTTGTTGCCCATGCTGCGTGCATTGGTGTAGAGGCACTTCAGCTGGGCTGTTGTCCGTGTCTCCTTCATAGAGGAACACCCCTTATGTGCTTTGAGGTGTTTCACTGGTGTTTCCCTCTTGGCTCCTTTTACCTCAGTATCCCCTAGCTCAACTCTGTTCGACTTCATCTGTGCCCCGGTGTACCCCACACATCTCAGAGACAGAGGCTGAGTGCCCTCACTGGCACCCGCTCCCTTTAACTGTGGCGAATCCAAAACGCAGCACTATACCAGCTACTAGGAATAAAATTAACTCTATCGCAGCCGAAACCAGGACCTGTATTTATAACTTTATGGAAAACTTTAAAAGAAGTGAGAGAGAAATTTAGTTTGGAATCAGAAATTTCGCTGTATAGCTGTCAGCAGTCATCTAAAAAAACCTGATAGAGTTTGATTTAGATTTAGAGTTCATCAGGCTGTATATTCCGAAATCTGTTGCATCAATTTCCCCCATCAGTGTTTTCTGTTCATCATTTGCAATGGACATCTGGCGGATTTATTCTTCTTTTCCTTATCAGGAATAACAATTATGTAAATATGTGTAAATAAGTTTGAAGTGTACTAAACCAAGAACAAGAAAATGCAAAAGGATAGTGTTTGATCCATTTTCAAGTTGACAGTTTTTTGCTGTTAAATTATTAATTTGTCATGGCAGCAGATATTCTGAAGAGAAGAAACTTTTTAAAAAAGACAAAGGAGAGTAGCTGTTGGCTAGTTCAGATATTACTTTGTTACTACAGTTCTTTCCTGATTGACAAGATGGACTCTGTTCAGAGTAAAAATGTTATGGGGTTTTTTCCCTATTGCAAGATCAAGGATTTGATTTGTGGCTTCTTTAACCTACAAAACAGGAAAACTGTCATTTTGTCTATAGACAATATTTGTCTATTCTGTAACAAATAGTTACAGAATATTAATACAGCATACCAGTTTGGCTGCTCCAAGAAAGGTCTTCAGAAATTATGGTAAACTTATTAAAGGAATTTCAACAGTTTTCATTTCTCATCTTAACATCAGAGTTTTTATTTCTGTTACCCTGCTTTCCCTGGCTCCATAGTAAAATAAAATTGAAACAAAAATTTTTGGACTTGCTTTCTACCCAATACAGTGTTGTGTTTTTCATTTCAGCAAGTAGCAAATAATTCTATTTGCTGAGAAAGCAATACATCTGAAACATTTTATGGAATTGTTTTGCTTAGTATTTCAGAAGTCACAAATGATCTCCAAAATGATACTAAATCATAAAACCAAATTTAATTTGTTTAACCAAATATGTTTCCTTATTCAGTGGAGGAACCTGCTCCAAACAGTATTCTTGAAGAATACCTTCAGAAGACAAAACATGAAGACAAGTGGAAGCAGCAGCCAAATAAAGGGGTTTCTCATGAAGGTCAGGTAATGGTTTGACAACCTAGGGAAAAAAAAATCAGAAAAAGTTCTAAAAATGTTTATCTCTTAATGTGTGTAAAAATAAAGTTTAAAAATCTCTTATGTTTCATTTTCCATTAAAAGAATCTTATTATTTGTAAAAATAAATAAATAAATATGTACTCTTTGATCCCCTCTTTTGATTACCCAGGTAGACAGGTAAGTGAAGTTTCTATGTGTATTTGAAAGTGCTATAAGTTCAGTCACTAAAATCTTCCAAAAGGAAACCTACCCACACAGAGGTATCCTTGATTACATTTACAAGAGTTTGCATTTCTATACAGTGATTTCCTTGGCTCTGCAGTTTGCCATAAGATAACATTGGGATAGAAGTTTGCATACTTGGCATCTGTCCAAGTTGGTTTTTAATACATTTTTAATGGTATAATTGCTTAATTTTAATTGGTTTTTAATACCGTTAACTTAAAATCTGTGCAGTACATCAGATAAATGGGTTTCTAAGTGTATGTCAGTTCAGCTACGAAGATGTTCATATTCAACTCGTGAAGCTAGAACAGATTGGAAACTTGAGGGTTAATAACTTCAAAGCAGCAGTTGGCAAACCTTTATACATGTGGCAAGCTGATTTAGCTCTAAACTAAGAAGTTTATGGAAACTTTGTACATTCAAAAGCCCATTAACTTTAAACCAAAGAGTACTAAAGCTCTGTTGAACTTAAATGAACTTAAAACCACTTCTAGTGAATTTATATCAGCCCTGTCCTGGACATCATAGGAAAACAAGATGAGATGACAGGAATATATATTTTAGTAGATCTTAATTTTTATTTATGTAACCCTGCTAGGAGCTATTCAACAATAATTAAGTTTTTTGTAATCCATTTCACTTGTGGAGAGCATCTTCTAGCCTTGCATCCCTACTACCTGGTCCTACAGCACAATATAATTTTCCATCCTCTGTACAAGAGTTAAAGAAGAGGGGGAAAGGTATGTGTCTCCTTCCAATACCAAACATTTGAAGTCCTAACCTTATGTATTGGGTTTACGTGGCAAGGTTTTGGTGGTAGGGAGGGCTGTGAGAAGATGCCAGAAGCTTCCCCCACATCTGATAGAGCCAATGCCAGCCGACTCCAAGATGGACCCGCCGCTGGCCTAAGCTGAGCCAATCAGTGACAGTGGTAACGCCTCTGTGATAACATATTTAAGAAGGGGGAAAAACTGCTGCGCAACAGCAGTTGGGAGAGAGGAGTGAGAATATGTGAGAGAACTCTGCAGACACCAAGGTCAGTGAAGAAGGAGGGGGAGGAGGTGCTCCAGGCGCCAGACCAGAGATTCCCCTGCAGCCCGTGGTGAAGACCATGGTGAGGCAGGCTGTCCCCCTGCAGCCTGTGGAGGACCCCACGCCGGAGCAGGTGGATGTGCCCCAAAGGAGGCTGTGACCCCATGGAGAGCCCGCACTGGAGCAGGCTCCTGGCCGGACCTGTGACCCCATGGGGGACCCACACTGGAGCAGTTCGTGAAGAACTGCAGCCCGTGGGAAGGACCCACGTTGGAGAAGTTTGTGGAGGACTGTCTCCCGTGGGAGGGACCCCACGCTAGAGTAGGGGAAGAGTGTGAGGAGGAAGGAGTCACAGAGACAACGTATGATGAACTGACTGCAACCCCCATTCCCTCTTCCCCTGTGACGCTCAGGGGGAGGAGGTAGAGAAATCGGGAGTGAAGTTGAGCCCAGGAAGGAGGGGTGGGGGAGAAGGTGTTTTTAAGATTTGGTTTTATTTCTCATTATCCTACTCTGATTTGATTGGCAATAAATTAAATTAATTTCCCCAACTTTAGTCTGTTTTGCCCGTGACTGTAACTGCTCAGTGATCTCCCTGTCCTTATCTTGACCCACGAGCTTTTCATTATATTTTTTCTCCCCCTGTCCAGTTGAGGAGGGGGAGTGATAGAGCGGCTTGGTGGGCACCTGGTGGCCAGCCAAGGTCAAACCCACCACACCTTATAATTCTACAAGGGTCAATTTATAAAGTTATGTGATCCACAGTATGGCATCTAATCACTCACTGCAAAAATGTCTACTAAGCTATTTTGAAATTATTTCTGTCACCAGGTCTATTCCCAGGAATGTTGGCAGCAGAAAAGATTAGACAAGGCACAAGGAATGGGGCTTTGATTGGTCACAATTTCATGTAAAAAGGGTTAGTTTTTTTCATCTGATGGCCTAGACAGAGATTTACTGTCTCAGATGTTGCAAGTATGTTGTTTGTTTGCAATAGCATGGAAAGCTATAGAACTTGAATGATTTGCAGGCCAAAATATTTTTGAAATTTTCCTCTCTCCCATCTTAAACAGAAGATTAAACAGAAAATAATGAAAATAAATGCAAAAAACCCTCCAAACCTGCCTTTGGCAGTGCTAAAATATGTTTTTGAAAGAATTCAAAAGCCAGGAAACTCCTAAAGTTAAGACTGCTCCCAGAAGGAAATTTGATTCCAGTGAACACTTCTGGTATTTCCTATTTCTGTTTTCTACTCTTGTTTAGTTTGTATTCTTTTAAATTTGAAAAACTTGACCAAACAAAACTAAACAGCCATACAGAGGTGTTTTACAACATAAGTGGCCAACCTATCGCCTACAGATCAAATGTAGTCTGCCACATAAATTCAGTCAAGCACTTATTCCATGGTGTTTTCCTTTCCAGGAACGTCTCAAATATCAGCAAGAAATAAGCTGTGGGCTGTGCAAATTATTCTTACGCTCTGCCCTTTTTTCCTTTTTTTGAAGAGCCCTGCGACCCCTCTCCCATCACAAGGCTCAGGCATACAATTTTTGTATAATCAAAATATCCTCTCAGGTGATCAGAAACGAGACCTGTGGTATGATCTTTAGGTGTCACCTGAGATTCAGTGACTTTGTTGTAGCTGAAAGACAGGGTAATGTCAGCTGGAGAATAAAATACCAAATGTAAATCAGTATGAGCTTGATGTACGCAGCATAAGAACCTGTGTCTGTAGAATTAGGTAAGGTGGTTCACTGTATCCAAGTCAAAAGCTTTGAATTTTTTTAATGTCAATACATAATGTAAAAGATCAGCAATGTAAAATGTATAAATATCAATCAAACTAGGTCTTCAAAGCTTGAATGATCTGTAACTTATGCAATGGATCACTTTACAAGAAGAAAACAGCAGGTTCAAACAGTAAAATTCATTGTCAGCGGTCAGTGTTGTTTAATCAGCTATTTTATTCTGTAAGTAGCCACAAGTTTTTGTTCCTTAAATATGCATCTTGATTTCACTAGATGGCCAGGCAATTGCACTTTCACACGTGTGCCTCCCCCTCCCCGTTAGCTCTTGCTGCCTCAACATTGCTTGCTCACTCTTGCTTGTTCTCTCAATGCATGCTCTCAATACATTCTCTCTCTCGCTGCCTGTCGCTCTCTCACATGCCTCTCTACAGTGTCTCTTTGAAATTGATAAGAAAGATCTCTTTTCCATCTCATTGTACTATTTCTCAAAATAATAACAGTTTCAAGATGTTGTATATACCTATTGCGTATAAATACATATAACTTCTCTAAAACCATGTATTTAATTTCAGACACTGGCACTGTTGGATCAATTTAAATCAAAGTTAACCCAGGCAATTGAAGAAAGTCCTGAAAATGAGGTTTCTGAACCTGAAGTAGATAATAACGAAGGATGGTGATTTTTTTGGATTTGGATTTCTGTGTTTACTGCTGGTCAGGTTTGACTGAGGAAAAGTAATACTCTTCATTTTTAATTTGTTTTGCAAACCAGGCTCTTTTTTCTGTTTAGTGAATCCTTTTTATTTTTTACCCCTCTGCAATGGATTAACCACAGCCAGGAACTAAGCACCACACAGCTGCTCACTCACTCCCCCCACAATGGGATGGGGGAGAGAATCGGAAGGGTAAAAGTAAGAAAACGCATGGGTTGAGATAAAAACAGATCAATAGCTAAATCAAAAGCCGCACATGCAAGTAAATCAAAACAAGGAATTCATTCACTACTTCCCATGGGCAGGCAGGTGTTCAGCCATCTCCAGGAAAGCAGGGCTCCATCACGCGTAATGGTTACTTGGGAAGACAAACACCATCACTCCAAACGTCCCCTGCTTCCTCCTTCTTCCCCCAGCTTTATATGCTGAGCTTGATATCATATGGTATGGAATAGCCCTTTGGTCAGTTGGGGTCAGCTGTCCCAGGTGTGTCCCCTCCCAACTTCTTGTGCACCCCCAGCCTACTCGCTAGCAGGGGCAGTGTGAGAAGCAGAAAAGGCCTTGATGCTGTAAGCACTGCTCAGCAATAATGAAAACATCCCTGTATTATCAATACTGTTTTCATCACCAATCCAAAACATAGCCCCATACAAGCTACTATGAAGAAAATTAACTCTATCCCAGCCAAAACCAGCACATTCTCCATCTCTTATTCCATACCATTTATGTCATGCTCAGGTCCCACACTATCCAATACATTCTCATTACCTACCACCACCCTTCCCATCCTTTGATATAATACACAGATATCATTCCCTTAGTCTATGGACCACCCCTGTAAAATGTCCATAAAACGTCCATTGAGTTCATTTAGTCCATGACTTTGGGCTCCATTTGTTATGGTGGTCACTCAGGACAGGAGAGGTGGTGTGTTGCGTGGAGTTATTGGGCACCAAAGCCAGCTCAGGTCAGGTCACTGCTGCACTTGCACTGCTTCTTGTAAGGCTTCTCCTCCATTGGTTCAGGTGGTTCCTGCTATAGCAATTCCTATAACATGCAACTCAAATCCTGGGTTACAACAATTTAAAGGTATTTCCATTACAGTCTTCACCCCTGGTCCCTTTGGACCAGACCATAGGGTTTAACATTGCAATGAACTCCTCCCCTTACCCCTGCTCTGGCTTGGACTTATCCACAGACTGCAGTCCCTTAGGGTTGTACCTGCTCCAAGTGGAGCCTTATCTATGAGCCACAGTCTCTCCAGGGGTATACCTGCTGCAGCATAGACTTATCCACAGCCACAGTCACTTTGAGGTGCACCTGTTCCAACGTGGCCTTCTCCATGGGCCACAATGCCTTCAGAGATATACCTGCTCCAGCGTGGCCTTACCCACAGCCACAGTCCCTTCAGGAGTGAACCTGCTCCAACATCACCTTACCCATGGCTGCAGTCCTTCCAGGGGAGTACCTGTTCTGTCATGGGCTTATCCACAGCCACATGCTTTGAGGTGCTCCAGCTGACCTCATGCACAGCCACTGATGCTTCAAGGTGTACCTTATCCAGCATGGACTTATCCTTGGGCCACAATCAGGTATACCTGCTGTGGCACAGACATAACCACGGCCATAGATGCTTCAAGATATACCTGCTCTGGCATAGACTTATCCACAGCCGCAGACACTTTGGGGGGTCCTGCTCCTGTGTGGATTCATCCACAGGTCACAGTCCCTTTGACTCGAGTTCACACTGGAGTTCCAGCCTGTCCAGTACAGCAGCACAGAAACAGCAGCGATGCCCTGGCCATCTGCCAGCCCAGGCGCATGGCCATTGCTGTTATCAAAATGTTCCCAGGCACAGCAGAGTAAGATCATAAGCAGTACAACAAGCATCAAAAGCAAAAAGCAGCCACTAACGAGCACTAGACTCTAATATACAGTAAGGCAGGCAAGCAAGCCCCATGGCAAGCACAGGAGCCTGCTGATTAATAGCTAAACAGCAATAACAGCTATAAATTCGATCTAGCACATTCCAATCAAACCTGTCGTTATCTCAAACCCTTCGAGCCCCACGTTGGGCGCCAAAAAGGACTGTCGTGGTTTAACCCCAGCCAGCAAATAAGCACCACACAGCTGCTCGCTCACTCCCCCTGGTGGGATGGGGGAGAGAATCAGAAGGGTAAAAGTGAGAAAACTCGTGGGTTGAGATAAAGACAGTTTAATAGGGAAAGCAAAAGCCGCGCACACAAGCAAAGCAAAGTAAGGAATTCATTCGCTACTTCCCATCGGCAGGCAGGTGTTCAGCCATCTCCAGGAAAGCAGGGCTCCATCACACGTAATGGTTATTTGGGAAGACAAAACACCATAACTCCGAATGTCCCCTCCTTCCTTCTTCTTCCCCCAGCTTTATATGCTGAGCATGACATCATATGGTATGGAATATCCCTTTGGTCACTTGGGGTCAGCTGTCCCAGCTGTGTCCCCTCCCACCTTCTTGTGCACCCCCAGCCTACTCGCTGGTGGGGTGGGGTGAGAAGCAGAAAAGGCCTTGACTCTGTGTAAGCACTGCTCAGCAATAACGGAAACATCCCTGTGTTATCAACACTGTTTTCAGCACAAATCCAAAACATAGCCCCATACTAGCTACTATGAAGAAAATTAACTCTATCCCAGCCAAAACCAATACACACTTTCACTACCATTTTACTTTTTAGTGAACCATTTAGTTACTTGACTCTTTGCCTTATTCCTTCTTCAGGACATCATTATAAGGAAACAAGGTAGCATAATTTATTTTCCAATCACCTCCCGCAGGAAATAAGATGTGAAAGGAGTTAACAGCATCTCCTGCCTTCAAAATTACTCTGCTGATCACCTCTAGTTAACTTTCACTATTTGCTTTTGAAATTCTATTTACTGTTAAGTGTAAAGTTAAGGAGTAGCGGAAACAGCAAATGTGAAGAGAGCTGATGTAGCAGGAGTCAGCTAAAATGTACTGGTTTAGTATTCTGGAAAATAAGATGGGATAGTAGCAGACATTTTTGCCTTGTGTAGTTGTACGTCCTACTAAAACTCTGTGTTGGGGGTGGTAAGTATTTTAAAGACGGATAGATGAGATGGAGATAGACTGATAGACTCACCTGAAGTGTAGAGTGACCCCAAGGAAGCGGGATAGCACTAGAATTGATGAAGCACTGCAGAAGTAATGACCTCAACACCTCCCAGTCAAGGAAGCAACCTGTACCGTGTTGTCTCATGTTAATCTTCCATCCAAAGAACCCACCTTAGGTAGGGAAGGGGAAAAATCAATATGATTTGGAGTGTGATCCTGAAGTCCTAGACTGTGAACTGTTAGATGATAATAAAAATATCTGCATAAAATGACTAGAAAAAAAGCAAAAAAAAAAAATAGCAAAGATGTTTTGTAAGGACAGGTCATCTTTTTTATAAGGCGAGCAATATAGCTGGTCTAATAAAATATACTGTCTCTGCCTACAACTTTTTCCTTAGTTGTATGCATAAGCCATCACAGCTACAACAAAACTACCACTAAAATAGAAACTTTAACAAAGTTATCGGCAAGTGTTTTAAGACAACCAATATTTCTGTATCTCAGATAACTTAAAATTAGTGAGTGAAAACATGTCAGGTGTACCCTTATGATCTTTCTAAAGGCTCCCTTCTTGGGAGAGGGAAACCAATAGGATACCTACCTGCCCCCAAATCCCCAAACTAGCACCAGTAAATAGACCTGAAAAAAACTGAATTATAATAAGGAGAAAAACTAAAATGTACAAACACAAGAAAGATGTTTTAAAGTACATTAGACTCTCTTTTAAAATATAAAATAAATGATGTAACTAAATGTGATTAAAGCATCCTGTATCTGTATAAGAGGACTCGTACAAACCAGTAAGATAACTATGTTAATGAAGGGGGTTTTTTTCTCAGATGAGAAGACATTGGTAGGAAATGCAGACTAAATAACTTAGTTATTTTTACTGTCATTCTACAAATGAAAAAGATGTGCATACTGAAGTGAGAAAAGACAACATAAAAAAGAGTGCAAGGGAAGATAATATATGGAAGGAAAAATGTTTTTTACATCTTAACTCATAATTTTTTTCCACATGTTGATAAATGAAATTCTTCAACTATCTGGAAGTTACACATCAAGTTACAGTAACCTATAATATAAAAAAATCAGAAAATCTTAAGACTATTTGAAGATACATTCCATGAAAATTAAAAAAAATAAAAATAAAAATTGTAGGTCATGAAAGGTATGTAGAATTGCAAATTATGAGACCAGTTGTGTTGATGAGACTAAAATTTTAGATCACTCTTTGTCCTGGTTTCAGCTGAGAAAGAGTTAATTTTCTTTATAGTGGCTGGTATGGGGCTATGTTTTGGATTTGTGCTGAAAACAGTGTTGATAATACAGAGATGGTTGAGTTGTTGCTGCACTAGTCAAGGACTTTTCAGCTTCCCATGCTCTGCCAGGTGCACAAGAAGCTGGGAGGGGACACAGCCAGGATAGTTGATCCAAACTGGCCAAAGGGCTATTCCATACCACATGACGTCATGCTCAGTATATAAAGCTGGGGAAGAAGAAGGAAGGGGGGGACATTTGGAGTGATGGCATTTGTCTTCCCAAGTCACCGTTACGTGTGATGGAGCCCTGCTTTCCTGGAGATGGCTGAACACCTGCCTGCCCATGGGAAGTGGTGAATGAATTCCTTGCTTTGCTTTGCTTGTGTGCATGGCTTTTGCTTTACCTATTAAACTGTCTTTATCTCAACCATTGAGTTTTCTTACTTTTGCTCTTCCAATTCTCTCCCCCATCCCACCGGGGGAGAGTGAGCGAGCGGCTGCATGGTGCTTAGTTCCTGGCTGGGGCTAAACCACGACAGTCCTTTTTGGCGCCCAACATGGGGCTCGAAGGGTTTGAGATAACGACAGATTTGATTGGAATGTGATAGATAGAATTTATAGCTGTTATTGCTGTTTAGCTATTAATCAGCAGGCTTCTGTGCTTGCCATAGGCTTGCTTGCCTTACTGTATGTTAGAGTCTAGGGCTCATTAGTGGCTGCTTTTTGCTTTCACTGCTTGCCGTGCTGCTGTACTGCTGATCATCTGACTCTGCTGTGCCTGGGAACATTCTGATAACAGCAATGGCCTTGCGCCTGGGCTGGCAGATGGCCAGGACATCACTGCTGTTTCTGTGCTGCTGTCCTGGACAGGCTGGAACTCCAGTGTGAACTCAAGTCAAAGGGACTGTGACCTGTGGATGAATCCACATGGGAGCAGGACACCCCGAAGCATCTGTGCCCATGGATTAGCCCATGCCAGAGCAGGTATATCTTGAAACGTCTGTGGCCATGGTTATGTCTGTGCCACAGCAGGTATCCCTCTGAAGGGATTGTGGCCCAAGGATAAGTCCACGCTGGATAAGGTGCACCTCGAAGCATCTGTGGCTGTGGATGAAGTCCATGCTGCAGCAGGTACACCTCGAAGCATCTGTGGCTGTGGATGAAGTCCATGCTGCAGCAGGTACACCTTGAAGCATCAGTGGCTGTGCATGAGGCCATGTTGGTGCAAGTTTACTTCTGAAGGTACTACATTCTGTGGATAAGTCCAAGCTGGAGCAGGGGCAAGGGGAGGACTTAATTGCAATGTTAAACCTGATGGTCTGGTCCAAAGGGACCAGGGGTGGAGATTGTAATGGAAATACCTTTAAATTGTTGTATCCCAGGATTTTAGTTGCATGTTGTGGGAATTACTATAGCAGGAACCCCTTGTTGCTAGCCAGGCTAGGAGCAAGGGGAGGAGTTCATTGGAATGTTAAACCCTATATCCTGGCCCAAAGGGACCAGGGGTGGAGATTGTAATGGATATACCTTTAAATTGTTGTAACACATGATTTGAGTTGCATTTTATAGGAATTACTACAGCCGGAACCACCTGAACCAATGGAGGAGAAGCCTTACAAGAAGCAGTGCAAGTGCAGCAGTGACCTGACCTGAGCTGGCTTTGGTGCCCAATAACTCCAAGAAACACACCACCTCTCCTGTCCTGAGTGACAACCATAAGAGATGAAGCCCAAAGTCATGGACTGAATGAACTCAGTGGACATCTTGTGGACATTTATGGACATTTTACAAATATTTTGTAGGGGTGGTCCATAGACTAAGGGAATGATATGTGTGTATTATATCAAAGGATGGGAAGGGTGATAGTGGGTAATGAGAATGTATTGGATAGTGTGGGACCTGAGCATGACGTAAATGGTATAGAATAAGGGGTGGATACTGTCCTGGTTTCAGCTGAGATAGAGTTAATTTTCTTTATAGTGGCTGGTATGGGGCTATGTTTTGGATTTGTGCTGAAAACAGTGTTGATGATACAGAGATGTTTCAGTTGTTGCTGCACTAGTCAAGGACTTTTCAGCTTCCCATGCTCTGCCAGGTGCAGAAGAAGCTGGGAGGGGACACAGCCAGGATAGTTGATCCAAACTGACCAAAGGGCTATTCCATACCACATGATGTCATGCTCAGTATATAAAGCTGGGGAAGAAGAAGGAAGGGGGGACATTTGGAGTGATGGCGTTTGTCTTCCCAAGTAACCATTACGCGTGATGGAGCCCTGCTTTCCTGGAGATGGCTGAACACCTGCCTGCCCATGGGAAGTGGTGAAGGAATTCCTTGCTTTGCTTTGCTTGTGTGCGTGGCTTTTGCTTTACCTATTAAGCTGTCTTTATCTCAACCCACGAGTTTTCTTACTTTTGCTCTTCCAATTCTCTCCCCCATCCCACCGGGGGAGAGTGAGCGAGCGGCTGCGTGGTGCTTAGTTCCTGGCTGGGGCTAAACCACGACAATAATACAGAGATGTTTTAGTTGTTGCTGCACTAGTCAAGGACTTTTCAGCTTCCCATGCTCTGCCAGGTGCACAAGAAGCTAGGAGGGGACACAGCCAGGATAGTTGATCCAAACTGCCCAAAGGGCTATTCCATACCACATGACGTCATGCTCAGTATATAAAGCTGGGGAAAGAAGAAGGAAGGGGGGGACATTTGGAGTGATGGCGTTTGTTTTCCCAAGTAACCATTACGCGTGATGGAGCCCTGCTTTCCTGGAGATGGCTGAACACCTGCCTGCCCATGGGAAGGAGTGAATGAATTCCTTGCTTTGCTTTGCTTGCGTGCATGGCTTTTGCTTTACCTATTAAACTGTCTTTATCTCAACCCTCGAGTTTTCTTACTTTTGCTCTTCCAATTCTCTCCCCCATCCCACCGGGGGGGAGTGAGCGAGCGGCTGCGTGGTGCTTAGTTCCTGGCTGGGGCTAAACCACGACACTCTTAGATAACTTTTCTTTTCTTATTTGTATCATATACATGAATTATTGCATATATTTTAATTTAGTAAGATAAAGCTACACAGATTCTGCAAGTTTAACTTCACACCTTCTTGCTTTTCACTGAATCGAGCTGAGACCTCACTGGGGAAATTCTAGGAGTTGCAGAAAACTTCAGACACATGTACTGGCACAAAGACTAACACTAGTAGTATAGCACTTAGCGTAGAATTCTTGCAGTTTATAAAACAACATTTTTACATAAGTAGTGTGTAATGAGTGCATTTATTTTTTCAGTGCTTCTTTCTGGGCATTAGTGTAGTCTGGTTTCCTCTTAACAGATATCTTGTCATTTTCATCAATGAAAATGCATTTAAGTATTACTAAGTAGGCTATTAAAAATCCTGTGATTCTTTCAAAACAATAGCAATTCAAACATGACATCATCTATCATTTTGCTTTTTTTATTTTATTGATTATATTCTTTATTTAAAATTGTTTTATTTTTTTCAAGGAAGAACTAAGCATTTCTCATAGCTTTAGAATCTAACCAAAATAATTTTTGTTTTGTTTTGTGGTTTGGTTTGGTTTTTTTACCTAAGAAGAATGGAACATAGTATTTTAAAATATAAATGCAGGTTAGGTTTCTGAAGTGCAAGTTTTCTTTCTACTTTTAATGTTAACTCCAATATCTGGAAATATAGCCTTGCTTTCTTTGCTTATATTCTTTGGCTATTTTAACAGATAAATCAAAACATAAACATCTTTGCTTTGGATTATTGTTTTTGAAAATAGAGAAAATGGTTTCCTAAATCTTGCTCCTTTCAGGATAACTCTTATTACTAACTTGCTATTATTTTAAGTTTTCTCTTGTCACCATCTATTTGATTGCTTCTTCAAACCACGTAGTCTTCCTTCATTATGTCTTTTCCTATCTCGGGGATGATGCAGCTCTTTGAGGATGAGGGATAACATAGAGCATAAATTTTGTGGTCCTTGGATTTCACTGATATTTTGAGATCCTTCTGAGCTGCCAGTGTGCTTCTAAGTTCTCCAAGAAGTATGCACCCTTTCCATGATCTCTGAACACCTGAAGGACTGGTCTTCATGTCTGATATTTTCTTGTCACAGTAATATAACCAGTGTTTTTAAGACTTTTATAGAGTCTAATCACTATCTTTCCTATTCCTTTTTGAGTAACTACTGACATCTAATTGTTGATAATTCTTTTCTCTATAGGTAATTTATACTGAATGAAGAAGTGTTGCAATTTCAGATTATGAAATTGTATTTATTTTTGTTCAGAAAATAATATTGCATTCAGAATTGCACTAAAACAAAGACTTAGAATAATATGGAACTACATAATAGATTAATAATTAACATCATATTATTAATTTTGCAGTGCAGTAAATGTGCATGTTAACTTTACAGACAGATGAGACTTGGTCCATTTTCAAAGAATTTCCTTTGAAGCTAAATAAATTGTAAAATATACATATTACACAAATTGGCTATAAACACATACACCATTAAGAAATCAATGAAGTCTTCTAAAACCTATTAATGACTGTTAGAATTGCTTGGAGGGTTAAATTTTATATTTTGGGATAAGGTCTTACGTTTTCAGTGTCTTTACTGGATTGGATTACTTTAGATAACTATAGTGATTTTACATTTAAAAATTCTTTCTTAATTCCAATCTACTCCTCAAAAGACAATAATTCTACTTTATTTGATTTATAGTAAATATAATTAGTGTATGGCATATTGTCGTGGTTTAACCCTAGCCAGCAACTAAGCAAGCACCACACAGCCACTCGCTCACTCCCTCCCAGTAGGATGGGGGAGAGAATCGAAAAAAAAAGGTAAAACTCATGGGCTGAGATAAAGACAATTTAATAGGACAGAAAGGGAAGAAAATAATAATAATAATGATAAAAGAATATACAAAACAAGTGATGCACAATGCAATTGCTCACCACCCGCTTACCAATGCCTAGCCAGTTCCCAAGCAGTGGACCCCTGGCCAGCTTTTCCCCTAGTTTATATGCTGAGCATGTCATATGGTATGGAATAGCCCTTTGGTCAGTTGGGGTCAGCTGTCTCAGCCGTGTCCCCTCCCAACTTCTTGTCCACTCCCAGCCTACTCATTGGTGGGGGGGTGTGAGAAAGAGGAAAAGTCCTTGACTCTGGGTAAGCACTGCTCAGCAGTAACTAAAACATCAGTGTATTATCAACATTATTCTCATCCTAAATCAAAACACAGCACTATACCAGCTACTAGAAAGAAAATTAACTCTATCCCAGCCGAAACCAGGACAAAGCGTAAGTGAGGTATGGATGCTAATCATTTGTTTGTTTGCCTGAAGGTCAGCCTTATAGCATTTTCCTGTGCTAATGCTAATTAAATGAGGTTATGAATGAGAAAAAAAAATGTTTCACTGTATTGGAGAACTGAACGTTCTTTGGAAACTTATGCTGCATTCAAATAATGCCAGAAGCTATTGTAACAGGGATAAATCCTGAGGATAAGCATTGTTTTGTATAGTTTTTGACTAGCCAGAATATAGTAGCTGGGGTTTTTTTTCTTTTTTAAAATTTTTGTTGTTGTTGTTATGATCTTCCACTTCTTTTTCAGCCTCTCTCCTCTGGAGTAAGCTATGCACTTTGGAAGCTTGGAAGGGAACAATAAGATTTGATGCACGTTTATACAAAAACAATTAATTTAATAGCTGAAAGGGACAGTTCTGTAAAACTCACGTGATTTATAAAGCACAGGGTTAGCTTTGGAGTTTTCGAAGCCTTAAGCAATGGATGATTGCAGTGCACCAAATGGGATCAGAGATAGAATCATAGAATCATAGAATCATTTAGGTTGGAAAAGACCCTTAAGATCATTGAGTCCAACCGTAAACCTAACACTGCCAAGTCCACCACTAAACCATATCCCTAAGCACCACATCTACACGTCTTTTAAATACCTCCAGGGATGGTGACTCAACCACTTCCCTGGACAGCCTGTTCCAATGCTTGACAAGCCTTTCAGTGAAGAAATTTTTCCTAATATCCAATCTAAACCTCCCCTGGCACAACTTGAGGCCATTTCCTCTTGTCCTATCACTTGGTACTTGGGAAAAGAGACCAACACCCACCTCGCTACAACCTCCTTTCAGGTAGTTGTAGAGGGCGATAAGGTCTCCCCTCAGCCTCCTTTTCTCCAGACTAGACAACCCCAGTTCCCTCAGCCACTCCTCATAAGACTTGTGCTCTAGACCCTTCACCAGCTTTGTTGCCCTTCTCTGGACACGCTCCAGCACCTCAATGTCTCTCTTGTAGTGAGGGGCCCAAAATGGAACACAGTATTCGAGGTGCGGCCTCACCAGTGCTGAGAACAGGGGCATGATCACTTCCCTAGTCCTGCTGGCCACACTATTTCTGATACAAGCCAGGATGCCATTGGCTTTCTTGGCCACCTGGGCACACTGCTGGCTCATATTCAGCTGGCTGTCAACCAACACCCCAAGGTCCTTTTCTGCCTGGCAGCTTTCCAGCCACTCTTCCCCAAGCTTGTAGCATTGCATGGGGTTGTTATGACCCAAGTGCAGGACCTGGCACTTAGCCTTGTTGAATCTCATACAATTGGCCTCAGTCCATCAATCCAGCCTGTCCAGATCCCTCTGCAGAGCCTTCCTCCCCTCAAGCAGATCAACACTCCCGCACAACTTGGTGTCGTCTGCAAACTTACTGAGGGTGCACTCGATCCCTTCATCCAGATCATTGATAAAGCTATTAAACAGAACTGGCCCCAACACAGAGCCCTGGGGAACACCACTTGTGACCAGCCGCCAACTGGAGTAAACTCCATTCACCACTACTCTATGGTCCCGGCCATCCAGCCAGTTCTTTACCCAGTGAAGAGTACACCCGTCCAAGCCATGAGCAGCCAGTTTCTCCAGGAGAATGCTGTGGGAAACAGTGTCAAAGGCTTTACTAAAGTCCAGGTAGACAACATCCACAGCCTTTCCCTCATCCATTAGGTGTGTCACCTTGTCATAGAAGGCGATCAGGTTAGCCAAGCAGGACCTGCCCTTCATAAACCCATGCTGACTGGGCCTAATCACCTGGGTGTCCTGTACGTGCCGCATGATGGCACTCAAGATGATCTGCTCCATAACCTTCCCTGGCACTGAGGTCAGACTGACAGTCCCGTAGTTCCCTGGATCCTCCTTCTGTCCCTTCTTGTAGATGGGCATCACATTTGCTAATCTCCAGTCCACTGGGACTCCCCGGTTAGCCAGGACTGCTGATAAATGATTGAAAGTGGCTTGATGAGCACTTCCGCCATCTCCCTCAAGTACCCTTGGGTGGATAGCAGAGTTTGCACCTGCAGTTGCTTTTTCAACGTTTGTACTCTGTGCAATTGATTGCTCAGAGGCCCCTGAGGCTGTCCATGATATGGTCTGACCTGGTAAGATGAAAAGTCAAAATAACAGGTAAAAAACAAAAGAGCAAAGAAAAATTGTATGCATAGAGAAAGTGTGTCAGAAGTTGAATTAGCAGCTAACTATTCTGTGTTGAGTCAAAAAACATCACAGCTCTTATTTGGTTTTGATCTTATTGTATATAACTAGCAAGTGTGCTCCTGACTGTTGTTGTGTTGCACTTTTAATGCCAGCTCTGTTAATTTCTTTGTCCAATTGATGCTTTGAAAGGCAGTAAGAAATTGGTATGTATAAAGAGTGGAGAGCCAGTCCTTAGATTCTTAGCTTCTAGTAAGGTTAACTGTGTAGTTGTGAATACATGGATATTAAATGCCAGATGATGACTATCCAGAATGGAGCTACAAAGAGTTGCCCTTATAAAATATTGGAGACGCTAATATGACTATTTTTTTGTTTCTTTTCTCACAGTCTTTACATTTAAAAATTAGTTGTTTTGAACTTCTGGCATTCCTCTTACCCATGTGTCCCAACTTTCCTAATTTGGTGCATTTAATCCTTTTTCCAATGCTGATTTTGCTATCCTATACTTCAAGAATTCTTTTCTGTAAATGTAGTTCTGCTGATTTTTTGTGTTAATTCATGTGTGACCTTATTATGAAATCTCTTGCTGTCATCTCGGGTATGTGGATTTAGTACACAAATACTTTAGGCACTTTTTAGAAGACAAATAAAACATGATGTCTGACTCCAGTGTGGTACCAGGTTCTAATTCGTTGGTGCTTGTATGAGCATTTTGATCTGCATGGTAAAACTTTCTTCATTTTTGGATTTTCTTTTCCTCAGTGAATCCAGCCCTTTCTTGTCCCTATTTTTACTCTGGAGATGATGTATATGTGACAAGCTTATTTTAGTTTTCTGATGATCAGAAATGTTGGCCATAAGAAGAGGTAGACATGGTGATTAGAACAGCTAGAAGCACCACTTAATGAACTAAACATCTCACTGAAACTAAAAATAGTAGTATTTCTTTAAACCGTTTCACACTGATGAAGTGTGCCAGTCTTTTAACAGTGCTTCCCACAGAAACTCCTTCCCCCTTAGAAAAGATAAATTGTGTGACAAACTCTGGACAAGAGTGTGCACAGGCTTGCTGATAAGAAAGTTGAAGACCTTTGAAGATTGTTTATTTATTTAAATATAAAGGCTGTCTTGTGGCTCTGCCTCTTCCCATAACTGTGGTTATGCTTTTATAAGCTTCATTTTGTTGGAAATGTTAATACTTCTGGTCTTGAAAAATATCCTCAGTGTACTGATTGTATAGTACTTTGCTCAACTTGTAATGTGAAGTGGTATGTGAGAAGATCTTTAAAGGAGTTAGTGGGCTAATTGACTACCTGACTCTCAGCTCCATGTGCCAATTCAAATTATGGCAAGAAAAGTAGTGTTTGGAGTATTTTTAAATTCAGCAGCTCTAAGTTTGCACAAATAGAAAGGTGTAAGTAGGCATTTTTGACCTTCTGATCCTAGAGATTTTACTTTTTCTGAAGCTAGTAATGCTTTATAAACAGAAACTGCAAATTAGAAGTGCAAATTAATGCCCAGAGTAAATTAACAGCATAACTTAGAGGGATGAGTTTGGCAGAGTGTTTTGGGGGAGAAAGGGAAGGGAGTATTACAAGCATCCGCTTATTGCTTTTTGTGTTTTGACCTTAAATCAAATTAATCTCTTTAATGCTTTCCCTTTATATCTTGACTTGACCATGCAAATAAGTTCAAATTGTGGTGTCTGCACTTATAAAAGCGCTCACTTATTAAGGGCACTTCTGAAAGTGTCCTTTCAGTGTTGAGTTGTGACTCATATGTCTTTCAGTGGCATTCTGCTGCTGCTCTGTAGTCTCTGAAGGATTATTTATGTGTCTTCATGCCTCATGGCACTTTTGAAATGTCTCTTAAGTGGTCAGATGTGTCTGCCAGGTTATTCAATTAACTTCTGCTTCTGCGAGGTTGGAGCCCACCACTGGAATGAACACGTTTATGTCCACTGACTGATGCAGCTGCCTGTGCTGGATCCTTTGTCAGGAAGAACTGCTCTCTTCAACTAACAACCATGAATGCAGATCTGGGTGGACAGGCTCTGACTGCATATTACATTCTTGCCTCAAACCTAGATAAATGGCCATTACTACATATGCCCTTTCCTAGTGTTAGGTGATCAATACTGAAGGTGAACAGACATCCAAAGAAACCAAATGTGTGCTCCCTGTCCTCCCTTTCTCCTTATTATTTCCATATCTCATCTCAGTCTCACACACATTTTTTATTTTTCCTACTGAGTATTTCCTATATCTCTGCCTACAGCTGAACACGTTTGTTCCCTGGCTCCTTCTTTCCTCTGTTAAATATGGTAACTGCATCAATTCTTTCTCCAGCCATTTAGTAATACCTTGTTCTCAGTAAGCTGTCATAAATCTTTTCTATAAGGTTTCCAGTTTCCCTTTCTTCTGCTTTCATAATTTGGGGATTTAAGTCATCTGGGTCTAGTGCTTTGTTGGCTTTCAGTAGTTCTAATTGCTTTCTTATCTGTTTTATGATGAGGGTAAAGACTTTCAACAATTCACTCCCCCAAGCCTAGGAAAACATGCCTCAGTCCCTAGGATGTTATCTTCTTTCCTTTTGTGTGTACTGACATGAAAAAATAATTTAGACCTGCAGCATATTGACCATCTATCACTAGTTTTCTGCTTTGATCCTCCAGTATTCCTACTCTATCTTTTCTTTTTGTTTTGCTAGCATGCTGAGGTGGTATTTTTGTTTTGGTTTGGGGTTTTGTTTTGGGTTTTTTCCTATCCTTTCTCTGTTGTTTTTCCATTTAGGCACTGTATTTACATGTTACATTGTTTCAGTTCTGTCCCATATCTCTTTATTAATTTCCTTCTCTGGGAAATACAAATTTCTGACAACCTGCTCCCCTACTCCCTTGCTCATACTGCAAAGTTCTGCTTTTTTCCAGAATTTTATGTTTCACTGCTGCATGTTTGCAAAATGGCACACATAAGGGCAATTTTTCCTCATGTAACTAAATGGGGATCCATAAAATTTCTCCTGTAGCTATTTCAGTAATTCTAAATATGCATTTCCTTGACAAGTGTATACTGTTGCTATGTTTTAAAATCTCTCTTTACTAATTGCCTAGAACTGTAGGGCTTAGCAAAAAATCCTATTGTTCCTATCACTATCCAAACAAAAAGACAATCACATTGCTTGCAATTTTAAAAGCTCTCACTGCATGCTCTAAAGTTAGTTGATGTGTGGTGTGTTTTGTGTGGTTGGTTTTTTGGAGACTTTTTTTATTTTATTTTACAATGGCACTGGTGCTTTGTTTTTGTGTGTGGTAGTGCATTAAGCTTGGGAGGGGGAATGGAATGAAAATTGGCTGAGTGAAAATGAATCCCACAGGAGACTGGGAAATGCAAAATCAATATCTAATCTAAATGATCAGATAAGATTTAAGCATATGAAAATGAACTATAGGTAAAAGCATGTGAAAAAGCTGAATTGTAAAAGATTTAGTTATACTTGTCCTTTCCCTCTGAGATCTAACAAATGATTAATAGTAATCTGTCACTTACTTACAGATAAAACAAAACCTCAGTTCCTGGAAAAATTATGGAGAAGATTATACTGGGTGCTATTGAAAGGCATTTAAAGAACAATGCAATCATCAGGCACAGTCAACATGGGTTCACAAAGGGAAAGTCCTGTTTAACTAATTTGATATCCTTCTATGATAGGGTCACCCACCTAGTGGATGAAGGGAAGGCGGTGGATGTAGTTTTTCTGTATTTTAGTAAGGCTTTTGATACTGTCCCTCACAGCATCCTTCTGGACAAGCTGTCCAACTGTGGGATGAGCGGGTTCACGGTGCGCTGGGTGAAGAACTGGCTGAACAGCAGGGCTCAAAGGATTGCAGTGAATGGGACTACATCTGGCTGGCGACCGGTCACCAGCAGTGTTCCTCAGGGCTCAATTCTAGGGCCAGTTCTCTTCAATATATTTATCAACAATCTGGATGCAGGAGTTGAATGCACCATTAGCAAGTTTGCTGATGATACCAAACTAGGAGGTGCTGTTGACTCTCTTGAGGGACAAGAGGCCTTGCAGAGGGATCTAGGTAGATTGGAGCACTGGGCTATGATTAATGGGATGAAATTGAACAAGAACAAATGCCAGATTCTGCACCTGGGATGGAGTAATGCCAGGCACAAGTATAAATTGGGAGAGGAGTGGATGGAGAGCAGCCCTGCAGAAAGGGATCTGGGGGTGCTGGTTGACAGCAGGCTCAATACGAGTCAGCAGTGTGCCCTGGCAGCCAAGAGGGCAAACCACATCCCGGGGTGCATCAAGCACAGTATAACCAGCCAGTCAAGAGAGGTGATTATCCCCCTGTATTTGGAGTTGGTGCGGCCTCACCTTGAGTACTGTGTGCAGTTCTGGACCCCACAATTTAAGAAGGATTTTAAGGTACTCGAATGCATCCAGAGGAGGGCAACAAAGCTGGTGAAAAGGCTGGAAGGAATGTCCTATGAGGAGCACCTAAGGACTTTGGGCTCATCTAGTTTGGAGAAAAGGAGGCTGAGGGGCAACCTCATTGCTCTTTACAGCTTCCTGAGGAGGGGAAGTGGAGAGGGAGGTGCTGATCTCTTCTCCCCAGTATCCAGTGACAGGACACGTGGGAATGGTTCAAAGCTGTGCCAGGGGAGGTTTAGACTGGACACTAGGAAGCATTTCTTTACCGAGAGGGGGGTCAAACACTGGAACAGGCTTCCTAGAGAGGTGGTCGATGCCCCAAGCCTGTCAGTGTTTAGGAGGCATCTTGACAATGCCCTTAATAACATGCTTTAACTTGTGGTCAGCCCTGAACTGGTCAGGCAGTTGGACTAGATGATCATTGTAGGTCCCTTCCAACTGAAATAGTCTAGTCTAGTCTATTCTATTCTATTCTATGCTATGCTATTCTATTCTAAAATTATTTGATTTCCAGACACTTTCAGTAACATATCCCCTTTCATAAGGGCTTAGCATCTTCATATATTCTGCACCCTTTCAGAGTTTGCTTTTCCAGCCTCTATTGCAATTTTTTTGGTAATCGTACTCCTCTTTGGACTGACATCCTAAAATTCCTATATGCTTTCCCAAGAGAGACCTAAATTTGACCATGGGTGAGCTGTCCTGTGAGACCACTGACATGGCCTCCCAGAGGTTTAATCTTCCTGTCTATCTATCCTGTCCCAACCTTAGGACACTGTGAGAGCACCTGTATGCTTGGATGGAGCAAGGATGAAGCCTCGGCAACCAGGTTGTCCTTACTGAGTCTACCCGCATGCAGTTTGTGCAACCTTCATGGAGAGCTCCCCATATTTACCGATGTACAGCACGTCGTTGGTTGCACCAGCACACTCACATGCTGTGTTGCCAGCACTTCATAACAAGCGTCTTCAAAGTCAGTGGCACAGGTATAATGCAGAGGCCTCTTGTTGATTAATATGGTACTGAAGTGCCTATCCTGTTGTGTTAATGCACTTACTGCTTGGTGGCACAGCATGGCCCCATACAGAGCAAGTATACTTCAGGAAGGCCACATGATCACCGCCCAGAGGGCCCAGCTGGGATAGGAGACCACTTTATTGGAAAAAAAGTCTAAAATGAACTGCTGAAGAACAGTCTCTCCAAGGTAGAGAATAGTAACCTCTTATTGCCCTTCCTCTACACTTGAGATGGCATCAGGAGGGCTGGAGGAAGAAAGTCACTGCTCACCCTGTGACTCTGAAAAACACCATCCTTGTGGGGTGAGAAAAATCCCTTGTCACCCACTGGGGAGGGGAGGAAAAGCAGTTCAAAGTGAACATCCATGCCTCCATCCTCGTGCTGCCTCCAGAATGGATGATGGTGAGATGCGCTGCTACCTCTTAGCCAGGCTGGTGATCTGGTTGTGTGTTAAGATTACTCTGTGGTGATAGGATGGCCTCTCTTCCAATTAGGTCCATTTGGTATGGGTTACTGCAGGAACTCACAGGCTCCTCCTTTAAGGCAGATTTCTTTCATGTTTTCTTCAGAAAGTCATCTTGCAGACCACTCCAAGGAGCTTGCGTCAGCTGGGCTGTGGTTGATGATCTCTCTCTGAGGGAGAAAACCTGTGCTGAGCGTTATACCTAGGAACTCTGCTGCTTCTACAAAGATTGTGGGGAATGCAAGAACTATCCAGGATTGGGAACAGAGGGTCAAATGCAAGCATTCTTCTTTGGGAGAGCTGTCCCACCCTCCCATTTTTGGGTTCATGCTCCTGTGAACAGCCCAAAGGCTTAGTTGTCCTACCAGCTGTGGCACTTGGAAACCCAGTCAGGCTAACTGAGAAAGCAGCACCTACTGCATCCATTATGTTAGCACAGGAGAGACTGGGTGAAGTCACTGGACTGGTACCTACAGATGGTAGGAGTGAGTAGCTGCTTGTCATAGAAACCTGCAGAATCACTAAGGGACAGTAGGTTATGTCTCCTTTTATTGTTGCTTTCTATTGTTAAAAAAAAAATTGTCCCCTCCCTTCCTGAAAGGTGGAATGCCTTGTTTATATCACTCTGCAGACTGTGATAATGAACAGGTTTCATTGAGCTCCAGGGCAGACAGCCCATTATCTGGATTTGAGATTCCTAGTTAAAAAGCAAAAAGGGCTTTTGGCCCCTGACTGTTTTACTGTACTTCTGTAGTACATTTGGTGTTAAAGGGGCATCTTTTATTTCTCAGCTGTGTCTAATGGTCCTTGTTTATGTTCTGTGTCCTTTCTGAGTCATCTCCCCCTGGCCACAACCATTTAGGGGGCTGTAGAGGTCCTTTATTCTGGATGGATTCTGAAGGATCATAGATGGTCCCGTAAAAAGGGGCCTTTCTTTCAGTGTTTGTGACTGGACTGTACCTAACCTGAACTGGTCCTCATAAGCCAGGGTGGTCCACCTAGGAACGATGATTAGCTGTGAATTCTTCCCATTTTGAAATGGCTTAACCACAAGGAAATGCATTTTGGTGCTACTCTGACCAGTGTGAACTAGTCTCAATGAGAAGGTGGGGCTGTAAATAATACAAAATCTCCCAATTTGTTTGTTTTACAAACAAAATTTCTAGAATGATATTATATCTGCCTTAGCAGCTGCTGTGTGTGAAGCCTTTGCCATTAGCTTGCACTGAACAATTTGGAAAATGGTATATACTGAAGTGCAAATGTCTGTCCAATTTCTTGCCTTAATTCTCTTAAGGGAAAGCGGAATAAGCTTGTATCCTGACAGGTGTATCATCCAGCTAGTCTTGTTCCCCCATCGGCAGCAAGCCTGGAGCCTCCCATAGGAAAGGAGCCAGCTGAGGTTGCATGCCAAGGAGGCAGGGGAAGGGTAAATGTCCAGAGGTCTTGGCCTTTTCAGTAATATGTGGTGTATTGGCTGGCTTGTCCTTAAGAAACAGACCCTAGCCAGGAGCTACAGTGGCAATATAACTAGGGGAGAAGGTCTGACAGATGGTGAGGTAGGATATGAGAATGCAGTTATGATTACCAAAGGGTCTTTGCTTGCCCCAGCAGTGTCCTGGGATATATTGGGGGGGGGGTGGTGTTTGTTTTTTTAAGGTGAGGAAAAAAAAGAGGTTTTCTACCTTTGTAGTCAGCTGTAAAAGACTCCTAGCAAAGAGATAGAGGGGGAGGAGGTACAGAGGAGTCACAGAAGTCAGGCTGCTATATTTAATCGTGGCAAGAGAAGACAAGCATGTGGCTTTGCAAAGAGAAAGGATAGAAGAAACCTATTTGAAAATAAGGAAGACTGAAGGGGTTTTAAAGAAACTCTAGAAGAGTGGAAGGAGAGAGAGAGAAAATGAGGGAGAAACTGAGCTGTGTCACCTATTTGGTTTTTTCCTCATATTGGTTCTTTTTCTTGCTTCAGAGTGCTACATATAACTCTAAATAGACCTTTTATACTATAAAGAAATCTAGTAATGACTTCAGAATTGAGAGTATGCTGAAGATTATTTTGAAAGAATGACTAAGACTTATTTCATATGATAATTTTTTTATTTCATGCAATAATTATGTTTAAAAGCTAGGAATTAAGTTTTTGCCTCAGTGACTCCTTGGAGGGGAGCTGACTTTCCATTCAACAGTTTCTAATAAGTTGGAGATTGAGAGAGAACGTCTCTTTTCTACAGAAGTAATATCTTTAGCACAAATATAGCTGGAAGGTTGATTTACACAAGGACACCACATGAGCCCTTAGTAAGATTTTTCTGTATTATTAGCTTTTTAAATATGCTTTTATTTTATAAACATGCTTTTATTTCACCTCAGAGATAAAACATTCATATGCCATACAGTTCAAAATTAATTTTTGTGCAATACCGAGTACTAACTGTGATCTTGCCGTAATATACTGATTGTGGAGAGGAGAAAAAGCTTTCTGTAATCTGCCCAGAGACTGTTTCTTCAGCAGTCTCCAAGCTTGCTGTTTGATGATACCTTTTCAGATACTTTGTGAATGAAGCAAATCCATCTTAATCTATTTTAATGGTATTTGCATTTGATCCATTTTATGTGTCTAACATTTGCTCCATAAAAATCTTCCCAGAATCTGTTGAACAGGAATTCAGAAAACAACCTCTAAACACCATGATAATGCATGATTATAATTTTTCTCAAGGTTAAAAACTGTAGTTTAATGTTTACAGTTTTCAAGACTTTGTCAGTTTTGAAACTCCAAAGTACTTCAGAATGGCTTTTATCTGAATGTTAAGGTCTAACTAGTCTAAAACTAAAGTCCTGAGCTTGAGAGCTGGTCTCCTGGAAATACTGGGTCAGTACTCAATACCTGAGACTTCCACATCTGCCTGGATGTAAAAAAACAACCAGGGTCCAAGTACTGAGCAGGGATATGTTCTCTTTGAATTCCAGGGGAATTAAGTGCTGTCTTCAAGCACTTCATTTAATTTTTGATTGTGAGCAATGGGCCAATGTAGCAAGAGACTACAGCTGCATTACTTTAGAAGTGAGTTGAACTGCTTTCAAATAGCATTGTCCCTGTCTGTCTTCTGACTCCCTACAGTAAGTTCGGCATGGGTGCTATGGAAAAAACACTTGTAAAGAGAAAAAAAAAAAGTCACATTTGTGAAATCCATGCAGTAAGATGGAAGGTTTAAAATATGCTTTTCTGTTTGGTCTTCCTCCAAGACAGTTTTTGACCAAAACCCACCCCAAACAAACCATATTTCCACTTAGCTACTTGGTAACAATAACTTCTAAAATCAAGTAAGTAAAAATAATATCATATTAGGTAAAAAGAGAAGCAACTGTTTTGGTGCAACCAGTGTATGAAGTAGTGCTTTTTATTTTTGACACCTAGTGCTTTGCTCTAACAAGAACACAATTTTTTAATTTTTTTTTTTTAATGCACAGCATCAATGCAGAAATGAGGTGCAAGCAGACAGAGGAGATAAGTTAGCACTGTGTTGAAAACACTAGCATGCTGTTTCAATCTACGATAGGCTGAGATTCTGTAGTGTGCTTCTCAGTATTTCACACTTAGCATCTCCCTTATCTTCCTTCTCTGTAGCATGTGGGCTTCCTCTCAGTGGCAGTACACTTGATTAAAGTGTAAAGAACCATGTGGAAATCAGTCTAAAAAAAAAAAAAACAATCACTGGAGGCATTTCACTTCCTTTGTGCAGACATGGCACATCAGTTACCAAATGACAGATGAGAACAGTTGTTCTGACACTTTAATTCCTTGCCTTTTCACATTATTCCTTCATAAGAGGAATTATAACCATTCATATGAGGATATTTAGAAAATGAAATTGTTTTCATTAGTGTGTCTAGACGACACAATTTGACACATCAACACAAGGAAGAAGCCTCTACAGATTCCCTTTTTTAAGAAGGAGCTCTGTACCCTTGCTGACATGAAAAGATTGAGAAAGCTTAGTAGCGCTTACCTCCATCATACCATCTGTTCAGACCCAGAGCTGGCTTTTGATTCAGTTTCACACATTCATCCAGCCAGTTTAAAGGACTTGAGGCTTAGGGTATGCATATTCTTGCAATTTGCAGCCAGAGGTTATATTGCTACTGCTCGTGACACACCTGGGGAAAAGAAATGCTTGTGACTGAATGGCTAATAAGGCTTTAAGCCTCAGCTGTGTGTTAACTTGGTTCATGCTGCTGAATTTAGTGAACTATGAAAAGCATTCTTTATCTTACACAGACTATATCATATTAAGGATAAATTGCATTTCAGCAAATATTTTCCTTCCAAGGGGTAGATTTTTTTCACTTCATATTGTTCTTCATAACATAATGAAATTGCACTTAGCTCTGATAGCATTAATTTACTTTGATTACCTGATTTCCTTCTAGTGTATGGTAACAGGGTTTGCAGATAGCAGAGAAGTAATGTAAGTTTAATCATTTGATAGTTTGACTTGTCTCATATGGCATTCTGATAAGCAATCTAGGAAGTATGGCCTAGGTGAAACTATAGCTAGAAGACCCTGCAAACATGCTGGAGAATAAGACTAGAATTCATAACAATTGCAACTAATTGAAGAAACATCCTGAAAAAATAGGATGCAGTTCAATACAGATTAATATAAAATACCACTCTTGGGATTAATCAACTGCTAAAATAAATACAGAATGGGAAATAACTGCTAACCAGTAGGTTACTAGCAAAGGATTTGAGAATTATAATGGTTCACAAGTTGAACATCAGTCAAAAAATTATGTCAGTGGGGAAGGGGGAAGCAAAGCCCATGCTTGGATGAATAGACAGGGGTGCTGTAAGTTAAGATTCATTCCTCTCTTTTTAGCACTAGTAAGGCTTTAGGCTAGACCACTGTGTCCAGCCTTCTTTAGGTACCACAGGTAAAGAAGAATGCAGGCCAGCTGGGAGAAAAGCCAGAGAAGATCAGTAGGGATGATTTAGAGATATACAAAACATGACTGGTAAGGAAAGAACTAAAAATTTGGGATTGTTTATTCTAGAGAAGAAAAAGTTGAGAGGAGACATGATAAATCTTCCAATACATAAAATGTTGCTGCAGAGAGGAAAAGGTTATTCATTCAGAATAGTACAAGAAGTTATAGGTGTAACTACAGCAAGGGAGATTTAGGTTAGATTTTAGGAAAATATTTCTAAAGACAAGAATGGTCATGTATTGGAAAAGACCATGTTGGGGAAGTGTGGAGCATTCAGGGAGAGAGGTTAGACAAACCTCTCTTAAATTATGTAGGTATATTTGATTATGTCCTGTCTGTTCCGACCTGAAATCATGCTTAGTGGCTATGTAATTGTTATTTGGAAAGCTCAGTAAAAAGAGGGTGCTCTGTGTAAGCACAGAGCCAAGAAAGTATGAAAAGAGAAACTTCAGGAATATTTGTGTCATACAAAGCCCCACTCACTGTCAGTGTAGTTCTGGTACTAAAGGTTCTTGATTAATTCACCACTGTTAAATGAGTCTAGACTTAACTTTTGTTCAATCAGGTTTGATCTTTGCACAATATAATCCTTTTTTCCATGGTTAAAGTTGTTGCCTGTATTCTCCCTTCCTAATCTTGCCTATGTTTCTGAGGGGTATAGTGCATATTTATTCACTAGTCTGTGAATAAATACCACCTCAGCCTCCAAGCTCTCTTTTTAGATGCATTCATACCAGCCAGAAAATGTTTACTTTAGGTATTCAAGGTAGAAATCTATAGATAATTTGAGGCATTGAGTCTTTGTGCGAGATGATGTCTTTGGACTTGCTCTTCAAGCCAAGTAATTTAACACATTTTTCTTTTAAAACTGCATTCCACACAGGGTGACCAGGAGCCACACGCTCTCTGTCCATAGCTGCGTGATATTATACTGGATTGATCAAATCTATCTGAAAGCTTGTGGTTTTTGGTGATCACAGGAGGCCACTACTCCAAAAGCCACATGGTATTATTGTGGAAACAGCAAACGGCTCGTCACTACTGAAGCTCTTTCCTTGCCTTCTCCCCCTCCTGTTTGGAACCTGAACTAAACCTGTGATCTGAAAACTGAAAGGCCAACTGATATTTGTGAAATATAGATCAGACCTAAGCCTAGAATGGCCGGATGTGGGAGAGCAACACTTCACTGTCTGCTGCCGGTCTCGGTAGTGTAGCTGCTTTGACTAACAGTTCACAAAAAACATTCTCAAAACTAAAAAAATGGTTGCTTACCCTTCTATAGTTTTTCTCATGTGGTAAAAAGCCCCAAATTTCTGCATGTTTTGGTGCTGTCAAAAAGCATGGACTTAAATGGCAAAGTAACAGAGGAAGAATGGCAGCTATTCCACAGTTCCATAGGGTAAATAAACATTAATTTTCTATATTGAACGCAGTACTATCATAGAATATCATGTAGTGGCTATATTATGTATTGTGAAGCATTATGTATTATGGCATGCACTTTTACACAAAATGCCTGTCTGGGTTTTCCCATGCCTATGAACCCCAGTTGCCCGCCTAAGATACACATACAGTTGCACTATTTTTCCAGCTCCTTCCTCAGCCTGTGGGGTCTCTTCTTGTGCTTCTGTTCCTCCAAATCTTACTTACACTATTCTAATGAGTCTGATGCACTGGGATTGTTTGGATGCCAGTTGATTTTCAAGTGCTGTAATATTCTGGTGCATATGGCAGTGCTTGTCTGGTGTGGATTTTGTAATTTCAGTCACTCAGCATGAGAATCAGGATCCTTCTTGGCTCACTGAAGAGATTCTGATAGCGGGCAAGAGGCTTTCTTTAAGGAATAATGCTAGTGTCCTTGTTAAGAACTATAGAGTTGCAGGAACAAACACCTTTTCCAGTTTTTAAGTGTTGAACTTTATGAATAGATAAGTATTCAATGAGAACTCCTGTTATTGCAATAAAACACCATACCTCCTGAATAAATTAGCCTTTTAAACAGCACAGGTTACAAGAATCAGTACTGATATCTAAATAGATTTCACACCATAAAAATATATTGCATTCTCACCATAATTTTAGTCAGTAATAATGATGAATTTGCAGTGTAGGTTTCAGCCTCTGAAGAAGTGTAGTTTACCAGAAAAACTGTTACAAATTGACTAGAAATAAAGTCCATGGACCAAGCTTGTCTTCTAAGAACAGAGCTTGAGAAGAAAGAAATGTGCTTGTTTACCTTCTAATCGCGTTATGAAACACTTGTTCTGGTACTAATTACTTTGGCTATGAAGAGTGTATTGTCTTCACCTCAGTATTTCTAAGAAGCTTTTTATTGGAGGTCCTTCCATTCCTTCCCCATCAGTTGCCTGCTCTAAGACCGTAGATGAGAATATGCTGTCCTGTTTGCTTGTAAAGTCATATGCCTGTGTTACAAATTCTCTTTTGAAAAATATCTTTTGCATTTTGAATATCCAGGTAGCTACTGAATTCAGATGTATTTCTCATTTGTGCATTCATATTTCTGGTTAAGTTCAGGAATTCAAAAAATAATATCAGGGAGGAAAACTCAAAAACTCATAGCTTTTGTGGCTTTTTTCACTGAGGCTAGTTTTAGGCTGTATTGCCAATGATCAGTCTGTGCTCTTTAGCTCTATACTATATACATACGCTGTGTGTGCTACAAATGATGTTTTCTTAGCCTCTCCATATAGCCTATTAAACAGTAGTTGGAATACTTCCATCCCCAAAGTGAAACCTTTGGCATAAACAATATTGTCATTTGGATAGGCTAGACATACTTTTGCAAAGTGACCTTGTAAAAATATTGTCTGAGGTATGACTGAGCCTAAATTATATGACAGTAAGGTAGTATATTCTGGTCCCTCTGGTATATGAGGTCTCATCTTGTAGCCAGTGAAACCACCTGAAATTAAACAAAAACCAATAGTGTGCATCAGATGTAGAGGTTGAAGTAAGCTTTTTTTTTTTTTTTAGTTGCAAACGTTTATGTAAATTCTTTGTTTGGCAAAGGCAAACATTGCTTACCGTGGTTTTTCTGTCTGATGATTTTTGTCTTCATAAAATAAAATGATATGAAACATCGGAAGGAGACACTTCTGCCTGCATTATAAATGTAAGTAAATCTGGAATAGTTGGGTCAGAATTATTTTTTTTCCCCCCTCTCTCTTTTACAGTGCTCTCAAATGTTTTTCTGTGTCATTCAGGGAGAACTTGATTGTTTGGGTGCTCTATATGACAACAGCTTGCTCTCTATTAAAACATGCATATTTCTGCTTGACTCAGAAGTTACTTCTTGTGCTGGTTTTGGCTGGGGTAGAATTAATTTTCTTCATAGTAGCTTGTATGGAGCTATGTTTTGGATTTGTGCTGGAAACAGTGTTGATAATACAGGGATGTTTTCATTATTGCTGAGCAGTGCTTACATAGAGTCAAGGTCTTTTCTGCTTCTCACACCGTCCCGCCAGCAAGTAGGCTGGGGGTGCACAAGAAGTTGGGAGGGGACACACCTGGGACAGCTGACCCCAACTGACCAAAGGGCTATTCCATACCATATGACATTATGCTCAGCATATAAAGCTGGGGGAAGAAGGAAGGAGGGACGTTCGGAGTGATGGCGTGTCTTCCCAAGTAACTGTTATGCGTGATGGAGCCCTGCTTTCCTGGAGATGGCTGAACACCTGCCTGCCCATGGGAAGGAGTGAATGAATTCCTTGCTTTGCTTTGCTGGCGTGTGTGGCTTTTGCTTTCCCTATTAAACTGTCTTTATCTCAACCCATGAGTTTTCTCACTTTTACCCTTCTGATTCTCTCCCCCATCCCATTGTGGGGGGGAGTGAGCAAGTGGCTGTATAGTGCTTAGTTGCCAGCTGGGGTTAAACCATGACACTTCTGAAGAAGAGCATACACTATTTTGGAGCCAAGTTTTCAATAGCCACTGTAAAAAAGTGGTCTTCCAGACTGTGTTCAATATAAAGAGCTTCAGCTTTTAATGCTTTATTGCTGCCAAAATTAAGCTGCCAAACTAAAGGCTATCCTAGGGCTATTCTGTAACTGTGCCCTTTTACTATTACAAACAAATCATAAAGGGGAGCAAGTGTCCAACTTAAATAACCTTATGAATATTGGACTGGACTTTCAAGTTCATGACTCCCATTGACTGGGGAATATGACTGTCATATCTTGCTATGTTCCGTAGCCAATGCATTTCATAAATTAAAAATAGGGACTGTAGTAGAAGCTCTGTATATCAGAAGTTGTTTTCTCTTCCATGTGATCTTCTAAGTCAAGAACAGTAGATTTTCCCTCTACCTTCCCCATACTGCAAAATTCCTTCATTTATATTTGGAGAATTTATTCATAAAAATGTAACTTTTTTCCTGATGCATTGAGGTTTAAGAACAGATTTTTTTTTTTTTTGAGAAGGTGCTGTCTTGTTTGTAGTCTCCTTCCATGTCTGTAAATTTGGAGTTATTCAGGTAGGGTCCTTGTGCTTTTTTTTAACGGTGCTTTAGGAGCAGAAGATTACTATCAACCAATTTTTATTTAAAAAAATGGAAAAGGATAGGATTGAATTTTTTTTCCAAAAATTAGCTTTCAGACTTTTGTACTGCTTTGAAGGAGTACCAGATACCAATTGTAGGTTACAATCAGAAGATCCTCATGCTGTGGTCAGATTTTCTGAGTAGCAGACACTTCATACTAAGTCAAGTAATGTCAGTTTAGTGTAACAGTTTGACATCATATTAGGTATTTCTAGCAGCTTCCAGCTTTCATCCTTTATGTATGACTTAAAGGATATGATCAAGAGTGAACAGAGAAAGCACTTCAGGTACAGTGCTATTTCACTATATATTTCAGGGATAAAAAAAGTGTTTTAAATATAATAAAGTCAAAATTTCAGTTATAAGACTACTCACTGAAGCTTTGACTTCAGGTTTTTTTGCATTTGTAGTATGTACAGAAAATACACATGCACATAATAAAATAAAAAGTAGCTTCAGCTTAAGTGTGGTATTTGTAAGGGTGTACAGATTCTCCAGCTCTGCATTGGGAAACCAAGCACACAGAGACATAAAGATAATTTGAGAGTACACTGGGACAGAGCCTAGGTATAAATGTAATAGCTATCCATTTTGAAAGGGGGAGGAGGAGAGTATGACTCATTCCTCTGGCCCTTCAGTAACAGTGGCTGACAGGGAAGGAATAATGATGAGAGAATATGTTGGTGAAGTCGGCAGTGAAATCTTCACTCTCATCTGTGTGAGATGCATAAGACAGACCTGCACCAGTGTGCTAGCTTTGCAGTAGCTTTTTAAAAATACCCTTCCAATCTGTGTCTTATAAATGAAGCTTGTGCCACATAAGAGGGTTCTAAAAAAAAATGTGTAAAAATCAAATGGAAAACAACATCTGTGATGGATACTGAAGTGGAAGTGTCCTGGTTTTGTCTATATAAAGTTAATTTTCTTCCTAGTAGCTGGTATAGTGCTGTGTTTTGGATTTAGTATGAGAATAATGTTGATAACACGCTGATGTTTTAGTTGTTGCTAAGTGATGTTTGCACTAGTCAAGGACTTTTCAGCTTCCCATGCTCTGCCAGGTGCACAAGAAATGGGAGGGGGCACAGCCGAGATGGTTGATCCAAACTGGCCAAAGGGCTGTGTTTTTTGCTGTACATGTTAAAGATCGGTGTTGGTTTTTGCAGTTTGCTGTGCTCTGCTTTAATTGGTGATGTTTTGCCTGTGAGATTTGTTATTAAAACAGTGGCCTTGGGTTTATTTTGGTATCTAAGTGCTGTACTGAAACCGTTATTGTATGTCAGGTATTACCTTATGGAGACAATTAGCAATTATACTTCTTCCTCTGAGAGGTTTTTTATGGAGGAAATGCAGAATGGCACCTTCGCTACCTTCTTCTACAATGTTTCCTCCTTCGTTACAATAACTTTTCAGTATCTTGAACATCCTTGGGTAGTTAAGATACATCTATTGGTATTGCTTGGGAATACTGTTTCGATCTTGTCCAAGATCAGTAAGCAATTCAAGAATATCATCCAGAGATCTGCCCCAAGGCCAGATAGTTATGAGTGGCAGGGTGTGTGAGATAGCATGGGCAAATGCCTAGGACGGTGGGCACCTCCAGTGTTTTGGAACTTCACCCCTGAACAAGTGCAGAATCCTGAAAAACTAGTAAAGGATTTGGAAAAAGTATGTCGTCACCCTGCCAATTCTAGGGAGACACAAATCATTGCAATGTGCTGGGGCCTGGCCCATGCCTACCGAGCCCTGTTCAACACTATTCAGTACCCTCAAGGATCTGGTGACAAAACGACAGACACTGCAACTACTCCGACCCCTCCTGCGACAGGCACTGCGGCTGCTCCGATTCCCCCTGCGACAGGCACTGCGGCTGCTCTGGACAACTCTGTTACAAGCACTGCGGTCACACCAGCCCCCGCTGTGACAGATGATGCGGTTCAACCAGTGAACCAACCCGTGTCAATATCAGTCGCCCCTATACAGAAGAAGAAATCCTGGAAGGGAAAGTCAGCTTGCTTAGAAAGGGAAGATGAAAGAGCAGGACCATCACAGGGAGAGGGAGAGGAAGAGGAAGAGGAAGAACTCGTAAACGAGATGATTGAAACCACCCAATCCCTATCCCTGAGTGAGCTGCTAGATATGCAAAAAGATTTCAGCCATCGTCCAGGCGAGCACATTGTCACCTGGCTGCTCCAATGCTGGGATAGTGGGGCCAGTAGCCTGGAATCAGAGGGTAAGGAAGCCAAACAGCTGGGACCCCTTTCTAGGGAAGGGGGCACTGACAAAGCGACTGGAAAAGGGGCACCAGCCCTCAGCCTCTGGAGGTGATTCCTGTCAGCTATGAAGGAAAGATAGCCCTTCAAGGAAGATGTTGTATATCACCCCGGGAAATGGACCAACATGGAGAAAGATATCCAGTACCTGAGGGAATTAGCCGTGCTGGAAGTGATTTATGGTGACCTGGACGATGTGTGGTCACCCAAAGATCCAGATGAGGTCCAGTGCACACGACCCATGTGGCAGAAGTTGGTACGGAACGCACCATCGTCGTGTGCCAACTCATTAGCAATACTGACCTGGAAAGACGGAGACGGTCCAACAGTGAATGAAGCTGCTAGTAACCTCCAGGAATACGAAGAAAGTATCTCTTCCTCCCTTGTCTCAGCTGTGGAGAAACTGTCCCGGGAATTCCAGCGGTTCAAAGAAGATATGTCCTACTGCCCACCTGTATGGACCAGTGTCTCAGCTATTAGGAGTCAGCGTTGTTCTGCTCAAGAGAGAGGATATAGAGGGTACACACCACGGGGCACCCTATGGTTTTACCTGCGTGACCACGGAGAGGACATGAGGAAGTGGGATGGAAAAACCCTTCTGTTGTGGGGTTGCTGAGGGTTGAAGAACAACAGGTGATGAGGGTTGAAGAACAACAGTTGCGGATTGCTACCACAATGGTGCACCGGAGGCAATATCGTACCAACCAAGACTCCCTGATTCCCATCCATAAGCTGATTCGTTGACTGGAGAGCCAAGGACTGATCAGTAAGACTCGGTCACCCTTTAACAGTCCCATATGGCCAGTGCAAAAGTCTAATGCATAGTAGAAACTGACAATAGTCAAAAGCAGCCAAATGGTATGCTACAATTGATATCGCTAATGCATTCTTCTCAATCCCTTTGACAGCAGAGTGCAGGCCACAGTTTGCTTTCACTTGGAGGGGCGTTCAGTACACTTGGAATCTACTGCCCCAGGGATGGAAACACAGCCCTACCATTTGCCATGGACTGATCCAGACTGCACTGGAACAGGGTGAAGCTCCAGAAAATCTGCAATACATTGATGACATCATTGTGTGGGGCAATACAGCAGAGGAAGTTTTTGAGAAAGGGAAGAAAATAGTCCAGATCCTCCTGAAAGCTGGTTTTGCCATAAACCAAAGGAAGGTCAAGGGACCTGCACAGGAGATCCAGTTTTTAGGAATAAAATGGCAAGATGGACGTCGTCAGATCCCAATGGATGTGATTAACAAAATAACAGCCATGTCTCCACCAACTAGCAAAAAGGAAACACAAGCTTTCTTAGGCACTGTGGGGTTTTGGAGAATGCATATTCCAAATTACAGTCTGATCGTAAGCCCTCTCTACCAAGTGACCCGGAGGAAGAATGATTTCAAATGGGGCCCTGAGCAATGACAAGCCTTTGAACAAATTAAATGGGAGATAGTTCATGCAGTAGCCCTTGGGCCAGTCCGGGCAGGGCAAGATGTAAACCATGTGCTCTACACTGCAGCCGGGGAGAATGGCCCTACCTGGAGCCTCTGGCAGAAAGCACCAGGCGAGACTTGAGGTCGACCCCTAGGGTTTTGGAGTCGGGGATACAGAGGATCCGAGGCCCGCTATACTCCAACTGAAAAGGAGATATTGGCAGCATATGAAGGGGTTCGAGCTGCTTCGGAAGTGGTTGGTACTGAAGCACAGCTCCTCCTGGCACCCCGACTGCCGGTGCTGGGCTGGATGTTCAAAGGGAGGGTCCCCTCTACACATCATGCAACTGATGCTACGTGGAGTAAGTCCTGTCGTATTGTAGGAAAACATCGGAGATGGAAAGCTGCTGTATGGAGTCCTATATGACAAGTTGTAGAAACTGCTGAAGGAGATGGTGAATCGAGCCAATTTGCAGAAGTAAAAGCCATTCAGATGGCTTTAGACATTGCTGAACGAGAAAAGTGGCCAGTGCTCTATCTCTATACTGACTCATGGATGGTGGCAAATGCCCTGTGGGGGTGGTTGCAGCAATGGAAGCAGAACAATTGGCAGCGCAGAGGCAAACCCATGTGGGCTGCAGCATTGTGGCAAAACATTGCTGCCCAGGTAGAGAACCTGGTTGTAAAAGTATGTCACATAGATGCTCATGTACCCAAGAGTTGGGCCACCTGAAGAACATCAAAACATAACAACCAGCAGGTGGGTCAGGCTGCTAAGATTGAAGTGGCTCAGGTGGATCTGGACTGGCAACAGAAGGGTGAATTATTTATGGCTTAGTGGGCCCATGACCCCTCAGGCCATCAAGGAAGAGATGCAACATATAGATGGGCTTGAGATCGAGGGGTGGACTTGACCATGGACACTATTGCACAGGTTATCCATGAATGTGAAACATGCGCTGCAATTAAACAAGCCAAGCGGTTTAAGCCTCTGTGGTATGGAGGGTGATGGCTGAAATATAAATATGGGGAGGCCTGGCAGATTGATTATATCACACTCCCACAAACCTGCCAAGGCAAGCGCCATGTGCTTGCAATGGTGGAAGCAACCACCGGAGGGCTGGAAACATATCCCGTGCCCCATGCCACTGCCCAGAACACTATCCCGGGCCTTAAAAAGCAAGTCTTATGGCGACATGGAACCCCAGAAGGAATTGAGTCAGACAACGGGACTCATTTCCAAACCAACCTCATAGACACCTGGGCCAAAGAGCACGGCATTGAGTGGGTGTATCACATCCCCTGTCATGCACCATTCTCCAGGAATATCGAGCAATACAATGGACTGTGAAAGACTACACTGAGAGCAATGGGTGCCGGGACATTCAAACATTGGGATACACATTAGCAAAGGCCACCTGGTTAGTCAACACTAGGGGATCTGCCAATTGAGCTGGCCCTGCCCACTCAAAACTTTTACGCACTGTCGAAGGAGATGAAGTCCCTGTAGTGCACATAAAAAACATGCTTTGGAAGACACTCTGGGTTACTCCTGCCTCGGGCAAAGGTCAGCCCATCCATGGGATTGCTTTTGCTCAAGGACCTGGGTGCACTTGGTGGGTAATGCAAAAGGGTGGGGAATTCCGCTGTGTACCTCAAGGGGATTTGATTTTGGGTGAGAATAGCCAATGAACTGAATGGTATGATGTCAATTGCTATATAATACTGTATGTCATCACTTTTATGGTTACTGTACACCAAATCAACGGTATTTCAGTAAGAATCACCCAGATTAATGAAGAATGAACTTGGATGAAACCAAGCAAAGTGCAGCAGTGATGGAACCAGAACTGGCTTCAGCATGCAACAATCCAACCCCACACACCATCTCTCCTGCCCTGAAGGACTGTTATGACAGATGGAGCCCAAAGTCATGGACTAAATGAACTCAACGGACATTTTAGAAGGATGGCCCATAGACTAAGGGAATGATAGCTGTGTGTATATATCAAAAGATAGGGAAAGTGGTGGTGATTAGTTGGAATGTATTGGAAAGGGTAGACACCTGGGCATGACGTAGATGGTATAGAATAAAGGGCGGATACTGTCCTGGTTTTGGCTGGGATGGAGTTAATTTTCTTCCTAGTAGCTGGTATAGTGCTGTGTTTTGGATTCTAGTATGAGAATAATATTGATAACATGCTGATATTTTAGTTGTTGCTAAGTGGTGTTTACACTAGTCAAGGACTTTTCAGCTTCCCATGCTGTGCCAGGTGCACAAGAAACTGGAAGGGGCACAGACAGGATAGTTGATCCAAACTGACCAAAGGGCTATTCATCATGCTCGTATGATGTCATGCTCAGTATATAAACTGGGGGGAGTTGGCCGGGGGGTAGCAATCGCTGCTTGGGGACTCGGGGACTGGCTGGGTATGGGTCGGCGGGTGGTGAGTGGTTGTAGCACCGTTTTTTTTTTTCCCTTGGGTTTTGTTTCTCTGTTGCTCTCTTGTTGTTTTCCTTCTCATTACAATTTATTATTTTTAATTTTTGTTGTTGTCGTTCCGATTATTAAACTGTTCTTATCTCAACCCACGAGTTTTCTTACTTTTGCCCTTCTGATTCTCTCCCCCATCCCACCGTGGGGGGAGGGTGAGCGAGTGGCTGTGTGGTACTTAATTGCCGACTGGGGCTAAACCACAACAAACAACAGTTAAACTGTATGATGCTGTTGTCTGGCCAGGGTTAAAATCAGCCCTCTCCAGCAATAAGTCCATGCTAAGATAGGCGGTTCTGATTTGCAACACTATCTTAATAAAAGAGGTTAAGCAAATAATTTTGTGGTTACTTCTCCTAAAAAAAGTCAACCATTTGCACACCTAGATACTTTAAACGCAGAATCATCAGTTTTGGCAAGCTATTTTATTAAAATTAGTTTTGAGAAAAAAAACTAAGCTGTAAAACTTTAAATTTTTTTTTTAGTTTTGCATAGGAGAACTGACACCTTTCATCCTTTAAATTTTGAAGAAAAAATGTGTTTTAAAGTTGTGTGTCTTACTAGTTTAAAATGAAGACCAGAGATGAAGAGATGAAGTTAGAGCTTTCAGCACAGTGACTGCAGAAGCACGACTGGGCAGCCAGCTCCCCGCTGAACCTGTGAGCATGCAGAAGGGAAGAGAGCTGTAAACCAAACAAGGAAAAGTCTCAGACAACCTGTATTTGTGGAATTGTAGCCCTAACTCAACACTCGTAAAATTATGCAAGTGCAAGCTTTTGTTGGAGAAGCTTGAGTAGGATTACTGTAAATTCAAATAATTCATATAGAAATAATTAATTATTAAATACTTCCCATGTTCCTTAAAAAAGAAAACAATTTGGGTTTTTTTTGAAAATAGTATTAAGTATGATTTACCATTTACATTAATGCAAAACAGGTATACCTGTGAAGATGTGTGACTTGCAAAAATAAGCTTAAGTTCACATCAGGAAAATATTTTCTAAATCTTCACCACAGTCTGTGTTTATTTTGCTTTACCTATGAGATGCTGCATCTGAAATTGATTCTGGGAATATCAAAAAGTTTCTTAATATTGGCTTATTTTTAATCACAGCTGAGAACACCTCAGTGGAAAGTTATGAGTACGAGTCAGAGACTATGACTTCTTTCAGCTCTTGGAGAGGAGTAAACATTGCTTAGTCTGTATCTACTGCATCTGATTTCCGAACTACCTGGCATGCAGTATGGTCTGACCCAAGAATTAGAGATGTATTTATTTTTTAATTCCTATTAGTTCTATCCTGCAAGTGTGCTCTGGCATTCTTTGAAAACCTGAGTTGATGAAATGGCTAAGTGTGACTACACTTCTACATACACTCATATAATGTGCTCTAAAACCACTCACCAAGGGATGACTCCATCTCTTTGGGCCTATATTTTAATTCAGACTAGGATAGTGTGATTTGGTACGTGCTCTTAAAAAATATTCTAATGCTCATCTTTAATAAGTTGAGAAGAATGACAAATGCGGACAGCATGTTAACTAAAATAAATTACTTCAGTCCTTCCACTGTGAGACAACATTTTAATAATTAAACTACAGATACGCAATCATGAGTCACTCAGATGGTACATTGTGTTATTCTGAATTGTAGATATGACTAAAAAAATGTTTTGGTGTTACTAGTGTGTACAGGGTTATAAACTACTGAAGTTTTATACACTGGAAACAACTCTTAGGAAGTATTTCCATAGGACAGGGTAATATGCAGGCATGCTGTCAGTGCTGTACAGTAAGAGATTTATGAAACCTACATGTCAAGAATCAATTGTGCTGAAAAGTCTCAATTATTGGTTTTAAATTTTTTTTTTGAAAACAGTCAAACAGATCCCGTATAATCTATAGCTTTGAATTTTGTCCGATTTCTTTAGTAGGACTATATTGTAATCTACAGTAACTGAGCTGGTTCTCCTCTCTCCCTTTCTTTATGTATGGAGATTTGCACTAGAGCTCTTTGAAAAACCTGTTTAATTCAGGACCTCTTACATGTTGTGAGAGACTGATAAAGCAATATTTCATCGGCAACAAAACTTTCATTCTGATACTGATCTGGTTTTCTTGCATTTTCTATTTCACAAAGACTGTAGACAAAGACATCTAATGCTATAAAGATTGATATGCTTAGATTCAGTTCAGTATAGTTCTTATTATTTTAAGTTGTCCCATCAAAGTCAAAGACATTTTTGCAATTGATTAATACAAAATCCAAACATAAGTGAGCTTTTTGGCTAGGCCAAATACAAACAATCTACTCTGCTCTGGTGAGACCTCACCTGGAGTACTGCGTCCAGCTCTGGAGCCCTCAGCACAAGAAGGACATGGAGCTGTTGGAGCGGGTCCAGAGGAGGGCCACAAAAATGATCCGAGGGCTGGAGCACCTCTCCTACAAGGACAGGCTGAGAGAGTTGGGGTTGTTCAGCCTGGAGAAGAGAAGGCTGCGGGGAGACCTTATAGCAGCCTTCCAGTACTTAAAGGGGGCCTATAGGAAAGATGGGGACAGACTTTTTAGCAAGGCCTGTTGTGACAGGAGAAGGAGCAATGGTTTTAAACTAAGGGAGGGCAGATTTAGACTGGATTTAAGAAAGAAATTTTTTACAGTGAGGGTGGTGAGGTACTGGAACAGGTTGCCCAGAGAGGTAGTGGAGGCCCCATCCCTGGAAACATTCAAGGTCAGGAAACATTCAAGGTCAGGGACATCATTAAAGATGTCCCTGCTCTTGCAGGGGGGGTTGGACTAGATGACCTGTAAAGGTCCCTTCCAATCCAAAGCATTCTATGATTCTATGATCTTTAATTCTGTTTTTGGGGGGTTTTTTTAATTGAACATATGAATTTTATACTTGTTCTCCTGGTTCATAAGTAGCAGCTTTACTACAACTGTCTATTCAAAAGTCTTGTTAAATAATTGAGTGGGTTTTTCATTTAAACTATTACAGCTGTGGTGAAAAGTGTTAATGCTATAGCCAGGTTTTGATACTTAAAATAAAACCACATCCAGAAAAGTAGCTAACTTGTCAGTAAAGATCAATAGGTTTACAGTCGATCAACTTGCAAGCATCTGTGGTTTGGTTTTCTTCTCTTTTCCTCTCACCTCTCTTTTTCTTTAAGTAGAGCAAATAATTTATCTTTTTGTTTAAGATTTTGTTTGTCAAAGCTAAAACTTGTCATTTTCTCACAGCTTCCATATTAATTCCCACCTCAGTGACACCTGCTAATAAGGCCATAGTTGGTCAGCTCCAGGCTTTCCTGCCACTGACTACAGCTAACAAGCAACTTTTGACTCCAGGTTATGGTGATGTTTTCAGACTACTGGGAATTTGCTGAAATGGGGAAATATCTAATGGGGAAGATTTCTAATCAACAGCAGAAAAAACCATTGGATTTAATAAAGCATTAGTTTAGTCTGGTATTCAAAGAATTAAAAAGCATGATCTGAACCAATTTAAGGTGGAGCAGTAGGACTTGAAGCATTCCCTTTTTGATCTTCTGTGTACCTACTTTAAGCATTTTTCATGCAAGCTCTTCCTCCCTTTTTCAAAACCCTAACGGTGAAAGGAAGTCCAAAGTGACTAATAGGAAAACTTTAGAAACACTCCCTGTTCCTGGGAAAATTATTCAGTACATTTGGGAAGATATGTTAAGTAGACAAGACAGGAGAGTTCAGTGCCTGAACTAAAATCCGGCAGAGCAAACTCTAGCTGTATTTTGAAAAATAGGTCTTCACAAAAGTGATTACCCTATAACATTAGGCTCTATTGAGAAAAAAACAAAACAAAACAAAACAGCAAAACTTGGATCTTTCTTGCTCTACACAAAAATAAATCATGGTGCTAAAGTCTTGCCCTGCATATCATAATTACAAATCATTGCTTTCCATTCTTTCACTGAGTTTGAGCTATGATTATTTGTTTTGTAGGATGTCACATGTGCTTCAATTTGAAGATAGAAGCAGAAAGGTGAAAGATGCAAGCATGCAGGATGAAGACACTTTTGAGATCTATGATCCATGGAATCCTGTAACTAAGAGAAGAGAAAAAAGCAAGAAGATAATGAGAGAAAAAAAGGAAAGGAGATAAAAATAATGTAATTTTAGCCAGAGCTGCCTTGAAAAGTGACTGAAATAAAGCACTGTCTCTTTTGTAAGCTGTAGTTCCTAAAAATATCACTGGACAAGTGTGAAAAGGAATCTCTCAAGAACTTGTGCGGTTTTGAAGTAGAGCTATCATTTGTTACTTAAATTGTGCAGTCAAATGCTCTCAGTGCATTCATTATCCAAGCTCTCTAAAGGTTTTTAGAATTATGTATTTAATAAAACAGCTGACTTGGCTTTTGTCTGTAGTTTAATTACAATAGTCACCATCATTGTTTAATCAACATATGGTAATCAAAAAGTTTTCAACATAATGAATGAGAATTTGTCTAAGTAATGGTGGGATTAGAAGACAGAAACCCCAGCTGCAGGCTGTTGAGATTTTCTGAAAGTATAATTTTAATTATTTTTATTATTTTTTGATAAGGCATATAAACATTACAGCAGTAACTGCTGCCTGCCTGAACCACTCTGTCACAGAATTAAGATGACACACTTGCAGAATTCCTTAGAATGGTCCCAGCTTTCTTGAAACAAACTAAGTTTAATTTGAGAATTTGGTTATTTTCTCCTTTTTTTGAAATACGTATTCCAATACAGATCCCAGCTTGGGAAGCCGGGATAATACATAATTTGGGGAGTGTTATTAACAAAAAGAGAATCTGAATGTACTGTAGCAGTTCCTTAAACTGTTGCAATACTAGAACATCCCTCTGGTAGAATTTTCACTGTAAAGTAGCTGGTAATTAAGGTTGGTTTGTTAATTAGTCCAGAAATGAAAAATGTGATCAGTCTCATTAAAAACATAATCCTGTTTTTAACAATTATTTTACCATCTAAAAATTAACAACTTCTCAAGTTTCCAGATTATAGTCTTTCCACAGATTCCCCCCGCCCCCCCGTGCTAATATTTTTACAGAAAATGGGAATTTTCAGTGCTCCTTCTTTACAGCATTTCTGATGCTGTAGAAGCATGGCCTACCCATATGGGCAATAGCTAAAGAAGAGGAGAGGGACACAAGTGAGCAAGGTCATTAAAATTGTGACTAGAGGAATGTTTTGCTGATGTTGTTTTTAGAACAAGTTCAGTAAGGTATGGTGTCCTTATCAAGCTGCCACTGCCAAATTTCTTGATAGGGTCTGAGGTGTGAGATACGTAAAACTGCATTGGTGGGTTAATATGGCCCAAATGTCAGAGGTTAAATTAATGCAGACTATTGTTTTAATGCATGGTGCAATCTTTGCAATAAGAAGGAAACTTGGAGGTGTAATGTGAGATCCTGCATAAAGCTGTCATTATCCTCCTCTTAGGCTGAGTGGATTATACTGTACCATGGTGTAAAGAAGTTAAGAGGGGTTACATTCTTAAACACAGACATTCACAAACTAGTGAGTCAAAGTTTTTTAATCATTAAGTCATTTTCTGTCAGGCTGCTATTGGTAAAATCAAGAACATTTAATGTCACATGCTAAGTTATCTCTATTCATTGCTTTGTTTGTGGAGAAAGTTTTAAAACAGTCATTATAGGAAATGAGCAAATCAAATCCTCATTCTGATGGATATGGGAAGAAGGAAGAGAGAATGTGTGTGTGTTTGTGTGTGCGTGTGTGTGTTGGCAGAGGAGGTCAGCATGGGGAAAGTGAGGGCTAGATCTAGAAAGAAACTTGAGCATCAATTCCAGGAGATAGCTACTGCCCCTGTAATAGAAAAATGTTCTAATTACATAATTTTCCTGTAAGCTAAAGTAGGATGATGAGTCAATGAATGGGCAAGTTGGCTAACATCCCTTTTAGCTGATTTTTTTGCTGGCAACCTGCAGCAGCTCTGTGTGTGCTGTATTTGATGATTCCCATTTTTGAGCACTAGACAAGCACAGGGAGAAAAGCTTAACTCAGGGTTTAGGGCTCTTCTCAGTAAGAAGAGGTCTGAAAGGCTGGACTTTGCATACACAGGACTGTGATAACGTCACAAGAACAAGAGAGTAACTCTATGCTGACATTTTCTTGATAAGTGAAGTGTGTATTGAAAATCAGTAAACATTTTTCCAGAGATAATATATCTTATGTAATTAATGCTACAGTTGAAACCAAATATGTTGCCTGTTTAAGCTAATTTTAAGTTCTATGCTGTTATGCTTTGTGCTAGGAGAGCACAAGGACTTGCCATAGTGGAAGGATGCTTACCCCAAGCAGCAGTCCTTCCATGTCTAATGAATATCACTTCAGGTGTAATGGACATTTACTGCATTAAGCACAGGTTCTCAGTAGTAAGCTGGCATGTGGTTTGCACTAAGTCTGGCTATCTGGATACAAAAGAGGAAAGCCTTTTGGAAAGGAAGTGGGGTTTGGTTTTAGTTTGTTGGTTTTTTTTAAACAAGAGCTGGGTCCAACTTCCCTGGCGGTTTACATTTTGCTCTGTATCAAGCCCATAAGTAAGGGTAAGGATATTTGGATTAAAAAACTTCAATTTTATTGTGATTATGAATGGAAAAATCCACTTTACCTTGATGAGGACAACTAGAAGTGACAGGCCCTGGATGCTTTGTGAAGATATTTGGACTACTTGTGTCCCAAATCATCCCTAAGTCACAGGGGCTTGGCACAGAGCCTTGTGCAGGCAGAACTCACCATGAGGGAGCATCAATGAGAAATGGTACAAATAAATTAATTCAAGCAGTTTTTAGTTACAATTCTATGTGATAAAAATATTCTGTAATAGTTATTGCCCAAAAAGATAGAGCCTCTAAACAGTTTTTAATAATTACAAATGATTGTTACAAGTGATACTAGTCTTCAGGGCTAATCAGCTTTATATAGTATTTCACAGCATTCATTGACTAAGCTTTTCTCAGAATTCTCAGTTCACCTGTATTAATGCCAATCAATATTTCTTCAAGATAAGAAAAAGATCCACCTTTATTCCTTCCCTAGGGAAAGAACAAAACTATGCTTGTAGGAAAGAAACCACACCTATGCAGTAAATTACTTTACATTTTTAAGGAAGGCAATTTTAATAGGCATTCCTGTTCTTATTTTGGCTTCATTCAACCCAGTGACAAAACTTTCCTAGCACAAAGGACTGACATACACTACACTGTGAGAACATTAGAAATGTGTTAAAATTATCAGACAGATGATCTCAGCTAATCAACTGAGAATCACTTAGAAATGGTTTAAGGTGTCTAAATTTCATTCATTTCACTAAAGCAAAAGTAGTTCTGCATTTCCTTTAGGAGACCTCTGGAGCAAAGGTATGTAAAGCTCATGTCAGAAGCACACTCTCAAGTAACTGTCCTTAAATGCAACACCAAAGAGTAAGAACCTCGAAGAAAGGTTGAAATGGTGACAGTTCTCTGAAACAACTAGTTTGCGATTTCACTTGTGACCACTGCTAGCTCCCGTACTACCAGTGACAATCCTGCCAGAGAAACCTGTTTCCCATACTGCTAGGCTAGCAGAAGCATCTTTTAACTCAAACCTATTTCATTCATCAGCTGATGTTGCTATAGTTACATGAAAAGTTGACTGCTACAGGATTGCAGCATTTTTTTTATAGACTATGAAGTATGTACGCTGAGAGTATGTACCTTTTATTTCTCAATACTGAAAAGCAAGTGGGAAATGAGATGTGGGCAGGTCTCCCCCTCTCCATGAAGCAGAAGTCGTCTTGTGCTAGGTTAGTGGCTGAAAACTGAAGGAACAATCGGTTTTGTGGTTGTAGAAATAATGTATTCTACGGTAGTGAGATTTTTCACAGAAAATATTTTCTTGAATCTTTTTATTAAGCAGCTCCTGTGTTCCACCCTGGTGGCTAACACCTCACCTATCTGTATAAACATGTGGGCATAATTTCTACATAGTTGTAACATAGCTAGGAACATTTGTCTATGCACTACTAATACAAAACCATTGTTTTGACACTTTCTTGTGATATTTTCCTTCCTAAAATATGCTACTTATGTGCACATATCACCCAGCTTGAAGATGCACACCATGCTGCTGGTATGTAAATAATTTCTGGGAAAAAGTCACTGTTTAATATTGCAGAGTATGCTCTGCTTCTCCATCACCACCACCTGCTTTTTTGATTACTCATTTCAGTAAGCTAAAAATGGTGTAAGTACAAACTATGACTGAATTTTGAGTTAGAGCACAGAGGTCAGGGCTACCTATTTTTAGTGGCAGCTAAACTGAAATTTCAATACATTAGTTTTGCTGCCAACACAGTGGGGCCAGTGTCGACAAAAAGTCTGTGAGACAAATAGTCCTTCCAGTCATGTCTGCCTTCAATGTAATGGGACCTTTCATTTCTTTAGAGGGAATTTAACTTTCCTAAATGAAAAGGGTGGGTGGGTGGGTGGGGAGGAAGTCTTACATCCATGCACAGAGTGCATGTTGGTAAACTTGAAATTTTGTTTCCGGACTGGCTGGATTTCAAGTAGATAAGGTTATTCTAGGCCACATCTGGTAACAGCAAGATCCTCAAGAACAGCTTAAAGGCTTGCCTCATGAATCCTGTTGGTGAAGCCAACAGCTAGTACAATGCGGCCTTTCTGCTTTGGAGCTAAAAAAACCCCTGAAATACAACTGAAGCTGGTTTATTTCTGCCAAATAGCCACTATGCCTTGGCTGTTAGAGGTGTAGTCTGCAATGCCACATCCCATAGCTTTCCCTGAGCTGCTGGCTTGCAGCATGAGCAGGTTTGGGAAGAGGTTGTTCCCTTCCCCAGTAAAAGGGTGACTGAACTCTAAGGGTTAAAATAACTACACACCAATGTTGTCTGCTCTTGTCTAGAGGACCTCAAGTTTGCAGGAGACACAGTTATGTCTCGGCAACATAAAAACTAGCCTCAGACAGAATGGATAGCTCCAGACTCTGCCACATTCTGGAAGAGACTTGTGGGTCTGATTACTTAACTGATGATAGACTTGGGCCATTAGAAGATGAGGGGACTTCTACATGCGTATTCTCAGTAAAAGATGTAGATATTTACTTACATCTTTCACTGTAACAAAACATGAGCTGAGCATATAGTGGCTACACTTATAAGGTTCCTGCTGAAGTATATACAGCACAGAGACTGTAAACTGAAAAGTGAGACCACGTCTCTTAATGGTTCTTATCCTGGTGTAGAGCGTTAGACCAACCAGGACTATCTACTAAATGTCACCAATTAAACACAAGAGGCTGATCGCATTGTATAGCCAGCATGTACGTTGGAAAGAGATTACACTGAAGTTCCTTGAGGAGGACTGGGAGCACTGGGGACAAATATAGAATCACAGAATCATAGAATTGTATAGGTTGGAAAAGACCCTTAAGATCATCAAGTCCAACCGTAAACCTAACACTGCCAAGTCCACCACTAAACCATGTCCCTAAGCACCACGTCTACGCATCTTTTAAATACCTCCAGGGATGGTGACTCAACCACTTCCCTGTTCCAATGCTTGACAACCCTTTCGGTGAAGAAATTTTTCCTAATATCCAATCTAAACCTCCCCTGGCACAACTTGAGGCCATTTCCTCTCGTCCTATCACTTGTTACCTGGGAGAAGAGACCGACCCCCACCTCTCTACAACCTCCTTTCAGGTAGTTGTAGAGAGCAATAAGGTCTCCCCTCAGCCTCCTTTTCTCCAGGCTAAACAACCCCAGTTCCCTCAGCCACTCCTCATAAGACTTCTGCTCTAGACCCTTCACCAGCTTTGTTGCCCTTCTCTGGACACACTCCAGCACCTCAATGTCTCTCTTGTAGTGAGGGGCCCAAAACTGAACACAGTATTCGAGGTGTGGCCTCACCAGTGCCAAGTACAGGGGGGCGATCACTCCCCTAGTCCTGCTGGCCTCACTATTTCTGATACAAGCCAGGATGCCATTGGCCTTCTTGGCCACCTGGGCACACTGCCGACTCATATTCAGGCGGCTGTCAACCAACACTCCCAGGTCCTTTTCTGCCAGGCAGCTTTCCAGCCACTCTTCCCCAAGCCTGTAGTGTTGCATGGGATATCCATCACTACCCTGAAGTGCAGACTCCGGGTCCCTGCTGCTCCCTGCTACTCAGCATAGGTGTGACATCATTCAGGCTGGGTAGGAGGAACTGCCTTACCTCAGTGCTGTCACTGCTCCTGCAGCCGCCTCTTCCAGCAGCCACATTAGCCAGGCTCAACTCAACAGCTAATTTACCTTCCTTCTCAGGCAGCACCTTGGACCTAGAAGTCCCCGGTGAGTGTGTGTTCATGTCCATCAACTCTCAGCCCACTTCTGAATGTAGATGATCATCCTTTGATAACACACTCCTGCCCTGTCAGTACCATAAGCTCTCTGTAGCCCAGACTAATGCCGTAAAGTGATTTCCCCCTCAACTATCCTGGTCAGACATGACATGTTCCTGCTTTCTAGTCACAAATTCCTTATGCAGACAGACAGAAAACTCGCACCCATGGTGGGGGTTCTCTGATTGATAACCTCTGGTCACAAAATCTGCAAGGCACCCACAGTAGATGGCACCCAGCCTGCCAGTGGCCAACAGCCTGTGCACCTCAGCTACTGTCACAGCAGAATAACTTTCTGAATTAATTTTCTTTTTCACAGTAGTATGAAATAAATCACAGTCTTGGTTTAGCCCCAGCCGGCAGCTAAGCACCACGCAGCCGCTTGCTCACTCCCCCCCGGTGGGATGGGGAAAAGAATCGGAAGATCAAAAGTAAGAAAACTCATGGGTTGAGATAAGAACAGTTTAATAATTGGAACAAAATAATAGTAATAATAATAATGAATTGTAATGAGAAGGAAAACAACAAGAGGGAGAGAGGAACAAAACCCAAGGGAGGGGAAAAAAAAGAAAAAAATTGATACAACAGCTCACCACCTGCCGACCGACGCCCAGCCAATCCCTGAGCAGCGACCACTACCCCCCGGCCAACTCCCCCCAGTTTCTATACTGAGCATGGGATCATATGGTATGGAATAGCCCTTTGGTCAGTTTGGATCAACTATCCTGGCTGTGCCCCTTCCCATTTCTTGTGCACCTGGCAGAGCATGGGAAGCTGAAAAGTCCTTGACTAGTGTAAACACTGCTTAGCAACAGCCAAAACATCAGCCTGTTATCAATATTATTCTCATACTAAAATCCAAAACACAGCACTATACCAGCTACTAGGAAGAAAATTAACTCTATCCCAGCCAAAACCAGGACAGTATCCACCCCTTATTCTATACCATCTACGTCATGCCCAGGTTCTACCCTTTGCAATACAATTAATCACCACTACTTTTCCTGTCTCTTGACATATATATGTACACACAGCTATCATTCCCTTGGTCTATGGACCATCCTTCTAAAATGTCCGTTGAGTTCATTTAGTCCATGACTTTGGGCTCCATCTGTCATAACAGTCCTTCAGGGCAGGAGAGATGGTGTGTGGGGTTGGATTGTTGCATGCTGAAGCCAGTTCTGGTTCCATCACTGCTGCACTTTGCTTGGTTTCATCAAAGTTCATTCTTCATTCATTTGGGTGATTCTCACTGAAATACCATTGATATGGTGTATAGCAACCATAGAAGTGATGACATACAGTATTATATAGCAATTAACATCATATCATTCAGTTCATTGGCTATTCTCACCCAAAATCAAATCCCCTTGAGGTACACAGAGGACTTGCCCATCCTTTCGCATTACCCACCAAGTGCACCCAGGTCCTTGAGCAAAAGCAACCCCATGGATGGGCTGACCTTTGCCCGAGGCAGGAGTAACCCAGACTGTCTTCCAAAGCATGTTTTTTATGTGCACTACAGGGACCTTATCCCCTTTGACAGTATGTAAAAGTTTTGAGTGGGCAGGGCCAGCTCGATTGACAGATGCCCTAGTGTTGACTAACCAGGTGGCTTTTTCTAAATGTGTATCCCAATGTTTGAATGTCTCAGCACCCATTGCTCGCAGTGTAGTCTTTCACAGTCCATTGTTTCGTTCCATTTTCCCGGAGGCTGGTGCATGATAGGGGATGTGATATACCCACTCAATGCCATGCTCTTTGGCCCAGGTGTCTATGAGGTTGTTTCAAAAATTAGTCCCATTGTCTGACTCAATTCTTTCTGGGGTGCCATGTCGCCACAGAACTTGCTTTTCAAGGCCCAGGATAGTGTTCCGGGCGGTGGCATGGGGTACGGGATGTTTCCAGCCATCCGGTGGTTGCTTCCACCATTGCAAGCACATGGCGCTTGCCTTGGCAGGTTTGTGGGAGTGTGATATAATCAATCTGCCAGGCCTCCCCATATTTATATTTCAGCCATCACCCTCCATACCACAGAGGCTTAAACCGCTTGGCTTGTTTAATTGCAGCGCATGTTTCACATTCATGGATAACCTGTGCAATAGTGTCCATGGTCAAGTCCACCCCTCGATCTCAAGCCCATCTATATGTTGCATCTCTTCCTTGATGGCCTGAGGGGTCATGGGCCCACTAAGCCATAAATAATTCACCCTTCTGTTGCCAGTCCAGATCCACCTGAGCCACTTCAATCTTAGCAGCCTGACCCACCTGCTGGTTGTTATGTTTTGATGTTCTTCAGGTGGCCCAACTCTTGGGTACATGAGCATCTATGTGACATACTTTTACAACCAGGTTCTCTACCTGGGCAGCAATGTTTTGCCACAATGCTGCAGCCCACATGGGTTTGCCTCTGCGCTGCCAATTGTTCTGCTTCCATTGCTGCAACCACCCCCACAGGGCATTTGCCACCATCCATGAGTCAGTATAGAGATAGAGCACTGGCCACTTTTCTCGTTCAGCAATGTCTAAAGCCATCTGAATGGCTTTTACTTCTGCAAATTGGCTCGATTCACCATCTCCTTCAGCAGTTTCTACCACTTGTCATATAGGACTCCATACAGCAGCTTTCCATCTCCGATGTTTTCCTACAATACGACAGGACTTACTCCACGTAGCATCAGTTGCATGATGTGTAGAGGGGACCCTCCCTTTGAACATCCAGCCCAGCACCGGCAGTCGGGGTGCCAGGAGGAGCTGTGCTTCAGTACCAACCACTTCCGAAGCAGCTCGAACCCCTTCATATGCTGCCAATATCTCCTTTTCAGTTGGAGTATAGCGGGCCTCGGATCCTCTGTATCCCCGACTCCAAAACCCTAGGGGTCGACCTCAAGTCTCCCCTGGTGCTTTCTGCCAGAGGCTCCAGGTAGGGCCATTCTCCCCGGCTGCAGTGTAGAGCACATGGTTTACATCTTGCCCTGCCCGGACTGGCCCAAGGGCTACTGCATGAACTATCTCCCATTTAATTTGTTCAAAGGCTTGTCATTGCTCAGGGCCCCATTTGAAATCATTCTTCCTCCGGGTCACTTGGTAGAGAGGGCTTACGATCAGACTGTAATTTGGAATATGCATTCTCCAAAACCCCACAGTGCCTAAGAAAGCTTGTGTTTCCTTTTTGCTAGTTGGTGGAGACATGGCTGTTATTTTGTTAATCACATCCATTGGGATCTGACGACGTCCATCTTGCCATTTTATTCCTAAAAACTGGATCTCCTGTGCAGGTCCCTTGACCTTCCTTTGGTTTATGGCAAAACCAGCTTTCAGGAGGATCTGGACTATTTTCTTCCCTTTCTCAAAAACTTCCTCTGCTGTATTGCCCCACACAATGATGTCATCAATGTATTGCAGATTTTCTGGAGCTTCACCCTGTTCCAGTGCAGTCTGGATCAGTCCATGGCAAATGGTAGGGCTGTGTTTCCATCCCTGGGGCAGTAGATTCCAAGTGTACTGAACGCCCCTCCAAGTGAAAGCAAACTGTGGCCTGCACTCTGCTGTCAAAGGGATTGAGAAGAATGCATTAGCGATATCAATTGTAGCATACCATTTGGCTGCTTTTGACTCCAGTTTGTATTGAAGTTCCAGCATGTCCGGCATGGCAGCACTCAGTGGTGGTGTGACTTCATTCAGGCCACGATAGTCTATTGTCAGTTTCCACTCTCCATTAGACTTTTGCACTGGCCATATGGGACTGTTAAAGGGTGACCGAGTCTTACTGATCAGTCCTTGGCTCTCCAGTCGACGAATCAGCTTATGGATGGGAATCAGGGAGTCTCGGTTGGTACGATATTGCCTCCGGTGCACCATTGTGGTAGCAATCCGCAACTGTTGTTCTTCAACCCTCAGCAACCCCACAACAGAAGGGTTTTTCCATCCCACTTCCTCATGTCCTCTCCGTGGTCACGCAGGTAAAACCATAGGGTGCCCCGTGGTGTGTACCCTCTATATCCTCTCTCTTGAGCAGAACAACGCTGACTCCTAATAGCTGAGACACTGGTCTATACAGGTGGGGAGTACGACATATCTTCTTTGAACTGTTGGAACTCCCAGGACAGTTTCTCCACAGCTGAGACAAGGGAGGAAGAGATACTTTCTTCGTATTCCTGGAGGTTACTAGCAGCTTCATTCACTGTTCGACCATCTCCGTCTTTCCAGGTCAGTATTGCTAATGAGTTGGCACACGACGATGGTGCGTTCCGTACCAACTTCTGCCACATGGGTCATGTGCACCAGACCTCATCTGAATCTGTGGGTGACCACACATCATCCAGGTCACCATAAATCACTTCCAGCATGCCTAATTCCCTCAGGTACTTTCTCCATGGTGGTCCATTTCCCAGGGCAATATACAGCATCTTCCTTGAAGGGATATCTTTCCTTCATAGCTGACAGGAGTCGCCTCCAGAGGCTGCGGGCTGGTGCCCCTTTTCCAATCACTTTGTCAATGCCCCCTTCCCTAGAAAGGGATCCCAGCTGCTTGGCTTCCTTACCCTATAATTCCAGGCTACTGGCCCTGTTGTCCCAGCATTGGAGCAGCCAGGTGACAATGTGCTCGCCTGGACGATGGCTGAAATCTTTTTGCATATCTTGCAGCTCACTCAGGGATAGGGATCGGGTGGTTTCAATCATCTCGTTTACGAGTTCTTCCTCTCCCTCTCCCTGTGATGGCCCTGCTCTTTCATCTTCCCTTTCTAAGCAAGCTGACTTTCCCTTCCAGGATTTCTTCTTATGCATAGGGGCGACTGATACTGACATGGTTTGGTTCCCTGGTTGAATCGCATCATCTGTTGCAGGGGGGACTGGTGTGACCCCAGTGCTTGTAACAGAGTTGTCCAGAGCAGCTGCAGTGCCTGTCACAGGGGGAATCGGAGCAGCCACAGTGCCTGTCATTTTGTCACCAGATCCTTGAGGGTTCTGAATAGTGTTGAACAGGGCTCGGTAGGCATGGGCCAGGCCCCAGCACATTGCAATGATTTGTGTCTCCCTATAATTGGCAGGGTGACGACATACTTTTTCCAAATCCTTTACTAGTTTTTCAGGATTCTGCACTTGTTCAGGGGTCAAGTTCCAAAACACTGGAGGTGCCCACCGTCCTAGGCATTTGCCCATGCTATCTCACACACCCTGCCACTCATAACTATCTGGCCTTGGGGCAGATCTCTGGATGATATTCTTGAATTGCTTACTGATCTTGGACAAGATCGAAACAGTATTCCCAAGCAATACCAATAGATGTATCTTAACTACCCAAGGATGTTCAAGATACTGAAAAGTTATTGTAACGAAGGAGGAAACATTGTAGAAGAAGGTAGCGAAGGTGCCATTCTGCATTTCCTCCATAAAAAACCTCTCAGAGGAAGAAGTATAATTGCTAATTGTCTCCATAAGATGGTACCCGACATACAATAACGGTTTCAGTACAGCACTTAGATACCAAAATAAACCCAAGGCCACTGTTTTAATAACAAATCTCACAGGCAAAACATCGCCAATCATAGCAGAGCACAGCAACCTGCAAAAACCAACACCGATCTTTAACATGCACAGCAAAAAAATGAGCATGGTGCAGATCAGGTAAACCAATAACGAGAACAGATGAGTCAATATCGTGGCCCGCAACTACTAACAGATCTAAATTCCTTAATACGCTCTGGTTATTCTTTTATTATCTCAAGCCCTTCGTGCCCCACGTTGGGCACCAAAAAGGACTGTTGTGGTTTAGCCCCAGTTAGCAATTAAGTACCACACAGCTGCTCGCTCACCCTCCCCCCACGGTGGGATGGGGGAGAGAATCCAAAGAGCAAAAGTAAGAAAACTTGTAGGTTCAGATAAGAACAGTTTAATAATTGGACAACCACAACATCAACAAATAATAATAAATTGTATTGAGAAGAAAAACAACAAGAACGCAAGAGAGGAACAAAACCTAGGGGGAAAAAAAAACAGTGATACAACTGCTAACCACTCACCGACCGACGCCCAGCCAGTCCCTGAGCAGCAACCGCTTTCCCCCGGCCAACTCCCCCGACTTTATATACTGAGCATGACATCATATGAGCATGACGAATAGGCCTTTGGCCAGGTTGGATCAACTATCCTGGCTGTGCCCCCTCCCAGCTTCTTGTGCACCTGGCAGAGCATGGGAAGCTGACAAGTCCTTGACTAGTGCAAACACTGCTTAGCAACAGCCAAAACATCAGCGTGTTATCAACATTATTCTCATACTAAAATCCAAAACACAGCACTATACCAGCTACTAGGAAGAAAATTAACTCTATCCCAGCCCAAATCTGGACATCGTTCTGTACTATGTAATGGAGAAGCAGCTGTGGTGCTACACTGCATTTCTTTCCTTCAGTGTTACTAAAGTACATTCAGTACTTGTCTTCTGTATTCCAAAAATGAAATGCCTTGATGCATTAGACTGAAATACCTGAACTCATTTAAGCTGGTTTCAGAGACAGCACAGGATTTCCAACATACGTGGATACTCTCCTGGCCTAGTGATATTCTCAGATAATGATTTTTTGCAACAGTCAGCAAACAAGACTGCTTCTCCACAGTTACTAGCAGAGTAGCTCCTATATGTCCTTAAGTTGTGGTAACTAATACATTATCTTGGTGATCAGTTTGATTACTTTCTAGGAGGTAACAAGTGGGAGAATGTTGGCTGCAACTCTAGCTAAAAAAGAAACTTCAGCACACCAGAAAGCATTCAAGAACTATTACAGTATGATTAAGATGTGTGTCCAGTAGTCTAGCATAGGCAACAGCATATTTGCCAACTGTGCAGTGAAGAACGAACCCCACCTACACAGTGCTCTCCAGGCAGACTCATCCAGTTTATTCAGGAGACGGATCATGTTCTTTTGAACTACTCTAGTGAGGTGGTACTTGTAAGAAAAATATATGATATACAGTAATCCCTCTGATTTTGAGATGTGTGAGTCATGCACTGGATCTGAACCATATGCCAGCTGCTGACAGGTGGCACTCACGTTAAGTGTAGCATAAACAGAAGTCTGGTATCACAACAGCTCTGGCCTTTCCAGAACTGCCCTTTTGGAGAAACTGAAGTGGCAATCAGTGAATTGAATCATTCTGAATGTCAGCAAGAGCAAGGAAGCACTATGCTTTTGCACTAGCAATGAAGCTCTGATCTCCACATACAATGCACTGCATGCATCAGTGATTTTTAATACTAACTGAATGCAAGTGCAAAGCTGCATTGCTTAATTTCACACTTGCTTATCAAACTGATACAGCTGTTGGGTGTTACCAGGCACCTCTGCCACTTCAGTGGAGAGCCTAGGACGTTATCTTACACTCACCTATGTCAGCATTTTAAACAGCTGAGCTGCAGTACATCATCAACAGGTGTGGACAAAAGTTACATTCTGCCAACTCTCCTGTGAGGGCAGTAACTTCTTAAGCAACTTTAGCCAGCATTCATTTGGCAGTGCCTGCATAAAACATGGCAGTTGGTGATATATCCTTTGTTTCTGCAATCAATAGGCACTGACAAAAACTAACACACAGCTTTTCACTTTCCAGATGCAGAACTGTATGTTGCTAAAAATGCACTACTTACAGCCAGTACATCTGAACTGGTACATGGAACATGGGCAAAACTTACATACCACTTCTAAATGCATATTAAATGAATTAAGCAACTAATCACCTTCCTATAAAATTTACAATATCAGAATCTTGCAAATTACTGCTACATTTTATGAAGGTTATTGGTTGTCTCTATCAGGATGTTTAAAATGAACAAAGCAGGAGTAAGTATCTGTGTCAAGAAATTCAGTGCTTTTTCTTGCATTGTACAAGCTGTCTAAAAAAAGAAAGAAAGTAGAGAGCAATATGGACCATAACTACCAGTACTACCATTTGTTTCTGAGTTCAACATTACTTGCAAGTAACATGCTACCTACTTCTCTCAATTATCACCAATGCTCCATATACTTAAAAGAAAAATAATGAGCAGTACTCAAGTACTACTGCTTTCCTTAAATTATATTCTATTTGCCATTTACATTTTCCTTCAAATACTGTGTGTACTGATTTTGGCTGGGATAGTTAAATTTCTTCATAGGAGCTTGTATGGGGCTATGTTTTGGATTTGTGCTGGAAACAGTGTTGATAATACAGGGATGTTTTAGTTATTGCTGAGCAGCGCTTACACAGAGTCAAGGCCTTTTCTGCTTCTCACACCCCACCAGCGAGTAGGCTGGGAGTACACAAGAAGATGGGAGGGGACACAGCTGGGACAGCTGACCAAAGGGATATTCCATACCATATGACATCATGCTCAGCATATAAAGCTGGGGGAAGAAGAAGGAAGGAGGGACATTTGGAGTGATGGCGTTTTGTCTTCCCAAGTAACCATTACGTGTGATGGAGCCCTGCTTTCCTGGAGATGGCTGAACACCTGCCTACCAATGGGAAGTAGTGAATGAATTCCTTGTTTTGCTTTGCCTATGCGCATGGCTTTTGCTTTACCTATTAAACTGTTTTTATCTCAACCCACGAGTTTTCTCACTTTTACCCTTCTGATTCTCTCCCCCATCCCACTCGGCTGGGTGGCGCTTAGTTGCCTACAGCAGTTAAACCACGACAATGTGTATGTTAAACTATAAGCATTAACGTAGTAAATATTATGTTTTCCTCCCATCACCCTCATGATACGTAGGCAGTGGATAGAAATGTAGCTCATGTGAACAGATGAGAAAACAGATCAGTGAATCCACAGATCAAAGCAAATGAGATCTCTCTCCCAAGGAAAAAAAAGTTGGCTGTTCTGGAAGAATGAACTCACTGGCATTCTTTTCACTTCCAGCAGAGTAGTGGGTGGCACAGGAAGAGGAGAGACAGTTGAGAAAGAGAGAGACCAAAAAGAAAAATAAATTGAGGAAGGTAAAAAATAAAAAAAGGATAGGAATGAGAAACAAAAAACAGGAAAAGAGACTGACCAAAATGTAAATAAAATGAAGAAAAATGTCAAATGACAATTGAAAACAAGCAAAACTTTTAAATCAAGGCAAGAGAACAAGAGTACAAACAAGACAAAAAGAATGTCAAAACCATAAAACAATGAAAATTTTAAAGGAGGAAATACATTGATAAAATCTAATCTTGTTTCCACCTTCTTTCAGAATTGAGATATTACAACCAAAACAGGCCTTTTGGCTCAGTCTGCCATCACCGCTCCTTGCATAACAGTGTCCCAGAGCTTTACAAATAATTTTGTAATCACAGTCCAGCAGGAGAGAGGAAATATGTTTATGTCTCTAATGAAACTTGCAACCATCATTAAGTGCTTTGTGCAACACAGCTCTTGCAGGCAAGTTCCCTGGTTTCTGTGTGCCCTATCTCACCATCCAGCTTTGTTTTTCTTTTTGTGTAAGAGATAACCCATCATCCCTCTTTTCATGCAAAGGAATCCTGTAATGCAAGTTTCTCTCTCTTACAGATCATGAGAAGAAAAATAATTTTTTCCCAAGTACTTGAAGTAGGTTCTGATTCTTATAGCAATGAGGGTTGATAGCATAAGTACTGCTATAGACACAGTCTCAAACCTGGATTCATCTCTTTAATCCTCACTGTTTCACACAGCCACTGCTATCACAGCATGTTTTGTCTAATTATGTTTTGCCTAATTAACTCACAGTATCTGAGCTGTGCTAAATTACCTATGAAAGCCCCTACCCTTCTGAAGCACTTGGTACTTAAACCTTCCACTGTATCACACACTGTTCCTGTTTGAGGCCTAGTTTGCCAAATCGGGTTTGATTTCACTTTAACAAAGTTTATAATGCCTCCTAGTAATAATCTGTGGTCATAGGATTCTGCTGTGTTTGTTACCGCTAAGAGATTTCACTCTTTCTTGTTTCATTGCTTGTTTCCACCATTCCACGTTCCTTTGTTCCTCTTTCCCCATCTCCTTTCCTAATAATCGGACCACTTGTCCCTTCAACTTTTTGTGCTTTCATAAAAACTTCTGTTTTTCAAATTTATTAACTTGCTATTTGAAAAGAGAAATAAGATTTGCTATTCAGGTCTAGCCAAATTCAAATCATTAGTTATTCCATAGAAGCTACTAATATAAAAAATGGTTAGAAGAGTATTGAGAAAATTGCTATAAATACAGATGTTTGCCATATTGCAGTCAACTTCACAAGTATTTAATTCTACATCAAGATAATACTGTTTCAATCAATTCATATTAGTGAATATGGTACAGAGCACAGATTTTAGACTGAAATTTAAGAATCAATATAATACTCCTTTTTCACTATTTCTATAAATACCATTTATAACCCCCACCTCAAGCACTCTCCTGAGGTTAATTTCATTTCTGCAAGACCTGAAAGCAGTATTTTCTAGCTTTTGGATGAATGGAGTACTATTAGCCTACAATATTTCAGCATTGGGATGTTAACAATGGAGGTAACATTATTGCTGCTATTGCACAGAGCAAAAATCTCCCCGATTCTAAGCAGGCAAAACTGATTAAAATATGCTTTAAAAATATTCTACAAAGTCATACTGTACTCTTCTGTTAACTTTGACTAGCCCTTTGAAATTGTATTACAAATACTGGAAGATGAAAAAATTGGCTTCACCTCTTCAGAATAACCAGCAAGTTGTGGGTCCTCCATAGGCCAAAGAATGAATTGTTTATATTTTTTTCTTGGTGTAGGCCTACAGCATAAAATGATCAGAACAGAACTTTTGCAGCTATTTCTAATATAATAATTTATTGAGATATTCTATTCAAATGGTATAGACTCAGTTTTACCTCAAAAAATTCACTGCAAAAATAATAAGAAAGGAATAGTTTCACTAAGTATGAGGTTATCCAGGTTAAAAAAACCCAAAAGATACTTCAGTGTTTGCAAAACTAACAACAAAGTAAACTATTCTTAGTAAAGACTAATGTAATAGAGTATCCTTCCATTCTGGCAATAGCTTGTACAATATCTGATACTCTAGAAGTCAGCAAATTGCCTCCCCAAGTTAACACAGTCAGGCAGTATTGTATCACCAGAGCAGAGTAGGAGTGAGGGGAAGGAGAAGAGAGCATTTCTAGCACAAAAATACACCAATTTTCATAACATTCAACATTTTCTGGACACCCTCCCTTCTCTTTTGTCCTTCCCTCTCCTCATTCTAAGTGTATGTCATTGAATGAGATGAAGTTGGGGTGCTTAAAAAGGTGTGTAAATATGCAGAAAGCTTAAGCTAGGCTATTAAAGATTTAGAAGATTATTTCTTCATTCTTCACTAGGCTTGCTGGCAATAAATAAAATGTAAGGTTTTCAGACAGTAAATGTAATACTAGATATCCCTTGAGTAAAGCATGGATCATCTCTGAATTTAAGTCAAACAGTAGTTGATTCCAGGCCCAGATGCCTAGTCCAAATAAACTTAGACATGGGGGAATTGACAAAAAATAAACAAACAAAAAACCCACCCCAAATGCCCTGAGTTTCTCAGGCATGCAGAACAGCTAGAAGCAATAAATATACAACTTCAGCAGAAGAACAATTTGTTAATACAAAATTACTGACTGAAGCAGTGGGCTAGGAGCTAGCATTTACATATCAAGGTTTGACCACATTCTAGCAGTAGAAGGGTGAAGTTGGAGAGAAAATTGGAGAAAAAAAAATAGATTTATAGCAGAAGGTTTTTTTCTTTCTTCCTTTAAATGTTAGTGGCAATACAAAAACCCAAACAAACACTTATTTTTTGCCAAGCAGAAAAGAAACCCCTCTTTCCAATGTGTTTCTAATACAGACCTCTGGCATTCATTTATCCTTTGTAACAATCAAGTAAGTATTTTGTCAACTTTTTTAAAATGTAGTTGAGTAAATCAATGGCCATAGCAGGAGAGACATATAGAGCCAATTTTTCCAGACTAGTGGAGGAACGTTGGCTCAAGTCTGGATGGGAGGAGGGGAGCAAACATGGCTTTAATCCATCTTTGTGCCTCACTGGCATAAATTATAGCAGCAATTTTTCTTTCATTCCCCAAGCTAACATTGGCATGTGAAAAAGACTGCTGCTTAGTTTTCAGGAGCTTACTGTGTTTGTCACAGTTAAGCTTCTGCAACTGAATCTGCAGAGACTGGTGCTAATCTTGAGGAAGCCATATTTCATAATCTTCAGTCTAAGGTATTATAGCAAAGAAAGAGACTGCATTTTAGAAAACATGTATAAAGGTAGGTTTATGAAATAAATAAAAATAATATTTTTAGGTGTTTATCCAGAAGAATTTCACAATACAAAGTTTAATAGTAGATGCTGTATTAAATAAGAAATCCTGGAAATGAAATGTGGAAGACATTATCAAATTTATGTGGAGTAGATATTAACAGTGTGCATCACTGATTTAGTTCTTAATATAAATAAAATCTTGTAATATAAAAACAGTCTGGCTAACTTCAACATTTTCCCAATTCTGAAATTGCTATTTCAATGAAAAAAAAACCCCAAACCAAACCAGTTCTAGCCTACTCTCTACAGCAGACATTGGAAAGGTAGTGCCTTGATACTTTTTATTAGACCCAAATCTCTCTCAGCCACAAAACCTTTTACTGGGAGAATGCGAAATAAATCAAATGCTGTGTGTTCCCATTCCTAACTGCACCAGATTTCTCATTGAAACCAGTGCTAAATATTCTGAGAGAAATTTTCCTTGTATTATTAACAAAAACATTTTTTTAAAGAAGGTATCACATGCTATTAATTAAACAAACTATGTAGCATGCTGGCAGTCACAGTCAAATTCTAGATGGCTGTAGCGTGCATTGCTGAGAGTAGAGAGAGGCCAATGATGAGATCTGAATCCAGAAGAAGAAATCCTAAACTTCTAGCTGGGTGCAGAATGAAGGAAAAATTACTGGTTTCCACTGTAACACAAACTCTAAAATCAACTGGAGGTCTACTTGCAGCCCTGACTTGTGAATTGACAGGATTAATAATAGACCAAACCCCTCTACTGAGGATGATACAAACTTTGGCTACTTCCCTGGTGGCAACAATAGTTTAAATGCACTTCACATAATCGTGTTCATCTGGTAAGAAACAGCTTTCACATGTTAATATTCCAGTTTCTAACACTGAATGTTGAAGGTCCAGAAGGATGAATTGGGCATCTTCCATCAAATCCAACCTGAAGAAGCAACAATAATGTAAAACTGTACTTATCAGGACTAGATTACCACCATGGAAACGGGTTTCAAGCAAGAACAGAATATTGCCTCAATGCAAAGTTCAGCATATACCTTCTGGTGCTCTTCTAGCATTTGCTGCTTATTAGCTATTATGTACTTCAGCTAAGAACTTAGTTTGTTTAGAATTGAATGGATGGGCATATCTTTTCAATCAATCCACAAAAAAAAATCACCATGATTTGCTAGCCTATGTGACTTTCAGGTATTATAAGGTATTGTAAAATTGGTTGGTTTAGTGTGTGATATATTTGGTTTTTTAGTGGTATGGAGTGCTGCTCCTCGTGAGTTTTGGGTTACTTGATCATGACAATTAAGCTTTAAATTCAAGAATGGTACCGGAGCTGGTTTGTAAATCTTCTTATTCATTTTATCTGTGAGAATGCACAAACCATGGTGACCCTTCATAGAAATGTGGTAAGTCAATTTGGCAACCAGGTTCAAAGATCAGAGAGAGAAGAGCAGAAGATACTCCAGAATTTTGCTTAAGGATATGACAGGTGGATTTTCATAGCAGAGAATCTGTTCCTTCCACAAAGACAAGTATTCCATCTGGAAAATTGTAGATATATTTCTTACATTCCATAAGGATGTAAGGCTGGTGAAAATTAAGCTGGAGCACCATATTTTTAGGAGTAGATAGCCATAGTTTAATGTCAAAATGAAAAAATGAATTTGGTAGGGTTGCTTAGTTCACTTCCACTTATGACTTTACTGGAGAAGAATATAATTACAGAATGTATGTGCAATATGAAGTTTTGTGAAGAAGGGTTTTGAAAGTTTATTGCAGTATTTAGAATTTATGTGATTTTGGCAAACTGGAGTAGTAGTATAAAAAATAGGATACAATTCAGAAAGTGCAATGGATTAATTCCAGTAAGAGCAATCAACAGCATGGGTACAGGACAGAGCTAGGCTAGGGAACCATTCAGTAGGAAAAGATTTGTGGCTTAGAATGGATTGGAAACCAGGCATAAAAGAAACAATGACAAAGTAATCCTTCCATTCAACACTAACAAAGACTTAGCTGAGTGTTGTACCTAGTCTCAGATTTCATGCTTTGAAAGAGAGATGAACCGCTCAGAACTTTCAGAATTACTTGATGGGAGGGTGTTTCAGAGTACTAAGTATCGTTCTTATCCTGTTTGAAGAGGAATATTTTGCACAGATTGACTAAAGCAATCAATCTTTGACTATACTTGATTGCATCTGAATTTTTTCCCCCATAGCTGGATTCTCTTCCTGGATTATATTTTATGTTGTGTTCACAGGATCTGCATCATTATCTGCAGTTGCCATAATACTTTCCGGACTGAAATTTGGGGTTTACTATAGCTGTAACTATTTGATATTATAAACAAAGCCAATGAAGTGGCACTACAACCTGACTAGGTGTCACATGCATGCAACTATATGTATACAGCAGTCCAAAAAGTCCTAAAGAAGATGAGCGGCAGTGTTCTGTATAAAGTGTAGCCTGTGCAGTGTAAAGTGTAGCCAGTGCACTTTCAAATTCAGGCATATCCACTAATCCATATGGGAAGTGCCAAGTAGATGAATTACTCCAGCTGGGTCTTCAGCTGTGATATATTTGGTTTTCATACTATTAGTCTCTAAGCAGATGACACCTCACTGCCTCTGTGATGGCTCTCATGTACATTTTGGGGAAAAGTCTGTCATATGAACCCCTGGGTGAGACTTTCAGCACAGAATGAGCAACTGAGTTCTGCCAGATCATCTCTACTTACCTCTGCTGCACTCTGCACAACCTTTGTGAAAGAGAAGAATGAAGTCATACATCTGACTATTTCTTATAAGGACTGTAAGCAAATAAAGAATAACTAACTATCAAATAGTACTGAAGACATCTGACAAATCATTAAAAAAAAAATCATAAGCAATAGTTCTCAATATAGAACCATAAAGACAATACTGTGTGCACCTGGAAGAACTAGGGTCAAGCATATGTTCCTGATGTACCTAGATGCTGTAAAAATGTGTCTGTCTACTTGTTTGCAGATATTTTTATTGTTACGAGTACCCTTTCTGGCAATACATACCATGTTTATTTTGATACTTTTGAATTCTGTAGGGGAAATTGGATTTTGATTGCTGCAGACAGATACATATAATGGTTCCCACATAGCAGTAGAGCTTGCAGTAGAATGTCTCAGCAAAGATTCTGAATTTCATGTTAAAACTTAATATTATGCCTTTCTCTTCAGATCTCTTCACAACACTTCCTCAGATGCTTTCTTAGACAGTAAAATCTGGTAATAATTATCAAACAAACACCATACACACTGTTTACAATAGAGTCATATTTCTTCTTTTTTTCTTGCATAAATGTAGAATGCTGCTGAAAAGTGCCCAAACGTCTGCTATGCTCCATGCCAATACAGCAGCTCAGCCAAATATGCAGAGAGAAGTTTGCCAAATAAAAGAAAACATAACAAATTGGTAATGGTTTCTATCTTGACAGAAAATGAAAATTATACCTCAATGTGTGACCACTCATGTGGACACATAAAAATGTCATTTTTCATCAGATAACACACCCTGACAGTAGAGCAAAGCATACTGGCTGGCTTTCACTTCCCATAAAAACAGCAACCATGACCTACAAAATGGCCTGGAGGAATCACATAATTTGTGCATATCATATATGCATATGTGTCCTGATTTGTGATTATATCACACTCCCACAAACCAGCCAAGGCAAGCGCCATGTGCTTACAATGGTGGAAGCAACCACCGGATGGCTGGAAACATATCCTGTGCCCCATGCCACCGCCCAGAACACTATCCTGGGCCTTGAAAAGCAAGTCCTATGGCGACATGGCACCCCAGAAAGAATTGAGTCAGACAACAGGACTCATTTTCGAAACAACCTCATAGACACCTGGGCCAAAGAGCATGGCATTGAGAGGGTATATCACATTCCCTATCATGCACCAGCCTCTGGGAAAATGGAACGATACAATGGACTGTTAAAGACTACACTGAGAGCAATGGGTGCTGGGACATTCAAACATTGGGATACACATTTAGCAAAGGCCACCTGGTTAGTCAACACTAGGGGATCTGCCAATCGAGCTAGCCCTGCCCAATCAAAACTGTTACGCACTGTCGAAGGAGATGAAGTCCCTGTAGTGCACATAAAAAACATGCTGGGGAAGACAGTCTGGGTTACTCCTGCCTCAGGCAAAGGCAAGCCCATTCATGGGATTGCTTTTGCTCAAGGACCTGGGTGCACTTGGTGGGTAATGCGAAAGGATGGGGAAGTCTGCTGTGTACCTCAAGGGGATTTGATTTTGGGTGAGAATAGCCAATGAACTACATTTTATGATGTTAATTGCTATGTAATACTGTATTTCATCACTTCTATGGTGGCTATATGCTATATCAACGGTATTTCAGTGAGAATCACCCAGATTAATGAAGAATGAACTTGGATGAAACCAAGCAAAGTGCAGCAGTGATGGAACCAGAACTGGCTTCAGCATGCAGCAATCCAATCCCACACACCATCTCTCCTGCCCTGAAGGACTGTTATGACAGATGGAGCCCAAAGTCATGGACTAAATTAACTCAACGGACTTTTTAGAGGGATGATATCTGTGTGTATATATCAAAATACAGGAAAGGTGGTGGTGATGAATTGGGATGTATTGGAAAGCGTGGGACCTGGGCATGATGTAGATGGTATAGAATAAGGGGTGGATAATGTCCTGGTTTTGGCTGGGATGGAGTTAATTTTCTTCCTAGTAGCTGGTATAGTGCTGTGTTTTGAATTTAGTATGAGAATAACGTTGATAACACACTGATGTTTTAGTTACTGCTGAGCAGTGCTTACACAGAGTCAAGGCCTTTTCCTGCTTCTCACACCACCCCACCAGCGAGTAGGCTGGGAGTGCACAAAAAGTTGGGAGGGGACATGGCTGGGACAGCTGACCCAAACCGGCCAAAGGGATATTCCATATCATATGACGTCATGCTTGATATATAAACTAGGGGAAAAGCTGGACGGGGTCTGCTGCTCGGGAACTGGCTGGGCATCGGTCAGCAGGTGCTGAGCAATTGCATTGTACATCACTTGATTTGTATAGTCTTTTATCATTATTATTATTTTCCCTTTCTTTTCTGTCCTATTAAATTGTCTTTATCTCAACCCATGAGTTTTACCTTTTTTTTTTCTGTTCTGTCCCCTATCCCACTGTGGGTGAGTGAACGAACAGCTGTGTGGTGTTTAGCTGCCTGCTGGGTTAAACCAGGAGAGCTTTTTTTTTCCCCAAACATGAAGCTATGGGATACCTTAAGCAGGTGGTGAAGACATGTGCCACTAAAGGGAGATATCCCATTACACTGACACAACATCCACTTGTGCATCTAGCCATTACACATTCTTGGTAATTCCCCCATGGCATTTGTTTACATGGTATTTTGCAGGCAGGCACATGAAAATTCCACCCAAACTCTGAGCCAGCAGGACAGGTGCCAGCTCTGAATGAAAAGCCATACTGTTGTATTTAGCACATCATCGAGCCTCAAATGATAAACTATGCTCAACAGTAAGCAACTTTAAATCCTGGCATTTCTTAACTTTTCACTGTTTAACTATATTAAACCCAAAAATGCCTGCTTGCAATATATTAAGTAGCAAGATTAGGAATTTTCCTCTGTAGCACCTCTCTAGGACTTGAGCTAATGGTACTAATAAAAGACTGGCTTTCATTTTGTGGCCCCCTATCTGTAGGGGGAAAAGGCACACACCTTGCCAATTTGTTTTACAGCTTTTTGCAAGACAGTAATGCAATCTGAGATCTGGGAGGAGTGGTTCTGCAGGCAAGCAGGCCATAGTTAATGTGCCAGTCAAAATGATCTAGCTGCTTCTGAGAAAAAGGTTAGAAAAAAATGAAATGCTTAAAAAAATCATTATCTTAATGAAAATGTTTATAATTTTTGGCTTCCCTGTTCCCTTGCTAGCAACAAGATCTATGAAAAACACTGCTAAACCATCCAAGATTCAGAGGACAGCAACCTACTATTGCTGCCAATTACTTGATTACTTCAAAGGATTGCTTCTATATGATAGACCGATATGAAAGCACCGAAAAAGCACCTTAAAGATGAACCAAAAAAAGCACCTTAAAGAAAGTAGTTTTATTTTTAAAGTCAAGCACTCAAGAGTAACAAAGAAATGAAACTAAGACCTACTTATGCAACACTAATTCAACTGCCTGTTTACATACCCTAAGGTCAGCTCTAACAGGGAGGGGAGCTAAAAGGACACCAGCCTTTTACAAAGACACCTCTCAAAGCCAGAGCTAGTAATATTCACTGCAAAATTATTATCATCCAGAAAGTTACTTACGTACCATCCTGTCTAGTTTCAGTTAAGAAGTAGCAATGGTTTGTGCATGCTTTTGGAATTTTCAGTTTGCCTATATCAAAAATAGGTTTCAGTACATAAAGCAATTATACGTGCACTTAGAGCCAAATCCCAAACCACCAATCCAACATTCCCCTTACAACAGGTTAACAGTTTGTAAATATTTCAGCAGCAGGGCAGTCATTAAAATTTTCTGCTTAATGTTGGGAGTCTGAGCCTTGCCCAAGGGTCCTTCTAGTTTCTAAAAAGGCAGGTGGGGGTTGTGAACAATCCACCAGCAGAAGTGTGAAGCCTAACATTAAATTCTGAATATGCTTGTATTAGTAAGAGAGGGGGGTGAATCTGAACAAAACCTCAGAAGTTTGGTATTACATGTATCATTTTATATCAAAGACAGATTTTGCAAGAGGATTGAATCTTAGTCTTGATGTGAAGTGTGAAAGTCCTCACCACTTGCTAGCCAGATGGAAGAGGAAAAAATCCTTCAGGGGTTCATCTAATTTAACCTTGTAACTATGGAGTTAATACTGAGGTTGGGTAAATACTTACTTGTCTAACATTTTCTTGTGCAAATGTTGATTCCAGTCTAAGTGACCAAACATCACTGCATTTCTTTCCTGTGAAAGTGGCAATTCCTAAAACTGAAGTACAGCATTTCAGCAGGGAGAGCCTGAACCTCAGGACACTCCCTATGAGTCTGCAACATTCCCTCACTCCTCTCATCTGTCCATGATGTTATGTTGCATATTTTAATGATCACAAAACAATTTTTCTTAAATTACCTCTGCCCCATTCCATATGTTCCAGACGTGGAGGGTGAATTGAGGCTGCACATATAGTACAAAAGGCTGTCTTCTGCAAGTACTTGGTTTGGCCAAAAAGCTGGAAGAGTTTGAATGAAGCCAGAACTGCAGAAAGAAGAGTCTGTTTTTATAGTCAAGGCTGATAAGTGATAATCCAAAGCATTTTTCTCTGGACCTGTCCCTGTCATAACATTTTTCTTTTAATTTCAGTTAGTGCTATACAATGCTAAGTCCATGGAAAAAATAAAATAGAAAAAAATTCATTCCAAGGCTTCTGAAGCTGGACACCCTAAGTGGGAGATAGCATTGAATTGCAAAATTTAATTCTAATCTATTAAATTGTGAAATATGGTGCCTTTTAACTTGCTGAAAATGTTCTGAAAATATTAGTCATGCCTGACTAATATTTGAGAACACTCAGATACTGTTGTGGCAACTTCCACATAAGAAACAATTAGGAAGTTAATAAATTTGTTTACCTAACATAATTTTAAGAAAGCACAGTAAATATGGTCAAATTTAGACAGTAAATTGCTTGTTATTTCATCATCAGTTATGGTATGCAGAAGTAGTACAGCAAATAAGGGTAGTATAATATATTGGGCCATATAAGGAAACCTTAAAGGCACAGGAGCTGGCTGTGCCTATGTGCTGAAAGACGAGCTGGGGGGGGGGAAGAAGACCGGCCTGGCTGAACAGAGAGCTTTGGCTGGAACTCAGGAAAAAAAAGAGAGTTTATGACCTTTGGAAGAAAGGGCAGGCAACTCAGGAGGACTACAAGGATGTTGTGAGGTTATGCAGGGAGAAAATTAGAAGGGCCAAAGCCCAACTAGAACTTAATCTGGCTACTGCCATAAAAGACAATTAAAAATGTTTCTATAAATACATTAGCAACAAAAGGAGCACTAAGGAAAATCTCCATCCTTTATTGGATGTGGGGGGAAACATAGTGACGAAGTAACTTCAACATAGTGACTTCAACCTACCAGATGTCTGCTGGAAATACAATACAGCAGAGAGGAAACAGTCTAGGAGGTTCCTGGAGTGTGTGGCAGATAACTTCCTGACACAGCGGGTGAGGGAGACAACTAGGGAAGGTGCCCCGCTGGACCTCTTGTTCACGAACAGAGAAGGACTTGTGAGCCATGTGATGGTTGGAGGCCATCTTGGGCAGAGTGATCATGAAATGATAGAGTTTTTGATACTTGGAGAAGTGATGAGGGGGGTCAGCAGAACTGCCACCTTAGACTTCCAGAGGGCAGACTTTGGCCTGTTTAGGAGACTGGTCGACAGAGTCCCCTGGGAGGCAGCCCTAAAGGGCAAAGGAGTCCAGGAAGGCTGGACATTCTTTAAGGAGGAAGTCCTAAAGGCACAAGAGCAGGCTGTCCCCAGGTGCTGAAAGATGAGCCGGCAGGGAAGACCACTGGCCTGGCTGAATAGAGAGCTTTGGCTAGAACTCAGGAAAAAGAGGAGAGTCTACGACCTTTGGAAGAAGGGGCAGGCAACTCAGGAGGACTACAAAGGTGTAGTGAGGTTGTGCAGGGAGAAAATTAGAAGGGCCAAAGCTGAGCTAGAGCTCAATCTGGCTGCTGCTGTAAAAGACAACAAAAAATACTTCTTCAAATACATTAGCAGCAAAAGGAGAGCTAAGGAGAATCTCCAGCCCCTAGTAGACAGGGGAGGGAACACAGTGACCAAGGATGAGGAAAAGGCTGAGGTACTTAATGCCTTCTTTGCCTCAGTCTTTAATAGTAAGACCAGTTGTTCTCAGGGTACCCAGCCTCCTGAGCTGGAAGACAGGGATGGGGAGCAGAATGAAGCCCCCATAATCCAAGGGGAAATGGTTAGTGACCTGCTACACCACTTAGACACTCACAAGTCTATGGGGCCAGATGGGATCCACTCAAGGGTACTGAGGGAGCTGGCGGAAGTGCTCACCAAGCCGCTTCCAATCCTTTATCAGCAGTCCTGGCTAACCAGGGAGGTCCCAGTGGACTGGAGGTTAGCAAATGGGACACCCATCTACAAGAAGGGCTGGAAGGAGGACCCGGGGAACTACAGGCCTGTCAGTCTGACCTCAGTGCCAGGGAAGGTTATGGAGCAGATCATCTTGAATGCCATCACACGGCATGTACGGGATAACCAGGTGATCAGGCCCAGTCAGCATGGGTTTATGAAAGGCAGGTCCTGCTTGGCTAACCTGATTGCCTTCTATGACAAGGTGACCCACTTAGTGGATGAGGGAAAGGCTGTGGATGTTGTCTACCTGGACTTTAGTAAAGCCTTTGACACTGTTTCCCACAGCATTCTCCTGGAGAAACTGGCTGCTCATGGCTTGGACGGGTGTACTCTTCACTGGGTAAAGAACTGGCTGGATGGCCGGGACCATAGAGTAGTGGTGAATGGAGTTTACTCCAGTTGGTGGCCGGTCACAAGTGGTGTTCCCCAGGGCTCTGTGCTGGGGCCAGTTCTGTTTAATAGCTTTATCAATGATCTGGATGAAGGGATCAAGTGCACCCTCAGTAAGTTTGCAGACGACACCAAGTTGGGTGGGAATGTTGATCTGCTTGAGGGGAGGAAGGCTTTACAGAGGGACCTGGACAGGCTGGATTGATTGTCTGAGGCCAATTGTATGAGATTCAACAAGGCTAAGTGCCAGGTCCTGCACTTGGGTCACAACAACCCCATGCAACACTACAGGCTTGGGGAAGAGTGGCTGGAAAGCTGCCTGGCAGAAAAGGACCTTGGGGTGTTGGTTGACAGCCGCCTGAATATGAGCCAGCAGTGTGCCCAGGTGGCCAAGAAAGCCAATAGCATCCTGGCTTGTATCAAAAATAGCGTGGCCAGCAGGACTAGGGAAGTGATTGTGCCCCTGTACTTGGCACTGGTGAGATCACACCTCGAATACTGTGTTCCATTTTGGACCCCTCATTACAAGAGAGACATTGAGGTGCTGGAGCGTGTCCAAAGAAGGGCAACAAAGCTGGTGAAGGGCCTAGAGAACAAGTCTTATGAGGAGTGGCTGAGGGAACTGGGGTTGTTTAGTCTGGAGAAGCAGAGGCTGAGGGGAGACCTTATCGCCCTCTACAACTACCTGAAAGGAGGTTGTAGCGAGGTGGGTGTTGGTCTCTTTTCCCAAGTACCAAGTGATAGGACGAGAGGAAATGGCCTCAAGTTGTGCCAGGGGAGGTTTAGATTGGATATTAGGAAAAATTTCTTTACTGAAAGGGTGGTCAAGCATTGGAACAGGCTGCCCAGGGAAGTGGTTGCGTCACCATCCCTGGAGGTATTTAAAAGACGTGTAGATGTGGTGCTTAGGGATATGGTTTAGTGGTGGACTTGGCAGTTCTAGGTTGGACTTGATGGTTGGACTTGATCATCTTAAAGGTCTTTTCCAACCTAAACAATTCTATGATTCTATATGCAAAACTACTACACATTGCCTTAAGAACCTGTTTTAAAATGTTGAATTTTGTTAACAATCCATAATTCTCAACAGTTTTGCTGTTGCTACAGTCACTATGGTTAGGCATGATTAAATTTCTAAAATAGAGAAGCAACAGCAGATTTGGGGAGGGAGGTCTTATTTTTTATACCATCATTAACAAAGAATGTGTTAGAGGAAGATGAGAAAGAGCCCAGTTTCTCTTATTCTGTGCAAAACTTATGAAACTCTAAAGCATCTAAGATGATCTTCTTTATCTTAAACACAGAAAACTACATTTACATTTTGACACCTTGTTCTAGAACTTCATTAATGGAAAACTCATACTAAGGAAATATTACTTAGAGGCCTGTTTCCTTTCCAAGGATTCACAGAAAAAGTCTTTAAATCTTTCTAAAATTTAAAACCTTTTGGAAAAGTAATGTTAAATACAAGGAACTCAGCAGTGTACAGTAAAGCTTATTCCTCAGGACAGAAAGTACATTCCTTCTTTGTGGCCTGTAAAATACAGATAACTGTATTACAAAAATTGACAAATAATTACAAGGTAAAAAAAAAAAGATTATTTTTTTTCCTTTTTCTTTGTTATAAACAGCCTTCAGCTGATACTGGTTTGACCACAGGACTTCAGGCTACATATATTCCAAAATAATTGCAAAATACTAAACAATTAACTTGTGTTTTTTCTCCTCTTCACAGATAAATTGTGGGTTTCCTACATGGATTAATCTTAAAATGAATTGGTTTCTTCTCCTGCAATGTTTGGCTTACTTGACACTTCATACCTTCCTTGCATTGTTTTTTGGACTACATCTGGGAGAAAGAAAATTTCCTCTAACAGTGAACTCAAGGCTGCCCATAATTCAGAAAACTCTCCCTAAAAATTGAGAGAGAGAAGTGTGTCTTGTTTTGGTTTTGTTACTATGCTTGCTAGTGGTAACGCTTAAGATTCTGAGAATCTTCTTGCTGAGTCTAGACTGAAGTACATCCTAATTACCATAATCCTACCAGGCAATAAAAAATAAAAAATATCAAGCCCACATACCTCCCATGCCATGTTCAAGAGGGACAATTTGATACATATAAGGTACATAAATTACTTTTTCTGGGTGAATATCATTGTTATGGCTTAGATTAAGAGAAAAAAGTTCTTTTAGACCGCACGTAATGTCAAACTTGTTCCAAGGTTTATGAGATTATTTACTATTTAGGATGATTCCTCATTGCTCAGAAGTTATTATTATATACTCAGAAGTCTTTGAGCATATTCTGGAATATGGCACTTAGCATGATAGTATTTAACTGCCATATATCCATATTTCATATTTGAAAGTATCTTATTTGTCATCTTCTTTTGAAGATCTGAAGTTAGATTTGACTTTCTAGGCAAATGACAGTGCACACCAATTTTTTTTTTTATTTGCAGAAAAACCATTACAAATTCCATATTACTTATAAATTTGCTTTGAAAAAGCAAACCTATTGTGTTTGTACAGATAAGCTATGCACAAATCTTTATTCCTGATTCATGCCAGCAAAAGGAAACATTTTAACCATTTGTCCTGGTTTCAGCTGAGATAGAGTTAATTTTCTTTATAGTGGCTGGTATGGGGCTATGTTTTGGATTTGTGCTGAAAACAGTGTTGATATAATACAGAGATGGTTGAGTTGTTGCTGCACTAGTCAAGGACTTTTCAGCTTCCCATGCTCTGCCAGGTGCACAAGAAACTGGGAGGGAGCACAGCCAGGATAGTTGATCCAAACTGACCAAAGGGCTATTCCATACCATATGATGTCATGCCCAGTATATAAAGCTGGGGAAGCAGAAGGAAGGGGGGACATTTGGAGTGATGGCGTTTTGTCTTCCCAAGTAACCGTTACGCGTGATGGACCCCTGCTTTCCTGGAGATGGCTGAATACCTGCCTGCCCATGGGAAGTGGTGAATGAATTCCTTGCTTTGCTTTGCTTGCGTGCACAGCTTTTGCTTTACCTATTAAACTGTCTTTATCTCAACCATTGAGTTTTCTTACTTTTGCTCTTCCAATTCTCTCCCCCATCCCACCGGGAGGGAGTGAGCAAGTGGCTGCATGGTGCTTAGTTCCCAGCTGGGGCTAAACCACGACACCATTGCATGGAAATATTTTGCAGGTGCTGAAAACAAAGTACAATGGAATAGTTTAACTGCTGGAATATGAAAGATCCCATTAAAAATTCAAGCAAATCAATATTAAGAAAAATAGCATTCTGTTACATGTAAGATCTTTCTATAATCTTTTTAGTCTTTGTTCAAATGTGTTGTCAGGAGAGGATTCTTACCATTACACAAAATGATATTCTCAGCTTTTTCAAACCTCTTTCCATTTACTGTGTGGTGAGTAAAGTCAGGAATTCAAGAATGTAACCTGTGTGGCCTATTTTGATGGACATACCCTGAGACTGCAATTCCATAAGTGATTAATGCAGAGGTAACAAATGCCTCCTTGTCATCTGTTGGCTGAAGAAATCGCCGTCATGGTTGTCAAAGAAAGCAGCAGAAGTTACTGAAAGGAAGAAGAAATGAGCATCCCTCTGGGCATCAAGTTTACAGCACTAAGCTATTTCACTGCAATATAGAGGGTTTTTCAAATTCAGATAATTCTTCACAGCATGACTGACCATATAGAATAACCTTGCGCACTAGAAGAATATTAACAATTTCCATAAAGTATTATTTAATCCCTTATTTTTTGCTAAAGTAAAGAAAACTGTTGAGAGGAGTCTATCATTAACTAGCAGGTGATCACACACATGTTCTTTTGTGACTGTTGAAAATGGAAAGGAAATACAATTTTTAATGCCTTCATCAGAATATTGTCCTGATTATTGTCACTGATCCCTTAAAAAAAAACCCTGGCAAATCAAATTAACCATCAAAAGAAAAACAACCTGAAAGGAGGTCACTTTGTGAGGGAAGATTAGAAGAACTATAGATGTCTCAAGTAGCAAAGCCAAATCCTCACTATGGAAAGAAAGTCTGTAAATACTTTGTAATAATTTGTAATACAAAATTATATTCATTCACTGAAGCTAGACCATGAGCATTCATATTCTTGCTTTTTCCTTCTTTCATATCCTTTTCTTCAGAAGTCCACATGTGGCCATTTATCCATGGCAACAAGCATAAAATGTGGGTCCTAGCCATTTGTTAAGCATCCATATTGGTCTATCCCCACAGCTTGGATAATGTAAATAGCTTTTGTCCTAAGAAAATCCCAGAATTATAGGAGTAACAAAACATAAAGGCTGGTCATGTTGCTTGAGGAGCTGGAAGGTCCTTCTTACAGGTGTTTGTTCACAATCTTAGAGATGTTGGGTCTCTCCAGCCAAAAGAAGGGAGACTTTAATTAAGGATCAGTTGTAACCAAGGGCTTCCAGGACTTCAAGGGATCTTAGGAGGCTTTTTCCACATGATGGAACACAATGAGATTTCTAAACATCACACAACAAGAGTGAATGTTTTTCTAACTTTCTGCCCCCAAGACTCTGCTTACCAAAGATTAGATGGTAAGACCACAGACCACAAGATGAAATTAAGGGGGACAGGCCCACCAAAAGGAAGGAGGAAGTGTAGGCAATCTGTTACTGTTGTACAACTATTTCCACTCCCACTCCTCCTTCCCTTCCTACTTTACTTTCTCAATTTGTAAAAGAATTAGAATAGGAAAAGTTTGTCATACATTCAGTTATCTCCAGTGGCTTACACAGGACAGCATCTAGCAAATGAACAATTAAACATTTTTGTCCCTACCCTCAAGCTCTCTGAAGGTAATAATAAAAAAGCTTGTTCTTAATTTTTTTTTCTTCAGTTTTAGCTTAAGTATTACCTAAATCCTCTTACTAAAGAGACATGACTAATCATGTCAGCAATGACAGTAAGAGTCAAGCTGATATATCAATAAACAAATCTGGATCCAGGATTTTTTTTCTCCTTTTTAAAAACAGCAGTCATGAACAGCAGACCTGAACAGCACTTTGTGCAAAGAACAGCAGACCTCCTGTTTAAAAACAGCAGACCTGAAATTCAGGTTTTATTTAAACAAAAGGTACAGTAAATTAAATAATTTCTTTAAAATGTGAAAGTTTGGCCACACAACTACAACATCCTATGCTAATATAAGAACAGGAGGGTAGACCTATTCAAAAAGTGAAGATTGCCAAGTCTCAAAACATGGAACACAGTCTGGATCTGGACTTTGAGCAAAAATATTAAATCAAGTGATAAGTTCTTTCTTCCTTAGTCTCTTTACAGTTCAAATTTCTTATAACCATTGAAAGAGCTTGTGCAACCTGATGCATGCTTAATGCAGGTACTTCCAAAAATAGTATTTTCATATTACTGCACTTTACAGAACTTCAAAAGCTGTTTAGTTACAAAGATCCTGATATTATAATCTCATTGACAGTTACAGAGTATTATTTTCTCTATTAGTGAAAGCCTCAAATTGCTAGAATGTGTATATACAATCAAAAATATATCAGTATAGTCAAAGAACGCATTTCACTTGTGCCAAGCTAGGATGGAGGATGAAGCACACCTTGCAGTCTAGATACTAAAAAAAGGACTCTGTTATAAAGCCTTTATTTTGAATAACAGTAGAGCTTAATTGTACTAGTCTTCTATCCATTAGCTTACTTTGGGATACTGCAGCCAGAACAAAGATAAGAGATGGGTCAAAACTGTTTAAAGAGGAACAGAGAAATCTCTACCTTTAAGGTCATTTGGGGAAGGAGTGTTCTTGGCCATCTTAGGTGCTTTTTCCACTAACAAGCTGATTGAAGTTGGCTAGCTGGCATACTGAATAGTTTCAGTAATGAGCTAAATAAATGTAATGCGCATTGATTACACCTCAAAAGCTAAGAGCCATCAGATTGCTTTCTAATCTGTACAGAGCTTAAAAGTCATTCGGTATTGGTATATTTTAAACTTCACCTTTACATCAAAAGACAGATATAAAAACTGAGATGTTTTACTTGGATGCCTTAAGCCTCTGGGGTTAAAGTACAGGTTAGTTCTTCAGTTTTGGTGGTATAAGAAACTTGTACAAAGTATCCCTGACTAAAACATGGCTCTTCATCTCTCAATTTTACATGCTTTGGTAATTGATTTTAATCACAGGACTGTGTTTTATCTGCAGATGTCACTTCATAGCATGGAGGTAAACATCTGGCTAATAGGGTTGTACTGGACTCCTTTTTTGTTCCCTCCCATTCCTCAAAACCTGTGTATCTATGTTTGACAGTGGGCTGCCTCCCTTCCTCAAGGCATAGGAAGGAAATATAGTAAACAAATATGTAAAAATCCAAGTGGCTAGTTCTGAATGTAGAAAGCTGTATTTCAATAAATGCTCCTTAAATGGAAGTTTTCCCTGTGTTGGCAACATCAGCAATGCTACTGGTTTACCTTATGGAGAACATTTCTAAAATATTTGGTAGACAGATCATTTACAGATGCTCAATCCCAAAATATGTCTTGATTTATAAAACACAGTGTAGTATGTTATAGAAGTATTATCTTGGTCCAAGGTAAACAACAAGTACAAAATAGGTACAATATTTGTCACCAAGTAAGAGTATCCACATATATGAATTACAAGGTAAAGAGAAATAAAATCAAAATTATTTTGACCAAGTTTTGGTATCCCATTTACAAATGAATACTTAATTGTCCTTATCCTGGGCATATCTGCACACCTTATTTCTCCCTAAACTAGAAGCCAAAGATCAAGAGACAATGATAGACCCAGATTTACAGAGGTTAAATCCCACCTACATTCTTGTGACATATTTATTACTGGCTAGGTAATTACCAAGGCCACAGCCAGTTTATCAAAGGCTGTACAAGCACCAGGTGCAGGCATCTAGGTGGAACACTTAGGTAGAACGCTAGATAGGCATTTAGGCAGAGGTCAGATGAATACGGGCCCAAGAATCATATTCAAACAGATCTCATCTTGCAAGGGAGCCACCTTTTTATATGACAGCTGCTGAAAACATACCTTTGTCTAATTTTCACAGCTCTCAAATCAAAAACTCCCCCTCCAGTTTAAACTAATATAACAGAATTTCAGTTTAGCAGAAGCTTATTAAGAGTGCAGATTTCCAACAAATTATCTTCATCAGGAATAATCCAGAAAAGTCCTGTCTTTCTGTCTGCCATGTCTGAACATGGAAAGTTCTATCAAGCCAAACCATGCTGTGTGACTACTCCTTACGTAGTTCTGGTCCTCCCCTGTCACTTCATTTTTTCAGTTTTTGGTGAGCAGAACAGACAAAGTGGTCATTCCTCAGGAGTCCTTGATTTGGGTTCCCTCCTGACATGGTGCATCCCTGAGCTCCTCTGGGCTTGTGCAGATGGGCCTTTAGTGAGCTGCTGGCTCCTGTGATGGGCCCGTCAGGATATTATTTGGGCTGCCTCTCCTGCCATTGTCGCTCTCAGCTCCTTTGTGCTCCATCTGCCAGCCCAGGCGCATCGCCATTGCTGTTATCAAAATGTTCCCAGGCACAGCAGAGTAAGATCATAAGCAGTACAACAAGCAGCAAAAGCAAAAAGCAGCCGCTAACGAGCCCTAGACTCTAATACACAGTAAGGCAAGCAAGCCCCATGGTAAGCACAGGAGCCTGCTGATTAATAGCTAAACAGCAATAACAGCTATAAATTCTATCTAGCACATTCCAATCAAACCTGTCATTATCTCGAACCCTTCGTGCCCCATGTTGGGTGCTGAAAAGGACTGTCGTGGTTTAACCCCAGCCAGCAAATAAGCACCACACAGCCGCTCACTCACTTCCCCCTGGTGGGAAGGGGGAGAAAATCAGAAGAGTAAAAGTGAGAAAACTCATGGGTTGAGATAAAAACAATTTAATAAGTAAAGCAAAAGCCACGCACACAAGCAAAGCAAAGCAAGGAATTCATTCGCTACTTCCCATGGGCAGGCATGCGTTCAGCCATCTCCAGGAAAGCAGGGCTCCCTCATGCGTAACGGTTATTTGGGAAGACAAAACACTGTAACTCCAAACATCCCTCCTTCCTTCTTCTTCCCCCAGCTTTATATGCTGAGCATGATGTCATATGGTGTGGAATATCCCTTTGGTCAGTTGGGGTCAACTATCCTGGCTGTGTCCCCTCCCACCTCCTTGTGCACCCCCAGCCAAAACCAGCACATTTATCTAACACATGCACAAATAGGATAAAGAGTTCAATATATTCCTTTTTGTTAAGTTTTCAGAAAACTATAAAAGTAATTAAGCTTTCCAACTATTTGTTAATCATTTTGGATGAATCACAGGAGCACTCAGCTACCAACATATCAGCATATTCCTTCATCAAATACTTACGTATGAAAATGGGTCAGACTATTCACCCAAAGAAATCATACTCTTCCTTGTGTGTTTACTTCAACATTGTTATGTACTTATATAGAATTGTTAAACTAATCATATTTTTGCCAAATTGGCTATAACATAATCCACCAATGCCTGACCAACTACGGAAGAAAAATTAAACATTTTGCTGTTGTTAAACTGTTTTCTGTGGTTTTGATCTTCTGAAGCAGAAGGTCACTTATGTATACAGTGTTGACAATTGCATTCCTTAACTCTACAAAATGCCATGAAGGTCACTATTTTCTAAAATAGCTTTGCAAACAATGACAATTACTACCCAGACATTTTCAAACACAGCAGATTATTGGCTTAGGCAGTGATGGAAACCCTAAAAAAAAGATAAATATTTTGAAATGCACTGTAAATCAAATTTGTGCACTGGACTAAGAATGGATTATCTGCCCCTAAACAGCAAAAGATGTTTTAGTTTGAGGGGCTTTTTCCATGCTTATTTACTAGAAATGATTTTAAATTGTGTCTTTGTGAATTTTTTTTTTAGTTTCTCAATATTTTTTGCAGTTGCATTGTAATAAATACTCTACTATGATTAGTTATACATACTTTACTCATTACATTTAATGATGTCCAAGAATTTACTGTTTCTCAATCTTTTAAAAAAAAGTACATTTTTCAGATTAAAAATTGATTGGGAACAATGCTATGTCAGCTTCATGCTGCTCTGCAAGTATTTATAGCAGATGTATCTACAGTCTCAACTGGGCAAATGTCTACAATGTATTTAACTGAGCCCTTGACTAAGAATGAGTCTGTTTGTGAGGAGGATTATTATATTTTGACATACTATATTCTGATACACCATGGTACCAAGATAAAGAAGGCCACCTTTTGCATCCTTCATTTCAGAAAGTATCTGGACAAGAAGAAAAGGCAGCCCAAATAGGAATTCATACAATTGACTGTTCAAGCAGCTTTGGTTAGGATCAATAGAGGCAACATCAGGAAGCCAAAGGCACTGGTGTTATGTATGTGCACTCAAAGCTAGTTATGAATTATCAGGTTTCTGACTTTGTGCCAGACTTACAGCCTTTCTGGCAGAGGAAGACTGCTGTAGGATGAAGACAACATTACCTTCATACTCTCAAAGGAGTCCTTCAGCAGACCACAAGTTCAGGTTCGCTGGGCACCTTCATGAAAGAAGTAATATAAGTAAGACAGGATGCCGCTAAATTGTTGTTGAGGGTTTACTAATTAGTATAGAGCTGGCATTGCATCCTTCTCTTTCCTAGTAGATCACGAATGTTAGAGACAAGGAGAGTGTGAGCAGAACACCTCTGGGCTTTGGCAGTTTCCAGCTTGAAGGCAATCCCTTGAAACGACCCAGAAGGAAGTAGCATTTCACTGTCAGGTCATTATTTTTATAAAATGGGGAGCAAAGCTTATAATTTTTATAAAACAGTTGCCTTCACTGAGAAAAATAAGTATAATTGACACTTCTTAAGAAGTGTGGTGAACATTCCATTCTCAATCATAATGGGATATTTATCCTGCCAGTCGTAATTTTATAACATCTGAGAATATTTGTGTTTTCTACTGAAAGACTTCTGCAATGACATTAATCCAGCTGTTGAGTTTCCTACCTTTCCTCTCACCCTTAAAAAAGTAATTTTCTAGCTTTCCTCAGTACACAGAGGGGGGAAAAGTGTGATACAAGTAAACCATAAGGCTTAAAAAAAGGCTAATAAGAGAATAATAACTCAGAGGTTTGGTTTTGGTTTGGTGGGGGTTTTTTTCCCCAAAGACTGTTTCATGATTTTTTTCAATCCTGGCTCAAGATTTTTGAGCAGTAGGGCTGACTATTCATCTGTGCATCTTTTTCTGAACTTCCATAGACTAAGTCCAGGTAAGTACGGGCCTTTAAAAGCAACCTCCAAGAATAGTCTGAATTTGATCAAAATAAAGATAAACATATACTGTTGAATGAAACACAAGGTATAATAAGGAAAACACAAGCAAAACCAAGCTGATATTTTACACTTAACCATAGCACTCTAGTGCAAAACTCTGGACACCCTATGCAAGGTGACTGCTTTTGCAATGAAGTTGCTCTAACCACAGAGGAATCATCAAAATTTCAGTCCAAAGTTTACCAAAACATGTTACCACTCTCTTACCCTTTTTTTTTAAAGGATATTTAAGGTTTATTGTTTTGAAGGCTTTAGATCTCACATTGTTAACAAGCAACAGCTCTTCGCTATCCTGATGACCAGCTGAGAGTCAACACACACTGTAAGCATTTGTTCATCTGCTCAGCAGAATTACACAGGACTCAGTGAGCATCTGGCATTAGAGAATACTGCTGTCTTTGTGGCAGGCAGATTTATGGACATCAGTTTTGCAACTGCTACTCTTTGTGATCATTTGCAGTTCACTCATCTGCTAAATACAGCATAGCCAATTAAAACAGGCTATCCAACAAGGTATAGAGTTCAGCACACTGCTACGAGTAATAGAGAGTCATGGCTTCTTTCTTTTAATAGCATATATATACTATTTCAGGAGTTCACTGAAGGGTTTAAACTGTCCAAGGGTCTCTGTGGTCCCTGCATGGGCTCTCCATAGTTTTTCCCCTAGGCTCTCCACTCTCCATCCTGAGGACTGAACTTCTGCAAGGGGGGTCCCCTTGGCCTCTCCGAGCACGAGGCTTTTCCACAGGGCTTGCACACAGGAGCCATCTCCTCTCCACTGTAGGGGCACCTCGGGATGGGGCCTGAGGTCTCCACCAATTCATCCAATCCCTGCCCCAGGATTCCCTCGCTACCTGGGATTTCCTCAGCCCCCTCACTCCCTCCCAGCTCCCCTACTCCAGCTCATGGACCCACTCTCCCTCCCCACCCTCTGGCCCCGGGGGCCATGTCTGCAGCTCTCCCAGCCTGGCAGCATCCCTCCCTCATGGAGCAGCCCTTCCAATGAGCACACCTCAGAGCTGTGGCCCCACCGTGGCTCCCCCAGCCCCGCCACCTGCCTTCCACCTCAGCTTGAGCCCTCCTGCTCACATGGAGGGACTTCTCCCTCAGAGCTGCGTGGCTGCTCACCACAGCATCCCCCTTCACTTCTCCAGGCGAGGGGGCAGCCCCCATGAGCCAGAGGCTGGGCAGCAATTGCTGCTCAGCCCAGCCCAGGCAGCTGGTGAGGGCCATGGGTGCTCCTTACCCAGAGCACTCACCAGACCTGGGGCTTCCCAGTGTAAAGCTGACACATGTCCAGCTCTCAGCCTCCCCTCAGGTGCTGGCTGCCAACAGAGGAGACTGGTCACAGCAGGGAGCTCAGCAGCTCTCCACACCACACAAGAGAGACCAGGGCAACCCCCAGCCCTGGCCACGTCCCATGACAGGCACATGCACACCAGCACCCAGCCTGGCTGCAGCTCCAAGCTGCCATGGGCCACAGCTGGGCTGCCAAAAAGGACCAAGGGACACCTGGTGCCGTGGGCAGGGAGGCTGAGAGGGGGCTGCTGGCTGAATTTGAAAGATGCCCTGGAAACAGTGTGTTTCTTGAGTGCAGCCCGCCCCTGCCGTGTCTGCCAGGTGATGGGAAGGCCACGTCCCACAGAAACCGATTTGATGCAGTGCTGTTCCAGGTGCCACAGGCAGAGGCAACTGCAATGTCTGAAGCCACATCCACCCATTTTACTGAGTGTCTGCCCACAGCCTGGAAGTTCTGAGGAGCAGCCAGCGAGTCTGTGGTGCCAGAAATGTGTTTTGCTCATACTGGGGGGGGCACATGGCAGAGTTTTCCATCTAAAGGAGAAAGGGAGAGGGGGGAGGCATCCAGAGCCATGAAACCGAGGCCCCAAACCTGTAGTTCTCCGTAGTTTTTCTTTCATTAAAATTAGTGATCATCGCATCTGCAAGAAGTGGCAAAAAAAGTATAGCAGCTTCACAAATCTGGGGAGGGATACTTTATAGAAAGATGTTTGTCAACGCTTGAGATCTTTCTTAGGCTGATTAGGATAAGAAAGTTAAAAAAAAAATAATCCATGTTAATAGAATTCAGGCCATGCTCCTTCAGCATTACAAACATTTTACCAAGGATTGCAGTGAGTAACCAAAGCTGAGACAACTTCTTAAACCTCACTGAAAATCCCAAGATAGAATATTGTTCTTTCATTGTATTTTCCCTTTGCATCTGGTGCAAAATGCAAAAATTCTTTTTTTCCTTTTATTTAAATAGGCTGCTTTGCATTCTATTTCACAACTCTGAGCAAGCTATAGTTAATTGATATGTGTCATACCTTCCCTCCTCCCTAGAAACTCAGTTACCAGCTGTATCCTTAACAAAATGCTTCTGAAGAATAATATATCTGAAGTCAAATGTTATCATCTGCTAATTGACAGGATGGTTTCAACAATGTAACCTTATATTAGGTAAATAAACTTCTAAGGAAACTTTAAGCCAGAAAGGGCAAATGAGATGTTTGAGATTCTTTTTTTGCTGCAGAAGGTCTTGTTTTGATAGTGCATGTCAATAGCAAAGGCTAAATGTGAAAGAGAATCTGAGACCAAAAGAGAGGCTCAGTTTCCTCTGTTTATATTTGTTCCTAACAACTCAGTGTTTTTCATAATAGGAAACAGAATCTTGAGGGGGTCTTTATAAAGCATAGCTGACCTCTGAACAAATGTGGCAATAAGAACTTAAAATGCACTCTCAACTTAAGTTTGTCTCCTGAAATTCCAGTCCATGTCTTTCCAGAGATATAACCGGAAGACATTCCCACATGTGCAGAACTGTTACCTCAACTTACTTGCACACAATGTGTTACTCAGTACCAATCTATTTCCAAGGGGAGGGAGATCTTGAATCCAACACAGAAGACTGATCTTCATTACAAAAGATAAATCATATTGCGAGATGAGTTTTCAAATCATATGAACGATAGTTTTGTTATGTTATAAACATTGCAAGAGTGTGTACAGTTATAAAGACTTTGAGGTCAAGGGAGGCGGGGGGGAGAGTAAACAAATACACTGATTTTGATGTGCTTAGCATTGAAGAAATCGAGTTTCCAAAAGCTATGGCTTATCCCTTACCAGCAAGGCCAAATCTGATCCCTCTGGGTGGTCATAGCAACCAAAGCCTGGAGCTGTCTCTGGCTGTGCTTTCACTTCTAGCTTCCAAAACACTTCCTTTTCTATCTCAAGCTGTGATCCGATGAATTCATTCCAAACAGGATTACTAAAGAAGTGAGATTATTCATCTAGTGATCTTGCTAGGTCTTCTCTGAACAGGTCTTCCAACTTATAGAAATGGCATCTTCCCACTCTTAATGTAGAAATACATACTTATCCTTTCCAAGTCAGAGTTCAGTAATTTTCTGACTGGCAGCTATATGACTTCTGATGAGCATAAACTATGTGTCCCATAACCTGTGCAGCTCAATGAAAATGTCAGTCCTGTGCAAAATAGAAGAAAATAAATGACGTGTGGTGCTTAGGTGATGCGCCATTTTAAGGGACACAGTATCCTTAAATGCACACTGTACTGCATTCTGAGCCACTCAGTTTCCTAAACTGGTCATGAACTCCCCCTTTAGCTGGGACAAATATACTTGGGAAGCTACCAAATTGCTAGTGCTGTAGTGAACCTTGTTATGTGGCTGACTGAGTCCTTATAAATCTGTTTCGGATTCCATCCTGATTACTGCATGCAAATACTCTTACACCATTCTGTCTAGGACAAAGATTGGAGGGACCACACAGAAGCAATAATCCATTCCTTCCACCTAATTGTTGTTTGTGGTGAAGGGAAGACGGCCAGACAGGGCATCACTTCTCACAGAATGACAGCCTCAGCTTAGTAATGGCCTTTTCTTAAGACGCTTAGATTGATGACTCACTGACTCCAGATGAGGCTCACTGGACTCATCCAAAGTCTATTGCCATAAACATCCACAGAAGAGTCCTGGATCTTAGTTCCTAGTAATAAAAATAATAATAATAAAAAATTCAGCAAAATAACCAAGGCCTGTTCAGCATTCTACAGAGGATGCTTGAAAGTCCTTCTTGTAGATCGGATAGCTTCAGAGAGAACAGGGATTTTACTGATGAAGGAACAATTGTGGGGTATAGCAAGGGAAATCAGAGAAAGGATAAGCAGTACCTCAGGTAAAAATGGTGTCCAATTCCTCAAGAAATAAACTGAAACAGTATAACAGAGAATTATAATAGCAGGGTTGGCTCCAGAAGGAAGTTCAGGTGCAAGAAGAGTGCATTTTAAGAAGACTGAAGGGAGTTTTGTGTGCCAGGAATTCTACAGTCAGCACGGGTGATGCTAGGTATAAGGTAGCAGGACTAGGAAAAGCGAGAAAAACACAACAGCATCTGTTTCACTGTACGCAGTTTGTCGTTATAATCCAAAACACAGTTGCTCCAGGGGGAAAGAATAATACTCAAAACTGAACAATAGTGGGAAATCTATCAGGTAATAATTTGTAGTGTGAATGTATGGGAGGAAAGTCAACAGAGTTTTGGAATGACAGAAAAAACTGTTAATAGACTGTTTAATTTACTAAGACTATTCCATCTTTAACTTCTGATCTGTAGGGCAATAAAACTTTGTGATAAAGCACAGGTAGAAATATCAGTACGTTTAAAACAGGTTATGGTTTTTTGAATCCTCATTAGTAAACAGAAGAAAAAAGAATAACCAAAATTATTAAATGTCTTATCAAAAAAATTAAGGTTCTCTATACTTTCTTTAATATCTTACTCATAGCGGTAGATTGATTATTTTCATTAAACTAGATTTTAACTGTTATTCTAGAGAAACAAGAAATATCTCATAGGACTTGATCAGATGTTTCAGTACAGGATATTTTTACTGTATCAGGTAAGAAAAGAAGCATCTCTCAGCAAGAGTGACCTAAGCACCAAGTCTTCTGAAATGACTTAGGATTTTATATTTAATCACATTATAGCTTCAGATATGTCCTGGTTTCGGCTGGGAGAGAGTTAATTTTCTTCCTAGTAGCTGGTATAGTGCTGTGTTTTGGATTTTAGTATGAGAATAATGTTGATAACACACTGATGTTTTGGCTGTTGCTGAGTGGTGTTTACATTGGTCAAGGACTTCTCAGCTTCCCATGCTCTGCCAGGTGCACAAGAAGCTGGGAGGGGGCACAGCCAGGATAGTTGATCCAACCTGGCCAAAGGCCTATTCATCATGCTCATATGATGTCATGCTCAGTATATAAACTGGGGGGAGTTGGCCGGGGGATAGCGGTTGCTGCTCAGGGACTGGATGGGCATCGGTCGGCAGGTAGTGAGCGGTTTTATCACTTGTTTTTTTCCAGGGTTTTGTTCCTCTCTTGCGTTCTTGTTGTTTTCCTTCTCATTACAATTTATTATTATTATTTTGTTCCAATTATTAAACGGTTCTTATCTCAACCCACGAGTTTTCTTACTTTTGCTCTTCCAATTCTCTCCCCCATCCCACCAGGGTGGGGGGAGGGTGAGCGAACGGCTGTGTGGTACTTAATTGCTGACTGGGGCTAAACCACAACAGTCCTTTTTGGCGCCCAATGTGGGGCATGAAGGGCTTGAGATAATAAAAGATTAACCAGAGCTTATTAAGGAATTTAGATCTGTTAATAGTTGCAGGCCACGATATCGATTCATCTGTTCTCGATATCGGTTTACCTGATCTGCACCGTGCTCATTTTTTTGCTGTCCATGTTAAAGATTGGTGTTGGTTTTTGCAGGTTGCTGTGCTCTGCAGTGATTAGTGATGTTTTGCCTGTGAGATTTGTTATTACAACAGTGACCCTGAGTTTACTTTGGTATCTAAGTTACGTACTGAAGCCATTACTGTATGTCTGGTACCTCCTCATGGAGACAATTAGCAATTATACTTCTTCCTCTGAGAGGTTTTTTATGGAGGAAACACAAAATGGCACCTTCGCTACCTTCTTCTACAATGTTTCCTCCTTCGTTACAATAACTTTTCAGTATCTTGAACATCCTTGGGAAGTTAAGATACTTCTATTGGTATTGTTCGGGAATATTGTTTCGGATTTGTCTAAGGTTAGTAAGCAATTTAAGACTATCATCCAGAGATCTGCCCCAAGGCTGGATAGTTATGAGTGGCAGGGTGTGTGGGATAGCATGGGCAAATGCCTAGGATGGTAGGCACCTCCAGTGTTTTGGAACTTCACCCCTGAACAAGTGCAGAATCCTGAAAAATTAGTAGAATATTTGGAAAAGGTATGTTGTCACCCTGGCAATTCTAGGGAGACACAAATCACTGCAATGTGCTGGGGCCTGGCCCATGCCTACTGGGCCCTATTCAACACTATTCAGTACCCTCAAGTATCTGGTGACAAAGCGAAAGACACCAGGGCTACTCCGGCCCCCCTCTGCAACAAGCACTGCAGCTACTCCAGCCCCGCCTGTGACAAGCACCGTGGCTAAACCAGCACCCCCTGCAACAGGCACTGCGGCTATTCCAGGCCCCTCTGCGACAGGCACTGTGGTCACTCCAGCCCCACTGCGACATATAATGCGGTTCAACCAGGAAACCAACCCGTGTCAGTATCAGTCACCCCTATACATAAGAAGAAATCCTGGAAGGGAAAGTCAGCTCATTTAGAAAGGGAAGATGAAAGAACAGGGCCATCACAAGGAGAGGAAGAGGAAGAAGTTGTGGATGAGATGGAAACCACCTGATCCCTATCCCTGAGTGAGCTGCAAGATACGCAGAAAGATTTCAGCCGTCGTCCAGGGGAGCACATTGTCACCTGGCTGCTCCGATGCTGGGACAACAGGGCCAGTAGCCTGGAATTAGAGGGTAAGGAAGCCAAACAGCTGGGATCCCTTTCTAGGGAAGGGGGCATTGACAAAGCAATTGGAAAAGGGGCACCAGCCCTCAGCCTCTGGAGGCGACTCCTGTCAGCTATGAAGGAAAGATATCCCTTCAAGGAAGATGTTGTATATCACCCCGGGAAATGGACCACCATGGAGAGAGGTATCCAGTACCTGAGGGAATTAGCCATGCTGGAGGTGGTTTATGGTGACCTGGACAACGAGCGGTCACCCAAAGATCCAGATGAAGTCCAGTGCACACGACCCATGTGGCAGAACTTGGTACAGAACGCACCAGCGTCGTATGCCAACTCATTGGCAATTCTGACCTGGAGAGACAGACATGGTCCAAGAGTGGATGAAGTGGCTAGCCAGCTCCGGGAATACAAAGAAAGTCTCTCTTCCTCCCTTGTCTTGGCTGTTCGCTTGGAGTCAGCATTCCTCTGCTCAAGAGAGAGGATATAGAGGGTACACACCACGGGGCACCCTATGGTTTTACCTGTGTGACCACGGAGAGGACATGAGGAAGTGAGATGGAAAACCTACCTCGACCCTAGAGGCACGGGTACGTGAGTTGCAAGGAAAAACAATCACCAAAGGGGGTTCTTCCAGGAAAATTGCTGCTCCGGTTTCCAGTGGGCAGTTCCCCAGACAGCATAGAAGGGCTGATCTTACTTCTGATTTTCATGAAGGAACTCCTGACTCATATATACAAGAAATGGGTAATGAATACTATGACCAGGATTAGGGGGGCCCTGCCTCCAGCCAGGTGGAGGAAAGGGACAACTGGGTTTACTGGACTGTGTGGATTCGATGGCCTGGCACATCAGACCCACAGGAGTAGAAGGCTCTAGTGGACACCAGTGCACAGTCTACCCTAATGCCATCAAGCTATAAAGGGGCAGAACCCATCTGTATTTGTGGAGTGACAGGGGGATCCCAACAGCTGACTGTACTGGAGGCCCAAGTGAGCCTAACTGGGAATGAGTGGCAAAAGCACCCCATTGTGACTGGCCCTGAGGCTCCGTGCATCCTTGGCATAGACTACCTCAGGAGAGGGTATTTCAAGGACCCAAAAGAGTACCGGTGGGATTTTGGTATAGCTGCCTTGGAGATGGAGGAAATTAAACAGCTGTCTACCTTTCCCGGTCTCTCAGAGGACCCTTCTGTTGTGGGGTTGCTGAGGGTCGAAGAAAAACAGGTGCCAGTTGCTACCACAACGGTGCACCAGAGGCAGTATTGCACCAACCGAGACTCCCTGATTCCCATCCATAAGCTGATTTGTCAACTGGAGATCCAAGGAGTGATTGGTAAGACTCGTTCACCCTTCAACAGTCCTATATGGGCAGTGCAAAAGTCTAATGGAGAGTGGAGACTAACAGTAGACTATCGTGGCCTGAATGAAGTCACGCCACCGCTGAGTGCTGCTGTGCCGGAGATGCTGGAACTTCAATACGAACTGGAGTCAAAAGCAGCCAAATGGTATGCTACAATTGATATCGCTAATGCGTTCTTCTCAATCCCTTTGGCAGCAGAGTGCAGGCCACAGTTTGCTTTCACTTGGAGGGGTGTTCAGTACACTTGGAATTGACTGCCCCAGGGGTGGAAACACAGCCCTACCAATTGCCATGGACTGATCCAGACTGCACTGGAACAGGGTGAAGCTCCAGAACATCTGCAATACATTGATGACATCATCATGTGGGGCAATACAGCAGAAGAAGTTTTTGAGAAAGGGAAGAAAATAGTCTAGATCCTCCTGAAAGCCGGTTTTGCCATAAAACAAAGTAAGGTCAAGGGACCTGCACAGGAGATCCAGTTTTTAGGAATAAAATGGCAAGATGGATGTCGTCAGATCCCAATGGATGTGATTAACAAAATAACAGCCATGTCTCCACCAAGTAGCAAAAAGGAAACACAAGCTTTCTTAGGCATTGTGGGGTTTTGGAGAATGCATATTCCAAATTACAGTCTGATCGTAAGCCCTCTCTACCGAGTGACCTGGAAGAAGAACGACTTCAAATGGGGCCCTGAGCAACGACAAGCCTTTGAACAAATTAAACGGGAGATAGATCATGCAGTAGCCCTTGGGCCAGTCCGGGCAGGGCAAGATGTAAACAATGTGCTCTACACCGCAGCCGGGGAGAATGGCCCTACCTGGAGCCTCTGGCAGAAAGCACCAGGGGAGACTTGAGGTCGACCCCTAGGGTTTTGGAGTCGGGGATACAGAGGATCCGAGGCCCACTATACTCCAACTGAAAAAAGAGATATTGGCAGCATATGAAGGGGTTCGAGCTGCTTTGGAAGTGGTTGGTACTGAAGCACAGCTCCTCCTGGCACCCTGGCTGCTGGTGCTGGGCTGGATGTTCAAAGGGAGGGTCCCCTCTACACATCATGCAACTGATGCTACGTGGAGTAAGTCCTGTTGTATTGTAGGAAAACATCGGAGATGGAAAGCTGCTGTATGGAGTCCTATATGACAAGTTGTAGAAACTGCTGAAGGAGATGGTGAATCGAGCCAATTTGCAGAAGTAAAGGCCATCCAGCTGGCTTTAGACATTGCTGAACAAGAAAAGTGGCCAGTGCTCTATCTCTGTACTGACTCATGGATGGTGGCAAATGCCCTGTGGGGGTGGTTGCAGCAATGGAAGCAGAACAATTGGCAGCGCAGAGGCAAACCCATCTGGGCTGCAGCATTGTGGCAAGATATTGCTGCCCAGGTAGAGAACCTGGTTGTAAAAGTACATCATGTAGATGCTCACATACCCAAGAGTCAGGCCACTGAGGAACATCAAAACAAGCAGCAGGTGGATCAGGCTGCTAAGATTGAAGCAGCTCAGGTGGATCTGGACTGGCAACATAAGGGTGAATTATCTATAGCTTGGTGGGCCCATGACCCCTCAGGCCATCAAGGAAGAGATGCAACATATAGATGGGCTTGAGATCGAGGGGTGGACTTGACCATGGACACTATTGCACAGGTTATCCATGAATGTGAAACATGCGCTGCAATTAAAGAAGCCAAGTGGTTAAAGCCTCTGTGGTATGGAGGGCAATGGCTGAAATATAAATATGGGGAGACCTGGCACTGTATAGAACGATACAATGGACTGTGAAAGACTACACTGCGAGCAATGGGTGCTGGGACATTTAAACACTGGGATACACATTTAGCAAAGGCCACCTGGTTAGTCAACACTAGGGGATCTGTCAGTTGAGCTGGCCCTGCCCAATCAAATCTTAAAAGCTCAATGCAAGAAGGACATTTTATTGCTATTGTTATTATTGACTGGCTGTTAATGAAATCATGAAATCATCACAAGAAGTACAGAATATTTTGCTGCCATTAATTTCATTCTTGATCTATATTTACTGCTTAAGCTAAAATATTATCTAATAATGTACATGATCACGTTCTTGACTTTTCCTTTTCCTTACTGTTTTGCTTATATATGACAAATATCACTGCTACCAAGGACAGGATTCTAGCATAACATATAGATGTTACTTGAAAGAAAACATCTTATATATATTTTGATGCATCTGACGAAGCAAACGTTAAGCATACAGAATTCTAGTAACTGTAAGTCAGGGAATAGACAACTGTACCATGGGTATCATTCTTAAAAGCTGCAGTTTTATTTTACTAAATTATCTATGTTAAAAACAAATCTGTGCCTGGTGTGGAATTTCACTGCATCAAGTGTTACAATATTTTTGTTTTCATTACAAGCAGGAGAATGCATGTAGAACAAGTGTTAAGAAACATGACAATAAATTAGAATATAATTTACAAAAGCAAAAATAATAATAATAAAGTAACAGTGTACCACATTAATACTGAGTATAAAATAATAAGCAACTAATCACAATAATACAAAGGTAATTTCAGTCTGTATTATTAAGGATATCTATGTGACATTCACTCCATTACAAAGTTCCTAACGAAATGGACTATTTTTGGGTGTATACACCTTGAGGGATTAATCTCTAGATTTTTCTTTCTTTTTTGATCTTCTTCAGCTGATAGTATTGCTCAGTGGAAGTACTGCCACCAAATTGATTTCTGCATTTTGTATTCTACTATTTGATTCTAGGCCTGTCATATTTATAGCCTATACAAATAGTCATTTTGTCACTATTTAGGAATATAACACTATTTAGCTTAGAATAGAATAGACTATTTCAGTTGGAAGGGACCTACAATGATCATCTAGTCCAACTGCCTGACCAGTTCAGGGCTGACCACAAGTTAAAGCATGTTATTAAGGGCATTGTCCAAATGCCTCCTAAACACTGACAGGCTTGGGGCATCGACCACCTCTCTAGGAAGCCTGTTCCAGTGTTTGACCCCCCTCTCGGTAAAGAAATGCTTCCTAGTGTCCAGTCTAAACCTCCCCTGACACAGCTTTGAACCATTCCCACGTGTCCTGTCACTGGATACTGGGGAGAAGAGATCAGCACCTCCCTCTCCACTTCCCCTCCTCAGGAAGCTGTAAAGAGCAATGAGGTTGCCCCTCAGCCTCCTTTTCTCCAAACTAGATGAGCCCAAAGTCCTTAGGTGCTCCTCATAGGACATTCCTTCCAGCCTTTTCACCAGCTTTGTTGCCCTCCTCTGGATGCATTCGAGTACCTGAACATCCTTCTTAAATTGTGGGGTCCAGAACTGCACACAGTACTCAAGGTGAGGCCGCACCAACTCCAAATACAGGGGGATAATCATCTCTCTTGACTGGCTGGATATACTGTGCTTGATGCACCCCAGGATGTGGTTTGCCCTCTTGGCTGCCAGGGCACACTGCTGACTCGTATTGAGCCTGCTGTCAACCAGCACCCCCAGATCTCTTTCTGCAGAGCTGCTCTCCAGAAAGCTTAGATTATATAGATGGCTACAGTGTAGCAGCAGCAATGAACTGTGCTGTGGAAACCAATTATTTTTCTTTGAATTAGGTTTCATTTTTCGGTCTTAGGCTGAAGCATTGCTTAGTTTGTAAATCCACATACATTCTGTGTTTTGTTCCCTTTAACAATACAATTCAACGTTGCTCCAGGGAGTTCTTTAAATTCCAACCTCAGTGCTGTTATGTTGCAGAGTAAACATCGGACTCCCTAGTGTTCTAGCACCAGTAAGAGAGCAAAATGTGTCTTTGGAAACACTCCTTACAATTTTAATGTCCTAAGTGAGGTAAAAAAAAAAAAGGTTTCTTTTGAATACATAGAAAACCCTTTTCTTGTTAGCTGAAAAGACACATTAGTTGATAAACAAAATCATACCCTGGAGAAAACCGGACCCTGATACAAAGAGGCCTCTTGCTTAGGGAATGCCATAGCAACCCCTTTCCCTTTCATCGTATTTTTGACCTAGCCAGGGCATGCTAGCACCAAGGTGTTTTGTCAAAAGGATATATAAAGTCGATTCACTTAACAGAGAAGGACTACGTACTGCCCTTAATCCCTATGTGCAACTCCCAAAGATTGGGGTTTTTTTACCTGCTGGTGTCAGTTTTAACAGGAGTTGTTTACACGGTGATGAGAGCAGCAGATAAGCATATGTGAATACATGCAAGCCAACTGAAAATGAATTCCACTGGTCACAGGTGTACAGAAGTGGAAATACTGGCAAGAGGTAGCAGATGACAGGAGTTTGATGGTCATTAATACGTGGGCTACACAAAACCCCACGGACAGATTGTCAATATGTTGGGGGGATTTCATAGTATGAGTCCTGTTAACATCTATTGTTCCATGTTAATTCACATTAGTAAATAGTGTGCAACACATTCGGTTTGTTCTTGGTAAAATACACGGGTACACTTCAATCTCATGGTATTTTGAAATTAATTTTCACTGAAAAGAGTACTTTTTTTAAAAAGTGCTATTTGAGTTAGAATTTGTAAGACGTTATTGTTCACATAATTTTAATTGCACTACAACAAAGGAGGCATAGGTGGACACAAAAGCACATTCATCAAGTACCTGCTGCAAAATGCAAGTGTTCAAGTACAATATATTAATATAAACAAGTACCTACTTTCCTTATCTCCTTGTTGAGTCTCTTACTGAAAAGTCAAGGGTAAGAGGAGCACGACAATTAACTTTTTTATGGTAGATTTGCGAATGTGACTTGCCTAAGTAGTTTGGTTTCACATTTAAAAATGCAAAGTATTTGGTGAATATTAAAAATATGGTAATATGAAATAAGTGGAGTATGGCAGCAGAATAGTTAAGGCATCTAGCTTCTAATCCAGAGGCATGAGTTTGTTCCAGTCTCATGCTGAAAGCTGCCCCTAGCTTTAAATATGGTCCAGATTTAAATATGTACCTGGCCATTTAGGTGAAGGTGGCCAGACTTCATTCTAGCCACCCCTTTTCCAGTGTGCCTTACTCCTGATAGTCCAACAGGCCTCTTGGCTCAAGCACACTTTTGACTTCTCATTTGAACAGAACATAGATACCTCCACGAGCTGTTTATTCTTTGGTTGTAATCCTTGCCCACTCAGATGTGGTCTCCTGAACTGCACATTCACATATTCCTTCTCATAAACAAATGCCCTTCTGCTATGGTATCAAAGAAGGGAACATCTGGAATCCATTTTAACTTTCAGCTTTGCAAAGGATTGTTGCTATTACACAGTAGGCTTATCTTTTGCACTGGAATTCCTTAGTTTTGGAGAATCGAAAGTAACATGGAAACCAGATCTAGATACCCACAAAGTTATTTCTTCTTTGTGGCTGGTGTTGTAAACAAAACTGAGCTGGAGTCAAAGTGTAAGTTCTGAGCGACCTGTACGGTAGTAGTGAAGGAGCTGGCAATACGATCCTCACCACTGTTGGAGTCTGCCTCCTCCGTGATATTGAAATATGTTCCCTTTCAGTGGAAATCTCAGCTTCACTTGTACAATGGTAAGATGGCTATAAATCTACAACACAGATTTCATTTTGTTTCATAGCACACTTGTATTTCATGCACCACTGCAATAACTGTTGCACCTCTTAAAACTAAGTCCCTCATAGTTGTTCTATTTAGTATAGCTTTATATATGGCTCACAGCAGTGTTCAGGAAATATGGATTACTCCAAAGGGAATTAGGTGGAATGAAGGGAAAATACTTTTTTTTTTAAATTTCTGCTCCTTAAATAACATTTCCAAGCTCATTTTATAATTTAAATTGTGGTGCTGTGTGTGAGATAAAATAGTTAACATTTTTAAGCTATGACTTAACATTTTTTTGATTCTTCTTTACTTCCATAGTCAACCAAGTCATAACAGCTACATTTTAAACAGTTTTAAATACAAATGGATTCAGTGTCATTGCTAAGTCCATAATAAAAATTATTTTAATGGTCCAAGGAGGTAAACAGACTATTGGATTTAGTCAAAAGAACACAAATCTTCCACAGTAAGCTATATGTGTTGTGTGGATCTTTCCAATTTCGCATGCCCTCCTTATAGCGTGTCCAGCACTTTGGATTAATAAATCCCACTTCACAGAAGTTAAAATAATATTGAAATCCTGTCAGCTGGGGCTGACCAGTGGTTACGTTTTCCACAGGGTAATGCATTTGCGAGGACGTCAATCTCATTCCGCTGTGTGGCTCTCTTTGATGGACACTCTTCCACAATGATAATAACAAGGCACATTCTTGTGCTTTCTGTGGGTCAGTGTCCTTGGCAGGTCTTGCAGCACATCTGTCTGAAGTATGCTCGACTGCAGAACTTGAACTTCAGCACCAGTGGGCAATATGCCACTTTGTTCACATCTTTGCACTCTAATAATTAAAAGCATTAAAGAGAAAAAATCAGAAACAAAAATTAAAGTACAAATAACATTTGACATTTAACATGCTGCTTCTCTATCCATCCCCCTTGCCCTCTTTGTAACTACTCTTTCTAGTCCAGCCTAGTGCACACAATATATTTCAAAAAGCCATAAAAATGTTTGCAGGGCTTCTCTCACAGACGTTTAGAAGTGTGCCTACTTTGTCTTGGAAGAATTATCATTTAATTGGGATAAATGATCACTTTAGATGGCTAGGAAATGTGAGTCATTTTTCTTACAATACTTTTATAGCTTCTTTCTCAGGAGTTATTTTATCCATCCATGAGAGGTTATCCAAAATCTAACATGATTCGCACTATTTGGTACCATGCCTCTGCATTTGTAAGAATCCTCGAAACAGAATGTGCATTGCAGCTAACAGGGATGGAGAAAACGACGAGTGTTAGGAATAAAGGCACCAAGAGTGTGAGTTCAGTGACTGGACTGAATGGTGGATTATACTTTAGGCTTGGTTCCACACATCCACAATTTCTTTTATGCAGGAGGAAAAGCCATTTTTATGCCTGTAATAGACATGTAAGAGCTTTTTTTCATAGTTGTGTTTTCCCTATATGCTGGGCTTACTGCCTCAGCAGCCCTTGTCATACTGGCAGGTAACTCTCCCAGGAAGGGAGAACAAGAGCTCAGCCACGCGGACAAGGATTCATTCTTTTCCATCCCACACAGGTTGTATCTAAAGTGACTTGTAGGGGTACATTACAGGAGCACTGCTGGAATATGCTGTGGTTCTCCCCTGGCTCAGTTTCCTTTCTGTAGAAAGAAGGTGGGAATAGGGAATGTAATAGTTTGGTCCAGTTCTTATTCTGATATAGCTGGAGATACAGTTGTATCTGAGAGCTCAGGGGTACACTCAGGTTCTACAGCTCAGATGTTGCTGCTGCAGATTTCCTTTGCACTGGAGTGAATATTGTGCTAGATGTCTGATAGGGGATTTTTAGGTAAAAGCATTTGCACAGTTCCTTAGAGACTGATATTAAAATAGGACTTTGGCAAGGAGCTTTGCTTCACGTGTAGGAAGATGGAAGAGATGTATATGGAAGAAAAGTAAACCCCACAAGTATGATTTACAAAAATTAAGTGATGGGAAGAATGAAATTAGATTCATTTCTCAGAAAATGATTTGTCTCAAAAGAATGCTGTAAGCTTTTACTCTTTTAAGGTTGCATTTCATAATGCCTTCCTCCTACAATCTTTCTAAAATTACAACAGCTATAAAGAAAATGTGAATAAAAAGGAGATGAACTAGCAGTACTTTGACCATTATCGTATTTTGTATTGATTTGTTATCTAGAAGTGAAGACTGGAGGCCAGGATGCTGTTGCTCCAAGGCCTGACAGAACAACAGTCCTTGACTCCGAGATGTCTGTAAGCCAAATATGAAAGAGACAACAGACACACCAAACAGGTAAGAAAAGAAAAAAGTAACAGTGAAACAAACACAGTCAGTATGTACAATAATTCAGCTACTCCTCTTTGTTCTCCTTCTACATACAATCTCCCAGTACATTATTTTTGCTCCGGAACAGGTAGTTATGGACAGTGCGTTCATCCTGCAAGCATACTGTAGTAGCAAGTTAAGTGTAGATGAGAACTTTTAGTATTTGAACCTTGGGAAGCATTAGTGAGGCTGAACTTCAGGGTCTGTACTGAACAGTATTTCTGATAATGGCAATATGCATGCTGTTAGCTAGATAAGTAGAGGTTATAAAATGATGTAAACTTTCATTTCATTAACACAGATATAGTGCTTTCATTGTCATTTTTTTACTCTACCTACCCAATGTTTTATGTACTACTTTTTAACTTTTTAATTCTTAATTTGGAAACAGAGTTGGATGCCAGGAGAAAAAGACGTTGGGGGTAGCTGGTTGAAACAGACATATTTCTCTATCAGCAACTGCACATGGTCACTGTGATTCACTGGGTTTCAAAAACTCTTTCCAAAAGAGGTCAAATATCTTTCAGAAATATTTCAGGTCCTTGTGTTTGTGAAGACTGGGAATATAGGAGACACAGATGGTGAATTATAAATGAAGTGAGGAATAAAAAGGTTCACTTGATCTTGACAAGATGTGAAAAGTTCACTCAATCCCAAAAATAACCCTCATACACATTGTATTTAGTTAAATATAGGTAAAGCCACTAACTGCATTTTTGCTATAAGTAGGATTTGAAATTATCCCATTTCATGTTTCTTTAAGGTATTCTTCCTCTTAACTAAAACTGGACCCTGTTCAGCCAATGCCGTTTGGACAGCAGTGAGACAATATTCTGGAAGTTGCCCACAGCTTCTGTTTTAAAAATCAGTTTTGAAATAGATACAGTGGCTGATGAAGTAGCCTATTCTTCTTAGGACTGTGGTTGAATGGAAGAGGTTTAGCAGAGCCCTTTTTGTTCCTAGTAACTACTGTTAATAAGTTTCAGTAAGCTACATGTATTAAACTCTCCCTTCCTGAACTTCGTGGCTAGATCAGACAATATTATGATATTAAGTATCACATTACAGTAATAAAATCACAGAATGTCACTGTGCCTTCAGCTAAAGAGACGGCAAAGACATATCACACAAAATACAAGGAAAACAGAAATGACATAAAAATAGATAAAATAGTTTTTCAGGTGAAGTTTCAGATGGCCTTTAGTAGTCTAGATTCAGCAGATATATATATACTTAAGGGAATAAAATAATTCTGAATACATTTCAAATCGTGTGGTACATGCCATAGTTCACTTCCAGCAGCAAATGCAATGTTAGCCTCATCAGTGACAGCCAAAACCCCATCTGCAATATTCTAGATCACCAATGAAGAGTTTAAAGAAAACAAAGAGCTAAAGCAGCTGTAAAATGTGACAAGATATATCGTAACTTTTAGTGTTTCTGTATCCCCAAAATTTTGACTCTTATTTTATGTAAACAACCCGTACTTTGCCCAAGAAAGTGCTACCAAACTTTACCAACTGCAGAGTGGCTCAAGCTTCCTCAAAAACATGTTCTTATCTTGGGTTGGCAAAATTAAATTGTCCAGAAATTGTTGAATGGATTCCATAGCTGTGAGCACTCGAGTTTGGCAAGTGAAGGGAATCAGGAGGCTTGTTGGGGTTTGAAACAGGAAGGGAATCCCTTCAGCTAGTCTGACCCTGCTGCAAACCAATGACCTGTTGCTGAAGTTGCTTCTGCCCCACAGTGGGGCCCAAAGCACGAGGCAGTGCTACTAGGTGGCACGTGGACAAAGCCTCTGCGTGCAACCAGGCACGCTCTGCTGCGCACACTCACTCCTAAGGGGCGGAACCGTCCCTTTGACACACCTGACTCCTTCCCTGAAACCCAAATACTGATACACAGTTCACAGCCCACTGCACCTGGAGAGAGACGGAAGCAAGCGTACAGGCACAGTATGCCCCTCTCACAAATACATTCACAAGGAAATACCAAACTGAAATATTTATTTCTTAGACAGTATTATCTTCCCAAAAATAGTTGTGCTCTTTAGGATTAGTTAGTTCTTGAAATCTTACAAGCTTTCCATCATCTCTAGTATGCTGAAAAAGATATGTCTCTGTTTAAAGGCTAATGCCTTACTAACACAGGAGATGTCAGCTCCTCTTGTGTCTAAGAGGATTTTTTTAAGGCAGAAAATATGCAATACATGCACATTCTTCTGCAAATTCTCAGTTTGTGCTTCTTATATTCAGTATTTAATGGCAGCTCTGAAATGTGTATAAATTAGAATATATATTTAAGAAATACTTGCAAAAGTATTGAAAAAATAATTTGAAGACAAAATTTTTCTCTAATTTTGGGATAGGGTACCCTTAGTATTTCATGGATTGCAGCAAGGTTCTTCTGAAAGAATGTAGGTATTTTAAATGGTTAAATGAACTTCGAGATTACATTTACTTTTGAGCTATTTGAGCCAATTAATCACTTACAAATGATCAGTGGTTTTGAGTAAATACTTTCAATGTGGGACAGAAGCAAATATGGGATGCTAAGTGGCAACGTGTTGGGAACTGTATCTATTGGAAGAGATTATGCTGTATCTTTTCCCCCTTGATTCTTCCTAACTGCACTAATGAGGCTGCATGGCTGTTAGTAAGGAGCCGGCTCATGCCTGGCCCACTCAGAATGCACGCCAAAATGCTGAAGTCCATCTGGAAAACTATGTAAGTGATTTTCAACATTTTCTATTTGTGGATCCCAAACATTTTCCAGTGAAGGTGTAGGTCCCTGAAAAACACTACTACCAGCAGGCTTACTTTTCATAGTTACCTTGTACATTTCCACTGTAAAGAAGTCCACGGCCACCCAGTGTACATAGATCACCCACAGAAAACCCCTGATTGTATTCATCTATAGGAGATTAGCATATTTTCCTGATAATATTGAAGAATTACTAACCTAATGACTATAAATAACAACATGACCTTGTCACCTTGAAATTAAGAGGAGACTGGGACTAAATCATGCCCACTTATAAGTACCTTATTACCTTCCTTACTTTGGAAAAAGTCAACATCTGTTTTTGGAAAAAAAATATCATTTAGCCTTTGAGCTTTGAAGGGCAGAAGGTTTGCTAGACTGACAATCTAGGAAAGCAGATTTACTTTCCTAGATGATAGTAAAGATTACTTGAGAGCACTAAACATAAAAATGAGAATCAAAATAACTGAGGAAAATTCTATTATGAAGATGTTTTTCAAATGACAACATGGGATGATAAGCCTCTATTTAAAATTAAAACTTCCAAGCAGTAATCACGGTGCTCATACACTGAATCATCAGTGTATTTCTGAGAAGATTTTAGTATGCTCCCATTTCATCACAGATGTCTCCATTTGAGAGACTTCTATGACAACTTTGAATCTATGGTGTGAACCTGAATGGATACAGTAGGTATTGAATGAACACCAAATCAGGGTAGACTGTAGCATAAATTTGCCTTTTTTTGTACATTTAAAACCAGAATATTTGTTCCATGTAAATAGGATATTAAACTCCAATGTAGTTGGAGAACCTGTGTAAAAGATACTCCATTATATACTGCACAGAGATTAGTTATGTTAAAAGGAGCAGTGTTACTGACATTGTGGTCAAGTACTCAAAATTTAGGGAATATATAAATTTAGGGAATAACTGTTTTACAAGAGGTATTATTGCTGTGACATCTTTCTTGATTTTTGGACATGTGTGTTTTGGTAATTTTTTTATTCCTTTTCCCCTTCCACACAAAATGAAATGTACTCATCTGGTGAGCAACTATTCTAAATTTTTACAATCAATAAGGAAACTTTTTTTTTTACTGCCTAGCACTCCAATTCTATTTTGAAGACAGCATTTCCTAATAGGTTGGCTTGGACAACTTATGAGTTCAGATCTAGAGCCTTTCATAAGCATTAATAAGCTTATTTTGACATTATTATCTAATAAATCCTCTAGCAAAAGTATGTTATGATGAAGCTAGTTAATAGTCTGATTAAATTAGACTGTACCATGTAAAAATTACTGTAATTATTTCAAACAGGCATTATAAATCCAATAAATTAAAAGTTAATTAGAAGAAGCTGACAAGTAAGTCAAAGTATAAGAACAGGCTTGTAGCACCACGTAGCATTACCTCTGTGGTCCCAGTCTTTCAATGAACATGTAATTAACGATTTTGCCACTACATTGTTTTTTAACGACTGATGGAGCAGGTAGAAGGTCAGTGGATGAGAAGTATATCATGCTCCCCCTGCTATTATGGGCATTTCCATTGAACCAATAAAGAGACTGGAAAATTAATGACACCAAAAAATAGTATTTTGTCCATGACTTAGGCTATATATTTTTAAGGGTGTTTTTTTAAACAAAGAACCTGTATTTAGGTTTTTATTGACTTCATCTTTGAACTACAATGACTAATTAGAAAATAATTGTAAAAAATGCATTCACAGTCTGAGAGATGATGTCATGTAGACTTTTACTAATAAATTAATGCAGTAATACTGACCAAGTCACTTTACTCTTTCCAGAATAAATTATATTAAGATGGCAAACTTACCTTCTGTGTTGGAAATGGGAGTACTGTCACATTTACTTTCACACTGCTGCATTGATGGAGGTCTAAGTGTTTCTGGACACTCGTTGGATGCTTGTCCAGTGTATGAGAGGCACTGTACTGTTCTCATCTGTTGCCCAAGACCACACTGTGCAGAACACTAAAAATAAGAAAGATAAAAAAGTAAAACAACTTGGATCCAATTTTTAAATATAAAAGAAGATAACAGGAAAGCAATCAGCAACAGTACACAGGCACAGATTTTAAAGAAGACAGGCATCTGAAAAGATTTGGTAAATACAGAAAATAATTTTCATAAAATAGTTTAGAATTTTTCTTTTTTGACAGTATATGTGAGCACTTGTCTTTCAAAGAAAATAAAACACAATGTAATGTTGGCTCCCTGAACAGTTCAGATTTGAGGTATAAGAATATAATTGACACTATTTCATATATCATGTCTGAGTTTAAGTGAATGTTTTCAAGAGAAAAATAATCATTTTGGAATTAAGAAGAAAAATCAAGGAGAACAAGAATTCAAATCTGCTAGAGGACGTTTTTTAAGGAAAACGGAAACTATACTTCAAACAAAAATATTTCACTCTTTCAAAACATTTTTTTAATTTCTATAACTAAACAGTGGTTTTAGTACAATATCAATTTAAGATAAATGAGCATCTGAACAACTACCATAAAATAAAAGCCAATTAGACTATAATACCACAAATGACTGTCCCCTGGTTAGTTAAGCGAAAGTGTTTTATTTTTATTAGTGGCAAATTACTCAGCAAACTTAGAAACTGAAACATCCTTTTATTATTTTAAAAACAGGCCATTGATCATAACTGAGATGCAAAAACACGAAGAAAGAAGGAAATTCAGTATATCATATTTAGAAACACTGCTGAATGGCAGCACTATTCAGCCTGTCCTGTAACAATTTAGCTTCCTGTCTGGTAATTCAGTGTATTTTATGTAAAATTATATAGATCTCAAAGCTTTTTGGCGGCTATTGGCTTTGTATTTCCATCATGTTTCTCAGGGAAGTTAAAAGTGTTTTAAAAATACTAAACATTGCAACATTGCTGTATCCCAAAATCCCCTTCCAAAAAAACTGAAATAAGAACTATTTAATTTAAAAAAAAATGCATACAGAAACTCATCCAGTAGAAACTAGATTGCTATCAGCAAATCCTTTATAGTTCAGCAGACAACTGTCATTCAGAATTACATTTCAGTCTGAGACAAACAGGGGAGAAGCTTTTGTTTCAGTCACAGGAACCATCTCTTATCCATTTCCAGCAACATCTTATCCTGAGAAGGTTCTAATGCGTAGGAGACCAGCAGCAATAAATGTATGAACTTGTATGAACTATCTTACCTGTCCCCAGTCTCCAGTAACCCAGCGAGGAGGAGGACATCGGCCTAAACTACAGCGGATGCGGACTGGTGGCTTGCTTTCCTCTTGGCATTGCGCAGCTGGAAAAGTTTTTAAAAGATCGCTACTTTTGCACAGAACAATTCGGTGTTTGAATCCTGGGCCACACTTTGGTGTGCACTGAAAAAATATTGACATAAATAAATAATGAAAATCTCAGTAAAAAGTTAATAAAAGTGTCAGAAATGTTATTATGGAAAACAGCGAATATATTTATGGTCTTATAACTAAACTATAATCACAATTTTCCCAAGATGGTAATGATACTTTAAAAATGTTTAGAAACACAAACAAGCTGACTGATGATTGCTTTATTAAGTTCAAGTTTTTCTAAGTTTTAATTTGATAAAAGTAGATTTCCTTTGCTATTTATATGTAGGCTATGGTGTTACTATTAACTTTTTTATATAAGAGCCTTTAGGTTAGGTTTAAGAAAAGCACTTTGCGGCAAAGTAGAAAGGTCTGACACATGTAGCGCTATTATGAAACAAACCTGAGTGTGCATTTCAGAAATTAAAAGTAGAGCTCTCTGTTCTTAATATGACCTTAGTACAGTCTTTCTCCACCTCACTTAGAGACTACTGAGCTACAATGAACACATTTTTCCCCAATAAACATATGGGAAGATAAATGCTTTACTGGACTCCATAGAAACTAGACTATTCAGATAGAAATACTGTACCCTCTCGTACAATACATGCTTTTCTCTCCTTTCCTATTTAAATTGTAATTCTGTTTCCACAAAGCTGTTTTTTCTCCTTTTATCACTCCTCTGCTTGTTCTAACAGCAAGCAGATAATAAAACAGTAATTTGAAAAGAAGCAGGTCTGATGAACTCTGCTTTTCTTCCTCTTTCTTCATATTGGTTCCCCTCCCTTCTCCTTCCTTTTTGCTACTGACTATTAACTGTCATTTACATCAGCACAACTGCAGAATGGGGAAGGGACAAGTGCTAACAAAATTAAAACTCAAGACCTTCCCCAAATCGGTCCCTCTTTAACATCTGGCCAGGAGATTTTGCAAGCACAGTTTTAGAATTCCCTATTGGCATATCAACCTTTATCCCATAAGCATATCTGCAGTATTTGGACCGGGACCAGTTTCTGACAGCATAAACCTTACATACAGATTATGCCAAACCTGTCAAGAGTGGAACTGCCTTTCACATGAAAGCAGCTGTAGAGACAAAACATTATCTGGGAAATAATACTATGTGGAACTGAAGCAATATTCAAGAGTTCGCACACCAAAGGCCTTCTACACGTCCGAAACCGGTCAGTATATAACTGGGGAAAAAAGAAAAACCCCTAAGATTCATTTTCAAAAACATGACTTGAGTGATCCAAACTTTAGTGTTGTATGCCTAATCCTGAAGCATCTCTGCCTAATTTAAAGAAATTTTAAAACAGTCCCACAGTACTATGTAAGGTATGGATATTCCCTATACATATGTAAAGGTGTGTGTATATATATACCTCAAAACAAGATCCGTTAAGAAAATCTCTTAGTGGGAGCCACCTAAACTAGTCAATACAGAATGGACAGGTTTATCCTAAATCTTCTCTCTGCTTAGATTTAGGATCTTAAACTGGGCTGCAAAGAGATGGGTCCTCCATTTGGAGTTTATAATCCAGAATCACTTTCCTTAAAATTTAACCTTTCATTTCCTATCCTATTCTATCCTTTCCTGTCAAGGTACTGCCTCCTTATCTACAGTAGTTCAGTGTTCAGAATTGTGATACAGAATATCCAGGTGCAATCGTCCTCATACTGAAGGGCTTTAACCCCAAATCTTGTGTGGCCTAAGTACCTGCCTACTAGAAAACTAGGGGAAGAAGGGAAGTAACTGGCTGAACTGCAAAAAGAATATTCATGCTAAATAGAGACCAAAAAGAATGACAACGAATATGTGAGGTCTTCAGCATCATGATCATGATTCCTCAGTTCTGGTCCAAATTCCATGGAACGTTGCGTGTATTTTCTCCCACAAATATTTCATGTAAAATGCATGACTTTTAAGCAGGAACTAAAAGCAAGTGCCCCTTCCTAGCTGAGTGCTTAAAAATCACTTATGCTCAATCTCTTCTTCTCAGTGACTGAGCATTCTGTCAAAAACAAACAGAAAAGAGACAAAGTTGAAAGGACCTCGTCAAAAATGTCAGAACCCGATGTGCCTATGCTGTTTCATAATCTCTAGAATATGTTAGCAAATAACCAAGAGTTTGAGGATCAAAATTTGAGTTTAGGTGCATCCATTTTCTCGTCCTGCTTGAAGACACATTTTTTTATCTATGCCTAAGCTGCCATCTGAGAAAAATCTTCTTTCACCTACTGGTACCAGAAGAAATCAATGTCCCTTAAAAAACCCACTTTTTTGAGTCATAGTCAAAATTCTACTAAATAAGATGGACTACACCCTGTCCCCAGAAATGAAAGTGAAGTAAGGAAATAGGTTGCCTACAATAATACTGAATCATCAAAAATAAAAAGCATCAGTAGAATTTAACAAAAAATTTATGTCTCCAATGCAAATGCAAGACAAAATACTGAGACAAAACAGGAAAAAGTGTCTTCCATTACTAAATGCTTCTAGAATTTTTGACTCACTCAGTGGAAGTCATGACTAATGGTAATATGAACGCAAAGTAAATGTGCTTGTCTGATAAGGCTCTTCTCAAGAAATCAGATTTTTTTTTGCCGGTTTATTTTATTATCTGGAAAAATATAAAAGAAGTAATTTACAGTGGGCAGAATAATTCAGTCAAAGCTCAACTATTGCAATACATGAAAAATTTTATGGCAAACCTGACGTTATCCGAGAATGACTATGTTCTGCTGGGGAAGACACTGTTAGCTTTAATTACTATTTGATAAAAGCACTTTTACATTCTCCAAAGGACTTTATTTAATCTCTATGTTTACAAAATGTTTTTGTTTCTCTGACCAAAAAGATACAGAATTTCTTGTTAATTATAATTTAAGACTATTAAAAATGTGTAACTATATTGATGCTTAACAAGTGCATTAGCATATAAAAGAGTTCTACAATTGTTTAATTTGTATCATGCATTGCTTGTTTTGAGTATGAAAATGTAACTTTAGAACTTGCATTCCAGAAAAAAGTAGCAAGGTTTGACATTGGTTTCAATGGAAGCAGTATTCAACTCTTCACTTTTTGAGTTCACTCTTCTTTTCATTTTCATGCTTCTGTCAGAAAATCATATAAATACATATATAGAAATGTTGATATGTATATTACTTTAGGGATTTTAATACATTATATTTTTGGGAACCCTGAAGAGAAAAAAAAGCTATTTTTCTCATTATATTAAAATGGTATCACCAGTCAAGACAGTTTGCGGAGCTACACCAGGCAAAATTCATACCAGAAAGAAGATGGCGCTTTTTCACAATCCCGAATAAATACCATCACAACCAGAAGCTTAGCAGAGCTTGAATCTTTAGATTAGAATGATTTTGTTCAAAATTATAACAGCCTCCCGCTGTATAAAAGGCTGGATACAAAGGCCTTAAAAAGTTGTTCAAACTTCTTATGAGGGTGGCAATGTTGATAGCTCTAAGGATGATGTATTAGTGAGCAATGTCTTGAGGAGGTAGCTAAAGGGCAATACTGTATAGACAACATGTATCTATGGCTCTGTAACTTGTCCTATGGATACTATTGTTTGTTAGTACTGAGATGATGCCTAGAGATTCCAATTGGAAATAAATTACTGTGATAATGGATGCAAAGAGCTTACAAACTATCAATGCCACAGATGTGGTATGATAGAGTCTTCAACTAAACATCCCCTCCCAGTCATCCATTCTTTCCTTCTCACTCCTTTCCTTTCTGCTCTAAGTCAGATTCATTTTCAAAGGGCTGGAATACACTGTACCTTTTCAGGTAGGGACAAGGACCATTTAATACCTTTTCTGCCTTGGTTTTGGTACCCTACTTCTTGTGTGAAATGCTGGTTAACAGTGGGGTAAAAAAATATTGTTCTGCATGTAGAACAACACACACTTTAAGATTCACTGCCATTTCCAGGTTTCTTGAGGTCCTGATCTACACTGAGAAAAGCTGCTGAAGGAAACTGCTTTTCTACAGGTTTCAGGATAGAAAGCTAACAACTTTTTATAGAACTGATTCAAAAAAATATCTGTTATCTTAAACTGAATAAAACTAGAGACAGACTGAGGTATAGTCTAGGAATGACTTATCTGTTTTATGATAGTGGATTATTAACAAAACCTGGTACAAATAACAGGAGATTCAGAATATAAGCAAAAGCATCTGTCTGATAAATTAATGAAAACAAAAAAAAAATCAGAAGTTCACATTATATCTTAGAAGATTTCTCTTTGATATAAAAGCCCACTGAAATGGCATTTCATTCATAATTCCTTACAGAACAAAACTAGTTGAACAGTACAGCAAATTGACACATTCTTCTGTTGTTCAAAGAAAAATAACATGTATAATAATAGTAAAAAAAATTGCCTACAGAAGTAGTTTCTTCGGCTAAGAAAAACAGATGGAGATTATACAAGCGTGAAATTCAGACAGCAAGGAGACGAACAACAGCTTCCATGGAAGCTCACAGCACTGTAATTTAACATGCAGATATTACTACTTTTAAGTACTGCCATAATGCTTAGACTATTATTATCTAATAGTGGATGGAGTCTCCATCCTTGGAGATATTAAAAAGCTGCCTGGACATGGTTCTGGGTAGCTGGCTCTAGGTGGCCCTGCTTGAGCAGCAGGCGTTGGACAAGATGACCTCCAGAAGTTCCTTCCAACCTCAACCATTCTGTGATTTAGAGAACTATATTACCTGTATTAACAAATTATGGTAAGAGCTGTTCTGTACCACTTCTATGAGTGCTCACAGTGATGCTAGCAGGCTTCCTTCTTTATGCTTTGAATTTCCAGAGACTGTAACAACTTTTGGAGCTAAAAGTATCTGTGCATAGAAGAGACCTGTGCAACTACAGGCACATCAACCGTATTTATAGTATCCAGTGATCTGTCATTTACTTTGAATGAAAGACTGTTTAAAGGCAAGCAAGTACACAGAAAATAGGGTACAATGAATCATGGGTATATCATTGGTAGATCATTCCAGTTTATTCTAATAGTCTCCTTTCATTTTTTTTAGACAAAGGAAGTGGAACAGTTCTAACCTACCCAGGCTTCAGTAAAGTATTTGAAAGGGGGATGAAAACTGGGTAAAGTTTATGATCCTGCAAAGACCTTCCAGGATCAGTCATAGCACTGATCTAATTCATGTTTCTTTCCAGTCCACTTAATGGTGTTCATACAGAAGTACTTTCAGTTGTTCCATGTTTCCGAAATTACTGAAACTAGCAGATAGCACAGGTAACTAACTGACCTTGATGCTAGAGAGGTATGCTCTACAGAAAGAACTGGATAACCATGAAGACTGAAATGAAGTGAATTTTGGCAGTATGACATGCAAGAGCATGCATTTCCAAAAAAAAAATAACAAGAAATTAAAAAAGGAGGATAAAGATCTGGATATGTTAACAGAGGGTAAGATGACTTTACATAACCAACGTGTGATAGCTGTGGAACAGAAGCAGCTTATTTAGGGTATACTGATACACGGTAGGTTATGGGTATTTTCAGTAGAGGCAGGAAACAAAAGAATGAGTCACATGTGAAACCTCCTTTGGGATAATATATACATTTAACTCTAGTCATCCATTCCCAAAAAGACAACTTCAAACTGAAACATGAAAGCAGAATGTAATCAAGATTAACCCATTTCTGATGAATAATAGCCAGAAAGGAAGAAGGGCTGTTTCAGATAACAAAAGCAAACAGGTATAAACTGGCATGGAACTAGAACATTAAAACACTTGTGGCAATTCAAAGATTGAAGTTCAGGAATAGTTTTCCAAGAAGCAGTGGGATAAACCCCCAAATTAACTAATTTTAAAACATAGTTTAATCAATTTATTAAAGCAATTATATGATATGGGCTGCATTTGACAGCAAGGACACAGACATGGAAACTCAGGAAATCCTAACTTGTAAGTACTCCAGAGGGTACTTTGAGATAAAAAGCAGGGTGAGATGGGAGTCCAGGATAGCAAGGATCTGAAAAAGTACAGACATTTTTGCACTCTGATTTGCATGTGATGCAATCCTATTCAAATGTATCTGCCTTTCCTTTCAGCTGCACGGAGTCACATTCTTCAAATTTAATACTTGAATCAGTATAAGGTTTAGGTGATGTCTATAAGTTTAAGGTGATGTCTATAACCGACATCACCATACTTAACAAAAGATGTTCTTTCTTTAATAAAGAAATACCAACTTTCAGGTCTGCCTCTTGAAGCATGTTGCTAAGAAAGGTGATGCTTTACATCAGCATGGTTACTTCAGAAAAAAAAAAAGCGGTTTATTCTGTCTTCTCATATTGTAAGCCCATCATCTCTACTATCCAGTTATTTGCCTGTTCAAAAAACAATGGAAATTGCTTTTTTCTTTAAGACAATTATCTTGTACCAAGTGACTATTCTAGGGTTTTTTTGTTTTGTTAAGGTTTTCTTGCTACTTTACTATTCTACTTTGTATTTTACTGTTTTTCTACTATGATTAATAAAAGCAGGTCATAATCGTTTGACAAAACAGCAGAACTGACAACATAGAAGGAAAGCAAAAATAAAGAACTGCTTTAATACTAAATCTATGAGGTTTTAAATTTCTTATTAATCTTTTACTTAGCAAGCAGCAATAGAAAATGTACTAATATTCAGTGCTCAGAGCTCTTGTCTCCACTATTACCAATGAGCTAACACAGCAAAATTTCCTTACTTCTGACCAGTCCAAAGTGACCCATTGTGGGGGACAGGACTGATTGTTACAGGGCTCTTTTTCAATAGGCCGGTGTGTTAAACAGTTGGTATTGTCCAGTGTCTCCTCCTCAGAAGGTCCAATCTTTCTGATACAGAGAACTGTTCGTGAACGCATTCCTCCATCACAGGTCTTACTGCATTCTGACCAATCTCCTATAAACCATCTGGATAGAAAAAGTTAGGAGACTCAGTTAATGCATTTCAGAAACAGAGCAGATAATCGCACAAACCCAGAATCCAAATAGTTTAAATTACTAAACCTAGATCATTGTTAACAATACATGTATTCACAGTGAAATAAAGTAGAAACTTATGGTCTTTTTACTGAACATTTTAATTTATGCCTCATTGCAATCATATCTTCCAATAATAATACTACTTCGTATTTTTCTAGAGCAGCAATTTCCAGCTTAGGCTATAGTAGTTAGAAAGAGTGTTGAGCCTGACAAAACTGCAGCTATTTAAGTAGATTTGTACTGGACTTGCCTGAAATTGTTTCTCTGAAAGTGGTTTGCAACTGGAAATGTTTGGGAAACACTGCTGTAGGTCACAGCACAAGTTAAAAGCCAAGATGGTTGCCTCTCTAGCATCATTACAATAAAATAATTTGATCTCAAAATGGAGGTTTCTGAGAGTTAATTCTCATCTGAGTATGAAGCATTTCTAAACTTTTTTATAAAAGGCTACACTGAAATGCAAAATATTCTTATTAGAGTAAGTAAAGCTAACACTAGTAAAACATGAATTCATCACATTAAAAAATGACCTCAACAAATATTTAAAAAATTTAAAGCACTGCATGATAGCTGCTAGAGGGAACTTCTGAGTGTTTGCATGTACGTAGTAAAAGTCAGGAGTTGTACAGTATATTTAGATTACTTTGTGTTGCCACAGAGATTAAAGCAGCTGTTAATCTGGCTGTCATTTTTTTTTCTACTGATGAATGGTTAATGCAGCTCAATTCACTGGAAATATCTCTTCACATTGTTGAGCACATTTGGTCTTCAATATTTCATACGTTGATCAGATACACTTGCTTGAATCATCCTTGCAAAGGATGAAGGTGAAGTCTAGTGCCAACATGCCAAAAATGCCAGGCATGTCAGTCACTGTGGATGTTCCTGGAGGTATGCTTGGAGCTGCCCCATAAGATTTGTCATTTTCTGAAGCCTAACAATTAAAAAAAAATGTGCTGCTATCCTGTCTTGTATTACAGAATGTGTAATATATTCTAACACGAAACTAGATCAATGCAGAGATGCAAACAAATATGCCATATTCTGTCATTAATTTCCCAGCAAAAGAGAATTAATTTGTGATTCTTCACCACCAAACTTATGCTTTTACCACAGTAGGGAGAATTAGAAGCTCTTCAGAGCTTTGGAGAGGCTGAAGTGTTAATTTTTCATTGGTACTATGATTTGCTCAAGTGCATTCTCAGGTATGTTTTATGTTTATACTGTATGACAAGACAGTACTATTCATAATTCATAGAACTATGAGAGTTACCTGTATGATTTCTTGAAATCTGGAACTTTAAGAGTTACTTATTGTAATAACAAACACAATATTGTGAACAAACATAGTCTTTGCTGCTGCTCAAGGACATCAAGTATAAAGTAACTGGCATTCAGTTAGAAAGAGTAACACTCATAACTTTTGGTATATACCATAAGGAAAGTGGAATTGTGTTAATTAAAAAAGGAAATATTTGGCCACTCTATGTAAAGAGTAAGTCTTACTGGGTGATAAATCTTCCAGCCAAAAGGGTCAAATTTCTTTGGGTAACTGTCTGTTATTTGAACAGCCTTCTTCTAGACTACTTACAGGATCAGGAATCAAGAACCCTTCCTTAGGATTTTGGCACTTTGTATTCACCCTGTGGGGAACATCAGAATGGAGGCAGATGTGGGCTGAACTGCTCTGACATATTCAAGCAGATGCTGATTAATACATACTACCAGCTTGCTGAATTTTGATGACGTGAGTTTCATCATGTTCATCAATGTCCCTGCTGTACTAGATGGAGAATCCAGAAGTGTCACACTTTGTGAGCTGGAGTTTTTTTTCTTTTTTTTAAAATAATGTCAGTGCAAAGAATAAAAATTAACTAGTTTGGAATAACTATGTTAACACTACTTTTTAAAGTGCTAATTTGTTAATAGTTAAGCCACACAAAGGAAGGGATAGGGATGTGTTTGATAAAAAGGAACTGACCAAACATGACCACTTCCCAAGTTCTGCTCTCAGGTACACATGGTATAAGAGTTTAGTTAGTGCACTTACAGCCATGCTAAACTGTGTTATCCAAACAGAATCCAAGAGCATATCCTTGCAGGGTAAACATATATTTACACATACACTGTGGGGACAATGACTTAAACCTATTTTAGACCTGTTTGTGAGACAGCACATTCACATTCAAACACATTCAAGGTGAGAGTAGTGTAATGGCTTCACTTCTGTTTATGTCAAATGAGTATGGTACATGACACAGGGGGAGTAAGCATAGAAGACACTGCTCTGCCATCGTGCAACCAGTCACCACACCAGGGAAACAGGTGATATTCTAGGAAGAAACTGGCTTCATGAAGACCTGTTGGGATTTTAACGCATTATAGTCTTGTCTCATTCCTTCTGGTGTCCTTCATGCTACAATTTTACAGTTTCTAAGAGACATTTAAAAGAGACCACAGTATTTCTTTATTGTGTAATATCTACATTTAATCAGCATTAACGATTTTCATGCTCAATTAGATTATCACCAAAGTTAAACAAACCAGAGCTTGTGAATCAATAAACTGTTGTATCCTTCCATTTTTTCCACAAGTTTTGTCTCAAAACATAAGAAGGAGCTGTTGTTAGTGCAAAATATCACAACTGTTTCTAAACAGCTTTTGTAGTAAGATTAAGCTATGCCATAGGTCCTTGCCAAATTTCATTTTTGAACAAATGAGCTGCTGTGTTTTTAATTATCTTTTCAATATATAGCATATAGCTATCTTTAAAAATAAAACTAAATAGACATAACCAAGTAGGAACCTAATCCTAAAGGCACACAGCGTTACTGTACAACACTGAGTATCCTGGAGAGAAAGTTGTTTGACAAAACTGTTATCAGTAAATGGTTTGGTCTACTAAGCAGTTTCTCTGTTTGCCGTTTCTCATGTGAACACTTCAACCCAAATTTTAATATAATATACTTAAAAATACGGGTCATTTACTATGTAATATAAACATCTATGGCAAAGTTATTCTCACCTCAAGTTTCTTCTATCATTGTTGCCTTAAGAATGGTCCCCAGTTCTACTCTAAGCACTATTCACCACATCTGACACTTGCACCCTAAGAAACTGCTTTGCTAGTATCCTTTTACTTACAAAGTCTGAGCTGCTTTGTATAGTTTCAATACCACTGTTCCTCAGTTAAATCAGGCCTCCTCTAGGTCACAGTATGTATTTTCCACAACTGATTTCAGAGGAACAAGAAACCATAACCAAAACCCAAAACCAAATATCCTGTCTGATAAGACAGGACCCTAATACTAGATGAGAATTTCATACACATTTGGTCAACAGGATTTATTATAGATTACTTCCTATCTATGCAAAACACATGTCCATCTTAGTGATTAATGACTTACTCAGGTGGGCAAGGCTCAGTGTTGCAGGCTCTTTGGTTTTCTGGAGGCTTACTGTCAGGATCACAGTAATTGTTTTGTACAATGGAATTGTCATCCAGCCTTTTACACACCACCTCTTGTTTCTGCACACCTTGGGATGAAATGAAACACCATTAATTAATCATTCTTGCTCTTCTACTTGTTGACAAAAAGTGTATTTCACTTATTGATTATTAATCCTGCCATCCCCCACTTGAACTGGCTGAATGCTGCAGGGGTGTGAATTCCAATTGACTGAATGCCCCCTGACCACAATAAATCTTTCATTTTCCTTCAATGTTAGGCCACCTCACTGAGAGAGGATTTTAAATTACTGTTGTTTTCTAAAACAAAGGGAATATATTTATAGATTTACTAACAGATTGTTTTTATTTGTATATTGCACAAAATCCATTTTCTGTCTACCCTCCTCTCCTAGTAAAAGACACTTAAATTTCCAAAGAAAACATCAGCAAATAGAATGTGGTCACACTTCAATGCAGAATTATTGTTTATGTGCTCTGGTTTAAAATAAACCAGCAATACTGGGAAACAGTGTTGCATTTTTATACATGTCATCCTATAAACATTTTCTTCATTAAAATAATAGAAGTATTATTCATTCTGAAAGATGCGGTTTGTCTCTGTGAATGCTCATTTTGTCTGGCACTCCCAGCTCCTCTTTCACTGTTAACCATCAACAGGGCAGTTTAGAATTGATTATTATTCCCAAAACATAATGACGTATCACTGCCAAGGCAACATTATAAGGTAGCATATTAAGGAGATTTTCTAATTTTTAAAAAGCAGGCTCTAAAGAAAGGCATTAAAGAACCATTGATATGACAACAGTGCAGCTCAGAGTATTGTTGTAAAGAGTAGTACACACGGCCTCCTCCTCTCTTTATAGAACAAGCTTTATGAAGTTTCCTAGCATAAAATGACTGTGGATCTGCAATTCATATGCAGTTCTTATTGAACTTGAGTAATAATACTGAATATAGTCATAATACTGAAATAATAGGATTATTTGTATGATAAAAGTTGCAAAAATCCCTGAACCTTTCTTAAAAACAGAAACAATTATTTAACTTTTTCCAAAATGTGAAATGCATACAGTTAAATAGGGATTAAAACATCCTGGCTTCAAATATCTGCCAACTTTACTTTACAGCCCTCTCCATTTTAAGACAAGCTTTTTATAGGAGGTAGACATGCAGTAATAAAATTAATTATATAAATATGTTTTTCAGACACTAAACATCCCACTAAAAACATGGGATTTCTTTCACCAAATATTTGTAGACCTTTTGCTCATTTTAAACAAGCTAAACAACTTACCTTGCAATTGCTTCTTTTGTTATTCATTATGGACAAGAATCAAATATCCTACTTTGGTTCCTAAAATGTGACCTATACAGAATTCAGGTATTTAATTCCAACAGTGAGCTGAGATAGAGCCTTGAGATGCCTGAAGTTTGGTCCACAGAGCATGCTGCTTGGCTATGAATAGAACTCTCCCACTCTACACATAGAAGCGTGTGAAATGTCTTCATGATGTTATGTGCAAAGGACATTGGGAAAATGGTAACCTCTTTTTTCATGAGTCTTGAGGATGGCATGGACTCCCCCATGAGGCTGCAGATGCAGGAGTAGGTAACACCCTTCTCACCCTGAGGGGATTCCTAATTCCCATGAGCACACCGTAACTTCTGTGACTTAGTGGTTAATTTAGCTAAGGTGGCAAGACTGTGGTTTCTAGCCTGTAGATTATTTCCGGTTTTTATTCCATTACAGTCTGATGTAAAATGTCTAAACCATCTTGAGATCAAGGATGAAAATCCATATCTGCCTGTGCTAGATTAATGTCTTATTTTCTAGTTACAGATTAAACTCCTTCCTTGTCTTCCTGCCCTAGGCCCCATGAATCTTGCATCCCTGGCTGCACTGTGGCCCAGAATGCTTATTAAAAAAATCTTCCCTTTCCCTACCCTCTTAGACTCCTCAAATTTCTATGGCACACAGTTAAGAGTACTCTTCTGGAGACGTACTTCCAGCTGAAATCTCTTCACTCTGCAATAGGGAATTGCTATTTACTAGATAACTGTCATGGCATCCTGCAAAATATGGGTATTATCCCTCACGTAAAAACAGAGCCCTGTTAATTCAAATACTCTCAGGAAAACCCAGTAGTCTGGATCCTAAGCACATAAAAATTTTCCATGTGTCCTCGACTCTAATGTTCATGTTGACAAGCAGGAGAGGAGTTAGAGTCATCACTCAACAAACCGTTTCTTACAGGATGCCTGTTTAGCAGGTGAGAACTTTGTATCAGCCCTCAAAATCACCTGCCTCCTCACCTCACCTCAAAATCACTAACCATGTTGAGACCAAAGATGCCTAATGCTGGAGTCCTCTCTCTACTGCAGTACGCAGAGCTGCAGTATCCAGAGCCCAGAGCTTTGCTGCTGGAATATCTCCTTTTTGACTACAGCTACACATAACATTCACAAAGTAGGCACTTTAAATCAGGTTGTAAATCATTTCACACATGGGTGACATCTCAGTTTACCCATAAACATCACAATCAATTTAAAGTAAGCTTTATTTATGAAAAAGATACTGATTAATATGAGACATATGTCTTACAGGTAAGCCCGGTAAACTAATCAGCTTCTTCCATTTGCTCTTCTTTCTACATGTATCTGGATGACACATTAGACAACAGTAGGTACCACTAAACAGCACAGAAGGCTGTGAGACTGTTTTCCAAGTGTATCCGGCATACACAAATCTACATAAACAAGCTAAAAAGAAAATACCATTTTTGAACAGTATTCAACCTCCATTTTTTTGCTAATTTTCAATTTATGTGCTTTACATGTTGGAAAAAAATAGTTTTGCTAAATAGTTAGGTCCAGTTGGAATTGAAAAACAACTCAAATCATTAGCATGGGGGACCCTCAAGGGCCTGAAGTACATGCTTCCACAGCTGTTGGTTGATTGTGTTAACATACAGATATTCTCTTTCAGGTATTCATCCATCAGGTATCAAAGATTTTAGAGCTTCACATAAAGATGTTCCATTTATAGCATTCTCATCACCTAATATTTCAATTACATGAAATGATATAAACCTGAAATTCAGTGAGATCTTGCACTATAAGAACAATTAAATAACTTTGGAAGACAGCAACTTGGAACATACAACCAGAAGCAACACCTTTCTATGGCTGGGAACTGCTCTATGTAACCCCTTTCATAAACTGATCAAGCTCCTCTTTAAGCCCAGGTACATTTTTCTTCTCTGAACTTCACACCTGTGACTACTATAAGCATTCCAATTTCCATTCTAGATGCATTAATTGACAATTTAATTTTTTAAAGTCATAATGGTCTTTCACTTTAAGTAACTTTATTGTGTTAACAAAGACAACTCTTGCAGTCTCTGTGTTGTTAGATGCACCATTCCTTTGGTCAACCTCACAACCCTTCTGTGCATCTGCTCACACCTGAGTTTTATACAGCTACAATACAAACTGTGCCCAGTACTCCAGAGGGATTTTACTAGTGCCTTATCCAGTGTCATTAATACTTTTAAATAAATACATTCTAAAATAAAATCTGCCTTTATCATCACTACAACATATCCCAGTCTTCCCCATATGTGTCCTAGCGCTGCACTGCCAGCAAATCTCATCAGAGCTTTCTACTTTTTATGGTGCCATCAGAAAGAGAAAAACTGAGGTCTCATGAGTCGTGTGAAAGGTCTTTAAGAAGCCCCTAGGCTCCTGCTTTTTGGCCCAGTAATTTACATCTTAAGCATGCCCCTTGTCTACTAATCTTTTCTAATTCTGTTTTAGATGTAGGTGACAACAAAAGCCTTAAGGAAGTCTAGATCATTGAATCTACCGCATTTCCTTGGTCTAGAAAATTAGTTATATATTAAAATACATCTAGCTAGTCAAGCATGATCTATCATGTTACACTTTGCCCCTTATTTGTCACTTATTTCTAGATCTTTATACTTTTCTTCAAAATTCCAAATCAGTTAGAAGTTCAATGTTGTTGTTATACATTTATTTACACACACACACAGAGTGAGAGGTTATTTTCTTCAGTTCTCTACTCTACTACTATTTTAGTAGAGAAAAGACATATCAATTGCAGCATGAGAGAGAGAGAAAAATGCTTATCAGCTTAGGCTCTCCTTTATAATCTCTTCCTTTGGTTCTTGACAAGTAAGTGGAAGATCTAAATATTTGAGAAGCTGTGACAAGATGATTCACTTTAAATTCTATGATCTATGCAAACACTGCCAACAGATGGGAATAATTAAAATCAGATCTGACAACCTGAGTAGGAGTATTTCTTTTGCAATTTTCTAGTCAAACTTCACCATGATGAGAAACAGTATTTAAAAGGTCTAGCCAAACAGCAATACTAATAACATGGCGCTGCTAGTTGACATAGAATTTATATTCAGCTCTGACTGATGAATAATAATTTATCACTTCTATCACAAGCTGTCTTAATTCTCTTGGTGGCTGATAAAATAGGCTGAATGTTGCCTTCATAATGATATTTCCCTCAAATATAATTGCTTAAAAATAGTAATTTATACACACTTTAGAATTAAAGCATTTTAATGATGCACAGCATTCTCACAAATATATTTATGGGACAGCATAGATATTAATGTTATGTTTTCACTGAATTTCCTACTGGCATCAGACACATTTCCTTCTAGGCTTCAGCTAAAAATTGGCAGCCTCAGTAAATTCATTTCTGAGGAGCTATGTAATAAGAAAGTACTCTGAAGTACTATTGAACACAAAGTATCATTGTACTCAGTTTTCAAAAAAATTTAAGTCAGACATGTTATTTATTGAACATTGGTCAGGTAGCACATCACCCGTAACACAGTATTCACACCACTACTCACTCACACAGTGAAGAATCTTTAATCCATACCAGGAGATATATAATCCAGTTTCAAAACATTCTGCAGCTTCTTGCCACACAGTATGTAAACTTTACATCACTGCTGTCTAATTACAGTGTTATTTAAAATAAAATTTCAGAAACAAAATTCAGATTCCAGCTTTAAGACAAGAAAAAGAAATGGAAAAATCTAGAAGTGCAGTTTTTACCCAGACAACAGCTACAACCTGGTTAAGCCCTCTGGACCTTGAAAAAATCTTTTTAAATTATCAACTCTTCCCTGAGTATATGGTCTCTTAAAATAATCTAAAAAGGACAGCTAAACAAGTTCATTTAATGGACTTGGGGGAATAATTACAAGCAGTTATACAGAAACACTCTGCTTTCAAATCTACAGATTTATAGTTTATAATAAAAGACATAAAATGTCCTCATGACTGGTCAATGCAATTCTAATAGAAAACAAAACTCCAGTGGTTTAGTGACCATAATCTCCAGAGAACTGAGATGTTTTGCAGATTTCAATTCACAAATAGTCTGCATGACTTTCAGCAGCCAAATTTTAAATTACATGGAGGACATTTTATTCTTAAATTAAAATTGCAGGCATGTAAATGCTATATCTATTTTTAAAAGCAATCCCAAAAACTGTGGTTTGTGATTGCAACAGTTAAGTATAAAGATGCCAGTACCAATACATAGTGAATCCTGCATCACTAAAACTAGTGCATGCTGGTTAACCCAGACATACTTTCTGAGCTCACTCATCAGATCACAAGATGTTCATCACAGAGCCAAACTTACATTTTTCTTGATGAGGACAAGTATGTTTTATTTGTCTAAAGACAGTTTCATAATTCATCTGAGGGCATGAAAGAAAAACATAGTAGGCACTACTCTACAAGAGTGATGAGCAGCAAAAAAAACTGGACGGCAATCAATTCACTTAGTATACTGACTGACTATTTCATAAAAATACATGAATATCTAAGGCATCGAACTCATCTGGAGACGAACTCCAATAGAATGAATGAAATCAAAACCAATGCTTAGGATACCTGGTATAGTCCAGATAATAAATGCTGTCATTTTTTGCCATTTACCACTAGAATTTATTAAGCATGGAAGAAATTTAAAAAAGGGGGGTATGCACTTATTAGAGTTTATTTTTAAATGTATATAAAAGTAAAAACACACAGAAGGATTTTTTTTTTCCTTTGTTGGCTTTTTTTTAAACAATACCACCAGCAGTTCACTTCTTTATTAAGAATACTTATGGATCTGGACAAAGTCATATGCTTGCCCTCGGAAAGCTACATGATAACATTTAAGGAAAGAGAGGCATGAGAGTAAATGCCTGTGACTACAATTCTGTGATCTGTAAGTGATATATATCACCCTTTCCTACTTTAGCACTTTCTTCTTCTCTTTCCACTTCTCTTCTTCTCTATTTCATATTTCTATGTATTCTAGTTTTCCCTTTCTCAGACTTTTTCATTAAATAATAAAGTAATCAGATCCTTAAAGAAAATCTTCTGTTGTTGTCATCAATTTTTTTCTGAATTCCAGCAAACTGTTCATCCATCCATCCCTTCTGAATTCCCTGTGTTCTCTTCTCTCCCACTCTTCTCTGTATAGGTAAACTTACACTGTACATTCTGGTATTCTCTGGCATTGTTTTCCTGTAGTCTTGTCCAAGTCTGCCACCAGCTATAAAGACCTATATGAAACAGTAACAAACTTTCCTTCTGAAAACTCTTAACTCAGAGTAGAATAGTTACCAGTGACCTTTCAGGAAACAAGGGAATTAATATGGAGAATACATGTAGCTCAGCTTTACATAATGTTCCCAGAGAGGAAGAACTAGCTCAGATACTATAAATTTGTATTTTAAAGAGAAGTTTTTCAATATGGAAAATAATGGTTCTAGTGTACAAAAAGAAAAGCTGCAATTCTGGATTTCTAAGCCTGAGAACAGATACTAAGACATATTAAAAATGAATGAAATTACATTCTCATCCTACATATGAGTACATGAATCTAGGAAAATAAAAGAGTTGTCTGTTACCAGGTAAGCCTTTTTAACCACCTGGTAAACCTGAAGAACCTATTTTTAGAAAAACTTAAGAAAACACTAAAATAAGCCTCAGACTTCAGAGACTTGATTTCTGCTTAGTTCACTGTACAGAACATGATGCTCACTGGCAGAGAAACTATGGAATTTTTTGTTCTTTTCTCCTTTAACATGAATGACACTACTAAATACGCAGTTTACAATCTCTCATGAAAGAAAGACTAACTTCCTTCTGCCTTTTAGAGGCAATCTAAACATGTAACTGTTCGTTTCACAAACTTTAATTCATCTCCTAAACCACTCTATGAAGAATACATGGGGAGAGGAGGTATAATGTCTACTGTGGAAAGAGTCCATTGATTTCAGGTGCCTGGCTGAGTTTTCAGAATACTTTGCTTTACACACACTTCATGCAATGATGAAATTCATTGCATGCTTCAGAGGTCAGACATTCCAGAGAGGTACCTATATAACAATGAACTGATAATTAGCAAGTAAGACTGTAATGTATGGCTTTAGTTGCTCAGTATCACATGAGAACCACACATGGGAGGCAGGAATGGAATCCAGAGCTCTGGCACTGCATTGAGCTGTCGTAAGCAGGAAACCCTCCTCCTCCTTCCTACCATTCCATTTACCACGCTCCTCCTATCCTGCAAAACTGAGACAGGCCTTAGAACAGAGGTCCTGTTTGAAACGTTAAAGCATGTTTACTGTTCAGATGTGACTCATCAGCTCAGCAGAGATGAACTTAATGTAGAAGTCCAGTAGAAAAGACAGCACGTTAGCATCTAATTAAAGATTATAGGTTGCTCCTAGCTTGCTCTTAGCTTGCTCCTTGGCTCCTGACTGCTCTAGTTATCCTTCTCCAAGATGAGGCCTCCAAGCAGCTCTAAGAATAGCTGAATGCAGTGGATTGCTCTCAAAATACTATGTAAAGGAGACTGCACAAAGATTGGACACTTCTACAATATACAATACCCCAAAACTATTTAAACTTCGCACTGCCAAAATGCTGCTCTAGCCTTTGTGCTCTCCTTCATGACATTCAATGCGTATCCTCAAGTTCACAACAGAGAAACATCACTTTGATGGGCTGTAATGCAGTTCTCATTTTTTATTTTTTAGATTCTTTGAATTAACAGACATACATCAAGTAATAACTATGTTCTAAGAGTCACAGACTTGGTCAAATGGTATGTAATGCAGATACAGTCAGTCTGATTTAAAGAGAACTAGACTCAAGTAGTGTGGAGTGGACATGAGCTAGCCTGTGACACAGCGTCAGAGAACAGCCCCTGCTCAGCTGGTCCCTGTTTAACAGAACAGCCACAACTACAGAAAACAATTTAAGATTTCATAGTCATCCTTAATTCTGTCATTTCCTGGCTTCTAAATACTTGCAAATTTGATGTTCTTTTAAGACAGCTTTTTAAGTGTTACATACACCTAGACAAAAAGACACAACATTAAAATACAGGCATGTTCAGAGATGGACAGAAGTTAAATGTGTTGATTAGAATTTAGATTTGCCTACAGCTTTGATATAAAGCCTATGCTTTGATATAAAAGTATATCTGGCTCTACGTCATCTAGAGCTTTCCTGGATCAAGATGGAATATTATATGGTCAAACCTTGATCAGTCCATGCACTACAGGTGAGCTACACCAACTACAAGAAGAGGCAGGAAAATGTTGATGCCTTTAACTTGCTTACAGTCTGTCCCAAAGTAACTATATAATTTTTTTAACCTCATAAATAAAAAATTATTTTCATACTAATATTCCTCACGCATGCTTATTGTCCTTTTTTTTACTTTCAGTGAGAAATTCTTTAACTACTTTCTTATCCTTTGATGTAGAGCAAAATCTCTCTTCTAAAGACTGAGTTCAAGTAAATAGAACTTCAATAACGGACTTCACAATTAATCCTATAGAAATAAACACAGACACGCAGTGGTTTCATTTCTAAGCTTTCTCAACACTTCATATTTATATTAGCCAAATTTTCCAGTTACGGTCTCTGTCTCTGCAACCTTTGTCTCCCTTTTCTTTTTCCCTGACTCAGCTCCTTTTTAGAATTGTGTCTTCTTTTGGCATATGGCGAAAGGTGTTTCATAAACTGGGGGGAATAGCAGGTACTCATATGGAGAAAGCAGATACAGTTTTTAACATGAATTATAGCTACAATGAAATATTTATTCCCTGAGCACAGAGCTCAGTTAAAATACATGACCATAGTATATCCTCATACTAAGCTGAAAGAAAGGAGAGAAAAGTGCCTGGTTTAGCCACCATGAGCTACTAAAGAAAATCCCTCCCCCCCAAAAAAAGTTTCAAACGAATAAATGTATGCAGTTTTCAGGGATTCACAAATCTTCCCTTAAAAGTTAATTAATTAAGTCAATACATTTTAATCTAGACAAGTGCCTAGTCCTTCAGAGCCAATTATTTTTTCCGTTGTATATTGTTGAATCTGTGAAATGACAATGACCTGCATGACAGAAGATCCATGGCTAAAATCTTGTCTCTACCTAAATCAATGGGAGTTTTCCCATGATTTCAAAAAGATCATTAACTCATTGCCATCATAAAAATAGGATTTGGCAGTACTTGTAAAGTTCTGATACATGGAATTGTCTTTTGCTATGAGCTAGGCACTTCCCTTCTTTAGAATTCTTTAAAATGTTCCTTTTCCTATCAGACTCACCATTACTAAAATAGTAGTTAAAAGAGCAATCTGTCACCCAGGAATCCAACAAATGAACAATAAAAATATTGGAGAAAGTTGGCACCTTCCTCTATTTTGTTTCAAGACAAAATATATTCCTCTATTTTGTTCCTCTATTTTGTTTCTCTGTTTAGCAGCACAGAAGAGAATTTGTGCTGTCCTTTGTGTATTACATATGGCTAAGCAAACAGCTGTATTTAAACAGCAAAAAACTAGTAATAGCCACAGCAGGTCAAGCAGAAAGATGAGTCAAGATGGTTCTAAACATGAATACCTCCGGTAGCCAGAAAAAAAAAGAAAAGGACAAATATTTGGTCCAGAGGTTCTTTAAAAAAATACGGTGTCTTCCTCTTGCTATGGGCAGTGCACAGCGCAGTAAAAAACTGAAATTCTGAGGTGGATTTAAAGCGCTCTCCCATAACTTGTAAAACTGAGGTATGTTGGGGAGATGATGCATTCAGTCTCCAGAGAGAAGAAAGGTACTGTTCACACAGTACTTCTACTCACCAGTCCTTGCAGCAGCAATGGTGTTGGCTTTGAAGGAAGCCAACTGTCCTGCTCTCCCAGCCAGAGGTAAAGAATTGCATTGGTGGCCACTAGAGGGAGGATTAGGAATATAGTAAATTGTGGGCAAAAGGCACCCATGATGAATCACATGGGACAACCTACAAATCCCCCACTGCTGCCAAAGGGCAACAATTCTCAGATACTGCTATGGGCTGGGAAGTATAATCCAGTTGTTATCATCTGCTACAGAAGAGCTGCCAGTATGCATCCTAAACTTTGGTGGCTGGAGGATAGGAGGCTGACTAGGATCATGTGAAGCATACCTACAAACACACAAAGACACATCCCTTTATTTACAGTTGACTTATTTGCCTTCTGGGTTTTAATCTCCTTATTTAAAACTTCTGATGTCCTTTATCAAGAAAGCTCCTGTGAAAAGCAAACATACCAGCTTCAAGAGAATCTCAGAAGAAGCATCAGCAGAGACAGACACACTGTGCCAAGATACATGGTATTTAACAAAAACATCTGAACATACTACATGTACTTGAAAACAACAAAATCCGTTGTGATAAAATAAATGTTCTTTCACTAAATTAAGGTTTAAAGCATGTCTGAAAGAAATTTTTTCAATTAGTTACCTAGATAATTATGTAGTAAAGTGTATCTTGCAATTCAGTTTACCCTGTAGCTTGACTGCCTGGTGTCTTACCTCCAGCACAAGTGGCAGAACATTCTGACCAAGACAGATGATTCCATGCAAAGCCAACTTCATTGTCTCCACTGCCAGTGCGAGAGATGGGAACATTGAATTTATACCTTATACCCAAATTTTGTTCCTGTAGCAGAATCTGTGGTTGAAAACAACTGGTTATACCATTAAAACAGGCAAGCAGAGGGTAACTACAGTGACATTTAATCTAGGTGTGTGTTATGTCCTGTGGAAGTGAAAAAAATAATAAAGGAAGCCATAGTAGTTCTTTTAGGTATTCTCAAAAGAATCTTAACTTTTAAAACATATACAAAAGAAAAGTATTATTGTCTAAGGTGAGCTTTGTCTTTTTTCCCCCTTAACACAACTTTATAACTTCTGTCAGTTCTTTATTCTTGATATAATTGTTCTAAAAAGCCAGTCTTCATAAAATTAATGTCTTAACAGAAATTAACTCGATAGCTGAATAATTACGTGAGGTCAAAGTTGGTTAAGGACATTACTATGCAAACATGCAGCAGTCCTCACTGAAATCTTGTGAGGAGCTACCGACATAGCAGTTATGAACCTAGCTCTGCCCTTCTTCGCACTTTTAGTGACTATAATAGTAGCAATAATAGTAACAGAAACAGATTGTTGAGGTCATTGTTTTCCCCTAATGCAATAGCAAACAGCATTAGCTTGGTGAAATCACACCTGTGATTCCTTTAAAGGAATATCAAAACTCTCACTGCAGCCATATCACTGCAGGTGATATAGATGGAAGTGCAACAACCACCATGAGTTTTTGTCTACCCTCACTGTTGAACTGCGCTTCCACATACCACCTGTCCAACCCTAGCGTTTGACTCTCTATCAAACTTTTTCTTTCTGTTGCTAATAATATAGATCATGTTAGATACAGCAATCTGACGCGTCTTAGAGCTATTTCTCATCCCCTTCTACCTTCTGTGATACTTTGCAGAGGCATATCTGCCTATCTCCATTGGACAAAAGAGCAGAGAACTTTCAGTAGGAAAGTCAGTAGCACTGACTGAATGAGAAAAGGCACTATAATCATTGTATAACTCATTCTATATGGACTCTCTCGCTTATTCACATCTATAGCAGAAAAAACAGGATTCAGGTGTTTGAAAATGCTGCTTAAAATGTGAATATCCAGGCAACAATCATTCTATACACAAAAATACTCTGTCTGGCTCAAGCAATCCCTGAACCACAAATCTGGCAGCTGACAGAATATACTGGGCAAGTATCACCTTGTTCTTATACTTCTCTTCAACACAGTAGTGCAACAGTAGGCTCGCTATTGCCTGCTGTCAGACACAAGCGTATCAGGATCCTGGTCACATATTCTGTTACGTTCTCATATTTTGTACAATCTGTTCAGAGCAATGTATGTCACAGCAACATACTTTAACACGGCTCAAATCATGATACTCTTGCTGTGGTAAGAGTATACTTCACACTCAAGCCAGGCTTAAAACTACTGACATCTACGGAACTGTCAGAAACTGTCACGCTATATCTCAAAACTTCTATGTACCAGCAGTATGCAGAGATAAAATATATACCCCACTTACAATTTCGGCTACCATTATTCTGAACCACATTTAACAGAGATGGGGCATTTTCTGCGAGATTTCCTGGGACTCTTCTGACTTTATCCCTGTTTCATCACAATGTTTGCCAGTCAGTTTTGACAGGTAAAAAAGCTGTGTTAAAACACAAATGCAAAGTCGTAGCTAGGCAAGCTGTATACTCTTTGAAAATACAACCTATTTTGATTTCATTCATGGCCTTGTCTTTTCTCAGAACACAAATACATATTTCAAATTTCAGAAATATATTAATTATAACTTTACCATGACTATGAGATTTTCTGAAGTAGGGCCTAGTGCTTCCAAAGACTCTGGTTCATCTGTTGGCCTCTTGTAATGGAAAGCTGTTCCAGCAACATCAAACTTTCTTGGCCAGTCAATAGTCCAGGCACCATTAATATAGTAGTCATCCTCTTCAGATTTTAAAGCTTAAAAAAAAATACAAGCCACCTAAAAATTGGAAGCAGCATTTATAATGGAGAAGCCACTGCAAATTAATCTACTAATCTGTTAGAAGTATGTGAGCTTCAGCTCAGTATCACTTTTTTCAAGCAATATAAAGCCTTTTCTTTAGCCCTGGTCAAAATATCCCTCATGCAGTTTGACAATATTGCCTCTGCAATAATCTTCAATGTGCAGGTATACTTTGCAGATTTCAACATGCAGATGCTATATGGATCAAAACAGAATGCCTCATGCAACTTGCAATATATCTTCAACTTTAAAACCGAGCCCATGTACAATGTATGCTGTTCTACATAAGATATATGTAGGTCTCAAATGTATAATCAATTACCAATCTAATCTTTAGATTAAGAAATTGTGGCAGGGGATAGGTATCTCAGATAATGTGCAGAGGGAAAAAAGAGAAGGAACATTGAGTCTGACGTATGATGTTAATCAGTTCTTGCTTTGTTGTCTTTGTCCACTGCTTTTTTTTTCCTTCTTAAAGCATCAATCCAAGATATTTCTACTACAAACCCAAATACTACCTACTTAATCTGATAAAATATTTTATTATTCCTAATTTACAGCCATAAACCATAAAAGTACTGTAGATAAATCATAAATTTCTTAGCTAACCAACCAATTAGGCTGGATGAGCACATGTTATTCAGGGATTTATATTTGATATTTTATCAATAATATTAGATTAATTTTCTCAATATGAAACTGACTTTGTATCTTAAGGTGAATATTCTGTTAATTAGATATTGACTTCTTGACTTAAGGTGAAGATTACCAAGTTATTCAGCATTCATATTTACTTTAAATAAAATATGTTCTTAAAGGCAAAATGATAGTTGGAAATACGTGATCAAACAGCCATGTCATTTTTTGTTGGGACAAATAACTGACTTTACTAGATAGAGAAGAAACTCACATCACAATCATAAGGAATAACACAACTTACGATCAAGTTTTATTCTCAACTACATCTGTGTGGACAGATGGTTTACCTTAAACAGTTAGGAAAAATGTCTCAATGATGCTCAAATTTTCTAAAACAGATCAGAGAGCATTCATATGAGCAGGAGATAGCTGGAGAGGCAGTAATGTTCTGTTGGTGACAGCCATACTCAGCAGAGATTAGTAACCGTTTCCATCAGCACCATAAGGTCTGAAAGGGAATGTCTTTCCACAGCATAAATCTTATTCCATTCACCTCCCCGCATTTACTTTGGAAACGCTTGTGTGCTTTGAGTGAAGAAACTAGCTCTGACACATTCACTTATCTGGAATTCTCAAAGTAATTCAGATTCCTTATTCTCTATATAGGTTTTGTAGTACAAGAAAGGAGATGGTAAAAAAAAGTGAGTATAGGAGAACAAGACAAATTGCAAGCAGTACTGTACTAAAAGAAAGGAACAGTACTTCACTATTTATCTATTTTACACAGGTATACGAAATAACTATGTTACAGCTGAACATCAGTATTTTGTTTTATCAGTGGTCCCATTTCCACATAGCCAAAATTTCTATCCCTCCTGCTTTTACAAAATCTAGCTTAATTAAAGAAGGTCATAGGGTCTCCCAAAGCTACTGAGACATATTAAAGTCTCTCTTACTGTGCCACTCAATCCCAAACATTTTCTGGTCAGTATATCTAGTGTCTACTAAAAACAAATAATGAAGTGAATTCTTTATTTATATTATTTGAGACGTATGAACAATAACAAATGAGACATATAAATGAGCACAAGAAAACAAATGTTCTCATACATGTTTACATAATTAATAATTCTGAAATTATATGCTATCAATTGTATGTACGCTATATACACTTAAACTAATGTATATCCAGAAGCAAAGCAGTTAATTTTTTACCTGTCTGCCAGAGAAAAATGCATTTGCATTCTGTAAATAGATTTACTTAATGTCAGTTGTTACGCATGGGTGAAGGCCACACAGTTGTGAATAGCATTCCAATAATATAATTACATGACAGTGATGACACAGTGGCATAATGCTATTAGCATGAGACAGAAGGAACAAGTCAACGTCCCAATAAAATAATTTATGAGAACTTGAGAATGCAGGAAGCCCACAGAAAATTAGCACGGAACACCCTGTTGCATAAGGGCAATATAAGGGAATATGTCACCCTGGATCAGGCCATTTAAGGGAAGATAACAGCATTACTAAACACACATCTTTTCAGCAGCTCTGAAAACATGCAATTTTGTTGTTGCTGGGTTATTTATTGGACAGATCATTTTAAAATACTGAATTATTTATGCAGCTGCAAAAACATGCTTTTGCTGTCACAACACTAGGAGCGATATCGGTGCAGAAATGATCAGCCAAGACGGGGGGAGGGAGAACAGGTGCTGATTGAGCTAACTGAATTGCCAAATGTCCAACTGCAACCTAAATTTGAGGCCATGGCTCGCAAAAGAACTGGATCTTAGTTTAAGGAACCATGGGATGTTTGTTTCAAGTTAGTTTGAAAGCCTGCTAACGGAAATGAACAAAGAAGAAACTTTGAAGCCAGTGTGACAGCTACAGAGGAAGAAGGTTTTATTTTTTCCTTTTTTTGTATACTTGCAAATGGAGAAATATACTTCTTAGACTGTGGTCATGTATTTGGCAGCACTGCACATAAACCAAAATATAGTAATATGTGTAAATGGTTATTTTCAGCTGAATCAGTTCTCTAATCTGGTTCATGGTGTGGCTGCACAAACAACTGTCCTGGAACAACAAAGAACTACATGGAACAACTCCATAAAGACAGGGAAGGAGCTGTGAAGTTGACACTACCACTAAAGAAGTATCCACAAAACAATATCCTTGAGGTATGTATTTTAACATAATAAACTCATTTTTAACTACTATTGCGCTTGTATAGTTCTTTTAAGGAAGCAGACAAATTAGAAGCCTTCCTTTCCCCAGAAACTGGTGATCCTAAAATAGTGATCTGGTTCATACTCACAAAACAAAACATCCCATCACAGAACGAATTAGGCCCTACAATTTAGTGAGATTATCTTTCATTAGGATATAATGGCACCTTTGAAAGTTGGAAACACAAGAAACTAGTGAAGGAGAGCAATCCCCCATTTGTTTAGTCAGGGCTTCTGTGGCATGAAGCAAGGTAGTGAGGAGAGGGCATGAAGCTCAGGAAACCCCTTGAAATTGTGACAAGCACATAAAAAAAGTGTTTACGTACCACTTTATGTTTTTAGATCTGTGGCCAGATTAAATACCAATGAAGTTGTCTGTACTTTTTATTTAAGAAAAAAAATTTACATTTTTCATGTACTTTATACAGATGGTGCCAATCTCAATGCTTTGCTAGATCACTTTCCTCTGCTTATAAAATAGAGGAGCAACAAACTTAGTTGTAGTAGCTAAGAGTCATCTTCTTTGTTCTGGTTTTCAGCTGCCCACAGAATAGTTCTTAGCAGAAAACGACCATGATAGGATGCATTGTATGCCTCTCTCCCACCACCTCTGTTTGAAATGTCAGTATAGGATATACGAGCAACCTCACCTGCAGTATATTTTGACATGGGGGAGGGGCCACGGGGAGTGCAATGCTGAAAGAATAATAAGCACTCTACTGCTGGAGTAGTGGTGTTATTATTCCTGCAGAATGGAGGGAGATTGATTATCTGCTGAATTAGAGAAGAGTGGGGGCAGGCAGAAAGAAAAGTAGGCATCCAACAGTAAAAGGTACCATTATTATCAACATAACCAATTTAGGAATTAATGTACCTAGGAGGATAATTGCCCTTCTAACTCACACTTACAGGCTTCATAATCCTTTCCAACATGTTGGTGTTATATATATCAACTACATGGAGTACAGACTGACAAAAGTAGCCTCATCAGCTGCTGTTCAGCCTAAACAGGTAATAGCTCTTTGTTGTGTTAATCTGTTAGTTTGCTGTACAACTAATCAGCTCCCTAATCTATTTTTGACTAAGAAATGGGTGTTCTTGCTCTACTGTGAACTGACTCCTATGCAAATCAGGGTACAGAGACTTTCAGAAATGCATGATGTCTTGAGTTCGAAGAAGCCAGATTTGTATACATCAGTATTAAAAAAACAGAAAGCAAATTTAACACAGTCTTTAAAGAAAGGAATAATAATCTGGGAATTTGAATTTAATTCTGTGCTTCACAAGAGGCTTCCTGAATGATCTCAATTAAGCACCTAGTTTTTCTGCACCTCATTCCTCATTTTCTTTATCTATAAAACAGGGATGGCATCTAGTGCCTACAACACAGCAACACAGAAACACTGTGGAATTAATACATTAAAGTGCCTTAAGATAAGGAGACAGTATTGTTAGCATTTAATTAACTATGGCTCTTGATGAATAATCATTCCAAGAATAAAATCTTGTTTTAAAACTGTATAACCCCCAACATCAGAGACTTCCCAGATAGAAGACACTATCTCAGAGTGGAACAGTAGATCATTTGAGCATTCCCCATCCACTTCAGCTCAAGTCTGACACTATAACTATAGTGAAGTTGACCTCATTTTGCTCTGAGTGGACAAGGAGGAATCACACGATGTATTTCATTAGCTCCATTCAAGAGAATACATCCTAACCAACTGCTGCAACTGTCTGATCACAACCTAATATTAACAGCTAACAATTCCCTCTGCTGCTTCTACTATGTGTATGGTTTGATTAAACCAGAAAATGGACCTTCAAATCACAACATAAACTCTGACTTATTAACAGTCTGCTATTTAAACCATGCTCTTACCAATGTAGTTCTTTGACATTGCCACTTCTCTTATTTCAATGTGCACAGAACCTCTTGGAATTTGAATCACTTCCATATACCCTATAGACAAAGGTAAATTTTATTTGTTGTTGTTTATGTTAATCAATATTAGTCATGAAACTAACCATTAAATTATTTACTACTAAAAATTAGTATGAGATACGGCGTTCAAATGTACTTGAACATTTTCTTTCATGTGATATAAAGAAAACTCTTTAAATTTCATACAAAAATTTGAAAGTGATAGCAAGAACTTACAAAGTAGTCAGGAATTCCTATTTTTAAGTGCTAATAAAGTCTTTTCAACAGTGTATCACAAGTAATTAACATATAAAATGACCTTAGGATCACAGGATAATTCAGACAGTCATTTAGTCCAACTTCCTGCTACAAGCAGGGTCAGCTAGGAGATCAGACCAAGTTACTCAGTGCTTTACCCTGCTGGGTCATGAAAAACTCCAAAGATGGAAACTGTACAACCTTTCTGGGCAACCTGACCCACTGCTGTACTGTCCTCCTGGGGAAAAAGTTTTTCCTTCCATTCAGTCAGCATCTGTCTTGTTTCAATTTATAGCCATTGTCTCTTCTCCCACCATGTACCCACCACTGTGAAGAGCCTGGCTCTGTCTTCTCCATAACCTCCTCATAGGTACTGGAAGGCTGATACTAAGTCCCCACAAACCTCCTTTTCCCCAGGCTAAATAAGCCCAGTTCTCTCAGCCTCTTCTCACAGAGGGGCAAGTGCTCCAGACCCCAATTATCTTAGTGATCCGTCACTGAACTGAACTCACTCCACTGCATCAATCCTTTTCCTGTATTCAGGAGCCCAAAACTGATAACACTAAGATTGCAACACTAATATCATCTTTTTTGAGCTAATCTTTAAACTAATTGCCCATATACATTTCCTGAGTTCTTAATAAGATGAACTTAAGAGACATTTCTGGATTCTTTCTATTCTAAAATTTCATGTATAACTAAATATCAAATTCTACCATACACATTAAAATCATACACAACATTACTCTTACTATACCACCATAACTAAATAATAATACCCACCCCCACACTTCTTTTTAAGTGCATTAAAGACCATGAGAACTAAGTATTCAGTAATGAAACATATTGTATTTGACATAAATCCAAACTAATACAGAAAAAGGAAACGACGAGGCAAAAGGAGTCAAAGTGAATGACTAGCAGCAATGTCATGCTGGAAATCAATGCAGAACTGTCATTTGCTAAAGAGTAATCTAAATGCATTCTACAACAGAATGGACATATATGGGCATACCTCCTCTGGGCAATGAATCATTGAAGAAACCTTCAATGGCTTCACATGTACTCCCATCTCCTCCACAAACACGGCATCTATCTTCCTTAGCATCAGACCCCAAAATATTATCACAACCTACATGCTGGGAACAGATAAGAACAAATAGTTTACAGGATGATGGTCTTGCACCACTATCTTCATCGGTTTTTTGAAGTGTTTCTCTCAAGTTTGAGATATTCAGTTGTTCTTTTTATCTACTCTGGTTTTGATAGCTGTTACTGTAAGTGGGTTTTCACTTACCAGAGAAAGAAAATAAAAAAGGAGAACAATCCGCACTTTTGGTTGTTACCAAATCTTGATTAATAAGTACTTTGTATTTCTACTGTGACTTTCCGGAATGGATCTCACAGCATTTTACAAACAATGTAATTATTACAGTTATCGATAAATGATTAGTGATGTTTTTATTTAATATTACAACAGCTAACTGTGTTCCATCTATATTGCTTTGTTAAGGTAAGCATTTGCTGTGTGTTCCTTAAACATTTATGCAGCATAAATAGTATTAATGTTCACAAAGGCATTTGCAGCTTCATACCATATTTCCACATCCTCCAGGCAAAACTTGCAACTATTTTCATAAGTTTGAATATAAAGTGTAAATTACTTCACTGTAAGAATGAATGCAGAATGAAACTTAGTGAAAGGCTGAATTACATGCTACATTACATAGGATTCAAAAGCCTTTGAAAAAAAGAGGTGTCTATAACTGATCATAAAAAGTACATTACATTTCTGATTATGTACTTGAGAAATCTGTGTACAGTGAACAATGATTAATTCCCTGTAGCTTTTTGGTTCAACCCTATTACAAAGCTAATGAAAACAGAGACAGCTGGGTCCTTAAAAGAGAGAGAGAGAATGAACAAGTAGCATATAAACACTATGAACATTGCAGCTTGCCATTTTTTCCCAGGATTTATACGAAAAAGGAGGCAGCTACATAACTTTGTTTACTGTCTAGCAATATTATCTACCATCTTGTAAACAGGTCATAAGAGAAGTTAAAATACTTTAAATAATTGACAAAATAGTATTATTCTAACCATTTACATTTCGATTTTCTGATTCACCAAGAAGACAGAGGCCCAACTTTATTACATAACTCATTCTCAACTTGAGAGTTAGTCTGATTATTGGTTTTAAAAGATTTCCTAAAACTACTAACATATTCTTATGTATAAAGTACACCAGAATTCCTGGTGTTATTTCTTGTGCTTTTTTTTTGTTAGTTTACTAATATATGGCAAATGCTTTTGATCTCATCATGTTATTCAAGAAACATATACCTTCAGCCCTCAATTTAGCAAAGAACTTAAGCATCGGGTTAAGCTTTAGTTATGTTAGTGGTTTCAGTGAAATCAAATAATTTTGAGAGTCACCAGCACTGTTCAGATGTCTAGACTTAAGTACATAATTAAACGCTTTGCTAAACTGAAGAAGCAGTGGGATGTATATAACAAAAAATATGGCACAGACCTCCAATTCTATTCAAATTCATGTAATGCAGTTCTATAGGAATCTTAAAAGATAATAAGATTTTTAGTAAATGGCAAATACTTGCATCATTATACACTTTTTCCTAGAACTACAGAGCAATAATGACAACTTTCTGTTTCAATTACATTAACAGCAGAATTGTTTGCAACAGGATGAACTAGTTAGAGAGAAACAGATTAATATTTTCACATTTACTGTTTTTCAGCCAGAGTGGTGTTCTAATTGGAATGATGGAACAGGCCTTGGAATAGTGCAAGGAATCTGTTCATCTCCTGCTGCCCTTTCCACCGACTCTTCAACAGAAACCATAAAGCAAGAAAAAATATGACAAAATGGAGGATTCTATGAATGTCTGTGAGAAGCTACTGAAATTCAAATTATTTATCTAATTTATGCAATATCTTTTTTATCTTTTTGTCTCAATCTTGCTCTTTCATTAGCAGCTTGACCTGTCAACACTCCCAACACTCCCTGTCAACACTCCCAACACTCCCAACAAACAAGTACCATAATTAAATGTAGGAGATAGCAGACACAACAAAGTAATCCATAAGTACTTTATAAAACATTTGTAACCTTGCATTCTCCATTGATACAGATATCCAGTGAATCAGCATTGCACTGAGTCCCATCTATAACTGCAGGAGCACGTTCAGTGTAAAAATTATAACCTTCAGCCAAGCAGTTTAATGCACATGGTTTAACCCCACCTGGACAACAAAAACGAATGAAAAAAAAAACCCAACAGAAATCTTGAAAAGTTAACAATTAATTAAAAATATATATATGCATAAACAGATCTGAAATTTATAATCTTATCTCATACCTGACACATATAATGTATACACTTTATTTAACTTCCCTTTATTGATTTCTCTACTTGACTCTTCTTTCTTGCAAAAAAGATTATTTCGCATAGTAAGATATGGCAAGGTTGGCTGGCTCCATAACGATTCCATTATGTTAATACAACCCTAATGATTATTGAACAATTTAAAACAATAAGGATACCACTTCACCATTTGAAAAACAAGAATAACAAAAGAATGTAGTGCCAGAAGTACATCACAGTAAATGTCAAAACTAAGATCAGACTATTTCAATTAGAAATTTAGTCCTATTAAATTACACTACAGCTCAGATCACATGATCACAATGATCCTTTTTAGGCTTTTAATCTAAAAAACTAAAGAGTAAAACCATTCAAGTCAATAAAATACAAAAACACAAGGGACAACATGGACTTATTCACTCAGGGTTTAGAACAGGAAAAAACAAATTAATAAAAGGGCAACCTACGAACTTTGAATGACAGAAACATAACTAAACTTGATTAAGCTGTCTCAAAGAGAAAAAGAAATTACAATCCTCTTCCCTGCTGCAAAATACTCTTTTATTGCACAGTGCAATTATTAATAATTCAATTATTGAAGTAGTCTTTAGAGACTCTTACACATGCTTTTACTTCTTTCTCCTTTTCCTAATATTTTGACATTAAGAATGAAAAAATTACTGTGAGATTTTTTTATACTGAACTCATCACTGTAGCATGAAAGGCATTTATAGATCACCTATGGAATCTCTAATTCTATTGCAACTGCAGGTGGAGAAGGGCTCCATATTTTTAAAGTGGAGTCCCTACAATGATGCTCACTCCCCTTCACAGTAAAACAAAACTCCACCAGAACAGAGATGGCTCTTCTGCAACATTTTCAGCAATTGACAAAAGTACAAGCTTAGCAAACTTAGCTCATTATATTTTAATCAAAACATTCTATTTACAAACATTACTTTCTATACAACATTTATATAATTTTGAAGACTTCACATGTGATAACATTTTTGCAAAGCTAACCATTACCTCCAGTGTAGGGTTTCCAGTTATAATACTTTCCCCGGAAAGGCATATTGTCAAAATCCGCACATTGCTTTTCTCGAAAATCACGGGCCCCTGAAGGACATGGCTAAAATAATAAAGACAAAAAAAGGTTAATTTCTTCCAAATATCAACATAAAAGGAAAGGCTTATATGCTTGTATTACAAACATAATCACACAAGAGACTAGGAGGTGGTTCTGTGCTTTATCTTGTGGCTCTGATTCTGAAACTTGCTTTACTGCTTTACAGTTGAAGTGTCTATTTTGCAATCTTAGGCTGGCATGAAGTAACTGAAGTAATTTAAAGAAAGGTAAGTGTTACATAACAGTTTCCATAAAACTGGACAATCAGAACTGCGTCAAACTATGCTTCATAATTAATCCATCAGCTACCTCCTTATAAGCACACATTAAAAACAGCTGAAAAAATGAAAATAAAATCATTTTGTTAGAGCTGTGGGCTCAGTTACAGTGTACTAAGCAGCTGCACTGAGACATGTTATTAAGACATAAGGAAAAAAATTAAAACACTTTCTAGAGAGCTGTATCACCTCTGCTTACTTGTAGCCTTGACAAAGCACTGTGTTAAGGCTGAGGATGAGAATAGATAGGTTTGGCTCTGATTTTTACCAGTCTCCAATTGTGAAGAAATAAAAACTGCTTTCATTTAGATTTGCATTACTTTGCATTACCAATTACAAAACTGTAAAGTATCTTTTTTACTTGGAATAAGGGTAGATGCAAGTGAAATTCACCTCGGAAAGAATTATAGGAGAAATAGAATTCTTTGCTATTTCTCACATTTTTCATCAGTAGGTTCAAAATAATAATGACAACTAATCTTGAATACACCCAGAACTTAGATAGCACATTAAACATTGTTATCAATGTTTAAGTACCTGCTGAAATTGCAAGCTTCATCAGACAAAGTATTTGAAATACAGATTAAAATCATTTTCAGAGTGAAAGAGAAAAGAATTTGTTTGACAGAAATCAGAGGTGTTAATAAATATTACTATTTTATAAGCACCAGAACAGTCCATTTTATGGCACTTTTACTTGTCTTCCTATGTATCTAAGCCAGTTAGCACTGTTCAGGAATCTGAAATGCATTGAAGTGAAAGGGTCTCTATAAACACAGATGATAAAAATTTACTGCACAATGCAAATATTAACATAATAATTATGACTCTCAGTATAAATTAATCAAGCTCTTATAACAGCCAGCCTATTGCAATATGATTCAGAAACTAGAAAATTTTTCTCCAGTTTTTAAGCTGTTGTGATATAAATGAAAATAGTGGACATTAGACAGTATTTAAATTTTAAATTTTCTCTATAAATCACTCTATTATCTCCTAATTAAAAATACATTTTTGAATATAATACATTTACTGGTGAAAAAAAAAGTAATGTAACTACTTTAATTCAATAATCCTTCAGATGATAACAGTGAGAATAAAAAAGAACTATGTAAATAAAATAGTAAGAATTTTTAAAAGTTTTTTTAATAGTAACAGACATTAAATATGCCTCTTTGCATCATATTCTCCAAGCAGTAGAAGGATCAGTCTTGACCCACCCACTTGCTTAGGTACTAATATACATGGCTGGTATTTTAACTGCACCAAGTTCCCCTTACAAGTTAGCTAAACCACCCCCTCTAATGAAATCCTTTTTCTAACTATTTATACTAGGACAAAACAATAAAATATGAAGATCAGTAGAGAAGGATCAAGACTTCCATATTTATACTCTCCAAAAAATTCTCACAATCTGATCTTTGAGATGTAGTCTTACTTCTCATTTGATGGTGATCTTGGATGTATTTTGAGACAACAATATCACTTCATAAACAATCTGGATAATGGGGAAGAGTATACCCTCAACAAGTTTGCTGATAACACGAAACAGGAAAGAGTGGCTGATACGCCAGAGGGTTGTGCTGCCGTCCAGAGGGACCTTGACGGGTTGGAAAAGTGAGCCCACAGAAACCTCATGAAGCTCAACAAGGAGAAGTGCAAAGTCCTCCACCTGGGGAGGAACAACACCATGCCCCAGTACATGCTGGGGGCCAACCAGCTGGAAAGCAGCTTTGTAGAAAAGGCCCTGGGGGCCCTGGTGGCCACCAAGTTGAACATCAGCCAGCAACGTGCTCTTGTGGCAAAGCTAGCTAGTGGTATCCTGGGCTGCAATAGGAGTGTCAACAGCAAGTCCAGGGAGGTGATCCTTCCCCTCTACTCAGCACTGGTGAGGTCACACCTACAGTACTGTGTTTAGTTCTGGGCTCCTCAGTACAAGAGAGACATGGAGATACAGGAGACAGTCCAATGAAGGGCCAGGAAGGGCCTGGAGCATCTCTCATATGAGGAAAGGCTGAGAGAGCTGGGACTGTTCAGCCTGGAGAAGAGAAGGCTCAGGGGGGATCTCATCAATATGTACAAATACGCATCTCTTTGTACAGGTTGCCCAAAGAGGTGGTGGAATCTCCTCCTTGGAGATACTCAAAGGCTGTCTGGACTTGGTCCTGGGCAACCTCTCTGAGGTTTGAGCAGAGAGGCTGTACAAGATGACGTCTAGAGGTCCCCTTGTAAGCAAAGCAAAGTTTTTCTTTTATCCTATTAAATATTGATTCAGTTTTGACCACAATTTAAACTGCTAAAAACACAGTTCATATCCTCTTTTCTCCTTCTCTGGCATAACCAGAGAAGACCAGAAAACCAGCTACACACAAGTATGCATAGCCTGCAGTCTCACTGCTGGCAAGAACTGCAGAAAAGGCTGGGAATACCTGGGAGCAGCTAGAGGAACTGTGGGAGCGAAGGCCCTCATACAATGTTTCTGCTTTCTTGATATCTGGTTTTGGTAGTCCTGCAGATTAAATCCTGGTTTCCTCTACTGCAAGTACTGTTAAATTAATTTCACAGACTAATATACCAATGATATCAAAGTTTTTACATAACCCGGTGTCTTTGGCTCTAAAAATGCAAATCCATCAACCCATAGGCAGATTTGGTGACATTTTTTTTGACAGATTTTTGCAATAAAATAAGTTTCCATTTCAGGCTAAGTCCTCTCAGTGAATACTGACATGTGCTAGCCCTCATCTAAGGATCTTGCCTTAATGTCCAAATCATTAGTTTGAATCCAGCTTGCAGGCAGATTCAGTGAAGTTTTCAGGCAGTCCTTCTGAAGACTCCAGTTACCAAACAATAGCCTGAAACCTGCAATGTTCTGTAATCCAAAGCATAAAATGCAACTTGTAAATTTGTTGTTGTTGCATAATTTTCCTATCTTTTTTAGTATCTCACCAATACCTGAGAGGAAGTAAAACTAAAGGCTACGACCTCAAGAAACGCATTCAAAATCGTGTTTGACAAACCTGATTGCCTTCTACACAAAGTAACCTGCTTGGTTTATGTGAGGTGAGCAGTGGACATTGTGTACCTGGATTTCTCCAAGGCTTTCAATATGGTTTCCCACAGCCTCCTCCTAGAGAACCTGATGGGTTATGGTCTAGACAAGTGGTCTGTGCGGTGGGTGGGGAACTGGCTGACAGGCCGCACCTGGAGCATGGTGGTAAATAGCTACTTTTCAAACTGGCAACCTGTCACAAGTGGGGTTCCCCAGGGATCGATACTGGGCCCAGAGATGTTTAATGTCTTCACAGGTGACCAGGATGATGGGATCGAGTGCACCCTGATGAAGTTTGCTGATGCTACCAAACTGAGTGGGGAAGTGGACACTTCTGAAGGGAGAGCCACCCTGCAGGAAGACCTGGATAGGCTGGAAGAGTGGGCTAACAAGAACCTTATGAAGTTCAACAAGGACAAGTGTAAGGTGTTGCTCCTGGGAAAACATTACCCAGGAGTGCAGCACAGGCTGGGATCTACCCAGCTGGGGAGCAGCTCTGTCAAAAGGGACCTGGGGGTCCTGGTGGACAAACAACAAGCTCAATATGAGTGAACAGGGCCGCTGCGGCAAAGAAAGCCAACAGGATGCTGGGTTGCATCAACAAGGGCATCACCAGCAGAGATAAAGAATTTTATCTTATCATTATCCCATTCTACGCAGCGCTTGTCAGGCCACACCTGGAATACTGTGTTCTGTTGTGGTCCCCGCTATGCAAAAAAGATGTGGACAGGCTGGAGAGGACCCAGAGAAAGGCCACAAAGATGATCAAAGGACTGGGAAGCCCGCCATATGAGGGAAAGGCTGAGAGAACTGGGTTTGTTCAGCCTTCAGAAAAGAAGGCTTAGGGGAGACCTTATCACCATGTTCCAGTATTTAAAGGGTGGCTACAAAGAAGATGGAGACTCCCTTTTTACAAGGAGTCACAGGGAAAAGACAAGGGGTACTGGGTACAAGTTACTCCTGGGGAGATTCTAACTGGACACAGGAGGAAAATTTTTCACAATGAGAACAATCAGCCATTGGAATAATCTCCCCAGGGAAGTGGTGGATTCGCCAACATTGGACACTTTTAAGATTTGGCTGGACAGGGTGCTGGGCCATCTTGTCTAGACTGTGCTTTTGCCAAGAAAGGTTGGACCAGATGATCCCTAAGGTCCCCTCCAACCTGATATTCTATGATTCTATGAAAATCACAGATAGAGAAATGCAAAAATGTTACTCTAAGGTAAGCTACAATATGCATTTACAAAATGTCAGCTTTTTGGCACTGTCTCTTTGTGTATGTACTTTTTTCCCGAAGTATATGTGCAATAACTGCTTCTCTTTATTGGGTAAGATATTTCACTTTTTTCATGCAGTTACAGTACATGAATAACCCTTGTCAAGCAACAGGCTGCTTGTGTTTCCCAAATGCTCTTTTAGGAGACTGCAAATCATGAGGTAGGAATCTAACAAATGTAGAAGAATTAAAATCAGATCTGAAGAAGGTCCTGAGAAGAAGATGATGAAATACTTAAAATTTTGAGTTAAAAAAAGCATTGACTTTAATAAGAACAAAAAAAAATTTAAGACTGAAGCAAAAATAAATCATCTAAAGAGCATTAGCAAATCATTGAACCAACACTGACACGACATCAAACATCTTATCTCACAAAAATCTGTTTATTTTGAAGCTTAAAATCAGGTAGACTTCAGTAATTGAACTCATTGTCTTTCCTATTAACAAAGGGCTATACTACACCTCACTGAAGATGAGAAACACAGCCAGAAGGAAGGGTGACAGTTGAAACTCAGGTACTGTTCCAAGATGTAGCTCCTCACATGAATGCATTTTAGAAAAAATAGGCTTGAAAATATTAAAATTATGAAAGCAACAAACAATGTATGTGAATGTATGCATAACGGAAGGAACCAACAAAAACATTTGCCTACATTCTCTTAAGAGAAAAGACTGAAGAACAGGAATCTTTTAAAGGTATCTATATACACAAACTTTTACATAGACAAACCATTCACAGAACCTGTAAGCAAAACATGTTTCTTATCATATGTAAAAAATTAGGAGGCTTTTACAGTTTTAGATGTATATCACATTAAGCTTCACATACATATTTTAAATCAGACAATGAGTTACTTTAACTGAGTAATTATGTGCCTTGCAATTATATTAGCATTTTGTATTTTTTAAAATTAAAAATACTATGGTTGGAAAAATACATATATTTTTGTTAGAGATAGTGTGGTTGGTGGTAGAAAATAAGTTTCTGATGAGTGTGTTCTTTCTACGAGCCTTTTGTTTCCTGAACTCATTAGCTAATGTTCTTTTCTGCTGATCTCAATGTTTCCATTAGCAGATGCCTTTTGAATTAAGAAGTCATATATGGCTTTGGAAGTGTTTGATGAGAAATAAGCCTTGTAGGAGTGTGTGCACTGTTTCCAAAGAATTAAAATGGTCAAAAGAAAGGGCAACAGAACTAACGCATCTCTGAAAGAAAAATGAAGTAAAAATGAAGGTTTTTTGGTTTATGAATAGTAGGAGCTTATAGATAGTGTTACGCTGAAAATTACAGATGGGCAATGACTGTTGACACTGTAAAACAAACTTCAATAGAAAAGATGTACAAACAACACATTTTTCATAAAAACAATGACAGATTTGCACACTCTTAACACTTACATTAATCAAACATACCATTCCATTAAAAATGTCAAGCACTAAGGACTATCATAAATCTTGAAACAAAATCTACTAGTCTCAGCAATTCTTAGTTATGTAGAACGTTAAATATTACTATAAAAGAAATAGACTACAATCATCAAAACCATTAAGGCAGTAAATTTAAGTCTCTCTAAGTACCAATATGTTTATGCACTGGAAAACCATACTCAAAAAACATGCTAAAAAAAGATTCACAGTAAAACTGTAAGAATGGCATCTCCAAATTGCCTGGCCTGAGTCTGCAATTGTTCAAGATTTGTTTTTAAGACCTAGACAATGATATGCAAAGTTTCCTTTCCAATATCTTGTTTAAATTATTGATTGAAATCTGAGTATAGGTAGGGAACGAAAATTTTGGAATAGAGGACTATAATTTTAAAAGGTTTTGACAAATTGGAGCAGTGGTTTGAAATAAAGCAATGGATGCAAATTACTACACTTGAGGAGGAACAATCAACTGTGCAAGCACAAGCTGAGGAATGCTTCCTAAACAGCAGCTTTTAAGAAAGGGATTTGGGCATTACGGATCAACACAGACTAAATAAATATTGTTACTCCTGTAAGAAAAATGTACACAATACTGAAATGAATAAAAAGAATCCCATCGCTAAGATGACAGACTAAGTTGGAAGTTACACGTATCTCTAAGAGGCCTCAGCTAGAATCCTGTGCAGAGGTTTGGACACCATGCTTAAAGAAGACGTGCGCTACTGGGATCCCAAAGGCTATTAACACAGAGACTGCCTAGTTTAAAGACAACTAAGAGACATGACAGCAGTCTGCAAACACAGAAAAGGCTCTCACAGAGGGAGTATTATCAGCTGTCTTCTTTCTGGGGAAAGAGTAAGCAAAGGTCTTAAAGGATGGGAAAAAACACACTATATTTTATGAAAACTGTCCTGACTGAAGAATCCTAATGATATCTCCTGGACTGGAGAGATTTCAAAACAGGTCAGCTGCCTAACCATCAGTTAAGAATGGTTTAATGACAGCTGATTTTGCCTTTGAGCCAGGGAATAGCCTGAATGGCAACCTCAGATACCTTCTAGATGCTCCTTCTGTGACCCTATAAGCTGCTTCTCAGTGATAAAGAGAGAATAAAGGAAGCAAAACCAACTAAGAATAAAGCTGTCTGAAAAGTGTCTGACAATATGAAATAAAATATGATAAGAATAAAATAGATCCTAGCAACATTTTGACAGTATTACTAGATAGCTATGGTATGATTGTTAATAATAAAAAAGCATTAAAAAATCATTGTATATTTGTGAGGGGGCAGGATTACATGTTATGCAAACTTTCCTGTATACTAGTTACTGTGGCAGATGCTAAATAATATCTATAGGTGATAAACATTTTAAATAAGAATGCCCGGACAATTACCTCACAAGGGTCCTCAAAGAGTTAAGGGAGGAGGGCTCCAGTGTGCCAATGTGAATTTTTAAACACACCTTAGACTGTGTGTACAAACTGAAATAGTGCTAATGCAATTAAAAAGGTCATTATTTGAAAAGGACAAATAGAATATTCTAGGTTACAGTTTGCCTTACATCATCCCAAATTAACAGAAAAGTTGGCACAGACTTGACTGATACCAGTTTAAAAGAGAGATAAATAATAATACAAATCAGTATTTTGTATAAGAATAGGTTTCATCAACTAAAACTTTTTACAATTCCTGGTTAAATTAAAGGATAATGGAATATGTTTAGATTTTGATAAAGCACTTAACTTAGTAGGACACAACATCCTGACTGAAAAAAACAGAAAAAAACCTGTACTAGTTCAGTAAAGCATACATTAAATTTATTAAATATTGACTGACGGATTTCAACAGACAGATTTCAGTAAGGAATCATCACTTGGTGAATTTGTAGGTGAATTTCCTATCAACTGTAAGAATAAGAAACACACTCAGTGTTGCTCAACATTTTCATTTGTGAATTGGAACTCTGAAAAAATTTCTTGTTTATGAAGTCTTCCAATCACAAAAAGACCATCTGAGTGAAAATAAAGAGGAAAGTAAATTAATTATAGCGGATCATCTGATAAGCTGGATCTATTCAAATGAAAATTGCACAAAGACAGCCAAGCGCAAAGATACACGTCTACAGAAAAAAATAAGATGGTCAAAGTGTCAGAATGGTGCACTGTAATTTGGAAGGTTGTATGACTGGAAAAGTTTTACAGCTCCTACTGGACAAGCAGCTCAGCTTCAGTTTCTCTTACAACACCGTGGCCACAAGGCCTAACACATTTCTCGGCTGCATGAGCAGAGCAGCTGTGATTAGCAGTAGGACAGTAATTTTTAATTTGGAAATTTGTAATACTGCCTAATAATGAGAATAATTTGGAAATTTGTAATACTGCCTAATAATGAGAATAACCTCCTCAGAGAAGTTTGCAGAACTAATACGTATGATAATTAGTAACGATCATAAAGCAAGTTTTTTTCAAGGAATCAGCATATTAACTACTGTATTTTTTCCTGAAATATATCAAAAGATAAACAGGTGAAACAACACCTTTAGGTAAAGACTCTCCCACTGTTACGAACTTCCTTGATTTAAGAAGAATTTGAAGCTAAAATAATATGACAGCCTGTTTCTGTTTGTAGTGCTACTGACTTGGAAACTTACTAGTGAAGTTCTTTATTGGTGTGTACTTTTTTCTGGTTCAATTTTTAACTCACTTGAATTTGCAATTTAGGTTCATAATTTGATTTTATACATTTATACTCTGCCCCACCCCCTCAGTAGTAGTTCATTATTTGATGGGCTCAGCTCTAAAATAAAACTGTGTGATCATTCTGGTAATACAAGAACCAGCAGACACCTGATGGCAAAACAGCAGGTTTAAAACTCACCAAAAGAAATACATTTTCACAGAATGTATAAGAGTATTGTGTAACACATTAGCACTGGAAGTTATAAAGGTATAAAAAGGGTAAGAGGATTTAAAAGTGGATTCATGGAGGATACTTCCATTTGTGGCAGTTAATCTGGTACAGATACGATGTGGAGCTCAAGAAATCTTTAGACACCCAGCTTCTGGAAACTCATACGGTACATCCATGGAAAAGTCATGCCTTAGCTGCCAAAAGTTTATAGTTTTTCCCTAAACACCTGTTATTGGCCACTGCTGGGAGACAAGACACTGGGCTAGACAGACGTTTGCTCTGATGTGGAATGCTCCTTGTTCACCTTTAACATGGATGCTTAAGCTGAACTCACGCCAGGCCTTAATGCAAAGGCACCATCTGGGCATCATATTGAGACAGGGATCCTAACATTCAGCAGAACACCTAGGGTGCCTGCAATACAGAAGTGCCCTAAACGACTGTTTGCCAATAAAATGCAGAATTCACAGCTTTTCTGAACTAGGAAAAAATGCATCCATTGCTTCTAAAATGTAAAACAGACAAGTTGATTATACATTTACAGTGGAACAAAATTTACTTACATCAGTATTACAGGAGCGATACCTCTTCCTTTCTCCAAGACAGTATTTGCCTCCACCTGAAGGCCTGGAAAAACATGTTTTATGTGTTAGTACATGTATTAGTACAAACACAAGTTCATGAGATATACTAATGCATTATTAGTATAAATACAAGTCCAAGAGATATATATTATATAAATAAAAATAAAAGTACATGAAAGTTTTATGGTGAGATTTTAAAATATTTTATTTAATAAGAATTGTAGCATTGACTTGAATTGGAGCAGATACAAAACAATACTGGATATGTGAAAATCATCACTCATATAGCATGTTTGCATAGATCCCAAGCAATACACTTTAACTGTATTTTGAGCATACTAAAAAGGCATTGTGTTTTTACTTATTTGCTTGCTTTGTAAAACTAGAATGAGAAATGTGTAAACAACCTATGTGATACTTTTTTTTAAAATCTTCTCATATTACACTTGAAAACATAACAAAATGAAGAAACACTGCCTGCTAAATACTGGAGCCAGCAAAGACTGCATTTTCTAGTTCAAGAATCTGATTCTGATTTGAATTAAGCAGTATTAAATCTGAGGAAACTCTAGAGTAAGCAGGTTTCTATTACTGTGAATAAGACATTGGGTCTTAAATTCCCAAACTGTTCAAGAACCTCATCTATCTTCCACAGAGGTCAAATAATGAATTAACATTGAGTTAAATGGAAGATTAATCAGACATGAGCTCTTTGGCTCATAACGTGAAAGCAGAAAGGAAAAACGCTTGGTGTTTGTTTTATAATAAAGAAATAAAATCATTTACAATTAACTAAAAAGAAAATCAATACTATTTTTCACATTACAAACATTCAACTAGGCAACACTATCCTTGAACCAAAAGGAATTTTTTTCTAATGCAGACATACACCCCCAAATGCATTTGCTTGCTGTACTGTTAAACATCTAAAATTTAATCACCTTTCAACATACCAACACATATACAGGGTGACAGGAGTAGTTAAAAAATCTTAGGAAATTACTCATGCTCCAAAAAAACATTTCACTAGCATTTTTACATACTGCTGTGAAAAAAATAATTATTTTAATTTCTTATTCTCTCAGTAACATAGTCTGACATGTTATCGATGCCTATGGATAATCTTTGCTTTTGAATCCATTCAGTAAGTAGTGCTATTTGCCAGATTTGATAGTTAATTGCTAATGATAGGAGGTGAACAGACCACCTTAAGCACCAGTAATGTGATATTATGGTGTCTGTCTTGCAGAGCATAGTGTAAAGCTGATGTACAGCCTGGCTTGCAAAACATGGGTACAAGCAACAAAGAACCTAAGTGTACAGAGAGGAGAAGAAAAGAAAGGAGTGACGAAAGCCACAGAATGCATTTTTATGAAAGAAGCACAAAAGCTTAATGTTTTCAAGAAAAAGTGGTCTTAAAAACTAATAATGGTGATGGAAATAGCAATTATGGGACATGACAAGAACAAAGTACAGAGTAATAAAACTATCCTTCTGCGAAGGCCTATAGCTGTGATGAGGTAACCAGAACAGAGCAAGCAGCAACAGAAAAAAGCAGTGATTCATTCAGCAAAGAACAGCAATGGAAATACATAAGCATTCTTCACCTGAGAAGTGCTAGTGACAGAGAGAGGAGCACTTACCTGACACACCTTCTCTGGAACAGTGCTCAGGACATCGAAAAACAGATAGATGACAGGATAGATGACAGGACCAATACAGATACACACAACAGATCAAGATGTAGTGGAGAAGCTGGCCCCTCTTGAGAGAGAGTATGGACCAATAGGGAGTTGTGGCAAGGAGAGAAGTTGCTGAATTGTTTTAAGAGTCAGTGGGAAGTCACAACGAAGTGTTGGACATGACAGTATATTGTATTGTATTGTATGCAATGTAATATTACTAACTATGGTTTATATGTTAGCAGTTGTATGCAAAAGCTTGGAAATACTGTGTTGTCTTTTTAATAGTAACTAGCAATAGTTATTTTATATCCCAGACAAGCATTAGAGGTAATATGTCTTAAGAAAGAAATCTACCTAAACCATAATTCAAATATGTTTTGCATGAACAGCAAGTTGGAGAAAGAAAACCATTCTGGTTACTGCTAAATATAAATCCAGCTATCTTTAGAGTATATAAGATACATTAAAAATGTTAGAAGTATGTCTAGTGAACTTCTCCTGTTTAAGTGTTTCTGTCTGCTATTTTGAAGACAAATGTTGGCAAACTAGCAAAACATTTTTACAGATAACATGTGAAACCACAGTTCTGAATAATTTCCAAATGTGTCTTTTTGTTGGCTCCGGCTTACTTTAGCTACTTACGCTGGACTGTCACAGTGTCTTATAGATGAAGAGACTCCTCCCCCGCAGGTCCTGCTGCACTCTCCCCATATTGACCATGGACCCCAACCCCCATCTATGCTCTGGGGCCAAGTGCCAAAAGGTACGCACTCTCCTTGATAACACCACTGAAAGATTTCACAAAAAAACCACAAAATTAGCTTCCAGGCTGACAGAGTTATCAGGACAGAAAAATATAAGGGTCAGGCAATGACCAATTATAGGCATTAGCATTCTCTGTATAGATAACAAGACTAATATTTTACTTTTTCTAGCCATGTTTAGACATTGGTGAGGGTGTGTGTGATTTGTTAATTGTCTTCACTAAGTCCTGAATTATAGGTCCCTAACACACACCAGAAGTTAAAGCAAGCTTAAAATAAAGATTTTCTTTTTTCTTCATACATCTTCCTTAATGTTTCACATTAAAGGAACTGCAAGTTGCTTACATTCTTTTAAACACTAAGGTTCATTTCTAAGATCAGTTTAGTAAAACACCCTCCACTTAGGATTCATGTAGGGGCTTCATTATGCGAAATGAAAAATTCCCCACTATAGTATTTTTAACAAACTATTCCCTTACATTTTAAAAAAAGAAAATCTGGACGAGGTTACAATGGAAGAAGAATTTGTTGCAGTATTTCATTTATACTAACCCTACAGACATAATAAAAGTAGTGCCAAAGCATTAGACATGGTACAGAAAATCAGTATATAATAGTGACTGGCCACTTGTTCAGGGACAGAATGAACATGCATACTTCACTCATGCAAACACTTAAACTTTGCAATATTGTTACTTACATTGGACATGCAAAATGACAGACAATTCGCACGAATGGCTAATTGTTAAAATAAGTTTATAATTTCCTTAGTCAGAAACCTTTTTTAAACCATTCAGAAATAATCCTGGAGCCCATAGTTTGATCCACATTCTGGTGTCACTGAGAATCCGGAGTAGCTCGGTTAGATAACCCTTTCCCACCGTTATAGGCTTAGGTGACACAGTAGAGCACGGCCTCAGGTCTACTGTGACCTGAATCTGCACATTTCACTTCCAAAACGTGGGCATCTGCTGTTTAACTCCCTTGAATTCCTATAACAGACACAGTATTGACCGTTTCCAAAAAGAAACCCAGACAACTTCTGTGTCCAAAATCAGCCATATGAATTTGACAAAAAGCACTGAGACATGCACAAAAGACATGGACAGATAGACATATCCCTGTCCACCCACAAGCACTGGAAGACTCAGCGTTGACTTTATACTAATAGGTACAGCAAAGCCAAGTTTTCTCTTCTCCTGAGTCCTAAGGCTCACCTAAAGCCTCAGTCCCAGCAATGTACGACATACATAAACAAGTAAATACAGCCATTCACAATGACCTGAATCATTCTAGATTTTTCTGAAACCAACTGAAAAGAGAATTTAACTTTCAATCACTACTCAGAAAAAAAAATTAATAGGAGTTTGATATGAACAAGCATTGTGCAGTGTTAGTTAAAGAAAATGAATAAAAATCCTTATTTTTTCATTAAAAATTTCATTTTTAATAAAAGGTACTTCTAGACTGTCAAACATGTCAGAGTCGAAGTGCGTAGCTTTCAAGAATGTACATTAAAATGGTATATTAATATTAAAATGTGTAGCTTATCATCAGCAAAGGCACCTAGATACAACATAGTTTTGCATACAAACACATGCTACCATTTAATACAATATTTCCTTATTATATTATTTCCTTGTTATTTCCACATAAATAAGTGTCCAGAGGAGGGCCACGAAGATGATCAGGGGCTGGAGCACCTCTCCTATGAAGACAGGCTGAGGGAGTTGGGGTTGTTCAGCCTGGAGAAGGGAAGGCTCTGAGGAGACCTTATAGCAGACCTGAAGAGGGCCTACAAGAAAGCTGGAGAGGGACTTTTTACAAGGGCATGTAGTGATAGGACAAGGGGTAATGGCTTTAAACTGAAACAGGGTAGATTTAGATTAGATATAAGGGAGAAATTCTTCACTATGAAGGTGGTGAGGCACTGGAACAGGTTGCCCAGAGAGGTGGTAGATACCCCATCCCTGGAAGTGTTCAAGGCCAGGTGGATGGGGCTTTGAGCAACCTGGTCTAGTGGAAGGTGTCCCTGCCCATGGCAAGTGGGGGTGGAACTACATGATCTTTAAGGTCCCTTCCAACTCAAACCATTCTATGATTCTATGAAATGAAACCTGTAGCAGTACTTTTCTAGCCACATTCATTCTTGTTTCTTGTCTCAAAACACTTTTATCCTCCATGACCTCTTTCTTCTCTGTATGTGCTGTACCTGTTTTAAAACACAGCTGTTATAATCCAGCACATTTCTGTTTATAAGCCTCATCCGCTATCAGTTAGAGAAACAAAAACCAAGCATTAACATGTCTACAGAAAAGATAAAGGAGACTATTTTAAATCTCAAGTTCAAAATGCATTGCCTTTTCTACCAGGTCTGCTCGGGACAGAGTTTTCCTCATAGCAGCCCGTATGGGCTTGTGACCAGTGTGGATAACACACTGTTTTAGCTATTGCTAAACAGTGCTTACACACCATCAAGGCTTTCTTGGTTTCTCAGCCTGCCACCCAAGTGAGTAGGCTGGGGGTGGGCAAAAGGTTGTGAGGGGACACAGCAGGGACAGGTGACCCAAATTGACCAAAGGGATATCCCATACCCTGTAACATCATGCTCAGCAGTAAAACTGGGGTGGGGATGTTTCCAAAGTAGCCTCTGCTCAGAGACTGGCTGGGCAACAGTCTGCTGGTGGGAGGTAGTGAGTGATTGCCTTTGATCTCTTGTTCGCTTTTTCTTTCTTTTCCTCTCACTTACTCAGCTGTCTATCTCAGCCCATGAGTTTTTCTCACTTTTGCCCTTCTGATTCTCTCCTGGGGGCATAGTGAGCGATCAACTAGGTGGGGCCCTAGTTGCTGGATGGGGTCAACCCACCACACCCTTCTTCAGAAAAAAAACCAAAGACACATGGTTTCATGGAGTCGTACTGAGGAAAGGAGGGTTTATCCTTCTTGGGGTTCTAAATTTACAAACCAGAGGTTTATGCCAATAAGTAGGCATCCATCAGAGGAACATTCCTTCATATGGAGCTTCTCTTAAATCCAGACTATCACTGAATGTCTGTATAACACATAATGCAGTCCATATAGTGAACTCACATTTTTAGCTAGTATAGATATATCCATATGGCACAGTGTTTTGCAATGCCTCTAATGGTACAATTATGATGGAGAATGAATTCTTTATGTGAATTACACGAGGGATTAAAATCTTCTGTTTTTCTTCTGTCGTGGTTTAGCCCCAGCCAGCAACTAAGCCCCACACAGCCACTTGCTCACTCCCCCACGGTGGGATGGGGGAGAGAATCAGAACAGTAAAAGTGAGAAAACTCGTGGGTTGAGATAAAGACAGTTTAATAGGGAAAGCAAAAGCCATGCACACAAGCAAAGCAAAACAAGGAATTCATTCACTCCTTCCCATGGGCAGGCAGGTGTTCAGCCATCTCCAGGAAAGCAGGGCTCCATCACGTGTAACGGTTACTTGGGAAGACAAACGCCATCACTCTGAACGTCCCCCCCTTCCTTCTTCTTCCCCAGCTTTATATACTGAGCATGACGTCATATGGTATGGAATAGCCCTTTGGTCAGTTTGGATCAACTCTCCTGGCTGTGCCCCCTCCCAACTTCTTCTGCACCTGGCAGGGCATGGGAAGCTGAAAAGTCCTTGACCAGTGCAGCAACAACTAAAACATCTCTGTATTATCAACACTGTTCTCAGCACAAATCCAAAACATAGCCCCATACCAGCCACTATAAGAAAAGTAACTCTTTCTCCGCTGAAACCAGCACACTTCTCATTATAAATTAAGTGATAATGATCTCATTATAAATTAAGTGATAATCATTTTATTAACTAAATACAATAATCTCCTTGCAGCATTCTATTAAAGATGCCACACAAGTACATGAACATTTATCTAATGCTAAAGTCAAAAGCTAAAAATTAAAATGCTTCTAAGAGCAAAAATATATGCTAATAATTTAATTTAAAATATATTATATATATTACAAATATGTCAAAATCAAAGTTAAGAAATGAAAGACACTCAGAGTTAAAGTTAAAACCACAAGACTATCACATATGTAAAACATAACACGCAAACCATCCTAACTCTACACTATGATGACTGTATACAATAGGCAGGTGCATTTTACCTCCTTTATTTTTGCAAAGCTGTGTAAAATCCCTGTACTCTGTAATTTCCTCTGTCATGCAAACATTATCTTCCACATTCCCATATTCCCCTTTAAAAACTCCTTAAATGCTGGTTTTTCTTCTCTACTGGAGTTAAATCTGAGGACTCACTGCTCACTTTGGTGTCTGTTCTTAATTTTCTAGTGAAAATTTATCTTTCACCAGAAGCCAGTGATGCATACCATCTCTGTCAGAGTAATTCTAAATGACCAAAATCTTCATTATTTCTAATGGGACTAGAGAAATATGCTTCCTCCACAAATTACAGCAATCTCATCTGCTATAATAAGGTAAGGACTCTTGAGTAACCAGTATATGAAGAAACAAGAGGAGGTGACAGCTATTTTAAAAGAACAATCTTTCATTAACGGTTTAGAACTGAAATGTTAACTCTTCTCTAACATTGAGTAAATAACTTTCAATTAGTTCAACTAGAAAGACAGTGGTGATGCATTTGAATATGTATAAAATGTGCGAAAAACTGTGAATAATGTAAGCAGCCTGAAATTTTTCTTATAGAGATCATTAACAATAAAATAAAACGTGATATTGTGGCACATTTGAGATGACTTTTATATGAATATTAGCTGTTTAACAGAACTAAGACTTACAATAGTATGCTTTTAGGAAACTCACACAGCAAGTACTCTAGTATTGAGGAAAATTGATGTCATCTTTTGTAGGGGGAAAAAAAAGATTAATTCAATTTAAATTTGCCATCTTAATTTTAACAATGTATTTTCAATGATTGCTTGTATAATTATTTTGCAAGAAAACTTAATGTCCAATAATAACTTAAATTTACCATATATTAATGTCCAATAATAACTTAATCACACAATCTAGCTATTTAAACTGTCCTTTCAGCACACTCTGTTTTCACTTCGTGCACATTTGCCCCTCATTTACATCCCTAGCATGGATCTAAACAATGATGTTAGAAAAGGTTACTTTTAAAATTACTTTAAATTCAAAGACAAAATAAACATTACTATCAGTTCTGTCTTATTGTTTTATATGCACCATTTCCTCATCAGAGTCTTTTTAAAAATCTATCAGTTAGTTTACCTTTACAAACACATCTCTGGGTGTACCAGAGAGAAACTTTATGTATATTTAAATTTATTATTACAAATTAGGAAAAAGTGTACTTTTTTGAACCCAGCCGATACATAAAACCCTTCACCAAAGCATGAACATATTAAAGCTTCAAAACAGAACAGATGTACAAGTTCCATCAGCAGCAAGAAACCACTTTATTCTCTTTCCCTGTATGCAGAAAACAGCTCAGTAACTTCTATGGAAAACACTCTAAAAACCTTCAGGCATCGGCAGACATCTACTGTGGAAAATTTCAACGCAAAGAGTTAAAAGCTTGGCAGGTTTGTATAAGCAACTGAAAGAAGGTTTTATAATAGAGTGTTAGGCCATTTTAATTGTAGAAATCTCTCCCAACTCTGCCAATAAGATATTAATGCACACTGCATCAAATTTTGCTTTTAGTTAATAGTTACACTGAATTTACATTAGTGTAACTAAAAGCAGAAATTGACCCTCCAAATATGATTAAGTACCTGAGATCTTGTTAGGCCTTTAGAGCAGGGAACGTCATTTATTATATATTTGGACACAGCCCAGAAAAACAGGGCCTAATTTGGTTGTGGCCTTTAGGCGTGACTGCAATATAAATGTAGTAGTAGTAGTAGTAGTAGTAGTAGTAGTAGTAATAATAATAATAATAATAATAATAATAATAATAATAATAATAATGCTGTTATAGAATTGTAACCTATTATTTTCTCCTTAGTGTGTGGTAAAGAGAACTACATATTTGGAAAGAGTTCACGTTTTCTCGTTTTTTGCTATCAGGAACTATTAACTTACAGGAACCTTCAAAGCTGCAGTTTACAGATACAATTCTCTGCTGTTAACAGGCATGAACAGTTTACCATTGTAAAACAGTATGGATTCTCTCATTTTCCTCTAAAATCTAATGATGGAACAAGATACTGATGACTGGAAAAAGATGTTTTGTAGAGAGCAAACTGATTAAAGCCTCTGGCAAGTGGACACAGCAACAGTGTCTTAAAGCATCTCAACTTGTTCATTGTAGTGTCATGGTTTAAAAAATATAAATTGAGGTAAATTGCTCCTTGTCATTGACAAGGAGTAGTGGTTCCAAAATAAACCTAGACTGTTGATTTAAGAGTAGGGCTTCTAACATTTTCTATTACTGTAATAAAAAGTAATATTTTTGGTAGAATGCGAAGGTCTCTCTATTTTCATTGGCTAACTCTAAGCACTCTATTTTTTTAAACGACCTTTTCAATGAATATATTTAGCATGGTTTACCAGTATTTCCAAACTCAGCATGGAAAAGCCATCAGAACAATGCTAGGTCATGGGTCCTGAATGAAACCGTCAACAAGCATTAATAAACTGTGACAGCTGCCCAAAAGCTTTCATTCTTTTTGTTTAAACATCAGATTGCAAGTCAAAATGCAGTGTAATCTTTGTTGAAACCAGCCCAGCTAGCATGGCAAAAGTCAGAATGAGAGTAGATGTCAGTAGTTGTTGTTAGGAAAAAATCCAATCTGAAGCAGTAAATCTTACAGACAGATGAAGCAACTCTTGGACAGATACTGGAAATTGTTTAATATAACAATCTCTATTCATTTTGTACAAACCTGCATAAAATATATTGTCTTGAAAAAAGGCATATGGAATTAACTTTTTTCCTCAGTACATGTCCTGTAAATTAATAATTAAAATATTTTTCTCTCCTTTTTAAAATCTGCATAGATTTTGCCTTGTAATTGAGAAACACTCTTTTACTATTCTTAATCTAAAACTAAGTTTCAGAACTTTGTCTGAAACTACTGATATACAGACATTGTTTTAAAATCAAAATTCACATGTTCAGACAGATACAGTAGTACTAGACTTGTCTACTGCAACACTGACTTTCTGTACTTTTCTGTTAGGTAGAAGAGTTTATCAGGCTGCACAGCAAAGTCCTTTAAAGCTAAACAGTAATGCAAGTATAACTGAATACTAAAAGAATAATTCAAAGTCAAAACAGAAAGGTCACTGGGAAATCTGGGCTTTTAGAAAACCCTTTTATTAAGGCAACATTTTTTCTATAAGCTTGTATGATTCAGCTTATATCTGAAGGAATAAAGAATTTTTTATCTTCTAACAAAATATCAGAGTTCAGGCTCTAGATCTATGTTACACATTTTCAAAGTCCATGCCAGACCTAGAGTTGTAACAGTCCTTTATGGAAGAGTGCTATAAAAGTTAATAAAGATTAAACTAAAGAGTTTTTACAAAAATTACTCAAAAATATACAGAGAGTATGTAACAGGGGTTTTTTTTGTTGATCCAGGCTACAGAATTTTATAGTGAGGATAAATGTTTTATTAAATTACATATATAAAATACTTGTGAAATAATTCTGTAGGACACTCCCATTAGGATGCAAATGTATTCTGAAATAATAACTCTTTTTTTTTTAACTCTTGTAGTTGCTCGTAAGTACTTTAATTTTCTAGTTCTTTCTTTCTGTAGTCTTTAAACAATAAATTGCTTCTTCAAACAATAAATTATTTGTACTCACCCCCTTTTCAATGCTCCCTGTTTGGCAAAGAGTACCTTCAGCTGCTGGAATGCTGTTGGTAACACAGCGGTTACTTTTGCTGAGGCACCAGAGCTCTCTACACACTTCCTAGGAAAGAAGGCAGAGGCAAGTTGGTCAGAATAAAAGCCTAAAATTGCTTCCAGGTCTCATACACACACGTATACGCAAATTTGTTTTGAACAGAGACTACTAGAAACTGGGCTGGAGAGATAAATCTATAGGCGGTTGTGACATATTCTGGAGCAATTTCAAAGCCACCATATTTTACCTAAGAATACTCTGCTAAAAAAAATTCTGGAAGCATCAAATTGTAGACTACAAGAATGTGTTTCTCACACCTGCCATGCAAGTAATGTTTTATAGTTGCTTTTTTCTTGATTAGTGCTAATACTGGGCTTAGTATATTTTAGTGTTTGCTGTAAAAGTAGTCTTCAGATGTGCTGTAGTATCTCCATTACTGTCACTACCTGCCTCAAAATTACATGTTAAAAGGTTACGATTAATTTTGAAATATGAAACAGCAACAATTATTTTTGTTTCCTTTAGTTAAAACCAAAATTTCTGAGCTCAGAGGACATGCACTCCTCTTCTGTAACACTTGCTAGAACAGTGCACGTCTTCAGTACTAATTGAGCTATGTACTAAAATATTTCCTTTAGAGTTTTTAGATTTGCGGCTGATACTTCATAAATGATTTAGCCTATCCTATTTCACCATGTTGTCAGTGTTAAACACAAGTTTTCAAATAATCTTTTTTTTCCTACCATATTTTCTCATTTAGTTTTGCACATTTACTCATTTAAATTAAGCCAGTTCTGTTGACATTGGAGATTCATTGTTAAAACTATCTAAGGGTTGAAATTCATAATGGGCATGATGCAAAGTTGGCTGAATGCTGGAAATCTTCATAGCTGCTTCAGTTGCCCTTGGATTTGGCTATGTATGCAGAATGGAATCAGAAGTGTTTTGTTTTTACAGTAAATGACTTACATTATAATCTTTGCCGTATTACTTTGAGATCTGTGCAAGAGTTCACAATCTGCTTATAGATGTTTTCTATTTTTAAGTATTTTTTAAAATCTGAAAGATACTCAGATCTTTAAAATGATCTTATGATAGTCATTACTATTTCATTTTATTTAACTGCTGCTTGAAATCATATCCTACAAGTAAGCGTTGTATAGATTCTATGGCTGAACCTTGGTACAAAGAGCAAAAAGGAAAAGACCGTGTGAGTAAATTAAAGTTATTAGGCACCTTCCCCCCCAAGTTCATTGCTTCTCTGAGGAAATGAATGAGTATCTGGCACCAAGGCTATCTTTTCTATACACATCAACAGGAACAACTGTTAAGTTTTACCCTAAGATTCATGTTTCTTGCATCGTACTGCATATACAAATGGATTTATTTATACATTATTCACTAGCAGCTGCAGTACAAGTTCAACAGTACAAGCTTTTCTTGAATAATGCAAAATTCTTTTCCAAGCTAAAAATCAGATGGTGCCATTTGTGCAGGACTGTTAATACAGTGTATTTAGTTTCCTGATTGGTAGAAGCAAGGTATCTTTTTTAAAAATCCATTAAAAACATACCATATTAGAATGGTCTGAAATGATGAGGAATGACTACTGATTTCTGGAGTTTCCATCCAATTTTTGACAATTAAGCCTAAGCTATTTTGTCCTATTTGGTGGGTGGCTCTACGAAAACTTAAGCAAATTGTTGAGCCTCTTTTTAGGAGAAATATTGCCACTTGTAAAAGCATACTTGCAGCCAATATAGAACTATCTTACTTTTCAGATTAGAATTTTTCATTGAAGAAATGCAAACACTATAAATATTTACTTACTTAGATTTCTAAATAAGACACTTGCTTTTGCCACTCAGCTGATAAAATTTTCAGATTAAGATACACACTTACAAATAAATATATGGTTTAAAATACCAAATAGAACAGGGAAAGAACAAAAGATACATCATGAAGATTCTTGAAAAATCTAACTAGATTACAAATTTCACAGCCATTAAGGTGCTAAAATTCAACACTAAATCAAATTAACATCTAAATCGACCATGAATCCAAACTTCAATATAGTATGGATTTCAAAGTGAAAACCTAAAACTGGCTCCTTTCAGACACAGTATGAGGTGCTCCTGTCATAATCCTGCCTTATTTACTTTTACATGTTATTTACTTGCTCATTTTGTTGAGCAAAATTAGCGTAATTTACTTGCTCATGTTTCATGTGTGGTTTACATTGTCAAATCACAATTAAAAGTGTCAGACTGTGACAATTCTGTAGCCTTGTGACCTTGTGTTTATTTTGCATCTGATCAGGTTCAAATGTTTAAATTAATAGCTGTGCTGACTTTGTGAAATTTGGTTCAATGTTCTGAAAAGCCAAAAATTCAACTGCATTAAGAAAGAAGGATTTCAACCGTTCCAATATAGACAGAAGCAAAAAATCAGATCTGGATAAGAGTCTGGAATTTGAAAACATCTATATTTCAGGGTGATTTGAATCCAGAATTCTGGTTTGTGCTCCAGAGTTCACGTGCAGAATTTCACTTTTGATATGTCTACACAAGTATACCATCTATATATTAACTTAAGGGGAAGTAATAATTAAAACATGTATTTCATTGCCAGGCTAACATATCCACAAATTAGAATATTTAACAATTTCCTTCTGATAGGATTCTTTCTGTATACTCAGGCTTCTTCATGGCACTATACTCCTCCAAGTTCACTGAACTAACATCACCCAGACATTTTAATTCCAAACAAATAATCAGCTGAACTATATGAATTAATGGATACAGCACTCCAAAACTATTTTAGTCATTCATCTGTTTGCAGGATGATTCTAAGCATGTCAGCTCACGTCCCTACTGCACAAAATGAGAAAAATATTTTCCTTTTTCCTAAATTGCTTTGGGAGATAGAATGAAAAGCACTATATCAAAACTAGATATTGTTACTGACATAGTCTGGTGGTCCTTATTCAGACCTTAATTTCAGCAGAGGTTTGCCTCAGTAAATCCCTAAAGACAAAACAAAAGTAATGTAAAATTACTATGGGCTGTATCACACTATTAATATTTGTGCAAAAACCTCTGCTTAATTCAGAAAGGAGTTCTGTTTGAGACAGACATACAATATCCCGAAATCAAAAGAATATTTCCTTATGGAAAACTATGTGAAACACAGAGGATTTATTAACTAAAATAACACAATGTATCAATTTGTAGAAGTAATTTACATTAAAAACAAGAAATTAAAGTATTTTTGTAATTTCCTTTAAATATAGCCAAACTTATTTAATAAGTTGTTTATTTTCCCCTGCTGTTTTGCCTTTAAAAGAGTAGCATGTGAAGTACATTCTCCATCACCCTGTACATGAAATGAAAAATAACATTAACAGTGATTTGAAAACAAATAAGATATCTAAAAAGAAGTGGAAAATCCATCTGTGCTGTTATTTCACTAAATGAAAATGGAATTATAGCAGGTACTACTATGGCTATGTCTTCTTTATTTTCAGCTGATTTTGGAAAGTTAACAGAGAAATTCTGACTAAGGTGCATAAAGCTTTCTGTTATCCAGCTCAACCCTATACCTGGTACTACCTTAGTTGCATAGTTATTAATTTGAGCTATTTCGTTACTACCACCATCTATCTGTAACATCTTTAAGCAACTGTTTTTAATAAGCCAGCCTTAAAAACATATGAGGAACTGCCCCGGAAAGGTCAGGCCCAAAATCACTAGTAGAAAGTATACTGCTTTTTTTCCACACACTAACACGCACGCACGCATGCACGCACACCCACCCACCCATACCCACCCACCAACATAAGGTGACCCTTTAGGATAGCCTTTTCTTCATTGCCAGACATAGGAGGAAGTTAAATATCTTCTGCCAACATTAAATTTGTGTGAATAATTTACTGAAATGAAGACAAAGAAGCATAATCTGAAAATTAATCAATGACCTCAAAGTCAGTCTCCAAATGTGTGGATTTAATAACTATTATTTTGTAAAGCAAACAAGGGAAAGTGTTTTAAAAATCCAGGAAACATGAACTGAAGCTGAGGCCTTTCACAAGATCAAGACAAGATAGATGACAACCTGTAACGGTGTATCTTAGGGCTCCATGACTTCAGTTTGGAATTCGGATGCTTGTATTTGCAGTAAATTAAACAAAGCTGAACCCATCTAGAGAAAAAAAACAGCAAATCAAATTATCTTCCTTTTGCCTAAGTGTTATCAATGATGGAGCCTCTTTCTGTTGTGTCATGCAGAGTTACATATAGGCATTTCAAATTATGTAACATCTAAGCATCCTATATCATAATCATCATAAATGGTAACAATACAGCACAATGAAAACTCAGTAATATGAGCAAAGATCAAATTGCTGTGCTGTTCTTAATGTTTTCAACACTAATGAAAGCCTCCAACAACAGTTAGCAGTTTGGCCCATAGTATTAAAAAAATAAGATGAGAAATACATTCACAATGCATATTAAACTATTATAATTTGGGAGTTTCATTTTTTGTTCATAAAGTTTTAAAATGTTAATTAGGATTTTATGTTACTTCAGCATGTTTAATCTATAGTATGCTGCACCTCTTGATGAGCATTTGCTAAAACAGAGCATAAAAATAATTAGCTTGAATTGTAACTTACAATTCAGACCTGAAAAGCATCGACCTAGAGTATTTTCAGCCTCACTGCTGAAATACTGCTGGCAACACAATTAAAACTAGAAGACTATCATTATGGGTGAACTTCAGAAGGTTCAAAGTTTAGTTCAGATAAGCCCCCAAAAGTTGACATTTTAGTGCTCCACTACCAAATGCTCATTAAGTGGTGCAGCATGTTATGAATCACAACATGCTGAAAGAATGTGAAATAGAATCCGAAGCTTAAGTCATCATTCATATTATGTTGCCAGCATTCTTTCCTAAATATTGGGTGCTTATGTGAACCTTATGGAAACTACAGAAGCCCCACAAGGTCCATCACCTCCAAGTAGCATCTTCCCTTTCAAGCCCATGCAACCTATCCCATCTTTATTCAACCAACATTCCAGTATCTGGAATCTCATTATTGCTTCTACTATCATCTAATGCACTCCTCCTGCTTTGATCACTAGCTTCCCATTGCACTTTTTAAACAGCTTTCATAAGATCCAGGTACATTGGTGTTATGTCTGTGTCTCTTGTGAAAGACAGAGGGCAGGGGGGCGGGGGGGGGGGGAGAGGAAGAGGAGAAAGAGGAAGAAAAAGGAGAAGGAGAAAAAGAGAGAAACAGGGTTTGGAGGCAAGATAGTCCTAGGAAAGAAGAAAGGGGACTACGGGAACTTGTTAGAAAAAGATACAAGAATATACAAAACTACTTTAGGATTCAGAAAGAGGAAAACTTCTGGGATTTCCCTTGGCTATACACATCCTAATCTTAAAAAAAAGATGGAACAAAATTCACTTTAAGAGTAAAGCTTAAAGTGTTTCAAATGTTCTTAATTATAGCATGATCCTGTAAGTCCTTACACAAGAAAAGCTCAAAACTTTAATCATTCTAAACGCAAAAGACTTGCACAATAGTGATGAGAGGTTTTGCACTTGACCGGCAAGACCTTATGAAATAACAAATAATGGAGTGGTTGATAAAAATGACAGAGTATGATACCAGGATCTTCAATTCCTCTCTTCACCTACACATACTTTTAACACCAATTTGTGAGCAACGTAACATAAATACATCTGATAGAACTACCTATGCTCTGCTAATAAACACCAAGTATAAGGCGACTTAGCCATGGTATGACGTATGAAGCTGGGGAAAAAAAGTCACTTTTCAGTGAGTTACTAAGTACTATGTACAGATTCTACTGAATGCACAATCCTAGTCATAGTATCAACAGGTGAGGGAACAAAAGGGAACCGGTAGTTCTGGTACAAAGATACACCAGTGGCTTCTCTGCCTTTCCTTCTGAAAAAACATCTTCCAGAATCTGCTTCCACCTTCCTATTAAAACCCTACATCAAGCTTAATACCTCTCTCTGTTTAACTGGAGTAAAGCACATCAGCATTCCATGAAAAAAGTGACAGTTTAATTCACTAACATTAAATTTGTATCACCTGATTACAAGGGTCAATTGTAGTTCAGGCTATTTTGCCCTAGAGGAAATATTGTAGAACTGTTGTGTATAGCAATTTGTTTACTCTCCTGGATTTGAAAGTTAGCTGACCAATGCTGTTTTGTTTTCGTCATTACTAACTAATTCAGTTAAACTATTCTGTCTCTGAACTGGCATGTGGGAAACTAGGAAGCAGTGAAGGTATGACAACTGCATGTCCTGTATTTCTGTAGTCGACACTTTCCCAGCAACTTTCCATTAATGGTAATTAACTTTATGGCCACTGCCCATAACTCATTAAAAACTTTGTAGAGACAACTAACACAAGGGAGCTATTGAAGGCAGCAGGAAGACTCCTTATTCTGAGAATATATCTTCATTCTGCCTGTTTACAAGCGGTAAGTTCATAGCTTGAACTCTATTTGTCCTCCAAAATGCACTAACAAAATGTGAATAAAAACTGGTATTTGAGTTCAAAGCTATTTTCATTGGCAAACTAACTGGAGAACTTAACTGCAAACATAAGACCATGACAAAGAAGAGAGCTACCTGTCATCACCTAAAATACATTACCTGATGTGTTAAACTCTAGGTGTGAAATACTAAGAGTGGTCCTGCTTATTTCAGTGAAGCCATGTGTGCAAAGTAAAGGAGAGTTTGTCCCCTTTTCCCCCTACTTGAAGTATTTACTGACACCAATTATGGTGGAAAAGCATAAAATGCAAAAAAATATACCAAGGAATTGTAAGGCACTATCTCTGAAATCCATGCTAGCAGCCAACAGTTTCACAGATCATAAAATGCACCACAGCAATATCAACCATATGCATAAAGTATTAACTGCTATTAAAATGTCTGACGTTTTAGCCTCTGTTCTAAAAATGTGGGGACCAGGTCTAAAGCAAAGTATTATTTTGAACCACAAAACCTGTAAGTTACACTCAGGCATATTCCAGATATTATTTAAACTCATAAAACAGGGAAATTCAAAGTAAAGACTGGAATTCTTTCCTGAGTTAACCCAGAGACAGCCAACAGCCAACTGTTATTAGGTAGATGCTCAAAGGTTAAGGAGGTAAGGAGTCAATGAAAAAAGTTCTCCTTACACTCACCTAAACAAAAGGATTGAAAAAGGTTCTGAACTATCAGGGCAACTGGCATACAAGCAGAGCAAAGAACCAAGATACACTTGACAATCAGCAAAAGAGAATTCACACAGCATCACCCTAGAAGATGTAGCATATCCAGTAGCTATATAAATGAACAGGAACTAGCACTGTTCCTAATAACCTCAAAATCTCCCACTGCAGTGAATCCAGTAAGGTACCTGAAAGCATGTATTGCCTTTAGGAAAAAGCTATGCATCAGTATTATATGGTGAAATTTCCACCATTACAATTTGGCTCACTGTAAGTCATAAATTTTAAAGTTCTCCTGAATCTGAAAATGTACCCTAAAAAGGAAATATTTTAAGTAGCTTGAGACACTGCCTCTCAATTCTTTCTTCAAAGTATCTATTTCTTCACTTAAATTCTCTAAAATTGCCCCTGTATCAGAAATGGTGGAAAGTATAGTATAAAGAAAAATGCACATGTAACATTAAAAGTATCACTGTCTACTTGCTAACATGTAGTTTTATTTTGTCAGCTCAAAAAGATAAAGCATCTCTTTGAGTTCTTGTCCAACTTAATGTGCTGAACAATACAGGGAAATCTGACCAATAGCCACAATGCTTTTGCTGGAACAGTTCTGTCCATAAGTGACTAAACAGTTTAACTAGGTCTAGTATTTACAATAGTATCAAAACAACTACCAAAGAACTCCTTTTATGGTCAAATTGGCTCCTTGTCAGTAAACACACACACAGAAAGGCAGAAACTTGCAGCCCCTTTAGTACTTTAGTTCTGATGCCTTAATTGTTCAAAGACCTCTCCATGTATTTAACTTCAAGTTCCTAAGTGAGAAAGGCTTCAGGTACTTAAATGCACAAAATTCTTTGCAGGATTAGAATGTGATCTATGATCAAAGCAACAAACAGCTTAAAATAAACATACAGAGGGAATGGATGAGGAAATATGCAAGAAAAGGCAATGAATACAGATGAACATTAAAGCTAGATGGTTGAAAGAGGTAATTTTTCTAAAGGTTAATAAGACATTATGACAGAATTCCAAAGCAGAAAGAACATGAAGATTTTCCGAGTTACTTTAAGAACACTAACTATCTCAACAGCTACATCAGAGCCCAAAGGAGACTTGTAATTTTTTGGCCTTTGATTTTAGAGTTTAGCTGTTTCTCTTGTCATGTCTCAACATCAAAAATCAGTAAAGAACATGAGCAAGAGAAAAAGGCAAGCAATTTTCTCTGAGATTTCCCTTTGGTTTAGTATTTATTTCCTTCTGGGTCACCAAATGCCATGTTGGAAAACCTGCTCTACCCCTTTTTTTACCAGGCACTTCAAATAAAAAGGGCTAAAAGAAGTGCTAGAAAGAAGTTAGTATACAAACTAGGTCCACTGTTAATGAGGGACTTTTACTATGTTTTTCTGTCCATAGTTGCACGTGTCTGTTAGAATAAAATCAATGAACTATTATTGGCATCTTCATGTGAATAGTACATCAAATAGGAATATCCAAAGCACTGACTGTTTACTTTTGATAATGAAAGAGTTGAGCAGAGTATTCAACTTAGCTTTTCCTGATCTTTAGCTCTAGCTCCACTACACAGTTCTAAAAACCCTTTCATATATGAATAGGTCTTTCTTGTGTGGATATTTTCCATCTGCACTACCAGCTTCCAAAGACTTTTTCCCCCTTCAAAATTATCACTTGAAATCTGTATGATCATAATCATCATGATCACATTTTCAGAGCATTATGGCCATGGAGATAATATTTTTAAATGTAGATGCTATTTTAAATGCATATCGTTTCTTAGAGTGGATATTACCATTTTTCTACAATAATCTGTTATATTAATATATGCAGTCTGAATCTATTAAAATACGGGATTTTTTTTCTGAGACACCTGTAAATTATGCTCACCTTGATGGCATACTGATGGAACACAATAATCTATATCAATTCAGAGGACAGGTAATGTCACATGAAGACATAAATTCTTTTAACTATTGCCTCAATTAAGTGTCAACATATTTTTTGTAACTATAAGGGAATCCCAACAAAAACTTTAAAACAAAAAGAAAGCAGAAGGCAGAAATCCAATATTACCTACACATCGTCATTACTTCCAATTGTTTGTGGTTTAGAAACTGGTTTAAGAAAAAGTGTACTGTGCAGCACGATCATCACAACAATGATTACATAGCGTAACAGTGTTTGAAAAAATTAACATACATGTGGAAAAGTCAGGTTTTGCACATTATTAACTTTCCAGTTTAATTTAAAATGCAATACATCTCCAAAGGCTGTGCTATAAATCATGGATTAAATACCTGCAGATTTCCTTAGTCTGAAAATAAAAGAGTGAGTGTGGTGAGAATTTGTAAGAAAAAAGGGAAAAAACCAAAAAGGTATGACTTAGATGTAGTGACAGGAAACAGGGCCCTTAAAGAACAGTGGTGGGAAGTGAGAACTTAAACAGGAACAATAAAGGCCAAAAGAGGTTTGATGAGGGATCAGAAGTAGAAGACGCAGTGAGCTAGTCAGCCAGCTACATTCAGCCTTTAAATCCTTTGCACAATGTGATCTGCCAAAAAGGCATCCCAAGAATAATATTGTATTTATCACCCCCGGGATATTAAAAATGGACTTCCTTTGTAGAAGTAAATAAGAGTATAAATTCAATTATTACATTGTTTTATTTGAATAATCTAAAAATTAAAATATTATTAAAACTATTTACTTTTAAACCACTAGATATGTTTTCAAGGTTTATTTAATTTAGTCTCAGCTGATTATTTGAAGACAAGCACAGCAGAATGCATCCTTTTACTACATACTTTGGACTGCAAGATTTTGAGTAAGTATTTATAAATTTATTGTGTAACGGCCTAAGTGTGCAGGTTTTTATTTCTACTGTAAATTTATTTACCTTAATTATTGCACACTGGTACTTGCAGCCAAAGCTTTGCTAGTACTTAGCTATTCAGTATTCTATTCAGCTATCTAACTTCATGTTCCTCTGTTCCCATAACCGTAATTAATCTTTCCAAAAAAAGATCTGAACAATGTGAGAATCAATAAAATCAATGTCAGAAAAAAAAAAAAAACAGACCTGACAAATCAATACAAGTACAAAAGTAATTTCAAAATGTAGCTTTAAATTGAAAAGTTAGAGCCAACACAACAGATTTCATGTTTGAAGATTAATACAATATGAACCTGACCTCGTTTAACTGAAATAAGGGAAAATTCTGTAGTACACTTTAGAAGGAGCACGATCAAGTGTTCTGGGCTCCTTTTTTTCCTAAAATTAAAGAATGCTTTCCCCAGCTCATTTTTACCCACACATTTTGGTGTACAGTACACACAAATGACTCAAGCAAAAGATGCAGCATAAGGATTAAAATGTACCCTTTGCTTACGTATGATGGCACCAGACATGCTATCGGAAATCTGTAACCCACTACTGCATCTAACTAAAGATTTATGTTATAAAGGAATATATACAAATGACTAAGCAGAACACTCAGCATAAGGATTAAGACTTCTTACCCCATATTTACATTGGCGGGATGTTGCTCCATACTGGAAGCGACACTGTTCATCAGCATCATACACCTGACCTGGGGCCACAGCTGGATAAAGAAAGTCACGCTTGGGAGGCTCATTATCAAGGCAAGTACCACGGCCCGAACTGTTCAACATAAAGGACCAAATCAATTAGGAATTCTACTGACTGTAAATCACAGCAATGATATCATGTATCTAGTTCTTACTTTTAACAGCACTGGGTGTGAAACAAATATGATTGCAATAAACAAACAGTAAGATGGTACACCCATAGTAAAAAGAAAAAATAATTAGAGGGAATTAAGATATTAAAATAATTTTCCATCATTATTACTAACAAAAATGCTTATTTTAGATTGTGAAATAGATTTCATATATTATCCTTTTTTAAAGTGCGATAATTTCTGAGCCACACAAGACTGATTTTCATTTTTGTTTTAAGATTCCTATTTCTTTTCACTGAAGAATAGCTACATTTGGTGATAGAATTAAAAATAAATGAATTAAGCAAATAAAAGAAATTCAGTTTACAATTCTTAATGACCCTTCTGATCCTTCAAACAGCTAAATACAATCTTATACGTATGAGCAGTTCAATTGGTTTATATAAAACACATTTAAATTTCAATATAACTAAAAGTTTATAGGATTAGGACCTTAACATGCATGCTTTTCTTCCATTTGAGTGAACAAAATAGTTACAGTGGTAAAAATTCTGCAGGATCTTCAAATTTACCTATACTAGGGTGACTGAAGAAATTTGTATGGATCCAAGGTCTTTTCTATTGCATTAATAATCTTTAGTCTTAAAAATTTCATGTTACAACTAAGATCATAATCTTTGAAAACTTTAATATTTTCTTCTTTTATATTCACTGTTTTGTTTAGTGGTTGGTGTTTCTTTTCCAAAATATGCCCATATTCAACCACAATATTTTAGTGTAGTGGAATAAATAACAAAGAAAGCCAAGTGCAGACAGAGTTCTGTTTAGAAAACTTTGTACTTTGCTGAATGTAATTATTCAGTTTTATTTAGTCAGTGTGTATAAAAGAGGACAGATGCTTTTTTACTTTCATTTCACATGTGAATAAGTGAGGATTTTTAAAGAATTCTTATGCCAACACTTTAAATTTCTTTCCGACATTCCTGCAAATTTTGCCAGCACTTATGGTTTTTTTTCCAAATCTTTTCCATGCACCTTGCCAAAGGAACATAATTTCACAAGTGAATGTTCTACACTGTTTTTTGAAGATCTCCAATTTTCTATACTTTTCATCTGCAGATAAAAAAAGAGCAAAAAGTCTCCTTTAACTACACATTTTATGTTCTCATTTTAACCCTATTTTATTCAATTATTTGAAATACAATAATAAAACCTTTGGAAAAATAAAGAAACAAACAACTGCCAACCATTTCAGAAGAAGGCAAACAGCAACTAAGGCAATAACCAGGTAAATACAGAAAAAAATACGCTATTCAGTTACTAATCCCAATGAATTTGGTGTGATTCACCTGCACACACACACACACACACACACACTCAGCGGAAATCTACCTTTAAAATATCAACTGTGTGGTTCTGGCATAAAAAATAATGTACTTGCCCCTTTATCCCGGTTTTAATTATTGCAAGCATATGTATTTTCTAATAGCAGAAGTTGGGAAACTATACTACATTCTTTTGAAATATTCCAGTGTTGTATTTTGCGTGTATGAGGAGTACATGTTAATAATTCCAATATGAAAATAACTCAAATACAATCTGATTTTTCTGCACTGTCTGGACAAAACTGCAGATAGGAACTTTGCTTAAATAAACAGTGGGAAGTTTAGCATTTGACATCAGCTTGAGCTAATATTGCATATGATGGGAACATTTCCACAGATTCCAATAGTGCAGAGTTTGGTCTGTAAACTGTGATCCTGTAAACAGACAGCTGAGGGCACAGCATTTAAAAACCCTCATTACCTTCGGTGACTCTCTCCATAGGCATATGTACCCCTGCACAGATTAGATTACAGAATCAGGTCTAAATCTTTAAATTCACTGAACTTGTAAATTAGAAGTCTATACCTACTCTACAAGACATATAATTGCAGAAATGTAAGTCAAAATCCTTGTAGTAAATACAAAAATATGCCTCTTCTGCTCTAATGACAGGATTTTCACCATAACGAAATATTGTTGTAGTAGTAAAAAAGCAAGAAAATGACTAATAAGCATTCACTTACTAACTACATTACATCACCACCTCTCAGACTTAAAATTTGTTTCTCTCTTTCCTTCTGCTTCAGTTCTATTATTTCTCTCAAGTAGTTGAACAAAATTGACACATTTTACAAATGTAGTGTGAGAACCTCATACTGTAGTCTGTGAATGGAAGTATTTTGGAAAAGAAATAGCATGTGTTATAAAACACATTAATAAAACCAGGGACTTTCCATTGGTAATGAAAGGTCTCACCAAAGCTGTGCGAAGGATGAATATAGGCTGAGGACCATATAACCTTTCCAGACAACTTCTACTGGACCCAGGAATGGTGTAATACTCTTGAGTCTATGTCCATGTTCTTCTCCCTTTCTCTTTGCTCCACCAAAGCAAAACCCAAATACTTGAGGAAAAAAATCTGTTAAATCTAGGGGAATGAACCAGAAGGGTGCCAGAAGAAGAATATATTGGAGCACTTTATGAACAGAGAGCTAATAATTATTATTGATCAGGCCTACAAAAGTGAAAAAAGCCCTTTGTGTAGATGTAAAAAAGATAATAGGAAGGAAAAGAATGCCCAAATACCTTCACCTCTGCAATTTTAGAAAATTTCTACCCACAATCACTTTTGTGCTTTGTGATTTTATCTTATATAGGAAGCATATACAAAGTCAAAAAACGTACAGAATATCCCTGCAGAGCATCTACATTTTTGAACGGGGAGCAGATAAATCTTTAGTGTCTGCAATAGAAATAAGATGTTCCGAAACTCATTCTTACATTCTATTTACTCCACAAGATACTACTAGTACTCAAAGACTTTCTCATTTTCCTAATTTTAGGTTAATTTCATGAGGTTTTATGGGTCGTAGTGGGACCACTTTCAATTATAAAATAGCTAAGCTTGATGTCATTTCATCCCAGTATTCCAGTGTAGTGTCTCAAGAGATCTTCATAAAACACTCTACAATATAATTTAAACATTGATTTGTATTTTAATATCACAGGACAGCAAATTAATCTTCTGTTTGGAAGGACGTCAAGGATGCTAAAGCATTCTCTGAAAGCTTAAGATCTCAGACACGCTATCACTGCTAAGTTCTTGATCAAAATAACGGCAATGAGGGATTCAACGTTAGAATCTTTACAGACTGAACAATGAAAAACTGAGGATCATCACCTCTGTACAGACATTGCTGTTGTATCCAAGGCCAATAAAGAGAAAAAGCAAAAACCATGGATGCAGACCTTTCACGGTTTATGGTCCTATTACAGTATCTATTCCCAAATAGCTCAGGAACATACACAGTACAACACAACTACTCCAATGGTTGAAAAAAATTTCCCAGAACACTGGCACTGAAAATAGGTTTTGAATGTTACAGAATTGGATCATTCATAGTAACCATGTGGACTATAATGCAAGCTATGATTAACAATAATAAATTAAATGTATTATAAATATTTGTAATTATCTGTTATAGCTAAACAATCATATACATAAATATATGGATAATATACATAATATTTTATTTAATTCTGTTACCAAATTACACACCAAAACATGGAAAAATAGTAAAAATTATTAACTATAAACACAATGCATTTTATACATATACATACACATAAAACCATGAATTATTTACATGCCTATATATAACATTTGGCTCCTAACAGAATCCTGACTTCATATTTATTACATACTTTTGCTGAGTAAAAACTGATTTTTAGAGAGCACCAGGATATATTTCTGTACAGGTTACAAAAGCTGCTTAACTTGACATTAACGAATAAACTCTGCAGATTGCTCAATAGCCTACAGATAATAACATAAATATTTGCAGAATCAGGGCATAAGTAACGGAAGTGTGATTTGGAGTGGTAAGTTTAAAATCAAAATGAGCCAGAATAGGATTACTAAATGAAAACATTATTGAATGTTAGGGAAATTCAGATACTAATGTGGATTTACCACACACTCTTATGATAAATTCTACTTCTTTCCAATCTTCTATGCAAGGCTGGCTCTATGTCTTATTTTCTATTTCATAGCAAAGACTCTCTAATTTTGCACAATGTTTTCATAATACCCAATTTTTCTTTTGTTTGGTAGTAGATAATTTGCTATTTCTTTAACGTATACTTTCCTCCACTATGTAGTCTGTGTTCCAAAGTGTTCTTTTATTCATTTGAATAATTACCCAGCAGCCATATTAGGAAAAATCTATTGGTCCATCTATCAAAATCACCCACCTACCACAATCTATTGGTATCTGGCCTTGAGAGTTTGGGAAATACTAAGCTATAAAATATTGGGCCAATTTGTTGTTCTATATTTATTTCATCAAACATTCTACAAATAAGCTAATGGGAATCTGCTGCTGATTCTGCCCTTTATAATTTCTTTAAATTTAAATAACCCAAGAGGTAGACAAAGAGTAATACTTGGAAAGTCAATGCTCAAAAACATATTGCCAGCCCATGATTACAGAAAATGTTTTTGTTTTGTTTTGTTTTTAAACTGGGTAGCCTGTTAAGCAAAACATAAGACTTTCAAAGTTTCAGAAATCTACAGTAATTGGGAACATACGCCTTTTATTAAATTACCTAAAAAAATTAGCTAAAAACAAAAAATCCTAGTAAACCTTAAAGAACAAAGAAGCAAATTATAATCCAAAGTGTAGGTCAACAGATAATACTGAATGTAAATTTTCTCCATTGATTTCTAGAGAGAGATGTGAAATTTTGATATGATTGATGTGACCTTATCTTTCAAAAGTAGTCTTGGCTTGTACTTTTTTTAAAAGTTAATTTAGATTTCTGGAGTACCAGGGGACTGGCCAATCTGCCATAGATAGCATAGACAGGCATATATAGACTTATCTTATATTTCTCTTGCATATCCACTTGTATGTCCAAGATTCTTGGGTAGATGATGTCTGGGCCCAAAAATTTGATTATTTTTATATTGTCTGCATGGGCTTGCTTGGACCAAGGTAGTTTTGGCTCCTTTCCAGAGTTAGAAAGGTGTAGTCTCAGATCTAAATCCTGCTGTATTGCAATCCTAGAGACTCTCCAAGAATTTCCTGTGATAGTCCTTACTTATTCAAATAGTTTAAAGACTTGGTTATTCTCCATTCATCTTCAAAAGACAATTCTGCCTTTGAAAGACAGAGTTGGCCATCTGGCTTCTTCTAACACCTTCTCCTGTCTGATACTGACAAGATTAACGAACTATGATTCCAGAATGATCCAGATTTTGTTATTACAAAACATAAAAGTAACTGAATAAAGAATTCTAAGCAGAAAGCTCTCTTCTTTACGTTTAGATATCTGCATGGCTCTATAGGCACACTATAAATATACACTGGATATAATGAAACTTGTGTGTTAATATATATATTTTATATATATATACACACAACATGCTGCATAGAATGAAATTTATATTAATTGGGTTTCAGTCACAAACAATATTTTTGGGCTTGGTTCATTTCTCCTATAAACAGGTATTAAGGGTTTCTACTCCTTTCACAGGAATCTCTGTTCTCTGACACTGCTCTCCAACCCTTCAATTCTCAGTAAGTATTTCTGCATTTAATTCCATAAAAGGTTAGTGAAATTTAAAGCCCTTGTAAAGCACTTATGAACAATTCAGTTGATAAACTGAATTCAGTCAATCTTTCACTCTAACATAAAGCTTGACAGACAACAGCTATTATGTGCTAGAAGGAATGTTTTCCCCAGAAAAAAAACATTTTCTTTGTCCATTTCAGAGCCTGTGCTGGCTGGCCAATCTTCTTGAGAGTTTTAATAGATCTATTAGCAACACATAGCTTTGCTTTGTCTTATTGTCATCCTTTGAGCCATATTCATTCTCTATCCAGCCATCCCGCAAAATAAATTGCTTTCCCAACTACTGCCTGACTGAACTGATACTTTCCAAGTGATACTTAATGGCTATTCCTCAGTAGCCTCAGTCTGGAAAATTTGTTTCTGGGTGTAGCTTTAAGAAAGTCTTGAGGAAGAGAAGGATGAAGGTGAGGCTCTACTTTGAGTGTCACCAGGATAACTTCTGTTTCAAAATGCTTCTGCCTGATGATAAAGGACAGTGTGGTATCTACACTACAAAATGTCACAGAATGCAAAACTGCTGTAGCAAGTGGTGACCCAAGCTGGTAAACTAGTAAATCCACATTAATCTACCTTACCATATAATACTGTGAACACATAATGAGCTTCTAGCAAAATTCATTCCAGCTGCATTACCCTGGTGCCATGACAGCCCTGTCCAAACTTGTATCCAGATCTAAGCCGACAAAACGTAAAAGGTGTTGTAGTATGTCATTCAGACTAATGGCCTCAGGTTTCTGCTTGAGTATCTGCATTTCACCCCATCATGTTCTATCTTTCTTGTTAGACATAGCTAAATGAATCTTAAACTAGCCATACTCATTCAGCACAGAAAAAAATACTTGTCTTCCTTGTTTGTAGTCTACTGGGTCCTGTCCCAGCTGTTTTTCCATTCTTGAGGAAAAATGGAAAGAAAGGGGGCAGAGTCTAATCTATCTGGAATAAACATCTGGAGACACAGATAACAACATCTTGAGGCTTTGCCTCTAAAGGTCTAAATCAGCATTTTCCTCATCTGTTGCTAAGTTATGAAGAAGTATTAGAGAAAAACAGGATCATTTTTCCTGTCTGGATGCAGACTGCTCTGCTCTTATAGGAGCAGTCAGGGAATTGCTAACAAATGAAACCCGCTATTTTTCTTTGCTTCTTGCTCACTGATCATTACCTCCAATGGAATAGTATCTGCTCTTAAAGCTGTTCTGCCTTAAGGAAAGGTGTGAATGGGTAAAAAGAAGTGATCTAGGCTTCTGACAGCTGTCTTGCAGGTACCTGTGTACCTTCCTGCCATCATTGAGGAGATGACATGAAAAGCTGGGGAGAAAACTAGAAACTGGAGAAAAAACCTACAGTTTTACAGACTATCGTACTTTATGAAATAATAAAACAACTATTTTAAGAAAAAAATGTATCAATTCTTTTATAGGATATTAGAACCACAAAAAATAAGAAGCATAGATTTATAATGAACAGATCATGTTTGAGAACTCTGACATTTTTAAAAAGAGATTGCAAAATTAGTAGATGAAGACGTTATCTTTGGCTCTTAGCACATTATTTAACACAGTATCCTATACAATTGGAAAATCTATTCATAATTGCAATGTGTAAAATAATGTTTATCCAAGGTGGCTTTGACAAAAAATAACATCTACATTCCACATTACAAAAACACAGCTAAAATATTATAAAAGATAATTTATTATTGAAGCAGCTAGGTGTAGATTTTTCTTTTTACTCTAGCTCAACTATCACTTAGTATCTTCAGTAATGATTTTTTTATGAAATTCACAGATGGTAGTAATTTGAGTAGAGTTGCAAGCACTGGCAATGATAGAGAAGTAGCTCAAAAAACCTGAAGAGATTAGAACTATGGGAACAGATTCACCAGAGTACTATTCTGGCTTTATGCTAATATAACTACAGTTTCACTGGCATCCCACAGACATAAAAATGAAACTTAACAGTGAATCAAACCTAGGGAATGGAAAAGAATAATGGAGATGCTAACAGTAAATAATAAAATAAATAAAATCCATAAAGTAGAGGAGGCACAAGCTAAACATGTTTTTAACTGGCAGTAAAAATTTGAAAGATCACTGCATACATATCAAGTAAAGAAACAAGAAAGTTTTTTCAGGCTGAAATTTAAAACTGCGCAGGAACGTTATGAACAAATATTCAGCTCTGTTACATTTGCAGCATAGCACAAGCTGCAGAATTTTACCACGTTTCTTTCTCAAAACCCATAAATAAGAAATGACTTCTTAACTATCTGTTGAATTATGTCTTCATCGATATAAAACTTATTGTCAGGACAATTATGGGATCAAAATGGAGTTCACAGGAGAGCAACAAATAGAAGTAAATTAGACAGAGAATAGCAGAACTGTAACAGTAAGAAACAAACCCCAAATTCTACAAGACAATACCTGAACTATAAGCTTACAGTCAGAACTACTAAACTGTGAAATAATCTTTCAGAAGAGGTGAAAATTATATTCTTCGGCATAGTTAAAACTAGGCTGCATGACATACTAGAAAGACTACTAACGGGAACAGCGTGGAATTAAGAGACATGATTGGTAATGATAAAACGAAACTACCCTGTGTATTTTCTTTTACACTGGTAGTGTTAAATGAATACATATATATATCTCCTGAGAAAATCAATTTATATTGTGAGAAACCTATATCACACGTATATGTGAGGATGACTTAGTGTGCTGTGGTTTAGACACTCATCTTAAACACTCCAGTACATAAAATTGGGTGCGTGCACAGTTCAGTGGGGTGATGCAAAATGCCTTAACCTGATACAGGAACTGAAGAAAGTTTTTTTCCTCTGAACAGCACCAACATGAACCGTCTGTCTCTGCCCACTGACTCTATACGGAGCTTAAACACCTCTTTAGACCAATTCAGTGATCCGCCATATTGTGTGGGAAGCTAGATTTGAACAAGCCTAAAGAAAATTTATTAGTCTGGATGGGTCCCTTCAGGTAAGATTCAGAATACAGCACCTTATTCTGAGGTTAGATCCCTGAAAGAAGAGGAGAAGCTCATTTTGCTCTTAGTATCTCATGATTAGACCACTTGACTGGTTTAAGTCCACCTCATAAAATACAGTAAGTGTCTGAATTATTGAACAACCTTTATTTCTTAAAGCGTCATGCACTGATGACACTGAACCTACCAACCAACTGCCATTTGCCCCCATAAAGCCCGTCTTACGCCATTTAAAAAAATTCTATTATTAATCTGTTCTCAGTGAACTCACAGTTCTGTGTTTGTCTTCCACAATTTAAAACACATACAAAGGCTTCATTATGCATCATATATACCAATGTATACATTGATATGAGCACATTTTTGAGACTAACATATTCTGACTGTTTAAATTTTTTCATACTTTTTTCAGAAGTAAAATTTCAGGTAGCAATCTACTTCTGGATAAAAATCACCACAGAAGTGCAAGTTAGCAGAATTTTAAGGTATTAATATAAATATCTATGCCACCCTCTCCTATAATCTTTATATTCTCACCCAAATTCCACCCTTCTCTATTTCTCACCCTCAGATTAATGAAGTAATGAGATATGATCAGCACTTCAAAATGTTTTGAATATTTTAAAAATGAGAACTGTAAGGTGGGGAATGGAGCAGAAGAAGCTTTTGTCATTACATAGAAAAATTGCTCTACAAAATAAAAATCTTAAGTGACTTGCTATATTTCTATCTTTTCATTCTAAAAATGTAAACCATCAGAACAGGTCACTGTATCCCTACTATTTATCCTGAAAGGTGTCAATTTTTTGAAAACTCATGATTTTTCTTGAGAGATTACTTACTCTAAAAAACTGGTGATGTAATCCCGACTGCAGGCTGACCAAGAGAAAGGGTTGGTGTTTGCTGTAATATGAGCTGCCATTAGCTTTGCTGCTTCATGACCTTTTGTCCCACAGGAATTTCCAATTCCATCATGATTCATACCAAAACTGCCCAAAAGAGGAGGAGAGAAACAGCCCATTACTCTTCTACAGCATCACACATATCTTAAAACTTAATGTCACCTTCATAGAAATCAAGTTGGACCTAAAAGAACACACTTGGTAGAGGAGAACTCTTAAGTAGAGAATCAGAATCAGTCAATTTGTTTAGTTTATTCAGATCTCAGGATACTGCACAATTACATAACTTTATTTTCTCCCCCAGTCTTTTGAAAGCATTTTACTTATTTTCTAAAGCTTTTAAGGAAAATGTAACAATATTCTTGCAAGATAAATACAGACCACTCAGTCCTTATTTGGTGTTGTACCTGGATAAGGAATATACATTATGGCACTGACACTCAGATTAGTAAACAAGGACAAACAGAGAATAGGTGATGTTGCTGTAACAGTACAGTATAGGCACACAGCAGCCAATGATAATTCAAGCAGAACATGGGTTTTGCAATTCCCAGGGCCATGCTGTACGCACACTCCCGCTCTGTATCCACTCACAGAGTGACTTGGAGCCCTATTAGAGCTCTGCTTTGTCATGGAACGTTGGAATGAAGATGACTAAAAATCAGCAGAAAATATAGTAAGAAACCTCTGGGTGGCCCTTGGCCAACAGAGATTTCCAGGCAACAAATTAATTAACTTTCAACAAAGACGATATGACTCTGGAAGAAGAAATATGGCAAAAGAATCATTATGTCTTAGAAAGCCTGCGCTACTGAAATACATCCTCGGAGCTATCAGACATCAAGATAACCATCAAATTAAAACTAGAAGTAAATTCATAGAGCATCTGTTTGAACAGACTTTCATTACAGACTATCGTTAGTTAAATTATTACTGTTATTCCTAAACAATCAACAATATATACCTGACTGGCCTGACATAAATGAAGCGCCTGAACAGAATATTTCCTAATAGTATACACTTTTCTAAAACTCAATTTTCTCAGTCTGCCTTTGATTAATTTCCATTCAATCATGGGGGGGGGGGGGGGGGGGGGGGAACTTATTTCTTTAAGTATTAACCTGCAGTCAAATTAATTGCTTCTTCCCAAATATGGCACAAGGCTTATGAAATCAGAGGGACAGACAGAGACACATAGGAGCCTCCCCGTCCACAAGACAAAGAAGTAGTTAAAGGGAATGCCAAAACTGAGCTTCTGCACACCCAGAGCAGCGAAACTGGCACTTCTTGGTATATCATACAAAGAGGTTAGTCTTTGGAGTCTTCTCTATTACAAACGCTAAAAAGACTGACTCCCTGATTTCTTACTCATCATTCAGGAACACAAATGTGTTCAGGCCCTCCATTTTGATTTTTTAGAAACTTTTAGGACTGACAGAAGATACAAATGGTGGTAGATTAGAGGCTGGCCATTTATCTACTGACAATACCACTTCATACGGGTTCATGCCACCTGCTTTACTAGAAACAGTGATAGCGCTGTTATATTAATCTGAACATATTGCTCCATAGTGCAGTATAGAAATACAAGACCTTCATGTTACTCTGAGCTTCAATATACTGGGTACTGTTCCACCTCTTCAGCTGATCATAACAACCTACAACCACAGGGTATAACTAACCATTCCTCCCAAATCCCACTAATTGCATAGATATAAGAAAAGGAACATCAGTGAATGATGGATGTTTCCTACAGGCTGGGGAAGGACTTCATCAAAAACCATCACTTCCTTGCCTATGGGATGTCTCCCTATGGAATACCTAGTCTGTAGCAATGTCTGCAAGTATGTAGCTCAGTGTATGATATCTCGTAAATGCAGAAGGCCATATGCTGTATTATACATGTGAAAGGTCTGACTGACACCTTAGATTATTATATCATCAAATGAAGAATACCCCTCACATATAAAAAATACAGCTTTAAAAACAAGTCGTCTGAGCAATATATGTACTCTAATGAAACTTTCAGACCAGTGTTAATTATTATGAATGGTCTTCAGTATTGATATGTATTTTGGGAGGGAAGAACTTAGATGTCCAATGCAACAAACTGAACCAGAATTTTACAATGAAAAATTTACTTTATTGACCTAGTTCTCAACTGCCATCATTTCCTAGAATTAGGGGTACTTCACATAGAAACATTTCCTTTTGAATTGCCTCTGTACAATTTCTTAAAATAGAAAAGTTTTTAGTAATTTCTTTCATATTATTAAAAACCTTAGTTTTTAATAAACTCTATCAGTGACTCCTTTATAGAAATGGGCATTTGGGTATGTGGGAAAGAGTTGAACTGGATCATACTGACTATATCTGACATGCAGCTTATGCCTAGTTAGTGTATTCCATTTGTCAAAGAAATTATAGACTTCAACTGTCTGAGAAATTAAAGTTGTATCTTTTGAACCTATTAAAAAAAGAACACACTTTGTAGTTTAATAGCTTTCCTTCTCTACCAGCTCTCCTTGTGAAAAAGATGATGTTGCTGATGGTGGCAGATTGCTGATGGTATGCCGGATAAAAAGCACATCTGTGAATGGAAGCTGCGATTCTTGATGCACACAGGAATTCAGTGTCTTTTCATGGGCTGATGGTATTCTTATTTTTCATAAATACTCATTCACCTAAATCATCTATTCCCTTCCAAGAAGGCTCTTTGACTTGCCCCTGCTTCTGAATTTAGGAGGAAACTGATCATTAGGTGCAGGTAATTTTTTCTGAGGCTTGGAAAGGGGTTTTGCAATTACTGTCATCTATTTCCAAAGATGGTAGTGGCAGCATGCCATTACAGCCCAGTAATTTGCAATCCTATGGCCAGGACTGCAGATGAAAACACATTTCTGTCCAAAGTACCAGTTTTATTTCCATCAGAACATGTTGGTTATATTTGGCCATCATTACATTAAAGCTACATCTTCTACAAAAGCATGTTTGCAATTAGATTGGGGTAGGAAGACAGGGAAGAAAGGAAGGAACATAAAATACTCTTCGTGGAGCCACTGTTATAATTTACTTACCTTTTTCAAACTCACTAAACAGATGCAGACTTTATTTCTTTCACTGCCTTAAAGAGCCTGTCTAAAACTACCAGTATAATTCTGTCTTTAAAAGAACAGCCAGATGAGCGAGGAGAGAGTGAAAGGTCTTCTCAGGTGACACAGGACTTCTTCTATGAAGTTACCTTTCCACCTGCCATCACAAGGAAAGATGTTTAACATTGCAGCTCTTTTTTTTTTTCCAAGCACTATGGCTCCTCTTTTCCCAAGAAAGCACCTACGTTACATTTAAGAACTGTGCAAAGCAGCAACACTAAGAACTTTAAAATCATAATTGAAACTCTCCTGCAATTTCTCCATAGTTTGTGTACTTCTTAAAAAATATTAAGGCAGCAGCACATCCGACTAGTGCTCTATGTCTGTTTCATTTAGTAACATGTAATGGAACAGATTCTTTTTTCCTTGGCAATCTGTTTTTCCTTATATCTGAAAAAATTATCTGAGGGAATTATTTGTAATACACATCCGACTTAAGATCTGACGGCAAAAATCACAGGGGAGATAACTAGTCTCAGCTGCACTGAATAAAACAGCAATAGATAACCAGAAACCCTGGAGCATAAGCAGAGGGAAGAATGGGAATGTAAACATCTCGTCTACCCTTCCTTTATCTTGTGAAGGAACAAGACTGCAGGTCCCTACAATTTCATTTGTATTTAAGATGAGGTTACTGATTTGTTGGGTGGTTCTAAACTGTGATGGCTATGGTTGCCAAAACATTTATTGCTAATATATCTGAAATGACAGAAGTTATTTTTGTGGGACAGTCAGGATGCTTCCATACTGATTTATTATCCAAACACTTAAGATTCAGAGAAGACAGATCCAAACCAATCTGAATGCTCCTCAGTACTGTTCACTGGGGTTTATTTTGTATACCACGTACTTTTATAGCACTGAAGTCATCTGAAATGTGCTACTCAAGTGAACTGCTTTTTCTCACCAACAATCCATTATCTCTGCTTTCCAACTGTAGTACTAATGATCTGCATATCAAACCATTTCCTAGCTTTCTTAGGGTTTGGAGCGTTCAGAACTGCAGAGAACGGTAATCTTTCCTTTCTCTAAATACAACAGGGTATGTTCATTTCTTAGTCACTTACTGACTCATGAGTTATATGAATTTGACCTAATTATTTTAAAGCAGTGGGTCTTACTTTGCTCTGCCTCTTGTTTAACAGCATAAGGAAGAAGCATACCAGAGACTGAGAATCTTGAGTCAGGTGAGGCAACAAAGTTACAGGAACACAAGCAAGAGAAATATTGTAAAATCAAGCACTTTATTTTCTTGTCGATTATCTGAGGCTGATTTACAGCTGTATAACTACATGTAACTCTTTAGGAAAAAGAAACCTTTCTTTCCAAGAGAGAAAAGAAACTTTAACCTTAAGAAGTTTTATTATACTAATTATTTGCACTAGGAGAGACAAAATAAACATACATACTAGGAGTGAAATGGGTCATTTTCAGGCTAAGTATCCTGACCCAGGTACATTGCTAGAACTTCCTCCAGTGCCTCAGCATGTTAGTTAGACACACTGCTCTCACAACATTTATGGAGAATGAACCAAAGGGCAGGGAAGGGTCATAAAGTGCACCACTGAAGAATACTTTAAAAATTTCCAACAGTAAATCTCTACTACAGTGAGAAGATGGAAGGCATGCTTGAACAAGTATTCTTGTATCAGATATAAGACCTAAAGGGTGAATTATAATTTGTTTGTAAAAACTACCAGTTTATTTTACTAGATACCAACTTTTTCATAAACTTTTTATTAATTTATTTTTGTAGTATGTTGTACTTATTCTCATAATTATTTAAAAGGTGTCATTTAAATATATGTCTTTCATATAGCTTAGAATGTCTATTTACAGCCTACACTGAAAAAAACCAGAAAATTGTCAGCTTCCCCATATCTGTAAATGTTACCTGAGCTTTAAATTGCCTTTTCTTAGTGACATTAGGCAACATGTACAAGAAGGGAAGAAAGGGAAAACTAGCATGTTTCAGCATTATTTTGTTCAACAAAAAGTGCATGAATGTGAACATAATCTACTATTAAAGAATAAAAGATTCCCCCTCCCCCCCAATATCAGAGCTACGAACTACATGTAACAAAGCACAACTCCTGTGTGGACATACATGGTAATTTTCTTAATTATTCTCATGTCTACTAGCAGTGAAATATTTGTCAATTGATATGATGTTATGGTAAACTCTGGAGAAGATACAATCTTCATATTTTATGGTTTTATAGTAATAGAAGGTCAGCACTTTTGCTTTACTTTTTTAACCATATCCCCCATACCATGTCACAAGAGAAAGTTCTCCTCTTTCTATGCAGCCCTCCATATATTTCTAGCCAATGTTATAGAAGTATTGGTTATAGCTTCATAACAGCATGCAAATTGCAACTCATCCTTAAATGACATTACAAATAAAAGAAAAAAGAATAAAAACGTATGGTCTTGAAAAATAAGTTTAATTTAGGATCACAAACATTGATAGCATTTATTGAAACTACCTGATATTGCCTAGTTCCCCTCAAGGGAGGAATCAAGGTTAATCAGTTACTTCACTTTCTATTTCCATGTCTTAATCTGAATTTTAACCATAACTGCTAATTTCCCGCATTTGGATATCATTATATGGTTTGGAGCATCCCTAATCCTTTATTCTGAAGTAATGCAGAATTTAAAATTTTGACTTTGGTGAAACATATTACTTCCCTGAAAACTTGGGAAACAAACTAATTGAATAATGGTAGCTTTATAACAAGCATACCTGCCATTAAATTAAACATAATTTTAGCATACTTTTATAATAACATTTTTCCCATTTACTTCCTAAGCGTCATTCTTCTCTGAGTTGTGGCTGATGATCAAACACCCCATCAAATACAATTTTTATATATTAGCATAATTTAGCATTAAATAACATATGAAGCTCTTAAAAGCACAGCAAATTCTAATTTACTAAAAAATTCCAGCATCTTCAGAAACCTGAACCTTCTTATGGGGAAATGATAGACTTCTATGGGAATATTAGAAAAAGTAGAGCACAAACTTCTCCTCCTGGTCTACATTGCCATAGCTATCCAGCTTTTATGCCACAAGAGTAACATCAAGTAAGGTTTGTGTGCTACACAAAGACAGAGTATGAATGCATCAGGTCTCTGCACTGTAGGCCAAAGAGGAAAGTATTGGCTCTAATCAGGAAGCAAACTTCTGAGCTCAGATTTCCTTTGGAAATTCATGATGCCCTGAAGGTTATGATAACCCTCCTCTTCACCCCCATTTATTCTTCTTACACATTTGTTAAGACCTGTGAAGTGTTATTACATTCCTTTTTCTTGATTAGAATGCTTTAAATGTTAGACAAATTACTTTAGTATTGTAAATTCTCAACTTCAAATAATACTTCACAGATATTTAGACACAAGCCTTTTTCATATTGTAAATATAAATATGTCACAGAAACCAGAATTGTTTTTCTAGCCTTACGTTTATGACATTTCATTTTCTATGCACAAAACATCATTAAAATTGAAGTCCCAGTTAAGACTTTTTTATAGAAGTTGCGTGCTTTTATACCTGCAATATTACAAAGGGAGACATAAACCAGTGTTCCTTTAACAAAAAAGACTGGGGCAGGGGACGAGGCGGTCGGGGCAGGGGAGAGAGCAAGAATACAATTATGTATCGTCTTACGTGGCTTGTCCTGGACACATTTTGTTTTGCCTTTTTTTCTTTTGAACTAAAAAAAGTTACTTAAACTGACCCTAAAAATTTAAGGCATCGTTCTCAGTCAATCCTAGGCATCTAGCAGGACCCTAGGCATCTAGCAGGGACAAGTTTTAACTTGTTCTCACTGGTGTTGAGGTGTTCATACTCTGTAGATTTGAAATGGTCTGTCAGCCCCGCTATAGCTGAAGGTGGAAGACATCACCATCATAGATAAAACAATAATGACAGCATCAACTGGAGATCTGGGAGACCTGACAGGAGATGGTGTTAGTACAATTCATCCTAGTTGTGTTTCAACTACTTTTGAAAGCTATTTTGAAGTTTGGTATATGTGTCCCTGTTACCTCAGATTGGAGTATTTTCCTTCTAGTTGTACATCACATACATTCCTTGACACGCATTTCTTCTAGAAAACACCTCACTCACACTCAGGTCCTGTAACGCAGCTGAGGTTTCACTGATCAAACATGAAGCTCACTGATCACTGAAGAATGAGGAAAAGACAACAAGCTTCTGAAAGTACCTCTAGGATTTCCTAGATTAGAAATTTGTACTCCAGCACTCCAACTTTCTCATATGAGAGGAGGGGTATTTATGCTATTTTTCTACCTGGCATGGAGACTAAAAAAAAAGACTTTAAAAGAAGTGCTAGAATTGCAGGCACATTTTAACTGTATGAACTAATTCAGAACTAAATACATGCTTGAAAATATTGTTATTCATCTTGAAGCCAATTTACTCCATTAGACTATAAACTATCTTACTATTTCTTACACCTTTTTTCTTCAAGATATGACCAACAAACTCCTCTGAATTTCAATTCATTACATCTTCTATAAGTCAAGACAATTCTGACTTTTCAGAAATTACTTTAGCTACCAGCCTTTTCTCCCTGCTCCTTCCGTACAGCCCTCAATAGCTGTCTGTCATTAGTAAATTCTTTTCTTACTCCAAGTTTTATGGGCAGCTCTCTGTTCTAAGCCTAGTCCACTATCCTCATGTTTTGACATTTCCTTCCCCCCCCCCCCCCCCTTTTATTTGTTCTTTTTCACTTTGTTATGTAGTTTCCGGATCTCAGCTAACTCCATAGGACTGCAACAATGAATGGCACAATGCCTTTCTTTTAGGGATATACCCCTTTCAATGGAACCTGGAATTCCTTATCAGTTCAAGTAAGCATCCTGTACAGCATGCATGGGGCAAGCTAGGCATTTTAGAAAGTATCCAAACTAAAAAGCATAGAGCGGAAAGCCACTTAACTCAGCTGGTAGGGAAACAGAAAATGGGACTGGATCTTAAATCTTACAACTTGTCTAAGTATATTCAAGACTGCAAATAGTTCCTTTCGTCACTAAGAAGAAAAAAAATCAAACTTTGCTTGACAATGCAGGGTATACACATTAAATTCGCACTCCTGCCATGAGAAATCACTGGTTGTGATTTTTGCTTACCAGAAATCTTAAGCATTTCTTTGGTGTGAAATATATAATGGTAGGAAACTAAACATTCAGTAAATCAAGCATCATAAATCAAACTTCTAGAGACACTATTATGAAGGCTAAAGGGCCCACTCTGAATTTTATCTGATTCACGGAAGTATTAAGAGTAATACAAGGCTGTTCTCAGAACCGTGCATAGGGAGAAACAACCATAAAACTGTTAGTCTAACACCATTCTTTATGCCCTCGAGAAAGAAACACAGAGTTAATCACAGCATACAGTCGTCTTCAATAAAAACAGCTGGTTATGAGTCTCAACTGCACGCAGCTTGTCTGCACCAGACCTGGGTTATACACATATAAAAACTGCAACTGGTAAGGAACAGAAGCCAAAAAAATATTTTAAAATGTATTTATAAATACTTAACAGAAAGTATGACTGACCATAATAATCACACTCGCACGCTCAGTCTCTAAGTCTTCAAGACTAAGTGCTTTTCTGGATAATATTTTTCAACAAAATGCAAGTTATTTGGATCAATACAAGGTTAAATGAGTTAAATTTAATACATTATGATATACAGAAAGTCGGATTGAATGATGTAATGACTTTTCATCACTCTATAATTTAATAAACTACTGGAAACTAACAACAAGTTGAGCCATACTTCTATCAGGGAATCTTACAAATCCAATTTTGGAGAAACTGTGGATAATCTATCAAAATATATGTATTATCATTATTCTCTTTTAATCACAAGAGAATTTTATTCCTCAGTTCAACTTTTTTTTAAAAAAACCCTCAGTATTCCATGGCAACTATATAATTAATAAAAACATGATCTTTCAAAGTGCGATCCTCCCATTCTAATTTAACTGAGTGCTTTTTTGTTGTATGTTATATATTCAGTGTAGACATGTCCCTTAAGTGCTTCTATTTTTCATTTGACAATGAAGCCAATTTCCTATTTCCCATGTATGTCTGAAGACAAAAGCAATCATCACAGTACAGCCAAAGAAAAGAGTTTACAAGGCTCCCCGAAACGATTATTTTACTCACATATGCAAGTACCTTCTGGTAGTTACTAGGAAGCAGGAAGATGAGAGGAAATAACAACATCCTTTATTTAGTTGTAGAGGCATTCAGTCACAGTGTGGGTGAGTGGGAGCTGATGCACAGATAGCACAAAAAGTTATAAAACTTGAAGATTTTTTGCCCACATATTCTTCCCAGCTTTTACTGGGGGTATCTACATGGCATGTTCATTTTTAACACCAAGGTTGCAGTGCAACTTTTTTTAATCACTGTGCATTGGACAAAAGCTAAAGGAATATAATTTCCACTTTCTTTTCAAACCAGCATTTGACATGTCATGCCAGCTACAGGATGAGGTGAAAGCCTCAAAGAGCTGAGATTTCAGAATTTTAAAAGACCTTATATATAAAGAAGCCAAAAGATATGGAATGTAGAAAACACAGATGGTTAAAAAAATCCCTGTGATCACAGGATATACGCTATCGCTACATTGTTTTTCTCGGATTCTAACCAAAGTCTGAGCTCTTCAAATCAATTCTTGTCATCATGCCAGCTTTGCATGACAAAATAGCTGCATATATTTAAATTATTTTCATGTATCTGTGGAATAACCTGCATAAAATATGTAGTTGCATGACATATGGATTAGAATGAAGATGTGGTATTGGAAGATTGTTTTTCTTGTTAAACGTGTGACAAATTCACAGCAAGGTCCCCTATTACTATAAGAGATGTTATTAACAAGAATTTCAGAACTATGAGTTATTTGGAGGAGCTCTTTCCTCAACAGTGGAAATACATTTTCCTTTACCCTATCTTTTTCAACTCATGCAAGTGAAGGGAAAGAAGAAAGGAAATGAAGATGAGGAGTATTACATGTGTTTTAAATTATTTTTGTTCAGATCTTATACAATTCATCTACTTCAGTGCAACTACAATGCTTTTTTCATACATAATATAAATGAGATCATCCTTGCCCAGTGATTATCTTGCATGACAGGTGGGCTGGAAATAACTGTTTACTTCCAACTCCTTTTTTTGATCAGCAGATTGATAGCTTCCATTTCAGTCTGCATTGTAACTTTTAGCAGTTGCATCAGCTAATGATTGGAAAAACATGTGATCCATAATTCAGTGTTGGTCAACCCATGTAAACAAAGGAAACCTCTTGATAATAGAAGGTGCCTAGACTTTTTAGAGTTATCACAATGTACTAACAATGCTGTCTTTTGAAGGAAGACCTGAAAATATTTCCAGACCAAACTCTGCTCAGATTTTATCAGTTTCATAACATCATGCTCTTTAAAATGATATGCTGATGCTTAAAATATAACAAGTGATGCTATGACTGCTCTATGACTGATTTATATACCTCATGTTTGAGTGAAAGATGACTAAAAGTATATGAATACCGACAACAGAATCAATGTTTTAATGAAAATAGTTCAAATTATATTTAAGACAAAATAACAAAAAGCAAAAAAATTACCTTTTAACCGCTTTTGTTTCATGAAGAAAGGTAGATGGGGGGGGAGGGGGGGGGGGGGGATTTTCGAAGCCAAATATTTAAAAATATGAAACAGAGTAGAAAGGTTGTGAGCCAAATCTCAAAAGCACAGATTTAGCTGGAATCTGAAATCAAAGGGTAAACAATGAGTCTTCAGTTATAAATTTAAAGCCCTTGGTAATATATACTAAATAAAATGTACTGTCACTCATGAATACTATATACAGAAACATGGAGCACCAGAATAGAGATGGTACAGCCATGGGGGGGGGAATCTATTATTAAACTAATATTAAAAAGGTGGTACATTAAAACATATTCTTATTTTCAACTCACTCACTTGTGACCAATCTCATGTGCAATGGTAAAAGCTGAACCTAGGCCAATGTCTTCATTAATGCTGCAGCTCCTTTCAGGCTCACACATTCCAGCCACAGAGGCCAAGCCTGAATAAACAGAAGGAGACACAAAGGGTCATGCCAAGGTGTTTCAGTCTTAAAAGCCCTAGTTATAAATGCCTGGATTCTTTTTAATAACCTCTATGCACAGAAGGAGCAGTTGGCAAAAGGTTAACTTTCTAGTCATTTGCAAAATCACTGGGGGGAATTTTACTTTGCCGGCTAGACATTAATATTTTTTGAACTGCAGTCAGTGCTGGAAAATGTCTAGACTAGGGGTTAGATTTATAAATTTTACTTCTGGTAACTTGGGACCACCTAGTAACTTGAGCCAGGAGAGGGAATTCAAGAAAGCATTTCTACTTTAACATTCTTGAGCCTGAAGAAAGCAAAATGTATCCACATTATTTTTCTAAAGAAATCTGTTTAAGTTTAGTGGGTTCATAAAAACATACAAGCAACTTTTTTAGCTATGAAAAGCCCCATGTGGTATGTTAAAAAAATTTAAAAAACAAAACTGAATGCATCAATGAAGAGAGAGGAGACATGTTAATAACAAGCATTCATTTAACCATGGAAGTCTCTTCATTTATCACCCATCATCTTCTGAAATTAAAACCTTATTGTATTACAAGTGTTTTTAAAAATTTTCTTTAGAGAGAGAAAGCCACTGGCATTTACAGAATATGGCTCTTTCGTATCTTACACATTCTTCAGCAACAGATTATCACACAACATACTGCAGTCGTAATTTAGTGCCACTAGAGAAAGCTCTAAACATCGGATTTATTTAATGTGTTTCTCCCTAGAGTTTCTTATCTGAAAGAAGCAGTAATCCTTTCTTTAAGGAAATTACCTGCTCAGTTAACTACACTGTAACAAAAAAATGAATGGAAAAAGCGTTACTTTGATTGGGGGATGGGGGAAAGGGGCAGGGAGAAATCATACTCTTTATATGGGCTGGCACTTCAGATTATTCTGTTTGGACTAACAGTAAGCAAGTAGTAAGATGACAAGTGCTTCCTGGCTGTGTCCACATTAGCAAGTAATTTGGAGCCGTAGGAGTTGGTCAGCACAGTGAAGCACTGATATGTGAGGAGCCTCAGTATCTTTGCATGTGGGTTGGACACTCTACTTTGGACTAGTGTAATCCCATAGGCTGAACATATTCACCACACATGTGGTTCAAAGCTTTCTAAAGGGAAAAAAATATTACAGGATATCATGAGAATACAGCCCATATAGAGATTTAGATCCTAACATCTCCCGTAGGCACATATGGAGCATTTGGGGAGTATGTGGTCTGACTTAGTTTTCTCCAAAACAAATCTAGTTTGCAGACACCAAAACTATTCTGATAAGACCGACATGGGCAAAAGATGACAGTGTGTCTGTAGAATTTTCATCGAAACAGTATTACTGCTATAAACAAATCATCGGTGTAGACAGACCCACTGAGGACAGGATAAAACATCAGAAGAAAAAAGACTATCCATGGAGAAAAATCTGTATATTTTTTGCAGTGTGCAACCTGTAGAAAATATGATAATTACAGTTCACCTATGCTATTCTAATTGAGTAGGACATTCTGAAGACAACATGGCAATACTTATATACCAACTGTCATGTTCCCCTGCAAAGTCCACCACATTTGAGCGATAAAGTCATCTCTATCTTCAGATCTTGTAACTGAGCACTTGCTTCAGTGCCTTACAGGACCAGATTATTGTAATACCATACCATGCTTGCAGACAGTGACAGAGATCAAGTCAAGAACTCAGTCTATGGCTCAGATTTTAAAAAGGTGTTATCCTTCACTGGAGCCACACACGTGCTACAAAGACATCTGAAGTCTATCTTTTCTAAGAGGTTCCATGAAAGATTCCCTGTTTTAGGAAACTTGAATAGGATAGAGATGTCTATGCCACACGAAATCCTTTACTTTTGTTTCTTCCTAGAATACCAATGATTCAGGTTTCTTTTGACCTTTTGAGACCTCTCTGAGACTTTTGCTCACAAACTCCTTAAATATATGCTTAACTTTAGTTACTGGAGGTCAGTGGGGCTTAAGCATATTAAATGCCTTGCAAAAGAGGGCCACCAGGGCCTTGTCTCTTCTCCAATTCAGTGCCTATAATGCAAATAAATTGTCATGGTTGTGTTGCCAAGGGTCCTATAACACTGAGTTGGAACTGATACCATATGTGATTTGTATTTAAAAAAAAAATAAAAAAATCAAGCCTTTTGTTTAATAAAACATTTGCCAAAGTCTATCCTCTGTTATGCTGGATTCAAGTGAAGCAGAATTTGCCTTTATGCCAAAGTCTGATACAGTAAGAACTAGTACACTAATGATCTGTGTTAAAAATATCACGTAAAAACATCAAATAGTTCGTGCATGAATGTACGCTCTTTCAAGCTTTCTTCTTTTAACACTTGCAAAGACAATTCTATGACATCAGTATAGACAGTCTCTTCAGTTTTGTCCCCTTCACAGACATGTCAAAGACAATCGCTTACATTTAGAAATTCATCAGCATTATTTGCCTTTTACTAAAACATGGTGTGGATATTGTTTATATTTACAGCAAGCAAAATGCTGGTACCTTTCCTCGCAAAAACTACATCACTGTGCCAGAAGTGTCATGATGACTTCAGCAGGACTTACAGAAAAATTAACAGGACTTAAGGCTATCAAATCATACAGTAATACAGGGAAAGAAAAAGCAAATACAAATATAATTATGAGCTCTGATTGAGAAAAGTATTAATAATCTGAACTAGACGAATTAGAATTGTATCTTTAATTCTGAGAAACAGGCTTATGAAAAGATGCAAATTGAAAAAATATAAATAAATGTTATATTAGTCTTTGAATAATGTTTCTTTCATGTATTAAAGCAGTATTAATGGTAATAACTATACTATAGTAAATAACTTCTGGTGACGAATTTGGGTATGGAGAGAACATAGCTCTCCATCCTGCACCTAAGGTTGCTATGGGTGCTTCTCCATTGTCAAAGCATTGTTTTAAGCAGTTTCAATGTTACTGTAATTTATCTCACTGTGGTATTTTTCTCTAAGTCTGTGAAAGGAACAATCTGAAGCTGTACTCCCTGTGTACAACACAGCAACAGTGTAAACCTCAAAGCCTGTTTCTTTTGTAAGGTTTTTTTTTTCGTTTTTGTTTGGTTTGGATTTTAACTTCCCTGAGGTCTTTTACTTGTATTTTCTAACTAGATCATGGAGACAGGTTAAATGGAAATAAACAGCACATTCTCTTCCATTAGAAGTAAGTTTGAGCCATCTGCTAGGTTTTATCAGAACTACAGCTGCCAGAGAAGAAATACACAGCAGCAGCTCACTTAATTTAAATTTCCAGCAATGTATCAAAGCCGAAACCCCCCCTAGGTTACCTTTTATTGTTCATGTTTATAAAACTCTTGCAAAATTTTGAAAGCATAAACTTAAAAAGATCTAATCAGTCAATAAATCAATAGTTGAGTATAAAGCAAGGAAACAGCAAATACAAGCTGAAATTTCTCTTTATAATCTTACCCAGTGTTCCACAAGGCTTGTTTTTATAAGTGCAGATATCATATCTGTTAAGGAGAAAAAAGTAGATAAAATATGTCAAAGAATCAAATTTGTAAGATATTTTGTATATTTATCACATATCTGTATCATAGTTCAAGTAGTCAGACCGCAATCAACTTAATTATGCGCAGCCAGCTGGTGTCGGCATTTTCTACACTCTGGTGTAAACCGCAAGCTGCAATACACTCACAGCCGCTGGCCTCAGGCCAGTGGGACACCTGCCAGCCAGAAAAAAATGGTTAAAGTGGATCTTTGTAATCACCAGCTCCATAAAGCAGTCTACCATGCTGTTACGAAGTTACAGCAGCATGTCTACAGACTGCCACCAATTCAAAACACTTAACTTTTACTTTTTGAACATAATTGGAATCCTCTTACAGTCTCACACTTATCAACTAAACAATATTAATTGTAACTCCTACGATTTAAACTTTGATTCTAATTAAAAACTATAAGTCTCAATTATTACACCAACAATTATATATATTAAAAAATCTTATGAACTGCCATTATAGTTCCCTTCTCATTATCTTCCAATGATTATGTGTCTTAAGAGTATACTATTAACAAACTAAAATGAAAAATATTTTTGTGAAAAGCTAATGTCTTTAAAGGAGAATTTTCATATTTTCATCTTTTTAGAGACAATCCTTCAAATACAGAAGCTCACTGAGCTTCTGTGTAGTTAACATGTATCTGGAGCTGAAAATGGAATTAAAAGGTTTTCTGCGACATAGCTAATAATAATAGCAGTGGTCATGCAGCAGTCAATTACATCTTAATATTTTGACTATGCAATCCTACCATATGAGTAGTGATATGAGAACACTCCTACAATGCCTTTGATTTTCAGTAATTTATACTGATTTCCTTGCAGTATGTTTCAGAATAATTTATATTCTTTTGAATGGTGAGTGAAAACAAAGATGAAAAGATACCATCTTTATCCTTTAACTTTTAACCGAAATAGTTACTAATTTCAGGCCATCAGACATTTCTGTTAGAAATAACCTAAGGACTGTTATCATGTAGGAGTCTGATCACAAGATATATACCTTTCAGTGCTAAAAGAGTTAAGGTCTGTCTGTAAGCCAAATCCATGGACAAAATAGCAAAGCTTAAGATTTGGAACAAATCCAGTAAACTCTCTATGCATGTAGACTGCTGTGACCACATGGAATTCTTGTGATTTTTAAAGGTATTGAGTGTGGAGCAGTTTGTGGTATTAACCTCTAATTTCGAACTCAAAATGTTCATATGCACTGATTTCATCAAGGTGGTTCAAACTCTGCCATCCTATATGCACATAAAGCTCTTACTGATTTCCCATGTGCTGTTTGGAGAGGGGGAGGTAATCAAATCAGCATTCTTACATAAAATGTTGGAATATAATCAGGTTTTGTATGTCACAAAGCTTTAAGATGACACAGATACAGGGAGAAAGAGAGATTTTTACTGAATATTGCCTGCCTTTTACATATTTAAGGAAGCAAACTTCTTATTTCTGCATTTAGGACAGAGCCTGAACCTAATCCTATTGAAGTTCATGCAAAATCATTCCTCAAAGAAAGCAGACAGGGCTCAGGCTTATTTAGTGAGAAAACCCAAACTTGCTTGAATTCTTTAAAATCTAGTTTAGAACTGAACACAAGGAAGTCTGTGCAATACACAGGAAGTATTGGTCTTCTAATGTTTTTTAATATCCAATGCTAATAGGAAAAAAAAAACAATTAAAGGCATACATCCTTAGATAAAATGGATGTTTAAGAAGAAAGACAGTTCCACTAAACTCAAGTAAAATGTCGTCACTGATTTCAACAGAGCTGAAAATTTGCCCTTAGGGCCTGAATCTGCTTACTCTTGTACAGGTATGAATCTGAAGTTACTCCTCACCTTCAGTTCAGTTTTACAAGGAACTGTGATAGGAGAGAATTATATGAATTAAGTCCTTTGTTCTTGTTATGTTTTTGAAAAACAAAGACCACGGTATCCTTCTGTTTATGCTGGGTAGCGAATATTCTTCCATTATGCATAGGCTAGCATTTGTAAGAAAACATGATGATAATGGAACTTAAATTAGATAATAAAACTAAGGAAAATATAATTTTATTTTCCAATACATTAATTATTTTTGCAAGAGCATACCCAGGTAGTAATGTATTCTAATTACGGCTTCATCAAATATTCAAACTTTACAGGCAATAATTAATTTCCTGTAAAGAGCACTCATACACTATCTTGTGCCTCAGTTTAACAGGAAAGAACGCTAAGTTTTCATTGTCCAATTACTTACTTTACCTACATTATCTTCAAGCTCCATTTTTTTCTTTTTTTTCCTTTCATATGGATGGTTTCTGCTTGTGATTTGTTTGGAAGGTTTTATCATTTTTATGTACGAAACTGCTCGGTTCCATCATTTGCTTCTCTACTTGATTTAACCAAATCAGCCTAACTTGTCTTTTTTGTTTTTGACACCACTTCCTCTAACTTTATTTTGAATTCCCAAGGAATCCACAGATGTTGGGTTCCAAAATGCAGAAGACTACAGAGTCAATACTTGCCAGATAGTAGGTTCAAGCCAAGAAACCGCTGAAATGACAAATCATCCCTATTACCCATGAGATTAGATAGGTCTAAATGCTATTTAAAAAAACAAAACCAAACAAACAAAAAAATCCCCCCCCAAAAAAACACCACAAAGATGAAGATGGGTCATAGTTGTCACCAGGACCTCAGTAAATACTTCAGGAGCCAAAGACAGCCAAAAGGCAAATTCCCAAGCCAACAATTATCTAAACCAACCGTTAAAAATAACAACATCACAAGAGTTATGCAAAAATGCAGTTTGCAAGATGTGAATATATTTTCTTTTTGATTCACTGACAGAATGTGTAAGAGGGCCACCACACAAAATTTGAATGTAAGAATATGCAGGTTGCAAAAAACCTCAGGATGAGATGGCAGCCTGATCATTTTGAGACAGCCAAGGAAATCCTTTGCCCAAGCTGGAAGAGAAGATCATATGCCTCCTAGTAAAGTGGGTGCATATGTCCCTGAAATGGGACCAGGCTGGAGAAGTGGAATGTGGAAAGAGGTATGAGGCAAGATTGTTGATTATGTGTCCATTCCCACCCTGAATGGATCAGAAGTCATTTGATTGAGGCACATGGGGAAGAGGTCTGGGACTTCTGGGCACACCTGCAGGGCTGCTGACGAGCTGCATCAGACAGGTGGGAAATGCATGATGGATGTACAGCTGTCACTGACAACTCTGACTGACACATCAGCCAGAAGGAAACTGCAGAGATATACTATTATCAGTTCAACAGGACAGTCAAGAATTGGAGCAGCAATAGCCTCCTGTCATGCCATGAATCAAGCAGGAAGTGTTAGTGTGCCCTCCAAAGGCACTTAAAAAGGAAAAATTCCTACTCTTTTTGGCAGGATGTGATCATGCCCCATGCTAAAATACACATCTATACCTTAAAAAGTGAAAGGGACCACACTCCTGGACACAGAAATTCTATTATCTGTATTATCAAACTGTTTTCAAAATCCATCAAATTGTTAAAAAAAAAGTTCCTTGCACAGATTTGGCCCGTGATGACGACTAATCTCAAAGAATTCCCAGGAAAAGTTCAGAAGGTGGCCACACACAATTATGAACAGGCAAAACATGCAAAACTACTCTGCTCTGGAGAAGTCAGCTTATTAGTGTGGACACAAGAGGTTCTGGGCCAGTGGTCCTCAGTGCAAGAAAAAAGTCATTGACCCATTTAACTTATTAGTGTAGATGTAAGCTACGGACTATCTCTTGATGAAGCCCCAGTTATCTGCAACTCTGACTTGCAGAAAAATCTATTTCCTTTGCAAATCTGATGAGTAGTCTGATCCTGATCATTTGAGTAGGACACAGTATGAAACACAAGCTACTTACTTAGAAGCACATAAACCTATTCTAAAATTACCTGAAAGCTACCATATGCCCGAGAAATATTTAAGATAGATACTGACAGAAATAACCGAGGCTTTTGAAGGAAAATTTCTTAATGAAAAAGCGTTTAGGAAACAAAAAAATACAGTCACAGCAAATTGCTGAGGAAAAACCTACCAAGATGGCCAGAATATAAACATAAAAAGTACACAAATATAAGAAAATTCAGGCTAGACAAAACTAGCAAATATGTATAACTGGACATAAAGCTCTTCTTAACTTTGAGACAGCTGAACATGTACTTCATATATATAATACTACAGGATTTGCCAATTAACCTGCTTGAAAAGGTTGTCAGAAAACAAGATGAAGCCTAAGAACTGGTCTTGTCCTGACTAAGAGGAAACAGAGCTAACTACTACAAATTATTAAGAATTCATTTTTAGGGAACGTTTCCAAATATGTTATCTCTGAAAGGAAGGTTTTATTTTTCACTTCTTTTAAACCAAATTATACTTATTGACACTTGCTTTTTATTATTGTAGGTTTCGACAACAAGCTATTCAAATACAGACTGTCCTTTTCATACACCCTTGCTCAATGACAAACATAACAGGTTCATTAGAATTTTATCTTTTTTACTTTTTGTTCTTCATGCTATGCAGCATGATTTATCTATGCACCCAATCATACATGTCTCATATTTGAATAAGTGTTAAAAGACAAGAAAAAAAAACTATTTTAAAAAATTAAGTTAACCTAGTTCCAACACCTAGAACTATAAAATGAACTACTGCTGAATCAAACTGAAATCTCAGTTTGATTCCCTTAAAGGGATCAAAAACGTCAAGCTATCTGACAGTTCCAACTCCTATTTCTAAATTACGGAAAATCAAAATGAAAAAACAGTGAGTAGCTTGTAGTTTCACCATATTCTTTTTCATAAATATACTTGGCTATGATTAAAAAGTGGTTATTTTGCAAGTGCAGACAATGTCACTAAAGCTAGAGAATTGTGTGTAAAAATAGTTCTAAAACAAATACTGACTTTTGGTCAGTTTTTATAAAAAGCTTTTTATCATAATTCTTCAACACTTCATCACTGTTAAGATAATTCAGTCATTCATTAAATTTGCCCAGGTTACAAACAGCAATACTCTTTATAACACAATACTTTTTGATGTCTTTCTAAAAGCTTTACTACAGCATATCCTTAGCCTTACAGAAAGTGGTACACCACAACAGCATTCTGCCTTAAAATAAAGTATGCGTTCTTATTTGGTTTCTTCCTCAAAAACCTCAAACCAAAAAGAGCTATTTAAACCAAGGAAGGAAAGGCATAATATACATGTTACACATCACTCAACAGAAATAGCATTTTCTATTATTAGTTTTCCATGTCTTTAAAACTGCCATAGACAACAAAAGTCTGGCTCTATTGGACTTTCTTCTGATACTTAGCTTGGGTGGATAAATGAAATTCTGAGTTACAGCTAGGAAAACTATTACTGCTATAAGTTCTATTTCTCCTGATTTATATGAAAAGAAATATTTTAAATAATTGCACTGTAGATGAAACATTTCCATACTACTTTTGCTAAACTGCAAACGCAGTCAGAACAGTAAAAACAAACTCTCTTCTGAAACGATTTTAATGCTGTCATTTGTCTTCATCAATTTTGGCAATGTAACATTAGAATAGCAGTTGCAAATTTACCATAATCAGCAGTATTATCGGTGTACTTAGGACAGATGTACAAAGCTGATTTTGAGATTATGATTTAATAAAAGATTCTCTCAATGCAAATTCCACCCCTAGAGTGTCTAAAAAACTTTTCAACTAAATTCATGAAAAATACATCAACAGAGAGGTTTTTCTTCAATACTCTGTTGATGTGTCATGCAAGCATATAGCAGAGCTATTGCAAAAGATACTAATTACATTAAAATAGAGGACTTCATAGATGAGTTTGTAAACAAAAATAGTTCTAGAGACAAGATGAAGACCCTGAGACAGTTCCTAGCTTCAGACATACCCTAGGCCATGATACACCATTTCAAATCACTGATAAAAAGTCATCATACCAAAAATGAGAGGATTAGCTTTAAAACCTTGTTATTTTGAGGAAATAATACATTCAGCTTTTTAGTAATCTTCTGCTTTCTAAGACTATCTGTATCTATGTACATTTTTGGCACTTTTCAGGGCTTATTCTACAGCCATCCAGACTAAAAGCTTCCTTTTCCAATGTAAGCCATGATCCTCATATAGAAACGTGTCCTTACCAGCTACAGCAATGAGAAGAGAATAAAGTAATGAAAAGTACAGAATAGCAAGTGCTACAAAATGTTAGATCATGATCTAGTGAAGTATCCAAGACAGACATCTACAGAAACTTAATGTCAGTATTCTGCTAGTATAAAAAAATGACTCAAACAGCATCAATATGTTCAGATATGACACTTATCACAGAACAATCTTTGCTCCAATGAAAGTACTATTAAGTGGATTAAAATTAGGTAGCATAAAATTAGGTAGCACTGAAGAAACAGCCAGGCACTTGTGGTTCCAAAGCCTGCCCCTTGCAGGCCTTGGACTAGCAATGTCACTTCACTCTCTACTCTGCCTTGATTTCTCCATCATTAGAAGTTACCTCCTCCTTTTTTCTATTCTGTATCCAACATGTACAGGCTTGCTGCTCTAACTCATTCCTCCATCCTCCATGTATTTTCTTTTGTGATCCTCAGCGAACATAAGTTCAGCAGAGTTTTCTCTCCACAGCTTTAAGATTACCAGAGATTGACTGATGGCTCAAGCTATGGTCAACTAGCTTATACAAATAGGCCTATCCTACTATAAACATAATTTTGAGGGATATCCACACAGCAGTCATAGCAGCGTCAATAGGCTCAGCCTAGGGCAGCTACCCAAAGATCTATCTTGCTTCCTTCCATTTTTACACCCTGCACCTAGTTTGTGCTTCTGCGTTTAACATCAGCACCCAAGCCAGCTAAAGAGGTTTGACTGAGTCTTCAGTATATTGGAATTACTGCTATTAGTAAAGTGCAGACGGCATAAGCCATTATACAGAAGGAGCTCCAGGCCTTCTAGCAGTTGTAGCTCAATCTTAGATGAATCCATCCTCCTTCTTCAGAACATGTTAATTCTATTTCAATCTAGACTTTAGGTCCCGTTCAACACTGAGACTCCTCAACCAGGCATCTTTCAACAAAATCATTAAAAAAAAAAACAAACTCATCTGGATAAAACATATGTAGATTTCAAAACTGTAGAAATCTGAAAATTAATTATGAAAGTAAGGCACCAAGCTTGCAAGCTGGAGACTGTGAACCCATAAAAATAATCAGAAAGTTTAAATCTAGCAGAACTACAAGGAGTGTTTCAAAACTTTTCTGTGGCATATCTAACTTTCTTTCCACGGGATAGCTCCAGATCCACAGTAAAAATGTTTATACTTGTGCATCAGAAAAGTACAGCTACCTACCTGAGCAACAATTGTGACTTCCTTACCATTCAGAGACAACTGAGAGAGTCAGCATTTTCACTAATCACCAGAACGCAGGTAATACTTAACTTGCTGTATTCTGTTCCCCAAAAGTGATTCCATACTTTTATTGCATCCTCAGTACTGAGCCAAAATTTAGATGGAGTTACATGGATGTGATTAGCTAAAGCTGGCCTAGAGAACAGAACAGAAATTTCTGCATATCTACTCCAAGTACACTGCTAATAATTCTTCTATCAGTGCATTCAGGAAAGGTCTGGCAACTAATACATAAAGCCTTTGTTCAAAGGACATTCACTCAGAGCAGCTCAAGCAGCTTGTAGGGCAATGCTTTTTAGAGTGTGCTAATGCAATGAAGTCTGGGAAAAAGGAAGACTAGCAAAACTAATTACATAGGCATGGTTGGGGGCATCCTGCCACACAGCAGAAGATATTATGTTAAACCATTTATAGGAAGCCACTAGTCTAGACCTTTGGCAGGAGGGAAACACAGCTAGCAGCTATGATTACTAACCAAGTTTTAGTTCTGTTGTACAGAAATCAATGAGATAAATTATAGCAATAACATATTGTAAATATATTTATAAGTTTTGCTGTGGATATGGCCTTTCTTCCTCCTCTAACTTTCTGAATATCATAAATGATTAGTTTAGAAGTCCCTCAGAAGATCACACACATCTTTATACACAAAATGTCCACTTCATCTGCCCTTACTCACACTGTATATGGGATAAAAGGCTTGGTACTTGAGGTAGGTTGTAAAGAGTAGCAGTTCATTAGGATGACAGACCACACCTGGTACAAAAATAAGAACATAAGAATTGCAACATGGGCCAGACCAAAGATTCCACTATCCCAGTACCCTGCCTTCACGATGATCTAAGAGAATGCCCAAGAAAGAATAACACCAGTGCAAGCATAAAATGGCAATTACCCCAACACTCTCCCAACTTCAACTATTTTCGGCTCAGATTATTTTTAATACTTAATTTGCTGGATTAACAACGTACATTTTACATGTAGTCCAAATCTTTTCAGTAAAATCATAATATTATCAAATAATAGAATCAAAAGAGGAAAGAAGAGCAGTGATTTTTTTCTGTTACTTCTGGTTGATATTGTTAAAAAATTTCTGAGAAAAGGATTGAAACTCTTAAGCGTCTACTGTTACAACTTATTTTTCCTGAACATGATGAGAACAATATGTCCTGTGCTTGGGCCCAATTAAACAATCACAAAGCATTTGGGTAATCACAGAATTGTGTTTACACAGAGAGCTAAATTTCAGTAGCTTAACACAATAATTAAAAGCTTCTTCAGTCAATGGAATAAAATCTATTTGCTGACTTCTTTTTAAGGTCAAAAAGAAACACAATCACTCCATTCAAATGATTTTTAACCCTGACTATTATCAAAAGGAATTTTTTAAAAACAATCTATTTTACAAGTTTAGTGTTTGTTTCTATATGCACATGTTACAATAAATTACAATAAAAGATTTCTCCACTTCAAGAAACAACAGCAACTAATTTGATTCCCAGTGCTTAAAGAACAATACAAAGCCAATCAACTGCTGGACATCTCTGGTGGTTCTCCAGATGACATGCATAAATTCAATCAAACAGCCTGCTGCTGTGTTCTACAGCTAACAAATTTTGAAGCTAATGAATTTTGTAGACTGCCTGTGAACTGAGAGGAAGAGAAATGCACAGAGTGACAGAATGAAATGGCAGCACAAGCAATGACTGCTTTAACAAAGGTAAGTTTAAAAGAAGTGAACAGAAAATAAGTCTACAAGAAGAATAACATGACTGAGATCTTGTCCAAGTTTGTGAGAGCGCATCTACCCAAAAGTCCTGTCATGTTAAGATCAAAAAGGAACTTAAATTGGTTTTCCTTTTTTTAAAATGTGCTGGCAAATGGAATAGCTGCACCTCAGACTGATCTCTGAAGTCTGCCTGTATGAAAAACTGGAACCCATGCACCCAATCCAGAATTGCATGTAAAACTTTGTTTCATCTTCTTCTCCATACAATACACAGCAGGAAGAAATATTTGCTCTATTCAAGCCAAAAAAAGCCTGTGTGGTATACATTATTATTTTCTGTCTAGCTTATTTTTCAGTAATCATTTTAATGACAACAGCACGTAACTTGTGAATGAATGGCTGAATACCATGAGAACAGTAACTTTACAACAGTGGCTCTTCACAAACCAAATTACTCTTATTGTATACAAGTTGGGATTAGTCAACAGCATCTATGGAGACTGTCTGCACACATACACACTTAGTTCCCCATACCGTAAAGAATGTAAAAGTGGAGCAGGTGCAATTTATTTTAGTACTACTGCCCATAAAGAATCACAGAAGACTCAGTACTAGCTGGGAAAGAAAATGGGCTGCAGCAACAGCAATCCATCTTGCAAAAGGATGCACCTGTCAGATTACTTTCCCTGTGTATGAATTATTCAAACTAAGCTATTAGCTCCATATTAAAACTACCTGATTGTCAAAAGGAATTCCTCACTGATTCCTTAGTTTTAACCTTCCATACATTATTCATGTCTTAATTTTGTAAACTAGTCTTTCAAAGCTAACCTATCTTGAAGTAGGAAAATTAATTCCTATTCATTACTTTTATTAAGCCCATGAAGTATTTACCCAATTAAAAAAAAAAAAAAAAAACACCACAAAAACAAAACACACACTTGCAGTTGTATTTCCAAAATGAGTTTGGTTTCCTCTACAAATGTTATGAAGGAATAATTCCATTATTTTTTTAAGCAACTCCTTTGTATTAAAAGTGACCTGAACTTATGTATTTTATTTTTTAACACGTACTAAATATTAGCATGAGACTGTTAAAATAATTATTCCCCCACGTCTTACAAAATTTTAAATGCTGAGCAGAAATTTTGACTGGCTATAAGGAGAACCTTTTTCCCCATGAGGGCAGTTGAGCAGTAAAGTGGGTTGCCCAAACAGGTTTTGCAAGACTTGACTGGATAAAGCCTTGTGCAACCTGGTTTGATCTCATAGCTCACCCTGCTTAGAGGAGGACACTGGACCAAAGACCTCCAGAGATCCCTTCCAACCTGAACCCCATAGATTCTAAGTAGTTGTTATCTGAAAATCTTCAAAAATGTTTATTTAATAATCATGAAATAATAAAAATGACACTTTAATACAACTCTTCAGAATATTCATCGAAAAGGAAAGTAAATTACATACTCAAAATGGAAGCTTCATTACAGCCATAGTTATTGTGGTCTAAATATGTTATCAATATAGAAAACAAGAGGGAGAAAGTCTCCCTCCCCATCCCACTCTGAGTTGGAACAGTCCTACATCTTACTAACAACTACACATGAAACATCTTGAACCACATTCCCCAATTATTTGACTGTTAAGTTTTAAGCACCTGATATTGTCCTGTGAAACACGTTCTCTTCTGCAATGCCAACACAACTGCCTAAAACACTAACTGTAAGAAATCCAAGAAGTTCAAGCTGAAAGAAAAATGCCTTATTTTTTCCAACTCAGTAAGTTTTGGCAATTAATGTAGTAAAACCATTATAAATAAATGCAAGTAAGTACCATAAGATCTGCAAACAAGAAAAGTTAAGAACCAATAAAACATTTTTCTCCATTGTGGCTGAAAAATCAGGAGAATTTCATTGTTTTAAAATCACAAAATTATCTTATTACTTTTATCTATGTAAAGTTAGTGAATTGAAACACTGAACTTCTACCTGAATTATACAGAAATAAGGATCAATATAGAAGTTTAATAAAGCAAGGATGCTTGGAAAGAGTTTGGATAACATTCAGAAAATACCAGTATTTGATTTTTTTTCCTTAATGTATTAACTGTAATTTCTGCTGTGCAAAAGAGTCTAGTTCTTAATTTGTTCAGTTTTAGTTGCTTCAGTGTTTCTATTAACGTTAAGTGTGGCTTTATTCAATAAATACAAGTCATTTAAAACTGTAAATACTTTAATCAAATTCCTACTTTTGCTTGGAAGAACTTGTAAAAGCCTAAAGCAAAAAACCTGAAGTAAAAAATTATTTTTTATTAAAAATGTAAAAGTATTAAGATTAATAAATGTATTAAGTTCTAGAGCTATTTAAAAGAATGTGCAGAAGTAGAGTTTCTTTCCAGTAATGCAGGGAGAGATAGCAAATTCAGCAGTGCAAAGACTACAAAGAAGAGGCACATATTTCAGTGAAGTTACTACCCCTAGCATAGCACCATACTATTTAGAATCCCATTTTCAAAAAGGGTCACGTACAGGAACAAAGTTTTTTGGATTGCCACACAATCTGTTTAATTGACTTAAGACATAACCAAAAATAGAATTGCAAAACATCACAATTCTCCTGACCAACTGCATCTCTTACTATTGCTATTATTTGCTGCTAATTTTTTTAAACACTAAATAATTAACAATCTTAGCCAAAATATTACTAAAATGGAATAGCTTTAAAACCAATCTTGGCCAAAGCCCCATGAACATTTTCATGGCTTAATGGATTGTGTTTCACACATCTGAAAAATTCCTTGGTTTTGCTAGTGTTTGGAGCACAATTTCTTGTTCTTTAGTGTTTCCAAACATGTTGTTCAAAATTGCATAATGTATTTTACTCCACTTTGGCAGGTGGTTGAAAGAGCTCATAGGGTAGACATTTCTTCTGAAAGAATCTGGACAATGAATATTTGTCAGCATTACTTATGACCTTGTAATTTTTAAGCAGGAGTAACTGTCCTAAAATTACAATATAAGCAAATACCTTTCATCACAGCTAAATTAACGTGCAAGCTAAGGAACTGCCTGTACCTCTTCCTCCCTATTTATCCAATCACTTAGCACTCTCTTTTTCAAGCTGCCGAGAGTAATAAATGAGAGATTTGCCATGGGTCTGGCTGAAGCAGTGTGAAGGCCATCCAAATGCAACCTCAGTGCTATCCAAAGAGCCATCTTAAAAGGTCTGGAAAAGAATCACGCTCACCTGGAAGCTGAACATGATCAGCTCTATAAAATACCAAGTTCCACAGTTTTCAGAACACAATGTGAGCAAAATGTTCATAAATAACTAAAATAATGATAATACTATATTTAATGATGAACACCTGATGCCCTAATATAATATTACAAATACCTACAACAGAGATTTGGCTCCAACAGCAGTATTAGATGGTCATGAAGTATCATCCCTTCAGCAACTCAGTACAAAGTTAATTTTAAAACAAAGATTTGTAAGTGGCCATATGGGAAAGAAATTATGAATTTTGGCAGTTTCTATCATTCTAATTCTGACATTACAGCACCTTTTCCTTCAAGATCATAACTGCGTAACTCTGAGCGTATTGACAATGAAAGATTATCTGAGTCAGCTTAGTGTCTGACAAAACAGGACTAAGCTAACTTGTAGTATCTTGCTGGTACTTTGTAGTAAGTTGCTCATATGTCTAAACTATTACACAGACTCTTACATTTCCCTGGCATCAGTGTTACTCTACGTAGGTCTATGACTCTTCCCATAAAAATCATGTAGGTCAACATGCTCTTAAAACACCAAGACGTATCAACTGCAAGTCATTTAAGAACTACATCTCTACTTTGGAAAGAACCTAAACAATGAAACACATGAAAAAATACTTTAGTTACATGACCTGAGTATTCTTCCTTCTCCACAGACTAAGGCCACAATTTGACACTCCAGTTAAGTCTTATACAGAATCTAAAGCCATTACTAAAAAAGCTCTTAAATTTAATCATTCTTGAGTGAGTAATTAGCAAGGTTACATGAATACCAGACTACCAAAATTACATCTCACTGTAAAACAGAAAAATCTTACTGCCAGTCTTTCAGAATTTTCTAAATGACAATAGATCAGAAGTTATCTCAATTTTTTGCAAATCACTTCTTGATCTTCTGATTTTTTTTGGCAGAATTAAAAACGGGAAACAAATAAGTATTTGATTTGAAACAATGTAATATTTCAAGTTTTTTAGATTCTACATTTTTAAGTATTCTTAACTGAATCTGTTATTCATAAGAACTAATCATAACTTGATTTTACAGCGGAAAAAAGTCTCCCCATTTATCCACAGACCAGGTTCAGTGTCTGTAATGCCAGAGCAAGTGTTTTCACAACACCCCTCCAAAACTGATACAAGACTCAGGTATCAAAGATCATTAATATGTTTGTGCACTCTGATTGCTAAAAACAATGCCAGTCACTCTAACTTTTGTAATATGGACATGTATCTCCTTCTATTGCGAGAAACACTAATGATAAAGTTCAAATTAGCCACAGAGAATTGTCCTGAATGGTAATGTTCAGAGACATAATGACATGTCTCTGAACATACAGAATGGTATGTATGTCTGTATGTCTCTGAACATACAGAACGGTATGTTCAGAGACATAATACAAAAGCTTTCAATTCCAAATTATGAAAAAAAGTCACAAGGATTGCTCATTAACTGAAAAATATACTGGTAAGTGCACATGTGTAGCATCCTTTTTCTGCATTATCTAGAACACAGTGTATCTTCCTAGCAAGCTGCATACCACATGGACAAAGACTCAGATTGCAGAGTAGCAGTAAACTGTCAAAACTCTGAATACTCATGTAGGTATCCATTCAAAATTATTATGGGCTTAAGCTGCGGAGGCATTTTCAGGATAATCTGTTGGACCAATAAGGCTTGGGCAAAAGAGCAAGTAATTAACTATTATTTATTTTAAGTCACATGAAGATTCCTTAAGTTGTTTAGGAGAGAAGAAGAAAAGAAGCCATTTTCTTCTAGAGAAAAAAAAAAAAAAGAAATATAAAAATCTAGAAATAGAATCTAAAAATCTGGAGAAAGACAGTTGTTCCACCATCCAATCTGGAGAACAACAGAAGCTGTGACTCGTAGTGCATTAGGACACAATTAGGCAGCAAAGGACACAAAACAATGATTCTGCTTTCAAAGTCACCACAGAAATAAATGTGATTCTGGGAGGATCTACTCTTCAGCACTCATCACCATATCACAGATCACAGATCAACCCTGAGGGCACTGATAACTGATGGCTTTTACTAAACCAGCTATGGATTGCTGGTTGATAATGTATCACAGATATCAGGACCAAAGTGCCACATAACATCAGAGGAACACATCTCAGTTGTAAATTGCATTCTGTTTGGGAGGCTGAAGAGTATTTATCCTTTAATTTTACCAGATCTCAAGGGAAAGGAAGAACTCATTTTTACTCTCAAAGAGTAAAACAAACTGCAGAATAGCAGAAGATGCCTGTTCAGCATAAGCTAGCATTCTTTTCTGCTTTGAGGAAGCTCTCACTGAACACTATAAAAAGCTTAAGATGGACTTCCCTGTTTTTTCTGTCTTCTCGAAAAAAAGGAAACAATACTTAGGATGTGTCCAATAATGCCACTTGAAATCGGCATCATAAAACACAATGAGCTGCATTAAAAGCAGGGCATATTTCAAAACCTGGTTCTTATTTCCATCTGTAACTAGCTAAATTCTCTTTACTGTGGAAACTAGAGAAAAGGTATGAAGATGGTGTGGATATTGTTTTTCCATGACCAGGTGGCACAAAACCAGAAAAAACAGGACTACCCTGATCTGCTACATAAAAGGCTAAAAGAAAAATCACATGGTGTACAAATCTGTAGATCATGTAAGAGTTCAGTGTCTCTGGCGTAAGTAGTAAGAATAATGAAAGAGATAGTGAAGCCCAACTTCCCTTGTTGCCGTGGGTTCAGGGGACACAGACATCCACAGCATGGCACGGAAGAAGGTACTGACAGTCAAAATTATAAGATTGTAACTTTATATGACCCAAGCATATTGGCAGTAAAATCCAATTTTCTAATGAATATATAACATACACCATGTATTTAAAGACTGTATTTTATAGCTGAAGTGGTTTACTGGTGATTTGCATTTATGTCTGTAGCAGCAGAATCAGACAAGCAGATAAGAAGCCACGTCAAGAGATCCTGTTTTGATACTATGAGCACAGAGTCTCAGCACAACTGCATGCCTCAGTCTCACATAAAATTTACTGAAAGGTAACCGATAAGTTTTACACAGGGATTTTTCATCTTAGTATGAAAACAACTCTACTGAATTCATAAGACTTAGTTATGGTGGTAAAGATTTGACAATCAGGCCCTGTTAGGTGCAAGTTGGGGAGTAGAGGGTGGAGGACTGTATGGAGGGGGGTTGTTACAACTATTTTAACACTAACACACACAACAGTTCAGAGAAAAAAAATGTTATCCAGCAGCAGTAATAACCAAGATTGAGACAAGCAAGAATGTAATAATTAAACAGAAATTTTGTCAGAATATGACAACTGATATTCTTGTTCTAATGAGCAGAAGTGGTCAGGTTCAATTCTATACTGTATTCAAAAAAGGGAACCTTAAATACAGATGACCTGGGCACCTTGGTGACTCAGAGGGAAGAGTGCCATCTACTGAGTCAATAACTTAATTCTAATAAAACCAATAAATCACATATTTGTCATAAAAGAGAAAAGGAAGTTTTAAGTGATATTGAAAGAGTTTTCTACCTCCTATTGAAAATCTAAAGCTTTTTTATTTTGAAATGCTACTGCAATTTATGACAGTGATTCTATGTTTCTATACAAGTGAGCTAGTGTTTTAGCCAAATTAATACTTATGCCTAAAATATTTCTGAAAGGCTTCTGATGCCTCTATTTCTAAGTAATTTAAGAGCTTTAGTTTCCAAAGGGAAGATGTCACTTTCTGAATATTCTGCCTCTTTAAAATCCATCATAGTTGGACATAGAAACATGAAGATGCTCAAAATTACACATCACATTACCTCTGGAAAAGTAGGCCTTTATTCCTTTTTTTTTTTTTTTTCCTTTTTAAAAGGTTCTGGAATATGGGTTTAATGATGTTGGAGGGCAAAATATTAAAAATAAAAATATGAAGAACCAGTTACAGAAGATATTTTTAACTTATTTGACCCTTGGGTTAACAAACTTGTTGATAATTAACCTGCAACATATGAAAGCATACCCTTGAAGAAAAATTAACTACTTCTAGAAATATGTACAGTGGTCAAAGAAAAGTATGTAAACCTTAAGTGTGTTCACTCTTTGCCAAATATAGAAGAACATTATTTATCTCTAGATTCCAAAATTCCTTAACTTAAATTGTAGAACACGAGTGATTAGTTCTGGATGTTTGTGAACCAATTCCTGCTGTGCCCTTTATACATTTGCACTGTGTACAATACACATCTGAAATCTTGTCAGTGAAAATTATTAGCAAGAGAGTATAACCTGCATTGCCAATATCTCTTTGAAAGGCATGGGTATATCTTAACTTTTGTTTAAGTTTACTCTTAGAAATTGCCTCCTCTTTAAAAAAAATACTCATTAATACACAAAAGCTATTTCAGTAAAGAGATTAATTAAAACAGAAAATCATCCTACCATACAAGCTCTAAAAAAGGATATATCTTCCTCCATGATGTTTGTAAAGGCAATATTTACAAGGATTGAACTGATACTATGGCTCCTATTCAAAACATTTAAGACTATATACAGAAAATATGATTTTGCCACTACGTGCCCCAAGCTGCTATACTACACAAAAATCAAACCTTTATTTCCACACAATACTCAGCAGTGAACAAGCAATAGAGGGGAAAAAATACACAATGGGGTAGAAACTCAGTCATAATTTAGATTCTGCAGGCTTCTAGACATTAAAAAATAGCTCTTTCATATAGACAGTCCTTCTTTGTAGACAGTTTGCTTTCTGCAAAGAACTCACATTACAGCGATTATGAAGCTTAGATACTAGTACCTCTGACATGCCCTAATTGCTTACCAAAATATTCTGTCGGATTTGACAATTTTAACTACTGCATATTTGACAGAATCACAATCTTACCTTCTCATTTGCCAATAGTGTTTCTGAGAATAAGGAACTCTTGAAATAAAAAACCGTCCACACTGGCAATTTAAAAGCAGAACTATGCTTCAAAAGTGCTTAGCCCTAAGTGGTTTTCATTAAGTTCAATGGAGATGGAAACGTTGAAAAATTTTACAGAACAGCATGGTATAGAGATCTTTTATTTTTAAAAGCTTGACTAGGAAATTTTCACATATTTACTACAAATATAGCATAGTAAAACAACAGGAAACTGCCTTCCTGGAACTCCTGCAGAACATAAAAGCTGTGCAAAGACTATTACAGTACTTGCATAGCATTCCCTTTGCAGTCCTTCAGCTCTCTCATTACATTTTTCAACCAAATAGCTCAGCCTCTCTTGCGTTTTACTATCTTAGTGGGAAAACATACAGATGACAGTTTACTCAAGTATAATCAACAGCAGTTTTAGGATGGCTATTTTAAAAAAAAAAAAAAAGGCGTTGAAAAAAATCGACTTTGTTTCCAAAGATTTCATCTGTGGAAAGCAAAACTTCAGAAACATCTGACCTTGTTTCTAAAGTTTCCTCCAAAAAGCTGCATTTGAAAGTATGAAGCAATCATGAGTTGGCAGTCTTGGATTTGACCTCACCACATGTAACAGGAAATTACTTGGTAACTATTTGGGAAAAATAGATGCGTGGAGTAGGAGACCATCAAGATTTTGTTTTGAGAGCAACTATAACATTACATCTCATATAGTGTTCAGGGAGTCTATATTATTGAAAAAGAAGAGTTTCTCAAGCTTGGTTTCAGCACATAAAACTGACATAACTCCTACGAACAATACATGCTGTGACAGCCTTAAGGGCAAAATGACAGTCAAAAAAAAGTAAGAGAGGTGGATTGCATACATGAAGTTACTTACCAACAGATTAAGTTCTTCAAGATACATTATCCAAATGCACGTTTTCATAAAAATCATACAACCAATATGATTATGGACTTCTTTTTTGCCATAGTACTGACAGACAACCATTCTCTCTCTTCCTGCTCTGTGCTGACACGGTATGATTTCCCCCCCTCCACACACATGCACACTCACCCACACCATTTTCTCTCATCTTCAAAACCCAAGTTGTGTAGAGACTGAGGAAGCAGGAAGGAGGATGGGAAAGCACGGTGCATCAAGATAAGTTCTGATGCACAGTAGACACCAGTAGTAATTTTACTTCTTTCTTGCAGTGGTGTCAATACATGTCATCTTTGTTATACAGGACTTCAGTGTAGCACTAAGTTGCTGGAGACTGCTCCTGGGATCCAGGGCAAGAGCAACCGCATGTCTCTACCCAGGGCTGCATCCATCCCAGTCAATGCCAAGCAATCATCCAGTGCTCGCAGGGAACACTGATGCCTGCCTCAAAGATGTCAGGCATAGAAGTATTTTTTAACAGAGCTACAACTGCAAGCATGGTAGAGTGGGCTCTGAAGGTTAAGGCAAGGCCTTCCTTAGCAGGCTATTATTCATTTGGTAATTTTTACTAAACTGCTGCTACTTCAGATCTTTTGGCTATAAAGGCAAGTGGCAGTGAAGAAGTTTGCTTGTTCTTAATAAGTAGTTTAGTCATATGCAAATGAAACTGTTTACACCTATTAAGTGAAAGAGGTTATAACAAAATAGTTAGCAGGCTAGGAGAAGGGAGATTTGGTATACTGTAAGAAGAAAATGGTCTATCTCAGCCTCTGACAATTGAGGAGAAAGGAGAGAGCCTGCTGTTTATGAATGAGGAGCTCTTAGACATACAATACAGATATACCAAAGGCAAAAAGTCTAGAACTGGAGTGCTTAAGGTACCTACGTGTTATGTAAACATGCACTGGCAAGAATAATTAGCTAGGCCTGTCACTTTCAAATTATATTACTGTAAGTGAGCTGATCACAGCAGATCAAGCACTCCTATTTGATAATAATTAAATTAGAAAGAGGCAGATTATGTCTGAAAGTCTCACAGAAGCATTGCAATCTTTATACACTACATACAGTTCTTAAGCTGCTTAAAAATATATTATGCAACTCCAAACAACCCAGTTTTCTGGGTAGAGAAATGCAAGTTAAAAAAAAAATTTAATTCTCCATCTTCTAATCTAAAATTCTTTTCCTCAGGATTGAAAAAAAGACTTGGATCAATATGACTTGGAGCTTTCTATGTTCACAGCATAAAAATCAGTGTGAAACTAGAACTAGCTCTGGCCCAAAGAAAGAAAATTGCAAGAAACAAATATTTTAAAATACTGTTTTAGTACAATATTCAACAGAAAAGCAGAAGTGAACTTATCCCAGACGAGTGATTTAGGAAGAAGCATTCTCTTCTCCACACAGTTCAAGCTTACATGCTTAACAGCAGAGAAAGAAACATCCACAAATACAGCATCTGATCCTGTAAACCATAATCTATGTAAGCATTTCTATTAAAGTCAAGGTTTCAATCCCATTTTCCTCCTGATTTTGCAGAGTTGCACTGGCCTTCAACGTATGAGATACTCATGGCCTTTGCTCCGTTACGTCTTTATAATCCTGTTCCCTCCAAATATTACACTGAACTGTCACTTCACATATGAAAGTATCTTTGATATTGCGATATCAGACACAAAGTAATTTTTTTTCATTATACTCTTTTCCTTAATTTGTATCCAGTTTTTAACCTAGCATCTTACGAAGTACTTTATCTACAAAAATCACAGTATTTGATACAATGTAAACACTAATTCCAGAAATTAAGTATTTTGTTGTGAGCTAGAAGAAACTACACACTGACACAGTAATGCTAAAGGACAACCTGGGGAAATAGCTCATCCAAACCTATTATCGAAGTGTCTTGTCTCTGAAAACACATACTGATAAATTCCATCATATGCTTGCCATTTACAAGCATTAAATAAATTTACAGCTGTGTACAAAACACAAAATTCATGTACTTATATGAAGAAGGTTCACACACTGAGGACTGTACATTGTCTTACTAAGTATGAAAATGTTTTCCCTCTGAGCAGACTTTACAGATTGCACACTTTCTAACTACATCCAGTCAAGGGATGCCAGCATTTCCAAAGGTGAAGACAATGGTCTAGCAACAGAAAGGTTGAAATTCCTTAATGAAATACCCTATGGGGAGGGAAAGAATTTTGAACGAGAAAAACCCTTAACAGTGGAGCATGAGTCCCCATAGCCAAATCTTTCACAAGACTACAGAGTAGCACAGGAACTAACCTCTCAGCCAAAGGGCCTTGATGAACGCTTCAGCTTTGTTAGCTTGATATATATGTGAAGTGAGAGACATCTTTGGAATTAATTCAAGTACTACTTATTATATATCTATTGTCTTAGAATTTAAAAATATAAAAATATTTCTGAGCTACACATTTATTTTACACTGCTATGGGTTTGTGATTCCAAATAACTGTTTAACAATGGAGCATTCTATTTCTACAGATGAGGTGATTTTAGAAATAAGACACTAAAACACATCTGTATCACCAGTCCCACAAAACATTGCTCCAGACCACCTCACAGAAAATACTTCCATACAGCTGCACCAGACACTTGGGGAACAAGTGATTCAAGATCTGTGTGGAAGAAGAATCTCTTTAACATGCAGCAGGGGAGCAGAGGATGCACCTGAGCCTCAAGGATAACGGAAAAGCTTATGGCACACATCATTTGCAACATATAAGTAGATCAGTAACAGTGACCTTTACCAGAAGGCATAGCTCAGTTAGATCACTGAAGTAGTAAAAATAATTTTGCAGGCTTAAGAAAATACCGTTAAAATTCTTATTTTCCTTCCTAGTTCTACAAAAGTCATATTACTTAAACGAAAGTCACAACATCAGCATGGCAGGGAAAAAAAGTAAGCAAAGTTGGATTAAATGCCTTTTAAAAATAACACAATTACATTGTAAAAGAAGCCCTAAGTACTACAGTTTTAAAGAGTGACACTCTGGTGTTTCAGGCTGAGGAATCCGCAGGGTTTTGTTTGTTTCTTTGCTTTAAAGTGTGGAAAGAAAAAGAGGTTTTGGGTGTTGTTCCCCAAGCACGCGTGCACACACACACAACGTTCTTGTGTTCCTTCCCCTCCCTCCCATACACTAAATCTAGTTGTTATCACCTGTAAGCAAGAATAAGAAGGTACTCCGCCCTCTATATGGCCTAAACCCTTCAATATGATATACTCATGCAGCATTGGGTTTTTTAATATATATATTTGTGCAGAGCCAAGTTAATATTTAAGGCACCTGGCATAAGCCTGAGAGTTTGACTGATAGATCAAAATGCAGGACTGCAGCCATAGTAAATACTCTTCCTGATGACTCACTAAACAGAACCACTTAAAGAGAAGTTAAATGTATAGAGGTCATCAGCAAAGGAAGACAAAATTATCTATTATTCTGATGGCAGAAAGGTCTTTTGGATGATGCTGAGGAAGATGAAAATGTTCTTTTACAGCCAAAGAAGTCCCACTGTGTAATGTGTCCGATATCTAACAGCTAAATGTTTTTAGATTATGTTTTGGATTTTTCTAGTGGTCAGAACAATTGCAATTTCTCCATTACACACAAAGAAACATATCTAATTTATTGAAATAAAACTGCTACATGTAACAAACACTGACTTTACTGCAATTAGAATGCAGTATATTTCACTACATTGTGCTACCACCAGAAAAACATTTCATACTGTGGTATAAAGAGTATTAAAGGAAATCTTCATCTTCAGGCAGGCAAATACATACTGAAAAGAAATACCTCCCCTCTCTCTGAAAGAATGCAAGTTCACCACTACATCCTTTCACCTTAAAACGCTTGGTATATTCAGTGCTTGCCTGAATAAATTGTTTCAACTGAAAGCTTCTATAAACCATCAAGAATAGAATACAGTATTTCAGCTGGAAGGGACCTACAACAATCATCTAGTCCAAAATAGAGAAGATTAGAGAAGAAATAGAGAAGAAGGTACAGAAGGACTTCTGGTCCAAATTCAAGAATGCTTTCACCATGCATGATGAAAAGTAGATGAGAAGAGACAGATGCAAAGCTGACAAAAGAGAGTTCTGCATTTTTTATCTGGTTAAGACCGGTCTTTTCAGGAGATTACTTACTTTGTATAAAAAGTAAGTAGAGCATACTTGAGAAGTTATTCTGAAGGTACAAATCAGGTACTTAAAACCCATCCAAAATAATTTTTAATCATGATTTTCAGCTTGCTTCCACTAATCAGAGAAAAACAGAAGCGATTCTGTCATAAAATGCTATTGAGAAAATTGACTATTGTAATGTGTGCTCAAAACTTAGTGACTGCTGGTACAATTTCGCACGTCAAATTATCAGCAACAACCTAAAGGGCAGTCTGAGTTGACATCACCCAAGGGCTCCCCTCACTGGGTCTAGTATTTTCTGTTGTTAATTACCACATTGCTGGAATTTACCATCCTAACTATATATGATAATACGTGTTAAAATAAAAGATGCACATCCCTACTCATTTTACAATTTGTTGCACTTACATAACACTGCATGTTTATACATAATATTCAAAATCTAAATGTAGAAAAGCTTCTTTAACATAAAAGTATTTTTTATATAAAAGAGTATTTTTCCATTTGTGATAAATAGTTGAAACTGATCTTGACCATTGTTCAAGTCTAGTTCAACAGCACTTATAATTGAAAGCCACTTCTCTCTTGCTATACAGTAGTTACAAAATGCAAGAGAGGAAAAGCATGTGAAATATTCAGTAAAAAGGATCTACACACAATACCATGCCAAAGCATCAAGTATTAGAATACCTACCACTATGGACAAACTAACATTTTGACTCACTAAAGCATACAAAATTGCTTGAATAAGAGTATTGCCTGTTAAAGAATTGATCAGTCATTACTCCAACTAAGACAACTGCACATAATTTGAGAAAAAAATATTGAAATTCTTGATTAAATTTATTAGCTTGAGGTACCACTACCACATGTATCCATGGTGGTAGGCCCTGGCCATGCACAAGCAAGTTTCTGGCTGTCTCCATAGTGTTCATGGACTACTTCAATATGGTTTTGAAATACTACAAATAGTGCTATGTATATTAAGAGTTTAAACAGGATTGTCTAGAATTTTGCATAAGTGCATGTGTGGACAATTAATGACCGGTCACCTCAGAAAGATATTTGATTATGCAGCATTAAAAGAGATTTTTTTATTCATAAGGTTGATAACTTTGTAATTGCTGGCCTGTATTAGCTTAGCCAGTAGAAATACAGCTAGTAAAGGCCAAATCATCACAATTACAAAGAATTTCAAGTCTAGAAATAAGTAAAAGATAAAGCATAAAAAAGGAGAAATTGTTATATTTGCTGAGTATATTCCCATTTGGAGTATTCCCACGTGCTACAATTTCACCTGCTGACAATAGGTCACCGTGGCAGCAACAGAAGGGAACAGAAAACAAGCAATGGTAGGAAGAATTGGTATACAGCGCATGAAAGAGCAACTCTACACAAGACTTGCTAGTCATTAAATGTGTTTACAATTTCATATTTAATTCTTTACAGTTGGCCAGACCACTGTTCCTTCACACACTGTTGCAAAACAAATAGTTTGACCAGAATTTCAGTTAGTTCTCAGTGTTATCTCAGTGTTTGTATACCAGCAACCATATCCTCCAGTGTTTACTTCATATAAAGACTGTGAAACAAATATCTTTAGAAAAGTAAAAGTGTCAGTTAATAAAATAACTGAGAATGCAACACAGGTGGTAATTTAATTCTGAATATACCACATGTAAAGAAATGTGATTTCTTATTTTCTTCATCAAATTTCTTATTCATTAAAATGTTTTGATTTGAGTTGAAAAAAAATTGCATTTAATTTGAGTTTAAAGCAAAATTGTACATGTTGTTTAGCAGATCTGATTTCAGAATCAACTTCAGGCCAATTAACCAAGCACATGTGATCAGGCCAGCGTGGCAATTACAAAATATTCAAGTATGGAATTTTAACTTTGGATTTTTACTTTACCTCCATCATCCAGTTCTGTCAGAATTTTAATAGCCTTTTAAGCTATGTTTCATCACACATTATGAAAGTTAAACTGAACAGCTACAACTGCAGACATGAACTACAACATATTTCTTTACTTGGGACAATTTTGTAATATCCTCTGCTCCTGCCTATTCACACCTGTTCTTTGACTGGAAAATTCCCAGACATTTCCTTTCAAGTGTCACTTCTTTGCTGTAAATTCACTAATAAAGCAAGCAAGAAAAAAAAAAGAAAAAAATTAATCTTTAAGTAGTGCTAATCACTTTGGAAAGTACTTTTAACACACCAAATATACTTAAAAATTAGTTAGGAAGTGATCTATCTCTATGCATAATGGGTGTTTATAAAAGCAGTGAATTTAATACAGAAATGGGTGCAACTTCAGAGAAAATACCATCCCTAATTTTAAAAAAGATTAAGACGCTCATGCACCTAAATTCATTAATCCACATTTTAAAGCTGCAAAATATTTCAAAAAGTTATTAAGTAGCATGGAACAAACAGTGCTCACTTTAGGTTTTACATGACCATTTGGTTAATTAAAATGAACAAGCTATGAACTCAAATTGAAATCTTATCCAGATCCTACTGAAATAATGGGCATGCTGCCACTGACCTCAAAGCATAAATAATCATGCCCTTTGTTAGGATGGATTGGTGTAAACTAGCAGAAACTGAAGAATACTGAATACTAAAATTAAATGGATATGATGTTGCCACTAAAAGAATTAATTTACAACCTGTGTCCTAATTAAAAGCACATGTTTTTAATGTATTCTTATACATAAGCAATCTAATAAAATGTAGCTATAAAGTTGAGCTAAATAGTCCAGACTGATGTTTAAAATGTGAAGAAAACATGAAAATGTAGTATGTATTCATGTGTGGTGAGAAACAGAATTTATGCAACAGATCACAGACAAAATCCAAAATTGGTGAAAATCCAGGGTAGAAACTGGCGTAGTATGTTTTTTTAGATTGTGAAGAATAAGGAGCACAGCTACTCACTTGCATATGTATTATTCTGCCAGTCATTGTAAGTTGTGAAAACAACAACAGCCCTTATATTGTACTTAAGCAAGAGAGGGGGAAAAAAGAAAGAAGTGAAAAATGCTAGGATTCTACTCAGACTACTAAGAAAAATTTAAAATGAGAGATATTTAAACAAGCCTATGTTCTTTATAAAAAAGAAGGCAAAATATGACACTTCAAACTGCTAGAAAGCCCTTCCTCAGATATCTGGCCAAGCAGTAACTGAGTGTTCTAACAGATATCCCAAACTATTACCACCAAACATTTCCTGGAAAAACTATCATTTGAATAGTTTTATGACCCTTTGTGCAATTCAGAAGGTAAATGCCTAGAGAAAAAAAAAAGGGGGAAAAAAAGAGCATACAAAAGTATTTTTCATTGATTTTTTTCTTCTGTAGTAAGTCTAGTGTGTAAAAGGAAAAGTTTTGTTTGTAAACCACAGCAGGCATTAATAAACCATTACTATCAACAGCAAATGTAGTTTGATATTTTATGGATTCATCCCAATGCATTTTTAATTATCAAAGGTTTCATTGCCTCAGTTAGAGAAAGACTTTAACTGGGGGCAGTAAGGAGTTGCACTGCCCACACTGTGTGCTGGTAGATATTCTCAAGTTTTCCAGTTCAGGAAATCATTAGGTGTGTAACCAGTTCCACTCAGTGAGCACATCTTAAGAGATGTTTGTGCGATTACACTCAAAATTTCTGTCTTCAATCGAGATAGGAGAATATTATTTGTCTTTTTACCGACTATCAAGTATTTCAACCAATCTACAAAAAAAAAAATTAAAAAAATAAAACAGCTTTCAGACTTGAAGTCTCTAGTCAGAGCATGAAAGTCTGAGCTTTACTCCATGACACCGGTCACTCTTCTGGATTTGGTATTAAAACAAAACACATTTTGAACACATTCTGTGCATCTGGAATGGATTAGGCAAACTCTGGGTATACCTTATACCTTTTCCACCCTTCCACCCTCACAGACTCAAATTTTATAAACTAAATCAGAATACACATCTTCTAACTAACCAACTGTAAACGAAGAGTCAACTAATGGCATCAGAAATTAAAAATAACAGCCTTTTTATTGATTAGAAAACATTCCACTCACACAGTGTGCTTGTTAATTAGCTGCAAATCACCTGCTGGTTGACATTTGCCATGCAATAAGCAGTTTTTCAGATTCACATTCTAGCTACTTTATTGTTCCATGCAAGTTCCCTCAAATCCCACAGAGTCTATTTGATTCCTTCCAGCTACAAAATCTAGGAATAAATTTTAAAGATACAATTTACACTAACCTCCTCCCCACAAAACCCAAAAAAATTCACAGCCAAGAGTGAAAACCTGAACTTTATTTCAAGCCTTATTCTGTTAATGGGGGGGTGGGGGAACAAAAAAAACCCACCCAACAAGTAAGTGTATAACTGCCACATAAACGGGAATTATGCCAACTGATTTTATTAATTCCCAATTATTTCATATTTTTCTCTATTGCCTGTGTTACCTAATTTGATTTTCTACCATCATTTCACAGCCCACAGCCTCTCAGCTCACAAAAAGACATACAGAAAATGGATGAGGGAGAATTCTCCACCGAAATCTTTGCATGTTTTTCTCCCCACTGAACATGCAGGGCTTGCAATCCTGGGACATGGCTCTAGACCCGTATGTATCTAAAGCAAATCATCTACACATAGAGACCCTGTATTGCTGTAATGGCTCATAGTTGTTATGCTACAACTCTCAGCCACAACTTCTCTTTTGTCAGTCTTATGGTGGTCATTCCAAAGAATATGCCTTAGGATAGTGAAGACCCACAAAATGTTTTTGACACAAGAGTAAGAATATAAGAACTGTGGTACCGGCGCCATATCTAGCAACATACTGATTCTGTCAGTGGTCAGTAGCAGGTCTCTAAAAAGGAGTATAAGGAACATACCGTGTATAGAAACCCTGGTACAAACATTCCTATTATGCAAAGCACCATGCAATCATCAAATACCTTACTTTACTCAATCTGCTGTAGCAGTCCCAGTACATTTCAAGTTTGTTTGGGTTTTTTTCCAAATACATCATTTTTAATATGCAGATAGATTTTTCACTTACACCCGTTTAATTTCCTGAAAACAAAGAGGCATGGGGAATTTAGTGTTATTATTTGGAAAGCGGGCTCCTTGCATTTTAAGTAATTGCAGAGACAGACATTAAGGGCAACATATACATCTCAGCTTTTTAACCCTCTCTCTCAGAGGAGTAACCTTATACATGTGGTCTCCAGGACACTAAGTCAATGGACAATCTTACGATTTTTGCACAAAAATCAACTAAGGAAAAACAGCGTGTCAGGGGCTTAAAGTCACTGCCAGGGACTCCAGCAGAACAAGCTGAAAGGCTGCATAAAAAACAAGGGTGAAAACCACTTAATGGACTAAGAGTCAAGGAAGGAAGAAGCAAACAGATACAACTGACATCAGAATTACTTCTTGAAATCAGAGCCCTTCTCATTAGCGGAGGAAGAAACCGCAGGATGAGAGCCAGAGGACAGGGCTTCATGGGAAACAGAAACGCTTTGGATGTCCAGATTTATTGGCTAAGGCTAGGAAATTGTCCTGACAGAGCAACGTGAGAGTGCCTTGTATAGAAAAGAAATCTTTGCAACAAGTTAAGAAGCCCAGAAAAAAGTGGAAAAGTGCCTCAGAAAAGAAGTGTAACAATCTTGGACCTGCAGGAGGAAAGGAATGTGCAGAGTGCTGGCTGGCCCTACCTCACTACCAAATGCCTTAACTAGTACAGAACCTGATGGGGAAATGTTACTTGTTATTACAGAATAGAAGAATATTACTAACCTATAAGCACCTGACATGCAAAAGGGCAACTGCGTCCATAAAATACATTTCCTTTTAGGATTGCTATCGGGACGATGCAACTACCAAAACATCCCTGGCCACCTAAAACCCCTTAATGTTATAAAAAAATGAAAGGCATGATTGTGGTCAGCTCTACACAGGTATGCAAAATGAAACAAGAAACTTTTTGTCCCTCTCAAGTATCTACAGCAATGCCAGAAACATTGCAGTTCTTTAGATTATGAATCACAAGATTTACAGGATTTTAGGATTGCTGCCATATACATACACCTTCTGCCCCCTTAGAAAAACTGGCCGCACTGGCCTGCACAAGGGATGCATATCTCACAGACAAATGAAAGAGAATATATCTTGCCCATGAGGGCACATGAATGAGGGAACAACTAACTAAAGCACTGTGAAGTTAATCTTGTACATACACAATAAACATAAACCAGTACTGTAAAATTTCTCTCCTTGAAAGATTTGAAAAATCCACCAATTGTGTAATAATGCTTAATGCCTCCCATATGGGCTTCCGCAGTGTTGCTTGAGACATGTTGCATACTAATACCAGGGTTAATGCTAACAGCAGCCACACCACACTGCTTAGCAATACTTACTGAATTACAAGTACAGTGGTACCTGGCAAAAATACAAGAGTCTGTATTAAGAGAGAGCTCACTCACTGTCTCACAAAAATTAACATGTACAATCCCATTTAAAGTCCAGAGAAACAGAAAAATTATACCATCTGTGGTACTGAACATTTTTACTGATACCAGTCTAACCTACAAATCAAGATGTATTTGGCTTAATCAATAAAAACATCTTATGGCCCTGATTCTTTATTCAAGCAAATAAAGATTCCTCCAGAGTACATCAGTTCAGTGGGGCTGCAGAATAAATCATTGCTAAAGCAGTAAACCACTCATAAAACTAACTCAAGTGGACTCCAATCCAAGTAAAAGATTTTTGTATTTCAAGGTATTATAAGTCATTAATTTCAGAAGCTGTATCTACATAAGTGAATCTCTAACAGTGTAACGGGGGGGGGAGGGAGAAGGACACAGGTTTACAGTCTCAAAACTAAAACTTTATGAAGTTTTTCGCATGAAATCACTTATGTTCCTATAAAAGCATCAAATAAATCTTAATGCTTTTGTCAAGCATAGTAAATTTGGTTTTCTTTTAAAAAAAAAATAGAACAAACTCTTTGTATGTGATGCTACCAACAGGACATGACATTTCATGCAACAACTTTTGAGAAGTACTATCTCTTTAAGTGAGTAAGGTTTCAAATGTTTCTCTGTTTAAAAGATTTGTATCTCAAAGACCAAGTTCTGCCCCTTTAGAGATACACACACACACAGGGGCATCTCAACTTCCCCCTGAAACTTTCCTCTCTATGGGCTGTTTGGTATGCCTTTTACTTGATCTACTGACACACCAGGAGGCAAATTAATAGCTCTGGATCCTCCCTCCCAGCAGGAGAAGACTCCGTTGCTGCAAAGTTTAGAGAGTCAGTCACACATGCCATTTGGGAAAACAGCTATTTAGTACCTGGACAAATCAAACTAGCAATCTAGAGCTATATAGAAATGTAGTACTAGAGAACTCTTAGTGTGTAAGAGGGGAAAAAAAAAAAAGGAGCACTTTTTTAAAATTTTGTCATCTTCTCCTCCACTCCTGCTACAAAGTATAACCTAGAATGCAACCCTCTGCCCCTTACCATTCTGTGCAGATGCACAGGACAAGGAATAGTTTTGTTCATAATGTATATGCTTGCAAGTTAACCAAGGTATTGCCAAGAAATTCCATAATTTTTACTTTATTATCTATAAGAGCAAGAGAAGAGAAGGAATTGATTGAAATGGAAGGGAAGCTGGGTTAAGTGTTTTTCAAAAATAAGTAACAATATCATAGTGTACATTGTGACATCTGAAGTTTTGTGGTTTTAAGGTGAACTATGGAGACTCTATTTCTTAGGGAGTTTCTGAAGAAACAAAAGAGGAAGCAGGCTACCAATGAAGGTTAAAAAAAAAAAATCAGCAAATAAACAAGAACTAACTTCAGAAAGGCAAACAGATACTTCTACACTGTGGGTGGGATGCACAAGGGACAATATACAGAGACTCTCAAAACTTACACTGAGTCTTAAAATGACAAATCTGAGAACCTGACATTGTGCTAAAAAGTGAGTATTCACTTTTTATAAAAGAGTATTAACTTTTTATTCACTTTTTATAAAAGTGAGTATTCACTTTTATCACATCCGTGATGCAGGAATACAGGAACCAAATGCAAATACTACTTTTAGTCTACCAAAAGACTTGAGATAAGAGAATCATACAAGTTTTTCTCCTACTTTTATTAATTTGTAATATGAAAGAATTTTAAGGATTCACTAGGTTTATCTAAAGTCAAAGTAACTTCATGGACAAGAGAAGACATTGTCTAATAGCATTATACTATTAATCAACTTCATAATTAAAACCTGTCTGATTAGTATTTTACTTTCATCTGCCCCAAGAACCCAATTCAGACAATTACAAGATAAAATATTAAAGTCTGAGACTTAAATATAGTCTCCAACAGAAAAAATCTAGGTGATATTTCAAAGAGCGAGCACTATACAAAAAAACAGGCCTCATTGTTTTAGAACATTAATTCGGTCACAGTCTTATCTTGAAATAACATTAAGTGCTTAACGTAAGACTCAGAAAATACAAACAAAAGTTCTGTAAATGAATAAAAGAAGGCAAAAGCACAGTTACACACACAAAAGTATTATCAGTGTTCTCAGTAATTGCTATTCTTGTTATACAAAGTCGCCCAGTATCCCAAGACTCTGTAATAAGCCCTCTGTATAAGGCCTATTACTTACTCTTGGGTTCCCATTATAAGAAGGTATCTAATTCTTAACAATTTCAGGGATGCTCAGAAGCTCCCCAGTGAAACTGAAGGAAGATGCTTCTGCTGACAATAGAATCAGGAAATGTTCCTGCTAACTATCATATTTATGCCTACAGCATAAAGTCTGGCAGCATTAAAGAAGCTAAACCAGTCCACATACTCACCATAGTGAGTTGAGAATGCACATTATTTTTGTTACCATTATTTGTGCAAGTAATACCATATTTCCATCACTACGATTTTGCTCTCCTGATAGGGAATCAGGCTCTTACTTGGACCGGTCTCTTACCTGCCCTATTTTTTTATTATCAGCTAAGAAGTTTTCTGCATCCCCTACCCACTTAGTAAAATAAGCACTTTGCAGACTGCAGGGTGCCTGCAGGACCTCGACAGAGAAGCCCGTACACCAGGCACAATGAACACGAGCAGGCTGTTGTCCAAAGACCAGTAGCTTAGCAGGCATGGTAATGTCTCCATGGGACTTACTAGATTAGCTTGGCATACCTCCATGCCAGTGAGGCTACCTGGTTTTAGTATACAGCTAGTGTAGGCTACAAAAGTCCACCTATGTTGGTCAAGCAGACACCCCTAGGGAATCAGCACCCTTAATACTGTTTTTTATCATAGCATGCCATCTTTGAAAGTATAATGGAGGAAAGACATCTGTTGCTAAGAAAAGCTGAGATACTGTCTTCATTTGCACGGATTAAGATAATGACTCCTTTTCTTAACAACTTTGTCCCACTTTTCAGATAGAGATTGTTGTAGTTGCAAACTTAAATACTCATCTAGGACTAGGTAATAGTTTCAAATACATCAATTACTTCCTGAAAAATCTGGGTTTGATCAACACAAAACTATATATAATGTTGAACTAAAACTTTCCTACTTTCCATTAAATAGTAATACACACAATGACCAAAATTGGTTCCTGTGTCAAATTCAATTAAAAAGTAATTACCTCATATAAAGCATAGCAGCATCAGTGGGACAGATTCAGGAAACTGCTTTCAAAACACTATTACAGTGGCTAAAAAATAACTTAATGTTTGGTAGTATAGGTTCAAATTCCTTCAGGTAGGTTATTAAGGACCTCTCAAACATGTTAGGAGTTTAAAGCACTGTAGCTATACCCTTCCCTTTCACATGTAATGCATTAACTCTGGTTCATCATGGTGAGAGATCCAAACTAGAATGCAAACAAGCATGTTACCATTTCAGTAATTCATTTAGAATTACTTAAAGTTAATGGATTTACATATTTTTATTAATATAAATTTATCTTTACTCATTCCAACCTAAAAAAAGATAAATCCATTCTTCACATATGCTGATACATTTTATTAGTAAGAGCCAGGATACCTAGCAGTTTCATTAAAAGCCTGATTGATCCATTCAAATTGATTAGTGTAGCCACTGGGATTATTTTTAGAAATTACAATTATTATAGTAAACAAATGAATACAAGAATTCTATTGTGAAAGCATATATAACTGAACTTAAAAGTTCAGCGATGCTTTATAAAGGTAGGTATTACTAGTCTGCAGATACTACACTGAGGCACTTTGTTGATTTAAAATATAGGCATATACTGAGAAGTGTAAACTTCTTAGAAGTAAACTTGGAAGTTATTTTAACTCATGTCCTTTTTAAAAGATGGCATACACAAGTCCTGAAGAAACTCTGCAGTATACTTATATAATTACTAAGCCCCCATAATGAAGAATAAAATAAGACCTTAATATTTACTACTTCTTGCTGAAAGAAACCTTACTTTTCAATGGGTATTATTCATGTTCTCTGAAAACTTGCTCCTTTTGCAGTTAGAGGCCTGCAAGTTAGGACTAACTTAAGCCTTTTTCTGGAACACAGAACTGTTCATAACTATGCTGGGAACACCCTATCAGAGCAGGGAAGCCAGCACAGAATATACAGTAATAAAACGTATTAAAGCACAACAGTGAAAAAAAATAAACAACTGTGCTTTGCAGTGCCAGAATAACAGTAACAGAACGTCAAGCTATTCAGCCATAATAGTAAAAATACAATGTTGCCAATGCAGCTTATACATACATATTGGGGGGCTTCAACTGACACAACCATACCACCTATGGAATACACTTTTTCACTCACTGCCTAAATTATACCAGTAAAAGCTTGATGTGTAGCACAGCTGTAAAGATGTATTTAATTTCACATGTGAGCAGTCCTAGTGAAGGAATTACTTGTATGCAAAAAATGAGCATAAACAAAGGCCTTTGTGAAAAATCAAGATCTTAGAATGTCATTGTATTTTATTTTGAATTTCATTCCATTTATTTTTATTAGAGACTTTAATATTATTTTTTTAAACTTCTTGGACTATAACAGCTCTCTAAATCACTCTGGCATTTAATCATTCTAATTGTTACTATGTAGTATTAATGACCACATGTAACAATTACCTTTGAAACAGGAATGCAAAAATACATGCAAGTGATTCATTAGCTTTTCTTTCCTCTCAAAAAAAAAATTTATTCCTTATACAAAACAAAACCAACAACAACCACCCATCCCAAAAAACCCAAGCCACTTTTACACCTTTTACACAAAATTCCAGAAAAGATCCATTATTTTAGTCACTATTTAAAAATTTTCTGCAGTGAACACGATTCCACAAATAGGTCACATAGAAAGCAGTACAGAATTTGTCCTGGAAAGCAAAGAAACTATAATAAAAAGATCCTAATCCAAATTAGTGCTGCTGCACCTGCTGCTATTTAAACAAAATAGAAAAGAATAAATAGTGTCCTTGAACAACGGGGAAACTGATCTCCTAAATAAAGTACAGTTGCCTACCCGTAACTGCAAAGGACAAACAGGAATAGGTTTATCACGACTGCAAGATTACAGTGCAAGCTTTGTTGAATTTACCACAGTAACGGTGGAATAGAAGCAAACAAATGGGCACATATGCAGGCTTTGAAACTACCTATTAAAACTGTTAGCCCTCATCTTAATTAAGCATAATAAATCAAAACAGCTACAAAGCAAAGTCTTGCATTGCCTGAATCCTCAAGAACCTGTTTTTCAGCAGAAACACTATTACAGTAGTTGAGGTTCTGGCTTGAAATTCTTATAAAAAACATTATATATGGTTAACAAAACATTTTCCATACTGTTTTGTTCTCCATAATCTTATGAATTCTTTTCAATTACAAAAGTATAAAATGTTCAATAGGATCCATCTGTTCTACTGGAATACTTTGCATTGGCAATTATGAAGTGAAAATAACAGCAGAAGCAAGTAATTTGCAGATCTTTCTTACTTTTCCAAATTCTTAATCTATAGTTCAATAGTCTGATACATTTAAGACAAGCCATCTATTAATTTTCCTGCTCTTAAGATTACCTATCAATTATATTACTTTACAACTAGCCTCTCTCTATATATAAGGTAAGAACAAGAAAGCTACAGAAATAAAACAAAATAAACACAATACTTATAATGACCATACCTAGTAATAAGAACCGCATTATCATGGTGGGCAATCCCATTTTCTGGAATGGTGTTTCCATCACTTTGGTGGGCGAGAATGGATTTCTGCCACTTACAGAAGCTATCGAGGGACTTGTCTGCATGGTGGTTTATCTCCAAGTTTGGCTGCAATACAACATGCATACCAGAAATGTTCCAAACAAATTACTAAGGTCAGTTGTTAAGCCTTTTGAAAACTAAAATGGGACTATAATTAGAAGCAGTGGTTTCTAGGAATAAACTCTTCTTGCCAAATTTTATCTCTGTAAAATCTGACCCCAAGTTCAGCTGTGTATTACTGAACAGGCATTCTTTCTGCTCCAACTTTAAGAGCATTGATTATGTCAATACAAAAAAAATCAGAATATCAAAATATAGAAGTAAAAATAAAACTGACATCCCGAAAGGTGTATTTATATTCACCTGAAGTAAGAACAGATATCTTTGAGGTGATACATGAAGAATATTCCTTTGAACTGTTTCATCTTGATTAAAGAGTGAAAGATTACAAGATAGGTTTTGTAGTCAGATGCAGCCATTTCAAGCAATAATTAAATGAAATCTATATTACACACTAACATGTATTACAGAGATATACAGCATAGCACAACAGCTCTTACCTGATCTTCAGTGAGGACAATTAAACGTGTCACTATAATATTCACAACGTTTCCTAGACTGGAATCACGATAAAGTTTGGCAACCTGACCTCCAGAAAATAAGAAAAGGCACAAAGTCAGACAAGAAACACTACTTGTTTCCTAAATGGTTAAAAAATAACCTATTTTCTTGCTCAGTGTAATTTCATTAATGTTAATTATCATTATCAACTGAATTAGAGTTATTTTTGGACCAAAAAATGACCATTCAGTAAAACAAACTCCTTGGGTCACACTTTTCAATCAAAACTGTTTATACCCTGTTTCATAATTCATCCAGCACAAGGAGCATTTGGACTGTTGACTTAAACAGAACTGTATAATCTAAATGTAATCATATGAATTTAAAATTAAAGACAAACAATTTAAAAATGATCACAGCGTACGTCTTGACAGAAACAGTACTGCATTTTTCCCATGATGCTAACGTTTGCCATATTTCAACTATTAATTCCTGCAAGCTGATACACATTTTAAAGCATTATTCATGCCAATAAATAAATAAATAAATACTTTACAGTTGCTTTATCATTTCAGTACATGCATATTGATATGAAGACAGAGAGCGATGAAACTTACAATATTCATTACACTCAAAATGTAGTGTTCAATGTCTTTGCGACCATGGTATCCCACCATCATTTTGTCTGCTACTACCAGCGTTTCCACAAACCGTTCAAGGCTTACTGATCTCTTCTGTCGACTATGACTACTTAACGTTTCATTGACTGGAAATGAAGTTGGAAAAGCAGATGCATCACTCATCCACCAAGGTTTACTGCTTCCTGTGAGGTCTTCTGTGAACCAAAATAATTAAACACTTCAGAGGGGTCACTAGTAAAACTCATTCAAATGCAGCTGGTTTATGTTGAGATTACCATCTTCAAGCTTCTAAAGAGAAGTCTTTCTTGAGGCAAAGAAAAATTAACTTTATTATCTTTTTTTTTTTTCATTTTATTTTAAAATACCTTATATAATGGAAAACCAACTTTGAGTTCTAATATTCTCAACTCTCCTTCGCTTGACTTAGGATAATAAATCATCAATCTTCTCTTAACAGATCTAATTCTGCGTATCTGTGTTAATACTAAAGATTACTTACAATTAACCACAAGCACACTTCAGAATTTTAAGGATAAGAACAAGACAGCTATAACATTTGGAAAAAACATACTGGAAACCAAAAATTCAAAATTAAGGTAAAAGGTATCAAAATATACTAAGGAATTAAACACACTGATAAGGCACCAAAAAAGCTTTTTCCCTCCTGTGAAACTCTGTAATTATTAGGCAAATATGCTTACAAGTCTAGAAGTTTTGGGCCAAATAAATTAATTTTCTCTTCAGAAAGCTATCAGATTATGTTTTATCTACCTCATGAATTAACTATAATGGGAAGTTTAAAATGGCCTGACATGGGGTAATTGCTATAGTTATTTTTAACACTAATTTTAATTTAAATATGTTGATTTTTGTACTTGTTTCACGTAAATATATAGAAAAAGTATCTCTTGCATGCAAGAGACTGATTATTAAAAATCCAAACAGCAGTAATTATCAGCAAAACACACACTACAAACTTACTTTGAATTTGAATTCCTGTCCTCAGGACAAAAGTGAACCAGCCCTCCCCTGCAAAACTGGCATTGTTGTGTGTGTTAAATATCCCTTTTCCACAAAGGCCCACACAGATCTCAACCTTAAGTGTATCAAAGTTTATTATTTTGGTCTGGTTTTACCCAAGCAGGATTTCACAATATCTAAGGTATTCTTGCCAGTTATGGATGAACACAAGAATGTTAACAGTTAGATACATTTGTAATTGTCTGAACAGGACTGCTCAAGTGAGCAATTCCTGACATGCATCTTTACCTCTACTAAAACAGGTTCAACTAAGGATGAGTTGAGATAGGACTGGTACCTTCCATGAAAAAGCAATGCTTTATGCAATTCAACTAAGAATTATATTTTCAAAGAGCAATAACTACACCATAAAGAATGTATGTTCAGGTCAAAACCAGGAATATAAAGCTTCAGCATTCCCACTGTTGCAGTGTTTCATAATTTTTAAGGCCACAGTGTTGGCTTTGAACGGTACATATTTTAGAAAAGTCAAAAAATGAAAATAAACCTGGTAGTTGAAAAAATGCCAGTAATAAAATTGTCCTCATTCTGCAATGGGTGTAATCCATTCTAAAAAACTGTATCGAGTACTAAAGCCTGCTGAGGATTCTATCATGAATACTAAGCTTTTTCCTGTTTTTCACCTCTATTGTAGGAAATTCAAAGTTGCTTTAATTGTTCAAAGATTTTGATCTCACTTAAACAGTGATTTAGGAATGTCTGGCATTTTCTCTGACAGCTTCTGTACTAAAATTTTTAAAAATCCACTCTTCATTTTCAAATAACATATGGTAACATTTGAGGGTTTCTGATGCTCTTAGAGTGCTAGAAGTACTTTAGAAATGCAACACTGCTTCCACATTCATTCATAATTTTTTACTCAAACATGCAAATCTATTCTAAATATTTTAAAACTGATGAGCTCATGAAGAAAACATTCAGAGAAAAAAAGAAAATATTATTTTGGACTCATCTTGATAGCATCTTTCAAACAAAGGTCTCGGAAGACTTCAGAAAAACAAACATTTCTCCTTTTCTTATCAGATGAGACACTTAGGCTTCAGCCGGTCTCAAAGTAATGGGAAAGCTGGAAACAATCCTGAGTACTTAGGCTTACACTCCAGGATCTATCAATGCTTATGCTGTTTTAGTTTAAAAACACTAAATAATGATTACTGAATTTTCTTTAAAAAGTTAAAACATGTCAATAAAGGTTTGCAATATATTTTAAAAAAACAGTTCTGTGGCAAGTTATGTAATTTTTCCACCACATTCGTAGATTAAAAAAGAAAAAAAATAAACTTCATTAACATCTAACATATAGCTATCGGGAAGTAAAAAAAAATCAAAAACCACACACAGAAAAGCACTGTAATTAACCCCAAAATAATTATTACGAAAGCAGGGAATTAGGTTTTAAATTGCAACTGAAAAGAAATCCAAACGTGTGTAGACATGGAGTTCACAACTACAGTACCCCAAGTTTTAATCTAAAGATGTTAGGTGGTGATGAAGGTGGAGAGAGAGGAGTGAACATGAACAGAAAAGAAAAAGAACTCAAAATGCAATAGAAAGCAAGCTACTTATGTAAGATGCAACTATGAAAATATTTAGAAGTGAAGCATTATGTGGTGCTTTTTTCTTACTATTTTAACATCTTCATTTAATGCATATACAAGCATTTTTTCATTTTAGAATACACCAACTGTAAAGTCTGACATGAGTAAAACCACTACATAAAGCAGCATATATTAGAGCCATCCCTAAATAATCTACCACTCTGCAGCTTTCACATGTCAACTTTTGTTGTTTCTCAGTCCTATCCAAACACAGCATTCTGCAAGATAACCCAGTGGCCTCAAATCCCATTGAAGCAATTGGAATTTGACAGCAGTCAACTTCTTACCAAGGCCTTAATGATTTCAGCTATATTTAATAAAACATAGTTAAATTGGTGATGATACATACATGAAATAGTAATTTAACATTTTTTATTTTTTAAACATTCTTATGTCTAACTGCTTAAAAATCTAATTTAGGTTATGAAAATCTATCCCACATTCTTATCTGAATCTCCCTGCCTCTTTAATTCTTCTCTTGTATTAGCCACCATAATTCTACTACCTACTATGAAGTAGTCCATCACTTGCTCATCCCAACCAATTCTGATCATCCTTTCACCAAATTCCCCACCCCACTTTCTATCAATTATTGCTTTTTTTTCCTCAGAAAGGTCAGAAATAACACTCCCCTTGTCTCTATCAACACTTCAAAATCCTGACCACTTCCCTGATACAGAACAGGTACATGATAAATTTAGGTCTAGATTACAATAGGGGAAACTTGCCAGACTGTGAATAGTGGCACAGCTACACAAGCAGATTCCTCACAGTATATTATACTGGCAAAACTGTTCTGAAGGTAAAGCTAAAATCAGCCTCCAGACAAAATAAATTATATACTGCCAAAAGGCAGTTACAGGTTTCTTATGACTGCATTTTAAAACACAAAATTGGACTGCTCAAAACTTCCAAAACCAGTCAAATGCCCCAAAGATTACTGTAAGCCTGGCTTTAGTCCTAGGGTCTGAAAGCTGTGAAACTGAAAATTAATATTTGATTTTACTTTTTAGATATTCTGTGGATGCTTGGGATGCCATGTCACTTTGGGATAAAGCTGCAACAGTGCTTAGAAAACGAGCACTGTTTAAAAGGTTTTGGTACCCATGAGGAGAACATTAAAATAGCACATCATCTGGAAAAGTAAGACCTTGCAGTTTTGGGGGAAAGCAAATTTTTTCAGAAATTTTCATGGAGTGGAAGTAGTATGCTAAACAACAGGAAAAGGAGAAACTGAGATGAATAAGCATGATAGCAGTCTCAGGCTTGTAAAAAGCAGTGCTTCCATATTTCAGTAATTAAGGACTTCAGGATGTGACAGATACGAAAGCTCAGGAAATGCACAGGAGCTTCCAATAACAAAAGCAGCATCAAGTATGCAAAGGAATAAATGCTAAAGATTACTTCATGTTTCACAAAAAATGCATGCAAGATGCATAGCTCTGATCAGCCTATGATCCATACAACAGATATTGCCAGAACGACTGAATGCAACCTGACCAAAGTAGCTGCCACTGCTTCATCCTCACTTGGAGGAGAATGACTTCCTAAGCATTAATCTAGACGATAACATCTGACAGAGGCCAATATCCTTTCTTTTTCTAGGGATATAATAATGGTAAAAATTGCATCATCCTACATTTCATAATCCTTCCACTTATTTCAAGAGGCTTAAGTGACAGCTTTCCCTACAAAATGAATCAGCAGGCAGTAATAGTTAGGAGACTTGTTTTGCAATATTAGAAGCACATAGATGGAATAATGCTTCCAGACTAAATCAGAAGTTACATACATAAAGTCTGACATTCCCTGAACACAGTTAACTGAAACACTCAGGTAAAACTGTCTCCCAAGCATGGGCCTTTGTACGGTAAGACAGTCTGTCCCATAAGTTTAGTCAGCTGCTGCCAGTAAAAGTTACAAACTCCAAAAGAAGATGAAACAAGTTATATCAATGAACAGTGATATTATTTGATTTTAAGATTAGTATTTGTCAGCCTGCCCTGTGCAGTGAATCTCATGGAATACAACTGTCCAGGACTGAACTTTTAAGAACAAGCTATTTCTGAGATATAAACAAGCGACAAGGTTAGAAGATTTTTCTATTATGTAAAAAACCCCATTGTTTTAGTGCTCTAAAATAACTTGCCAGATTTACTCCATACTGTCTTCAAGACGTTAGTTTTCAGCTTCAGTTTAAGCAAGTAACAATCATGTCAAAGAGTACTTGAAAAGTGTATTTGTGGAAGTTAAAATTGCTTTACAAGGAAAATCTCTCTCAATCAAAACTATATAATCCTTCCCATAAGGCACCTGTAAATCACACATTCTACTATTATGGAATAGCATTAACCCACTGAACCAAAAGCCCGTATCAAAACACCATAAACCTCCATAAACAAGAAAGATGTGGACTCCAGTTCCAAATGTATTTCTAATCATAATACTAACACATTTATGGCATGTCAAGTTTCCTCAAATGAGATGGAACACTTACTAAACATTGAGCTGTAATACTTAGTCACTCAATCATGCTTTCCAGTTGGGGAACGAAGTACATTTATAGCACATTTTGAGGAAGTCTGTGCTCATTACTACCACTGTACATAACACAGACATAAAACAAGACTTACTCCCGGTGTCTCAGTTTTTGAAAGACACTACACTCTCAATCTGAATCTGAAAAAAAAGCAAAACTCTTTTTCAACAGGACACACTGCATCACCCAAAAGGATTATTCCCATTGCTACATTCTCCACTGTCTTACGTGTGAACCAAGCAAAATATTAAAATACATCTTAAGGTACAGTTTTTTAAAAGGAATGACACTCATACTCATTTACCTGAGACTCCACAGTGACTGTGATCATAGAGGTGTTGCTGGTGCATGGTAGATTTTTTGTATATAACATGAGGATGACCATTCTCATAATTAAAGTTATTAGAATCTTCTGTTATATTCCTTAAAGGCTCAATAAAATACTCTTCATCTTCTGTAGCAATGACTCCATGCTTAAAGAAGAAAATAAGAAAATAAAAACTTGCAAAAGACAATATAAAACTCCTATTAAAAAGCTTAACTTTAAAAAACATTTGACTATCATCTATCTCTGTGAAGAAATCCACAACTATAAGCCAACACAGAAAACAATGCTTGAGCCAGCTCTCCTCCACCGATTTTAGTGGGAGCAGGAGTAAGCACCTATGAGCAACACAATGAGAAAGGAATAAAAATATCATTGCCCTATTTCTGGAGTTCTTTCCCATGATTTTTGGTGGATGTGGTAAGAAAACAAAAGATGTTCTTGGTATAAATAATCTCTTCACAGAGATGTTCCAAAACTACATGATTCGTATCCATTAGAAGTGATGTGAAGCCAAAATGGCCTCACTCAAATGGTGAGACCAATATCCCCCTATGATGCCATACCAGTAGATGCTTAAAGCCACATACTGCATAAAAAAAAAAAAGGCATGAAGGATTAATTTTAGAACATATATTCAGGGAAACCATTCAGCATTTTACATCCATATGCTTAATTCCAAAACTGAGCTAGTTATTAAAATCAAATTATTCATATTAACTTAGGATACACTATCTACAAAGCATTTATTCCTTAAAAGGTCTTGCCACAAATCTGGCAAATCTGAGTTGTTGCAGCCTGTGCACTAGACCTCACTCTCCATAACAAATGAACATTTTTTTATCCATACTGCAGTGCAGAATAGTAGATATTCTATTCTCATAACTTTCACATTTGTGAACTCAGCTTTTTCCAAACAGGAAGTGGTTTAAGAAAGAAAGGGGAGATTTCAGGCCAACTATGCAATTTCCTGAACCTTCAGCAATTAAAACTGAACTTTAGCAGAAAATACAGTTTTGGGAACCTTTCAGATATAGAAATATTGGGGAATAAGCCCTGACAGACTCCTACACCGATATTTGCTAAATAAAAAATTCCGGTATCTGTATCTAGAAAATTCTGAATGTATGAACTTTCTACATCAGGAGAAAGAGCTACTCATCAGGTGGGAGACTGGAAGCAGGAACTTCTCCATTCATATCCTGATTTGATGAATCACAAATTTCTACCACACCTTTGATCTGTAAAGCAAGTACTATGCATGAGCCTTTTTTTAAAGGGGTTATTTTTTTCCTCCCATGAGACCTCTATGATCAGCCATAAGACCACTTGCTCCATATCTGCTCTAAATATCCTAAAGCTGATCAGGGCTTGCCATTGTACTCTTGGTCAAAGCTCTCGTCCTGCTCCTGGTTTGTACATCAAATGCCTGCTGTTCTTCACTCCTGGACTAACTGGATTTCAGTAACAACATAAAACTTACAAAATAAAAAATCCTGTATAACACACCAGAAAGAACAGTGTTTTCCAAATATAACCCTATTTATAAATTTTGAAAATATACGTATGAACACACTGCAGCTTTTAATTACACATTCCTTACATAGTGACTATAACAGTAAGTGCTCCTCTTCAGTGGTATTTTTCATTATGAACTCAATTATTTACTCAAGAAGCTAACACCAGTGTCCACATTCACCTGGAAGATGCTGGTATCAAATTCCTCTCACAATGCTTTCTTATTACTTGGAGTCCAAGATTTTACTAAAAAATAAATCATTTACTGGTACACTGCTGCTTAAATAGCATTGAAAATACAAACCAAATTGTAACTGGGTTTGCCAGATGTGCAGAAAGAACCTTGACAGTCTGGACTGCATCCAGTCTGGATGTCAGACATCTGGGTTCAAGCGAATCCTGAGTCATTATAAGCTCTGTTATTACGTTCCCACAGGAAGAGAGTCCTGCTGAGTGGTTCTGGCCAACACCATAAGGCTGTCCGCTTCATGCCAAGCCTGAGGAGACAGAGGTACCATCCAACCTGTGGCTCTGTCTCTGCAACAGGGTGGGTCTTAACCTAAATCTAATTACTCCAGAGGATACAACCTTCATGTCTGTACTCAAGTCCAGCCCGGTTAACAAGTCTAAGCATGAATGTGACATTTAAGTAAGATACTGAAACTGATAGTTTTAAGCAGTGAGATGACCTCAGTGGGAGTGAATCAATTCAGATGCCATAAACAACCCTTAACTGCAGCATTAATTCTCTATACAAATTGCTTATTTGCAGGAGCAAATACGCAAAAACTATTACAAACCTCTGCAAGCTATGATCAAGTTCCTTCAGGTACCAGCAGTGAAAAAGGTTAGGAGAGTATCACTCATTTTTCCTATGGCTAGGTGACATTTGATCTCATCTGCCCAACACTATGGTGGTTTAAGAAAAGAGATATTTTAATAACATTTAGTTGAGGAACTGCAAATAAATTTTAACTTACACCTACAACCACATAGTCAGAACATGTATGTGGTCAGTTGCTGCAGCTAGCCAAGTGATTTGATAAATGTTGAAAACGCACTTGCCCTGCATATGCCTTTCACATAAGCCCTGCATACATATACCATTTTAAACTTAACATGAATTTTCCTTGTGAACAAAACCGTTCTTCCAATATTAAACTTATGCAAGTGGTCTTGTTGAATCACAGTGACTGATTTTTAAGAAGTACTTTGAATTCTGTACATAAAATACCTATGTGAGTGACAACCAGCATTTATTCTGAGTTTAGAAAATTCACGTGGCTAGAGATACTTCCATTGTATATGCATTCAGCAATGCCTGATTAATAAATAGTGGGAATTAGGCTATTATATCCAACCAACATTCTAAACCCCGTTTTTGGCTTATAATCTACTATTTGAGAAAAACACAGTTTCAGTTGAAAAAGGAGATTGAAATAATGCCCTTTTAAAGAAATAAAAGGAATCCATTTCTTTTGTTTTGCTTTTGTATTTTAACAGTTTGTAAACTAAACTTCTGCTCCAAAGCATAAGAAATGTCATTAAGACCTAAGAATGACCAGCACAAGGTTTTGACAAAATACCATGAATTTAAGAAACAAGCTGAATGCCCCAAGTAGGTTACTACAAGCAACATTCCCAAGATTATTATCTAAAACAGATTGTTTGAGGTCCTGTGTTATCCAATCCCACTACAGACTGCCAACTCCTGCTAACATATATAAGGTCTGGATCCAGCAGTTTGACATGCTCAGACAAACCTGTGAATCCACATGGAGTTCCCCTGAATTTGTGAAAAGGAATGTGTCAGGCTGTCCAGCTGGGGCATTAACCTCCTTCAGATGGGGGATGTCCATTAGTCGCAGAAGCAAACGGAATTATGGATGACAAGGAAGTGCGTGCCTTTTCCACACAGTACTACTGTTTTACAATTTCTCCTGCCTTGAACCTTTCTAGACTTTATGCTTTGTCCATTTTTAATATAAAGTAGTAGTAATGGAAACTTCTGAAAACATGTCAGTGTTGTTCAGTATATCTACAGCTGGCTATACACTTCAGTGTGGTTTTACGACTGAGGAAGAAGACTGCATTAGCTTACTGTGTTCTTAAAGGTGAAAGAAATAGTGATCTGGCCTGAGACAGTACATCATAGAATCTAACAAGACACCTTAAAACTAGGACAGGGACAGCTTATATATGTTTCTGAATACTAAGTCTATACTGCAAATACGTATTAGTACCAAAGAGAACTCCAAAGAACACTAAATCCTTTTCAACTTCATTTCTGATCTTTATAAATTATTTTATAAATTAGACATTATCTTACATAAGATTAAAAAATACCATACTATAGGCAATTTATAATCTACAAAAGTAGATGCATTCTTTATGGTAAAATCAGCTTTCAAACTACCTAATTTAAGAAGAATATGAATAATTTATACATATATAAATTTAGGAATAGATGAAACAAGCATAAAGTCTTCCAGCAAAATAATTCCTCCTTTAACCAAGTAAGGTCATGCTTTTAGCCACAGCCTACTTCTTGTGCTTTCTTTATCATTTCTGTTTGGATGGAGACATCTGTGCTACCCAGCATAAATGTTAGTCAGTGCATGGAACTTCACATGCCATGGAAATACTTGGCCTTTTACATTAAACATTTCCTTGGAACCATAGTAGCCTCAAAATGTGATTTAACCTCTCATTCACTTTCCTAATAATAATTACTTTCTACACATTTTAAAGTATTTCCCACTACTGGGCTTTTCAGCTCAAAATGAGAAAATCTGCTACTGTGGAAAACTTGTTTGAGCACTCAGTGAAGAGCTTTGACACCTGGCAGAGGACAGAGGTGGGTCAGAATGCAAGAAGTTTGGTTTCTGCCCAATTCCACTACTATGAGCTCCAAAGCTTTTCTTCTTTAAGACCTGCTCCCCTCAGAATTAGACAAACTTCTTTCCCTTGAGGTGAAGTTCTTCTCTCTTCAGGCAGTCTACCATTGTTTCTTCTCTTCTTTCTTGCAGCGTGACCTACTCAGCTTAGGCAATGCCTCAGCCTTGTTGCCTTGCACCTAACATTCAAAGGCCCCAAAATGCTGCTCGTTGCAGGCTCTTTCATGAGGCCAAACCTGCGATCCATCCACAAACGTAACATCCACTAAAGTAAATATGAGTTTGGAAGCCAGCAAGCCGGCCGGACAAGATCTTCAGTTTCCTCACATGACAGCTCACTGGATTATAGAACTTTCCTCGTAACTTCAGACAATTTATAGCATAATCAGGGCCCAGCAGATGGAAACCGCTGGAATGAAACTTCAGTGAGTAGCAGCCTGTAATTCTGGGGCACTTAGTAATAAGAAATATAGAGGGAGAGACTGAAACAGGAAACAGTGACAGGGAAACAAACCGACTGCTTGTCACTTTTACTGTAATGAAACTGAGAGAAAGCCCTCCTTACACAAGCACTCATCTCAGATACTACAAGTGTTCTTCACAGTCATACAACTTATGTTAATTACATCGTGGTCTCACCTGACCACCCTGAATAACTGAACAGAATAACTCAAAACATTAAATAAGGAGAAGAAATTTGACTCATTTGGCAATACTGAAGCCTAACAGGACAACTGGAATAAATGGAATGCTTAAATTTTGCTTGTGAGCAACACTCACTGTTAAAGATTACTACTTGTTTCAGAGTTAAACTTAAAATGACTGGCTTTGAGACAGACGTTAATCAAGGACTATGCAGAATGTGACTGGCAGTCTCTTACAGACCAGCAATCAGACTGGAAAATATCACAAATGCCTTAAGCACGACATATTCTGAACTACCAGTAATTCTAAAACAAGCAATATTGTCTTCAATATTCACTGCCAATTGCTTTATTAAACATGTTCTAACCAGCAGCTGTATAACAAAATATTCGTCAGTAGGAATTATCATTTAAAAATAACTCCGTGATGGATTTATCTGAACGGAGTGGTAACTCCCCTACTCAGTGCTCTGGAAGGCCCTGCCAACACTGGATGACAGAGGAGCTTCTGTAAGGTAGAGGATGATACTGAGTCAAGCCTACCGCTGCACCCCTCTGCAGGACTCCTGCCTCTCTGAGAAAGAGTCTTGTGTCACCCCTGTTGCTGCTTCTGGAGCATGACAGGAGCCTCACGTGCTTGTGACTAGGTCTTTCTAGGAGATGCAGTGGACACCTGACACTTGCAGTCCCAAGTAAGAGGCATGACCATGAGGAACCTGGGAGTGCCAGTTGTGGTGTGCCCAGAGACTGGATTAAGGCTGCCTTAATACCTGGAAGACATACATAAGAGCTGATAACAACTAAAAGCACTGAAGATGATGATTTAACTGGAAGCACTCCACACTAAAGTTAACTTACAAACACTGAGTTAACATACTGACACCTAGAACCACAGAACAACAGGCAGCTTCACTCCAGCAAAACAGCAAGGCTGAGGGCAGAGGGAAAACACGTAGCAATGGGAATGCTAAATGTCACCTCGGGGTGTGAGGCATGGAAGCAAAAAGAAGATTCTGCTTCACCGTGACACCTTCCATGCTGCTAAATTCTTCAAAGAAAACAAGTGCCATGAGGTGCAAGAGTGGCAAAGCTGATAGGAAAACATGGACTTTTTCCTGCTTCATCCCACCCTCGTTTTCCTAACATGAAAGGAAAACAAGAATCAGCTAAGGCAAGAGCAGTTCTTGGCTCGCTCCCTGGACAAGGTCAGAGAGGAACTGAAATGGCACCATGGCACTGACTGCAGGCTCCAAGGGGGCCAAGCAGCCTGGGCCTCAACTGGCAGAAACTTGGGAGATATAGAGGCATACAGCCTCTTTAAAGAAGTGAGTCCTGAAAGCGGGGATTTGGTCTCCATAGTATTTTTAGCTGAAAAGAACTCAAAAGCAAAATGATTGCATATATTAGTTTAAGAGCTTAAATAACTGTGACAAAAAAGTTTTTCTATGGGAACTGCAAAACAAAAGTGAAAATTGTACTAAATTCACACCTATCTACTACAAGTCTGCATTAACCAAACTGTGATACCACACTCGATGGAATACCATTTTACCTACATTTCTTTGAAAGTGTTCACTTAGCCCTGGAAATCCCCATTAAATTCTTTTTCCTCAAGAGTACTCCAAAATGTTAACCTAGACTGTTTCAGGGATAACACAAGTAGCTGGGTGTAATGCAACCTATGTAGGTCTGAAGCAGCTGGCTTTTGTTTGTAAATAAGATCCCAACATGCATTATTCAACAGCACTTCCAAGGATAAATAGGAATTAGTTTAGCAAGTCTGTGTAATCTTTTTTTTCTTTCCTTAGAAATTAGTTAGAACTGTCTGTTCCTAACAAGAAGATGGACCAGTGTTCTACTATAATTAAAACTGGAATGAAAAACAGTAATATATACACATATTTTTACTAAAGAAATTGCTGGCTCTTGATTTAGTATTTCCTAGTCATGCCCTTCTATTTTAGTATTTTGTTACTCAATAGTCTGCTTTTTATTTATTTGTGTTTGTTTTCTAATTTCTGTTGGGAATAAAAGAGGCTTTTTTCCCATGCAAGTACTACTATCACGTGATCAAGAGATCAACAGTAAAAGAAGAGATGAGAATAAAAGAGATGAGAATTTCTAATCCTACTTTTAAATGCAATGTTTACAATTTGTAAACAAAATATTTCCTAAAAAAGTAAATAATTACTTTCTGATGCTGGTACTTGCAAAGGACCTACTTTCCTCTTCCCTCTGAATTTATAGCAATGACAACTTCTACACCAAGCAATTCCCTTTCTCTATTATTTCCTCAAAGTTTCTAAACCCAAATTCTCAAAGACAACAAGCGTGTGTTCAGCTCACTAATATCTCTCTGGAGAGATTCAGCATCCTAAAGGATCCACTGTTCCCTCCTCCCCACCCCTTGAGCTTGCAACATTTTTATAACCTGTAAGGATCGCAGCACAGACCTAATCTTGCAGCCCTAGTGCAGACACTGTAAACACCAAAAATGCTGCCTGCTAAAGGACTACAGAATTGGGTCTTAGTACTTACAATTAAGCTTGAAAAACTGATGACTACTTTTCCCCAGGACCCAGATCAGGTTTTAGGGGTTTTCTGCACCTTCCTGTCTGCTTGCTTCCCGCAGGGACTCAAAAAACTGAAAGATACGCCAATTAAATTCTTCTGTAACTTACAAGGGACAAGCACACTATTATACTAGAACGTGTAATGTGCACTTACCAGACCATTGCAGTTGCTTAAGGCCACTTTAGTTGTACTATGTTGGTCTTGCAAATATCCTGTGTAATGACAGTGGTCTAAAAAATCGTGCTTCCATTGCGGTCCATCTTTCCCCCAGTATTCTACTGTAAAATGTCTGGACACCAAATCTGTGTTGAGAGTCAGGTTTAAATGAAAGTGCTTGCCATAAGCAGAAAGTTTAAAAAATAATTTAGATGCTGCCAGTTCTTGGTCATAAGGGTCTGTGCTCCTCCTCCTTCTTGAGGGTTTAGCATTTTTCACAGTAAAGCTGAGGAAGGCTCCATTTTGATCAACCCTTATTGGGATTGTTAGTTGGTAGTGTTCAAGGTAAGACAGGAATTCCTCTTTGTAATCACAAGGTAAGACAGTCCAGGGAGTGGGCATAGAAGAGAAGAAAATATAACAGGAAACAACAAGTAGTAGTATAAACATAAACCATACTTGGCTAAATCTCATCACCCTCATGAGTAAAAGTAATTTTCAGGTCAATGCAAGATATAGCGTTTTACTAAATAAAATAAAATGTTCTTTTCTTTCTTTGTAAGTCAAGAAAATGTGTTCAGTTTCCTATTAATTTGATGTCACTGGAAATACAGAAGTTTTTAACTACATATCTTTTCCTATTTACCCAAAATATGTAAACATTTGGGGCTAAATTGTAACCTAAGAAGGACACATTCTTCCCAGTGATACCAAAGACAAAAGCTATTAGATCCACCTGCAAGAATAAAAACAGTAGTAATGAAAAGTATTCTATTGTAAAAACATGTAAACGGCTCTTCATTAAAAACCTACAAATGTTAATGGATCAAAGTAAGATTAGATCCTTATTTCCTAGTCTAAAAACATGTTAATGTTGTTATGGCAACTCTCTAAACTATTATAAAGTACAACATTTTACTAGATTTAATTTGCAAGGCTTTCCTACAGTTAAAAGTAGACAGAAAGAAATTAAAACAAAAAATTTAATCAGATTTGCTGTATTTAAACTTCCATTAAAATAAATCATGATAAAACTAAGAGCAGAGCCCATATGATCTCATGAATTATATAAACATGGTTTAGAAAATATTACCCAAATGCAGTGCAAAAATAGATGCTTCTTGTCAGCTACAGAGGTCGGACCCCTACCTTGAGAACTATATGAAAGCCTGTTGTCACTGTGAAATTCCGATGAAACCATGACTAGGCTCAAAATCCATGTCCACGTCTTCCAAAAAATTTCCATAATTTAGAAAAACAGAAAGCTCTTTTTTTTTTCCCCTCCTTGGAGAGCTACCTGTGTGCTACAGAGTTAACTCCACTCCAGAATCGCACCATAACAGGTGTATTTATTTTATACTACTTCCAAATTAACTATTGGATGTTCCACTTTTTGACAGGTATTCTTTTCCAACAACCTGTACTTTCTTCTATATCTGCAGTCATTTTCTCAATTAAAAATACGTATTTGTAAGATTCCTTAAGATATCAGTAAGACGTTAGACTGGATAGTTACTGAACTTGCTCCATTTCTTTTCCTGAAAAACAAAAGAAAATGAGTCAAGGCAAATTCTTCCCACTAAAACAGATCTATACTGCAAAACACTAAGCCATCATAATGAACTATGCAATGTAACATTTTGAAATAATATTCAACCATTATCACTTTTATGGTCCAAGGTCACGATCTTACAAAAACCATGAATTACCATTAACCTCGAACAGCAGATCCATACAGCTTAAGATGCACATATCAACTTTATGTTAAATAGGCTCAAGGATTCATAAAATTAAAGTTTCTTGTTGCTCAAATACTGTGTTCAGACTTGTTCCAGCTATAATCAATGCTATGCACTCATTGATTTCAGCAGTGAATAACTAGACCCAATACTCTGGTAGACAAAGGAAGAACCTGGGAAAGAATCCAGAGTACAGTTATCTGATCTTTCTGCAGCATGTATTTTGTTATTACTTGGGCCTGGGTTCTGCTTATGCAGGCAGAATTCTCATTCACTTAAATGGGAATGCTGCACGTTCTAATACCAAAGAACTAATGTCAGCATCTGAAGCTATTCATCATACACATCCTAATTTTTTAAATATTTGTTGTCAAAAATGCTTTGTATATATCTTAACTACAATTTGATGTAGTAGAATATATTTCTATTGCCATTTTGCAGGTCACGAGATTGAGCAAATAACATGTTACTTGCCTTTTTTTTAATTATTTTTTTTTTGCATTTAAAACACTATTGCAGTAATACTAAAAAGCAGCTCTATCTGCGGCCAGGGATTAAATGGAAGATCTACGCAGTCAACCAACAGTCCAGCATACCAAACCATGTGTTGTGTCAGCTGATACTAATCAGTCCTCTTAAGCACCCACAGCACACCTGGGCATAGAGCAAACTCTGCTGAGGAGTCTTCCTTTCTTAGGTGTTCTCAATGGAGAAACAGAACACCTAAGAAGGGAAGACTTAAAAAAAAAATTCCAAAAGCATACAGAGTCATTTACACATGCACCAGATAAATTTGCCTTTCTAAAATTCTGGGAATGATTTACAACATTCATTCATTCATTCAGACAGGTAATACCTCTGCAGCCAATGGATTATTTGTACAGGTTAAAGAGTTGTAGCATATCATCCCAAGAAAAATCAACATCATGCAAATCCTGTTTACTAACATCACAGTGAATATTAGGAAACTTCTTAGCCAATTGGAAACGCATCTAATTATTACTGTGTAAATGATCATTCCAATACCTATATTTTAAATATCTTTCAAGACAGCACACAGGATTTAATCAGGTTTGTAGAGGGAATAAAAGATACTTTGCAGGCATAGCTTGGGCTTACTAGTATTTTTTTCTGGGGAAGCATAAGGATTTAGTGATACCATTCACATGCAGCAAGGCCTCAAAGTATATTAATAAAATCTCTGGTCTGGCCTCCCATGTAAAACTTTTATTTCCTAGCTAACATTTAGTTACAGCTTTTAGCCTTCTACAAATTTTGAAGAGACATAATGAACCCCATACTCTTCAGCTACGTTAGTACACTAAATAATGTGCCCTATTTCTAATCTGAGAATGTCCAGTTTCAAATTCCTGTCATTGAATCTTGCTTTACCCCTGTCTGCTAATGAGCTGCTTTCTTCTCCTTGCATGGATAGTTATAATCTGATACAAGCACCTCTTGACACTACCTGATAAGCAGCTCAACCTATTTGGTTTACATCACTCTCTACAATCCAGCTTCCAGATGTCCAAATACTTCCGCAGTTTTTTTCTGAACTCTTTCCAATTCGTCAGCATCCCTTTCCATGCACAGACACCAGAACTGGACACAGTAGTCCAGTAATGGCTTGTTATGGCCATATATAGCGGTAACATTGCCTCACGGCTTTTACTTAGCCAAAAAAATCATAACAGGGAGCTCATGTTCAGCCTGTTAGGCTGATAATAAGTTATCATAACATTAAGATCTCCTGAAATTGTAGTACCTAAGGAGCTAGGTAGCTCAGGATATCGGACATAAACTACAGTCTCCATTATTCAGACACCAATGGCCCACATGGTGGGCGTTGGTCAACGGTGTCCAAGTCACCCACGTCTACTGTCTTTGCAGGGGGCTGTGTGAAATGGCCTCCCTCATTCCAAGCTTCACACAAGAAAAATCTCCTTTCACATTAAGCTTGCTGGAAGTTTCAGCAGAATTTTCAACCTCCCTTCCAAAAGTATTATAGCCAGCTTGAGGACGGATACAAGCAGACCACAGGTAGCTATATTAATGCTCCAACTTAAGGAGTAGTAATGGACATGAAGGATAAAGCACCGGTTACAGTACTTCTAGTATGAAGTTTGGTAGGAACCTCAAAGCGTCCACCATCTATACCCTTTTTTGTTTCCGTCTTCCTCTGTAACATATATTCAGCATTCCACTTTTGACTGTTGTCAAGATGACACATTTGGCCAACACTAAGCTTACACTAAGAAGTGTTTCCTCTGTCTCGTGGCTGAACTACATGCTCGCCCACTGGTAAGGGCAGGTGTGGCTCCATGTCCTGAACCACCACCTAAAACCACAGCTCCTACCTAATTATAAAAGGTCTGCCAAGCAGCAAATAAAAAGTACAGGACTTTTTTCAAAATCTAGGATGCCGATGACAAAGCAGGTGCATGGCGCTGGCATTTCAGCAGAGGCACTGATTACAAGAGCGGCAGTCCTGTCACTGGTACCATGAGCTTCCTACCCACTGAAACTCGACGAGGAGAAAAAAGGCCACAAACACACACTGGAAGACTTTGGGGCAGAAGGTGGATTATGGGGAAGTGACTAGCCAGACCAGTCACCTCGGGAGCCTCCATCTAAGCAAAGGCGCCTTGGCCAACTAAAGCGTCCCTAAAACTGAAGGTCGCTGAAGTTTTAGGATAGGCGAGCTGCCAAGAGACCGCTGTCCCAAGCGCACCGCCACACGTGCTGCCTCCCCCGGGGACCGCCACGTCCCCCACCGCTCCCGGGGTCTCCACGCCAGGGGCACCCACCGCAGAGCCGTCAGGCTCCAGCACGCTCGGCGGCGGCGGCGACGAGGTCTCCCGGTAGCAGCCGAGGTGCCGAAACGAGATGACGCCGCAGCGCCGGAGGACCCAGACCAACCGGGGGCTACGCTTCGGGGCGGAACGGACGGCTCGCGGGGAGCGACAGACGCGCCGAGCTCCGCGGCGGGCGGGAAACGGCCCCGCCGCTCCCGGCGGGCGGGGGGGGGTCACCACGCCCCCCCGGCGGCTCGGCCCCCGCGCCGCCTGCGGAGAGGGCAGGGGCTCGCCCCGGCGCCGCGAGGTGCCCGCCGCCTTCCCGCCCCCCCCAGCCCGGGCGGGCGGCGGGGAGCGGCGCGGCGAGGCGCGGCCAGGGGCGGGCGTCCGCGCCGGCAGTACGAGTGGTTGCTAAGGAAATGGGGAGGGAGGGCGGGCGGGAGGGGACGGGGCGGGGGGCGGGCATCAATCACACAAATTCAATTACAGGTATCGGGGCTGGCCGTGAAAAGCGTTGCAGGGCTTCAAAAGCCGGGGATTAGCCGTGCCCCTGGGAGCTCCCCGGGCGAAAAGAGCGACGCGCAGACCGCGCCGGGAAGGGCTCGGTGAAAAGCAACGGGGGCCGGGGGGTGGCGGGGAGGGGGACACGTACAAAGGGAAAGGACGGATCCTCCCTCCCCGGGAATTAACCAGAAACCGAGGCGTGAGGAGTAGAACTGCTGCTGTGCGAACCCCGATGTACGGCGGGGCCGGCTGCCCCCCGGAGGGGGGGAGGGGGGACACGGACGGGGCTGCCGCCGCATGGACAGCCAGCCTCCCCCCCCGCCTGCCCCACGGCTCCCCGCCGGCCCCGCCGAGGGGTCAGCTGTCATTACATTTCGTGGCGGGGGGGGGTGGGGGGTGTGCAAAAAAGTAAACACCACCCCCCCCCAAAAAAAAGTCAACAGACTAGAAAAATACACGGCTACACACACAGCCCAACACATATGCATATTATATACACACGTCTGCACACACAAAAAGTTAAAAAAAAAATACTACTGAAGCAAGTTGGAGGTCACCAGACACACATCCCTCAAAGAAAATTCAGGAGGAAAAAGGAAAAAAGAAAAAAAAAAAAAGCCCTCCTCCCTAGAGAGGCTGAAGGGAAGAGTCTGGTTGCTGTGGTGGAGTTGATCCTAAAGTTAACTTTCAGCAGCCCATTTCCAGACAGCAGCGCTGAATCTATTTGGATAAAACGCGTGTGACCCAGACACTTGGCGTTTGGCCCAAACGCGTTGCACCGGCAGCCCAAATAAAAACAAGAGTCTGACTCTCCCTCTCTCTGTCTCTCCCCTCTTCTCCCTCGTACAACAATGAAAGAAAATAGCGAAGAGAAAATCGCACACACATCGCCTGAGAGCGAGAGCCCACTCACCTCCTCCCACCAAACAAAGTCCCTTTGAACCCCGGGCCGCTGCGGAGACAGACGCACACCGACAAACACGGCTCCGCGGGGTTAAGAGTCTGGCAAATCCCAAGCGGCTCGAAGTAAATCAAAACCACACGCTTCCATCTTCCTGATGAGCCCGGCGAGAGCGCGGCATCCCCGCCAGCTTCGGGCTGCGGGACGGCGGCCGCGCCGACCCTCCGAGCCCCGGCACAAAACGTGCACTTGTCTGGCCGCGGCGAGAACGCCGGACACGGCACGACCAAAGGCTGGGCTGCCCAAGCTCAAAGCCATCCGGAATAGCTGTGGGCTGTCGCTGGGGCTTGGGGCTGCTTTGGTTTTCATCTGCTGTTCGGTTACTTTTTTCATCCTCCCTCTACCAACGACTTCGTATGAAAAGTATGAAAAACCTAAAAAAATTGCACTATCCGAGACGGTACTTCATAAATCGCTACTCTTCTCGGCTGAAAATCCTCGCACCCCCTTCCCCCATCCTCAAAGGTTTCTCTCTGAAACCGCTCCAAATGCACCTCGCCTAATGCAGTACCAACCTCCCCCCGCTCCCCGAAGCCCTGCACGCACCATCATTCGGGACACAAGAAAAGCAAAAAGTTTCATCGAATAGCGTGAAATCTTCCTTACCGTTTTCATCTTCAATTTCTGATATAAAGTAAGTTTCAAACAATAGAGATTGCACAGGACGATTCCCGTTTTCCTCTCTGCTTTTCCCCTCTGTGCAAGCAACCATCAGGGTTATATTCTCCAACAGAATAAAATTCTCTAGCCTTCCTAAACGGGGCTTTCAGAAAACGGGCTGGCTTGGCAGGAGGAAGGATGCCATCAATTCACCCAACCCATCACCCTGCACATTTTGTCTTTCCAACAAAAAGGGGGGGGAGGAAGGAAGGAAAAACAGGCTTATATTGGGGTGGGGGTGGGTGCCCTCCTCTTGAGCAGCCTCCTCTGTGCAAAATACCATGTGAATATCATCTGAGTGGGGGGAGAGGGGGGAGCGAGAGACGGGGGGGAGAGAGGGGGGAGAGGGAAGGCAGGCAGAGCAGGAAGGGCTCCGGAAAGTTTGGTTGAAGTAGCCCCAGTCCTCCTCTCGCTGCCGGCCCCCGGCCAGGCCGAGCGCGGCGGCAGCGAGAGGAGCCTTGGCAGCCTCGCCCGGGGGACGGCGCGGAGCACGCTGACGTCAGCCTGCAGATGTGCCCCGGCCCGGCGGCGCGGCCGCGCATGCGCGCTGCGTCACGTGGCGGCGGGGGGGCAGGGGCACAGTCGGGGTAACGAAAAACGGCGGGGGGGGGGGGGGGCAGGGAGGCCGCGGGCCGCGCGCGGCGGAGGGGGCGGGGGAATGGGGGCAACGTCCGCCGCACGACCCCCGCCCGGTGCCGCGGGGTGAGGCGGGAGCCGCGCCGCCGGCGGGCAGCCAGGCTCGGCCCGGCCCGGCCCGGCCGCAGGAAAGTGCCGGGGCGTCCGGGCCACCGCCGCAGCAGCCCCGGTGTGCAGGCGGCTGGCGGCGGGCAGGGACGGCCCCTCCTGCCGTACCCCTGCCCCTCCCTTCCTTTCCCTTCCCGGCCGGCGGGGCCCGGCTCGCGCCCCATAACGGGCCTGAATAAAAGAAAGAAAATGACACCATTTCCAGCTGCGGGGAGGCGGTCTTTGAGCCCGCGCAGCGAGCGGCAGCTGGCCGACCACCGCGGCGGGGCCGGGGCCCGCCCGGCCGGCCGGGGGTCCCGCCTGGGCCCGGCCCTGCCCCCGCCGCCCCGCGCGCAGCGCTTTCACTTTCATTTGCGGCGGGGAACCGGGTGGCACTGGGTGGGGGTCGCGGGCCGCGGGGCCACCCGCAGGCGGTGGCCGCGTCGCGGCGTCGCCAGCCCCGCCTGGAAGCGGGGGGAAGGTGGACATGGCAGAGGGCAGCTGGCGGCCTGGGCGATCGCTTGTGTTCCGTGAAGCTAGCGGTGGCGGGGGGAGGGAACCTGAGACTTGCTCTCCTAACCGCCAAGTTAATTTCCGATAGCCAAAAAAAGAGAGAGAGAAAAAAAATCCTTCCTGAAGCTAGGTTCTGAGGTTTCGCGCTTCGGCTAACAGTTTTTCCCAAATGGTGCCTGTGCGCGTTTTCCTCCCAAGCCGGAGGTAGTAGGTGTAATTCTTCTGGTGAATCTGTAATAGTTGGTTGGCCTGTGAAGTGATTCGCAAGGAAAGGTCCAAGAGTACAGCTACTCTGGGACTTCTCCAAGGATCGAAAGAACAGGACCAGCCTGCAGAGTCCACGGCCCGCACAGTAACCCTCGTGGTGGCTAAGGGCTGGCTGCGCACGCTGTGAGATGGAGAAGTCAGATCTGTGGCTGGCGTTCACCGCTTCCGATAAATGCTGCGCGCTTATCTTTGAGCGTGAAGCACTGCTATAGTGGAATTAGATTCTGCATGCAAGTAGGTGAAATTTAACGGCAGCGCTCGCAAAAAGAGCACAACCCCCCAAAAGCTAGTCGCATTTGTCAGCGTTTGTCCCGAACCTTCGCACAGAATGCCGTAAGCGCCTGTTTGCGCGGTGCTGTTGCAGCCGTTGGGCGGATGAACGTCACAGCGGCTCGGGGAGCAGCAGAACGTGTCAGCGCCCTGAAGACCGCAGCTGTAAACCCACCGCTCCTTCGGAACAGGGGCACCCAGAGAGAGGAACGCTTTCTCCTGGAAATGGGTCGCCAACCTGCTGGCCCCGGGGCAGTGGCTCGTGCCGAGGGCGCCATCCTGCGTCGGCCAGCGGGGAGGGAGCGCGGCAGCGCCCGGGCCGCGCCGCCGGCTGCTGCCCCGGGCCGCAGCGAGGGAGCAAGTCCTGCCCCTGCCCCGTCGCCTGCGTGCGCGGTGATTGCCGCTTTGGCGGGTGTGTCTGCTCGGTTGAAACAGGCGTCTCTAGTGTTCATTAGAGATGAGTATTTTTGGTTAATATTCCGAAGTTCCTGCTTCTGCAGCAAGTTAATGTGTAAGATGATCACATGGATGAACCACGCTCGCCGAGCAAGCTCTGTGGCGGATGCAGCCAGGTGTACCTTAGTCGCATCGTCTGTCTCCACGGACAGGCGTTGTGGCAGGTTCTGCTGAACCTTTTCTGCAAACTCGGTGGTATGTACAGAGAGCTGGGAGGGTCTATCCTTTTGAAAGGACAGATTGCGAAGAGAGAGTTTTTTCCCCATTCTGCATCAGGACCAAAAATAACCTTTTGAACAGACAGACACATATCACAGCCGATTGCCTCACGCATATGGTATCCTCATGGGATCTGGGAGACCTGCCTTCAAATCAGACCCTGCCCGAGTCAGACTCGGGAATGCTCACGTTGCTGTCTGACGGCTAGGCTGGGGACTATTCTGGTATGGAAGACTGGCCTCTCCGTGGCTGGAGCTGCTCCACTGTGTATAACTGATTAAATACTCATCAAGCTAAAAAGAAAGACAGCTTATCACCGTCTGCTTAGGGCCCTCACATGGGTTCAACTCCCTGCTCTAAATCAAGCAAAGCAAAGCAAAGATATATGGGCCCTACAAAACCCAGCTGCTTGCTCAGACCAACAAGTTATTTATTCCCTGTCCCAGACAACTACATTTTTTTGCCTACACCTGCTGCTGGAGCTGAGAAAATGTTTCCAATAGCAATTTTGTCAAAACTAGTGTATTACGAGGAAAAGCTTTGGCTCCAGTTAAAAAAATTCCTGACCATCTGTGATTAGAATTTCTGACAGAATTCCCAATACAGTTTGACTTACCTGTTTTGCTTTATTGCATAAAATAGTTTTTCAGAGTGAACGTCATTCAGATTAAAATAGTGAGCTTATTTGATGGCTTTTATTTTTGTTTCGTCAGCCTAAATAATATCTATATACATTTTTTATAATCTGCAGCCTTTTAGAAAAGAAACTTGCACGGAAAGTAGTATGCAGATTCTTAGCATAATTTTTTCTTTGCTGCAAGTAGAAGTCTTTGTAGCAGGGATAGGAATTCTACTGTGAATTCTGATAATATGTATAAACCATTTGGGCAACTGTGTCTCAGAGCTTTGGGCAGGATTACACATTTATTGAGCACCAAGCATATTACTCCATGTCTTAATGAGTTTGTTAGTCTTTGCTGACCATGGAAGTAGTTAGCTAAAGCACTCTTGATTTTAGGCCTTTGAATCCTTCAGTATGATAGTCAACAACTGACAAGATTGGCAAGCACACTTTTTTGTTTAAATAAATATTTATATTAAACTTCAATTTAACATTGCTAGATATATTTGGAGGTATTTGGGGTTGATTTCAGGAATCTTGCTTTTTTAACTGAAGTAAATATAGAAGAGAAAGCTACGAGTCTTTGGTGAGCAGTGCATTTCTGTATGATGAGATTCTTGTTACCTGTACATTTGGATGGACATGCTTGAAAGTATGGGTTTTTTCCAGGATATATTTTTACCTGGCCAGTGGAGACCTGAGGGTAATAATGTATCATATCATACTTAGAAATATCCCAGCAGTGTTTGGGGAGATAATAATAATTTTTAAAAATTAAATATAAAATGATATTATAAATTACATAAATACACTTGCTAAAATGCTTTGGTTGACCATATAGTTAAAAAAAATAATAGATGGTAACCTTGCATGTATATGTGCTATAGGTCTGTGCTTTATCTGCGCTTATAGGGAGAAAAGCTCTTGATGTGCATAAGGGCTTCATTTTTAGTCCCATGAACTAAAAGATTCCAGGGGTGCTTGAAGGTTATGGTGCTATTGAGATCCAGTATCTTTCACTGACATTTCCTTGTAAATAGCCTGAATTCATATTGCTTACAAATCTCATCTGCCCTTGCAGGAAGAGATCTAAAAACATCTCTAGAAATTACCCTGGGCCATGTGTTCCGCCTAATGCCAACCACTTGCCAGAAGCTATTGTGCCTGGCACATTGTATTTCAGAGAGACAATGCATATCAAAGTGTACTTTCAGTTGGAAAATGCACCCCTTTTGAGTTGAGCTGTCCTTGATGGCCCTCTAATACAAAATTCACAGCGATGCATTTGGCTTCAAGTATGGCTTTGAGGCTACTTCTGCCCAGCAATGCGGGTATTGCCAAGAATGTCTTCATTTAAATATGAAGAGCCTTACCAAAGGCAGGAGGGTAGACCATCTTTTTCTAGGATGCTCCCTGCAAGCAGCTGTGTGTGTTATGCTGATGCAGGGCTTACTGTCACTCAAGCCTCCTTGTTTCTGCAAGACCCTGTGAACCTGGCCAACCCGATTATTTTAGTATAAGATTTGGAAATAAAACTGGAAAACTTCATGTAAGCTTGGCATCCTCCAGCATGTCCTGGCCAGTTTCCTCCCTGGTGGAACACAGATGAGGCAGGGCAGAGAGAAGATCAGAGAACATGGATGTGGTGAGAGTAATGTTCAGAGCTTGCTCAAAACGTGAGAGGGGTGGACAGTGGGAGTGGTAAGATCAAATACCTCTCTAGTAACCTGAGATGAGGAATCTTAGACTACTCAAGCTGATTCGGGAATCCCTATAGCAGAATGGACATTGGCCTCAAATTTTGCAGGCAAATAAGATGGAACTGATCCCCTCTTCATTAAGATTGAAGTAGAAAGCATAGAAAAAAACAATACAGTTCCACACAAGAACAGGAATAGTAGTAAGCAGAAAAGAAGAGGTAACTGAGATGAGGGAGTTGTTTTATTTCAGAAACGGACTATTTTTTCCTGCTGTGTCTATTTCCACCTTTCCAAGTCAAGAGAGAGATAGCGGAAAGAAGATTAGGTCAGTAGGCATAACAGTTTGTTCAAAGGGAGCATTTTCCAGCTATATGTATTATAGTTTTTCTGTGTATTCTTGCTTTGTATTTTCCTATTTCCAGAGAAAGTTGTTCATAAGATCTGAACAATCTGTGAGACTTACAGAGAACAAAGCTGAGACAAATTGTACAATATGTGGAAAATGTGTATGGAAAATCTCTATAGAAAAATTTGGCAAATGGTATTCCTCAAAGATTAGTGTATACAGAAACATATAAAAGCTATGCAGAAAATCTTAGCAAATACGTAAGAATTCAGTTATTTTGATTTTAGAATGAAAAATCTGGAATTAACTCACAAGAATACTTGGCTATTTACCATGCAGAGCATTGCAGCGTTTTGCAGTCTGGCACTCAGCTCTGGGAATGAGACTCCCAGTGCAGAATTAGGCACCTCGGTCTCAGGTGCCTGAGTGACTTGTTTAGTTTCTGAATTGAAAGAGAATTACAGTAGTCATACTGATGAGCATCACAGACTGCTCATTTAGCATCTGCTGAACTATGTGGTGATTCCCCTTTTCTTGGTATGCTTTATATAAAAGCATGAACACATACACTAATGTCAGAGATTGTAAAATTGGATCGTGAAATGAGCCAAGATTTATTTTGAATGGAAAGAATTGGACTTTCCTTTCCATATTCCTGGACTGTATAGCTGGAAAAGATTTATTAAAGACTCTAGAGCATACGGTGCATACTGCTTTGGACACGGATTACAACTTTGTCTAATTTAGATGGTTTTCTGGCATTCTTTCTACCACAGTGTCTTCCAATGGTTTATAAATGGAACTATCTTTAATAAAAACTGTTAAGCCAATGATTTGAAGAATAATAAAAAAAAAAAAAAAAAACAATGCTCACCTCACCCCTTGTAACTTCTGGCTACCCCTCCAAAATGCAAAGACTTACTGTGAATTCAGTAAGGTGTTCTGTGAATGTGGTTAGTAAATACATTTCTTTCCTCTTATCTCACAAGTAACTTCATTGTTCATTTTCTTACAGGATTATCACAGCACTAACAGCTCCTTGTTTAGGGAAGACAGTGTTCTGCTTTGATGGGCTTTATTAAGGCCCCTTTAAAGAGTCTAGTATTTTCCTTTTCCAACTTATTTAGGATTGGCTGTTTTTGCATGAAGATGGTTTGTGCAGCTCTGGGCTCTGACGCTCATATGTGTCCCTAACCTGGAACTGGTTAGACACTGGAGGCTGGAGAGTAGAAAGGGGAAGTGCCGTATATGCTTGCCCTATTCTTTGCCCAGTTAACCCTAGTTATCCCCTTGTAGCCACTCTTGGAGACAAAATCCAGGGCTAGATGAATCTTTTGGTATGACCCAGCAGCTGTTTTTATGTTAAGAGCAGTCTTCAACTTCTTCAGTACAAACTGTAACTTAAAAGCACTTCCCACTAATTTCTACTGTAATCCACTGGCATTCACAGGCATCCACGAGAGTCCAGTACGCTGCTGGATTTCACACTGAGGCAGCTCAGGAGCATCCATATATTGCATTGAGCTGCTCTGCTGTGAGAGCAGTGATCTCCCGTGAAAGAACCGTAATAAAAAGTCCCAAAAAGAACAGTTACTGTTCCCCTAGTAATGACCGCAGCTATTTGTCAAATGAACGTCTCAAAGCCCTCTGCCACTTATACAAAGCCTGGGAGCAAGAGCAAATACCATGATGGTTGAAATTTATATAACTCTTTCATAGGACTCAGTCCTATGAATTATTCCACTAAATATGTTATTCCACTAAATATTCTTGAAATGCATTGTCTTGCATGTATTTTTGTTTATTATTTGTTAAGAGGGTACTGTTATAATGTAAAGATAAAACTAAAATAAAGGACTTTCAGTAAAAGATCAAAGATCACAACATAAGTTTTCCAGCATCAAAAATGTCTTTTTCACATTTTGCTGAAAACTCAGCTATGCATTGAAATCACAAACAACTTTTTGTTTCTAAGGAGTCAAAAGATTACATTTCTTAGTTACAGGCCTATATTCTGGGCACAATCTGTGAATTGAAATATGAACTGGATTTAGTATACTTCTGTTCCTGCTATAGCCATTAAGTGATTATTTGCATCAATAGGCCAGTTACACTGGAAAAGGATAAGATTCAATTTTTCTCAAAAACTTTCAGGATGCTTAATATTATGGTTCAAGAGACTTGTACAGTATATGCTATCAGTGTTGCATTCTAACATGAAATAACCATAAAACCATCCAGGGATATGAAGATGATGGTCTGTGGCTGTTCACAGATGTTTGAGGGAAAAGAAGGAGGGAAAAGCAACCTTTTCCTGAGTCTCTACTTACATGATGAGCCAAGATCAAAAGAGGCCTCATCCTCCATGTGGTCATCGCTGGAAACTCTGATACAGGTTCAAGCTGATTCTAGCAGCAACCTTGTGAGCTCCCAAAAAGCTAACTTCTCCTAACTTTAGTTTTTCCTTTTTTTTTTTTTTAAAAAAAAAACACTCTCTGTTTTCCCATCATGCCTGAAACTCAATTAGTGGTAATAACTTCTATGTATTATTTTTGTAAACTTTGTAATTAATAGTCTATCAAGGGATTTGTCAGTCAAAATAAAAGTACTCAAAGCAAATGGAGTAACAGCTAAAGAAATCTACAGGCTTGCAGGAAATGCTGGACATTTATTTTTAGCTCATTGCATCCACAATTGCAGCCATCTATAAATCTACACTATTTTGTCCACAGATTAGGTTATCTGGCAATAAATACAGTAAGCTCCTATAGAAATTATTGCATGAACAGTTTTCTGCCTAGATTTAATTATAAACATAACACAACTCTTCCGGTACTGCCCATTTGTATAAAGTTTGGCTAACAGTAAATACCTACAGCCATCTTAATTTAACAGCGTATTTACGAGGGCCATCAGGTACACACATAAGGACTACAAACACAGGTGGAGATATCCCAGCTGCAAGTGTGTATCTACGGTGAATTTCTTCTGCTGTCTTTAAAAGAAGGACTTAAAGGTGTGCCTGTTTCCTAAGCTAGTTAATGCTTGTCCTGAGTAGTGCAGAAGTTGGAAGTTTAGTTTTGCATTTTACCAGATACGGTTGGTATTTGCTAAGAGATCAAATGGGACTACAAGGAACCTAGGTGTAATTAAGCATTAATGACTTCATACTTCAAGGATCTGCATAACTCAAATAGTTTAAATTTGTGCAACATCACACCTTCAGTTCAGCTGGTACAAATTTTAAGTCAGGCTGAAGTACATTTTAGTAATTATAAAAATGAGGTATTTTACAGCTACTTCCACCACTGCAAGAGTGCTTATTCCCCTAGCCTAGGCTTATTCCTCTTCCAAAGTATCGTTAATTTTATACATCACCTGTGGGTATAGCCTGTCATTTCTATTTCAAGTCTAGACACCGAACATTTTTATTTCTCATTTTCAAATAGCTTTCCCTGGGCCATTCTCTTTCTCTGTCCCCAGATACAATGTCTGACTTTCAGAGGTGAGAAACAGAATTGGGATTCTCTCTGAATAGGTTTGGGGGAGGGTGCAGGGGTAACCTTTGCTCTTGTTCTGCCCCAGATTCTCGGCTTTGCACATGAATGGATACTCTTCTATTGGGGTCTTTCTTTGGGGGGATGAAACAAATTAACAGCAAAAGAATACCAGGGAATTCACTTTGTGCACTATCTCTGCAAAGTCTTTTTGTGAGAGTCCATGGAAAAAAGAAATTCAGAAGCTTGAAATGCCTGATGCAAAACTTTCAGAATAGGCAGGGCAGCCCAGCATTCCTCGCACAGTACTCTACAGTAAAACTACACACAAATCTCTTACCAGCGACATGGTTTCCTACCAAAGATGGAGTGTAAAATACATTACTACAATTCTTCTGAAGTCCAATGGTAGTTTTGAAGATAAAACGTTTTCTGTTTGTGTCTTTACTTACAGCTCTCTAACTAAGAAGGACAGAGACTAGGTGCTTTTTTTATTTTTAGTTCAGTAATTTGGGAAACAATGAAATATGATGTGCAGAAAAGGATTTTTTCATCTTGAGAACAGAACTCTGGGTGACAAAATGCCCACAGTGTCTATAAAGTATGATTAGGTATTACGGCTGTTTTTCTCAAAAAAATCCTCATTATACTTGTGCTGTTAAACATGACATATGTCCTAGTAAATGTGCCTGGGTGGAAACCTTGCTACCGAAGTGTCTTCTGCCCCTTGCTAACATTTAGGCCTTTAAGCATCTCAGAAGTTCTTCTAGTTGTTTCATGTATGTATTTTATGTGGAACACAGGCATGAATCTTGTATTACTCAATATGAAAAAGCTGTAGAAAAAGATGACCATTGCTCCTTTTGCATTTTCTCGCTTACGAAGCACTTAAGTATGTGATATACATTTACTGAATCTTACAGTGTTTTCAGGTGAGACAATGGCACTGTGATCAACAATAATGAATGCTGTGCTTTGTCCCCCGACATTGAACTACCATCAGCAGTGGGATCAACAATATATCAGGGCTATCCTAATTCTGTCTCTCTCTCTGATCCTGTTTAGGCAGAAAGTGAATTCTCCCCCTGACCTCTGAAATGCATTAAGAATATAAATGGTAAGTATGTGCAATATTAATGGTAAGTGTGTGCAATCCAGTGGACATTACCTCTTAGCTTATTAAACAACTTTTCACAAATGAGAAACAGCTTACTGTATATTAGTTGGCAAGGTCACATGGGCTTAGTGACTTCAATGCATACTGAAAAATTTAAACTATTTTATTCAGGTCTGTTTGTATAGATTTAAGTATAGATCTGTTTCATAAAACAATATGTATGTATAAATGTAAAATGTGCATATGTTGGTATTGGGAGGGTGGGCAGGGCTGCTATTTAAATTAATTATTTATAATTTCCATAAAATAATGCTTTGCTATTAAAAAACCCAAACTGATCTTGTCTTATGTTAGAGTACTGTGTTTAAACTCAGATTCCTAGCTTTTCTCATCTTTGTTTTTGAATAAGCATTTTCTGAAACATTCAGATGGTTTGATAGTAGTGAACTTGCAAGCACTGTAGATTTACAACTAAGAAGTTCTTATAGCTGAGAATGTGGAAAGGGCTCTCCTGTTGCTGATTATCTGGTTTAGATTCAACTTTTCAGACAGGTGTACAGGCTGTTGCAGCAAGAATTTCCACTTTGGAGGCTGAATAAATGCAGTCTAGATTACCCAAATGATTTTTTTTAAACACAGCCAAATTTAACTTGGACTAATTAACTGTCTAGTTAGAACCTAATTTACATGATTAATAAACACTGCTTTTTACCCTTTGGGAAAAAAATAAAAGTAATTAAAAGGAATCCCCCTTTTAAAATACAGTTTATTTTGGATATACTTCTTATCCATCTTTCTTCCTGTTATTTTACTAAAATAAACATACTTAGTTGTTTTTTTCATAATACTAGTAACAAGATCAGAATCTCCCTACAGATATTACAGCTCTGTCAGAGTATGTAATTTCTATTTCCCAACTTCACACTTGGTCATCAGGCAATCATCCCATGTCAGGCAGCATAATACTTTAAACCCCTGAGCTATAGAGCCGTAGACTGGCCAGCTGGAAGCAAAATAGGTTTCCCCTTACCCATTGCCAATGTGCTGGATTCAACCAATTCCCTGAAGAAAAATGACTATATACTTGGCACACAGCAGCTACTAAATTTAAATTCCTCCCACTCCTATATACTAAGCTTTCTATCTGGTTCAACACTGAACTCCTATGATTTGGCCAGCCTGGATTCAGAAAGGGATCTTAGCCATCAATAAATTTACTGAAAATGATGCTTTGCTCTCCTTTCCTTCGTAGTACTAAAAGGAAGTTCCAGTGAGATGGAAAAAGTGGCAGATACAGCCAACCTAACATGCCATCAACAATCATTTTGGCTCTGTTACCTGCGCCAGTCCACATCCGATAGCACTGCTTCATTTCTCTCATGAATTACTGTTGTCTGTAGCAATGTGCATGTTTAACCAGCAAATCTAAACTGAATGCAGATTTTCTAGAAAGGAATGGAAGAGGAAAATAGTCTGAATAGTCACTTTCCCTTAATGAAAACAAATTTTAGTTAGGGTTCTCAACTGTTCCTGGGACTACGTAAGATTCATCCAACATTGTATGGAAGAATCATTGTATCCCTCTCGTGATTGTTTAAGTGCCACTAAACTGAACAAACGTTGGCTGTGTGACTCGGCAGACATTTATTTAACCCACATGTTTATGAGTTCTCTGATGTTCATTTATTCTAGAGAAAACTTAACTGCAGAATTAGTATCTTTATCTTAAATTAGATTATGTTATAAACTAGCCATATGTGTTGTAAGCCTGATGGATACTGGATAGGAGATGAATAAATATGAACAACTTTGGCTTAAGAGATCAATACTAAAATGCAACTATTATAGAAGCAGCAGCATGATTCTCTGATTTTGTAAACCATGAACTCACGGTAATTTTGTTTGGTTTCAATTAAAGTAGGATTGGCTTCTTTAGTTTTACTAATTTAATTTTGACACATAGGACTCTGTAACTGTCTCCAGTTTCCAATATTCCTACAAACCCTTCTTATGTGGAGGCAAGACGGAACAACCCATTAAAACATCTTATAGACACCCTTAGTATGTATACTAACATTGAGATGAATGTATACTAACTTGACAGAAGAAGAAAATTATTGTCAGATGTTCAGAATCCTTATGTATATCCCTGAAATTAAATAGAAAATATATATTTTTCCATTGTGTTTTACACCAAGAACTTTGGGATTTTTTTTCTGTGTGACATTCATATTCTAATGTCTACCCCATATTAAGTCAGAGTCAATATTACTCACAATTTTTCGTGAATAAAATAATGGTTAGCAGAAAAGAGTCTTTATCCAAGCCAAATGCTTTTCAGGTTGCACTGCCTCCACTGCTGTTTCATACCTCTCCAATACACCATTGGTGTTTGCAGCCATAAAGACTCCTCAAATTTGGGCTTATCCACCTGTGATCAAATCTTTGGGCTTATATCCACCTATGATTAGTCTCTTACAATGGTCACAGTTTTCATTTCCTTTCTTTGGGTGTAAGAGTTTAGGAATAGTGATGGTGAAGTTGAGAAGGAAGTGGTTTATCCAATTAAAAAAATTCATGCATCTTCACATTTAACACTGAGACAAAATACAATCTTCTATTAAACTGTACATCCAGAGCACTTAGCTGACATGTGAGACCCAGTTTCATGACCCTGCTTCAAATAAGTCAATATTATTTAGAGTAACTGAAATTGATTTAACATAAAACTGGGGAGAGATCTATGCTTGACTGGTAAATTGGTTTGGTGTCCTGGCATTCGATAACACAAATAAAGGTTCTCACCTTTGCTTTGCCCTAAGGTTTTACACATCCTGTCTAGGAGCCCTTATTAATAGATTGGGGCGGGGGGGAGAGGGAGGGATGTTTCTTTCTCTTTTTTTTTCACCTTTGTAGAGCTGACAAACCTTTCCATAAAAAGAATACAACAAGCTATAGTCTATGGCCTGGATTTTAACTTCCATAAAACTGGCAAAAAAAAAAAGAGTCCTTATTGGTTCCACCTACAATGGAGTATAACTATTACAAGGAGAGAAAAAAAGTTGATGAAATGGCACACCTTACACTAAAAGATTTCCAACTATTCCATCACTACATTTACAGAAACTTGTTCTAACTTCAACTTTTTGAAAAGTTGCTCTTTTCCACAGTTTTCTTACTTTTCATAAAGCTTAAGAGAGGGAGTACAATTTGGACTATGGTCCTATAAATTGATTTTCCAGGACTGAAGAATGTCAGCAATCAGCAAGCAAAGTACAAAACCTTTGTAAAGAAAAGATGCTCCCTTTCAAACTCTTAACTGGTAACAGTTTTTTAAAAATAAGTAAGGATAGATAACAGTAATAAATAAACAGCAAATAGAAGTGTAGTACCTAGTATGTGCTTGATCTTTGATCCACAGTTTTCCTGATATACAAAGTGTAATGGAAGCTTTAGACATTCAACATGCTTAAAAATCTGGTCACTTAGGCTAGAGGGTAAATACAGAGCTAAGTGCGTAGCACCAATTTATAAATGCTGTTTGTCAACCTCTTCCAACAAAATGTTGTTTGGTTTTGCGATTGCAATTCCTTTTTCCACCTTCCCAGTTTTGTGTGTGGCAGAGTTTGCCTCATACCAAAATCTATTGTTAAGAAAATTATATCCTTTTCTGACAGAAGTAAATTCTTATGTTCTGCAAACAAAGGACTGGAAGGCCCAATAAAAGCTATGACCTGGATCCCTATGGCCTGTTTGTGCAATCTTTTTTAAAAATACTTTCACTACCAGTGGGTTGGCGTCAAGCAGTAGGCTAGTAGGAAGAAAAGCATAACAGAGTCTGAGGCCACCTGGAAAAGAGGTCCACTGCTTTCTTCTGTAGGAATAATTTTTGTTGTATTTTAGCATTTTCCAGCTGGACTTGGCATGCAGGTTCACTCACAACACTTTCAGACTTCCCCCATAGGGTCCAGATTCCTGTCCCTGTGCAGGTACATGATTACCAGGGTCAGTTGTCCCTCATCTTTTTTTTGTGTTGATATAGGAACCCAAGGCAGATTTTCTGTATAATACTAAATATCTTCTGGTCTACCAGTTTCATATGCTAATCTTCCAATAAGTGTTCCACTGAAGATGGGAGAGGGACAGCTGAATGATTCACAGAGCTAACCAAAGTATCTGCATCTCATCTCCATCCACAACTCGTCTTTGTCACTTTAGCAGCTCAGGTGTGGACCCCTCACAGAGAGTTTGATATTCGTGCTGATGACTTGCTTCTCTGGAGTCAGCACCAAGTGACAGATGAATAGCCTTAAGAATTAACTCCCCAGGAGATATTGCTATGGTGTCTGGATCAGAAATTTTACAGACTTTTTAGTTGCATGGAATGCAACTGTTTTTTCCTCCATAAGGAAACTTACCAGGTCCTCTGGGTTTCCTGGAAGCTAGAAATGGAAGGGGGATGCATCTACCCTTCCCTGAAAGTATTTATCTCCTTGCTTCTTGCTGCAGCATCCTGATCAGATGAAGGCTGCCCCCCCCCCCCAAAAAAAAAAGAAGGCACCTGAAGACCCAAGATGATTCCCAGTAGCTGATGGTCTGTTACAAAGCTGACACTTTTTCCACTGGTTAAGATATGACATAATGAGCTGCTGGAGGAGGATGTTCTTCCCATAAACTTTCTAATGCGTTGGGAAGGATCTAGACTTCTTTGTTTTTATTTTTCATGGCAGGGCTTTTCCTTCTAACGTGATTCAGTGTGATTCTGCAAATTTTCTTTCACAGTTTTACAACATAATGGGTTACTCACACTTCTATTACTGAGAAATAATATATGCACTAATAATCCCATGTTTATAGAGAAGTTTTTGGAAAAGTCTAAAAAAGAAAAACATGTCCCAAACTGAGAATTTTTCATTAATTTGAATGAAGAACAACTGCAGGCAGTGCCCTGCTCACAAAGCAGCTAAAACTCTGCATCTGGTAAGCTTCTTGCTGGGAAAGGGACCAATTTTTGCCCCTTAGCTTCCTCTGGACACTTCTGTAAGAAAAAAGAGATGCATCCCTCAGAATTGCCTCAGAAACCAAATGACAATATTTTTTTAATTTATTAGCTTTGAAGGGAAAATCTTCAGAGAAAGCTGTGCCACAAAGAAAGCGACTGGATAGAGGCTCAGAGCCAAAGATAGGTCTGTTTTGAGTTACAATAGGGTTAGGGAACACCCTGTTATGAATACTGCTTGACCTAGGAGGTACTGATTTTGGAAGGAGGAATGGGATAAGAAAGGAAACAGAAAACATAGAAGAGAAAGTAAAGAACAAAATACAAAGAAAACTTAAAATGTGTATGGAGGAAGGTGGAAAAAGAAATAGACACAAAATCTCTCAAGAAAATCTATTGTACAATCCTTTTTAATGGTATGAACTAATGGTGTGAATATGATAGAAGCAAAAACAAGAAATCTCTCTTTTTTCCAAAACAAAATGGTAATTCTTACTCTAGAATTACTCTATCTGCAATACATGGACTGAGATTTTAACATCATAGCATGTAACGTAACAACTTTTTTTTTTAATTTTAGGCTACTAAAGGATACATAAGTGCTTCATATATTGAGTAGTATATAAAAACAATAGCATGCTATTTGCACTGCATTATGTATCACTATGCCAAAATGGGAAAACAACTTTCTAAAACTGATCACATCTTATCTTTTAATTATCAAATGTTTTGAAAGGAATAGTGATTATAAAAGAAAAAATTTCAATTTTAATATCTATCTGCCATATAGAGTATTAATAAATCATTGCAATGATTACTTACTACTTAAGTTTAGTTGAAACATACTGTTAATGAACAATGAAATTTGGAACACTATTACTATCGTCAGTAAATTTATGCAAAGGATTTCCTTAACCATGCAAAAAGCAGGCATAAATCTTTGAAATAAAACATTTTCATGGGAAAATATAACACTGTAATTAATATACTAAAAATATTCAATTTGGTCTGATTCAGACTGATTTGTTGCTTACGGACAATTGTGTAGTTTGCTAATAATTTGCTAAACACCCATATCTGACAATGTTTTTTCACAGAAGCCTGATCCCTGCCATACATACGCATCTTTATTGGAAAACCACATGCTAATATTACTTCAATATTATTTACTTCTTAAATTGAGTTCTGAACTGCTACCACAAATTAGAAGTTTGAAAGTTAAACACAACTTCAGTTTTATTATTTCAGTCTCTAATTTTTTCTAGGTACTCCTGCTTTTTAAAATCGGCACTGGGTTTGTGTCTCCTTGCAGAATTATGTGCATGTTGACTACCTTCCAGATTGCATTTTTGAATAATAGCAGCTTGAAAACAACCTTGCTAAAAAGTTGCAAAGATAACTTTGTTCAATAGTCATGACAATGCTTCTTTGTAAACATTGATGCTGCAGTAATCCAGTGGGACAGTTTCACCCCTGGTGTAGCCCCATGGACAGTCCTATCTCTAGTGGAAAAGAACTGCAGCAGGAATTAATTTGGCTGAGTAGAATAACTCTCTTGATTTAAGGTGAAAGTTTACATCTAACTCCTGATAGTTCTACATAGAGTTAGCTGATTTGTTTTAGGATGTTTCTGGCATGCTATAGGAGACTTCTCATTGTAAATACTCTTCCTATCATACGTCCTGCTGGGGCTCCGTCTGTCCTCTCCCAATTTCATTTGGTTTACATGACTCTTGGCTCTCTAAAAAGTGCTGCTTCTCTTGCAGTAATTCACAGTTGACGTAGAGATGTAATATTTCATAAAATTAGTATCTGTGTTACATTATAAAATCTGAACGCTGCTGCAGCTACACTTTTCTTGACGTAGAACAGTCACTGTTTGACTAACTCAGTCAAGACACAGTTGTTATTCTCAGATTCAGTGTTCCTGAACTGTAACCCTATGTGAGAGCTTTCTTTCTGAGTTAATAATCTCAAAGTTAACAGTCCAGAGACTTGCAAATGTTTTTTAAATTCAGCTTTGTTATTACTGCCCATGTCAGTCCTAGCTGTAGGAGGAAAGCTACATTTGAATTTGTGTGTTGTTCTTAGCAGAATTCTGCTGAGACCCTCACATGTGCAGTTATGGTATTATTTTTATACATTTGCCAGTTCTTCAATGTTTCATCTTCCCAAATAATAGACCACGTGCAATGTTGCCAGAATCCTGTCATATATAAGGGACTTTGATCAAGTTGCACTGTTTTTGTCAAGCTTGTGCACAGTCAGTCGAAGAATGTATTGACCGCGCAGCCTTAGCCTTCATATGCAAAGAACATCAAAACTAAGCTCCTGTTTGCAGTCAGGGGTTGCCCTGCAAAGTTAGAGCCATCTGGGAACTACCTAGTTGTCTAGTTGAAGTTTAGATGAATTTTTAATTTGCAAAACAGGTAGGAGGACTATTCTGAACAGACTGACTAACTTCAAATTCAGCTCAATTGAACAGTTTCACCTTTCCATGATGAAACACAGATCTGCTATCTTTCTATTAAGCAAATTCATTCACATTGACCTCAGCCTTTGGATTCTTCCCTTAATTACAACAAATTAATTACCTAGTTTTCAAGTGTTGCATTTCAGTGTTGCAGGACTATAACCAACACATTCCTGGATCTAATCAAAGTACAACTTTCAATGCAATGACTTTGACAAAACAAAACCCTCTAGTAGTGAAATAGACACAAGTCCAAAAAGGAATGATACTGAAATAAAAGCATGCTGCACATACACGTAAAAACCTAGATGCAACTGCATCAGGTTATGTGTCCACAGTAGCATTGTAAGCTAACACTTGCTCTTTGGCAACATTTATGAACATAAGTTAATAATTTAAACATAAGACCTTTAGAGTCAGTGCAAATAGACATAAAATTGAATGGTTCTGTTAAATAAAAGCAAAAGAAGTACCAAAGATGAACTATTATAAGAGATATCGACTTTAAGCACTGTAATTTATTTCTGTGGATAATTTAGTGTTCTGGCAAAGATGTCTCTAGATCATGACACCAAGAATAATGGCTTACCTCGTCACCAATCAAAATTCTGCAGCATTCTATTAAACAAAATAAAAGCACTTTATAATCTTAAGGAAACTTGAGCAACTGATTGTCAGGGAAATGATTTATTATATATAGTAAAGGACTGGTTATTTATCAAGTAAACTGCAACATTAATCTAGTTTAATTTGTATTTTAAGTCTTTCTGCCTGAAACAGTCTCCAGCAACTCATTTAAATGCAACCTAAATTACAATTAGAATAGGAATACCACCAAAATTACATTTGTCTTGGCTAACTATAATCCAAAAGCTCATTTGGAAGCACCTGCAAGCAGCATTTGTTGCCAAATAGAGAAGGCAAGATTATGTTTCATTTGACACAATAAATTTTCTAAAGTACAGAATTTAAAATGTTTGCAGAACAAAGAACTTCTTGTAACCATGTCTGATTATAATTATGAGTAGTTCAGCACTGCTGAGGTACCTTGGAATGCTCATTGTTTAACCTGGAAACAATCTGAACTAAAACAGTGTTAGTATTGCCTCAGAATACGCACGAAAAAAAAGTCTCACTAGCTTAATCACTAGAATTTCACCTTGGGAATAAGTAAAAGTATTGTGATGAAAAAGCTGTTATGCTAAAACAGTTTGAAGCAAACCAAATAAATAAGCAAATAAAATAAAAATCCAACAAGAAAAAAAACAGTAGATCAAATCCAGTAAACCAAATGAAACACTGGGGAAAAAAAACTTTCTCTCAGAAACTACATGGATTGGCTATCTTTCATGAATAACTAACTCAGGAAGGATGAACAGCAGACTTAAAGTAAACAGGCGCGAGGTGGCAATACCTTCCCAGACTGTTTTATATGCTGTTTATTGGACTTTTCCTTTTTTTTTTTTAAAGCTTCAAATAAAATATAAGGTACAGAAAATGTAGTGCTGATGTACCAAAATACTAAAGAATATTCAAGGTTTCAAGATAGACTTATTTTTCCAAGATTATATGCCTGTAACTAGCCATAGCAGTCTTCATTAGCATCACCTGTTCTCTCTCAAAAACACAAACAGAAAGCTCATGTGTATTTCTGCCAAAACTTTACATCCAGAAACTTTAATGCCAGTCTTTCAAAATCACAATTCTTATGTCTGCAGCAAAATCCAGACATATTCAACAGTTAATTTTAATGCCACCATCAATTTAGTTCTTTCGCTAGGAAATGACGTCAGTAAGTTTGTACCAATCGCAATCTTTTGCAGAGTTGTTTGTGAAGGCAGACGAGGTCTGCACTTCCTTGTAACTTTGTAATACTACCTGCTAGAAGGTGTTCATGTTACTAGATCAATTTCCTTGTGACATGAAGTTTGCTGTACCTATATATTCTGAAAACTGAGAAGAGTCAGGGTCTCTACACTGTATGCACAGTCCGGAAGAATCATTACTGTAGAATGAGTCATTTTTTCCTCTTTGCATATGTGCCAGTTTGAATCCCATCAATTCTGAATAGCAAGTAGCGCTCCCTCAGGTTGAGATTTTCTACTGAACCAGTCACAACTGAAAGCATTATTCTCCCAGATCTGGCCTCTGTTTCAGCAGGTGATTGTTTATCCATGAATTATACCCTGGATGGTGACAGGGTTGTGACTGACATCTTTTCTTGACCATATTAAAGCCTCCCAGCTCAACACTGGGAGAATATGATATGGGTTAGATGGAGAAGCCTTCTGCTTACCTGATGCTTAGCAGAGTGAGAGCTGTGAGGGGTTTTAAGCAGCATCAATACTCCAGAGATAGGGGCCTAATCAAATAAATCCAGCCAAGTACAATACTACCTTACTCAGTACCGATTCAAGTCAAAGAAATCTGTCCTTACTGCTTGTTGCTATCGTGGCATCTATCTTGATCACCACTGGTTATTATAGAAAACACAAAGATTAATTGAGGTTTACCGAGAAGCCTGATTGACACTTCTCGAGATTGTCCTGTTATGATCAGCCAATTGTCTATACACGAATTGACAGACAATTAAAATCTCAGAGTCCAAGGGCAGTCCTGTGTGTTAGTAAGATTGGCTCAGATGTGAATCTCAGGTACAGTTCTCATAGCTCAGATGGATAGCAATATGATGGATAGCAATGTCTAATTCAAAAACATGACTCTCAAATGATAGAAAGGAATATTGCCATTCAGAAGCCATGATAACATAGGGAGTGTTCAGTTTCCTCTGATCTAGGATATTATGAAGTTTCCTCTTCAGAAAAAGGAAATAAGAATTTCTGGTTACACTTCTGCTTGATGTCTTCTACAACTCTGAAGTAAATCAAAGCAACCACTTTTTATAAGAGTTACTGAAGAGTGAGGTGCAGAAATTGCCATACGATGCCATAGTGCCATCTCATAAAATGAGATGTTTGCCATTGCTGACAATGTCTATTTATTGAACATATATAAAATTATACATATTCCTTTTCTGGGTTGCGTAAAGGTGGCCTGTCCACCTAAGACAAGACCAGTAATTAATGTCTTTTGGCAGGATAGATGACTCATCATGATTCTGAGCCCATAACATCCCTACATACTATCAATACCCTAACACAAGCTTTTGTCACACTCAGCAGCTTTTGTCACCATTAACACTCCTGGGGGGGGTCTGGCTCCCGCCTTAAATACATAGATAGAAAGAATCAGTTTATTAACAATTCATTAATTGATAGAATTACAATTCAGTAATTCATTAGGATCTTAAAATAGTCCGTGCTTGACTAGGAAATATATGTACAATGTCCAATGAAGAAAAATAGTGCCCAATTCGATAAACAACAAGCGACCTACTTCTGTCAGGAAGTAGAGAGTCCTAATTCTGCTAACACCTTGTGTTAGCCTTAATACCATTTTGCACATGCACCTAAAGGAAATGCTATAGATTTGATAGTGTTGGTACTTGTCAGTTCTTGAATTTGATCTTTTAGGTGTTGACATTTCTTAACTTCCTCTGCTGCTGCATCAGAGAACGATGATAATTTACTCTCATAGCTAACTGTGACGTCGACTACTAGGGACTGATCTTCTTTAACAAATACAAAGTCAAGCTTATATAATTCATTTTGTTCACCTTTCAACAGCAGTTCCTGGAATACAATCCATTCTTTCTTTTTGGCCTCATCTGCCCATCATTTACATAGTTGATTGTGTCTTTTGAGGCTAGCGTCCTGTACCGTCGGACAATATCCAATAATATGCAAACAGATCTCGTTCTTTGCCTGACAATGTCAGCACGATTTAATTTGAGTCTCTTGTCTTCCCCTTCCTAAAAATTATCGTGTGGGGTAGACATTAGCTCTCAGCTGTAACGGTGTGATGAGCTTTCTGTGGGGAATACCTCTATAAAATTCCAGCCAGTTGTTACTGATTTTATCCTTCTCAAAGTCGGAAATTCCACGGCCCTGGGATACCAACTTGGTCCAGTTCACAAATTCCTGTCTTCACCAATTACACGCTCTCAGAAAGAAGACTTTTGGAGCGGGCATCTCCCATTCCAAGACTGGTTCCTTACCACCTAGTTCCTCTGATATCACCATATAGATGGGTCCCATATAGATGGAATTTTATCCTTATCTCCTCCTGCTGCAATCCACAATCTTTCAAATTCTTTTTTGATACCTTTGTGCCAAACCACTGCTCTTATTGTCTTGTCTGAAGACTGTGCAATTCTGTGTAGTCTTTGAGCTTGTACACTGGGAATCAAACCTAAACCTCCATCCCAAGTGCTGGAATACAGGATAGCATCACAAGTACTTACTGGAAGATGTAACCCTTCCTCGACCTCCACTCAAATTGCCAAATCAAGGGTTTCTAGGTATGTAGCTTTCACATTGGCCTGGTCTGCCAAGTAGATCAATCATGGAATAGTACATCCTTTCAAGATGTCAACTTTCTGAGGTGGCTTTAATGCAGCATTCCCAACTAATTATAATAATCCCTTCACTTTCTCCAGTAGTTCCGGTTTTGATATTCCAGTCCATGCGTCAATACATAAGCCCAGGTGCTTCTCAGAGCTACTGGGTTCTATCATATTGAGGGGGGTGCTGTTAATTGTCCATGAAGGACAGTCATTGATCGTATATGAGTCTTTCATCGGCTGGATATAAAAGCCATGGCATTTCTCCCCTTGTGTCTTGAGGCCAGTTAGTTCGCAAAAGACATCCGAAATGTCAATGTTTTTCTGCATTCCTTCCCATGATCTGCTCAACAGTACCAAGTTGTCTGCGAAAGCCATAGTTGTTATATTTTTTGAACAGTGTTGGAACCCACTTCCTCCTCCAACTTACACAGTAGGGGGTCCACAGATAAGTTTAATAAAATTGGGGACATTGGATCACCGTGTTTTACACCAATCCGAATCCTGATGGGATCTGACTGTTCATCTTCAGATCAATATGAGTACTGATGTTATGATACAGATTTGTAACCAGGGCAGTAATTTGGTTGTCCATGTCCTTCTGTTTAAGAGCTGAAATGATGTGAGAATGGCTCACAGTGTCAAAGGCTTTTGCTAAATCAATGAAGACTACCCCCTAAAGGCTTTCCCTAAATCAATGAACTAAGAACTGTAATAGTTTCAGATTTTCTGCACATCCTGATGACTTAATGAATCCTCTTTGTCGTGGATTAATGGGACATGCCTTAGTCAACCTTGCTGTTGAAATCCTTGAGAACAACCTTAAAATGGTCGATCCAATGGTAATTGACTGCCAATTATTGATGTTATTCTGGTGCTCCAGCAATGCAGACTTTGATATTAATACAGTCCTACATTCTCTTACCATGTCCGGTATAGTACCAGATACCAACCATCAATTGAGAAGTTCCATTATTTGGGTATAGTGAGGATCTATCTTAATAAGGTCTCTCAAACTAAGCCCATCTGGTTCTGGCACCATGTTCTTACTCATCTCCTTGATGTTTTTAGAGACTTCTTTTGCCATGATCATGGCTTCAAGTGCAGAGTTGTCCACTTGGCCAACAGTTCTAAAAGCACCTAGGCCCTTGAATGTTCCCAGCTATTCTCATCTCGACTTGAACACCTTATGTACCTCGTCCAGTGGTATACCGCACCTCAGGGATTCCACATCATCCAGGATGATACTGGCAAGTTTACCTCTATCCAGGTAAAACAGCCGCTGGAATTGTAGGAATTGCCCCCACTTCTTGGCCGTTTTCTTCATGCCCTCCTTCAGTGGTTCCGAAGGAGCAGCCCCACGGGCCCCTTGGTGCTTCTGACCTTGGCTTGCTTTCAACTCGGCAGACTTCATAAACAGGCATGAATAGAGGTCCTCTACCATCTAATCAATTAATGTTGATGGATCTCCCTTCTCTTCAATCACCTTTTCAAAGGTTTCCCGAAGAATGGGCAGTTTTTCAGATGTTATCCAACCTAAAATCACTCTTCGATAATGGGATCACAGTCCTCCTTCTACACTCGATCCAGTGTCCGCAGGATGTTCTCCTTCTCTTTCAAGGTGTTTCCTCCACTCTTGATCTTTTTCCCTTCTTTTCACAGGACTCTTATGAAGTCCTCTTCTCTTGTCACTTATCTGTTTGGTCGTTTTCAATGGAATATGTTCCGCAGTCAGCTTGTTGATGTTCTTACTTCCCTCATACTGCTTATCCAGTTTCTGCAACAAGTCCACTTCTTTCTCTGTCCAGCACTGCCAATGTACTCCACTTTCAGTACTCTCCTTTGGGCAGGAGGCGGTGATCCACTCAATAATCCTGATAGCTGGATGGGCCAAGCATTTATGCTGTTGCAGGCCAATTTTTTAATACTCTCCCGCATTCCCCACAAATCAAGCCCTCCACCGGGGCAGCTTCCATAGCTCCCTTGCACTTCACAAAATGGCAGGCGACACTATGATGTTTCACATTTGTTTTCCCACCTCTGGCACACTGAAACAGGATCTTTCTCTTTCCATGGTCTATCTTCAGATGTTCGGTCAGTCTCGTCATTTTCCTATCCGGTTGCTGCAACATGGACATGATGGATTCTTGTCTGGGACCTTCACCACCAGCGTGCCCTTGGTTGGCAGGTCGATGTTAGAACCCAGGATAGGTGTTGATGGCAATGGAGAAGGTGGGGCCATGGCCCCTAGGGTGAGAGTTCCCCCTCCTCTTCGTTCTCTGCCTCTCCCAGGCATGGCTGATGTTAATGCCTTTGAGACTCAGAGAGGTAGGTACCTCATACACCTCTGGAAACACGGCCAACCTATCAGCCCAGGTGGAAGGATGCCACCATTCTAACCCCTCAATATTTGAGTTAATAAACTCCAGTCCCTTCAAACTGAATCCCTCTTCCACCAATTTTTCATGGTCTTTGATGTTTTTAGTGACCACTTTATCACGCAAGTCCATAGGACATGTTTGTGTGGCCACTGATACAAACATAACCTGCATCGGCTGGCCCATTGTGCCAAATTTGGTATGAGGGTGAGCTAAAGCCAGACAGCACCACCCTCCAAGGCTGGCAGACTGCACCCAACTAATACCTGTGGGCACAGGTTTTGGGCAATGGTACAAACTCGATGCCAGAAATTTGTTTCACCTTGAATACTATCGAGTGATCGCTGAAGCCAGTTGACAGGGAGGAAGGAACTATAATTCCCTCACACTGGGGCAGAGCTCATCTTAGTTACCCCAAAGGGTATTGAGCGGGACTACAGGGAGGTGTGACCTCTGCAGCTATGCCTAGTTAGTAACTATGATCCCATCTTAAGAGAGTCATAGTTACTCCCGACATAGTTCAGATATCAACTGTAGTCCCTGACCGTGTCCAGTGGAACCCAGGTTTCCAAAAGTCAGCTCCAGGATGGTTTTAATGTGATTCATGCTCATGTCATGAAACTGCAGACTAGGCAATCAATTCTTTTAAGAACAGACAGATAAGATACTGTCCTCAGCTGGAATCCCAGACACCTTTAAATAGGTGTCTGAATTGTGACTCCTGTGGCCATGGATCAAGCATGCTAAAAACTCTTTCATTACACAGATGATCCATTTAAACACTAAAGAGCTGACGATAAAGATATGAATAACATGGGTACATTCTCTTGGATCACTGTTGCCTTAATTTTAAGCTCTAAATTATTTTCAAGAGCTGCTTTTAGAAGATCTGTAGGTTATCACAGCCTGACAGACTAAACTTCCTAAAAAGATGGGAAGGAATGAATTTTTTCCTGAGCCACACTTCTGTCTAGCAAGAGACTCCTCTAAATACAATAGAAATTGTCTGAATAAATGTCACCTGTAGGTGGTGGGAAACACATTGTTTTTTTCCAAGATGCGTGTCAGAGCTTCAGTTCAAGACATTAAAAAAGTGAAATCTCAAGGATGACAACAGTTACAGCAATCCATAGGTGGTCTGTTTGCCATCACTCATGTGTCGGACCTCACTATAGGATGCTTTCTGGATTTTAGTTTTGTGATTACTACCACTGTATCTGGTATGTCAAGATGGACAGTTTTTTCAAAGGCATATTTTTGTACCAGGAAGAACTTGCTTCTCTAGGCTGGTATACTTGGTTTCAGCAGTGAACCCTTTTTTGTTATTACTCCACAATGTTTTAATGAATCGGCTTTGCTTGACTTTTCATTGTAAGTTGGATGCGTTTGTACTAATTTATAAATATGGCAACAAGCATGTGAAGCTGAAAATGTTATCTCTTGGTCACAGAGCTGATGCTGATGAAATTAATGTCAAAGTCATAGACTCCAAAGCGCAGCTGATTATAAACATGCTGGTATCAATGGTCACAATGCTTCTTATATATCTTCCTGCTGGAATTACAAATGTCTTATTTTGAAGTAAGGGTAACTGTTAAAGCTTCTTAAATTTTGGCTGAAGGATAGTAACAGATAAGAATAGCTCAAGTGCTGTATCTGAGTATTCAGGTGCGGGACGAAAGAGAGCAAGAGCAATGGCTGTAGCATTTGTCAGGGATGTGTGCTCTTTTTGGGCAGAAGATTTACCTGCTATATTTGTTGATTAATGACGAGAAACATTTATGACAGACTAATTCCAGCCATTATCAATAGCCAAAGGCAGGGGCCGGGGTGGAATATCTGTATCTATGCTTGAGCGGTCTCTAACTTGTTTGGGGGAGCAAGGGTCTAACATACCCAGAAAAAAATGTTTATGAAAGAAACAGTACTTTTTTCCTTCAAAGATAGGATATGAACTTATACTGATCCAGACTGAGTCTTCTTGCCATGAGCAGTAAGAGGGAAAGTTTCAATGCCATCCTGACCTTTCGCTCACACTAACGTACAAGGTGTGTATATATAGCTCTAAGAAAAAGCTATTCAGGAGTTTATGAACTTGCATACTTAAGGTACAAAGGTATGTACAATGGAATCTACACTGAACCACATGCAAAATAGAATTTTTTTCTATGAAGCGGGACAGCATACTCAAGTGGCAGATTTAATACTCAGTGTTAGATTTAAACCCACTGTACAGGTCTGCTCTTTTCTACTGGGGTTTCTCATCACCCAGACAATTTATCCTAAGTAGCAGGAAATGACAAAGGAAGCCTGCAGAACAGTGAGTAGGGAGGAACAGGGTACATGGCCTTCAGTACCAGCAGTATAAGGCAGGAACAGAGGGGTATCAAAATGCACTCTAAAGCAGATCTACTTTGTAGACCTCTATACTTCAAGTTGCTCAGTGTAATTAATCTATGTGAAAATGTGTCCTAACAGAAATGTCTATTGATATTATCCAGGACAGGTCAGTCTCATGTCTGGTAAACAACTAGATATTCTACTTCCCATCATAGGTAGTTAACCTGTGAAACTATTTGCCACAGGACATTCTGGTTATTAAAAAAAGTACATGGATTCAAAAAGTGATTACAGAAATGTATAGGAATTGCAGTTAAGGACTTCACATTGGTGATTATGAAAAGACTTGGCTCTCTTCCTGGCCCATGCAGCTGAAATGGTACACACAGGCTCATTTTGAAAACTCAACAACACGCTGGATGCTAAGCACCTGTTAAGCTGTTCTAGTGCCATAGCTTTACCATAGGTAGAAGGCTCACCTCTTTCCTCTGATCCTTTATGAAGTGTTTTGTAACTGTATATTAATTTATACACTAGCAAAGGTACTTGATATACTTATCTAAAGAAAGTAAATGCAGGTTGCTCATTGTTCGCCTTTGATTGGGACCAGGCACAAAATTATTATTGTGAAATGACAGAGGGGTCCAGCTAATTGAACCTGTCAGTATCTCTACTCTAAGGAAATTAATAACTATCCATGCTCACACTATCCACTAAAAGGTCACAATCAAAGAATGGATGAGTGTGGGTTAGATCAAATTTTTGTCTTACTCAGGCTGGTAGCTCTGAATGTTCATTGAACTTCCCAGATTTTTTTAATTTTAGCTTTGTGGAGTTAAAAATTGACATTAAGCTAAACAAATCCTTATTTCATAGAATGCACATAGGTAGAGTCCCAATATTAGCATTTGCAGAAGTGTTAATTCCAATTAAACAACTGTCACTTAGCCATGCATGGAGAAAAAAAATGAATGGAGAAGTTACCCTACTCTGTCTTTAGATGTACTCCCCAACCTTCCTGATTGTTGATACTACTGATGGAAGATCCTATTCCAGGCTTTTTTCATATGGAAGATCTGTTCTTCATTACTGCCTTGAACTTCTTCCATTTACTTGCCAGGATTTTTCTAGGCGCCACAGCTTCCAGCTAGCTGTTTCAGTCTGAACCAGTTTCCCTTAAAAACTGATAATGCCACGAGAGAAAATGGATTACCTCTTTCTACAGCTTTTCTTTTGCTGTAGTAAGTGACTTGAGCCTAAGGAAAAAGCTCTACCTTGAAGTTTTCAGTTCTGAGCATGTCCCAAGCCTAAGCAGAAAGGCTTTCTGGAATGCAATAAGATATTGTAGATCTGCAGGAAGGTCTCAAGGAATATCTATGTATATCTTCTCAGGGTCCAACAATTAGCAGGATAGGGATTTCTGAAACAGTTGACTGCCAATTTTCTTTAGTAATCATTCATTAATCTAAATTCTATAAACTTGCATTTTTTGAAAATTTGTACTTAGCCTGTACAACACATTTTATGGCAGTGAGTTCCATAATTTAATATAAAGCTTTATACAAAGTGCTTTCTTTTAAATCTATTCCGATAATTCACTTGGATGAGATTTGAATATTGCGTCTTCTCTAGAGCACTCATTTATAGACTATCCTATCTCCTTCTCAGGGGTTTGGGGATTTTTTTTTGGGGGGGGGGTTGTGTGGGTTGGGTTATTTTTCTTTTTAAAACTAGAGAAGCTACTTAGTGTTTTAGTGTTTAACATTTTTTCTTCAACTTACCAATGTCACCACAGAAGCAGGCATCCAGGGTCAATGAAGTATTTAAGCTTTGTAATATTAGTAATAAGGATAGCAGAATCCAAAGTATTTAAAAATGAAGAAAAAAATCTAATGAGACAATGCTAGAAAACAAAGCCAAGAAAAGTAGCTATTTGAATAATTAATTAAAAATACTGTAAGGTAAATGTATATAGATTAGTCAGATATTAGAGCTGGACTTTGAATAATGGAGGGCAGTTGAGCAAGCAGTATCGAACAAAAAACAGTCAATGTTCATGCACAACAGCACATACTGGGATGTATACTCATGCCTAATCACCAGTTGTGTAGGTAAAATGAAGAGCATTCACTCAAAACCACACAGGACGTAATGATTTTTTTGCCTAATATTTAGTAGGGCTAAAAAAGGAAATTATACTAGAACTTATATTGGATTGGTCCCCCCTTCCTCCCCAATGCATCCTTATATCATCTTGTAAAGTTGCCATATGAAATACTCTGTTGAGTCCTGTTCAGGACTTTCATAATTTTTAGTAGCTGCAAGACCTAACTGCAAAAAATAGCCTGATTTCAGTCATTGCATTTAGTTTCTTTATCTAGGAAGTTGAAGACAACTTCCTAGTACAGGTGATAGAGAGCCTGACCAGAGGAGAGGCACTGCTGGACCTGTTGCTCACTAATGTGGAAGAACTTATTGGAGGGTTCAAGACTGGAGGTAGCCTGGGCTGCAGTGATCATGCTCTGGTGGAATTCTCAATCTTGAGAGGTACACGGTAAAAACTACAGTCAGGACCCTAAACCTCAGAAAGGCAAACTTTCGGCTGCTTAGGGCACTAGTGCATGGGATCCCTTGGGAAACTGCCCTCAGAGGCAAAGGACCAAATGAGAGCTGGGAGATATTTAAAGACTTTTTCTTAGGGCGCAAGAGCTTTCAATCCCAATGTGCAAGAAGCTGGGCAGGGGAGGCAGGGTAAGCCTCCAGCTTGGCTAAGTCAAGACCTCTTAGCCAAACTAAAACACAAAACCAAAATGCATAGGCAGTGGAGGCAGGGATGCACATCCTGGGGAGATTATAGGGATATGGCCCAGGAGTGCAGGAAGGGGATCAGGAAAGCCAAGGCACAGCTGGAGCTGAACTTGGCTAGGGACATGAAAAATAACAAGAAGGGTTTCTTCAGGTACATAGGACAACAAAGGAAGATGAAAGAAACTGTACCCCTGTGATGAGCGAAACAGGAGACCTGGCTACAACTGACATGGAGAAGGCTGAGGTACTCAATAACTTTTTTGCCTCGGTATTCACCAGCAAGTGCCCTAGCCATGCCGCCCAATTCACAGAATCCAAAGGCAGGGACTGGGAGAATGAGGTACAGGCCACTGTAGGAGATCAGGTTTTAGATCATCTAAGGAACCTGAATGTGCACAAGTCCATGGGACCTGATGAGATGCATCTGAGGGGCCTGAGGGAACTGGCAGATGAAGTTGCTAAGCCACTATACATCATATTTGAAAAGTCCTGGCAGACTGGTGAAGTTCCCAGTGACTGGAAAAGGGGAAACATAACCTCAATTTTTAAAAAGTGTAAAGAGGAAGATCTGGGGAACTACAGGCCAGTCAGTCTCACCTCTGTGCCCAGCAAGATCATGGAGCAAATCCTCCTGGAAACTATACTAAGGCATAGGGAAAGCAGAGAAGTAGGTGGTGACAGGCAACATGGCTTCACTAAGGGGAAATCATGTCTGACAAATCTGGTGGCCTTCTATGACAGAGTTACAGCATTGGTGGATAAGGGAAGAGCAACTGACATCATTACCTATACTTGTGCAAAGCATTTGATATTGTCCCGCACAACATCCTTGTCTCTAAAATAGAGAGATGTGGATTTGACAGGTGGACCACTTGGTGGATAAGGAATTGGCTGGATGGTCACACTAAAGTTGCGGTCAACATCTCGATGTCCGGGGGGACACCAGTGATGAGTGGTGTCCCCCAGGGGTCTGTAATGGGACCATTATTATTTAACATATTTGTGAGGGACATGGACAGTGGGATTGAGTGCACCCTCAGCAAGTTTGTAGATGACACCAAGCTGAGTAGTGCAGTTGATACTCTAGAGGGAAGGGATGCCATCCAGAGGGACCTTGACAGGCTAGGGAGCTGCATCCAGAGGGCCTGTGCAAACCTCATGAAGTTCAACAAGGCCAAGTGCAAGGTCCTGCACCTGGGTCAGGGCGATCCCAAACATGGATACAGGCTGGGCAATGAGTGGATTGAGAGCAGCCCTGTGGAGAAGGACTTGGGGTTACTGGTGGATGAAAAGCTGGACAGCAGCTGGTAACGTGTGCTCGCAGCCCAGAAAGCCAATCATATCCTGGGCTGCATCAAAAGAAGTGTGGCCAGCAGGTCGAGGGAGGTGATTCTGCCCCTCTCCTCTGCTCTGGTGAGACCCCACCTGGAGTACTGCATCCAGCTCTGGAGCCCTCAGCATAAGAAAGAGGAGGGCCACAAAGATGATCAAGGGGCTGGAGCACCTCCCCTATGAGGACAGGCTGAAAGAGTTGGGGTTGTTTAGCGTGGAGAAGAGAAGGCTCCAGGGAGACCTTATAGCAGCCTTCTAGTACTTAAAGGGGGCCTACAACAAAGATAGGAGGGACTCTTTATCAGGGACTGTAGTGATAGGATGAGGAGTAACGGTTTTAAACTGAAAGAGGGTAGATTTAGATTAGATATTAGGAAGAAATTATTTACAATGAGGGTGGTGAGACACAGGAACAGGTTGCCCAGAGAAGTTGTGGATGCCCCATCCCTGGAAGTATTCAAGGCCAGGTTGGATGGGGCTTTGAGCAACCTAGTCTAGTGGAAGGTGTCCCTGCCCATGGCAGGGGGGCTGGAACTAGATGATCTTCAAGGTCCCTTTCAGCCCAAACCGTTCTATGATTCTATACAACCCTTTATTTTTCTGTGAACTGAAAAATCATTAGAGTTCTGACCTCAGTAAACTGAAATCTGGTTAATAAAAGGCATATTTTATTTCCCATGGTTATAGTCACTACAAATATGCAAGAGTAGAATTTCCAGCTTCAATTCTGAGGTTAATTTCAGACTATTTGTATAAAATTGCACTCAGGGATTACAATAACAAGGGCTATAGAAAGCAGATTAGGCTGACACAGAAGGCCAGCATTTATTCAGAAGGCAACTGTCAATTGATGTAACTTAGAAACTGTAGAACTAAACAGAACAGAGATCTGTTATAAGCCTTATAAACTAGATCTGAAAGACTGAAGACAGATACTGTTAGGCAATATAGCATAACACAATACGATGTGTTTAGGAAGCATGCAGTTGTAGAGTTGCACACTCAACATCTGCAGCCCTTTGCACACAAAGATGTGTCAGCTTTCCTAAGTGTTTATCTTAAAGCCCAATAAGATTTGTTTGCAAAGGCTCTGGAAAAAAACCCAAACACATTCTTGAGATGATACTTCACTATTAGTTCCAAATGTCTGCAAGGCCATGTACAGAGGAGCCGAGTTGTTTCGAATTTTGCCTCTACAAAGTGCAACAAAATACTAAAGGAAATTGAGAAGAGATAAAATAACCTAAGAAATTAATATAAAAGAGAAAAGTCATGTATAAAGTATGATTTTTAAAGTAAAAAGGACTGTTAAACATCTTTGTCTATTACCTGAATTTGCATCTTAAAGCAGCTGGAAAAACCCTTGACAATGCAAAACTTGGCATCCCTTGCCATAAAACTTAAAGCCAACTGTCACTGTGAGCAGTTAAAGTAGAAATTTTTGTCTTTTTTCATATTTCACACTCTGACCAAATATACACTTTGTTAAATAAGAAAAAGACTAATCCATCCATCCAACAAGAAGAGGTTGCTGATATGAAAAAAGCTTATCATAACACAGAAGTATGTCTTAGCCCCCATCTACGAGTACTGGTGCTTTGTTCTGTTTTAAAGTAAACATGTCGGTCACGCTACATGTGAAAGGCTTCTAGGCGTATTCTGTTTGGATCTTCCGGATGTCTCAGGGCAATTCCATATCGCAGCAGCAGCTCAATATAAGGTGGCCAAAATGAGTCATTGATTGTTACATAGGGTTCATGTGGTGTGCTCATTAACTTGTTTATAAGAATCTGGAAGACCAAAAGGATAAGATTTAGAAAATGAACAAAACAGCTAGATTTTTATCTCCTTTAACCAAATTTATACAAGTGATTGTAATGAGACACTTATGTAGGCAATATAAAAATACAAGACTATAGGACAAATATAAGACCTGTTCAAGGTAGAAGTAAAACTAAGAACTTCCAATAACTTCATTACATCTTTTTTGACGTAAAAATTAGAACCAGAATTCTCCTTTTATCCAGACTAAGTTTTTCACCATCTGTCAAAAATTCTTACTGGATTTTAGATAGTGTAACTGTAAATGCCTAAAAAATCTGAACATGAAGGTGGTAAATCCTTATATAATTAATCTTTAAATCAGTATCTGTTAATTTAAGATTAAAAGCATTAAATAAGAAGGAAAGCTAAATTTCTGGGAATCACTTGCCTCAAAACCATAATGACTTACTGTCAACAAATCACTGTCCCTCACTCTTTCAGATTTTAGCAGAGAAGAGTGTCCATCTTACAGTTTTTTAAATTTCATCTCACTAGTAAGATAAAATAATCTGTCTTCTTAGATTGGGAAGAATTCTTTTTCTTGTATTATTGGTCCTTCTGTAGGTAGTGTTAGAAATAAATGTTTGCATCTGTGAAAAGTTAAACATCATAATCCTAGTTTAACTTCACTACATTTGCACATCAAATCTTTTTGCTCATTTCATAAATGGATTATCCAAATTCTTAATATTACTTCTTGTCTGGGCATGACAAGCCCCTTACAATAATTCACCACCTCTTGATATTTCCTTACTTCTCCTTTGTTCCTTATCTAAATATAGAATTAGTTAATGGTGTTAAAAACAAAGATCAGTTTTGACATTCTTTTTCTGTTCTTGGAGACCATGTTTATGCCCTCAAAATATTGCTCATGGGGAATACTGCAGACATTACAGATTATTTAATCTTACCCATCCCATGGTGCTCTCTATTAATCCCAGATATTTCATCTTTCTACTCAGAGCTTCTAAATGTTATAGCTTTCCTCATTTCAGTAGGTATAAAATATTCTGTCTGCATCTTTACTGCTAAAGAAAAACTCGAAATCTTCACTACCAGACTTTACTCTTTTCATCCATTGCTATTAAAAAAAAAAACCAACTGCTCTTCTTTTTCCAAACATTCCAAAGAATTATTCCAGTTTATGTCTTCTGTACTTCTCTGCCCCAATTCTGAGTATTTACTTCAAATGCATTATTTTATATTAATTGTTACTTAGTCTTTTCTGACATCTGATATTCCAAAATAGCCTTTATGGCTGTAACTGTACATACATTTGTATTGTAAACAGTCTTTCAAATCTTAAAACTAGTTCACTAAATTCTCAATCAGAAAGGAATAATCCTCAAACTGTTTAAAAGGAAAAGAATTACTACATTTGTAAAAAAATTACAGCTCGTTACTAGAATAAAAAGTGGTATAACAAAAATTCTGAGGTTTGCATCAGGAAAGAGTTTCCTGCTTGCTTACTACTTATGCTAATTTAATGAAGTAGGTACTGATATACCTAAATAATATAAATGTAAATACCTAGGTCGTCAAAGTGGATTTATTAAAAAGGTACACTTTCATTATTTAACAAAACACGTGGAGATTGAGGAGACATGGTTAGGAACACATGTACTGATTGTAATTCTGTGAATGAATTACATTTTCACAACAGTAAATCCTAAATCTGTAATTATAATACAAAGATTACTTTGCATTTGTCTCTTTAAGAAACTATTATCTGTATCTAAGAAAACACTTTTGAAATTTAACAGGCATTTGAAGCTAGAACCAAGTTGCTCAACAAAAAAACCCCATAAAACAAAGATAAGGGACATTGACAGTTTACGCCAAGATAGTTACAATTAAAAATAAGTCTGAATTTTTGGAAGCAGTACGTTCTTCCAAATGTAAATCAGACATTACTCGGATGTGTTCACATTTTGAGGAAATTAACAAAGTCAGAAAAATATGAAGAGCAATTTTAAAGCATTAGAAGACCTTTAAAATTTTAATTCCATAGGGAATGTGGCTATTTTAAATTCTGATCTGTTTTCGAGCTCTGTCTAATTTGGCATTAATAGGCATGCTGAGATACTTGAAGCATGTAAAATGATTCTGATGATGTAAGCCCAAAGTCTGGGCTTTAAACTAAAGCACAACAATGTCATAGTGACCAGGTCATAGCATCTTAATACCAGAAAGTTGTTATTAATCAAGTTTTGCCTCAGGAAAAAAAACTTTTTCTCCGCCAGGGAGGTCTTATACATAGATGCTTACAACTGCCTGAACAGTGAGGATGGAGAAGGAATAGGAAATTTCGCTTCAAATGCTACATTTAAGACAAGAAGGAACAATGCTAGTGAAAAGATTTTTAATGCTCCTTCAAAATTATGCTTTGCAATTCAAATTCATAAATTTCACTGTGAATAAAAATACACACTAAACAATACTGGCATACTTATAAAATCAATTAGACATGCATGAATCAGATTAATTGATTTCCTCATATGAGAAGATAATCCAGTTACTACATGAGACTACACATTAATTGGTCCTTCTATAACTGTTATTGTATTATATTTCAGAAATACTTTTATTAAAACAGTACAAAATATCGCATGAAATGGAATAATTGATATTTTTGTTAAGCAAAGCATTTGTCTCCCCTAATATGAGCCACTAAGGCTCATAAAACTTCTTTAAAATAATCATTATAAAACTAAGAAATAAAGGATAACCATTCTCCAGCTTAAACCAGAGATTTAGTTATCTAAATTATTGCCATACCTCTTGTAAAAAATTGGGCTTTTAATTTGATAGGAATTAAGATAGAAATCTGACATAACATTCTTACACAGTCTACTTTTCAATTAACTATCTTAACTGTATGACATATACTGTTATTTATCTTATTAATACATTATGATCAGATCTGATCTGAGTATTGGAAAATCCCCCAAATCTATGTGACAAAACCATCTTACCTCTAAAATTTCATGCAGTGTTATAAGTTCTACAGCTGGCTTTTCAGAAGAATTCTGCAAAGATAACCACCCCCCAGCCAAATTAACAGAAACCAAAACTAAATAGTCAGGAAAAATGAGAAATAATCACACAATTATTTGACTGGATAGTATACAACAGATGAGGACTTTTACTTAGATTTAGTCATGACAAAAAGTACCTTGTTAGTATTTAAATAATTAATCTACCAGTTCAATATTATACACTTTAAATGTAATATTTTTTAAATTAATTATTAAAAAAAAAATCTTAAGTGATCATAGTATTATCTACCTGGGTTTACATTTAAATAAAAGCAAGTACATCATATTTATAAATGTAGTGCAGTGCAAAACATTCTATGAATATGATCTGTTAGGAAAAAATAATGTTTTTCTTGAACTTTAGAAAAATGTTTACAATGCAAATTTGATGCAGCTCAAGACTTGAGTTCATAGTGCCTTAATATTTTTTTCATGATTTGACGATGAATGTTTACTTTTACTCTCACTTCAATTAAAAAAATTGGTCAAGCTCAAGAAACAGAATAATTAAAAATCTGGGGGGGGGGGGGGGAAGGTCCTTAATAAAATATCATTTATACAGGAATCCATTAGAAAATTACTTGTTTTCATTTGTAGCAAGCAAATTAAGCCATTCGTCTATAAATTGATATGGATTCCTTAGGCAGCAATGCCAACAAAACTGCTTGTGCTGTTGCAGGGTGAACCTGATTCTTTTATTTTTCAATTTTATCCTTTTTCCCCTTCCACTTCACATTCCACAAAATAAAGGAGATAATACAGCACTGGTGGCTGCTTACTCAGCACTGCTGTTGAATATGTCAACTTAACTCCTAAGATATTAAAAGATGTGCAGGACCTTATACAAACTCCACTTCTGGAGCAGAAGAATACAAGCAATAAAGAAGAATCTGTGAAAGGCAAGTTCTGGCTCCTTTTTTCCAGTCACAGGTCTTAATATTCTCACCTTCAGAAAGCCACAAGGGGGATATACTGCCTGCTCCATGGAAATCCTGCAAACCATGGAGCTAGGGCTCAGTAATGCCTATCTTTGTGACTTTATCTTGACACTAGGCCGAGGAAATAGAATCTACACTAAGAAGCTGCAAAAGCTTCCTTGGAGCAATCATTAAGATACTTCATAGCCTCGACTGTTGTGTTTCCCTGGCCAAAAATATTACTTTGTAGCTTAAATAGTGGGTTCAATATTCATGTTTCAAAGTTGAAATTAGGTTATGACTTCAGTAATTACTAAAACTGATACACAAAGAATAAAATCCTAAGGATATTAATGTAAAGACGTTTGCACTCTCACAGAACTAGCAAACTTATTTTGCTAAGTTTATAATATACATTGTGTATATTGTTTTGTAAAATTATATTACTTACATATTTTAAGTGTCACCAATATAATAAGTACCTCTAATTAATTAATGCTTATAAAAGTCACTTTTAAGCAGGATGTTCAGCATTTATTTATTTAACCTGAAAGGCACCTTCTTCTCCCTTCCATGAGACAGATTGGCATAAAGAATATTCCTCAATGTATGACTTATCATATTTTTTATCTTGAAAAAAAAAAAAAAGGTGTTTTTTTAAAATCTGAGATTTAAAATGCAAGATAATTCTTACCTCAGTCACTGCCTATACTAAAGGTGTTGGGCCATGGCAACAGAAGCTAACCTGTGCTGCTGTGATTCAGTCTTCCCTCCCACTCCCAATCCCAGACACAGGTGCCTGGTGAAAGGAGAGTGGAACCAGAACAGAGAGGCTTGGAGTAATTCACACTACTCTGAAGCAGTGCCCTACAGACGTCAGCCCTGGACATTTGCCCTCATGCAGAACTACTGAGAACACAAGAAGCTTCCACAAAGTGAAGCAAAATTACTGATGTACGGAGTTAAGAGTTCAGTGCTTCCAGAGTGTTGAACCAAGCTGATAATAGATGTGAATAACATGTTCCCCCGAATCAATGTAGCAGGAAATTTCATTGCTGATGTCATCAATTTGTATTCTGACACAATAAAGAAAACAATATAGGTGAAAAAGGCTGTCTCTCCTGCCTTCACAGTTAATCACTTAGATGAGGATTATGGGCGACCTGCAGTTGAGCTGCAGTGATCCAACTAAGTAAAAAGATGTAGAAGAAGCTATGAATTCACAAGGAGTGAAAAGAAAAAGACTTGTCAGAAAACAAACTCTGTTTAAGAGTTCAGGAAAAGCATAAATAAAATTAAAACTTAAGATAATATCTTGCTTGGAAATTTATCAAAATAAATTTTACATTTACATAAAATTAAAAAAAAGGTAGAAGGTGAGCTTCTGTGAGCAGGGGAAGGGTTGATTAATCCCAAACACCTTGGGTGGTTTGTCTTTTCTTTAGATTTTGAGAAAAATTGCATGGAAGAGAGATGAAGGCAGGATAGCTAATAAGAATTTCTGACAGTCAGTATTACAGAGGCTGAGAAAATTCAAGCAGTTGATTTTGCCCTGGGGCAAGAGATTTTATATAAAATCTTCCTCAGAATTCCAAAATGCACACATGAATTCCCTGTTTCTTACATTTAAAACACAGCTGGATATGACCATGAGCAACTCGATCCAACTTTGACATTGGCACTACCTTGATGATGGTGTTGGAATGGAAGATCTTCAGAGGTCACTTCCAGCCTATATTTTTCTATGACATCACATAAATGGGAGCAAATAAATTGGTGTATCTCATTACAGGAAATATATTTAAGGAAATAATAACAATATGTATGGGAAAAATGGACAATCGCTTAAAATGCATCTGGGCAAGTCATTAGTTTGAAGAGGTATGTCCTAGAAAAACTGTAAGATGAATAAGAACCAGCAGACAGGGAGATGACATATCAGGCTGAAATCAGAAAATATATGATTGAAAAACAACTGTTAATTAAATCCCTGAAGCTTTAATTTCTTAATGTTGGAACAAAATGTATCATATTTAGAAACAGCAGGAAACTGGAAGGCATTAATATGCAGAAGAACTAAGATATAATAGAATAAAATGTTTGAAGATGGTTGAATAAGACTTTGAAAATGGACATCATGCCTTGAAGGCTCCATTTGGTATTTTTATGTGCCAAATATGTACTTCTGTGCAAAAACAAAATTTGAATTAAAGGCTATGCGTTCATCAGTTGGAAATAACAGGAAGAAAAAAACAAGGGTATAATCAGTTGCTTTTGTGATGATTGTGAGATAGTAGTTTTGTTTATAATATTGGGTTTTACCAGGTTCTAAAAAAGATTAATCCAAGTGGAAGCAAATATAGAAAATGGATATTATGAGGGTAAGCCAGGGAATTGGGAAAAAAAAAAAAAAGTATCTTACAGAAGAACAAGAAAGCTTTTCTAGTTCAATTCGTGAAACAAAGAAAGAGAATATATAAGATTGCTGTCTATAAATATATTAGGAAGAATAAACACAAGAAAGAAAAAGAGCTATTCTAAGGACAATACTGTCGTAAGAATACATGGATCTGAATGGACATTAATAAATTTAGACTGGAAGTTAGGAGATAGTTTCTGACCAGAGTACTGAGGTACTAGAACAAACCCCAATAGAAACAGTAGTAACAAAAATAATTAGTTTTAAAATGGAGCTCAATGATAATATGAAAGAAATATTATGTAGTTGTCTGAAATAACAGGAAACTGGATTAAAGAAATCCTTTCTATTTCTGTATTCTTAAGTGTGTCTGAAATAAAAAATCAACCCCTGCCTTTTTTGTAGCTTTTTTGTAACTATTCTTTCAAATAGTAATGGTAAAAGGTTTATTTTTACTGCAGACTTTGAATTTATTATGCAAAATACTCCCTGACTGACTATTTTCCCTAAAGTTTTAAGATAATTTTTGGCCCAGTTTGCCTGAACAGAAACTGATGGTTAACATTCCAAACTACACTGTAATTATAAACACTTGTCCTTCTTACTGTTCCAAAAACATTGTTAGACAATTAAAATTTGCTTTGCCAAGGAAAATATGAATCCACTTGCCTAGTCCAGTAAAAAAGAAAATGGAATAATTTGGAGTGAACCCCTCACCATTTCCAAATTTGGCACAGCTTGCAGTTCAGTAAGAAATACAATACATTGCTATGCATCTCATTGGGTAAAGGATATATGCATTAAAAAAGAAAATATCCAGCTGGGAACAGCCTTAAATAATATAAACCAACCTGAAAAATATCAACTAAACCTAAAAGATCAGCTGTAAGAACTATACTTATTTCAAAATATAAATGCACGTTCTATGCTAGTAACTTGAAAAAGATATTGCATCTAATTAAATAGAAATTGAACATTCCAAATTTAATAGTTATTAAGAAAATCTTACCTCCTTTTTAGCACTTCCACCTTTCTCTGGAAGGGGAAAATGTTCTTCTAGGAATGCACCCAGAGCATTCAAGAGGTCCTCCTTATATATCTTTAGTTTCAACATTTTATTGTGCAGCTCATGAAATGTTCTAGTATTCAGACTAATAGTAAAAACATAGCAATAGAATATGAAATTCAATAAAATAATTTAAAAGTTCTTAAGTAAAAAAATCCCTTATTTTCTACTGTTGTTAAGTTCAACATCTTGAATCACAGGATATAAGCAGAGAGTAGCAATATTTTCCATGTTTCAAATATGGATTATTGAGTTATTATTTGATCTATTTAACAAAACAAAGAGTATGTTTTAAGAGTTTGTTTGCTCATTTGCTCTTGTTGATATCCAAATTCTTCAATATAAAACTCAACACTGTAGAAATACCTTTTTTTGGAAAGTTGTTCAACTTGGGTTTTTGTCTCTCCTTCAATCCCATTAAGTGCATCTAGTATCTGCTCCTGTTCCTTATGCCACTGCTGTTCTCTTTGAAACATGAAAAGTAGAAAGTGGCATAACAGGTAAGTAGTTTTCCTGGACAGTCAAAAAGAATAATGTGTGGTAAAAAAAGCTTACAGCATTCATAAGTCCAAATTATTGTATTACCTTTTCAGATCCTCTTCCAGTTGTTTATTCTTTGACTGAACTGTTGACAGCACCATTTCAAGGTCATTCTTTACTTTCTGCAGCTATAAAAAAAGTAAAAATATACCTACAGTTTTCAGATAGTCCAGTCTGTAGTATTTGTTCTATGTAAGGTTACATCTGTAAGTCTGGTAAGGAGGGCCAAAATTATCTGTAATTTCTTCAGAAATATGGCTATAGAGTGACACACTTTTTAAAAATCCAGTTGGAGCCATTTAAAATGTTACTGTGACCAGTTGCTCATTAGTGTCTTATTGAAGCTCTGTAAAACAACACAGTTGATTTTACATGAAGCAGATTATGGAGCATGCACACGAACTGCTTGTCAGATGAAAGACTGAGGAGAAAACATCTACAGCACCAGAGCTGCATTGTCTAAATAATTGCAGCTGTTGCAAGAATGAATTTTATGAATGAATTTTAAGAATGAATTTTGCATTTTACGTTTCATCAACATAAAATGTATAGCACTCAGAAAACAAAGATGCTGCAAAGAAAGACTAATTGCATCCATGAATTAAATGGTCCTCAGTGATATGGACATATTTGGGAGAGGAAAGAGGCAGAAATAAAACTACTGCAGCCAGAAGTTATATGTGCTGCTGAAGATGGGGAACAGTGGACTCTCAGTGGACTGGGTCTTTCATTAGTGCATTATGTTCTACAAAGTAGTATTCCTAATAGTTTTGTTTTTTTTTAAATATAAACATATGATTTGGAATTATTTTGTCTCCTTCCATACAAACTATGAGAACTTTTATATTTAGCTCAAAGAAATAAAAATTGTGAAGAAATTCTACAGAAGCAAATATGCTCTGTATATGCAACATCTGAAAAAAAAAATTTGAATCCTCAACAAAATAGGCCACAAAATGGGTATCAGATTAAACATGCCATAGCAATACAGTCAAATGAAAGTGTACTCATTTGATATGATAGTGACTCTTAACAACAGCTGGGTTCCCTGTTGTGAGTGATACTAGAGGAAGGAGAGCTGCTAGGAAGAAGAAAACCAAAGAGTATTTTTTTATTTTTAAGCCATAGCCACAGGAATATTCTCAGGTCATGTTGCATACAAATGTCCAATCAATATAGTATAATGCTACCCCTAAGACATTCTTGATTCGCTCTTTCTTCCATGGCTGGAAGAACACAACAAAATATTTGCAAATTATTGCCACAGAACTCTAGATCTAAGAATACTGACTCTGTGTAACACATAATGTTACATTATTTTATATAAAGTATGAAATGCAATATATAAAAACTTTTTGTTTAAAAGGTCATTCATTACAACTAGGAAGTTTTCGTAGTTATAATACAGGGGAAGAAAAAAACATTAGAACAAAAATGCCCAAAGAAACATACATAATATCTTAGCAGTAGTTCACCATAGGAGTAGTCATTAAAAAATGCAGCAATTGTATATATACTTTTTTCATGTTTTTCAATGGAATTTTATTATCTCTTAACAAACAAAAAAACTTACCTCTTCTTTTCCTAATGCTAACAGTACATCTGGATTGGTAGAAAGTACTGAAAAATAAAATGAATTGGGGTTTGTGCATTGGATGATACAGACTTTTTTATACTGAATAGCAGCCTGGCTAGAGAGAAACTTGTGTAGCCTCTAAAAAGCTAGATTGGCTATCAGCAGCAGTTTAACCACATTTTGTGGTGTCCTGCTGGGCTAACCTACTGTCACTTTTCAGCAAGTTAAATTAGACTGAAAAAAGTGTGGTAGTAATGCTTCTGCGTTATTTTTTTTGTATCTGAACTAGCTTAGGTACATAATACTGCAATGTGAAGTACAGTTATGCTTCAAGATAAGCAAGCCTGATTTTTTTCAGTGTAAGGGATTCCATCAACATTACCAATATGGTCAAATTCTTCCAGTCTTCCAATTAATTGTTAAACAGCCTCCCAAATGCTTGATCAGGATTGTAAAACCTATCAGATTTAAAGAAATTAAAAAGGATGTCACCATCCTTACCGTTCAAAAGAACAGCCACTTGTAGGGAAATGAAAGGCCAAGCAAGGCCAATATCCTAACTCCAACCCTGAGCAACAGCAGTACTTAAGGGAAAGCACGGTAGTATGCAAGGATGTGGTAATGTTTCCCCAGAATGCTTCTGCAAAATGCAGTGATTTGTGGCTCATGGATTTTCTGAATAAAAAGTGAATTGTTGTATTTGAAAGCCTTCAATGGACTCCAATCAGTTCTCAGTTCCATGTCAACTTGCAGCATCTGCATAAACATACGACTTTTTCAAAAGTGAAGCATTTGAATCTATTAACAGGAGAAATGAAAGCTTCTCTAACAGATTTAAATCTTAATATGACAGGGATATTTTTTGTCCAAGCTTGGGCTCCAAATCTCTAATCTTAAAAATAATTATTTAAACAAAAGCTTTTCCTTTAACAAAAAGGAAAACCCTTAACCCTCTCATAAAAGCACTAAATATCTCCTAAATACAATACAGTTGATTTCATAAATTTATAAAAGTACTTTTTTTTGGCAAAGTGATTTTATAGTTTTTATCTCCACAAATTCTGAGAAGCCTTAGATTAGTAGTTTTAAAAGCAGTGTTTGTCCTGAGATGAAAATCAGCAAAACTACTGAGTTCAAAATGCATTAAATTACATATCACAATAAAACCCCTTTTACTTAGAGAATTACTGTCTCTAAATCTTGACACAAAATTTGAGTAGAATGCTCCCAAATTAAGCTTATGTTTAAGAGCTGTGGGAGGTAGTGGTCTGTGCTTAGATTAGAGCAAGATTTCTTTAATGAAATTAATATCCTACACACACATGATAAAATTCATTGGTGGGCTTTTATTCACGTTCACTGGCATATTTGAAGAAACCCATACAACTCTTCCCCCTGCCGCCACCCCCCCACCATGATTATCATGAGCCCTCACTACCTGGAATTATCAATTTCTACTATTGGTTTCTAGCACTTCTTCATTTTTAGATACCTAATCCTGAGTATGTGCTTCCCATTCAATATTCATATTGTGTGAGTATCAGAATAGAATCATAGAATCATTAAGGTTGGAAAAGACCTCTAAAATCATTTAGTCCAACTGTCAACCCAACACCTCCATGCCTACTAAACCATGTCCTGAAGTGCCCCATCTACATGTTTTTTGAACTCCTCCAGGGATGGCGACTCCATCACTTCCCTGGGCAGCCTGTTCCAATGCTTGACCACCCTTTCAGTAAAGAAATTTCTCCTAATATCCAATCTATACCTCTCCTGACCCAACTTGAGGCCATTTCCTCTCGTCCTGTCACTTGTTACTTGGGAGAAGAGACTGACACCCACTTCACTACAACCTCCTTTCAGGTAGTTGTAGAGAGCGATAAGGTCTCCCCTCAGCCTTTGCTTCTCCAGACTAAACAATCCCAGTTCCCTCAGCCGCTCCTTGTAAGACTTGTTCTCCAGACCCTTCACCAGCTTTGTTGCCCTTCTCCGGACACGCTCCAGCAACTCCATGTCTCTCTTGTAGTGAGGGGCCCAAAACTGAGCACAGTATTCAAGGTGCAGCCTCACCAGTGCTGAGTACAGGGGCACGATCACTTCCCTACTCCTGCTGGCCACACTATTCCTGATACAAGCCAGCATGCTGTTGGCTTTCTTGGCCACCTGGGCACACTGCCGGCTCATGTTCAGCTGGCTCTTAACCAGCACCCCCAGGTCCTTTTCCACTGGGCAGCTTTCCAGCCACTCTTCCCCAAGCCTGTAGTGTTACATGGGGTTGTTGTGACCCAAGTGCAGGACCCAGCACTTGGCCTAAACCTCATAAAATTGGCCTTGGCCCATGAATCCAGCCTGTCCAGATCCCTCTGCAGAGCCGTCCTACCCTCAAGCAGACCAACGCTCCCACCCAATTTGGTGTTACCTGCAAACTTACTGAGGGTGCACTCAATCCCCTCTTCCAGATCATTGATAAAAGTCTTATTTAACAAGACTGGCCCCAACACAGAGCCCTGGGGGACACCACTTGTGACCGGCCGCCAACTGGAATTAACTCCGTTCACCACAACTCTCTGGGCTCAGCCATCCAGACAGTTTTTTACGCAGCGAAGACTACACCTGCCTAAGCCAGGAGCCACCAGTTTCTCTAGGAGAAGGCCACATCTTCCTAGGAAAGAAATCACTAACCCTGATTTAGTGAAGGAACAGTGCAGATCTAAGACACTGGGACAACACATGTAAAGAACACAGGTTGCTCTACCTACTCTCAGTTAAAGCTTTTTCAGTTATGAACTACACTTGCAAAAATCAAAGATCAAAGATAATTGCCTAGTGATACATAGTACAATTACTAAGCAAAATACTACCAGATGCTAAGAATGTAAAAGCAACTACTATGCACATGTTTATACAGAAACCCCTATTAAGAGGAATTTGGCAGAATACTGATATTTTGCAAAGAAAAATAGAAATTATGCAGACACCACAACTGTTTTATATGGTTTAAAATATGGTTGCTTCCAGTTCTTTATTTTGCAAAGGTAAAAGTTAAATTCTATTTTTGAGCCAAATGCTTGTTAAAAAGTTTTAATTCAGCTGATTTAGCAGCTCTAGAGCTACATAAATAATACCAGAAATTGAGAAAGAACAAGACACTAAAGTAAAAGCTTTGCAAAAATAAAATTTGCATTGTGGATTCAAGTCTGTTTGCCAATATTATGCCCAAAGAAATGTAGAACTGCCAAGTTATAACCTCTGAGAATAAGGCTTAAAATTGAAATGCTGACAGGCCCTCATTTACAATAAATGAACTGGCCATTACTGAAAGCAGAAACCAAAACAACAAGACAGCCTGACATTCATGCTCTATTAGTAAATTGTATGAAATTAGTATTTCTGCTATTCCTATTTAGATAAAAATCAGACAATGTTTTCAATTAAGTAATTCCTCCTTCAAAACAAACAGTAGGTAGAAAGGAGCCAAGATGGACAGAGAAGATGTAAGCCCAGTAGACTTCATTTTCATACAAGCACTATAACTCTCTTCAAATTATTAGCAGCAACCTGTTTTTTCTTCACTCAGAAAGGTAGCCAGAAAGGCAAAGCTTTAGCTGCAAAATATTATTTGCATTATAATATGCATATATCATTTCTCTACTCCAAAATTAAGATTTCTAATGATAAATCTTATCACTTGGGAGCAAGTAAGAATGGTTGAATGAAGCAAGTCAGCAAGCCAATAAAAATAGGTCAAGTCCCTAGAATATTTTTAAGCAAATAGATTGAAGTTTAAAATAATTACATATTTTCCTAAGGAAACCTAACATCTCCAGGTATGTTACCCAGATAAAAACTGTAAGTGCTTTCAATGCATTTGCTTTAAGCCAGCAGCTTATTCATGAGCAGCAGCCAAGAACCAGTATTTCCCAAATTCATTCAATGTCATACTTTTGGTCTACATACCTCTCAGAAGCATTTGAAGCTGACCATTCTTAGAGATGGGCTTACAAAGCACATGAACTATGAATTTATTCTAATAGAGCAGCAATATATATTTATAAGAAAGAAGAAATATTTATTTTTTTCCAGCTCCTATTATTTGATCACAATATGCAGCAAGTACATGAACTTTGAAAAAAGCTGGCGAAGTGACTTTAATGTTCATCTGAAAAAGCATTACAATTTGGCCAAATGACAAAATATTGGCAATCACCCTTGCTGTCTAAAACACATTGCTATCATTTTGTAAGCATAAAAAAACCCAAGACTCTTCTGGCATAAAAACATTAAAATGAGTCAATGTGTCCATTTAAAGATTAACTAGTAAGTTTTACTGGGTTGAAAGGTGCTAACAGTTCTTTGACAGGAGACATAACAGTGAGTGCTATCAGAATACTAATGATCGTGTAGTGTGAACTGTTTTAGGAGTCTCCAAATGGGACATCTGAAAAACCAAATTACTTTACTCACATTGAGATTCTGATTGGTTTTATTTTCAGTGTCTGGCCACATCAGCCTTGCAACAGACTAAAATCAGTCAGCACTGATGCTTATGTACAAAAAGAATTTTGAAGAAGTGAGGAATTTATACCTTTTGACTGATAATGCCTAACAAATATAAGAGCTACCACTTGTCTCAGTGCTTTGTGCTTCTCGGGATCGATAAGTGATCTGGATTCCTGTGTTGCTGAAATAAACTGACGTGTCTTTTACCACCTTTTCTGTTAAATCCAAGCTAGATATTTTATTATGGTGTAATGGGCTTACTGCTAAAGGTTTACTTCAGAGTTTCAGCTAGTGCATCATAATACAACACACTTTTGTGAAGTATTAATAAAAAAAATAATCAAAGGAGGTATGGTTAAAAATATGTCTAGGTAAATTATTGTTAGTTCACTAGCAATACTTGCAAAGATAAAAAAAAGTATCAGTTTCTTAGAAGCTGAAAGGAAGGCATGAAAGGAGGGTAACTTCTTAGAAGATGAAAGGAGAGACCTGAAGGAGGGTAACAGCATAATGAAATTCTGCTATTTTGTTAGGAGATCTGCTAACAGTTATTTTTCCATTTAACTGACTGATGAATGGAGATATGAATCATGCATTTCTTTGTCCAGAATCATAACATTAAGTTATAGTAGAATTCACTTTGAATTCTAAGTTCACTTCGAACTGAAGTACAAAAAGAATACAGAAATGAAACATACATGCTACTGTGGGAAGTATTTAAGTAGTCATAGTATGAAAATACAATCAGCAGACATTCAATATATACACAGTTCAAGATGCCTAGATGAAAGAGACTTTGCAGAAGTTTATATGAGTATACCTTACATGGAGACAGTTACTTACTTTCAGGACTTCTTTTTTGCCATTGGTTATATTCCGCTGTTAAAGCTTTCACTCGCATCATTAACAAGGAAAGCTGTATAACAAGAAAAGAAGCATCTCTTGAAGGGTGTTGAGTTGCATTGGAGTAAAATGAGATAGAATGGGATGGAAATTCAATTATTTAGTTTATACAGCAGGAAACAAAAGAGCATCTATTACAATAGACCACTTAGTCCTTCGAAAGATTTAAAAAGCCACCTGCAGGGATCAAGAAACATTTTTATTCCTTTTTCAAATGGAGGAAATCAGAAGTAGTCAGAGTTGGAATTTTTCCCCTAATTTCCTCTGCAATATCAGACAATGAGCACAACTGAAGATGAGCTGCTAGAAGCAATTACAATACTTCACATCCCCATTCCTCCTTAGATGCATGGATGATACACATTTAATGTTAAATGGACTGTGCTTGATATGTGTGATGACTAAACAAAAGATTGGCTTCCAAAAAACCAGCAGTCAAATAAATCTTCTATCAAGATGTCTCAAAACTACATCTGTGGACTCAACAAAAAAATGTTTTAGAACTAGTGCTCTAGCTCACTGTTATCACTGAAAATATAGGAGCAATAAGAAAAAACACCAGTTCAGAAAAGTTTACTTAAAAACCCAAACTAAACAGCCATAGATTTTTAAAAATTTACTTATTTTAATATCATACTATGTTTTGGAGAAATAATATATTCATTATTACTATTCTACTTCCTGAAACTCAGGACTACACCTATAACTTTTCTTCAAATACATTGTAAATTACATATAGATATCATATGATGAGTAATCTAGTAAGAAATTAAGCATACATTTAAATACAAAAGGTATTGCTGATATGGTCAAGCATTCCATAAAATCACTACAGATAGCATTTCGCTTTACATCAACTAAAAAGAGAAAAATATGCTAAGAATCATCAGCCAAGTTCTTATAATAAAAATATCAAGAATTGTCACCTTGAGCTTAGCTTTTCACTACTCAAAATAACTTTCTAAAGTGCATCTTCAAAAGACAGCCTTTTAAAATAAAGGAAAAGAAAACAAACCCAAACCAAAAGAAATTATCACCATACAAACATTTCTTATTTTCTAGATCAGATGGTGTCATCTCTTTCATAATGAACACTACTCTTGACAATACCATCAGCTCATTCTTTGTTCCTTTAAACTTGATAAAAAAGGATGTACAAAATGTTCTGGATATTCCAGTAACTGGACAAAAAAGACTTTCAAATAAATTAACACTACCATTCAGCAACCTTAAATCAAGGACCATCTTTTCAACAGACAAATACATACAGCAGATATGTACATCAGATGTCTCTCTCTCATGCCCTATGTACATGCCTAGCAAAATATGCTGCTCAGTAAGTAAACCATTACATTGTAGACCAGAATCAGTCCCCAAACTTAAAGGATAAAACCACAGAGTACATTGTAAGATTACTGTCTTGAGGTGATTAAGGAATGAACATTAGCGACAAGGTCAACAGCAAGGGAAAAAAACCTGTGTAGCTTCTTTGCCAGCTACAATGAAAATAGAATAGAATGGTTGCAGCTGGAAGGGACCTACAACAATCATCTAGTCCAACTGCCTGACCAATTCAGGGCTGACCAAAAGTTAAAGCATGTTACTGAGGGCATTGTTCAAACGTTTCTTGAACACTGACAGGCTTGGGGCATCAATCACCTCTCCAGGAAGCCTGTTCCAGGGTTTGACCATCCTCTTGGTAAAGAAATGCTTCCTAATGTCAAGTCTGAACCTCCCCTGACACAGTTTTGAACCATTCCCATGCATCCTGTCACTGGATATCCGGGAGAAGAGCTCAGCACCTCCCTCTCCACTTCCCCTCCTCAGGAAGCTGCAGAGAGCAAGGAGGTCACCCCTCAGCCTCCTTTTCTCCAGACTAGACAAGCCCAGAGTCCTCAGCCGCTCCTCATAGGACATGCCTTCCAGCCCTGTCACCACCTTTGTTGCTGGACAAATTCAAGGGCCTTCATGGACACATTCCAGGACCTTCACATCCTCCTTAAATGGTGGGGCCCAGAACTGCACGCAGTGCTCAAGGTGAGGCCGCACCAACGCTGAATGCAGCGGGATAATCACCTCTCTTGACCAGCTGGTTATGCTGTGTTTGATGCACCCCAGGATGCGGTTCGCCCTCTTGGCTGCCAGGGCACACTGCTGACTCCTGTTGAGCCTGCTGTCGACCAGCACCCCCAGGTCCCTTTCTGCAGGGCTGCTCTCCAGCCACTCCTCTCCCACTTTATACTTGTGCCTGGTGTTACTCCATGCTAGGTGCAGAATCCAATATTTGTTCTTGTTAAATGTAATGCCATTGATGATTGCCCAATGCTGCAATCTATCTAGATCCCTCTGCAAGGCCTCTTGTCCCTCAAGAGAGCCAACCGCACCTCCCAGTTTGGTATCGTCAGCAAACTTTCTAATGGTGCATTCAACTCCTGCATCCAGATCATTGATAAATATATTGAACAGAACTGGCCCCAGACTGGTTGCCAGCCAGATGTAGCCCCATTCACTATAACCCTTTGAGCCAATTTTCACCCAGCACACCGTGTACCTGCTCATCCCACAGCTGGACAACTTGTCCAGAAGGATGCTGTGAGGGACAGTATCAAAAGCCTTAATAAAATCCAGAAAAACTACATCCACCACCTTCCCTTCATCCACTAGGCAGGTGACTTTATCATAGAAGGATATCAAAATAGTTAAACAGGACTTTCCCTTTGTGAACCTGCATTGACTGTGCCTGATGATTGCATTGCTCTTTAAAAGCCTTTCAATAGTACCCAATATAATCTTCTCCATAAGTTTTCCAGGAACTGAGGTTAGACTAACAGGTCTGTAGTTTCCTGGGTACCCATGTTAGGGCTCCAATAAGACCCCATGAAAGTTGCTGACAGAGGATATAACATGACCTTTCCTTTCCTCCCTACGTTCTATCATGAAATGCAATCTTAATTGAATCTCCATTTTTGCAACTCCATTTAATCATTGTCGTTATGACAGTTTTCAAGAAAAGCATATCTTGAGATTTAAGTATTAATTACAAGAGTATGATGTGCTTCGGTAAAGCTGCAAAGAAGCATAAAAACCTCAGTATACAGCCAGTTAAGATTATACAAAATTTATTTCTACTTATAGGATTTTATCCAGTCCTAAAAGGAGAAAAAGACTGTATTTTATGCATTTGAATATGCATCTTCATTTATTTATTCTAATTAAATAATCATTTAGAATATAGTTTATTACTAGCAAGAGATTAATGTTAGTAATTACATAGTAAATATCTGAATATATTGAATAGATACATCTCTAAAGAAAAGTCCTCTTTTTGTTAATTATTCAGTTAAGTGTATTGAATTGACCATCTGAATACTCTTACTGAAGTCACACAAGATGGAGATTTATAAGACCTACATATTTCACCCAACCAACCCAACGTTTAACTATTTACACTTTCCAAATTTGGGGTCTTCATATAAATTCTATTTTAAAGGTTCCTATTTAGAATTTACAAACAACTAAACAGTGAGCCAGCATTGCCTTTTTGCATGTTCCCCAAAATTTGAGGGATACAGGAGCTCACGTTCATGCACTCAGCATCACCCAGTTCATTTCTAACTCAAGCACATCAATTTCCTAATGATATCCACAAATGGAGAAGAACTGTAAGTTGCAAATACAAAGTTCCAGAGTAAAACTAAAGGGAACCATATAGAGTTTCACAAATTACGTATACACCAATTAGGAAATAGTCCAAATGGGTATTGAAATTACACATCCCTCCATTTTGCTGCCTATGTTAGTCATTTATCAGTTGTGGGGCAGGACTGCATGTAACCTTTTTGCTATACATAAATGCAACTTTTCAGTATTTGCTAGACACATACTTCAGAATACAGTTTCAAAGTTAATAAAACTGTCAGCTTTAGAGAATAAGTGAAGATAGTTTCCTTCTTTTGAAAACACACCACATCTTTACAGAAAACTAAGTATTTTGTGGAGAATTAAAATAAAATTAAAATACTTACCTTGGCATCTGATTTTAACAGTGTTTCCGTTCCTAGAAGCATTAGCTTGCCCTGACACTTGGTAGAAAACAAACAAAACACAATGTTTACTTACTCTTCCCTTTTGTAAGAAACAAACACAATGCTTAGAAATTCCAACAAAAGTTGTTTAATATAGGAAAAAGACTTTTGACTTCGCTCCTACCACATCCCTCAGAGCCTGACCCAGAACAGCAAATTAAGAAATATTTTAAAATCATACCACAGTAAAAAAGTAGAACTTCAATTAGTTGAAAAGTAGAAAAGTAGCAGCTAGCAAAAGATAAATGATTTGAGGAAAAAGGTACATTACAAGGGAAAAGTTGATATGGGGAAAGACACTGAACAGATGAAGAACATGAGAAACTGGGAAGAGAAAGTCATGGACAAGGCTGAATAGGGAAGCTGCTGAGAAGTTAACATACTTGCTGCTACTATTCTGGCTCTCCAAACAGAGCAATCACATTATAATACACATTTTTAGTTTTAACTCATTTAGGGCAATATACTGTACACTTCAGAAATGGTCTGATTTTTCAAGTGCACTACATCAGCTCCAATTACTGCAATGTGATGTATATCAAGGCTGAAATTCAGGCCACCACAGATATCCAAGGCTTCAAGAGGAGACACCTGCTAAACTCTTTCTTGTTTTATAACTGTCAGCAATTTAATCTGCTCCATGACAGGGCAAGATGTATTCTACTAAGCAGTAAAACTACTAAGCAGTACTTTGGAAACCTTGCTGTTAATGTTTTGGAACCAAAACACAATATAGGATTTCTCCAATAAAAACTGTTAACGCTGACACACAATCATTGGAAGATTACACCATAAACCATATAACCTAGGAGCTAATTCAATGACTGTTAGTTGTGTAAACTTTTTGCTTAAACATGCGCGCATCCAGGATGCAACAATCACAAAGTTATAAAAATTCTACTGTTTTTATCAACTTCCAAAAATAACGCACATTGTCACTTCCTGTATTGTTTTGGGGATGCTGGGAATGAGATACAAGATATCAAAGATTTTCAATTAAATTCAAAATAATAAACATTCTAACTTCCCTTCTAATCTAAAAATTTCAAAGAAAGTTCACATCCTCTTAAGTGGTGCCAAACAAAACTTCTGTTGATAACTTATTACAGTGCTTCAGAAACCTAGACACAGGATTCCCTGTCACTTTTTCAATATTAAGATAAAATTACATGTAACAACACATAAAATCACATTAGTCTTTTTAAATCTAATTCTGTAAAATTATTGCACTGTGGGTTGTCTACACTTTGTTCTACTTTAAGTTTGGAAGTATTTTTACTTCAGTTCCTGATACTTTTAATGCTTTGAATCTACAACTCAGAACTCAAGCAAACAGCACATAAATACCACATAAAATTGAGTGAAGCAATTAAGACTCTCAAAATATAATTTAGAGCATGACTTTTCATCAGACTCAGCAGAATCTTATAGAATGCATAACATTCCCTCAGAACTGCTAAAAGTGTCTTTCCTGGGATTTCCATAAATAAAAATAACTCGCTCTAAAATGTTATTATTAGCATATTGGACCATATATGTAGAGAGATAAATTTTATTCTTGAGCCTGTAACTGTCAGTTTGCATGAGCATATGCTAACATAATCATCCTTCTTTCGCCTCTTTCTCCTCCAATTCTCTCTCTCCTTTAAGATTGAAAGTACTTGTGAACAGCAGTTGAATCCAATCTTGTATGAGGCTAAAGAGAAGGATCTCAGGTCTCAGTGTGCTTGTACTACCAGAACACAAGTAACTTGTTTAATTTTCCCTAGTTTTAATATATACTCCTATTCTATTTAACTAAATCATAACATCAGCACACTGTAAGCAAAGTTTGACACTGCAAGGCAATTCTTCACCCTGCCACCACTCCTACCTTGGGCCTTTCTGCAGATCTTTTCTTCTTCCCTCCCTCTTTTTTTTCTTGTTTTGTCGCAGTGGTTTCTTTGGAGGGGGTCAGGTAAGCATGCAGTGAAGGATGGGGAGATGAACAAAAAATGCTGAGGAAAGTTTACAACAAGTCTAGTCTGTCACTTGTGATTTGCATACCTCTTCCATCTGCTTCCAAATACTCTCACATTCATCCAAGAGTTCCTCCTTGGCATCTACAGGACAAACTGAGTCACTGGTGATTTCTGGTAGATATTCAGCCTATTAACAAGCAAATAGAACAGTTATCATGTAGATCTACAATAATTATTAACAGGTTACTGAATCATACCTGCTGCTTTAGGTCAAATACTTAACAGAGCAATCCCTCTGAATCCAAAGCTTTCAGTTAACTCCCATATATTTCTAGACAGCACCCAATCATTCAGTAAAATCAGCTAACTATTTACTATAGTGAATTTGAAGACTATAGTGAAACATTGAAGAAATGTTTTTTAAAATTGAATCACAAAGTCCTAAATTTTCAAAACTGCTTTGATTATTTGCAATGGCGTTTTTTTATTCTCTGACAACTGTAATAAAGAAACAATAAGAGAATCTCACATCTACAAAGCCACACTTTGCTTCCATATATCTGCAAAGTTCTTAAGCATAGTTTACTTCTGCTCTGTCTTCCAGTAAATGTCCTAATGTATTTCTCCTTATGACAACTTGAATTCAGAATCTTTTTGATTAACAAATTAAAGTGTCCTGGAGGTTACCACAAAAACAAACAAAAGAAACTGAAAGATATGCAGGCAACCAAGGAAAGAGGGCGCCATGACAGCCAAGAGAAAAATCAACCCAAGTTAAATTCAAGAGTTTAAGAAACTGTTGGGTCAGATAGAAAACATACAAATTCAGAAATTTAATGCTAGTTAAATCTATAAAGTGATACATGAACAACAGCAATTAAGAGGGAAAAACAAGAAGGGCCAAAATGGCACTCAAAGGGAATTTTTTTTTAAGGTAAAACAACCACCAGGAAATTCCTAGATGTACAAGATGCAGGAAGCCTCTAAAAATACTTAAATGGATCACTAAGACCACCAAATACGTAGAGATTAAAAAGAGACATTAAAAAAGATAAAGATCTAAAGAAGAAATCAATATCTCTGCCTTCTTAATGATGCACAAATTCCTAACTCAAACTTTTGTTCATTTTCAGAACAAAAACACAGCATCAGAGAAAATTATGTTGAAAACCCGAATAATTTAAAAGGAGTGAAACATTCAACTAGTACCTCCAAAGTTCAAGTATGCCATAGCAGAGCGGCTAAGAAAAAAATCAGAATGTCTCACTAAATGCTGGAAGTATTCTAGAGAACTGAAAGGTAGCAATATTTTTACTAAGCCTTCCTGGCAAATTTGTTGCATCAATAATTAAAAACAGAACACTAGAAAATGTGGATTGCCATGATCTGATAAGATCTAACGAGCACAGTTTTTGTAAAGGAAAATCATTATCTTCTTAAGAGTCTTGGAATGTCTCCATAGCATAAAAGAGAACTAGTTAACATAATTTATTAAGACTTCTGAAATGCCTCCAGCAAAGTCCCCCCCAGAAGGCTAATAAACTAAGCAGTCTTGAGATGCAATGTACTTTTTTCTCAGACCAAAAACTGTCAAGGAGACAAATAAACAAAGCCTGAACAGATAATTTTCATCATGGCAAAAAGGCTCAGCAGCAGACATAAGAGGGCTTGAATGAAAAAAAGCAAAAGGAGGGAGGGGAAAAAAAAAAAAGAAGGTATAACCTTTGGAAATTTGAAAGGAATCTTGGGGTGGAATAAAAAGTCCTATCTCTGTGTCCCCCCACAATAATACAACCCATCAGCACGAGAACATTATATGAAATAAATCTCTGAGTACATAGCCAATCCCCCCATAATGTTTAAATGATTATAATGATTTTATTATTGTTGACCTTCAAAATTTCCATAACTGATTTCACACAAAGTTGCAAAATATACCTATTATGAGGAGATACTACAGGCCTCTGTGGCACAAGCCAAACTGACTTTTGGTCCCTAATACTGTGCTGTTAATTAACTTCTAAAGAAAATGCATCGAAGTGCCATGTTCAGATGTTTTTCCTTGTAGCTTGCAGTTTTCCCTATTTCTGTATGGCAAAATTAGGTTTCTATTTGTACACCATACCTGAAAACTGAAGACTTTTTTTGCATGTCATTAATATTAATGCATTCCAGTTTCAACATGTTATTCCTTCTTACCTCATTTTAGAACTACAAAATTAGGTAAAAAATACACCCAGGGACAAGTGCGCATGGCAGGCTCTATACCAGCCAGGCGCACAGGCAAGCTTTATGGGAAATGTTTCATGTCAACAAATACAAAACGACCAACTCCTGGAAGAAATTCAGAGATGAGAAAGGAAAGTAAGAGCAGCCCTGGGAAAACTGATAGGAAAAAGAAGAGACAAAAAACCGGGAGTTCACCTTAGGAAGGAGAAGAATAAAAGCAAGATACAAACAACATCACAGAAGGGGTCAGACAGGGAGCTCTCATGCCCCCTGACATAAACCCCAGAACTACACTAGCGACAGGAAAAGATGAGAAAGAAGGTTACTCCTCACGGGCTAGGGCTGAACGCAGCCTTCTCCCACGCGGGAGCAGACCCGCCCGGCCGCAGGAGCCAGCCCGCTCCCTTCCCAGCAGCCCCGCGGCCCTAACGGCCGCGAGCCCCCCAGGGCGCCGCGGCTGCCCCGGCTGCACGGCCGAGGAGCTGCTCCGCCCGGCCGCCGGAATCCGGGAGCCCCCGTCGGGCCGGGCCGGTGGCGGCGGCGCTGAGGGCAGCCCGGTGGCCCGCGGGGCAGAGGCCGGCGGCCGCCCCCCTCCCACCCGTTACCATGGCGGCTCCGCGCTCCGCTCGCTCTGCCCGGCCCGCGTCCTCCTCTGCGCGCGCTCCGCGCTCACTGGCTGCGCCCCGCGGCGTCACCTGCAAAGCGCCCGGCACGGGGTGTGGCGCGGGCGGGAAGTGTCGCGGAGAAGTGGCGTTCGGCAGCATGGCGTCGTCCGACTCGGAGCGTAAGCGAAAGCAGCCTGAGATGGCGGGCGGCAGCGAGGAGGTGGCGGCAGCGGTGGTGGTGGCGGTGGCGGCGGCAGACGAGGAGGATGAGGAGGAGCGCTGGGTCGGGCCGCTCCCGGGGGAGGCCGCGCAGGCGAAAAAGAGGAGAGGTAACGGCGGGGAGCGGAGCCTTCGCCCGCCTGCCCCTTCCCTGGGGAGCGGCCCGGGAGGCGTCCGCGGCGCTGCCCTGGGCTGGATCCGGAGCAGTGGGGTCGCCTGCGGGCCGCAGGCCCCGCCGGGACGGGGGCGGCCCTGGCGCCGGGGTGGGGGTGCCTGGCAGGGCAGTTCTCCTGCGCCCCGGGGCGGGGGGCCGGCGGGCGGCCGTAAGTCCGTTGCCTGAAGCTATGTCTCGTACGTAAAACGACCGGGCTGCGGAGGGACCCCTCGGGTGCAGAATTATAGGCCGGGGACACCACGTTTCTGCTTCATCTGGAAGGCACCCTCAGGCTGAGAAGCCCTGCTTTGCAGCGTCTGCGTTGCTGAAGCCGTGGTGCTTACAGCTGCCGAGTTCACTGTCTTCCGGACCGCTGCCCGAAGCTGGAGGAGTAGGAGAAGCCTCTAGGCTGTGTTTTGGCATGTGCTGTTGATGTGTCCGGCAACTTACAGCTTTCTGGGTATCACTGTAAAGTAAATGCGAGTTTAACAATGTTCAACAGAGGCAAACCTGCCGGTTCAGTAGCAAATGCCATTGCGCAGATATTAACGGTTAGGATGTAAAAATCAGAGACAAAAGCAGAAAATCAAATTATTTTAGGTGGGCCAGTTGAACAATGAAATAGGTAGGTGCTAGCACTTAGAATTTAAGGTTCAATACGTGCATGGGACCTTGAATCTCTTAACAGCAACAGGGATACATGGTTTTGCAAGAAAATGAGGTGCAGATGACCTTCTGTTTTCTGGCAGTAACATAAAAATTGTTGTATTGAATTTTTTTTCGGTACATTCAGACAGACAAAGTAAGAGTTGCTTTAAAAGGCAGCACTTGTATGGGTTAGAGCAGAGTTTGAGTGGCATTAGTCTACCAAGAATCAATAAGTCTGAGTACAAAGCCACAATGGAAACCCCTTTTATTATGTTTGCACAAAATCCTAGCATATTCTTGACTAAAATGGGAGTAAGCTGTTTAAGGGTAAGTAAGGAAGAACAGAAGATAGATGTACCTTTAACAGAAAAAAATTTCCTGATTTTTCTTTTTGTTTTATTTAGTTCTTGAATTTGAACATGTTTATCTTGAAAATCTACCATGTGCTTCGATGTATGAACGCAGTTACATGCACAGAGATGTCATTACACACGTAGCATGTACTAAGTAAGTGTCTTTTTTTTTTTCCACTGTATCTCATTGTCAGAGATGTATTTTTGTATATGCTAGGAGGTTTTCATTGTAGAAGTTTAATAATGGAAAGTTACTGTGTCCAGAGGTGGTATTTTAAGTTTTTTTTGAAAACTAAGTGCAATGGAAAGGGCTTACTGAGAAGTAAGATAAAAATTGTGTAAATAGACTAAAAGAGCATCTTAAAATCCTTATTGCAATGTGCAGTATATACCGGAATAAGAGCAACTGACTGCATCTGAACACAATATGATTCAGCAGAACTGCACAGATTGAGGAGATAGCTTTCTTCTCTTTTACGTATATATATATATATATACACACATACATTAGTAAATAGTAACTACTGTGAAAACAGACCTAAAATAGGAGTAAAATTTACACAGTCAAAAGGGATAGCATTATATATTTCTTCAATTCAGGCTGTTGACTTTTCATAGATTCATCCAGAGTGCATTAAAATGCTTGTTTGCTTTTCCGGGGGTGGTAGTACCCATTCAGACAGATTGTCCCAGTAATTTGTTTAAAGTTCATTCTCTACACAGTGTTAATTATAGTGCAAATTACTGCCCCAGAGTGGTGTGAAAGTGCGTAATATGTGTATCTTTTTTTTTTTCTTTTTGTTATTTTTCTTTTGTAATTGTAGGACAGATTTTATAATAACAGCCAGTCACGATGGACATGTAAAATTCTGGAAGAAAATAGAAGAAGGGATTGAGTTTGTTAAACACTTCCGGAGTCACCTGGGTGAGAAGTTGCTTTTTCTTCTCTAAAGGACCTGACTTTTTTCTCCCCCTTGCTCTTACTCATTTGAATAAGGAGTGCAAGTAAAGAGGAGAGGGGTTCCGGGATTCATTTACTGCAGTCAGGGATTAAATGATATCTAGCTGTTTTCCTTCATTCCCCTGTCCTGTTACATTTTGCTCCCAAACTGCAGGAGGGATAGGGTGAGAATAAAACCCTATGGGATGTGGGAGTCCTCCTGCACAGATTCCCTACATCCTTTGTATTGCCTTGTGCCCTGCCTGTGGGGAGGACGTCCAGGACATGAAGAAACTATTTAAAAATAAGCAAACAAGGTACATAACAGGGTTCATAAAATCCAGAGAAGTTTAAAAAGATGTTACTTTAAGTAAGGTTACTTTCATCCCTTATCTTTTTTTTTTCTTTTTTCCCCCTGCAATATGGAAAAAATGGTTATTTTCATCTGCAATTATTGCAACTGTAGAGTAAATTCTGTATCATTGTCATGATTATCAGCTGGATTGCAATTCAGAATTAATAATTTTAACCCAATTTTCTGAGTTAGTAAGTACACATAGCTCTTCTATACTATGCCACACCTTAAATAGGCTGGACAGAAAATGAAGTTTTCATTGCTATTAGAAATGATGATATGCCTGATGGAAAAAAAACAGTTTGATATGCAGACTGTTACAATAAGAAAATATTTAATAATAGGTAGTAAAAGTACTGTTTCTTTTTAGAGTTAGAAAAAAAATGTTATGGTGGGTTCTTGATCTTAACTATCAGCTTCTCATTATGTACAGAAACAATATGTGAGAACAAAGGCTACCAAGCAAAAGTAAGTGTTGTGAAAAACTTATGGAAGGCTCAATTGCAGACTAATTTTGAGTACTATGAGTGTTAATAGCAGGACTGTAATAGTCTATAGAGTTCTGCTGCTTTTTCTCTTTTGAGAGATGCAAGCTGAAGAGCACATAATTTTTTACCATATCATAATGTTCTCAATTTTTTGAATGAAAATAATTGCCATTCTAATCTTTCATTTATGTGTATGGCAAGTAGTTCATTATCGTGTACCTGATTCTGAACAGTGATAGGATACAAAGTGTTTTTTGTGGGGGGGGGGGGTTGTTTGTTTGTTTTTAATTAAAAGTCAGGTAGTTTTTAAGGTGGAGAAACAGCTGAAAACCAAGTTTAAACCTCTGTACGTTTTTTCCTGTGGAATATTGAAATGAAGGATGTCCCTTTCCTGTGTCTTAATAGTATGTTAACTTTTTTAATAGGTGTTATTGAGAGTATTGCTGTTAGTTCAGAGGGGGCGTTATTCTGTTCAGTTGGAGATGACAAAGCAATGAAGGTGTTTGACGTAGTCAACTTTGATATGATCAACATGCTGAAACTTGGGTAAGTTACTTAGTTCTTGAAAATGTTTGCTTGACATTATAAATGGGGGTTATTTTGCTAAGAGGTAAGTCAATAATTTGGTTTTTTGGAGGTGTTTTTTTTCCCCCAATCAGGTGACGCTTAGTAAGTTGCATTATCCAAAATGTGTCCAGTGGCTGGAGACCGCTTGACTGAATAGAAAAATTTATGACGCTCTATGCAACAGTACATGAGTGGAGTAGTTCTGTGCCTTTCCTCAGTGTCAAATATTATGCACAAAGATGCGGTGTTTCTCAAAATACTTAGCTAGGCATATTTTTTTTTGTTATTTGGCACTGAATTTAGAAATTATAGCCAACTAATAGTTGCAGTAGGAATTTGGCCTGTATGTGTTGTCTTATTTGTTGTCATAGGGATAGAAATTTCCTTCTTCTGTTAGAATGAATGTTGTTGTTTTCCTTAGTCTTGCTGTTGTAGAATTTGTGTAGTTATACAGTGCGTAGCTAAAGAATCTGGGAGAAATAGGAATGGATGTTATTGGAATTATAACAATAGCAGAGGAAAACAAGGCCCACATTTTTACAAGGGTGGGTTTGGAGGCTTAGAGCATCAATGAATGCTGTACCAAGAATGGTAGAAATACTGATTTTTCCACAAGCCTTTTCAAATTGAAAAACTTATTCCTCGTAGTATACTGTTTGTTGGTTAATCATGAAACTGAATAGAAGTATAAACTCAGGGGAGAATAAAAAAAAAAGCTTTTCAGAATGCCTATATAAAAGCTTAAGTTATCTGCTTTGCTGATTATAGTTTTAGTATCATCCTCCAGATAACGTACTTAGCCTATAGGAACTGATTTCCCGCTTGGCTGTCTGCTGTGGAAAAATTCCATTTAGCCTTAGTCCTTTGGTTTTGCTGGTCTTTTCTACTTAGAAGCCCTGTATTGTAACTACAAAATTGGTAAAATTATAGGATGAAATAAAATTAATTTAATATTAAGAAAAACTTAATTTGATGTTACAATAGAAGGTGCGCTTTTTCTGTTCAAGAATTCAGGGAAAACTGAGGTAGAACTGAAATCAATTTTGCTTCAGGGATATCCTGAGAATGCTCCCTATAACACTTTTATATAGTATGTTCCCTGATTTATCTTTAAATAGATTTTTTTCAACCTCAGTAATCAAGACCCTACTCTCCCCATATATTTTTTTTCAGAGATAATTGAGTTTTACCTGAAGTGAACTCTTTAATGAAGAAGAGAACAGTGTACAGCTAATAGAAGCATTGTCCTGAATAGCATTTTAAAACTTAATGTGTGTTGCTCTATCTTCTGCATTACTGTTTATTGAGCAGATAGTTTCTGTTGACCTGCCTGAAAATTTTTTCATGGCTGTTTGCTCAGGCTTGCAATGGTTAATCTAGAATCATAAGTTCTGTGCGGTCTTTTCAGCTCACATTATCTTGCATTGGCTGCTTTGATTAGGTATATGCTGGTATATCGCAGGGTTGATTAACTTCATCTCAAATTCTTCACATCCTTTCAGTTCTAACTAATCTACAAAGTGTAGCTATCTGCAAATCCCCATGCTTAATGCTTCAATCAATGATCTGGAGAAGGGCGGCTGTTTCTGCAGAAACTTTGGATAATGATGCGTAGATCAATGGGACATATTTATTTATTTATGTATTTATTTGATCCTATTCTTTGTAGTGAACCTGAGACGAAGTTCTGGTTATGTTTCTCTTTATGAGAATCTTTACCAGACAGGCATTGAAAATCCAAATTATTAGTGTCTGTCACTTGTCAGTCCTTCAGTGTCTGTTAGTTTGATTTGTGAAAGGATATTAAATATGAGTTTCCTATGGAGACTGTATCATGTCTTTGTGGTCTGTCGTTTAGTTTCTGAGTTCTGGTTCTCAAAATCTTTGCTTACAGGCTTTTTTAAAAACAGATGTAACTTATATTATTGACCATATCTCTGGCTTGTTTTGTTTGTGGAGTATGTTTTTGCTAGTAGCAAATGAGTTCCTTCTTAAGTGCATTCAGAACACTTATTGAGTATAGGGTGATTAATCTTAATTTTACTTATATTGCTTTTTGTGTTTGTTTTTTTTTGGCAAGACCTAGTTGAACTTTTCTGTAAGTGTATGACAGAGGTGCAGTTGTCTTCATTTCCACTGAAGTGTTAATCACTTAACAGATGGAAGAGAAATGCTATTAAGTCATAGAAGTTGAGTAGTAATCATTAATGCCACTTGTGCTATTTAGCTGGATTTCCATCCTTATTCTTCTTTTATACCCACCTTCTACCTTTGCTTTTTATCACAGCCTCTTATAAAACAATATGGGAGCAACAGAAATTGGCCGAGCCATCCACTGAATTGTGTTGCTTGGAAAAGCTTGGTCATAACACTGTTGAATTTTAGCAAGACAAATATTAGCAAGACTAGTAAATAAAGTTTAAAATTTGCTTCTGGTAGTTGATTTCAAGTTTATAGCATAACTCGATTCTTATCTAAGTAACACCAGTCCTTTTTTTTTTTTTCTTTTTTTTCTTCTTTTTTTTTCTTTTTTCTTTTTTTTCTTTTTTTTTTTTTTTTCCCCCTTCCACTCTTTGTTGCAGCTACTACCCTGGTCAATGCGAATGGGTATATTGCCCTGGAGATGCCATATCTTCTGTTGCAACATCTGAGAAGAGCACAGGAAAAATATTCATATATGATGGACGAGGAAATAACCAGCCACTTCATGTTTTTGATAAACTCCATACATCCTCTCTTACCCAGATACGGTTGAACCCTGTCTACAAAGTAGTAGTGTCTTCTGACAAATCTGGAATGATTGAGTACTGGACTGGTACTCCTCATGAATATAAGTTTCCCAAGAATGTGAACTGGGATTATAAAACAGATACTGATCTCTATGAATTTGCTAAATGCAAGGCTTACCCATCCAGTATAAGTTTTTCACCTGATGGCAAGAAAATGGCCACTCTTGGGTCTGACAGAAAAGTTAGAATTTTCCGTTTTTTGACGGGGAAGCTCATGAGAGTCTTCGATGAATCTCTGAGTGTGAGTTTGGTCTTGCTTCTCTTTTTTGAGGCCTTTTCTCTACTTACTTGAATTTATTTACCAGCACATTTACCTAAGTTAACATCTGTTTCTAAAGCTGAGCTTCCTTGCTATATTTTTCTTGCAGAAAAGGTTTTCCATGTTCTCTTCCTTGCCTCTTGTATTGCTTTGCCCCAAAATTAATTCTTACTGATTTATGTTGGTTACATAGTGAAACTGAGTTGTTGATTTTCATCTGTTTTCATACTGCTAGATTACTTTTTACTAGGAAGCAATTATGGAAAATGCCCATTTCAGATAACACCATAATAATTAATTAAATTTGTCATCTTCTAAGAAATTTGTTAGACAGCTACACCCTTCTCTTTCTTTGCTGAAGCCTAGTACTACAACATGCTTATTGGGTCATTAAAATAAAGAGAGTATTGCAGCTCTTTATTTTAATTCTTCAGTTAAGTTTGAGTAGAGTAGTCTCCATTGAATTCTGTATTTTCTAAGCATGTGGATCAGTGTTTTGCTGGGTCAAAAGTTTAAAATATGTTCATATAATAGTGACTTTTTTTTTCTTTTTTTCTGTAGATGTTTACTGAACTTCAGCAGATGAGACAGCAACTACCAGACATGGAGTTTGGCCGACGTATGGCAGTTGAGCGCGAGCTGGAGAAAGTGGATGCAGTAAGATTAATTAATATAATTTTTGATGAAACTGGACACTTCGTTCTCTATGGAACAATGTTGGGCATTAAGGTCATAAATGTAGAGACTAACAGGTAAGTTCTAATGACTCACAGTAAGATAAATATGTTTGTTTCGAAGTCTATATTCAGTCAAATTTATAGTATATTTAAAACTTGATATGACTGGGGGGGTTCTAATCTTTTTTTGCTGTTGTTATTTGGAAGCCTTACATTCGACTGTAGAGAAGATACTTCCATGCTTCATAATGAGTCACTGCAGTTTAAAGCTTAGTAAAATGAGGAGAAAACATGGCAATTTATATTAAAAATGTGTAATCAATTAATCTCTGGCTAACTGGATGTGATGACACAAAGTAAATGTGGATCATGCAGTTGGGATTTTATTGTGTAAGGGGGCTGACTAGTAAATCATGTAGCAAGTTTGAATAGCGAAGCATCATAAAAACAATTAGTAAAAAATTATATTGAGAGGGTTTTGGAATTTTGCTTTGAGTCTTGCAGTCAGAAAGGAGACGTTCTCTGTGAGCAGCTAACAGTAGTTACACCTTTTTATGTCTTGTACTTCAGGTGTATTCGTATCTTGGGAAAACAAGAGAACATCAGAATGATGCAACTAGCTTTGTTCCAAGGAGTAGCAAAGAAACATCGTGCTGCAATCACTATAGAGATGAAGGCATCTGAAAATCCTGTTCTCCAGAATATCCAGGCAGATCCGACAGTAATCTGCACAGCTTTTAAAAAAAATAGGTTTTACATGGTGTGTGTGGTTTCTATTTAAATAACTCCATTCCTGTATTGATGTTTTCTTTGCATTATTTTTTATTTTTCTCCTTGCACCTTTCCAGTGCTTTTTGTCTTCAGTATTTGCGAACACAACTTTTGCAGAGGAGTCCCTTTATATTGCAAGTATATGCTAGAATTTTTAGCTTGAACTAGCTATAAATTGACTAGAAATAGCTTTAATTTTTTCATTATTGCTCAAGCAGTTAAATAAACTTGGATGGTTTTGGCTCTCTAAATTATAGTTCTCAGAGAAGGTTATATGCTTTTGTTCTAGTTAAAAAAAAAAAAAAAAACAAAAACCAAAACATTTTAAAAACCTAAGCAGATCTTATACTGATAAAGAAACAATAATTAACTGTATGTATAAAATACGTAATAAAAAATAATTAAATTCAGAGCAGCATCAGGACTGGGTAGCACCAAGGACATTATGGACAACTAACTAAGACAGGAGTCATCTTCCTGTTCACAATTTAGATTTTAGGTGAGAGGCAATAAGCCAAATAGACAAGCAATTCCAGAGTAGTTGATCTGGGATGTGATCACCATAGAGGTGAGAGATCGGTCTGTCTGTTATTACTTGTGCTTGAATTTGATCGTGTTTTCCGTTGGAACAAGATAGTATACTTTCTAAAGCTTTGTGTGGTTAATGTGTATGTAGTATATGATGGAATATACTACTCTGAACGATGTGACAAGTGAGGAGGAAAAGTTAGACAAAATCTGGAAACGTTTCTTGCTGTTAGAGAAAACATGACTGTATGCATGCAGAAAGATTAGTGATTGTCATTTGATATGTAAGTGTACTACTCACTTAAGCAGATCCTTGTGTACTCCTATATTTATTCTGTGTTTTCCTGTAAGTACTATAAAAACTACATTTCTGAGATTTCTTCTGTTTCAAGTTAAATTTGCTGTTTTTCTATAGCTTTGTATTAGTGCAGTATTGGAATAAGAAGATTTAGTTTGACTTTGTAGTGAAACTAAAAGTTTTGTGATTAAACATGCCAGTTTTGTTTGAATATAACAGAACAACTTGATATTCTCCACTCTTTTTTTAAATAAAAGATGCTGAACTACTGTGGACTTTCTGTTGAAAAGGGGAGGAGGTTTAAAGATAACAGATTATAAAAAGTTACTTGGATTTGCACGTAGTTGTACTGGAATTTGTGACTGTGGAAATGCTGGCAATGCACAACACTGAAATGCAAGGGTAGACTGTCTATGAATTCTCTTCCTACATTTCAAATCTAGTTGGGTGTTTAGCAGGTTGAATAATCACACTGACGTCTTGGGTGCAGAGCAGTGTGTAAGATAAGGGAAAAAAAGAGAAAACCAAACAGTTAACCTTCCGTTCTTTTGTTCTTCAGTTTACTAAACGTGAACCAGAAGATACGAAGAGTGCAGATTCTGACAGAGATGTATTTAATGAGAAGCCTTCTAAAGAAGAGGTCATGGCAGCCACTCAGGCAGAGGGTCCCAAAAGAGTTTCAGACAGTGCCATCATCCACACAAGCATGGGAGATATCCATATCAAGCTATTCCCTGTTGAGTATGTATTTGGTAGTTTTTCTGTTATTTCATTTTTCCTTCCTTCTGTGCTTTTTGGTGGCAGTATCCAAGAGTTACATTTCAAGCTACGAATAATTATTTTCTTCCCCTTTTTCTACTATCCTTGTTTCCTGAACAGTTTCTTACTACATCAAGCTAGGAATGTGACTCTTCACAAACACAAAAAAGTAGGGTAAAAATAGGTCTAAAAAACAGTTGGGGGCACAGGGGTTTTTTAAAATGATTTTTGCTTTTATTTAATTATTGGTTCAGGGGGGTTATTCCTTTCTTAACTTTTATTCTTTCTCTAAACTGCAGATGTGGATAGGTCATGATGCTCTTCTGTGTAAGCTACATATTACAGTAAGGCAGTGCTCTTTGATTCCATCTTGAAAAAGCATGATGGTGTTGGCAGCAGCAGTAGGTCTGTGTAAGCCAGAGGAATAGTAGTTTGTGACTTCCAAATGTGGCCATTGCACTACACTTTATGTTATTGCAGTTCCTTCAAGAGCAACATAAAATTTATACCAGCATATAATATTAGTGCTGTGTATATCCAAAACCAGGCATATAATTGAAAAAGAGTTTTATGCATGACAATTGCTGAAGTTATTGTGTCAGCATCTCTCCTTTGTGGTGCTAATATATGCAAAGGTTTTGTTATGAAACAGTAAATTTATATAATATATTGCTATACATTGAAACTTAAACTATTTAAGTGTAGTCCATGCTTCTCCAAAACAAGTTCATGTTTTGTCATAAGCACAGGTAAGGCAACACAACCTCAATTCTACCATGTAGGGCTGCTAGTCTTTTATTGCTGTCTTCACCAATGTCTCCGTGCATCAGGCCGCAGTTTCTGAAATTCATAATTCTAGCATATAGGTTGCAGTAATGGTAGAGCCCTTGCCGGTGAGCGACAGGCCAAGCTACATTATTTCTGACTTTTTTGTTTAATTCTCATGCCAGTGTGTCACTATATTTGCATGCACAGTATTGCTAGGTGCTTCACTGCAATGTTTTGTATGCAATTTTAAATTAAATACAGTATTACTAGGCTTGGTTATTGTTAGGTTTGTCCGTTCTTGTTCTAGTATTTTCTCCTAGCTGAACTTTGAATTTAAAACCTCTTTAAGGTGAATGTGATGAAAAATGTAAAGAAGAGCATATAGGATGTGGCTTTGTATGCCCTTTAGATCTTTGGCGATGTGCTCGCGGAATGAAGCTGTGAATGACTACGTACTACTCAGCAGGAACTGGGACTATAATCTTGTCTGTTCCATTAGTTATGCCATTGGTGGTCTGTTTTACAAGATGGTTTAGAGTATCACTAAGCCCAAGCTAATGTTCCTTGTCACAGCTAAAGTAACTCTACAGCTATGGACTCAACTTGGCTATTTTCTCATTTGCTGGGAAAATGTGTGTGACTGTGTAAACCTGTCAATGTAGATCTACTCTGGCTACTAATCCAAAACTAGTGGAAGAGCTATCGCAAAGAATTTTCACTCTAGTAGCAAATCTCTCAGAAGTAAAAAATCAAGTCACAAAGGTGAAGGGGTTGTTTGTTTTGTTTTTTTTCCCTTTTTATTCCATCAACAGTAATATTCCACCTCTTCATCCTGCTTCCAAACAATGTCTGTGAGTAGTTTCAGAGGAGGATAACTGACTCTGCTGACTGCAAGTTCAATAATATTAAAACATAGTACTTTTAGATTTTACTTCTTGTATGCAACACTGGACACCTTACATGTATAGCTTAATAGAATTATAGATGTAAAAGCGTGAACAACTTTCTGCTTAGGGAGCATACGTTCCTTATTTGTTTTTGTAAATAAACTATCTAAGTAGAAGGCTGGGGAAGGAACATCTAATCAGGAACTAGGCTTTGAGGAAATTGATTTGATTCCTGACTGTCATGGTTTAACGCCAGCCGGCAACTAAGCCCCACACAGCTGCTCGCTCGCTCGCTCCCCCCTGGTGGGATGGGGGACAGAATCAGAAGGGTAAAAGTGAGAGAACTCCTGGGTTGAGATAAAGACAGTTCAACAGGGAAAGCAAAAGCTGCGCGCACAAGCAAAGCAAAACAAGGAATTCATTGACTACTTCCCATGGGCAGGCAGGTGTTCAGCCATCTCCAGGAAAGCAGGGCACCATCACGCCTAACAGTTACTTGGGAAGACAAATGCCATCACTCCGAATGTCCCCCCCTTCCTTCTTCTTCCCCAGCTTTATATACTGAGCATGACGCCATATGGTATGGAATAGCCCTTTGGCCAGTTGGGGTCAGCTGTCCCAGCTGTGTCCCCTCCCAGCTTCTTGTGCACCCCCAGCCTCCTTGCTGGTGGGGTGAGGAGCAGAAAAGGTCTTGACTCTGTGTAAGCACTGCTCAGCAGTAACTAAAACATCCCTGTGTTCTCAACACTGCTGCTGCTTTCCTGTGTAATCATGTAACTTCATACTCCTCTCAAGGTTTTTTTTGCTCCCAGCTCTGGGTTTGAAGAGGTGGGGATTTGTGGTTTTTTCCTTATTTGATGAAAGCCCTTTCTACAGTGTGCTGAAACACTGCTCAGTACAACAGGATCTTGGTCTCAGCTGAAATCTTTATAGCCTTGCCACCATACAATTAAATATTTATTGTAGCCTGTATTTTCTGTTACATGATCTTAGGTGCCCCAAAACAGTGGAAAACTTCTGTGTGCACAGCAGAAATGGTTATTATAATGGACACATATTTCACCGTATCATCAAGGTAACTTGTAAAAAGTTAATTTTTTGTTGGTTTAGATAATGTACCTTTGTGGTCAGTCCTCTCTAACCCTTTCATTTCCCTTTTGCACAAAGGATTTCTGGAATGGCTTCAGAGTTCCCTGTAAAGTTTGAACAATTCTGAGGTTCTAAACAGCTTTATCACTTACTGAAGTTGTTTAATAGTTGTTCTACAGCTGACAAGGTGGAAGAAATCTGAAAATTGAAAGATCAATTCAGCAATCCTGCTTGAACTAAGACTTTGTTTCATGTCAGAAGGCATTTCTTATAAAGCTTCTTATTTCTGTTGCACCAGAATCGAGCTGATACAGCCTAAGTGTTTGCAGAAGGTACAGATAGTCAGGTTTCTGTCATTCACTATCAATCAGGAACAGCGAGTAAGCTTGTTTTTTCACAAGTACTCAATTATCACTTCAGGAAGCCCTGAATGCTTTGTCCCTTATCCACAGTATTTTAACACTTATATTTTGTTGAAAGGTTTGAAGTAAGTTTAAAAAAAAGTCACCTGGCATAAAACATTTTTGCTTATTTATTCTATGTGATGATGTAATAACATTTAATTTCTATGCAGGGTTTCATGATTCAGACTGGTGACCCAACTGGTACAGGAATGGGAGGTGAAAGTATTTGGGGAGGAGAATTTGAAGATGAGTTTCATTCAACTTTAAGACATGACAGACCATACACACTCAGCATGGCTAATGCAGGACCAAATACCAATGGATCCCAGTTTTTTATAACAGTAGTGCCAACTGTAAGTAATATTAAAAGCTCAATTTAAGGCCTGAGATGTTAACTAGATAGTAAAAATACTTTTTTTCTGATGGAAAAAGGAACACCCTAGTACTATCTAAATAATCTTTTCTTGTTACTTTGCAAACAAATGCTGCACACAATGATGTATACTGTGCAGGCTTCACTGAAACTGTCCTTTAAGAAATAGAGAAGTATTTTGTCAGTTGTGATCATAGAGGCTTTTTGCCTTTAATTGGAGTAAAAGCGATATCAAAGTCTTAGTAAATCAGACATGTTTGCAATTGTGTATTACTAGAGTATTTTATATTAATATACTGTTTTAAACTTGATGGAAATCTAGCTATTGCTTAGATTGTTTGAAGTTTCTGGATATGGTGCCAGGATTACCTCCTTAATATTGCCTAATTATAGCTACACAAAGAAGCCAATGTTCAGGTTTGAAGATTTCCTTTGATCTGTGTACAATTTCAGAGCCAAAAAAAGAAATTTTGGTATGTGAATCTAACAGATACAAACAAAATCCTTAAAGGTAACACTTAGAGAAACTGCATTCTTAATGCACTTACTTCAAAATCATGTGTCTTTTTTTAAAAAGCACCCATCTACTATAATTTTGAGGCTTACTAAGTTATATCAGTGCCTATATTCAGATTGCTAATTGGGCATACTGTATGAATATGACTTTGAATTAAGTAGTATTCTGGACTGGTACTTACAATTCAGCTGCGAAAATACCATGAAATAGAGACTGAAACAGCATTTCTGTGAATGAGAATACACGTTAAAATAAACTATGAAATGCTAGTGCATTGCTAGAACTTGACCTCTGTAGTACTTTAAGAAAAGTTGAAAATGTGAGTTTAAATGCATATGCATATGTATTTAGCTGCACTTTAATATTTACTTACATGCTAATATTTACATGGTGTTAAGTGTCGTAGTCTAAACATATAAAGTGTATCCGTGTTCACTTATTCTAGGTCAGTCTCTTTCTGCTTTGGTACCTAACCTACATGCTGCTTTCTATTTTAATATGCGTTTTCTTTCTCCTTCTGTGCCTTCAAACAGCCATGGCTCGACAACAAGCACAGTGTGTTTGGACGGGTGACTAAAGGAATGGAAGTTGTTCAGAGAATCTCAAATGTAAAAGTCAATCCCAAAACTGACAAACCCTACGAGGATATCAGCATCATTAATATCACAGTGAAGTAAGCTAGGAGTTGAAGGTTCCAGCTTAAGCAGAGAAAACTCAGCACAGTGGGACCCAAAAAAGGGATCTAGAAAGAACAGAAATGTTCTTATAGCTAGGAACTATCAAAAAGTGCCAGGACAGAGCAATCACCAGTTCTACTATTTTTCATGTACCTAAAGTGCCCTAAGTCTGTATTTCTGGTAACTTTGTATTTTAAAGTAAAAACATCTGCACATTTCGTACAAAGCCTACTGTTTTTCTTGCATTTCTTTTATGCAAAACTGAAGATAAAAACTCACACCATGTCTAATAATAGTGTTTATAAAATAGGATCAGGGTATAGTTTGTAACTTTCATATGTTTATTTGCATCTTTCATATCCAATTAATCCTTTTCACAGTATTGAAATCCTTCACAGAGGAAAAGGTCAGAAATCCTAAGCTGCATAAACTCTTCAATCATATGTACATGCATCAAAAATTAGATGAAGTTATGATACTGTTTGCTATGACAAAGTATGTAATCTACCTCTGTCCTTTAAAAATGGTTGTGTGTGTCTTCTGTGTCCAACTCTTGGACTTGATCAACTCTTGGAATGCCAGTGTATAAAGTCCTGTGCAACTTGTTCGGCATTGCCAATAATATTTTTTTCTTTCAATGTTTGCTTTCTCATTATTTTAGCCTAGGGAGTCTGTTTCTGGCTTCATTTTTACCCAAACATTACTACTTCTACTGAAATACTTAGTTGAGATGCTTGCCATCATGTGTTTTAAACTAAGCTTACATCAGATGTTTCTGATGCAGTCTTCAGTGAAAGCTTAGACAACTTCTCAAGCTGTTGTGAACCTGTAGCTAGATACAGTCCTATGTAGATAGATACTGCTACTGTGTTGGATAGTTAAGTCTGTTCTAAATACAGTAACATTAACTTCAGCTGTTTATGTTCACATAACACCACTGCACTCATACAAGACAGGAGTTTACAGGTCCGGTGGCATAATTCATGAAATGAGAAGTGATGCATGCTAATCCAATTCAGTCCCTCAAAAGCTGCTACCACTAGGAAGCTTATCTTCAGTGAGATAAAGGGGATATCTTCAGGGATCAATAAGAAAAATTCTACAGTAAGTTAAATGTAGCACGTCTCCTCTGAGATGACCGTAACAAAAAAAAAGGCAAGTTTATTAAAATTCATTTGCAAAGTTTTAGATACTTTTATTGAAAAGAATTAATTTTCTGGGCAATTCAATTGCAGCAGCTCATGAACTGTTTCCACTAAAACAGCCCTTTCTTTTCAATAAATTTTTACATAACAGCCACACCTACTCCAACAGCTGAGAATAAGAACTATCTCAGAATAAAACCCTCATGTACCACATAGTCCACAATAAATTTGAAGGTAGCATACACTAAGACCATAGAGTGATAAAACATTATTTTTCAGTGAGCCTAGAAATACTATTTTTGAGCTGAGATTCTTTAAAGAAAGCCACAACACAGTTACTGGATGTTATATTTACTCAATTTCACAATTAAGTCAAAATCCTATGAAAAGTTACTCAGTCTTTTCAAATAATCCTCAGAGTTAGTAATGCTTGAGTGAGTTCTAGTTGAGGAAATATTCCAATTACATATTGTGTAAGTCAGTACACTAAAAACTAAAGTTCAGTAAAACCGGTGAAACAAGCTTAAATTTATAACTGAAGCAGTTTATATGTGGTATTAATTTATAATACAAATAAACCTCTTAGTGTACCTGTTTACACTGAAGAGTTCACAGACAAATGCAACACTTTCACAGTTACTTCAAGTCATCTTAAATATATTCAATTTAAAAACACTTTTATGGTAGCATTCCATGTGTCACAAGCAATCCTTTGTACTCAAAAATAGGCACGAGAGAGAATTTTTTCTCTGCCCTCAAATGTAATGTTACAAAAAATCCAAACTGGTCACCTTGAACATTTTGAAGTAGAACTATACTGAGAGGCATGTATAACTGAAGCATAAAACAGCTAAAATAAAATTACAGAATCAGGATTTTTCTAAAGAACGCGTGTCTTCTCTGTTAAAAATATTCCAGGAAAAGGTATAATCTATGATGCTTAGCAGAAATTGTTCATATTTTAAAAAGAGCTAAGAAGGAAGAGTCAGCCCTAACTAGGTCTGGGACTGCTCTGCAGTATGGACTAAGCAGATGCTCAAGTCAGAGCAGCTAACTGTCTATTGTGCAAGAAGTTACAGGCTGGGAAGGATGAACAATTTTTAGTTTGGTAGGTGCAAGAAAACACCTTTCACTCCGTTGTAAACTATTTCCAAATTTATCAGGTTGTCTGATGAAAGCATAAATACCCCTTTCTCAGTACCTATGTACATATGTAGGCATTGAAGCCCATTTCACAAACATTTAACTACTTTAAAGCTTAGTGTTCTTTCAGCTACTATTCAAGTCATTAGACTTACTGAATCTTACTGAAGCTGCATTTAACACCATTTACATGAAATTTAAGTAATGAGAAAACTACAAATAAGTGTCATTATGAGGAAGTAGTTACCTTAACTGCTTCCTTTTGATGAAAAGTGCAAATGTACTAAATTATTTGTTTATACATTCTTGGTTTTACCTAAGGTATGTAGTGGGAAAACATCATAAAATTGATAATGTTACAATAAAAGCCATAGCCACAGATAATGGGCTACATTTTCTTTGCCAGGTGAGGTTCAGAGCTCTCACAGGTAAACATGCTTTTCAGTGTGGCAAAAATATCTACCCATCTGTGAAACAACCCTGCTCAATTCCACTGTCTGGTTCTCCCAATTCACCTCTACTCCAGTAAGAAAAGTGATGGTATGCAAGTCTTGATCTATTGGGCCATGCTGTTCGTAGCTCCTCTACCGACATGAAGAGGTCCATGGCATGGCTTCTTCAGTTGGCAATGGCCGTGCGCTTAAAGAGGAGGGCAGAAGATTCTGGTGCGCATACTAGACAGATAAAATTGTTAGCAGAGTTGCATGTGCAGCGGAAAAAGAGACAGCACTAAGTCTTTGCAACCTTCTCTAAATTTAAACAGCACTACACCCATATTTCATGGGTTTGTGAATGAGTAATCTTTGAAAATAGAGGCATCGGTGACAGTTCCATGTGGAAGATACAGTAAGAATTGAAAATCTAATTATAAAAGTTTTATATCACATTTTACCATCTGCTCTTCTAAGTAAAAGTTATAATTAGTGTAGACTGCTTTTACCTTGAGTTATTTAATATTTTAAGGCCACTACCTTAATCTGGAAGCATGACTTCTACATAAGAGTACATAGCTGGATTGACATTACACCACCCTACTTCTTTAAGAAGTTTTTTTTTTTAAACTTCATTTGACTTCTTGAGGAATAAGCTTAATCTCTAAAGGCAGATTATGTCCTCAAGTATGCACAAAACACTTTTGCCTCAATATCACTATAGTCTGTCCGTAAATAATTTAGCACGTGTACAATTAACAAAAAATCCAACTAACCCCCTCCTCCCCCAACTAGAAAACGACTAGCTAAACACCACCACAGCCCCTGAGCCCTGCAACACTGTTCCCCATTCTCAGTTCTCTTTGCCTAGTTATGCTGCCTTCTGGTAACAAACAGGGAAGCTAATAAGTAACGGGGGAAACATTTTATTTTGGTGGTGTATTGGCATGTCATTTTCAATGCCACCTTTAGATGAATGCATTCTTTAGATACTAAAGAGTAGCACCATTTATTTCTGACTAATACACAGAGCTGGCTATTCTAATAACTTGAGATGGATTTTGGAATAGTTTCCTGGGAAAGTATTTCTAAACCACTCAAAATTTTTCTGACACCAATTAACTACTGTAACCTTGTTATAATTATTAGATGAACTCCAATGCATATTTTATCAGGGAAGAATTTTAAATTGTAACAGCCTAATTTCACCAAAAAGAATTTCAAGGCACCCTTGCAACCAGCCTGTTCCATTACTTGTAAATGTATCAAGTTTCAAAAACACTGTAACAGAATAAGTTTACTGAACCAATTACCCAATCTAGGATAAAGGCTTATATTTTTGCTGTAACCACCAAGTCAAATAAAGTCCCCTCTTCAGACAGCAGACCTGGCTACAACATCCTAAATCGTGCAAACAAAACAAAACAGTAAACTACAACCTTGAATTGCAGCTGCTGTAAAATTAAGCAACATCCAGGACACCAGCAGCCACTAACTGCCTCGAAAGCCAGTCCAATCCTTCATAAAGTCCTGTACCACTTCGGGCATCGCAACCCTGAATATACCAGCTACGGCCACAGCAGAGTTTGTGGAGACTCAGCAGTTCTGTGATTTCTTCCACTGAAAGCGCACCTGCTACATCCTGCAACAGAATCAGATACAAAGACTCAATTATTCTTCTGTATTATGTTTGAAGCATTTTATTTTTAACTGATGGCTTAGACTGAAGCTACAGATTGCTTAAAAGCTTTTCAAACACAAAAGCCAAATACAAGTTACGCATTTACTACTTGTTACCATGAAACAAAAACTGGTGGTTGAATCTACTAAGCACTCTAGCATCACTTATTTTACCAGCATTAAACAGAAGGAAAACATCTACATTTTATGCTTTCCGTATTACCATTCCCTACCCGTAGCAGAGGGTTCATAAAGTTGGAATCTGATACACAACTGAGGAAAAAAGTAACACAGTGAAAAAAAATCACAAGTACCTGTTTATTAGCAAAGATCAAGAGCAAGGCATCCCGCAATTCCTTCTCTGTTAATAATTTTGCAAGTTCACTGTGTGCTTCACTGACCCTGTCTCTGTGACTGCTATCAACAACAAACACCACCGCTATGAAAGAAAGAGAGAAATGTTTTACACACATTCAAATATAAACTCTGTAAAATTAGCTTTCAACTTACACAATTCTTTTTTTCCAGCAGTCTTCTATGTGAAGTTTCTCAGCAGTGTGTAACTTCAATTTCAAATCCAGGAGGACTGAGAAATGCCTTACATACCTCTATACTTTTGACAAAAATCTAGAATTCATCCTAAAACAGGGAAAAAAAGTCTGAAGTTTTTTGCCTAGTCTAACACAGAGGCTGTGATATTTTAATTACTTAGGTCTAAAACCAGATTTACTATGTGTGGATTGAGTATCTCAGTTTAAACCATTTCTTGATTCATTTATACTCAATCAACTCCCACACGACTGTTCCAGTTTCCCTTCAATTGGCTGTAAAATCTACAGGTTCAGCCAAATCGGCACAGCTTCCTTCAGCTACAGACTACACAATCCAGAGAAGATTGCCATGGACCCGACAGCAGCAGTAGATTTTACTATCCACTACAGAGAGTAACCAAGATGCCAGAAAGACTGGAGGGTCAGGGAGGCACAGCTAGAGGACAGAATTTAAACTCATGGTTTTTGCAATGAAAAAACCCCCAACACCAAAACTAAACAAAACTTACTGCAGGTATGCACCAGGCTAACTGCTTAGACTTTCTCTCCAACATAAAATTCTTCAAGGCAGACATGATTCCATGCTACTGGTGTTTACATGGTAAGTTTTAAGAGGACAACAGAAATCCCAAGATACAATTTTTAAAAGTTTGAAAAGTGAACAATTTAAAATGTTAAAGTTTGCAATGCAGGCTGAAATAATGCACAAAGTGCAGCACATAAACTGATGTTTGTTATTCCTAAGTATTTCAGATAATTCTGAATTAATTAATGAAGACGAACCCCTTTCTAAATTGGAAAATGACCATGGAGGATTTACAGAAGGACAGCATGAATTTCTAAGTGGGCACCATTTAGATCAATTTTTTCAGAATCAGTAATCTAGTCTATGACCAGATATTACACTGCAATACCAAGTCAGAAGTTACAGAACTCTGCAGAATCTTTTAAGTTGCCAACTAAAGGCTCCTAAAGGCTGAGTATTTTCATTTCAAGTGCTATTTAAATTTCATACCTGGCAAGTACTACTTCTCACTATGCAAACTTTGGAACGCTGCACCTTGTCTGTTGTCAGCTAAAATCAGTTTAACAGAGATTCTAATTTTGTTTGGCTCCGTGAACTGTATGATGGATTTATGGAGAATGCACCTTTATCATGCAGCAGACACTATGACCAACTGGATTAAAATTTCTTAGCTCATGAATCTAGCAGCTGTACTTTGCATTAGATGAATAATTTTCTATAGTTATAAATTATTTGTATTAATGATCTTTTTGGCTCTGAAATACAAGCTAGAAGACAAAATACAGTTTAAAAGTTGTATTACTCTCACCTTGTGTATTGAGATAATAATGTTTCCACAAGGGCCTCAATTTGTGCTTCCCTCCTACATCCCAAATAGTAAACTTCAAATTCTTGTATTCTACTGTTTCAACATTAAAACCTACAATAAAAATATTAAAGTTTTATAGTCTTGTTCTGTATGAATATAAAATAACCAAATTCTACAGACAAGTCAAACATTCAGAAAAATCTTTACATTTAAATTGTTGCTACTAACCTATTGTTGGAATTGGCTGCATGAATTCATCTTGCTTTAACTTAAACAAAATAGTTGTTTTGCCAGCTCCATCTAATCCTAGAGTGACAACCCGAATTTCCATTTTTGGTCCAATATGTACCCTGTTGTCCTGAAACAAACAGCATACACAAAACAAGAGCAAGTTTAGGAAATTCAAATTAGAAACCCCTTATGTTTAAGATACTTATCTTGTCACTATTTGTAAAGTGATTAAATGGATAGACTCCAAAAATACAAGGCACAATCACCAATCACCTCCAGCAATAATACAAATGAAAATATCCAATAATCTCTGTTGTGAACCTGTAACTTCTGCCTGAGTTATCATATGCCTTTTAGAAAGATAGCCAATCTCATGCTAGTACGTCTGTACTTGATAAAATTTCAAATTCTTCCATAATTCTTGGCTCAAACCACACAAGGAGTTGTTTGTAGCAATTAGTTAGAATTCTCTGACCAGAGAACTCTCTGTTGGTTTTGTAGTTTTTCCACTAAGTTTTGTCACATTATTAATGCCCCCACCTACAGAACTATTTCCTTGCTGGAGGCTCCATAGTTATGCCTCTTCACCTCAAGCCACTTCCAGTCCTTTACCACATTACAACAGCAACATTATTAGCATTAAGCAGTAAACTGAAATAGTGAAGAAAACCAAACAAAAAAACCCCAAGTCTTGCTTGGAGGCAAGGAAAGAGAATCAACTTCCTATTTGTAGTTTAGACCAAGCTACCATGAGTATTGAACGAGCTGACAATAACAACGCGATCAAGTGGTATTACTAATATAAAGCAGGAAACCATAAATTGCAAAATAAACAACATACTCTAAGATTACTATGTATCCCTGAAACATATTTTGAAGTACTTAGAAATGGTATCTTGATGAAACACCAGAGTTTCAATCATCAGAACTATGTGGCAATACATTTGTTTTCTTGCAAAATCCAGACAGCACTGTGCTGGGCAAGCAATACACAAAAACCTGTGTCTACCTCACACAGCTTTTTATTTCTTCTTGCATTAGAAATGCTATTTGAGTGCACAAATGCTACAACCTCTCCTGGTGCAAGACCAACATGCAGCAGTGTGACTGGATATATAAACAGCTACATCATGTGACTTGAGATAGATATATGTACACACAGAGGATTCATTGTATAGCTGGATATATGTCATCATGACATGCACCTCCATTCTCCCCCGTCACAGATGAAGTAGGATACTGCCAGAATAATTGATACAGGTTAATTCAATGACCGTATGCTATTGCAATCTGTGAAGAAAGTAAAAACACTTCAAGAAACTGCTTTCTAAAAAAAAAAAAAAAAAAAAATTATGCAAATACCACAATGCAAAGGTCAGCAACATCATGATGTTAAGTGTAAGAGTCAGATCAAAGGTCCATCTAATCTAGCATGTTGTCTGAAACTAGGTAAAGATGGATATATGTGAAAGTAAGGAACAGGGAAAGCACATAGTGGTAACTCCTCTAAATATCGTCCCCATGTCTAACAGCTTGCAGCTCATGGACTTACTGAGCCAACAGTGAGGTTTCTGCAACTAACAGATCTTGACGTATTATTAATCTATGAATCTGTCTGTCTGCTTCTTGAAACCACAGACATTTAGGGCCCAGAAGATCCTTGGCACAGAACTCCACAGGCTAATTATTTGTTACCAAAAAATGACTTTATTTGAGTCTGTGAAATAAACTTGTACACACTGAGCAGTTTTAGCGCTACAGCTTTGATACTACACAAGGCAGATGCTCCAAAACCAAAAGACTAACTGAATATTTGAGATTTGGAAAATAAAACATTGAGACTTATTTGCTTTTTAATAAATTTCCTCTAAGTTCTAGATTTTTGGATTCAGAGCTGAAGTTGCTAAATTCAGTGACAACATTGCAACACAGCATGTTAAAGGAAAGGGTTATCTCCTTCCAGAGAAGAAAAACCTGTGGGCAGATTCTTGACAAGCATGTCAGCAGGAAAGGTGCAGGCAAAGAGAAAGAACACAAAGAAGTATGCACAAGGCACTGAAGAGTAAAAAATGCCATGCCTCCAGCACCTTTTTCACACTCAAGCCTCAGTTCTGATTTCGTCTAAAATTTCTGGGGATGAATGTCCCCAGTTCTTTGTGCCTGAAAGGAAGGAGGAAGGAAAAGAGGCAGCTCTGGATAGAGCTGTTAAGTTTATAGGTTTCTTGCTGGAGGCAGCACCCTGGCTATAGCCACAGCTTGCTGACAGTGAGCCAGCCTGGCCATGCTCTCAGGGCTCCACCAGAAGCACCAGTCACCTCTATAGCCTCCATGGCTGGAGGGCAGAGGCAGTGCTGGCCTGTGCAACTGAAAGCATCAGGGAAGTGGGGGAGATGAATGATTCTGTCGAATTCAGCCATCCTGTTGCAGTTTGGTTTCTGTAAAGTTTAGAGTGAAAACAGGTTGTTCTCAGTATGTTTGTACTCTCCCAGAAGGAATCAAAATGCAATCTGTGACGGACATCAAATTTCCACTTTTTGTGTGAGTAGTTCTGTCACTTCGGGAAGAACCTTGCAAGAAAAGATCCTACTCAGAAAACAATGTATAGCACCTGTAATACAAGTCAGAAATAATTGACTATTGATGATCACAGCTAGAAACTGACAGAGGAAAAAAAATATCTCTGCATCAACGATATCAGCACCTTCAATCAAAAACGTTATTTAAAAAAATCTGGCCAGGAAAACCCCTTTGTGTCTGCATTTCTGGCAGGTGCATAACTTGATAGAATACTTAAAAACAGGTAACCTGTGACTTCTGTTCAAGTAAAACTTGATGTTTTCTTAAATCTCAGCACAGAAAGTGCAAAAGAAAAACCCACACAACAACAGTGATCTCTTGTTTTTTCGTCCTTGTCCTTTGTTAAGAAATTTGTTGACATGACAAAAGCTGTATATAGGTTTAAAGACAGCATTAAGTGCTTTTCCTCTGACAGACTACTATTGTCTTTAGTACCCTTGGTGTTGGTAACAGTTAGCAGTTTCCCATACTTCCTTCAACATTGACGGGTAAGTGCTCTTTACTATCTCAGGTACTGTTTTCTTAATAATTTTCCCTCTCTGCAGTATGTACACACAAATATTTAGGATGACCAATTGCTATTCCTGTATATAACACTCTGCAGCCACTGCTCTCATTCGACCAGGACAAAACATCACTCCCTCTCTTCAAATAAGGACCACATTCCTGGGTGAGGACCCATTTCCTTGCCAACAAGCTAAGTACATGAAGACACCTCAACCTTATTTGGTCAATGTCCTCATAAATACATTGGTAAAGAAGGATCCACTGGAAGCAATATATTAACAACATGCGGGAAAAAATTATTATATACGAACGTATTTCTTGAAAAATTTTCAGCATCTTGCCCCGGAATTCTCCAAATCCTCCTTTCAGAGCTTTATATGTGGCATTTCCCTTGATGGTTTAGGAGGAGGAAACAGCACTATCCATGTTTTTCTTGTCATCGGTGAAACAAAAAATGTGGATAAAGCCCACTCACTTTCAATAGCAAAAAGGACTTCTCCCTCCCCTCCTTAAATCTCCACAACCTTCACTGGATACGGAATGTTCCTCTGATCTGGTACTGTTTGAAATGCTTTTTTAGTTTTATAATGGATGCAGCCTTCAGCACATGAGAGTTCCTGAGAAAGATCGTTTCAGTGATATAATAACAGTTTACAGTTTTTGATCTGAAGATTTTATTTCTGTCTGAAATCTGTTGCCAGGCACAGACCTTTCAGGTACAACAAGCCTCACTACAAGTCACAACAGTGGCCATCAGCATGACAGTATTCTAAAAAAACATTGCATAGAAGAGAGCTTTAAACTTTGTCAGAAGTGAGGAAACATAAAAAGTGAGAGCGAAGAAATAATTTTCACCTTACTTTTTCATGGCTGCTGTTGTTTTTGTGAAAAACGACATTTGCTTTGGCACCTTTGAAATTCAGAAACTAAGCTTCAGAAGTTTTCATAAAAATACCAATTTGTCACAGGAGAAAAAACAATAGGAGCCCCATTTCTTTCTAAAGAAAGCTGAGGTGTAGAGAGACACTGGAAGACTTCTGGGTCCCCCAAGCCAAGACTTATTTCAGATCTCCTATTACAGCTTAGCTGGCTGCAACCATTCTCCTTCCAAATGCTCAGAAATTCACAGTCACAATTTTCCGAGTCAGATTAACAGCTCCTAAAGGCAAAACCAGACATCCAAAATGCCCCTCTGACTCAGCCCTGTGAGATGGCAGCGTCAATCAACTCTGAATACACAGAATGCAATTCATAATTTGTGAAATGTGAATGCTGCTTCATTCATGGAACAATGGGGGTTTGCAGAAGAGCTCTCCCTGACCCTACTAACTCTGGTCTCTGCTGAACAGGGAAGGGAGGAGCAGAAGTGAAAATGTTGTATTTATTGATCTGACAAAGCAGTTATTACATGGAAATTCAAATACACTGAAGTTACAAAACAAATTATTTGGAAGAAATTGAATTTCTGACATCAACAAGAACTGGGACAGAATCCCCATGGAAGCATCCATTTCCTTATCGTAAAAGCTTCAATAGCAACAGTTAAATCCTCAATTTCACCTCAGCAGCAATAGATCCTATTCCTCTTTCACCCATTCAGAACCAAAAAAACCCATAAATGAAAGTACTTCTTGTTCTTTAGAGTTTCAAACTTGTTTACTCTCCTACATGAAAAGTATCACCATTATCAAACTCCAAATAATTTCATCCCTTTCAAAGGATAGGTGGTATTGAAATGATATTAAAGCAATTAAAAAAAACTACTTAGAAGATTAACTGTGTCTAAACTATCTGTGAATACAAAGCAACTATGAGACAAATTATCATTTAACAAATTGAAAGAAATACATTATTTTTAATATTATAAACTGGAAGTTATAACAGCATTATTGCATTTAAAAATAGGTAGGTGTGCAATTTTCAGGAAATAAAATAATAAACATTCTGCAGAAGTTATGCTGTCCTCATGAAAAAGCCAAAAACACATGGAAAAACCAAGAGTACATTCCTGCTCTGAGTTGAATGTACAACAAATCAGGGATGTTTCCAAAGATGTTTCTAGAATTCATAAATACTATCTTACATATTTAAAAGAAAGCAGCTAGTGTTCAAACAAAGCTACTGATGTAGTCAATCTCAAACGAATGTTTCTCACACTAATTATAACAGCACAGTGGTTTTATTGCTCAAATACTAGATGGCACTCATCATATGATAAGACACTGTGGCTCTAACTGATACCGAACTGCCTAAATTTGCTGCAACAAATACAGCATCATAATAAACGTATATTATTCCTGCTTTCTTTTAAATTACTTTTGGGACTTCATAAAGTGGATAGCTGTACTTTCATGAGATTAGGAATACCTTTGTAAAAGTGACAGGTATGCTAGCATCCAGCTGTACGTGATCTGCAAGTTCTGTAAACTGCTGCTGCTGTTTCTGTAATGTCTCTAGCAATCTTGTAATTTCCTGTTTGGCCAACACTACTCTGCAGTCATCCTGAACAAAGAAAATAAAGGCATGCCTTTCCTTTAGTAACTTACTTAAAATAACCAGACACAATGTAAATATGATGGCTGAAAATAAAGCATCTGAAATACTCTAGTTAAAGAAATTCACATTTACAAAATAGGTTTCTTTAAAATTGCAACACAAATGTGAAGGCCTTGTCATTCTTCCTTAATACTAATAGATACTAAATAGTTCTGCAGTTTTAAAAAAACTTTTTCTTTGACCTCTCGTAGTCCTGTAGGCATAAGAATATAGATCATAACAGACAGTAATATAATATATAAAGAATATTTATATCATTCATATATCATTCCAGCAGCTGGAATAGAGCAGCTGCTTTGCAGCATACAAGAACACACTTAACAAAAAGATTAGTATCCACCCATTAATGATGGGAACACTTGCATAACTAAAAGTACATCTTACTTTTAGCTCTAGCTCTAAACAAATTTTAAAAAAAGTACAAAGAACACATTAATGAAGTAATTTCTCACACTCAGTTTACTGTTCACTACATATACTATTTACTTCTTACCATCACTAAACTAAGTGAATAATGGACCAACCAGATACTCTCATATAGACACTTTCTTCACACATTTAATATGTTGAATTACCCATATTACAAGTGCTACTGAAAGTTATTTAGTCCTAAAACATTTTTTCCTACCAGCCTCATATGACAACTATCTTCAAACACCTATACTGGTAACTGCAACTGTAAAAATCATTCCCATAAATCTTGCAGGTTTTTTGCTTCAGTTTCATCTCTCCTTGCCACTAACCTCACAAATAACCAGAAATTATTCCTGACAAGAGAATCAGGCCACAGGATTTCCAGCAACTGGAGGACTTGATGCTTTTGTACTGATTATCCTTGCCTAATACCCCCTTGTAATGAATACTTCAATCTCATGTTATATCATTATTGTTTTAACATTGTAAAGGAAATAAAAATGCTGAGCACCATCTAACCTTTTCGTTTGTAGCCTAGACTTAATTTGCAGTTCCACATATCTTGCCAATATGTTACAGCTCACTTGCCAACCTACCTGTTGTAAAGTCTTTTCACAATGAAGGCAAGCTGTTGAAACCTGTGACAAGAGGATGGTCATGTCTTCTTGCTGTTGCCTAAGCCAAATCAACTTCTCTCTCACATGAGCATCAACAACACTAAGAGCCATTTCCTCCTGACGACAAAGGGTTTCATGAAGATCAGAAAAATAGGCGCGGACACATGAGCGAGCGTTCTCTGCAGTCCCTGGTACCTACAATGTTGCAGTCAGGAGATCCAGAGGATTAAGGACACCAGTTGATTCCAGAAGTACATTTTTCATTTTATTCCAGTTCTAACTTATGCTCACGTCTGCTTGGCTACATCACAGTTCAAGTCCCAGTTATACAGAAAGTCTTATCAGCACTAAGACCAAGATCCTCCAAGAAGTTACTCCAATAATCAAGTAGTTTATTTGTATGTATACACACCTTACTAAAAATTACAAAGGAAAAAAGCCTCAATAGTATCGCAGCACCTGAGAACAGATGCAATCTGTCATAGTACTTCAGTACTGTACTAGGAGTTATACAGCTTTCCCTACTGCCTTCCTATTTTCATGTAGCTTAAAAACATTGTAACAGACTACAAGTTCCCATCTATCTGCTGTCTTAAGCCTCAATACCAACTTGGTAGAGACAAGAACTTAAGGTCTTGTCTTATAAAAAAACTATGTACAATTTTCAAAGAAATTCCTTATCTTGGCTATTACAAATAGCAAATATTCTGTGCACGTGGGGAAAAAAAAAAGCATACGTGTTCAGTATGGGCCATTCCAACTCCGTCTTCAACTATTTGTTCTCCTCCTTCTATATGCTGAACAATTCCAACTAGTTTTCTGGAATAATCTGAGATTTCTTCTGTGAAAGTTCTTATACAGTGGGCCATGTCTAAAATGGATGCACGAATCTGGTTTGCTTCTGGTTCCAAGACAGAATGCTATTAATTAAAAGCAACATATCAAAGACCAATCATAAATATCTTCCCTAATAATCTTTTCTATTTTACTACGTATTTTTTAAATATATATATATATGCATATGTATATGTGTGTGTGTGTGTGTATATATAGAGAGATATATAGGAAAGGCAAGTAAGAATTTAAAACCATCTTGCAATTTAAAATGCAATCAGGAGTTACAGATTATGCAGAGACTAAGATAGGCATCTAGCAATTACACAAGTAAAAATACAAATTTGCCTGTTTACCATAACCAATTATAAAAAAAGAAGGGTGGTTAGACTGCATCAGGTTGGATGAGCCTAGTGTTTACATGATGAAAACAACTTTCACAACTGGTGACTCAATGTTGTGAGAAGTTCAGAAAAGCATCAGAGGAAGGGACTGTCCATCTTAATATATAAATAACTTGTGGTCTTAGAAATAATGGGTTTTTTCTTGTAATTTTACCATGGCAGTTATCTGAAATGAAGGGAAAATGAAACAGTATGAAGCTACTTCTACAAAGACATATCAAGAATCTACCCTCCTTTCTTGATAATCTTTTGTACTTTAATTGGATAAATATTTATGCAAGCCACCCCATGGCATGACTAGAAACGGATTATTAGCAGTACCTTATGGCCTTGATGCTTCCCGTATTCTTTGCAGACACAACACATAAGAGGACTCGCCTGACAGCCCTCTTCTAAACAAACAAACTCAATAGCATGCACTTGGTGTTGGGAGCACATGGTCTTCTCATGAGGCTTATCAGCAAGAGGTACACGCCTGTGTTTCGCTAGTGTCTTTGTAGAGTGAGTAAGCTGGGAACAGTCTGCGCACAGGTGAGTGGCACAAACAGTGCAATATACAGATGCAACATGGGCTTCATCTTCGTCGCAACGAATTATACTCTAACAACAAAAGAAAGACAAAACTGAAGTTGTTAACATTTAATTCCAATAACTGAGGAAAATCAGAAGACCTGCCACCAACATAAGCCTGAAAACAGACTTTCTTTGAAAGTTACACACTAACAAATATTTGGACTACTTTGAAGACTTGATTTTAAGTTATCAATACATTTTAAAAAAATAAAAGTCAGTTTCCTTTACAGTCAACTCCAATAAATTATTCTAGAGATGTTCAGTGATTTAATAAATCCAAACTTCAGTGGAAGTTGTGAAGGTTTGGAGGATAAAACAATTTAGGCTCCAGTCATCTCCTCCAAAGCAGTCGTTACAGAACAAAGAATTGCAAAGTTACAGACAGACAAAAAAAACAAGGAACAAATAGGCACTTAGGACAGTTATCTATTCCTAGAATGGCATTGCATTATAGTTTTTGCATACCAGTTGTTAATACTGAAATGATTAAAGCAGCTAGTTTTCATAATGAAGTACTATCACATGATGTAGTGATATCAAATTACTAGAAAAGGCAACTACTCAAGAAGAAGAGTTGAAGTCCTTAGGAAGAGTTTCTAAGAAGTTTTAGAAAACTGTCCTTAAATCACTGTAACTAAAGTATCCAAATGAGTAACCTTTTCTAAAAATCTTAAAAGCCTAAAAAGGGGGAAAAGAACATACATGCTTGGCCATACCTTTTTATTTTCTGCTTTAGTCAGTACAGATTAGCATTTAATTATAAAGCAATTAACTGAAGCCTTAATACTAGATACTGAAAGAAAACAACAGCATTATTAGTGAAATTACATTTGGCAAAGAACTTATTTTCTTTTTTTTTTTCTATCTAGAGATAAGTTTAAGTAAATGTAACAAACTTTTTGCTTTTTTTAAAACTCAGTACCTCTCCAGATAGACCAATGGCTTCTTCTGCTGTCCCACACTGCCCAGCAGGTCCATTCTGCAACCGTTCCAAGAGTTCCAACAAAGCAAAATTCTTTTTCAAGCCCCAGACACCAGAATCTCCTATTTTTGAGGAAGAGTTAAATGAAGGGGAGGAGAGGAAGAAAAACCTCAAACAAATACCATTATGAGAAGTTCCACAAACCGCAGTAGAGATTCCAACAAATATTAAGAGCACATTAACTACAGTGATATTAACTAGAGTGAGATACAACTACTACTTTTTCTATGTAAGCTCACACTACCTTTCCATCCTCTTCCTTCCTCCCATCATGGAACTATTTCATGTTTATGCAGATTTCCCCTACTTAAAAGACGCCAAGATTATTAAAAATTTACAAAAACTTAGTAAAAACACTTGTAAAATAATCCGTAATAGCTACCAACTAAAGACTACAAGGAACACAAACTCTAATGTGTATCATAAAAATTAATATTTTGCGTAACTATGTACAGTGAACATTTCTACTGCACTAACAAAAGCTGTAAAGAATTCACACTGACAAACCTCGTATTTCCTGAACCACAAGATGCAACACCTATTGCAGATCTTAGTCCAGTAAAAACCTGAGTAGGAGTCAAAACAATATTCAGAATGAAAGACCCACATACAACACTATTTGATATAGCAAAAAAGAAGATATCTCATACTCCCTCGAGCAAAGCAAAAGTCCATGTCCTCCTGTATCATCCTCATTTTGTAGAGGTTAACATGAAGCAACGTAATGAGAAGCAAAACCAGAATTGCAGCCCAATGGCTACTGCTAAATGCTACCTGCATAGGCTATGTAGCATATGAGAACCCTAGTGATTGCTTCTCCAAGAATGTATCGTTCTTTGACGTTTTTCAGCTTCATTGTCATAAATTTAAAGACATTTTCTCTGTTGCAAGGTAAAGGTGCCTCGAGAGATAAAGCATCATCTTTGAGCACTGGGTCATTACTTTTTAGTCAGTAGAAAATCACAGAATGGTTGAGGTTGGAAGGGACCTCTGGACATCACCTTGCCCAGTCCCCCTGCTCAAAAAGGGTCACCTAGAGCTGCTTGCCCAGGACCATGCCCAGGCAGCTTTTGAAGATCTCAAAGGAAGGAGATTCCATCACCTCTCTGGGCAACCTGTGCCAGAGCTTGGTTATCCTCACAGTCAAAATTGTTTCCTTTTTGTGTAGTCAGAACTTCCTGTGTTTCAGTTTGTGCACACTGCCTCTAGTTCTGTCACTAGACACACTGAAAAAAGCCTGGCTCTGTCTTCTTTACACTCTCCCTTTAGATATTTGTAAAATATCTCTCAGCCTTTCCTCATATGAGAGATGCTCCAGTCCCTTAATTATCTTACTGCCCTTTTGCTCCAGTACCTCCACATCTCTCTCGTGCTGGGGAGCCCAAAACAGGACACACTACTCCTGGTGCTGGGGAGCCCAAAACTGGACACACTACTCCTGGTGCGGCCTCACCAGTGCTGAGGACAGGGGAAGGATCACCATCCTGGCCTTGCTGGCGACACTCCTCCTAGTGTAGCCCAGGATACCATTAGCCTCCTTTGCCACAACAGCATACCAGGCAAACCAGGACCTCCAGGTCCTTTTCTGCAAAGCAGCCCTCTAGCTGGTTGGCCCATTCTCTTCTCTCATTCTCTTCCCAAATGAGAGAATTAGAATCATAGAATATCTCAAGTTGGAAGAAACCCATAAGGATCATTGAGTCCAACTCCCTGCTCCTCATAGGACTACCTAAAACTAAACCATATGACTAAGAGCATCATCCAGACACTCCTTGAACTCTGACAGGCTTGGTGCTGTGACCACTTCCCTGGGGAGCCTGTTCCAGTGACTGACCACGCTCTCCGTGAAGAACCTTTTCCTAATGCCCATTCTGAACTTCTCCTGATGCAGCTTCATTCCATCTCCTTGTGTCCTATCGCTGGTCACCAGAGAGGAGATCAGCACCTCCCCCTCTGCTGCCCCCCGTGAGGAAGTTGCAGGCTGTGATGAGGTCACCCCTCAGCCTTCTCTTCTCCAAGCTGAACAAGCCAAGTGACCTCAGCTGCTCATCCCAAGTCTTGTCCTCAAGACCTTTCACCATCTTGGTCACCCTCCTCTGGACACACTCTAATAGTCTGATGTCCTCCTTATACTGAGGTGCCCAGAACTGCACACAGTACTTGAGGTGGGGCCGCACCAGTGTACCATAGAGTGGGACAGTCACCTCCCTCAACTGGCTAGCTATGATGTGCTTGATGCACCCCAGGACACGGGTCGCCCTTTTGGCTGCCAGGGCACACTGTTGACTCATATTCAACTTGCCATCGACCCAAACCTCCAGATCTCTTTCTGCGGGGCTGCTCTCCAGCCTCTTGTCCCCCAGTTTGTACATATAACCAGGATTACCCCAGGATTAAATGTCTCCGCTTTGTCTGCATCCTTATTTGTGAGGTGACTGACCACATCAAGCAACTGACCAATGTTACCTCTGATCCTCCTTTTGCTGTTAACATATTTTAAAAAGCCCTTTTTGTTGTCTTTCACAGTGCTGGCCAGCTTGAACTCTAACCAAGCTTTGGCCACACGAATTTTCTCCCTACAGAGGCGAACAGTATCTCTGTAGTCCTCCTGTGTCACCTGCCCCTGCTTCCAACGTCCATACACTTTCCTTTTCCACTTAATTTCTAGAAGAAGATGCCTGTTCAGTCCAGCTGGCCTTCTGCCCTGCATGCTTGACTTCCGACACTTTGGAGTTGCCTGCTCCTGCACTCTTAAGAAATGGCTCTTAAAAAGTGATTTACATCTAATGCAGAAAGCACCTAGCACCTTCCTCTCAGCAGAGCTGTTATATATGAAAGAAAAACCCCATATTTTAGTAGTGTGCTATCAGACATTCTTCAAATGGGATGTTTGCCATTTTTAAGGACTGAGTACACAGAATCTGAGGTTCTCCTCAATATACAACATCTAGAAAGTTATATTTGATTAACTGCAATAGGCTGACTACCATCGCTGAATCACAACTATATAGTTTTGGAAATCAGGAAGGACCAATTACAGATGGATGACCTGAGAACAGAGAGGTGTTTTTAATGGAGCTTAGTGTTGAATTCACCATGAATTTCCAGAATGAGTGTCACTTCTGTGTGTAGGGTTGGGGTTTTTTCTTCTTTAAAATCAGGGGCAGATCAAGTTTTGAAGTTGTTTACTGCCCAAACTAAACCCTTATTACCGCACAGTTTAGAATCAGTTTAACTCCTAATTGACAGTAACAAGGCTGTTCATGTATACTATCAATACATGCCAATCCAGGTAGAGGGTGTAATTACTTGCTAACAATTCCTAACTTGGAAGGGACAAGTAAAGAAACGTATCTGCTTTTCCTCCAGCCTCAATGCTATGATGAGCTCTCCTGCTGTTGTCACAGGGATTTTATTATGATCAGTTCACCAAAATTGGTAGAACACAGATATATAAACCAATCCTCATTAAAACCTCCAAACATCCTGTTTTCCTAACAAATATCACAGAGTTAACCCATGAATGCCTATGATCTTGCAACATTATTTTTACTAGCTCGTGAAACAACATATCTGAGAACAAAGACAAGCTCAATAAATTACTTAATTATATCCAACATTAGTGCTGAATACTAACAGAGCACTTCTTTGGTGCACTGAAAGGAAGGCAAGATGTGGACATTAGTTTCATCACATAACATTGCCCTTATCTCTTTGTCAGATGTTTACATAAGTATACAAAAGCTACTAACTTCAGGAAAAGAAATAGGGGAGGGTTTGCTAGCTTTGAGTAGAATGACAGAAGGCACAACATTACCGGTAGTGCCCTGGGTAGTGACAGATGTACATTTATGTAGCTAAGAAGGTGCCTTGAAATGCCACCTTGTATTTAAACAGAATCTGTAGGACCTGAAATTGACTCATCTGTTTCATGATGGAACTTTTGAACTGTGTTTGTAAGACAAGAAAAGGCTGCTGCAGTTACTTTTTAGAGTGTGGAACACCACTGTCTGGACAAAACTGCATATGCATGCTGCTTTTGTAATTCAAATACTTGTTTTGTACTTCATGCAAACATACCCATCTTAAGAATATGAGCCAAACTTTTAGTGAACTTCTGCTATTCACTGTAAAAAAAAAAAACAAAAACAACTACAGTTCTTTATTAAATTCAAGTTACTTCTTTATTCGATTTATGCTTTGCTTCAAGCATGATCTGGAAAACGTGGGTTTTGAAAACAATGCCAGATCCAGAAAACAGTTGGGCTGCCTCTCATAATCCAGATGCAAAGACTAGCAGAACAGCAACTGGAGCCTGAGGTTGGTTCCAGATGATGCCTAAAAACTCTTGACATTTTCAGTCCACGTATCTGGTTTCTGACAGAAGTCTGCATCTGACGTGAATTCACAGAAACTGCATCTCACACATTTTCCCAAAGAGAAAGCCCAGGCTACTTGAGTTGTCTGGTTCTCTTCAGTGTCGTTTTATAACTCCTAAGTTATGCTGCCCTGTGGTGGTCTGGTAGGCATATGACCTCTGCATCCTTCTGGGATTCAGATGTCATTCCATTGATCCTATACAGATATTAAGTCTTCATTCTTCATTACTGAGATTTATCAAACACTCCATAGGTTTTGATGTACCATTAGAGTGGAAGCGCTGTTCCAAATGAACAGACAGACACCAACTACTATGATTAGCAGGCAGTCATGAGAACCAGTAAAATGAAGTACCCATCCCAAATACTCATGTTTCATTGCTTCTCAGCTTGGTACACATGGCCAGAGAATAATCAACATTTCCATGATTCTAAGAACATAGATCTTCAGCTCCCACAGGAGTCTGGATTTGCAGCACACAGAGAGTATATACTGCTATAAAGGTTCTTTGTAGAATTACACAAACACTGTTAAAATATAGTTACTGCATAAAAGGCAATGCTTCTAAGAGCTAGATATGTTACAATATTGTTTGTAAGGAAGCGTACACAAAAGCAAAAAAACCCCCCAAAACCAAACAGATCTGCAAGTTCTCCTGTCTTCAGCTTCTGCTTGTTAAGAATTATTCTCTGTACTGGTTTTGGCTGGGATTGAGTTAATTTTCTTCATAGTAAGTATCTTCTATACTATCACTTCTATATATCACTTCTACCTATACTTCTATACTTACTATCATAGTAAGTATTTTCTTCTAGTATGGGGCTATGTTTTGGATTTGTGACCAAAACAGTGATGATAACACACCTGTATTTTAGCTATTGCTGAGCAGTGCTTACACAGTATCCAGGCCTTTTGTTTCTCATGCAGCCCCACCAGCAAGTAGGCTGGGGGTGCACAAGGAGCTGGGAGGGGACACAGCTGGGACAGCGGACCCCAACTGGCCAAAGGGCTATTCCATACCATATGACTTCATGCTCAGTATATAAAGCTGGGGAAGAAGAAGGGAAGGGGGGGACATTCGGAGTGATGGCGTTTGTCTTCCCAAGTAACTATTACATGTGATGGAGTCCTGCTTTCTTGGAGATGGCTGAACACCTGCCTGCCCATGGCAAGTAGTGAATGAATTCCTTGTTTTGCTTTGCTGGTGTGCACAGCTTTTGGTTTCCCTATTAAACACCTTTATCTCAACCCACTTTTGTCCTTCTGATTCTCTCCCCTCTCCCACTGCAGGGGAGTGAGGGAGTAGCTGTGTGGGGCTGAGCTGCCCACCAGGGTTAAACCACAACATTCTCTTTTACTTCAAGAGCTATGAAACAAGAAAAAAAAGACTGCCTTTCAATCTTAAGACTTCAAAGCTTGTTTGAAATACATATAAGTGCTTTTACTACCTGACATTTTTCCTGCAGTATTGTTTCAAAGAGCAGAGCTCCATTACGCCGCTAGGCACAATCATGTGGAAGACCGGAATGCTCATATGCCAACAACAGCAAGGGGAGCAGAACAAGTAGTTTCATGAGGTGCATGCCTCATCTGGCCCAAGTGAGGGCAACAATGCTACAGCACCTCTGAAGAGGGATGTAAACAGGAATCAAAATATCCACACTGTATAGCTTATAGTTTTGTGTAGCTTACAGTTTTGCTACATGACACTTTCTTTCCTAGGCATTTTTCCCCACAGTTTAAACCATCGACCACAATATTCTCAGTGGCCAAACTCAAAATAGAAGTTATGTGCCTCACAGATAAAAGGTAGGGTTCAGAGAACAGATAAATGGATGAATACTGTTTTTTCTATAGCTACAAATGGGAGCACATATAAGCTATTCTCCCTTCCAATACCCTCAACTAGTACAAAACAACATTGACTATCTGTTTTAAAAAATGCTTACCAGTAAAAGACCATTCATTTTAGCAAATCTGCTGTTTCTGGAAATGGGCCAATAAAGGTACTGGTTAGTAACTTTGAAGTTAGGTATAAAGCAAGGGCATGTCAGTGCTCTCTGCAGTTACCAGTTCCAAGGTGGAAGCCTTCTCCGGCACAGATAGCATCACCAGCACCCAATCTAAGCTCAGTGCACTCCACAAAATAAACTGCAAACAAAACCCCAAGTATTTTAACTTTTGTTTGCCACAGATCTTGAAGGATTTTACAGAAGTTATGTTCTAGTCCCCCACAATTACAGTTAGCACCAGCACAGTCATCTGCCTTGATATATTCTGATTTCAGAGCTTAGTTATATTTTTTAGCTCTAGCATTCCTAGCAGGATCACAGCATTTTTCATAACACAGAGCAAGGAAGAGTCACCTCTTATTACAAGTTGAAGAAATACAGAGCGCAATATCCACTTTTAGAATCTAAATTACGTCAAACCAGTTTGTAAACGGAGTCTGGATTTGCTAAATTGTATCCAGACAGATTTCTAGACACTAACTCCCAGAAATCAAAGCACAGAAAAGTGGCTAGATGGTTCCCTTCTACAGTGTTTAGAACAGCACTGTCCCGCAGTAAACTGACTGCGCACAACGTTCAGTTACTACAGTATATAAAACACTTACATTAACAACGCACCAGTATAATGACTGCTGATACTAACGTGGACCTCGTATCTCCAGATTAGCCACTAATGCAGATAGCCATTAATAGCAGAGTATATATGGATGTGCACGCACCAAAAGGATAAGCCTGCTTATGAAACAGATTATAGCAAATTAGCCTTTAAGCAAACATTGTCTTAGCCTTTAAGCAAACACTGGATAAGGCTGAGAGAGGAAGAAGCTGTTCAATCATTATAGTTTCTCACAAAAGTATTTTCTTTCACAGGTTTTAATACATTTATTAAAAAAACCCAAAGAAGTACTCTCCTCAGTTTACATTCTTGTATCTGACTTTAATCATGTTAGCTCTGTTCCATGTCTAGCATGAAGAAAAAGACAAGCCAGAAAAGTCAAAGCAGAACTAATTTACTGAAATATAACCAACAGAAAAGATCAGAAAAGATACGACTGTAGCTATTCTGTGTTTATTTTCTAGTTCATAACTTAATGCTGTCAGGAGAAATAAAGTTACACTGCTTTTACATTCTTTCTTTAACTTTTTATTCTATATCCTGAGATTTGCCAATACATGTTATACATTGCCAGTGCGCTGTCCATCTTGGACACAGATGGAAAAACAGGCAAACATTACATATCAACTATTGATCTACTAAAACAGAATTTATAACCAGTAAGCACCCTATAAAAATATGCATTATCAAACAGAAAGTCATGTCTCATTTCACTGGTATCTACCACAAAGTTTACGTATTTGGGAAAAAGCCACTTTGCTTTTGTGCTGGTTTTGGCTGGGATAGAGTTAATTTTCTTTATAGTAGCTAGTATGGGGCTATGTTTTGGATTTGTGCTGAAAACAGTGTTGATAACACACTGATGTTCTAGTTGTTGCTGCACTAGTCAAGGACTTTTCAGCTTCCCATGCTCTGCCAGGTGCAGAAGTTGGGAGGGGGCACAGCCAGGATAGTTGATCCAAACTGACCAAAGGGCTATTCCATACCATATGACATCATGCTCAGTATATAAACTGGGGGAAGAAGAAGAAGAAGGAAGGGACGTTCGGAGTGACGGCGTTTGTCTTCCCAAGTGACCATTACACGTGATGGAGCCCTGCTTTCCTGGAGATGGCTGAACACCTGCCTGCCCATGGGAAGTAGTCAATGAATTCCTTGTTTTGCTTTGCTTGCGCGTGCGGCTTTTGCTTTCCCTATTAAACTGTCTTTATCTCAACCCATGAGTTTTCTCACTTTTACTGTTCTGATTCTCTCCCCCATCCCACCAGGGGGGAGTGAGCGAGCGGCTGTGTGGGGCTTAGTTGCTGGCTGGGGTTAAACCATGACAGCTTCTTTCTACACTAAACCTACTACAAAATTACTACATACTCAACATACACATTTTCAAAATATCTGATCAAGTGTTTATTTTATATTTAAAAACACTAAAAGATGAGTCATGTAAATACATCTATTTAATCTCTTGGACTTTAGCTCAAATTCTGCTTTGGTCACAAATGTGGAAAGAGTCTAGTGATCTCATCCTTGTGCCTACAAGGGATGTTTGTGTCCATTACAAAACCAGTACACAATCTGACTGTCTCTTCTCAAAAGAAGAATAAGACATGAATAGCAGGAAGTGTGTCAGCCAGGAATGAGATAGTGACAGAGTGAAGATATTAAGAACAACTCCAGCCAACAATACAAATGTCATTTTCAAAAGCATGAAGCTTGTCTGCCAAAGGGTTATAAATAATGCAAGGAATAAAGGAGCAACTTTTGTCTAAATGTCTGAATAAAGCCGAGAGAATGTTATGTTATAGCCCCATTTTCTTGCACAATGTTTTGAAGTTTTATCTCAGCACTCAAACACTAGCAAAGGAATATATAAATGCAAACAATACCAATGGGATGGATTCCATGAAGGATGCCAACACCTGCATACATCAGTTCAGCAAGTTCTAATGATAGAAAATAGTTTCAGCCCTGTAATGTGATGATGGTAGGGAAAGTTTACCTGAGCCATAGACTGTTAAAGGCTTCCTTAGCAGAGCTGCTCAGCTAAAGTCAAAAGCCAGAGCCTCCAAAGCTGTTACATAAGCACATCCTTCCCAACAGTTCCCTGGTCCATGTATTTTTTAAAAAAAAAACAACCCACTAATCCAACACAGGAAGAAGAAAGAAAGCACATTGCAAGAAATGATTCACCTCTTCTCCAAAATCAAGATACTTTAAATAAAAGGCTTTAAGAGGAGTCTCTTCTTCTACAAAGACCATTTTATAGATTTTTCCCAAAATATATTGCCTGAGTCAACATAATCTCCAGAATATATGGCTTCAAAATTTTGAAAATGGAAAAAGCTTTTCCATTACATCTTTTTGGTTGAAGAATGTTAATCCAGTTGAAGATAACCACTAGACAGCTCATATATCTTCAACATATACACACTTATTTAAAATTCTCCACTAGAAGATTATTCACAGGCAAATTCATTAAAGAACTCTCAAAAAACCCCAAAAAATCTATGTTTAGTCTACTTTGCAAAGTAATATGGTTTGGGCAGGCTTTAGTCCTACCAGTTCATTACTAAATATTTTCTCTCATAGCAAGATTTTATGAACTACTAGAATATTTTGCTAAGCATGTAAATAACGTGTTGTAAATTTTCACTTGCAGACTCCATATTTCCAGAAATCCTGACTGACAAAGTATTTCTAACTCTGCCTTCGCATACAGTTATATATATAATATATATAAGAGACAGGCCTGTAAATTTAAACCAAGTGTCCACTTCAGCAGGCAGAAAATACAGCTATATCTATACATATACAGATCCCAGAATATTTCATTGAAAAAGTTCCCAAGATTCCCTGGGAAAGCTTGGGCAAATATAGGATTAAGTGATTTAGTAACAAGAGCAAAGGAAAACAAGCAAATTTATCTGCTCAACTGTATAGGTTAAATGACTAACTAAAAGCATCTGTAAAATCCACAGTTACTGATTAAGGAACTTTGTTCAACACAGGTAGCTTTACGCCCTGATTATGCAGCTTCTCTTTCAACAGAACTTTCTCTTGGCAGCGACCCTATAATCTAGATTTAGATACTAAACAGCTTCCTGACACCACTTCATTAAATGGCAGAACGGCAATTGCAGAGATGGGTGAAAATAGAGCTTGCTTTCTCACATGCCCTCAAATGGAGGGGAGGGAAGGATGAGAAGTTCCCTGGGCCCAGAGTTGCCATGCCTCCCTCTCAGCTCCACTCCTAAGCTCTCAGGGGGAAACAGAATTACAAGTGCAGCAGATTTAGCCAAGAGCAGTAACTACCAGGTGATTAGAGCAAGACAACAAACGCACAGATGCCTCAAAGAGGGGCCATGACGGGCTGCACTCCACAAAACACCCCATTTTTACATGTTGGAAGCAATAATATTTATTATGGACCTGATAAGACTTATTTTTGTTAAAGCTAACTAAAAGTGGCTATGACCCTCTTCTGCCCCAAATCACCAGGCAGAACTTTTTTATTCACAGAAGTATTTTTACTTTTAAGCTGTTTTGCTAAAGTTTTCTACCTATCAGTTTTTTCAGCAACTGCTGGTCATAGCACATCATCCTTCTTTCCAGTACTAGCCAGTGAGGATGAAAGTCTACTATTCTAGACACAAATGCTGAAACTTTTCTTCCCTCATCCTATCCGTAGGAGCCTTACACGTTTAATAACATTTCACTGTGTTTCATCAGAAGCTCCTCAGTATTATGGAAGATGAAAAAACTTTACATGTTTTTATAAAGCTTAATTTTTGTTAAACCTGAAACCCACAAAAAATTATGATAGGATACTTTCAGATGCCTGGGGAAAAAAAGTACAATAAAAACTAAGAAGTGACAAGTTCCCTATCATAATAAAAATGCTACTTTTACTTTACAAGACGCAAGCAGTGGTCTTGGACAGAAATGTTTCACAACAGCAGGACTGAGTCTTGTGCTCTAACATTCTCCCCCTTAAAAGCATACTTTAAGAAATCTCATGCAGCTGTACAGTTATATATAAGGAGTAAAACAAATCGTGACTCTTTTAACCACATCTTCTAGATTGGCAATCATTCATGATGCTCATACTTACCACCTCCCTCCCCGCAGAAAATAAACTCCTCTTTCATGAGAGACTGATATATCTTTTCCTGACTCCTATTTCCATGAAAACATCCCGTAGAGTGCCTTAATATTCCTCTCAGTTTGGTCTACAATCTAGCAGACTCTCTTACTGCGAAGTAAATTCTTATTTGACTAAATTTGATATTTAAACATTTATTTCATGGATTACTAGATTAGAGAGCTTCTTCTCTGAGGATTCTCCTCCTTTCAACAGCTTTTTTCCCCCATGCTATTCAAAGCTGCTGGAGTCAGTTCTATTAACAAGTTCTTCTTGGTACAAATTCTTCTGGTAACTCGTCTTCTCTGTAACCCTATGTTGAATAGGCAGTTCCTATTCTGAAGGAATTATAAGCATGTGTCATCTTTTGCCTAAAATAAACTTCCACTGTTGGATAAAAGCTGTATCTTACCCTTTCAAATACTATCTGCAGACACTCCTACAGTAAGGGAATTCCTGTTGATAGCCTGCCACTATCAGTTACTGCATGTACAGAATTACTTTACATTTTAAAAAACAGGTTTGTTATCACTAATACTTCCCTCTATATCACTTCATCACGAATCCAGACAAATCTGTTTGTCAAAGAAACTACCCATTTAATTGCGTGGTTTATTTAGTGTTTAGGACAACAGGAAAATAATACCCATTCAGGAACCCTTAGACTCTAATTTAAAATGGAGTAGTCCCTTTGCAAATACAGGTGTACAAAAAGACTTTAAGGTATAAAGCTTGCAAGTCCAGGTTCAAGAAGATAAAGACAAAATCTTGACTTACTTTTCCTAAGACACCTATTTTACTAGTGCTTAACAGTGCTATGAGCTTCTCCAAAGGAAAAGGAACAAAGCACATTCATTACTTGGAAATACCACTAAGTGGATATAGTTAAGAACCTATATCTAGCATTACTTCCTAGATATCCTTGACTGACAGGTTTTAAGAACTTTAGACTTACATTTTCTTACCTAGTTCAGTAACTTGTCGATCAAAAGGACAACGAACTGCTCTGCCGTGAAGGGGAAGCCGGGTAAGACAGTCATGGCAGACAGTATGGCCACACAAAAGCAGCCGGGGAACTTTGTCACCTTGCAAAGAAAATACATCTTCACAGACTCCACACTCAAGAACCTATAATTTAAAAAGAGACCGTATTTGGTTTTGAGCTGATAAAAAAGCAGAACTTCATACAGCGAACCATATGACACAGTTTATTTTACAGAAGTTCCTGCAATCACAGAATTTGTACACACAAATAACAATCATATGAATGATATTTAAAAAATAAACACAAACAGAACATTTTAGCTCTTCAGCGTCCCACCTGATCGCCACTCGTTCTTGCCCACTTCATTTAATGCACTGCCACAAGAAAAGCTCACTGGCCAAGCAGAACAACTAAGGAAGCAGAAACGTCCTCGCAGGAAAACGGAGGGCAAGACCCTGCCAAAGCAGACTATCAGCCAGTGGAGAATGTTTCCATTCATAGCTGATGCACATAAAAAGGTCAGTCATACCAAGTTAGCCATTTATGAAGGTACAAACGCAGTACCAAGGTAGCAATAACAAATGGCAGGGGACTAGAACGTCTTATACCGTTAATAAAAAGCAAAATTGATCGTCATTTAGGAAAAAAAATCCAAACACCCGACAACCCATAAGACAATCGCGTTAGCTAACCACCTTAGGGAGCCCAGGAGTTACGTTTTCCCCGAGACAACACCCCGCCTTGAGGCAGTCACCCTTCCCCTCCCACAGAGGCCTCCCGCCTCGCAGCCCGTTCCCAGGCACCCCACGGCAGCGCAGCTCTGCGCAGACAAAGCGCCTTCCGAAGGGGCCTCCCGGCCCGGCCCGAGCCGAGCCCCACCGCCTCAGGGGACGCCTCCTGCCCCGGGGACCCCCTCGCTCCCGCGCTACTCCTTCCCCCAACTGGGGCAGCGACGGCGCAACTCCGGCCGCCACAGCCTGCCTTGCCGCAGAAGGCGGCCGAGCCAGACGGCGCGAAGGGCCGAGCAGCCTGTCTCACCTTCACTGCGGCGCCAGCCGGGCCGCGGCCGCTGCCACCAGACCCCCGGCTGCTATCCAGCCCGGCACCAGCCCCGACCTTGTTTACACTTAGGGCCGCCATCTTGGGGAGGGCAGAGCAGAGCGGCTACCGGCAGGAAGGAGCCAGGAACCGGCAGCTGCCCCCGCCTCAGGCACCGCCCCGATAGGCGCATGCGCTCCCCCACCGCCGCACCGGGCTGGTCTGCGCCCACCTCCTTTGACTCGCACCAGAGAACTACGGTTCCCATCGCGCCGCGCCGCTCCGTACCGCTGCCCCCGTGGCTTCTGCGGGACTACATATCCCAGCATGCAAAGGAGGGGGTGGTGGCCCCTGAGAACGCCCACGGAGCACTCGTCCGCCCTGCCCTCCAGCGGGGGAGCGGGAGGCAGTGCCTTCTGGGGGCTGTAGTTTCGCTCGCCGTGCTGGTGCCGTGCCGTGACGGTGACGAGTTGCATCCTGGGACAGCTGTTTCCGGGCTCGGCAGTATTTACCGCGCCCGGGATTTGCGCGCAGGTTCATCCCGGCCGAGCGTTTTCCGCCACCGGCGGCGTTTTGGCCCGTCTGCCCTCCCGAAGGGGTGAAGGCTGCAGCTATGGACGTTAACCAGCCCAAGCAGGAGCACCTGCTGGCTCTGAAAGGTACCGGCAGTGCGGCCCGCTGGGCCCGCCGATGCCCGCCCGCCCTCCCAGGCCGCTCGTACTGCGGCAGCAGCGTCTCCGCCGGCCCTGCCCTCACCCCCCTCCCTGTCCTGCGGCCAGCCCCGAGGGGCGAGGCGGGCCAGGCACGCGGGCGAGGCGGGGCGCTGCGGCCGGGCCGGGCGCCGCGGTTAGGGAGGACGTAGAGGCGGCGCGGGCTCCGGGTTGCGAACTGGTCGTGAAACACCGTGTCCGTTCCGGGGGCGAGGCCGTTTCTTTCCTCCGTTTTAGAAGAAGGTCGGATAGGGAGCGGCCCGGCAGGAGCGCCTGGCGGTGGGGCGCAAGGCGGGGGGTGCCCGAGCGCGAAAGGAGGCTGGGGGGGGGGGGGGGGGGGCGGCGAGCTATGCGTAGTGAGAGGGCCTGCACACGGGCCTTGCTTCATGGGGCCGTCGAGGCTGTTCGATGTATTTGCATTTTGCACAAGGCTTTCAGCAGTTATCAGAATTTTTTTGTTGTTGTTTCCTTTCCAGTTGCCTGCTGTCTCTTTTGTTTGTTTGGTTTTTCCCCTTTTCATGGTTTTTGCCCGTTTAACCTTATGCTTAATGCATAGCTACGTGGCTTACATCCGTGTTTCAGGAATCACGAATAGTGAAAAGAAAAATGTGTAAGTCTCTTGCATACCTTGCAGAATTAAAGCAGAAATCAAGAGAGCCCTGCAAATAATTTGATCATTTCTGCTGGCAGTTGGGTGCCACTAAGTCAGCAATTGAAACACTGAAAAGCCTGAACCTACTTTCACCTTATTTTGGTCAACAGACATATTACTTGCTTTCTTTTTTTTTCTAACCGTGCTTGTTTATAAAAATAAATGGTGCTAGTTTAGTAGGAGTAATAAATAGTTGGTTAAAATCTCAGTTCTGCAAGCATTCTGAATCATCGAGGCTGTTCAGATGGATAAAATAGTGCAGGTGTGTAGATGATTTCAGAGCCTATCTTCTGCCCATTTACTAGTTTTACAGCACTCCTGGGGAGAGTTTTTAATGGTGTCTGCCTGTCACAGTAAAATCTGTTAATGATAACTCCAAGATCAAGAAGCTCTTTTTCAGATATGTACATACACAAAATAAAGCCAAAAACCTGAGAACACAAAACATCATCAGGTGACATTACAAACGCATTTTGATAGTAATTAATTCAAAGCAAAATGTTTTGTGATGGATCATTTTGCTTTTGTAAGGGACCAGTATAATCCTTGGGCTTGTACTGAATTTGGTGCAGTGTCCAGGCTGTAGATTTTGCAGAAGTGAGAAAGGTGTCACGGTTTCTTTGCATTGTGACTATTTTAAACAAAATCTTGACAGTGTAATGATTAAGCAATCCTCGATTTTATTGATTTTAATATCATTGTATATTGCTGATCTCTGGCAGGGAACCCGAAATAATTGCAAACTTGTTAGGGGGGGAAAACAGGAGAGCAAGAGAGTGCATGTTATGTTATGTTTCATAGTAGTGTTTGTAGTCCTCCCTCCCTCCCTCCCTGCATTTAATATAATCTTTGTATGAAAGAAAGCAACGATCTGTGAAAGTATAAAGTCTTTAAGGACTTAATGAGTCTTTTAGTTATTCTAAAAGTCTAATAAATTAAGGAAATATCAGCTCCTTAAGTTAAGGACTAAAAGGATGGCTGCCTGTATTGCTCAGAGGCTCTGAGACTAAAGCTAAATGTGTAGTTCTGATATGAAATGGAAGCAGACAACTTTAATTTGCCTATAGCTCTTCCCTTTTAACCCGTGACTTTAAAAACTGCTGTATCAATCAGTACTATTTCAGGAAGGGTTTCTGTAAGACACGTGTTTTCTAGTTGCTTTATATGCCCTGGCTTGAAATGTTGAAGTGTAGGAGGAAAACACTTCAAAAAAAGAAAAAGATATATCTAGTAAATTTGAGAAAATAGGCAGTAGTAATTGTATGTCTTTTAATATGCATCACAACAATATAGCAAGAATAATGATGGATGGCAGATATGAGATGGTGACAGTAAAAGAATAATTTTGGGATGGACAGTGTTGAGTCAACTGTGTGCATATGGATAATGTTCAGCATACTGAAGTTATGCTGGTAATGATAGAATACAGTCACTAATGTTCAGCCTGGATAAAGTAGAATGTTCTGACATATCTCGCTTATTTTTACTACATGTTGCTTTTTTGTAAAATATCCTAGCAATGTTTTTCTTAATATGGTAGTATCTTATTTTTTATAATACTTCTGCTTTAGGTCCTGTTTTCCACTGATCTTTGCAGCACGGGGCAAGGAAGTTCTTGTAAATAAGATGTTTCAGTCTAGATTGAGAATCCTAATCAAGACACTGTTCCTTTTCTTAAGAATAACTGGATTCCTACTGTACAAGCATGGAAGTGGTCTTGCATTATCGACCACATCAGAGAGACCTAATAAACCTGCAGAAATTTGCAGAAGCAGCAGTGAAGGAGTTTCCCATTCGTCAGTTACCAAGATTTACACCCTGGTTTCCAAATGATTTATGCAGACTTCCCCTCAAACCAAAAAAGCAGCCACCTGTTATTTCTTGTGAGGAAGCAGAAGAATTGAAACAGCTTTCTACACCTTCAGAATATGTTACAGGATCTCCTGATTATGACTGCACAAAAAATCTCCTTGAGTTTCAGTCTAATGTGAAACATGGGCAGACTTTAATCCAAGCACAAACTGTTCACAGACCAATTAACTTGGAGAATCAAGGAGAACCGCCACCTAATGGAAAACAAAAATTGAAAAGGTCATGGAGTGTCTCTCTCCCTAGCCCTAGGCTTAAAGAAAAGATTCTTCCTTTATCTCAAGAACTGCAAAATAATTTGGAAAGACTAAAACTGCATGCATTTTATAGAGCAAAGTGGACAATTGAACAGTCTATTTGTAATAATCAGAATTTGGAGGACATCTGGATAAAATTGAATAGACTTATCAAGCAGAATGAATTGCCATCTTGCAATGCTACTATCCAAAGATCTGTGGGACAGATATGGATTTTCTGTGATATATTATACTGTGAATATGTTAGAAATATTCTTAGGGAAAAGCTAAGCCTTACTGATAAAATGAATTTGCTTGTACATAAATTCGGAATTATATTTAGTTTATAATTGTAAGATAGAGTTTCATAATAAAATTGCTGTCTGAAGTACTAGAGTTTTTAAGCAGCTTAGAATATACAAACTTTAGAACTGATGAATTGACAAACAGAAAACTACTTAATATTATTTTGCTACAGTTTTTAAACTGTAATCATATATTTATTTAACTTTGTTTTGCCAGGAGACTTATGAATGGTTCTATTAAGATTAGTAAGTTTCTGTTCACCTTAGTACTGCATTTTGTAGCTTTTCTCTACCTTGGTGGTCTAAAGGAAAAAAATTAAAATAAAAATTCCAGACTATTATGGCAAGCTGTGTCAAATAATAAAATTTATGCTTTCAGTCAAGCAAAGTACATCCTCACTGTGCTTCTTTGAAATTAGGAGAAGGAAAAATATTGAGTTGTTACAATCTCTATAATGATCTGTAATTATTATAGACACTCAGACTTTCAAGATCTGATTATTTCCTGAAAGTAGTGTGTGGGGGTTTTTAATGAAGGCACAGCCCTTGTATGAAATACAAGCTTACTTTCTATTGCATGTATATGCTGTCTTAGTAACGTTATCCATATTTTCCCAGAAATACTAATGAAAGTTTCAGTGGAAGTTGTGTGCTGAAAAGTAATGAACAACTTGGCATTTGCTGTTTTATGACTTTGGTAATAAGATTTTTTTTTTCCCCCTGATGTTTCTTGTCTTTTGTCTCTAATTATATTGGGGAAGAAGAAAGCACTAACTTACAGCTATAGGTCAGGAAATTAAGAAATCAGACTTCTATCTGTGAACCTCTATTTGTTGTCAGTATGGAAAGTAAAGGTCTCTGAGGATTTGAATGCCTCTTATGGTGACAAAAGGCTGAGTTCAGGATGACTTTTTGTCACCTGAAAGAATAAAGTGTTTCAAGGTCATGCTGTTCCTAGTCAATTCAATGTTTGGAGAGTCAGTAGAGCAGCTAAACTGGAATTGATATGACTGCAAGGATATGTATTTCTCTTAGGCACCCCTACTACTCCAGGTAATTTTGCTGTAGCTGGACGTCAAGGTCTGTGGCATCTGGAAAAGGGAGAAGATAAGTGAATGGTATTTGTAGATTGTTAGATTATCATTAACACTGATCAAATAAAAGTGCAGATAAGCATAGCAGAGATCCCTCTGTGTAAAAACTAAATAAAATCCCCTTGGACTTTTACTTACATATTTCTTTTGATGGCATCCTTATGTTGGAGTAGTTATATTTTATTATAGGCATTACATATATTTTTGTAGTTTAAAATTAAGGATATTGCCCAGTTTGGATCATTGACACGTATTTCTAAACTTTGACTGAATGTTAAGGGGGTCTTATATTGACATTTGGGGTGTTTGTGATATTTAATATTACCACTTAGCAAAATTGATGTAAAATGCTGTCTAGAGTAACTGAGGGTCATTATTAGTTTTAAAGCTTATATAGCTAAGTTATTTCACTGAAATTCTTTTTGTGAGCTTAACACTAATAGTTACAAAGTTTCTTTGCGCATCAGCATTTTTAAAGATATAATGGAGTAGAATGCAGCATGATTTGAGTTTTATTTAATGTTGTATTTTGTGTCTTGGATCTTAGAAGAAAAGAGATGAGAGGTCATCCTCTTGCGAATTGCATCTTCGCAAAATATTGCGAAGATGCAATATTTTCTAATATTAATTTAGTAGTCCTATTAAATATGATAATCTACATATCTTAATTTGTGTTTTGACTTAATTCCATGATCTATCTATCTATTTATTCTCTTAAACATGAGTAAGCTTGATCTGTAGCTGTTCCTTTAGAAACAGTAAGCAAATACTAGTTTATATGGGCTTACTGTAGATTTGAATGAAATTAGGTAACTGCCAATAGCACAGTCCCACTAGATTTATTTAATACACTGACAAAAGAGCTAAACAAATGTCTTGCTAAACAGAAGGAGAGATCAATGTCACTGTTCAGTGGTAGCTGTGAGCTTTCTGTTGGCTTGGATGCGAATTTATTGGTTGGCTTGGATGCGAATAATGATACATGCACTGCTAGCTGTGAGCACCTCAGCTGGATAACTGTCATGCAATAAAAAGTGAACACCACTTTTGGTTTCTCTACAGAATTATTACAGTCCTGGGTAGCACCAATGTGCAAGCTGGAATCCCGACTTTCATTTTGAACTGTTCCAGAAATGCTTAGTGCATATGCATGTATAATTCAGTATTTATCTCTTTAATCTTCAATGTTGAATCTGGTTCTCCATTTACTCTGTTTTGTATATTTTGGGACTTTTAATTTACCTTGTGGTTCTAAGCCTTCAGAGGTCATGTTTTTCAACTTTGCACCATAACAAAGAGAATGTATTACCTTTTTTATGTGAAAACAGATTTGTTTGTGTTGATGCTAACTTGCATAGGTCTGCTGTATGGTAGTGTAAGTTCTTGTGAACCCCTATAGCCCACTACACTCAAATGTATATAAAAATAATTGAATATTTTACACAACTGGAAATAATGACTGCTGACCAGACATATAAGATGTACGAAAGTAGAGTAAAGATAAAAGCACAATACATGTGTCAGTGCAAGGATGTTGATTAACTTGTTGCAGTCAAGAGAAATCCTTTTATGTTATTTTTTAGTTTTAGTCTTCAGAAATTACATGGTTTTATGTTTAAGTTTCAAAGAAAAGCAAATCAGTGATTTTTACATATTCAGATCAATACCTAAGGTTACAAATGCTCAACTTTGTTTAATTTGAATGCTTTCATGAGAAGCTATATGCAAGATTAGGGCCATTGGTTTATACGAATACGGAGGAATTCTTTTAAGAAGCAACATCTTAAATCTGTAATACAAATAAAAATAATGTAATTTTGAGTATTCTGAGTTAAAATAGCTTTTGAAAATACCACTTTCATGAAGTAGAGGCTTTTTAATAGCAAAATCTCAATGATTTTGGTTTTGTCAGTATCAATAAAATAGGTATTTTGTGTGTTCCTGAGGTTTTTGTGACAGTTTTGCTGGTTTGAGTTTAAAGTTTGATACTAAAAGAGAAAGCCATTATATAAATAACACAGGCTTTTAGACTTGTAACTCTGTCTTGCATATGTGTTGGAGATTAGGGTATAAATGCCATTCCTTATAGCCTGGAGTTTGAAAGGGTCCATACTAGTCATGATGTCCCATTCCAGAGCAACCAGGATCACAGAACAGGCATTTAGCCTAGAGTCCACAAAAAAGTGAAACTGGTACACTTCTCCCACAAAGCACTTAACACTGTAACAGGTATAAGACCTCTAGCACATAAGATTGAAAGCAGTAGATGTTAGTGTACCAGGAGAATAAAGCAAGAGGAAGCAATAACATTACCAGTGCTCTTGGGTCTCAGAGTAGCAGGGAATTTTTTGTATTGAAAAAGGCCAGGGGATCCAAAAAGGTGTTACCCTTTTTCAGGCTAAGATTTGGTGGTTGTGGGGTTTTTTTGGTGGAAGGAGAGCAAGGCAAAATTATACTTTAAAAAAAATAAGTTTAAAAATACTTGTTTCATTGACCTATGGTTTATTTTCTGACTTTTGCAGTGATGAGGCTAACCAAACCTACCTTATTCACTAATATTCCAGTGACTTGTGAAGAAAGAGATTTGCCAGGTATGTCTTTTCTACTGACTGGTTATTATGTACATATTAGCAGGTTTAAGCAATGTGAGCATCTGAGGCTTAGATGTCAGAGGAGTCTTATGACCTCCTATAGATGGTAATCTGAAAGAGCAATATATTTTATCTTTGGTAATGGCTATAGGAAAATACCAAGGTGCACTCTACAACTCTTGACCTACAGCTTTGAAAGCTTGGTGGTGATATTGCAAACACGTGACCTTAAAGTCTGAGCAATTAACACACAAGACGGAAGGCAGTTGTGAGAGAGAAATGTGTAATTGTAGAAAGTTTGGTGTTACTATCTTTATCTGGAGAAAATGCCCTTTTAAAGAACCAACACATGCCCTGGAAAAGAACCAACACGTGAATGTTCTGTGGAAAACTATTTTGCAAGAACCACTACTTTTGAATTGTTACGCTTGGTGTACAGTCATAAATTGGAAATCCCTGGGTTGTTCCCCAGTAACAGTTGCAGTCTATAAGTCAAGTATAAGAAAGGCAAAGGAAAGATTCACGAAAAGAGGATTGCGTGGAAATACAAAGCAAGCAGGGGAAGAAAGTAAGTGGAGTTGATTAGTTCTGTTATGTAATGTGCTTTATTTGGGCAGAATTTCCCTTGAAGTTAATTTGAGCAATGCCTTTGGGATTGCACTCTTCAGTATGTATACTGAATTATTTATTGGACACAAGTGCCTGGAAGTAAGGTATAATTTATAGGCAGGCCTATAGGTATGTATTTCATCCCTAAACAAGTTGGTTGTAAAATAAGTGTGTCTAAAATAAATTACTTCTAAATAAGTGATTAAGTGTCATAACTTAAATGTAGACAAAGCTTTAGACTTAGCAAATATTTAGATACTAGCAATTTGATATTTCTACAGGTTATCTATTTAACCAGCTCATGAAAGATGATCCTTCTACTATAAAGGGAGCAGAAACTTTGATGCTAGGAGAAATGCTGACTTTGCCTCAAAATTTTGGGTAAGAATGAATTATTGTAACTGTCATGTGCAAGGTTTAAGATTCATTTAACAATGTGTTTGCTACTTTTCTTTCTTTTTGAACATCATTGTTATGCAATGAGATGTTAAATGATTTTAAAAATAATCTGTGGCTTGATTTATAATGTGACATAATATGCAAATATGTGCTGCCTGATGTTCCTTGTCTGTAGACTGACTCTGAATGTAGTGAGGATTGAAAGTTGAAAGAAATTTGCAACTGTAGGTGAATTTCTAATGTAATGCACTACTATAACCCACATCTTATACTAACAGAGTTTACTACAGTGATTTTTGTGGGTACTGTAAGCCATCTTCTTCTTCTTCTGAGATCTTTATCTAGAAAAAGATTCTGATTTGTTTGTGCTCTTTTGAAGTTGTTTGTCTTAGAAAGATGACATTTAGAAGTACGGGTGTGAAAATGCCAACATACAACTGTTATTAAACTTATTTTAATTTTTTTTAAACACAGAAATATATTTCTGGGAGAGACATTTTCCAGTTACATTAGCGTACACAATGATAGTAATCAAGTTGTCAAGGACATACTGGTGAAGGTATGTGAAGATAAATCTACTTACTGGATTTATAAAAAAATAAAATATCTTGAGTATGTTTTCTGACTACCTTGTATGCTTAATGCTAATATATAAACTTTAGGAAATATCTATCACTTTTTCCAATCCAGAAAGTATACCTGGAAATTGGAAACAATAAGACATAAAAATAGAAGTGATGATAGAAATCTTTAAAGATTAAAATGAAAAACTAGGTTTGTATAAAAAAAAGGATATGTTATAAAGCTTCTCTAGAGAATCAGTGTAGCAAAACTTCCATAGCTAAAAAATTGGAGTCATGTTTGCTTACTCACACTTTCAATGAGGTCATCAAAGCAAGTCTCTGTAAAGCATGCATTAACTTGTATTTTGCTTACATTTCAAATTAGTTCTTTTCTAGTGCATTGTTCTTTTGCTTTTTCTGCTGAACAAATAATATGTTGAGAATAAATTCCAGAAGTCATTGTAGAACTCAATGTAAAAAATAAGTAGAGATTTTATAAGCTGCGTGTTAAAGGATTGGACTGTTTATATATATATATATATTTATTTTTTTTTAGAACTTGTCTTTAGCTTTGACAGGTATCTCGTCATCTTAACATATCTTAGTTACATGTATAAAAGCATGTAGGGTACAAAATGCTCAGTGAAACCTAGTACTTTATAATATAAGTTATTTTTCTTTAGATTGCTTTAAGCAGCTGCAGTTCTAACCAATGCTTTGTTTTTCTGTCCCCAGGCTGATCTTCAGACAAGTTCTCAGCGTTTGAACCTTTCAGCTTCAAGTGCTGCAGTGGCAGAACTTAAACCTGACTGTTGCATTGATGATGTGATCCATCATGAAGTAAAGGAAATAGGAACACACATGTAAGGTTTTATGTTTTTCTGTGATTAACTGAGCTTAAATAAAACTGCAGCACATGCATGCTATTCTGATGCTGCTTTGATATAGGCACAAAATTTAAAGTAATTCAAAATTATTTTTTTTAAATTGTTTCTTTCAGCTTAGTTTGTGCAGTAAGTTACACTACGCAGACAGGAGAGAAGATGTACTTCAGAAAGTTCTTCAAATTTCAGGTATTGCATGAAGTATTCTACTCTGTTTTTAATAAGTGGGTGAATCTGGAAAACCCATTTTAAAACATTTGATACTTCAGAAGCACTTTTACATACTAAAAATCTGTTTGACTTTTAAGTGAACTGATAAAAACCGTTGCTTCAAACTTCACATGAACTGATGGTTTCTAATTACCGTGCAGTTAAACATTTCAGAAATAATAAATATTACATCTTACAATTTGTATTTATTTATTGAGAAAGAAAAATCTACTTTAAAAAAACCCCTTATTATAGCAGCCAGTTTTATGATTATTTTTAAACAGAATAAGTATTGTTCATTCTGACTTTGACACATCTAACCTTTGAGTTTAGATTGTAAAATTCTGATTTTTCTTTTAGCGTGTGTAACCTTTTTTAAATTGGAACTTAGTGGTTTGTTTTTTAAAGGAAACTAAGCAAAGTCTAATGTGTTAGATCTGACTAATATCCACAGAAGTAATTGATAGAGTTGAAACCTTTTGTTCCACTGCACAAATTTCAAGACTTGAGATTAGAGTAACTGAGGAAAGCAGGAAATTACTGTTTTCTGTGGACTGGTTCTGGCAGGAAGGAGTCTATTTTAGCTGTGTATTTAATTGATGTTTATTTTTTTAGCGACATATGCTGAGACTTGGATAATTGTGGGCTGTTTGCCACAGAATGGGAGATTAGGTGACATGCATTACTGAATACATTTTTAGATACTCTCACATCTGGCAATACAGGAGCATTAGATAATTGAGACCTGCATCTTTTGCAAGTTGCAGGTGATTTCATTTTACTCTTTTCTAGTATTCTATCGAGGTACTTCAGACAAAAGCATTTCAGTCTTTAGGAGGCTAAATTGCCATGCGCTACAGACAACGAACACCCGAGTGCTGTTAGTACTTGTGGGCCTTGAAATGGCAGGTATTGATTAGTCTAAGGTGTTTCCAGACAATCCTAGGGAAAATGATTCCGTATCAATCTTTGTGTTTACGCTCTCCTCTGAACCCAGAAACTCTGCAGTGTTTCTTCGTCTTTATTGAAGCTGATTTTCATCTTTGTGTGTTTTGTCTTGCTATCTTTGTGAAACTGTTTCAATTTTTCCATTCTTTGTCCCCCAGGAGTTCAGTATTCTGTCCCCTCTAGGCTTTCTTTGATTGCTACTGTATGCATCTGCAGACTTCCAGTTCTCATCTTCTCTCCCTTCCCTACCCTTGTTCTTGCCAGAGCCTTGTTCAACATGTCGATTTGTCTCCTTCAGATTTGATATGTAAACTTATTTGTGCACAGTTTTCAAGGGTCTATATGCATATTGTAATTTCTGTGGTTTTTTAACTGAATCCAACACAAGCAACTTTAATGTCAAAATAGCTAACGCCAGCTGTCAAATTTGAAGCCCTTCCTTCAAAGGAGGAAGCATAAGAGCTTCTCCAAAAGTGTATATATATACTTTAACACCATTCTATAAATACGTTCTGATTCATTATGAGAAACACTTCACTGAGAAATTTTGGTTGTTATTTTTTAAATTGGACACGGAGACAGCAGCTAGAAAATCTGAGAACAAAGAAAAAGAAATGTTACAGAAAACCGAACAATGTCTTTTCAATGGGGATTAATGGCTGCTAGTGATCGAGGGGCCATCAGCTATTTTATAACAAAGAAAAAATTTTCTTTGACAGGTTCTCAACTTCTTCAGTTATGTTTTCTAGGATCTTTTATGTTGAACCAGTGTTACAGTTGGTTTTAAACAGCTGCTTTTTCAACAATTATATGTAGTGTAATACTGATGAATAGTGCCTTTTTGTTCCACAGCTTTCTCTGCGTAATTAACACCATTATGTTTATATGGAGAAGGAATGATTCTTTCTAGGGTTTGGTGGTTGTTTGGTTTGAGGCGGGGGTGAACCTCACAGTAATGATTTGATTTTTACTGGAATGCCACTTGAAATTTACTGGAATGAATGGAAAGACTTTGTTTATTAGAAAGAGAGAGAAAACATCAGTGTTTAGGGAAATTAATAAGAAGCTCACTGAAGCAAAATATTTGGCAGAAAAAAACACTCAACCAACAAACACCTAAATTAAAATTTTGATTTTTTTTTTCTGACTAGAGAGGGATAGTTCTAATTATTTGAAAGATTTGAATATGCCTGTCATAATACAAAAATCTCTGTGAAGACTACTTTTTAATCTTTAATTCTTCAGGGCTAAAAAATTTGTTCACAACTTGGAACTTTAGGGGTCTCTCAGGATGCAGTACACTTATATGTAAACAAAAGAAAAATTTCCCGCTGTAAAGGGAAATAAATGTCTTCAGTGAGATAATTTAAATTTGTTTCCTTGCAAGTATAATAGAAGCTTATTTCTTTCAGTTACATCAGTGTATACTCATTTCATATTTGAATGTGTTAACTGTAGTGGCTTTATGCAGAAAATTCAAGCACTTAAGAACCAACACTTTAGTATCACCTTTTATATAATCAAATTGTTTTCTCTTGCTGATTTAATCTCATGCAATTAAAATGATTTATCGGCTTTTTTATTTATTGTAACAGTTGAGTTTTCAAGAAGGAAGTGAAGCCTAGTAATGGCTTGTTGCTTAAGTTAATCACATGAATAGTTCTCTGTTTCGTTTATTTTTAGAGAAGCCCTCAGCAACTTTTGTTTGCTGCAGAACACTGAAGGACTTGTAAATATTACATTGTTCTTGCTTGCTCTTGAAGCCAAATCCAGACCACTTCAGGATACAAGATGGACGTAGCGTTATTTTTAAAGACATAGATCTACTTAGTGCACTGGATTTGTCTAGTTTTGTAAGAGGCCAGTGCTTAGGTGGAGAAGTATTTTTTTTCAGTCTGAGAAAACTGCTTAGTAGCAAAACAGTCAAGTGTGCAAATAAGAAGCAGCAAGTATATTCTCTGAACTGTGAGGTTTTAGCTGAGTTGATTGTATTATACATTCCATTATGCACCTGTTCTGTGTAAGATCAAAAAGAAAAAATAACACTTACAAACAGCTTATGCTGAAGTTGTCTGATAAATCAATTGTCAATCTTTTTTCTATTTCATTCAGGTTCTTAAACCACTAGATGTGAAAACCAAATTCTACAATGCTGAGGTAAGTGAGAGCTGTGTGTATTTGGGTCTGTTTTGGTGTGCTGGATTTATTACTTGACATTAGGTGGTTAGATTAAATTCAGAGAGCTTCTTAAGTACACGTGTTTCTGAGAAAGATGATCAGTTCTAAAGGGAAAAAATTAGGTGGTGAGTTTATATCATTTAGTTTAAAAATAGATATACTTTTGATGAAGGGGGTAAAGAGATGGTAACTAAAGCAGACTTGTCAGGACCTTAATGCATTTGACCTTAATGCAGTTTTGCATATTTTCCGCTTTCCCATGAACTCAAATACTTTCAGTTATTGCTTTTATATTTAGGCTGATAGAGTACTTACTGTGAGGGCGCTTAATTGTTCACAAAGGAGATAATAATTTACCAGATTGGAGAAACTTAAATTTAAATTATTGAACAGAGGGGTCAGATTTACATTGGGGAAATTAAAATTTAAATCCCCAATGTAAATCTGACCCCTCTGTTCAATAATTTAATCTTTGGGCAGTTATACACAGTGCTTAAAAACTAAATTACCTTATATATGCCTTGTGTATTTATTTGGACATAGTTAGGTATCTGTCTTTGGCTGTTTATGGGAAGAATTTTAACTGAAGGTGACACAGATAGTGGAAACCCTTACAAATTACATACAGCATTCTTTTTATTTGTAGACATTCCCTGTGGATATATGTATTATAGGTCAGTTGTAGGGTATAAACTTCCACGATATCTCATTACATAGGAAGTTAGGACATTTGTTTCCAACATTATCACTTACCTGCTTTGTGATAGTGAGCAACTAGCTTAATTTTGTGAGCATTGTATTCTGTATTGTTTGTATGAAGTTCAGACTGATACTTGTAAAGTACTTTGAGGCCTTCCATTATGAGTATTAAACTTTTTCCATAACCCCTGAAATATGGTCAGCTATTACACTGCTAGTCATTTAGTTGAAAACCTTCATTAGCATTCTTAAACAGTTTGTTTGAAATAGTTTAAAAGATAGAGTGAAGTTGTAGGTGTTTTATGTTGCAGTGAATAGTAGACAGGAGAAAAAAGACCAAAGTGTTAGTTAGAGGAGAAGAAAATACATGGAATTTTGGCAATTTGAAAAATAACTTGTGTTAAGCTAAGCAGAAAATATTTTGCCCCCTGTTTGTTCTTAACTAAGCAGATATATGTGCTATGAATTTGCATGTAGAAAAGCAGAGAGTCTCCAAGTCTATTGTTCTAATTAATCTCCATCATAGTCACATCTGGGGTTCATCATGCAAGATTATGGCTATAGAGGTGTGAAAGGTATATTTCTTTCCCTTCCTGACAGTATCAATAGGGAAAACAGAAGGGGGAAATAACAGATAAGAATTTCTGCTCTACAAATGAGGATTCCAGATGCAAAGATCTGTGTTGTTCAGAGTTGTGCAGGAAACTTTCCATAAAGATTTTCTCTCTGTTGTGAATGAATAGCATGTAAATTATGAGACATTTAATATATAGCATCTAATTTATTTAGAGGGGAGGATAAATCAAAGCATAGGTCATAAGTGATTTAAATATCATAGTACAGAAGAAAAGAGAAAAACATTTTCCTAAAAATATCTTGGTACGTGTATCTAGGCCACAGGCTTCAATCCTTAGGTTGACCAGATGTATGATACCTGAGTAGGGTCAGAACGTAAGCACATATCACTGGTCAGCAGCTTTATAGAACTGTTGTTACCCATAAATGGGAATGACTGGAGATGTCTCCTGCTGTGATTTAAGAACAAAAGTAATCCTAAGAAACTAGGTAATTCCTCTGGGAACAAAATAAACCACCATTTTGTGCATGGATTATATTATTGTTTCAGATAAAAAATATGTGGTAGGGGAAAGAGGGACAGATATCTTAAATGTTGCTCTCTCTCTATACTTCACGTGTAAATTTTGTTTTGTGCTGAAACACTTCATAACAGATGGAAATAAAAACCTCTAAGGTAAATTCTGGGCAAACTTTTCATATAGGTCAGAAGTGTTCTTTTCTTACAAAATTGTTTTACTGACTGGCCTTGATAAGGGACTTAAACTCCATTCCTCAATTAGCCACCAATTCCTCATGATCTATGAGCTTTTCAAAGATCTATGAGAAGCTTTGGTGTCTGAGATGGTGTTTTGGTTTGGTTTGGTTCCCCCTCCCACCCCCGCAAAGGTTTTAAAAGGCTGCTTTGATACCATTTGTTCTTCCTGTTCAGGAATTTATGCAACTCCCATTACCATTGATTGAAAAAAAATTTTTTTTAAGGTTTTGGATTTAACTGAGCAATTTTCATTTGCCTAGCAAACTGATATCGTACCATTCATATTTCATTTCTGAAAGTATATGAAGTGCTGCTATGTGTTATGACCACAGAAGTCAAAATTAAAAAACTTAGAAATAAGTTTTTGGTTAGATGTTGTATGTGATACTGCTTTGCTGTCAAAGCACCAAGACCTTCATCCTGAATATTAAGACTGTTATCCTTGGGAGCAGGGGAGAAAAAAATTGGTATGTGTCAGTGTCCTGGTTTCAGGGGAGTGAGCGAGCGGCTGCGTGGTGCTTAGTTGCTGGCTGGGGCTAAACCACGACAGTCAGTTACTAGTTAAATAAAGGTCTTTAAAGGTTGACTAACCAGTTAAACTGTTACACTAATATTACAGATATGATGCTATCTATTCATAAAGTCTGTCACTAAAATTATTTTCTACTGGAAATTATAATCCATAATTTAATTTTTTTCTAAGACAAGGAATGACGCTGAACCTTAATTTTCTTGCTTGTTGCTCGTACTGCAGTAGCATCCAAATCAAGTTCATCACTGAAATTCGTGCATAGAACGCATGCCCTGTCGCCCTAACCTGCTGCAATCCTGAGATTGAATTATCTGCCCTGGTCTATAGAAAGTCTTTCACTGGCTTTGGTGTGCCTTGGAAAAGGCTCTGTAAAAGGTTCTGTTCCTGTAAACGTGCATAGGGAGACAAATATGCAGACACTTAAGAAAACAAAGTTTGCAATTAAGGTTGGGCTTTTGGAATGATGGATATTCAAAAAAGAATTTTTTATGCCAAATTTTGTTATAAGCTACAGTATTGTAGCTTTGCTAGAACACATTACCACATTATTTTTATTTTGAGACCTTATATCTGTGGATACTTCAAATTATCTATAAAATGACAAGGATTGTTTTTCCATTTCATATATAACCCATTGCATGGATTTAAATTCAGGACAAACTTTAAACTTGCTCCAAACTAACTCTTTTTTTGGGTCAGTTTGTTCTACCATATCTTATCTGTGACTTGCGTGCATTAGGCTCTACTTTGGATTGGTTCTGAAGCAAAGTTAGTAAACCATGTAACCATACTAGCTATACCTTACTAGAAATATAGTTGTCATCTTTGTTTGCATCCATTTTTATTTACGTTTCTGTCTTACTAATGCTATCTTGTTTAGATGGTGCAAAAAAATGCAGAAATGCATTTTGTTTGAAAGTTAGCCTCCTTTTTCTTTAACATTTAACCCTAATTTCTCTAATGTGTTCTTTTTTTATTTTCCCATTAGAGTGACCTCAGTTCTGTGGTAACTTTTATTTATTTTTTTATAAATATGTATGCTTTTTTAATTGCCTCTCTGTCTCTGTGCTTGTCGTTGACATTCTTTTAAAAACATAATGGAAAAGCAATGTTTGTACTGCATATCATGAACTGATGTTTTCTCATCTTTATACGTGCAGCTAATCATTTAAATGGTTAGCTCTTTCTTTATTACCCATTGTTGAAACTAGAAGTTGATTATTACAGACTCTTGCTTGTGGGGGTCCTCCCGTAAAATACCTCACCAAAATTTGACTAGATTAACTATTTGAGAATGGGAGTTAATCCCTTCTAAAATTTTCCTGCTTTTGACCCATAGAAATATAGGTTTTACTACAGCACTGCTTGTGTAAGCTGTGACAGAACTTTTCACATCTGGCTGGTGGAGACAGTGGGTTTGAGGAGAGAGCAGCAGTTGGATGTTCTTCCTTCCTTTTGCTAGCTGGAACTGCACTTTCCAACTTTTAACTGCATGTAACAGTTGATGAGTCAGTATGATACTTCTGCAGTCTGATTTCACTTTAAGGTGTGTCTTTTATTAAAATAAACAACATTCTTCTAAAGTACTTAAGGATATATTTTTTTTAAAACCATGTGATATTAAACCAACTTAGGAATAACACAACTAACTTGCTTTTTCATTATGCTGCTTGACTTTTCTTTTCCCTTTCAAGTTAGCTTTTTCTAAATTGCTGCCTATGGTTGCTGCATTGAAAACAACTAAAATTTGGGTAAATGGACACTTTGAGCAATGGATTTATGGGATATAAACAGTATCAATTTAAGTGAGTCAGGTGGTAGTAGTAATGATTACTGAGAGCCATGTTTTAGTCGGGGTTATTTCTAGCTCCTTCTGCAAGTGTGAGGCCTGTCCATAAGCTATGGAGCTTGCACAGTTTTCATTACTATATATATGCTATCATCTGGTCTGTGTTTAACCTGTTTATAAAGCAAAACAAACAGTTCCAGTACCATTCTGTATTTCTTCTTCTAATGCAATGTCTTTTGAGACTAAAAATATTTTGACTATTTTGTCCCACTTCTATTTTGTAATTTACAAGCAGGACTCCATTTGTATAATGAAGTCATTTATTTACACTGATTAAAAAGAAACTGTAAGCTTCCTTCCACCTTCCCCATAAAAATACATATTTTTTTAAATTTATCATAACAAAATACCTAAACTGCTTCATACTGAATTTATAGAATAGATTATTTCAGTTGGAAGGGACCTACAACAATCATGTAGTCCAACTGCCTGAATCAGTAACTCTCTTGTAAATGCAGATTTGGTAACACTCCCCCCCGCTATTTTTTTTTAATTGGCAATTCTTTGGTTTTGTTTTTCACTTCTCCAGGGGCTCATATCTCTAGTAGACTGAGCCTTCCGTAATTATTCTACCCTGAGATTTCTAGAGCTGCAAAGTGACTTCACTGGTCTGTAATTCCACAGAAGCAGTGAGGCAAAACCACCTCTAGTTCCATGGTTTTTTAGCTTCTGAAGTTTAGAGTCTGTAGCTTTCATTCCTGTACTAGAATTGGTCCTTATAGACCATCTTCAGGCATTAGCTTCATTTAACAGATATGTCTTATAGGATGTTTTGAAGGTAGAGCACCAGTTAAATTTTGGATGCATATAATATTGGTAACCATTGGCATGATGCAGCTGAGAGAGAGGAGGCTGGTTTTGGTTTTTAGCCAGTACGTCAATGTTTCAGAATAATAATAGAATCTCAGAGCATGTACCTGAATTATTTTACTTCAGTTAAACAAAAACACACACACTTATTTTAATTTTTTTTATACAGCCTGATGCACTAGTAACCTGGCATGGCATGGTGTTGTGCACTGCAATTACTTACCATTTATTCTATTTTTTTATTTTTTAATAATACAGATTAAAACTTGAGTTGCTATTGAGTTGATGAAAGTCTTGGGAAGTGGTGATCTGATGCATTACAAATAAGCAATAGCTAGAACATAGTGAAATTATCCCACATCCATTGTTTGGCAAGATACCTGTTGACTAACACTTTTGCTCCTATTGTTACTGGGATTAAGGTTTTTTCTTGCATTAATTAATTTGATTTGCAGGCATGAACTAAACACATGTGACTATTTTTTTTTTAACAATAGGACTGTCTATTCTTTTTAATAACACTAATTATGTTTTCATGAACTTGCACTTTTGTTTTTTTTTTTTTTTCAGACAGATGAAGTGTTTCTGGAAGCTCAGATTCAGAATATCACTACCTCTCCAATGTTTATGGAGAAGGTTTCTTTAGAGCCATCTATGATGTACAATGTTGCAGAACTGAACACAGTTGACACAGCAGGGGAAAGGTATGTTCAGAATCAGGCTATTTGACTTTGAAACTCTTTGAATTACTATTTCATGAGATATAAGCATTACAGTTAGTGAGTTCTTTGCATGACTAAAAAGATCAAATTCCTATTATGTATGCAGCTAGAAAAGTTGTTACTCTTTTCTTTTTATAGAAACTATTCTTAAAATTTTGTAATTCTACCTAGTGCAGAAATGCCCAGCTTAATCCTCAAATAATTGGTAACATGGATGACATGGTAAAAGGAAACCATACTGCATCTTCAGTATCTCCTATATAAAATTTAGCCCATGTCTGGTTCTGACTTGATCTGTGGATACATATTTAGCCTTACAGGACCCATCTGACTTGTCCTTGCTTCCTTCTAGTAGACTGGTAACTGTTTTCAGTTGTTCTAATCAAGATCTAGCAAGGCAGCAGTCAAGGTGAATCGACGGAACACCCTTATAGGATCTTAAAATATAAAAATTTGTCATGCTGAAATAAATTAAATGTCATTTAGTGTCAATTAGTAAAACACCAAATACTAGAACAATTTTCTACTGTGTTCAGTAAACTGTTGTGGATACAAAAGCATGTGATATCTGGGTAGAAGTTAACTTTGACTGTTTGTGCTTTGCAGTTGCTTGGGTTTTTGGAGGAGGTGATGTTGGGGTGCTTCTGCAGTGGGGGCTGAAGTTAAAATTCTGTCTTCTCCTCGCCTGTTGAAGTGTTCACCTGCCGTGTAGTGAAGTGTTGTTCTTAAAGTGTTTGCATCCGCTGTAATGGTTCTTGTCCTGAATGGGAATCTTAGGCTCATGACACTGAGATTTACTGGGAGGGAACCAAATCGCAGAAGTGAAATTACCAGCATTGTTTAAATGCTAAGATGCCAGATAACAAATTATAATGGAGCAAAGTGGATTTCCACCTTGGTTCTCTCTGGCTCAGATGAAGCATTTTTTTTTCTCCTTGGTCCTTGATGCTACATAAATTCTAGAATTGTGTTCTGTTGTGAAAACACAAAAAAATTCTATGTGTTTTGCCATGAATAATATACACACACACAGAGTAAGACTGGTGAGGGATGGGGAAAAAAGGTTGGGTTCTTAAGCCTTCCTGAAAATAACTGTTTAAATTAAGACCCAATGTTTTTTCTTTTAGTGAGTCTACTTTTGGCTCAAGGACTTATTTACAACCTATGGATACACGTCAATACTTATACTGCCTAAAACCAAAGCAAGAATTTGCAGAGAAAGCTGGAGTAATAAAAGGTGTAACAGTGATTGGTAAACTAGACATTGTATGGAAAACTAATCTGGGTGAACGAGGAAGGCTGCAAACTAGCCAGCTCCAAAGAATGGTAAGTTTAACTTAAGCATCAATTTAACTTAGCATCCATTTTTAAGGCAACTCAATGAATGATTAGTAATGACTCGAAGGAAAAGTTCAAGCTGCTTACTTTCTGGACCTCGTTCTGAATGCACATGTTTCTATATGTATTTGAGAAAGTTATTTAATACATTTGGTCAGTGAAGTGTGGAAAAAACACTATTCCAAGGGACTGTAGCTGAACAAAAGCATTCTTTTTCCTTTTGGTCATGTGAATGGCAATATTTTTTGTTTTCTTGAGGATTTGTTTTCTGGCATGTAACATGCCTCTTTCTTTTTTCACAGCACTGAATAACATAACTTAATGGATTGTGCACTTCAACTGCCAGAATCAAGTAACCTATGTAGCAAAGTACATTGGTTAGAATAAAATTAATTTCTTGGATGCCATTTGGCAACAAACCGAAAAGCACTGGCAAAAGAACTTTAAGTATGCTAACTGTTGACGCAGAAGTCTGCTCCCTAATTCATACAGACATTTTAGCTTCAAGTAACAATTTTTATGTATAGGATAATATATATCTTTCATGTCCACCGTTTTGGTTCAATCTATTCTATTCTGGTTGATTTAGAACTTGTTCATTAATTTTAGGTTGTAATTATTAGCTTGCTGAAGTCAGCTGCCCAGCCTGTCTAGTCTAATGCCTAAACCTGACTTGCATCTTTTGAATTGAGGATGGTGTAATATGGGAGAGAACTAAAAAAAGCTTCAATAATTGAATCTTAGTCTGAGTTTGCAAAGCTTGTAATTGGGTTTCTGCCTCTGTCTCTCCCCCTGCTGCCCCCCATCTTCTAGTAAATCAAGCAATTCTGTAGAGAAATCACATTCACTTGGAACTAGGTGTGCAATTCACAGTTAAGTCACTAAAACTTTTATTTGTTTTTAGTTGAGGTGTTAAGTATCTGTATAACTCCATCAAATTAGAAACTGCCCTTTTTTTCTAAAGTTAGTTACTCCTGTTATTTTGAAACTTGTTGCTTGTTTTTTAACTAAACTGGCTCATTTTCAGCTGACCTTTCCTATAATTTCTCTTTAGAGAGATTTTTTTCCCCCCTCCCTAAATCAGTATTCTCTCACTTTGCATCCCTTCTTGTTCAACCTTTGAGAATTGCACTTGAAACACGGTGGTGATTAACACACCTCCACACTCCAGGATTAGTTTTAGTTGTCCATCATTGTTTTGTGTTGGTGATTAAGACAAACATGAGGTATTTTGTGTACTTTGATCAACATCTGTCTTTGGAAAAGCAGCGAACAGGTTTTGGGTTTTTTTTTTTCCCCTTTGAGTTGCAGTGCAACTCCTTCTCTTGTTCTCATCTTTTAAGTGCTATTAGATTATTTCATTTCTAGGCTCCTTTCACCTTCCATAATTTTCCTCCTAATCCATTTACTAGTCCTATAACCATTGTTTCCCCCACAGGCCCACAATTTTACCTGCATTGTGCCCCTCTGTCACTGTTTTGGTTCAGATCAGGAATGCACTTGTGAAACCAGTATCCTGGATCACCCCCACATACCATAATTTGGGTTTTTTTGTGGAGTGGTCTTGGAATTCACAACTACATTCTTTTGGGCTGACATTAAACCAGACAGATGCATGTCCACAGTATGCCAAGGGTGCTCCACCTGCTCACAGGCATTCAATCCAGGACTAGACTAGAATCAGTTCAAAGTTAAATAACATTATTCTTGAGTAGCACAAGCAAGGAATTGTCTAGTCGATTCCATACTCTGAGCAATTATTTCATTTCTAGATGAAAACTATGTTCCTCCTTTTGGTGTTACTGGAAGGCCTTTACCTTTAGCCGTCAGTTCTTGCAGGTGTCTCATTAAGGCCAACATGTACTGGTTTAGGCCACCTCATCTGCTCTGATCCTGTCTTGATTTGGTCAATTGCTGCAAAGTTTATTCTATGAAATACTGCTTTTATTGTTTTTTTTTCTTAATGCATCTCTGTTAAAAGAAGAGTCTAATGTTACTGCAAACTACCTGTTGTTTAGGGAACTGGGTATAATTTTTCCAGTAGATTCCTTCCTGTCAGCTAATACAGCTGAAAATGTGTGCTTTTTTCCAGTGCTGGATAATTACTTTTCCAGTGCTGGATAATTAGGAAAACTATACTTACGTTGTCCATAGTGTATCTGTTATCTGCCTAACAGGGAGGTCTTAGAATAAAGCTGATCTCAGGAACTGTATATGGATGTTCAAACTTTAAGGATATGAACTATCTGAAAAACTTAGTAATCTAAGATCATCCTTGTTTAATGAACTGTTAAACATATCAAGAAAGGTGGTCATCAGTAGTGGATGGAGCACTGCTGTGATTTGGGTACAAATCAAAAGCACAAAGAGTTGGTCGTCTTTCTTCAAATTCCTCTTATTCCAAGCTTGTTGCAGTAAATGAAAAGTTGAGTAGTAAAAACTTCAGCTTTGCTATCCAGCATCTGAGAATATACATTCTTGTACCTTCTCAGGCTCCTGGCTACGGCGATGTAAGGCTTTCTTTGGAGACAATACCAGACACCGTAAATTTGGAAGAACCTTTTGACATTACATGTAAAATAACAAATTGCAGGTAATGATGTCATGTGATTCTTGTGCTTTTTCCTGAGAGGGCAAGTTGTGGCTGTCTTTGTTTCATTTTCTAACACTTTCTCCTGAAACAACTCAAACCTGCTCTTTACTGTGAGTTGTAGCAACATGAAACTACTTGAAACACATCTTTTGGATTACAGTGATTTTTAAAAACCCAAAGAAACAAAAAAACTTTTTATCATGATTGTTAATACTATTTGAACGAGGAGGTGGCCAAAAATCTGTAGTGGAATTCCATGGAACTGGCTGCAATATCATTTAAGATTGCACCCCATATGTAAAGCACAAATCATCTTAGTTCTTGTTAGTTAATCTAATAACAAAATGAGTGCGTATATAGGATTTTGTAAACTACAAGTAGTTTTGTCAGAATAAATAATGCTGTTTGTATCCAGTCTGATTTTACCGCTAGTTCTGCACCACTGCTAGAATGCCTGCTACACATTGTCACCGTTGTCTTTTGTACATCTTTATCCATGTTTTGACTTGATTTGTGTTTACACTAGGATCTATGGTAGCTCTTTATAAAAGGGTTACAAGAGTGACATTTAAATAAAGTAATTCTAAATAAAAGTTGAAACCAGGGACTAAAGCATGTATCTGGTCTGCAGATACTTCTCATTAAAATCTTATACTCCATCGAAAATGTGAGCAGTATTACGCTATCCAGGATTGCTAAACCCATGACAGGATGCTTGTGTCATACAAAGCTATATGCAACTGAATTACTGCACATCACAGTAAATCTTGCTTGCCGCCTTATAATTATTTATAAAGGCTTGATTAATAGTAACCTGAACAATAAAGTAATAAAGCTTTTACATGTCTGCTGTCATTGAATGCTTAAAAAAAGCCCACAGGTTTATTCTTGTTTTCCATTTCCTCTAGCAGTGAAAGGACTATGGACCTGGTTTTAGAAATGTGCAATACTAATGCCATCCATTGGTGTGGAGTTTCAGGAAGGCAACTTGGAAAGCTGCACCCAAGTTCATCCCTCCACCTTGCACTTACATTGTTGTCTTCAGTGCAGGGCTTGCAAGTAAGTATTTATAGCATAGTTTTGTTATAAAATAGCTGTTTCATAAGCTTAGTAATTTTTTCTAATAACTCTTCTAAATATTTCCCCTTTCTAGAGTGTCTCTGGCTTAAGACTTACAGACACGTTTTTGAAGAGAACATATGAATATGATGATATTGCACAAGTCTGTGTAGTTTCTTCAGAAGTCAAACAAAGCTGAAGAAAAAACTATTTCTGCTGGGCTTTTTTGGACCAACTTCTTGATGTTTTTTGCAGCCGAATCACATCAAAATGTGTACAAAAAAACCCCCGAATCCCTATATCTCTATAAATGTAACTACGCTTATTTAATTTCTCTGAGCATTTTTGGAATGTTTTAAAATCTTTTAAAAACATGCATATGCATTTTATCTACTGAAAATAAAGCCTTTGAAAAAAGTGTAGCTCCAGCAAATTATATTGCATTAATGTCACCTTGGGGTGGGTGGGTGAGATTGATATGAAATAGCAGCACTTTGTACTTATTTTTGTTCTTTAAATTTTTTTTATAACTTAAACAGTTTTAAAATTGTGGTTCTGACAAAACTGCTTCAGTCTGAAGGAACTGGCCTTTTACAGACAAGTTCCTGGAATCCAAACCCCTGAAAGAATACTTCGGGGTACCTGGCCTGGCAGTGTATTTGCACGGTACACACATAGCCATAAGAACGAGAGCCTGATCACGGCATGAGATGAGAGAGTGCAGCTGGCACTGTTGAGGCACTAGCAGCTAGAAAGTAGAGTATCAGCCAAAGAGTGTGCTGGTTGCAGCTCAGTCTTTGAAAGGGAGTAATACAGCAAATCTATCCCAATTAGCTGCAGTCTTGTGCAGAGTTGTGCATACCTGCAATACAGGGCATGCTGTGAACAGGCATGTTACTTCCCAATTAGTAGGGAATTGAAAACTAAAATAGCAGAACTTGGGCGTTTTTTATTGTTAAACTGAGCTGGTGCAAATTATTCTTCCCATCCCAGAGGCATTTAAGTAGATTTTTAGGAAAATGAGGATTAAAAACCCTGCATGGCTGCCCTAGATCAAGTTCTCCAAAGCATATGCAGGAAGGAATTCAGGACTTGGTTAAGCACTGAAATGTACTTTTCCCTAGCTTTGTTGTGACAAAAGATGGAAGTACTTCTGGCTTGAAATATCTAAGGTCACCCAAAGGTAGCCATTTAATACAGAAAATGGTGACTGGCTTTCCTAGTTAACACTGGTTTAAACTAGTGTTCAAGATTCTACTCTGGCTTGTCATGTTTCTCAGCAACCATATTGGCACTTAGCAACCTCAGTTAGTTTTGACAGTATTTTACTTAAGGCCTTCCTGTGTATAAAATCTTTAAGTGTAGAACTCAATTTTTAAATATTGGATAAATTTAGGACCAGCTTACTAAATTGAGGGAATGAATCCATACAGGAAAAAAAATAAATTAAAACTATATCCTGCACATCTAATAAAATGCAGAGAAACCAACATAAACAGATATTTTAAAGAATGCAATTTACCTGTTATTCTAGATATATCAACAAACTAAAACAGTAAAACCACAACTATCCAGACAAAAAATGTAAATAACTTTATTTATAACCTATTCTCAAGTTAAACTGACACAAGCTGAAGGAGATGTAACGGTATGGTAGTAAGAGGTAGGAGACATACAGAAATGGTAGACAAGTTGCATTTTGCCAGTATGACTTTCTGTAGCCCTGAAACAGTGTATGAATCCAAGGCTTCAGACTTTGTTCTTTCTCAATATGCACGAGGGATTTTACTTTGTACTTGTTACAAAACCAAAAGTGCAACTGAAACAATTTGTAAGCTGATTATTTCATTGGGTGTCTTTATGATCAGGCATAGTTAGAAGAATATGCTTCCATGCAAGCAGGTTACAGGATTTTACAATTTGAGTGCAAAACATGTTCTTCTCTAACAATTATCACATTTACAAAATGCTGATGGAACAGTAATGGTACAAAAACAATTAGGTGTTAAATGCATATTTGCTCAGTTGAATGATAAACTGCAATTGACCTTAAAGCTGTATTTACAGGGATTGTGGTTTACCACTTGATCTAGCAGGATGAAAAATTTTAGTGCAAAATAAAGTGCAGTTATTACACAGGAAAATATTCCTTCCTCACCCTGTGATTAAGACATATTGCATGACTCTGTGAAACAATCTAGCCTGTTCAAGGCAAAATAGACTTTAGCATAAATGATCCCTCTGTTCCTGGTTTCAAGGGAAAAGCATGTAATGCAGCTCCTGTTATTGGTCTCACTTTTTTTATTTAGGCTATAAAGCCCTTTCTCTTAGTATACAAGAAACAAGAAAGTTTACAAGTTAAGTGTTGTGCCAGTTGTAGCACATTCCTAAAGGGTTAGCTAATGCCATAAATGTTTTACTAAATACTCTGGTTACATATTATCTGTACTGGAGTAAAACCTAAACATGACAATATTGTAGTATGTGACATGAACGTTACCACTCTATAAAGATGACTTCAAGAGTAGTTTTCAGATAACTAACTGATGCTTCATTCCATTTAACCTTGGGGATAGTTCTCCCATAAATCCAGTAAGCTATAGGGCTTCTACTTGACGGTACAACTTCTACTTGATGGTACAACTTCTACAGCCAGTCTTTGCATATTTTCATATTTTGTAGTTCTTGAGGAACTCTCAAGAGGTTCTTGACACTCTTTCTGTCTTAAAGTAGAAAGGTAACTGACCACATGAAGATTGCTGTCACAAAGTAAGGATAAATTAAGTGTGAGAGATATTGCAGTGCTGTCCCATCCACTCTGGATTTATTGGTTCCTCCTATCAAAGTTAGTAAAACTCACTTTGAGCAGCTGAAAATATGAAAGGGAGAACTAAGAGGAACTGTGAAGTTTAACAGGAGATATGCTAGGAGCAATGCTTCTCTCCTGACACAAGACACTACTCCAAGCAATGTTTGTACAGTAGTTGTAGCCTACCTACAGCCTCCGTTGATCCTTCTTGTAAACGTCCTGTCCTATTAGATGTAACTGAACTTAAGTAGCAGTTTTCTTGAATAGATTAGATTCAGGATCTGAACTACCTCTGAAATAAGATCCTGTTAGGGATTTTCTTTTTTGTCATCAGATGTTAAGTTAGAAGCTGTTACTTGGAAATGTATTTAATGTAAAGCTTAAGTATCTACAGCCTCAAAAAGGCAGCTACAGCAACATACAGAGAATTTTAAAAAGCATTTTAATGCTGTGTATAGGCAAGCTCTATTGAATAAAGTATGAAATGTCTTAAAGTTGTTTAAGTTGCTTTATTACACTTTACCTCTTTATTCAACAGATGGTAATATGGATTTCCTATTTTCTCCAGTTCTTTTAATTTCTCCTTGGATCCAGCTGCATTTTCTGCCCCCCCATTTTAGCAGGGGAAAACTCATACAATAGATGCAAAACTAGCATTTGTTAGAGTCAAGTACATGACTTAGCCTCAAATTTTGCATTTGCTTCTACTTGAGGTGCTCTTTTTTGACCACAAGATGAATCAGATATATAATGTCTGAGGTCCAGGAGTTCCTCTGTATTTCTCAGTCTATTGTTATTCTTCCACATACCTTCTCCAGCCTAACTGGCCAGTTCTAAGAGATCACTTTGTCTTAGGAATCAAAGCAGGATCCTCAAATTAGTTTTGATACACAAAGAGGAAAGTGTGAGTGGTGAGAACCTCCCTGGAATAAAAACAAGTGTACCTTGTAGCAGAAAGCAGCGTGAACAGTAAGCAGAATAAAAAAGTTAACATAATAAGAATACACAAAAGCAGTGGTCTTTGAAAGACTAAGATTAACTGAGCAAGAAAAGCCAGGGTAGGAACAGAAATGCTATAGAGTGGAAAAATCTTCAACTTGGCCCTATAACCATCACTTAAAATAGATATGTGTAGTGAAACTTTAAAAAAAATCCTTAATTGTTTAGTCCAGTGATTTGCCACACAAGAATAGAAAGAGAATCCTTCTTTCTAAGGCAGTTATTTTTTGATAAATTTTTAGTACTAGTTATTTGTACAGTCACAGGATCAGTTTTAGCTTATTACACTTAAGAATTTTAAGCTTATGTTAAATACTGCATACTTCAGAATGTAATACAGTTTGCCATGCCTAGGAAAACAGTGCTATAATGCTGACCTCCAGGGCTACCATCATATTCTGAGGGTATACATGGCAGTAGAAAAGCCTAAAACTTCTTTATACTCTTTTTTTTCCCAAGTCAAGTTCTGGTTTGGTTTCTGTGTATTATCCTACTCAGGATCAGCGTCTTCTTTCTCTACAGTTTGTGGTAGTCCTTCATATGCAATCATCTCCCTCCCACCTGCCCAATGAAGTTGAAAAATATTTCATGTTACTAATGATGGCCCCTCCACAGGCTTAAAGAAACAGACTTTTCAAGCATTAGTTTTAAGTACACTCTATACTCCAACACTGATTTATGCTCATTATAAAAGGGTACATCAGATGGGCCTATTGTTTCAATATTTGACAGGGAGTACAGCCATAATGATTTTCACCATAAGAATAATGTGCCTTTTACACTAGGATTTTAGAATTAAGCTGTTATGCAAGATCAGCCCACTACAAAACTCCTCCCTACTGAATAGCCCTGGAGATCAATCTAATGCACATACTGAAAATGACTTGTACTTAGGGATTTTAATAAACCACCCATTTAGTGTATTAAGTTTCAGAGGAGTAAGTATACAGAAATGATACGTTCCAAGTTATGTGCAGTAGATCTGTTTAACAGATTTGTTCTTGTTTGCAAACACGCACAAAGAATTTTCTGTCTTCTATTCAAGCAGAAGAGTTGCAATGGTGCTTTTGCCACTAACTATGGTATGCATTTTGGGGTTATATACCATTCCAATTCACATGCCTCCTTTAAGTCAGGAATGTTCTTCAGTGCTGCCACTGAAAGATCTGCTCCGGACATGATTTCTCAGTTGCTCTATGAGCTCTGGATTCTGCTGCTGTATCTGTTGTGCAAACTGCTGCCCCCTGTGTTGAACAGTTTTAAGTAAAATCAACAAGTGAAAAAAACTGACAAGCAGCATTTGTAAGAAAACTATATCCCAATACAACTGAAAGGTGCATTATATGAAAGTTAAAACTAAAGATAACTTGCTGTATAGTCTTAATGAAGATATTTGTAGTATTATGGCTTTATCTAGTTAAAGTCTCTCCAAACACCATTACAATCAGATCTTCATTTTCATTCTTCAGGACTATTACTTCTACTTGATAACATGGAGAAAAATGTATTGCCTTACTTGGTAAAACTAACATTTAGCAACACATCTGCTCCAGTGATTTGCTCCCTTCTTTTTGAAAGGATCCATTCTAGTTTTTTAAGGTAACTACTCTTGTAGTTGAAGTGCAACCTTATATTAGGTTTTCCAGAAATACAGTGTGCGGCTGCCAACTTGTACTTGTCAGCAAGACGTCATTAGCAGAAAGCAAGCATACAATTACACCTTTATGTCTTGTATGACTGAAGTACTGACAGATCCATCTCCATAACAGCTGTAGCTTAAGAGTTAAATTAAGAGGTGAGATTAATTCCATGTAAAAGATAAGCATAACACTGGTTTACTAGAAAAAGCAAGTAAGTAAAACATTACTTCATTAATAGCCTGGCATGGCTTCTCTGTAACATCTGCATTTTGCCCAAGTAGCAAATTATTAAGACTCCTTTAAACCACAGTGCAGGTTGAAGGCAAGCCACCATTTTCATAGATCTAGGTATAGTACGTGGTTTTTGTGAAAACAGCCCTTGATTTTGTGGGGGCACGTTCCTGTCTGTGATGTGAATTATAAAGTACTTTTGCCCAGAACGGGCAAAACTTAAAAATAGTTTGAAACAGCCTAGAATGCTGAAACAAAGTAAAACTGTATGCCCTTTAAGAGGTCTTGCCATATAAGCAAATGACATGTTTTTGTGCAGACTCTTCCAGACAGATTATCATTATTATACTATAAAAGACTTGGGTCCTGGTTTTTGTAAAAGCTACTCCTCATTATACTGAGTTCCCTGAAGCCTTCCTAGTCTAAATGGAGGGATGCCAGAGCAGAACTTGTTGCAACCTGTGCTATGTAAATCTGTAGTTTTTCTAACTTGTCTGAGATATCAGGCAGTAAATTTATCAACACAATTTGAAAGCACATGTAGAAGTACTTGAAGATTTAAAGGAGCATTTTTAGTAAATGGCATTTAGAAAGTAAACAGTGTATGAGAACCTGAAAGTGAAACGGAGCACCCAGTTCAGTCATTTCAATTGATGGAAATGTACAAAGCAAACAAACAAGATAGTGGAAAATAAGTCTTCAAGTTCTCAGTTTTAATAATAATCAGGCATACAATGGGGACAGGCCACAGTATAATTGGCCTGACACTATCCCTTTTAAATAGATGTTGCACAATGATGCTTCTACAAATGTAACAGTTAAAACTATGCAATTCTTACTTACGCGTGTATCAGGCTGGACAAATCTGACAGGCCACCAACACCTGCAGCAGGGCCACCAATGGCATTTGACATCATCCCCGACATCCTGGAACAGTTAGCACAGTGTTGGCATTGGGGTATGCAGGGACCTTTACAGTAAGCAATAAACAATAGTTCTTATTTAAATTGCTGTGAGGAAATAAGCTGCAAGAGGAAGAAACTGCAGTAGTTTTATTTACAGTAAGCAAAAATAAAATTACATTTTCAGGAATATAGTACTATCCACCTTTTTCCTTATTAATTCAAACCCCTAAAGACACTTACATTAATGGTACTCCATTTTAATACTTACAATTGTTGAACTTGAGGATTCTGCATTAAGCTTGCTGCCTAGAATAGACAATATATAGCTGAAATTATAATACGTTTACTACTTAGATATCACTGAGGAAAATGTGGAAAAAACACCAACAAAACACATGCTGTATTCTATGTTGTATTACAAAATTAAGCTAAGTTTATGTGCACAGAGATGTATGGTCCCCAGCAAACAGAATAATTACAGGAACGTATTTCAAGGATATGAAGCTGAGACAATTTGTTGCATGTTAGATAAAAAATAGTGATTTCAGATTCAGACATGAAAAATATGACAAGAAGACATTAAATATAAAAAACCCAGTACCAGAAAACTTAAAAAAAAAAAAAAAAAAAAGTTTAAGACTTCCAAGGACAAAGGTTTTCTATTGGGCTTTTTGGAGAAAGGTCTGTATTTTGTTGATTCCCAGTCAGCTTTGCAACTACTATTACTACTGGGTATAAACTGTTAAGATTATGGCCACAAAATACTGCAGAGTAAACCAGAGTGTGGACTTACTTTGTAGCATGGTTTTGTGGTAACATGCATCTTCTGTGGTAATTGCATATCTTCTTACTTTGTAGTAAGCATGAGGTTATCTAAATTTCTCAGTCATAAGATACCTCAAAAATTATATTGTGTTTACCACAGTATAAGGGTGTATATGGACAGACACTATAGAATAAACCAGGTGATGTTTTAAAGTTAGTAATATAATTCCTACAGAAATCAGTGTCTGTATGAATACAAGACCAATAAGCACAATGCAGTATCTCTTATTAAAGAAACATACTACAAAAACCAGATATATACAATATTCATTTTATTGATCAGTGTATCTCCATATATATGTCTCAAAAGTACATCAACTGTTTTCTCTAGCCTACAGTTAGATATAAAATGCCACATTCAGGTCAATTCTGTGGGTAATACAGGATTTTTTCTTTTTTTTCTTTCTTCCATCAGTAACAAGTCTGATCTAGGTTAGGGGCCCAAAATGGAGACTAGAAGTAACTTTCTCAAGGTCAGACAGCGAGTCAATTTTTTTCCTTCAAAACAAAACAAAAAACTACACCACAGGAAAATAATTAATTAGTTCCTGGCTGAATGCCCTGTGTTCTATCCACTCAACAAGGCATCTTCTGAAATGATGCAAAAAATCCTTTCCTCATAGTTAGCTCCATACTGAAGAGTACATATTTGACTCTAAACAGATGCAGACTGAGTAAGTCATGTGGCCAATAAAGTGGTACACAGGGTTCCAGTGCTATTTAATCACTAACGCCATCGGAGAACTCACTCGTTTCTTCCTTGCCTACCATCTCTGTTATTTGGACCATAGTATAAGACCAGATGTATTGAGCTCTCTTGCATGCAGTGCATTTCCACACGGAAGCACTGGTTGAAATGTCCTGTCCTAACGAAGCTACCAGAGGGGCAGTAAAGTTTTAACTGAGTTCTCAAAGGAAATAAGTATTTTTTTCTCTTCTTCTCCAAATTCCATTCTTCAAAGTTAATTAATACCATTTAGCTAAGAAAGCCATGCATGGAGAAAAACTACTGAGGGACAAAAGCACAATTTGCCATTGTACTGGAAGTAAAGGAATGCACTACATGTTATTTATATTCATTGTTTGCACATCTCACAAAGTTTTGCACACTTAAGGATGTCAGGGGTAATTTGAAAGAGTAAGAACAGAAAGGTCTCTTGGATAGGTCTCCCCAGGTGGAGTTACTTTAGCCTTGGGTAGACTGCATCTGAATCAACTGCTATTCACTTGACAGATTATTTCTTTGTATTCATTGTTAACTGCTATGTGGAGAATAGAAAATAAATTTTCACCATGCTGTTGACAAGTGTTTTACTATGCCATCTATAAAAACAGCATAGCTAATCGAAGCACATTGTTGTTCATAAGTAAGATAGAATCAACTGGAAATAAGACAGGCATTATAGGAGATCTATGCTTCACTTCTTGTTTTGAGTATAAAATGACTTAGAAAAGTTTAAATTCACTATAATGAAACCATTGCCATTATAATCGTTAAAATTGCTTGTGTTATTAAACAAGAAGTGTTCTTAAAACTTCAGTTTTATAAACATTATAATGTAAAGCTTGAAGTATACTCACCATGCTAATGAAGGCAGGATTGTTTATCAAGCTTGCCATGTCAAAACTCAGTCCAGTTCCAGTCTACAAACAAATTGCAATCGAAGATAAGTTTACCTAGAAAATCCCAGTTAAAACTGTTGTAAATAAATAGATATAAAGCTAACTTACAGGACTGGACATGTCTCTTAGTTTCTGTTCTGCTATTTTCAAATTTGACTTATAAGAGTCATTCTCTGGATCAAGATCCAGTGCTTTTTGGTAACTGGTAACTGCTTCTTCATATTTATTCACTGAGGTCAGAGCCAACCTAATGTGAAATAAAGAAATCCCGGGTAGAACATAAATGACCATCAAAAGATAATGATACATTTTCTGTTCTAAGTAAAACAGTATCTCACAACTAATTTTTAGCTTGAGCACTAAGTTAAAGCAAGTTTTGCTATTGTGCTACTATTGCTTAGTGTAAGCACTTGTTTTTGCAGAAGAGATGATCCCTCAAGAACTCATCTTGCATTGTCTGTTCCATATATACGCAAGTCAACTCCTTGGCATCATCAAGTGATTTAGTCTGTATTTGAGAGCACAAGCTGGATCCAGCATCCGTGACTCTTTGCATAAGCTCAGGAATTCCTCTAAGCATTTCCTCAGTCCTTTTGATCCAAAGATCATTCAGGTGTAAGTAGGGTGAAGATACTCTTAATGCGAGGTCTGCAGCTTCAAGAAACCAAATACTGGAACCACAAGTTTCAGCATAATAGATTTTTGTCTTGGGATCAGTGCAAGGTTCTCCTTTCAGATCTACTTCAACAGCTTGACAAATGGGTTATACAGGATAGTAGTAGCATCTCTAAGATGCTGTAAGAAACCCTTGTATCAGGGAAGCCTGCTTAATGTTTTGAAAAACATTCTCCTCCAGCAGCTCAGGAAAGCACAGGACAGATCTACTACTTTTGAAGGAGTATTTGTTTTCAAATTCAATTAGCTACCACATTTAAAACATAATCTTTCTTTGAGCTCCATCTACTTGTCCAGAAGTCCATCTACTTGCAGTTTCAATTCTATCTTCTACTGTATTTTCAATTTATACTGACTACAAAACTAAACGGATCTTTTCCAAATTTTGTGTAATCTGTGAAAGATCTGTGTAATCCACATTCAGCTATTTAATATTCCAGTCCCCCTTTAGTATTTGCTGAGCTACACAGACTGGGTTGATAAGCCTGTGCTAACACCTACTAACAGACCTTGTTATTTTATCTCAGGCAAGAGAGGTCAGTGTGTTGGATGTATCAGTCACAGTCATTACTCTCAGTGATGATGAACTCAATAACTGTATGAAACTCCAGGAGTTTCCAGTAATGCTCCTGGAGGAACCAACACAATATTAATGTTTTCTCTCTTAACAGTTACTCCCATAAAAAACATTCTCCCTTTTGGGCCATTAACTTGCCAAAATAGTTTCTGAACAGACAAGAAATGCAATGTGGTATTTCTGTGATGCAATTGTGTTTTTTTACAGAGAAAGTATGTAAAATTCTGCTTCTTGGAACACAGAACAGTGGGCAACAGTTTCTTTGCTCACAATTCCTACCCAGACAAGCGCTCTCTCAGGGTCATGCTGGAAGTATCACTTTTACTGCCTACAGGGCTCCCATCTGTGCATATTTCTGTGGCACTTCTGCATCTTTCTGTGACGTATAAAGAGTTTCTCTCAAATCCTGTGAAAAATTGATATGCCTGCATAATGCAGTCAGAAAACACAGCTTTCTCATAAGGACTTTTGGTTGAGAAGGTGGTTTCTGCACTTGTTTTTTTCAGTTATTACTAAACAAGCACTGTTTCCTAATTCAGCCTGTGCCAAATGTATTATTATATCAATCTCCTAAGTTAAGCAATGGCTTATTGCTCAAAATATATCCTCTGTCAAAACAACAAGACAATCAAAAAAAGGGAAACTTGATTGCCCGAGAATGATCCCACTTACATTGTGTATCAAAAGGCACACTGGTCTTACATCCAAAACTCTAAAATAACCTCCAACTTCCAATTAAATCAGCCTGTAGCTTCCCTCCATCTCACTGAAATCAGGGGATCTTGGATTGTGCTATATGAAGAAATGATCTAAAGAGAGTTAAATAGGACAATACCAATTCAACAGTCCCTAAAATTTCAAAGTGAACGAATCATCTCAAAAGCCAGTCAGGCAACATTTGTATTAGTAAAATAAACTGTATCATGGAAAGTTTTCAAGTGATAGAATTCCATCATCTTTGATCTTAAATAAATGCCCCCTGGCGTGGTTTTGTCCCAGGCCAACAAGCATTATTCCCAGACAATTTTGGAGCATGGTTCAGAATTTAACACAGGCCAACTTGATTTAGCAATAGGCAGTTTGGATGTGGCCACTCCATATTGCAAACTAGATTTTAATAACATGGAGAGGGCCATTTTGTGCCAGCTGACCCAACAAACAATCCCAAGCATTTTTTAATTTACTAGTATGGATGTAACCTCAAAAGCCTTATGCAGCATTCAGCCCACACCCACAATATGTTTGATTATTGAAAATGCAAAGCTACACATCTTGGAAGAATGGCCCTTCACTCAAGCAGATATCCCATTCAGAACATTCCTGACATTTTTTTCAGGTAGCATTTAATCAGACCCACCACCCAAAAAGGCTCTACTGTTAATCTCAGACATGACTGAGAAAGACTACTAAAAGGACATAGCTTAGTCTTGCTAAAATATCTGCTTCCAAAGAGCTATTGAACAGAAGAATTAAGCCACTATTCCTGCTAGTGTGAAGCCCCAATATTTTTAGGATTCTGTTCTCTAACAGCATCATTAACAGATTCACTGTTCCAACTGCAGAATTTTGATTACTCATTACTAGGTAGGAGGTAGAAAAAAACCCACATCATGACTTTCTAAACTAAATTTGCAAAGTTTATAAACTGAAAGAAGAAAAAATGCAAACTGATGAAATCTGATATGAACATGCTGAGATCAACCATATATATAAAACTTGAAGCTGACAGCCTGACAGGGTCATCTTCAGGAAATTGCTACACTTTCAGAACAAGAATGTCAGCTAAGTAAAACAATCTAGCTCCACTTATTTCAGAAAATCTATGGTGATTTACACTTGGGTCTTCAGTGTTTACTCAGATTTGTATTAGCTTACCCCATTCTTCCATATGCTTTGCTGTATTTTGGATCTATTGCTATGGCTCTCTCACAATCCTTTATTGCTTCACTGTAGTTGTTGAGCTTACTTTGAGCAGCAGCCCTAAGAAGAAGATGGGACGGAAGGGAGAGAGCTTTGTCAAAAAAACAATAAAAGAAAAAAACCCAAGCTTAGATATTCACATGTCCATGACTAACTTCAGACTTGTTTGGTCTTACTGACTTCTCATTCACTATTCAGGCAATGCCTCAGCTTTCCTCAATTAAGTAGGACAAGCAAATGTTCTGAATTAAGTATGTGCTTAAGTGCATTGCTAGACTAGGGTTTTGGAGAACACACACTCACCTTTGAGGACACAAAGGATAAATAATTCTAGAACTGTTTTAGATCCAGCATATGACTATGCACAAAATACATCACAAAACCTATTACAAGAAGTGAAACTCTCGAGTAGTATTTTACATAGAATCATTGTTTAAGCAAAAGTATTTTATACAACTGGTGTTTTCCAGCAAGAAGTATAGTTTTACTGCCATTCAAAGGAATGCTGTGATTCTTCCCTGCTCAATTTTTCAGCAGGCAACTCATGCTTGCAGGTAAATCGGGGTAACATTTCTCAATAATCACTAAATTACTAAATTACAATTGCACCTCTACACCAGAGAAATACTAAACGTTGTGGACGTTTGTACAATGAGATTAAAGACCTGCCCAAACTAAAAAGGACATTGCAACAGATTAATAATCAAAACTTCCCCAGTTTGAAAGGTCTCAAAACACTCTAATTTGTTCTTCCTTGATTAAAAAACTGCAGTAGAAATGACAGTATTTCAATTGCATAAAGCATTCTTCTTTTTTATTAGGAATGCAAGATGCTACAGTCATCACTACATTCAATCCTTTCTCCTGTGATAACCTCCAAATTGCATGTTTTTTCTGACTTTGATAAAAATCTCTTCTGAATGGGACTACTTATATATTTTAAATATTTAGGCTGCATAACAGTTGTCCAACTCCACAGATGCCAGTGAAAATGTATGGATAAAAGCTGGGGACAATGCTTAGTCTCTCATGTGTTTGAACAGAAAATGTTTTTTCCATGTTTACAAAAAATTTATATGGCCATTTAAAACTTCGAGGGCATCTCAGCTCTCTCTTTTTCTCACTGCTGTGAGTAAAAAGCAATACTGGTGAAGGCAACATGTCTCCATTGCTCCCAAACTAGCTTAAGAAAGATAAGAATAAGGCCTACATTTATTCAAATACCACATTACCCACAAAACTCCAAGCAACTGCCTGTCTTCTTTTAAATAACTTCATACAATACTGTGCTTACTGACATCAAGATTCATTTTGGTCCTCCCAAATGTGATACGTGATGATGTAACACACAAAGTTAAGTATTTCTACTGTTGCAAATTACAGATTTGGTGCTTAAGCCCATTCTACTGAGGAAACTTTCAGTGATTTTGGGAGGCTTTTGAATCTGGTCTTGTATTTCCATTTTATACCTAAAATCACTTATGTTATCTGTTTTCTCAAGGAAAATAGATGATTTACACTTCGAACTGCCATCTTAAAGATGTAAAATATTAGTAAACTGCGTATTTCCTTCCTCTTTATGCTTGCTATGGAACACTGAGTCTTTCACTTGTATTTATCACAAACTAAACTCTGGAGTAATGGAAGTGTAGCTCCCAAAATAGAAAAATCCACTGGTTACAGTGCCACAAGGCCAGATTGACAGCACTTAAGTTAATATATCCTTCTGGTAACGGAGGCACTAAAGAGTTTAGAGCAGAGTGGCTCCAGAGGCAGGCTAGTTGCAGTAGGGCTCATAGACTGTACTGCCTTTGCTGCTGGTCTTCTGGGCAGTATACTGAAAGAGCATACTTCTGCTGCTGGGTTAATGTGCACTTCCAGACTTCATCTGCTCCCGTGTCACTATGTCTTCACTATGCTGAAGAACAGATTATACAACGAAACTACAACAACAGCCTTGTTATTTTTCAACAGGTCATGCATAAAAATGCTGAGTATTTATACAAAGCTTGAAATCTCCAAAATGGTATTCCCACATTGCTGGTATTTTTTCCAGGGAAAGTCAATACTAGGGGAGATAGAGATGGCAGCTGAGCCACAAGGACACCAAAAATAAATGCTCTTACTACTTTCAACAGACTGGGAATCACAGCCGACATTATGATTTAATATAGACAACCTAACTCACAAAAACCTGATCTCAAGTGTTACGAGTAATTTTAAAGTCCATATTACACCTTTAAGTGATACAGATATGCTGAATGACCTCACTTTCGCTTTAGATCTTTTACAAATGTAACATGATAAATTTCTGAATAGTGGAGTTTTCTAGCCTCATGTTGTTTTGATCTACTTCACAATTTATCTTTAAGATAATGTTAATAAAGTTCGGGAATGAAAAGTGTGTATTATTTTGGTTTTACCTGTTGCAGTAATAGACTGCATTGTTTGGATCCAGTTCTATAGCCCTAGTATAACAATCCACTGCAGCACCATAATTTTCTTCTTTCATATGATTATTACCTGAAATAAATTATAAAAAGCTATTAAGTAGTTAAAAGATACAGTGCTATGTATGAAAGAAATAGAGTAGCCACATTATAGCATCTATATAGGGTAGTTATGACTGCACTGTTTCAAGATACATTCTTTTAAATAGAACTGGCATGGAATAATGCAAATAAAAATATGTACTATGTCTGTAAAGTTTATTATGTACATTGTAGTCCACCACATAAACCTTTCCCTTCTCATCTTGCTATTTCACACTTTCCAGCTAGTTTCTGCTGTTACACAAAAATCACTTTGTTGAGAAGTGTAACTGTAATTGCAGTTCCACTGTAATATATATTCATCAGTCTTAACTGTCTTTGAAAGCCTCACAATCCAATAGGCTATATGATAATTCCTCTTTGGTCTCATTTTCTCACATGTCCCAACAACTTGCTTGTAACAATCCATGTAACATGGAAAATCAAACAAAAGCAAAAGTAAGCACATAAGCCCCACTTTTGTGATGCCACATAATTCATTCATTAAGATAATGAAAAGTATGTATAGCACAGGCAATCTAAAATGATTCAGAGGTAACATTTCTCACCAACAAAGCTCAGAACTTCTACTCTATAACAAAGTTTCACATTTCATATTTTTTAAGTCCACTGAAAAAAAATAGAAAAATATACCTTTTCTATGGAAAGAAAATTCTGGAGTAAGGTCTTTCAAAAAAAAAGATACCTTACACATTCCTTCCTCCCCAACACAGGGCAGTCCTGGTAGTTTCTTTCTTTCCTGATGACAGAGTAATAGAGAAAAAGTCCTAGTTCAGAGTGCCCAAGCTTAAGGTTGTCCCTAGTCCTGCGACTACAGATCTTTGGCCTGCTAGATCCTACAGAAGCCTTGGTTTCCCAGCAATGTCAAGAAATTGTCAGGAAAATTATAGACTTCCACTGACTTCCTTGTATTTTGGCAAAATATTTCAACCTTCTCCCAAAATAAGCAAGAGAAGGCATAGGTCAACAGGTTACTACAGATGTAGGTAACTGCATAAGCAAAGGCTGGAAAAGTTCAGTCAGTGCAACATTTTGTCTCTGATGGAAGGCAAAAGTCTGCGGAGCAAGCAGTCCTAGGTGCCTGTACTAACTGAAAACAACTATACTTGCATTTATTTGTGAACAGGGAGCGCTTAATAAACAAAACCAAATTTAAGTAACTAAGTATCATCAAGGTAGTACAAAATCACCTCTTCCCAATAGTGATATACTAGACTGTCAGCAATCCCTGCCAGTGCGAAGGCAAACTGAAACTGTAATTTCATGTATACCTTTCAAAATATACACAGAATGTAACCATAACTCTCTCATTTCTACAGGCCCACCATCTACACATCTTTCCTTTGATCTAAAGTAAAAGGTCTGTGCACTAAATCCTGTTGTCAGATAAAAGACTTGCAAGTTGGCTGCACTAAATGAGATTGCAGCAGTTAACATTTCTCTAAAAAAAACCTGCCATCAATGACTATCAAAGTTGAAATTTCTGATATGGCTCTGAACTAAAGATGACCTGGGGTACAGTGCTAAGTTGGAGCTAGTATCAGTGGGTACCTTTCTTGCTCTCTCTCTCTCCAGCTCAAAATCGGCTAAAGGGAAACAGAAAAATAGCGAGACCTACTATTTCTGCTGAGATTAAGCAATTCAGGACAAAAGGAAAAGCAACTGTAATGTTTTATTTTAACGCCAGACCAAAATTCTTAAGACAAAAAACCCCCCACAAATGGTATACTTTTGAATGTGTGTCCTCTATAACAAAAATACTACCTATTGTTATAATTTATACCATGGTAATACCCAGATCTTTTTAGGATCAAGCCACTATTACACTATACAAACCTGCACATAATCTGTGCTCTTACATAGCTTACATTAAGCCAAAGTGTCAAGTGATATACAAGGGTAAGCAAGTAAATTCACGTATTTACTAGTCTGGAAGGTATATTACTTCCTGGTTTTATAACAACCAAGAAAGAAAATTCAGCTATCTCATTTTGGTTTGCCATTCATTAGCCAGTTTCTACAGGTACTAGGACTGGATTGAGAGCAGAGGAGGAGCAGGCTGGTGGCCACAAGGTGAGGGAAGTTGTTCCATTGGTAAGGACATATAGATAGAAATGAGGAAATGACAGTTATAGAATTACAGTATTATAGAAGATATGGGTCAAATGGACTTCCCCAAGTTATCTAATTTATCTCCCTAACTCAGGGCAGAAAATACTCATAACTGAAAAGCATGATAGTGGTGATAGATACTATGTGTGTGAAAATGAGGAGGATTAATATGACAGAGCAGCATTAGAAAACAGCACACGAAGTTTTAATTTTATCGTGGGAAATCAACCAGAGGCATTTCAAGCAGTTTCAAACTGCTTACTAATGCCCCTGATAGCTGACACTTTAAATGGCCCTTTGTTGAAGTTTGACCCTTTAAATTTTTTCAGTAGAGACTTGGAATTGCTTTAGTAACACCACTCAAAGACTAACACATAGTGTTAGTTAACACACATAAATTAAACTGTTTAATTTCATTTCCTCAGTATATTTCACAAACCCTTGTGGGCTGACAGATGAGAAGACAGAAGTCACTCATCTGTCTTCTAACCTAGTAAGTTCACAATACTAACCCTAGTAAGTTCACAAGAACTTTTCCACTGGCTTCAGCTGGGTCAGATTAAAACAGGCATTGTTATAACACCCACACCTGGAAAGTGCTGAATATCCCTACAGGCCAATAACCATACTGAGTGTTACAGATATTCTTCACTTTCCATAGCTGGCAGTAACTGACAGCAAAATGAAAAGCTGGCATGCATAGCAGGTATGTTACAACTTACAAACTAATTTTCACTTGTGACCTAACCTTGTTTGAGCTCTTATCCTTAGAATTAAAGAGCTAATGATCAGCTTCAACAATTAGGAAAACTTACTTTCAGAGCCAGTAATGGACTGCATTCAGGACTACAGATGACCAGTTTTAAGATAAGACAGACATGGAACTCATTCTCAAAAACAGTAGAACTTTTTCCACATCATTATCCTGAAATTTTTCAGAGTATTACATCTGCCTTGCAATTAGAAACTTACTTATTTTTTCTGTAAAACTCAAATATCTGAAAATCCAACAGGTCATAAAAAATGTGATTTCTAAAGCATCAGTCCACCTGATAACAATTAATACCAGTTATCAGTGCTACATGCCTTTTTTTCTCCCTTCTTTTTTGGGGGAAATAAAACGGATTCCTTCTTGGGTAGCATTAGTGAAGACTTCTGTGGTACAGCTGCTTTTCCTTATATAACAGCAAAAATATCTATCAAAGGGAAAATAAACAACTGGCTTTTCTGCAATTTTTATAGAGCACACAAATTATTTCACATATGTGAAATACTAACCCTAGTAAGTTCACAAGAACTTTTCCACTGGCTTCAGCTGGGTCAGCTTTTTACCAATGTTTTAATATTCAGCTAGCACATAATCCCTGACATCACATAACCTTTTCAATATAAAGTAGAAACTTGTATAGCAATTCCATGGACAGAGAAATCTATAATATGCCAAACAGTAACTGTTCATTCTTTAAATCTTCTACTACTCAGGAATGTTGCCCAGGACTTAACATGTTATCCCGTAGTTTTTAAGCAACCTCCTGAGCAAGGGAGAGAATAGACTATATTTTCTTGAACCCCAGATGGAGCAAATCACTTAGCCCTCTTACAACATAACAATAACCAGAGAATATAAGCTTAAGTTTTTGTGTGGGGTGTGTGTTACCCAGTTGCTATAATATCACTGTTCATGATAACCTAAAATCTTAATGAAAGCCTAAGATGTTTATTCCTATGTTTATTACAAACCTTCATCCTTCAGTTGGTCAGCCTTTTCAACATCCTCTGGTAAAGAATCTGAGAGAGGCAGCATGTCATTCTGTATGCAAACAAACCAAGATTTTTTCATGAAAATATAAGCTCTGATTTTGTTAAAAACTTCTTTCATCCTGGGCAGCGTTGTATCAACAAGCAACCAGATTTTCTGTAGTGCACAGGAAGTATGAAAGAACTAAACATCACTAAAACATCCTTAAAAGAGAAAGATAACTTACTTTCTACTACTAAAAAAACCTTATGGCTCACCACACATTTTAAGGAAGTCAAGGGGAAGAGAGCTGATATGTCTCTACACTCTTGGTTTTCTTACTTCTGACTCTCCTATTTGCCATCCTGGTGGTTCCTGTGCTTCCTGTACTGGGGATCCCAGATAACACATATTATTAGTACACATTTTTGAAGTTCCCATTTTAAGATTAGTGTTCATGGAGATGTTTTTAAAATTGAACAACTAAATTATTTCCAGAAGGGAGTGAAAAGCATCAGCAAACTACGAATGACCTCAAGCACTTCGCAGACATTTATCTCTGGGAATTGCAAAATGCTTAAGTGAAGGACAAAATCTTTCAAGTGCAAATGAGACATCCACTGTTTAGTAATATTCTATATGGAATTGTCCTTGTCTAGCTGAAATTAATTCCTCCCACTGCCCCAAAAGATTCTCATTCTGCTAGCTTTTATGGAAATTTCAATTTTTTCATATTTTCCTTAAGTTTCCACATCATTCTGACCTATATAGCACTTTAAGGTTGTGTATACAATATGAAATCTAAGCACATATTGGCAGAATAACTCTAGAATCTAAAGGAAGTTCTTACCTTGTGAAAAGAATTTGTGAACATTTCTATCAAATGCTGTGGAGGTGCAAGATGAGTATCTTCCAGATTAATCTTAAACACAGTCTCCAGACACTGAATTGCAACTTACAAGAAAAAAAAAAAAAAAAGTAAGTCACCAGTTTCTCAGTAGAAGTGTAATTTCACTAATTTATTTATAAAGCTGTGATTCACTTCCTTATTCAGCTAGTAAAAGCAGCTCTTTGGAACATAACACAAAATAAAGAGAGGCTACCTGATTCCCATAGAATTGACTTGCTGAAAAATAGTATAACTATACAGAATCCATACATAGTTCAGCCATTATTCTCAAACCGCTTTAAAACTTTTATTTCAATTCTTTCAATCATTTAATATCTTTTTTTTAAAACATAAAAATATGAGTATTTAACAAAAGCACCACAATTCATACCCACACACACCCCCCACCTCAAAACACCACAACTGCCATATATTTGTGTGGCACAATAGTTGGAAGAAAATGGCTCATCTTTACTGTAAAGAATAAATACAAGATACTTATTACTCTTATCTTTTTTTGGAACAAAATATATTCATTCGAAGACACTGTTTATTAATAAAATGCTTCATTAATCACAAGCCTTTAATATATTAAAAAATATATCTGCAGTATCCTTCCACATGTTCTGTTTTGTAAGGATGAAATGGCCCTCCCAAACCTGCAATAAAGCAAATACACTCACAATAAGCATTTCTAAAAAAAGTAGAGCCAAATACCTACCTGAAGTTTTAAATGTGCTCACATATTTTTAGGCAAAAGAAGATCAATGGCAATTGCTATATACAATTCTGTATATATATGTATCCTGTTAATTATAGTATTTCAAATGATATAATTATTTTCCCTATAATCTTGAGAATCTAGTAGAACGTTTTTATTAAGGTATATCATCTAAATGTTTTAGACTGAAAACTGAGGAGGAACAAAGAATACTTTACAAAAGTCTTTGTAAAGCTTGGTTTGAACAGAAAAATTACTTTTTTAACTCGAACTGTAGATAACCAGGAGGAACTGAATTCAAATTAAGTATCAGTAAAAACTGAATCTTAGAATTTAAATTGAGTTTCAGTCCAATGTTAATAAATATAATTTGAATTCTTATTTGCATTATAATGAACACACTGACCCAAAATCAGAAAAGTAAAATTACTGAAAGTTAACAACAGCAAGGCCAGTTTGAGGAGCCTATTTTCTACATCACAGCTAGGAGAAAAAGGGGAAAAGTAGATTTGTAAAATAAATAGTAAAACCTGGAAGATATAATTTTTTAAAAAACTCTGATAACATACAATATAAATTATTCAGAAAAAGTCAAGTATGATACCAAATTAATGTTGATAACATGTAACAGTTGAATACATTGCTAAATATGCATACAACTTGCTCCTATAACGTATAAATGCTAAAAGTCTATCAATTTGCTGTGTTCTAAATTACCCAGTAAGAGTGCTGAAGGATTCAGATTAAACTCCTTTGTCTCCTGCTACGTGGAAAAACTTAATTCGTGTAAAGTAAGCACTCATTATGCTGAATTCTGAATTATATATTAATAGTACTTATTACCAGGCCTATCATAAAATCAGTGGCATTACATCTCGTTTTTCCTTATATGGCTTAACAGGAAGCCATTTGCCATAGTATACTTACCAATTTTCCTCTCAAACTTACTTTCACCTAAAGGTATTCCCTTTCCTGAATTCCTCACCTCATTTGTAGTTTTGCATGAATTTAAAATACACCCCTCTTCTTTACTCAAGGCATTAAGTCTGTGACACCAACTTTCTATCATACAGGAGATTTTTGCAATGTGCGGCAGTGCAAATTATGCTTAAAGAAAATAATCGTGAGTATAGTATTATTACTAGTAAGCATTTCCATTAGATAATCAGTTGTTACAGTGAACTCCCACATTTCTCCTTTAACTGAAAAATTGAATTTATAATCCTTACAATCTATCTATCACAGGTATAACAAAATGGGATGAATGGATGGCTTAGAATCCCACTAGTTATGGGATGAATCCATAGGTTAGAATAATAACCACTGGTTAACAAGCAAGCCAACAATAGAAACCTGTGTAAAAATAAACATAGCCAAAACAGAAGCTTTTCCAAATCAGAAGACGTATTAAGTTGTGACAAGATCAATAACTACCCTGTTTTAATGTGACAAAAAACCTGACCTCAGTAAAGTTAAAGGAGTGAAGACTTGTTTTTGTCTGAAAAGTATCTCAAGAGACTGGACTGCCAGCATCTCACTATCCCATTATCAAAGTGAAGCACTGTCAACTGCCACAAGCTCGGTATCATCAGTAAGTTGGGATAGACTTGCTGTACCACATGAGCTATTAATCTAAGATTTTTCCCCTGACTGATTTCAAAGGCCAAAGTTATCTGTTCTCCTTATTATCTCCATCATCAAACACACTTTCAGAGGCCTAGGCAGTTGCTGAAGCTTGAATGACCACCTTGCAAACCAGCACAGATACCTACCTCCCTGCTGAACAGCTGGGGCTCACAACAAACACCTACTACCTGACAACATTTTTTGCTGTCCAAGCACAAGTTGCAAGCAACATCAAGGCATCACAGCAGACATGCAGGCTATTGATCACTGAATAATGAATATTAATTGGGCTGTTGAGGCTCCTTTAGTACTCGGTATCATCTTGCTTCATCTTACACATAACCTTCCACATCTCAAGAACTACATGCGTCCCTTGCCTTAAGGGGTGCATTCCACTGTTTTGGAAACACTGCCTTAGAGAAATTCATTGCGGTACATTTCTTATTTAGAAGTAAGAAAAAAAATCACAGCCTTGTGCACATTGTAGAGAGTTTCTGCTTTAATCCCACAGAAATAGGTGCTATAGACAAGAAAAAAAAATAGAAACCTTAAGCAGGAAAAAGAAATAACTGCCATTCAAACACACTGTCTAAAATATAACTTGGAAAAAGTGAAGTTTCTACTTCATAAAATACAGTTGAGCATTAACCACCAGAGATCTATATCACTGCTCTAGATCCTAGGTTGTAGGGGAGTATATTTCTCCAGTCTACCTTTTGATTACTCTGCTTTCTCAAAATAAGGTATTTTTCTTCATCATGCAAGTACAAAATCCCTAGAGGAAATATACACTATCATTGACATCGCTATATAATTCAAACATGCAGAATGCAGGTTATCAATATAAATGGAATACATGCTAGACTTCTATTTTGATAAAGTCTCAATTTTATTTGTAATGTTCTAGCTCTTTTTTTGTTTTGTGGGGAATGGGAACTGTTTCAATTACTTCCTGGCACAGACACTTAATCATACTGTGTTTTGTCTTTTCATAGACACCAAGTAGGTACATAAGGGCCCAATGAAAAACATCAGTCAAATTTTTTCATCCCTTATGTCTCCACCTAACATTAAATATTTCAATGGGTGGGACTTGGGCTGTTGCTACTCTACATGCACTGAACATATTTTGCACAACTAAAATGAGTCAATTACTCAGAATGCCCGCCTCCTGTCTTCTAACACATAGCATATGGTACCTGCTTTTGGCAGGGTACAGCTCTAAAATTAGGATTTCATATCTGTATTAAAATGGTAAGTTTTACATCAGCATTTAAGCACAACTGAGGTTTTATAATATTTTTTGTTCAGAAAACAGAATCTTAAAATGTATTCCTTCATCTAGACATTGGCTAAGCCTGCTCCAAGACATGTTATCAGGTATACTTTCAGTCATAACCCAATGTTTATCAGTTTTATTATAAAAACAAAAGAAATGCTCTTCTTCTCTCATTATATGATTTCCAAAACCATTGCTTTCTTTCATCAGCTGAACATCATCATAACCTGACACAGGTTAAATTCATAGATGACTACCACTTTTCAAATGTACAAAATGCTCCCGATTCTGATGTAAAACCAGATCTTTCAGCTTTTATTCTTTTGGGAGTATCCTTTGAATATCATGATACAAATGTTCCTTTCTTGCTTACATTAGTGAAGAACTACACTGTAAAACCAAAAGACACTGGCAGGAAGAACACTCCAGGTTTCTCTTTTTAAGTTTATGCCTCTGAGAAGCAGGACTTGCTTTGCACCTCACGAAAGCCTACTCTCCACACCTCAGATTTCAGGTAACTCAGTGATCAACTGCCTGGATGTTGTTTATTGCACTGCCAGTCCTAGCCTTCCACCTCTTACCTCCAAATTCCTCCTCTGGTTGAGTGATACAACCAAAGACTGCTTGAAACAGCGCACAGGTCTTTTAAATAGATGCTATGACAAGCTCATTGAAGAATTAAGACTTTTTGTTCTTCTCTTGCTTACTTCCACATTGTGATACCACCTGCCATGAAGTCTCCAGGAATTAGGGAAAAGGAATAAAAGCAGTATGAAGGAGAAAGACAGATACTATGAAGTTACAAAGACTTAATGAATGTCTGTCAACAGAGGAATACACACAGAAGTCCATCTTTCTGTAGCTATGTCTACAGATAGATGGACTTGGATGTATAACAGAAACTATACTATACTGAAAATATTCACTGCCATGTGCTCTTTGGAATCACTATTCAAGTGAAAAAGAAATGCAAAGCATTTATTTTATTTTCCGTATTCTTAGGATCTCTTAGCCTTCCCTCATAAATTGCATGGAATTCTTGCAAGTATGAAACGGGACTTCTTCCCATATACCAAAACCAACAATTGTTTTACTTCCTCCATGGCCTGGCCAGCACAGCTACTATCAGACACAAAATACAGAAAGAAACCCAACGTAAAAGTAAAGAGAAAAAGAATCAGCAGACAAAAATTTGTGGGACACATACACAAATCATTACCATAGTCTGCATTATAGCACTGCTTAACTTGATGTGATTCGAAGTATCTGTTGCTCAAAATTAAGGTAGTACACATATGTAACTTTAGAACATTTTTTAAATGAGAGATGTTTTAAAATTAATAATCTCAGAAACATTAAGATCATGATCTTATTCACAGATAATATTTGGTGGCAGCTTCAGTCAGGTCACTCCAGTTACTTTCTATGATAATATACATCAAGCAATTTAACACATGGGTAGGTATTATACATATAGATTTCTTAGCACCTTTATCACTTACCTTCCAAGCTTTCTTGTTCATCTGGAGTGAAAGTATCCATCTGACTCTGCTCTCTCAAGAAATGGATGACTGCATAAACCAAGCGTTTGACTGATGACATTTTGAAATTGGTGAGTTTCTCCTATGTCTTAAAAACAACAGGATCTCTTATTTCAGAAAAATTAATTCCTAGAGTATTCCAACCTCCCGCTGACCTCTAGTAAGAAGTACACACAATAGACAAAAACTTCTGGCTTCAACAGAAAGCCCAATAAAGTGATGCCTTGAAACAAGTGGTTAAATTGCATGGCTTACGGAGAACTCCTACAATCATCTAGTCTAACTATCAGCAAAAGAGCCCAGATTTCCTCAGATTCATTCCTGCGGGAGAGTTCACCGAGGCTAAAAATAATTTAGCAACTTATTTTTAATTTTTTTTTAAATAGTTTGGATTTTATTTCTAAGACATACACACTTGGAAGCAGAAGCACATGCTGAAGTCAAAATCAATTAAAAAGCCACATTGATAAATACAATGACATAAAGAAACACACTTTAATAAAAGGTACTCTATTCTCTGACATTGTACTGCTGAATGGTTTATATTCACTTTGGACAAAAAACTAGAACACTGTGACCTCAGTGCACACTTGTGATTAGTGACACTACTGGCTCAGTCTGATTTGCATTCAGCATCAGCTGGGAGTTACATAACTTTGAGGAAAATTTTAGTTCCAACTTTCCAAGTTATTTTTCCTTAAACCATTTCGATTTAAAAGGGTTGTCGCCAGGGGAAGCAGGTTAAAAAAGGACGTTAAATGAATGGCAAGACTAGGGCCAACCCTCGCTAAATTATTTTCTCCCCACAACCCCCGAGCAAACCGATGTGCAGCCAAACCCGCACCGAGCAACCGCCGCCGCGGGGACAGGGGAGAGGCGGCTCCTCGCCAGAGGGGCGGCTGCCGAGGTTGCACAGCGGCGGCGTCCGCCGTATTCGGGCTCCCCGCACGTAATGGCCGAGGAAGCGGCCGCCGACACGCCCCACCGGACGGGCAGCACGGGGTCCCGCCGGCCGAGGCGCGCCGCCACCGGCACGGCCGGGGGCCGCGATCCTGGTCCCCCCGCCCACCTCCCGGTCCCGCGGCAGGCCCGGGGCCGCTCGCTGTGGCCCGGAGAACAGGTCTGCCCCGCACAAGCGGGGCGCCCCGCCGCCCGCGGGCCCCCCTCGGCACCGCCGGGACAGTGGCCGCACCGCCCGGCCCCTCCCACCGCCTCGGGCCCACCGAACGCCCGGACGGGGCCCGATCCGCCCCACCACCCCCGAGCGCCGGGGACAAGGGGCTCCGAGGAGGCGGCGCGCAGTCTCCTCGTCCTCGCAGAGCCGTGCTCGCCACGGAGACAGGGCATCGCCCTTACCGTGCGAGACGCGGCGAGCCCCGCGGCAAACGCGTCCCCGTCCCTGTCAGCGCCGCCGCCGGGTGGGAGAGACAAGGGGCGCGAGGGCGGGCGCGCGCGCCGCCGCGGCGGGAGGAAGAAAGCGGAGGGGGGAGGCGCGTGCGGTGGCTGCGCGCGCTTGCGGCGGGCGCGCGCTCAGCTCGGTAGCGGCGGGAAGGGCGTGAAGAGGCGGCGACGGAAGCGGATGCGCAGGTCGGCAGCGCGGGGTTGAGGGCTGTGCCCGCGACCGGCAAGAGGGTGGGGCGGCAGCGGGAGTGAAGCCGGCCCTTCCTCTTCCTCCTCCTCCTCCCCCCCCCCCGCACCGCCCTCCCCATGCTGGCGCTGTGCGCGGGCGCGGCTCGCAGGTAGGCGCGGAGGGGAGAAGGTGGCGCCGCGCGCCCCGGGAGAGGGGCGCCTCACGGCCGGCCGCGGCGGGCGGTCTCCGGTGTGGGGGCCGCCTGACTGGAAGGTGTGAGAACCTCGAGCCGCCCGCGGCTGACGGGGGCGACCTCGTCCCTCGGGGAGCTGGGCCTGGGCTCTGGCCGGGCGTCCTGGCGTGGCGCCGGCGGTGGGGTCTGGCTGACCCCCGTGCGGCCGGGCCGAGGGGGGAGCTGCCGGGCAGCTCTGAGGCGAGAAGCGCCCGCTCGCCTGCCGGGCGGGGCGGGCGGTGGGCTGCAGGTGTGCGGGGCGTGCTCCGAGGGGCCAGGGAGACAATAGGGCAGGAAACTTTGCAGCCTGTGGGATTTATTGCCTCAGCTCCTGGCGTGTTTCCCGCAGTCCGCCTTCCCTGAAATAACCTCCGTTATGCACAACTTCCAGGTGGGCAGGGCGGCTGAGGCGAGGCGAGGCGAGGTCTCTGCCTTGTAGTTCTTGCACCGAGTATCAGACGTACTGCAGAAGAAACGGGCAGGAAAACAATAGAGTGAGGACTAAGGCTATAGCAGTGAGGCTCTTCAGCAATGTGTATGTGAAGCGAGACGGGACAATGTGTTTTTGATAGCTTTATAAAAAGGTGTGTTACTATTTCACATTATATGAGTGGTGAGACGGGTACAAATATATTATTGAAGCGTTTTAAAATAAGGGATTAATTATTTTCTCTTTAATGAATACCAGCTCTAAATGGACCCAGAAAGCCAGTGTGGAAGAAGGCTTGTAGGCGGTTCTAGATGAACTAGACAAATGACCATCACTGGAGAAATTGAGAGGGCAGAAAAATATAAGCGAAGGACCAGATTTAATAGGAAATGTGGAAATAGTAGCAGGGTCACAACGTAAATACGTTGTGGCAATGAGAATGGAGCTGAATGCAAGTGTAAAATGAAGATGGTTACCTCTTGTGGACTTTTGTGAAATGACAGTTGTGTGCTTGCTGCATAAAACATACCAATTTTGTCGTATTTCACAGCCTTTGTTCAGGTGGAATTAGGATTGAGGGGTACTAGCAGTAAGAAAATAAGATCCAGAATCTTTTCTCTTCATAAGTCTTCTGCTGTTGTAAATTAATTGACCAATTTACTTTTGTCAAATAAAGTGCACAACTGTTTTCTTTTCCTGATATATGTTTACATTCTTTTTGTATAGTCATTTTCACTGTTCTCTGTATTTTGTGTTGACAGTCCTTTTTTGTCCTACAGATTTTTCCAACAAAAGGAAGGAAAGGAAAGAAAGGAAAAGAAGGATGGAAGTTTTTTTCTTTAGAAAAAAATTAAAAGATTAAGGTCTTTGTTTGCAATTTGCATTTGGAAAGTAAAGATACCTCCTTCTTAAGTAATAATAAAGGATTGGGTATTGATTTAAATTATTTTTTTCATCACTTGAAAGTACAGCAGGGAATGATCACTGCACTTTGTTAATTGTGATTTTTTTTTTTCCCCACTCATCATTTGTGTGTGCCCAAATAGTTGCTTCACGAAAGAGAGTGATCTTGAATGCCTAATAGTGACCTCTAACTTTCAGAAGTTAATCAATTGGTCACAGAAATGTTGAATAGCAAAGATTCTCAGCTTCTATTTTTCCCAAGGGCATCTTAACGAGATAAAAGTGACACTTCTTAGCAAGTTCCAAGTATCATGCCATACGTTGAAAAAAACTACATTAAGTGTTTGATTCTTTTGGTTAAAACAGGCATCTTTTGGGAGGGAGGCTATTTCCAATTAAATACTTTTCCTATTGGAATCCAAAAGATTCCAAGATTAATATTTAGTTCAACAAAATGCATGGAAAAAGGCAAGCTAAGATGTAGATTAATTAAGCACAGTAGCCTGTTTACTTTTTGAGGGTATTCTTAGAAATTAAAAAAAAAAATTCTGTATGAAAGTAGACACACTGATTTAAATAATTGCAGTGTCCTAAAATAATTCTCTATGATTCTTGAATTCTGGAGACTTCCTTTGAAAATCTTAAAAATCAGGATTTTTAGTAGGAAAATGTATGTACATGGACTCTGGAAAAACTATAATTTATATTTAAGATCTAATTTTAGATTTCCATCACTGGAAAGAAATTCTGAACACTGGCTTTTCTCTCGATGAGGAAGTAAACCAGCAAGAAACTGGTGCTGGGGCAAAGAGACAGAAGGAGGAATGACATTGGAAGGCAAAGAAACAGGAAGAACTTTTATGGTCACTTTCTTATTTCATACTTATCACCATAGCGTGTGCCTATGCTTTCATTAACCTATCAGGTCCAACACCTCAGCAATGGCAAGGGCCAGACAGGACACTTGGAACATTTTTCCCTTTCCCTGTGCTCCATGGACTGCACAACCTCCTCTGTGTACTGCAGCAGCAATTTTTTCCTGTGGTCAAAAGCAACAGCTGCCACCTTTCTAACCACAGCATGCTCCAGACTAACAATTTGTCTGTTAGACAGAGTTTCCAGAACAAAATTGTTCCCTGGACTGGCTGAGACAAAGATGTTGGGCTCAGATTTTGTGGACTGAATTTGACCCATGGACCACACTAAGCAATGCAATTAATGTCTTTTGAGGACATACCTGTTCTATCATTCTCTCTGTAAAGGAAGAAATGCCTGTCTTGGAAAGATTTCTTTTAAATGGTTCGGGTTAGTTCAAAAGTCTGTCTCTTCTACAGGAGCCAGGGTCAGGTACCTTGGAAAGCATGTAAGATAGGTTGAACATTCAGTACTATCTTTTCAGAACAGTCTAGGAACTGTGGACTTCCCAACACAAAAACAGTTGTTTCATATGATCTTGTACAAAAATTTGCCCAGTAATACCATTTTACATTGAAACTGCATCCTAAAACTGTGTGTGATCTCTTCCTGAGTTATGTTGGAGGCGATGGGGGAAAAATTGATCCCTGTTCATTCTCTCCATCTTCCTGACTCCTGATGTAAATCTCTGAAGTACTTCCTCTGTTGTCCTTCGCCACCCCTCCCCCAATCTGAAGAATCCCAGTTTAGTTAGTTGTTCTTTGAATGGAGTCCATTGCTCACTGCAGCTGATTGTTACTAACTCACGATGACTTGGTAGAACAGGAAAAGGTTTTGGCAAATGGGAGAACAGAAGATCAGAGAGTTTATAACTGTTGAGAGGATCAGAACTGCACGTAGTACGTGTGTGCTTCATGTTATTACAGAGTGGTGTAATGAATCTCTGTGTTCTGTTCTCTGTTCCACCTCTACGAAATCCTATCATTTCCTTCTTTTCAGCTGCTTCTTGGCTGATGTTTTCATTAAACTGTTATGTCTCCAGAATGATTAAATCAGCTCACAGCTCATCACTGTGGACATAAAGTCAGAAGTGTGTATCACTTCACATTTATTAAGACTGAAATTCACTTTGTTAGTGGTTTTAAACTTTACTCAGTGTTGTGACATTCTTTCACATCTTTTTGTGACTGCCTTTAGCATACTGCATTATCATCAGTACATTATAATCAGTAAATTTTGTCACTTCATTAATCCCACCTTTTTGTAGATGAGGTATAAATATGTAAAAGAATACCGAACCTAGCATGGAACTCTGCAGGGTTCCACTGGTCACCTAGTTCCATTCAGAAAAAAGAGCAGCCATTTCTGTTTCTTTCCTAGCTTTTAACCATTTATCCATAAGAGGATCTCCCTTCTCATCACACAGTAGCGTGGTTTCTTTAGGACCTTTTGGTCAACAGTCTTTGGAAATCAAATAGATTATATTAACTGATCTCTGTCTATTGTGACTGCTTCAAAGAATTCCAGTAGATTTGTGAGTCAAGATTTCCTTATGTGGAGACTCTTTTCCAGTACATGTTATATGTATTTAGTTTAGGGAAGGCAAGGTGAGGATGGGGGGGAATTACACTTGTCTCTGAGCAAAATATGATTGGGTGTGTTTGTTCATCATACCATCTCTAAGAAAGGTCCGTCTTTAACAGAGATACATTTTACTTCTACTGTAGAGTGCTAAATGAGTGAAGTTCTTGGCCATACTTATCATTCTGGAACAATCTTTCACATAGCCTGGAACCAGCCGGGGAAGCACTCAGTGTTGTTAAGTCACTATTCACTCAAATGCCAGAGCAGAAGGCAGGCTTCATGTGCTTGCCTAGTTTATGGTGTTGAGCAGGCACTCTGTAGCACAGAGTGCTGTTTGGGATTTTGCAAGCATTGAAACAATCATGGCATGTTATAATGCACTGTCTTCCCAAGAAGAACAGTGACTTAAAATGGTGCAAGTAAGCGAGACTAGGTCATCATCTGCCATGAAGGCATAGAGTTTTCCAACTAACTAGTGATGGCAAAGAACATTTTTCATCGCTTTGACTGTATGAGACTTAAGATCAGTGGCAAGTCAAAGGGTATTTCCATGGTACAGGCTGAACTAATTAACTGTGAGTGTAAATCAAAGAAACCTTTTGTGTTTACAAATGCTCCTCAAGAGTTTTCTCTGTCCTGCAGCACCACTTCTTTTTTAGTTGGAGTCAACAAGCTGTTTTTCATGCATTAGCTGATTGCATTCAAGTAGTGAAGTGTCCTAGCAGTACTAGTGTGTGGTGTTTGCACTAAATAGCATGCACTTTACCTGCTGTTTGTATCGCTGGCATGATAGACATATGATAGATGCTTACACAGCAGAGCTGTAGGGCCTTAAAACCAGTATTTTTTCCACTGTGTTTCCCTGGTTCACTTGGTGGTAGAACCAAACAATAAGATAACCTTAATGAGCACCTTCTGCATCAAATTCAGGGTAGCACACTTACTGTCTGCATGCAAGTGTTGAAAAGTCTCTCAACTTCCTTCCTAAGATCCTCCAAGCAAATTGTGCTGTGATGGAGGTTTGCTGTGACACAGAATGGATTCAGTTCACAGAATGGCCTTGAAGCCTAGTTTAGCAGTCTTAGTAATTTTGGGGTTTGGTTTGGGTTTGCCTGGTTATTTGGGGTTTTTTTTTCTAGAACCATGGATACCATAATTTTAGACATCAGACACTCTGTAGAAACAGTACCGTGATGCTTCTACGTGTTCCACTCCAGACTACTGTGTGGAAATCACCTCCTCTTATGAAAGTCAATGAGACCAGTTTCCAAATTCCTTTTGTTTAAAGACTGTTGGAGGGGGCTGGGGAGAAAAGGAGAGGATGTAAGTAAATTGTAATTTTGTGCACATGTATGAGTTCCTACTTAAGATCTGGATTTTCTGTTAGTTGCCACAGAGTGCCTTTTTCAGTTACTTTGCTGTTGATGTTAATTCTGTCAGAGAAATCAGTAGACAGTTGTTGCCAGATAGTAAGGTCACAAAACCAGCACTGAGGGTAATGTATGTACCAATAAAGATTTCAAAAGGTTTATATAACTTGCAGCTTTTTTGACTTGCTCACATTGGTCTAAAGAGCTAAAAGTAAATCTATTACAGGAGTATAATCAATGTAGCATGTACAGTGAATTAAGTTGCAGATAATCCTTTTTTTCTGAAAGATGTAGTGACAGAATTAATGATTTAGTGTTAAAAGGTGCTAGACTTTCTTCTATTCCTCCAAATACAGCTTAAGAAAACAAACAGTTTCTAATGGCAGTTATGGAGCTTTAAATTAGGAAGTACTAAACATGCTATCCTCTTCCTATAGTGAGATCTGTCTGTGCCAAACACAGTCATGACACAGAGCCAAGTACTTTTCTAAAGAAAATGGCCCAGGAATTCAAGGCATGTATTCACCGCTCTATACACTGTCAAGAGCCAAACAGATGAAAGGACTGAGAAGTGAAGTGTAACAAGGACTTCAAATATGTTTGTCCAGCAGGAAAAAATGATGACTTATATTGTGGGGCTGTAGTCTCATTCCTTTGGCTCAATTGAAGTAATGTTGCCCTGTCATTAGCTTTGAGCAATTTAACTATACTTTGCTTGTTCTGTCTTGGGCTCCCCTCCCTCCCCCCCATCTTGTTTTTGCCTTAGGTTACTCGGTCCTATGCTTACTTTGCTTCATTTGTCCTTGCTGTACTATAAAATATACGATTACTTCTTGTCCGAAGCTGTGTGTCAAAAATGAAATGGTATCGAGATACATTTAAAATTCAAGTAAGAATTAAGGATCTCTAAATAATACAAAGATTTTAGCCTATTAAATTTCTGTCTTAAAATCCATCCTGAGAACACAGACCAACTGCAATGTATCTTACATTATATTAGATGCTACTCATTGTGGTTTGTTTCTGAAATGCTTTTTATCTTCTTCATATAAAGAAAAAAAAAGTATTCCATTCCATATGAGGCTTGACTGTTATAAAGCTTTGCTTAAACCATGCCTGTCTGCTATCATTTATATATGTTTGGTAGCACTTGAGTCTTACTTTCAGGGAAATGCTGACATATGGCATGTTATTCAAGTATTAAATAATTTGTCCTGAGGCAAACTGTCAGTTTTTTTATTGCCTTAATGGGACGTGTCTAGGGGTTTTTTTTAACAAGGCCACTAGGTGGAATCACAACCCTGAGACCTGTGAATGTTGATTGCAGGTACCTGATGAGTATGGTCTTCTCATACACAATGCTGGCTTCCCTGCATGCAGCGCTGGTTCTCTGCAGCCTGTAAGATGAGGAAGTGTTGTTTAAGATCTGCCGTTTCAAAACATAAAAAGACCAGAATGGTCTTACTGTTGTTCTTAATTTTAAATTGTCCACTTTTACAAAGCTTCATACAGTAAATTACTGATTGAAAAAGTTGTTCATTGTGTTCATTGTGATTTGCAAATCTGCTCTTACTTACATACGTAGAAATGTCCCCTGAAGTATACATAAGGTGCAGCAAGGAAAACTTAATTGTATTTATTTGCCATTAGCGTATTTAAAAACTAGAAGATGACTAAATTATCTGAATTTGAGACCCCTCTCTCTCTGTCTTTCTCTCTCTTCTTTTTAAAGTCTTGTCTCCCACTTTACCCCTGAAGCTGTTATCCCAGATCTTTTGTCAGCAGAGAATATAGTTTTCCATATACTCTGATTTTTGTGTGGCTACATGGAACTGTCAGATCTATTAGCAAGTACAATAAACTGGTCTGTATATGTTTCCCAGAAATACATTTGTTAATACACTTTATTCTGTAAAATTATACTTTCCATTGCAACTAATACTGCTTAGGTGAAAATTAATTTGAAAACTAGAAGTACCATTAAAGAATCTTCGATGGAGTCATAGCTATCCATATGTAATCAGAGTTAAATGAGACAGCAGGCTTAAATCTTGACCATATTATAAAGTGATTATCAGTAGTAGGAGCACATTGTGGACTTGCAGGTTTTTGTGTTTATATTTTCTAAAGCTGGTACTACCCTTTGCTTCTGCTTCACAGATTGTGGCTTTCTTGTTTTATTTTAATAGCGTTAATGGAACATGCCAACAAAGGATTGCTTGGCATGTTCCAGTCACAGGAAATGTTTCTAAACAAAACCAGGCTTACATAAATGTTTAATATGTTTAAAATACTTACCGCACAAGTTAAAAATCAGTCTGTAAATTCAATTGCTTTGTTTGTCTTTGCAGCAGTTATGTTGGCCACTATGTTGCTGTAATAGAGTATTATAAAGGTCCTTCTGCTTTCTAAAATAAAATCAAATTTATGTTTTCCAGAAGCAGCAAGTAATCAAATTGTAGATTTGTTGGTAAAATAAATTACCTGGCATTCTAGCAAGAACAGCAATGATTGCAGTCTGTAACTTAGAAGCTTTGTTTTCTTCTTAAAAATCCTCTTTTAGAAGTAGCTACTAAGCTTTTAAGTGGCTATTCAACCCACACTGCTTTTGGTAGAAATTATCATCCTTACTGCTTTTGGGACTGTCAGATTAATACCATAATTTGTGAAAACAGCTGCTTCTATAATACTCTTTGTTGTAGCTGAAAGTTTAAACCAAACCTGTGCCTTTCCTCCTGAAGTTCTCATAGATGGATGAAGCAGTGCACAAATGCATAATGTCTTTGTCTGCCCTGTACATCATTCCACTGACATTATTAGATGCCACAGGACTCACCCAAGAAAAAGGCCAGTGCAAGTTGCCAACAGAGGCCAGTTAGATACTCATAGTAAAAATGCAACGTAAATAAAGGTGCTTTAATTTTGAAGGACCTCACAGGAACATAGGGACTGGAAGGGACAATTGGGGTGATCAAGTCTAGTCCTATGCTACCTTAGGTAACCAAGTAATATAATCCATTTTATAAGGTGGTCAAGTTCCATGTTATGAATGGAGGTGTTTTCACTTCCTGGTGCTTATTGGGCAGCTGTTTCAGAATCTCACTGCCCTGATGGTTACAAACGTTGCTTAAAATTCTAGCTTATATGTATTCCTGACCAATTTATTCTCATTTGTTCTTATGTCAGTATTGCCTCTTAGCATCCGTAGTTCTTTTCACTTTGGGGCATTTAAATGGTATGCTTAATGACAGCAATCGTCTTGAGACTTTTTTTGCTGGACTAAATCCATGCATTTCATGTATGTTAATAGCAGTAGTGCAGGCTTAGGTGGCTATTGACACCTTTAATCCTTCATTTAGGCCAGCACAACTGTTTTGAAGTCACACATCAAATAGATGATGGAACTGATAAGCTGAAAAAACACTGTCCCCCCTGCATTTTTCTGTCCACTTCATTTTTCACCTGTATGCTGCCCTGACTTTTTTCGAGATATGACACTACCAACAGTTATGCTGCTGTCATTGACAGAGTAGTGTACAGGGACAGGAATGAGCAGCTGAGGGAGGAACGGGAAAGAAGAAGAATATCTTAAGGCAATACTGCTGCTGGACATGAACCTTATTCTTATCCCAGGCTTGTTTAGATACATCTACTGTTCTACACTGCACTGCAGAAAATTGAGTGTAATATGTGAAAAATTTTGAACTAGTCAGTTCAGCCACTAGCAACAGCCTACCCATGGCCACATGTAATAATTGCAATATACACATTACATTATTTACAGACCTACATTTGTTTATCCTTCTGTCTAATTTAAACTGAATCAACTTCTGATTGCTTAGTCCAAGCAATGGTTGGCTCTTGTTGCCATTTACCAAAAGCAAGCCTAAAATAATAATTGCATCTTGTTGGTTCAGTTGCTATTTGAAGAAAGCTGTTTGTTTGTGGCATCTGGTTCCTACCATTATTAATAGAATTTATTTTCCAGTTTATATCTGGGAAGTTAAAGTTTCCCTCAGTTATACCATTTACTGTAATATTTTCTCTCTAATAACAGGACAGGTGTAGTTGCAGAGCATTCTTGAAACAGTCATACTATTTTATCTATACTCTTCTTTCTTGTCTCTTTATAGTCTATTTAATCTTGAATTTTGGCATTGTTTCTTTCTTGAACAAATAAGATAAAGTTAGTAAATTACCAATTTTATTGCAGTATGATACATGGAGTTTGGGGAATTTATATATTTACAGTTTTATGCAGACAAAGAATATGAAACACTAAGCCATGAAAGAAATGGCCAAGATTTCACCTCTGCATATATTTTTACTTGCACATTGTTTTTTATTACTGTGATGTCGGTTACATTGGCCCTAAGGACAATCTGATTGACTGGTAGCAAGGTAACAACACATGTCTGTCAGTGGTTATTTGGAGAGTTGCATGCAGTGATTGGTTTTATGTGAAATATTATGTTACAGTTTTTTAAGGCCCACCTTCATTTGGTCAGTTAGAAAGACCTACAGGTCTTTCTGAGTTTGTACTGCCTTTGTTAATCTATGTAAATGACTGTTTCCTTGTATCAGCAGGAGGAGACAAGGTATCAGCATTTCAAAACTAGGCAGTTCTGTGTTTTCCTGGCTCTAACAGGTAGATAAACACTTGCTGGCATTTATGGCAATCGTTTTTGCAGCTGTCAAATTTGTATGCATATTCCTCAATGCAACTAGCCAACATACGAAGAAAATCAGGTGGCTTTTTTTTTTTTGGTATTTAAAAGTAGTGCTCTGCAGTAATCAGGGACCCTGCATTCAAGTTCATGAAATCAGTCCAAGTTTAATTATTAATTAAACTTGTTGGACAGGCTGAAATTAATATAATCTGTTGGTGCTGTGACTATTTTAGTGTTTGTTTCTGATAATACGTGGTTGGTCAGTGACAGGGCTGTGTTTTCTACATGTCTAGGTAAAGGTAATGAATGCCAGAAAGCTGTATGCTCTCTTTAAAAAAGAGTATCTGCTTCACATCCTGCACCTTAGCATAGTTGTCAGCTTTTATATTGTTCAGGCTGTTATTTTCCTTTGATTCTATTTTACTTTTATTTTTCCTTTAATTTGGCACATTTCGTATTCTTTCTGATGTTCGGGGCGGGAGGAGGAGGTAGAGTTCAGAGCCTTGAACCTACTTTTGAGGAGGTTCCCCTTCAGCTCCCATGAGGTTGTACCAGAGCTGCACTAGCAATATGTGAAAAACTAGACATAGGGCAGTCCAGTGGGAAGCTGTTCATGACTTAATGAAGTACTGTTCTTTAATGGATTTGTAGATTCAGAGTAGAATTCAGTGGTTTTGGGGAATGGGAAACTAATGCATTCTGAGAATGTTAAAACTTAACCTTTTGCTTTCATGAAAGCAGCTTCATTTATCATAAACTTCTGAGATTCAAAGTTTCATTAGTCCAGTGAAGAAGCTACTAGGCATTAATGTCAGAACTGAGTTGGTATCAGAAAGGTAGAACAGAGGTGGAAGGAATATTCTTTATACAGGCTTCATTTTCAGAGTTACATCATCAATATGCTGGACATTGATGTTTCTGTATGCCAGTTGAAGGCAAAAGTAAACATCTTGCCTACACTGGCATGGGAGAATTTAAAGAAATAGTGGTAACAAGGAAAAAAAAATATCTCAAAATAAAGTATAGACAGTAATGTTGTCTTTCATTTTTGTCTTGCATAAAAATAATTTTGGCTAGGCCATTTCTGGAGAATTCCTCTTATAGATGAGTGAGACTTTTAACAAAAAGTCTTGCCTTCAAACAGAAGCCCTGTGTGCGGCTCTTTTAAGATTGTTGGCATTTCACTCTTCTTTGTTTTTCCTTCAGGCTAAAATTGCCTATCCTTTTATGTATGTTCCCTGCATTGTATGCCAAAACCTGTCTGAGCACTTATGCACATACCAGACTGGTTTTGCAATAAAATTAATACAGGTACAGAGGCTAGCATTAAGAGAAAAAGGTATTTAATATAAAATAATGGTAAGTAAACATCCGTTTTAGTAGCAAGCTCTCTGTGTGTGTTCTTGTATTCTTCAGTTATGGCTGAAAATTTTAAGTAGTCATTATTACCATAACAACATGTGATTTTTAATTTTTTTTAATTATGCAACTGATATAGGGAGGCAGATAGTCTCTGCCAGCCAGAGATCCTCCTATGATGCTCCCATGATCCTCCTATGATATGAAACACTGCAGCAAGTTTTACTCCTTGAATGAAAGCTTTTAATTACTATCAAATTATTAATCTTCCTCAGCAACTACTTCATATATGAACTCAGCTATTAATGTAGTCGCCAGGTGGACATCTTGTTGACTGTGTGGGTTTCTATTAGCCCCACTTCAGTCAGTTGCCTGAGTCTGTATCCTTCTCCTTTATACAACCAAGTTGAGTGTTGGTTTGTTATGGTGGGAGGGTAGACACCTGTATTTCTGAAGCCAGTATCTTCTTAACTTGATTAAAAAGTTGGATTCATTGCTCCAAGTAACTTTTTTTTTTAATATTGTCAAAAAGATTAGTGAAAAGGCAGCCATTGATTGCACAGCACACTAAGATCAGTTACATATGTAAACCTTCCTGCTAGCTAAAGCTGAAATATAGTTGATTTATATAATCAGGATTAATAGTACATAAATTACAGCAATAGAGTGAAACTGTCTATTTAAAATGCACAACAATTAAAGGAATGAATTTTCAAGTGAGTAACAACTAGAAGTTTTCCTCCCGTGGCTGATTATGTGGCAGACATCCTGTATAAATATAAAATTATTTGTCGTAATGAATATGACCAAATGACTTTTGTGTGTGTCTTGTTTTGTGCATCTTTGCAGTTCTTGGTCTTCATAATCTACAAATCACTATGTGGGTTTTATTCCTTATTTCAAAAATGCAAATACTGTCTGTTTCTGTAGAGTTTCAGTAACTGTAATTCTGTTTTTCTGCTCTTTCTGTTGTCCGCGCTTAGTCATCCTCTAGATGGAAAAGGTAGAAGACAAACCTCTGATTTACTTAAAATTAGCCTTAATTGATAGGCTAATTAAGGCTGTGTACGGTCCTGCTGGACAAGCTATGGCTTCAGAAAGGACTTTGTTCTTGCTTCTAAAAATATTCTGTAATTAAGAAAAAGGGAACAGACCTTTAATAATGTTTACTATAAACTACCTCTTGAACTAGAATCTTGCTATGCAAAGACCATTTTTATACTTCCAGGTCCGTTGGGCCACGGCTTGTGTTGAGAATGACATTAGGAGCAGAAATTACTAGCCAGCTCAAGGTTTCTTCATACATAGCATCAGGCCAAAACCTTTTGAGATGGGACCTGTCACCAGAGCAAATTAGAACAAGAACAGAAGAACTAATCAAGAAGACAAAGCATGTGTATGACAGTGTCGGGATGCTTGATATTGGAGAAGTAACACATGAAAATACTGTACAGGCCTTGGCAAATATAGAAGTGGAATACGCAGGTTAGTGCACGTTTTTTGTGATTCTTTCCGTAGGGCATTCCATCTGCACATAAAGAAACACTGAGAAACACTGTTGCTTACAATTCTGATCCATGCTGTTCTTGTGTAGAATGTGTAGAGGCCTCTCAAGGGTCCTCTGGTCATAATAATCTTTCAGGACCTCTCAGCAATATGTAACATGATTTGCTACAAAGTTGTCCTGCTTTATTCTAGAGACGAAAATAAGGATTAGCAGAACTGTGCTGTTGATCTCTGACACATCCAGAGAACTGCATTGGTTACCTGTTTTCTTTTGGCATGTGAAGCTCCACGCAGTTACATTTTCTTTTCCAGTTGTGTACAACCGCTAGGGGACAATGTGCAACAGTGTAGACTACAGCTTCTGTGGTATGCATAGTACATTCAAATCTGATAAGCAGTGCGTTTTTCAGACACTGCAGAATCTGAGACAAGCAAGTCAAATGGAATAATGGAAAGGTTGAAGCTCCTGGTGGAGAAAATGTGACGGTTGAGAATGGGGGAATTTTTGAATGCTTTTTTGAGAGAAGACTGCTTTACTTGCTCACTTTTATATTACGGCCTGCAAGGCCTGGAAGAGTCCAGGGAGAGGTGTTGGTCATGCAGTCACATCTAGATTGTTCTGAATGAGTTATGAAGACATACCAATACATGAATGGAGTTTAATGGCCAAACACAGGTCATTCAGTTAATTTGTTAATAATTGTCAATCAGAGGAGATGGGGAAAAATAAAAATGTGTTTTGGGTGGCTTTGTTTTGAAAAACCTATCAGATGGTGGCTGCATGACTCTCAAAAAGTAGTCAGTGTAATAAAATACCAAGTTGTCTTAAATTCTCTAAAAAAGATCTGCAGTAGCAACAGAAATGCTGAAAACGGCCACCCTGGCTTGGAGCAAAATCTTTGCCTAGCAAAAAAGAGCAGCCTGCAGCTCAAATGATTGTACTGTAATATAGTCTGGCTTTCTCATTACTTAGAATTACAGATTAGGCACATCCAGTGAATTGACTGGAATTGATGTTGGCAGGACTGAGTAATCTTCATCCAAACAGCTTCCTGTCAGATTGAGTTTTAATTGTACCAATGTATTTGGTATAATTATTGTAAGCCTTTTCACCAAGGTATAAAACTCTCTGCTTTATATTAAATTAGAAGGAAAATCTATGTTTGATTCAGAAAATAGTGGCCACCAGCCCCTCAGCATAGCCACCAAGACTTGCATCTTCCAAGATGTACTTTTTTTCTCTACATGCTACTGCAGTGGTGGGTCATATTTAAGCTTTTAATGCTAATCTTCAAAGCTGTATATGAAGTTAGCATGATTTACCTGTGAAACAGCCCATGGCATATGATAAGGATGTATTACCACAGCAAGACTTCCATTAGAACCTTGGATTTGTAAGGCCTGTGTGTCCCTGTCACATGTACATGAAAGACTACCCCAGTAACTGGAACTTGTTATCTGAAAAGACACAGATGACAACAGGCCTTACATTTCACTTGGAAATTGCCAAAACTCACTTTATCATTTTGAAACATCTTGGCATGAGGACAGGAGGGCGTGGGGGGAAGTTTCCTTTGGACTTCAAGAAGAACCATATGCCCATGTTTGTATTCCAAAGGTTTCTGAAGGGCTGAGAGTATCTCAGAGTTTGATAAAACAACTTCAGATTACATAAAATTACAAAGCTTTAAATCATCCTAAAATGGTGTTACTCTAAAATGTGCTTTTGGGGAGGTGGAGGAGAGTGAAATTATAATTGGTTTTGAATTAAGTTAATTCAGCTGGTCATAACGATTATTTTCTATTTTAGCATTTCTATTCAATGTCATTATAAGATGCAATATTCCTTTATAAGCAAGGATTTACTTAATCTCAAAGGTGCATTCTAAAAAAAGTGGTATTACTCAGCTTCTGATCTCTAGAAGTTCAGAATACATAGACAGCATCTTGTGTGTCTGCCTTATTTTTTCTCCTTAAACATGGAAGAGAAGATGGGGATTTGACACTGTTCTCATAACAATGTAAAAATAACTTCAGGACAGATGGGCCTGTTTGAAAGATTCAGAGATTTTCACTTCAGATGCTAACATGGAAGCATCTGTGCCAGCCATGAAACAATGTCAGTCTTCACTTACAAATGGTTCATTTTTCAAAAATCATGTATCGTATTTATATACCTTTCAGTTGATTTTGTAGAAGTAAGATGAGATAATTAGGCTTGGGTAATAGACAGTTTCTGTAACATGTTTATTCGTCACAATGGTGTGTGGTTTTGTCCTTTCACCTACTCATTTTTGCATTATGTGTAATCACTTTATTTGCTTCAAGCCTGATCTGAAGTGTCACAATGCTTTGGGTTCTTATTTCTTACGTCTTCTATAAATATCAGAAGGGGGGAAATTACTTATCCTTAAAGCCTTTCTAGCCTTCTTTGTAATTGTTCATTGTCTTTTATTTAAACAGTGGAAAGAAGCATGTTGGATTTTCCCCAGCATGTATCACCTGACAAAGAGGTACGCTTAGCAAGCACAGAAGCTGACAAAAAGCTTTCTAATTTTGATGTGGAGATGAGCATGAGAGAAGATGTGTTTCAGAAGATTGTTTATTTGCAGGTAAATCACAATGACATCTGCGTAACTTGTGGAAATGTAGATAAAATTCCAGCAGTGAAAAGCTTTTCTGTAAAGCAGTTAGTACCCACAGCGCTTCTCAAGATCCCCATCACTGTGTGTGTTTCCCCTGTGTCTGTACCAGTCAAATCTTTCCAGTAAGACACAGCTATACAAAAAGGCTGTGGTTCCACAAAAACTTACGCCAGTGTAACTTGGCACTCCCATTCTTTGCCTCTCATGTCTAGGGGTCCGTATCCTTCTCTCTCCATTGCAATAGCTTTGACTTTTGTGTAATCTTCCAGTGAGCTGGTACAAGGAAGCTAAACTAGCAGAAGGAAACCCATCAGGAAAAATAATTTATTTTTTTTTTTCTGCTGGCTGAGCTCCCTGAACTGGTTTGCCCAGAGCATCTCCAAGGGGGACAAAGAAAAGAGGCAATATAGCAATGGATTTTGGTTGGCTTTTATACTGCTTTTGAATTTGTGTCCGAAATTGTTGTTTACTGAGGTTGTTGAGCATTTTAAATTTTAAAGTTGAGTTTTAAGTTATGAAATTTAATAAGAACACATAACTGGGAGTGACCTCCAAAATTACCTCTTTCAATCTGCTAATTAGACAGCTACATTGTATACTCCTCCTCATATGTTGCTTAACCCTCAAAATAAAACTAAATTAAACCATTTACTGTTGAACTAGTTTCTATCCCTTTTGTGTTTCTGTTTAGGTTCCCTTCTAATTGAGCACGTACAGGTATCTTGTATTCTTCTTTTGTACTGTTTATTTTGTAGCTCAAAACAGGAAGAACATTTGTTTTTGTTCAAATGCATCTAGTGACATTTAATAATTTTCCAAAAGTGTAATTTAAAGATAATGCAAGGAAGCCATCTAATGTGTAAACTGAAATATGTATATTTGTCCATGCTTCAGATGTGAATCTTCCCTTTCAACCCCACCGATTTTTAATCTTCTTGTGATGCTGATAATATATTGGAGCCCTATTTCTTGGAGTCATTATTTGTGCTTTTTGCAGCATTGACTAATATTTGCAGAATATTTGCAGCACCTTATTAAAGTGCCTTCCAATACCATTGTCTTCTATGGATGTGTTTTCTAGGCACATTATCAAGTGTTCTCCTCTAGCTGGGTATTGTTGTTTATGTGTTTGTGGAGGTATTTAGTAGCCCCATTTTGAGGACCTTCTGTTGTGTGTTGGCAGATAGTCCCTTATGTTGATTCCCCCCCCCATGCCTTATGTTGATTTTTTTTTCCCCTGCTCTGTTGCTATTAATTAAATGGTTTGATATGTATTTATTATTTGCTGTGATTTTTCCCACCTTTCAGTATAGTATACACAGATGCATTTAGGCCTAATCTGCCATACCTGTGTATCTATTTTTAATTTACAGGAATTTCTGATAGTAGCTAGTGAAAACCAGTTGCTGTTATTCACTAGTATTACTTTCTTATAATCTTTTTTAAAAATCTTTTTCATTTGGTGCTTTCCTACTTAATTTTCCTTTGCAGCAATACTTGGCTTTTATAACAGTTACAATTGTTGCTTAAATTGCCATGTAATTTTTTTAGAGATTTTTCTTGGCTTAACTGCAGCATGCAAGCATGCTTTAATATTAGTTTTCCAGAGATGCAGTCTCTAAGCATGTATCAACTTCATAATAACTACGAAAGTTGTAGCAGTTTTTGCTGTAGAACAGATGTGAAATTGTCAATAGTGCCAGACTGATCAAGTCTCGCTATTTCCAAATCACAACGTTCTTGTTAGTTTTTGCTAAATTTCTAATGCCTTCTCCTGTTAGAAACTCCTAGTTGAAAAGTCAGGTTCCAGAAGCACATAAAAAACAGGACTTCCACAAACAGAAATGTTTTGCTGAAATCATTTTATCAGTTTAAATGAGCCAGTAAAACATTTTGAGTAAATCAGACTTTTTCACGGCCTCACTGAGGATTTAATAGTTCAGGTATATGAATTCAGTTTCATGATCCTGCGCAGGGGCTGGATTAAAATGCGATGAGGAGAACGAGGGCCCTCACACTGCCATGTTATTTACAGTACAGTCAGTCCACTAAAAGATGAGTAAATCTGCTTGATCTCAGTGACATCCTGAATGTTTTTGCTCCCTTTAACGAGAACTAAACTTTTCTAAGTTAACAACTGTTTAGTATTCTTTCTAAATTCTGCTTTATTTAAGAACTGTTGATGGTGGAAGATATGTGAGGTTTTTGTGTTTAATTAAAAAAAAAAACACAAACTAAAAATAATCTAGTATCTTTCTTTTCCCCACACATTAGGGGAAAAAATTCCTGCATAAATTCATGTTGTTGAATATGCTCCAGATCTTATTATTTGGAAAACTTTTATTTTGGGGTCTGAAACTTGAAATAAAGGTGAATTTGGTAGTGAAACTATCATTTTAAATTTTATTACTCCTAACATCTGCACATGTTGGCTTGCAGAGGCATGCTTAAGAATGTTGCCTATCTTCTCCACCCACACGCCCTCAGGAAACAGCCTGATGTAAACAGCTGCTGCAGTTTTTGTTCATGATATTCTAAGTAGGTTTTGTTTCTTATTCTGCCTGAAGATTTCTTCATGGAATAAGGTAGCATGGTTGTCCAAAACAAGTATGAAATGGTATATAAAATCATCAACCATGACCATTCTAAAACCTCTGGAAAGTTCCAAAATTTCATGTGTGTAGTATATTTGAAATTAGCACTTCTGTTGTGGAAATTCTTCATCAAAGAAGAACAAGATGACATAGACCATCCTGACCAGACTGAAGTTCAGAGATGACCACAGAGCACCCTTGGTTCCTGTGTCTGTGAGCGTTTATATGCTTGCTTACCCTTAAAGACCTTTTGAGTGTGTATCATGTTTATCTTAAGCATGTCTGTGATGCAGATAAACTTGACAAAGTCTAATATTAAGACTAGAAGCTATTTAACATTGATTTATTTTGAAGTGTATGGAGAGATGTATAGTCATCAAGAAAAGGGTGAAGAACACTAACTTAGGTTTCTCCTCCTTTTTCCCAAAAGAATATTTCCCTTAGCTTTAGAAGGAGCCAATATTCACTGGCTTTAAAGGCTTAAAATCAGTGTTTGTGAATTCCCTTCTACCTAAAATTTTTGCTGGGCTTGGGCCCAAGAGATTTTCAGGAGCATGACAGTTCCATATGCTCAATGGGAGGGGCTGGGACATCCCCACAATGCCTAAATAACTCAGTGAGACTTTTCACAATCCTCTGTCCTTAACTGTTACTGTAATAAAAGCAGTGTCTTTTTACAGAGATTAGAGTACTCAATTTTTTTTCTCAGCTTTTCTATTTTTGACCCTTGCAGCACAGTTAGCACAATATAAATGTCAATGTAGTGACAGTATCTGCATTTTTCACCTCCATAATTTTGAAGTCATGCTTTTTCTATCACACTAGTCTTAGGTCAGAAAAAAGAACCCTGGTGTTGTGGGTTGCCCATGGAAAAACAATATGTGAAAATTCTGATTGTTACAAATATTTTTGTACTCAATATCCTTGATGTAGTGCTTGGTAGCATAAAGATCTTCATGAAGCTGCAGAATTTCAGGGAGTATTCTTTGCCAGAAGCAGAGCAGGAAGCCTGAGTGTCACAGGGAGTAGGGTAATAGCATTCTTTTTATCTTTGTGTTGGGAAATATTCTGTGTGGCTTGCCTTATGCATTTATCACAAATGAGGATGGAGATGTGAGGTTTGACTTGGAGAGGACAGAGGGCATGATTTTCTTTACTTACTTTCCTCCCAAAAGGATATTTCCACCATTTACATCCTCTTATTTAAAAACAAACAAAAAACCAAAAAAGTGATGGCCAAGTGCTGCAAAAAAATCATAGCCATGGTGAAGGGTACACCATGCAATCACATGGCTCAAGCATCGTTGACTTTAACTGTGTGGTGACCTATAGCAGTTACATCATCCTTTCATGAGTGTATGGATTCTTTTAAAAATTACCTGTAAACAGATAGTATTAAACAGAAAAAATATTCATCATTCATCAAATGACGCTATTCATAAACTAAGTTAAATCTGCCTGTTGCTTTAGAAAAGTTAGTTTATCACAAAGTGAAGTGATTGTTGTAATTTTTTTCACTGGACTTAGAAGTTCTTGCATATAAACTATTGGTATATGCATAAGAGTTTAGACACAATTGTACTAATGCTTAGCAGTCCTGCTGTAGCATAATGCTACTGGGACTTGTGACTTTGCAGAGTGAAAACAAAGCAGAGTAAAAACAAAACATGGGGCACTGGTGGGAGTAGACATTGTTTATGTGTTGTTGTGTGGATTATTTTTAAATGACAGTTGGGAAAATACCTGTTTCGGAGTTTTTATTCTTATTTATTTTTTCTTGGAATACAAACTAGGTTCCTCTCTCTTATTTTTTCTGTTTAAGGAAGAGAGGTAGTTTGCACTGGCAGGTCATTAGTTGACAGCTGTACACAGTTGTGTAACTCTTTCATAAAATTTGCATATTTCAACGTCCTTACTTTTCAGAGGTGCTAGTCAAGAATTAATTGTATGTAGGTAAGCAGACAAGTCAGAACTAATTCCAACAGCCTCTTATTTGAAGGTGAACTTAAACAGAATATGTCCTTTTTAACAAGGACTCTAAGTTAATACCTTTTTTTAAATGTTCACTTTTAGATGAGAAGATAAAATTAGAATGTGTACAGCATTATTTTCAATTTAGGGCAAAATGGCAAGTTTCTGAATTAAACAGTTATGCTGTAGTCAGTTTGAAGGAAGACCCTCACAGGACTGATCTATGTTCTGTTACAACCAGTATCTTGTCTCTTAATGTTGGTTGCTTTAGGAAATGACCATTCAAGGATCTTTGTAATGGCATAACCAGACAAAGAAATACTGTTTTATTTGTTGTCACTGATAGATTTGTTCTGAAAGAGATGATGTATATGCTCAAATTTTATGCCATCTGATAACCTTCAGAGACACATCTAATCTTTTGGGTCTTTTTTAATCCCTCTAAGTTTTATGGTACAGTGTTACCTTATAGCGCTGATTTTCAAATATGTGTAAAAAAGCTATCTCTACAGAAAAAGCTTAAGTGCACTGTACTATAAAATAAAAGGGCTTGCCATTATGACAGCATGTAAATGTGCTGAGATACTTGGTAAAAGAAAATTATTTTAAAACCATGCTACATCAACATAAGAATACTATTGTATAAGGTAACTGTTTTTGGAAAGTCCTTCACACTAAAATCTGGGATGTTCCTTTTTTACTGTGGTGGAGTTCTAAAGAACAACTTTGTTCAGACCCTTCTAATGCTTGGTATGTTTCTTACACCATGTTGTAAATTCAATTATTCTATACTGTCATTTCAGCAAACCTGCGATCTTGAAAATGTAAAGCCTGAAACAAAGCGATATCTAGAGAAATCAGTTCAAGTGGGAAAAAGAAACGGACTCCATCTTCCTAAAGAAGTGCAGAATGTAAATATGGACTATTAGTTTATAAACAAAGGTGACGAACTGTTGAAGGGATGATATTATGGTTGTATAGCTGTACTAAGCATATATTTGAACTTCGTGCTTTTGGACCTGCTTAATTACTGCTCTCATCTTAACTGTTCTTAGTTCCAGATTCATCCTTTAAACTTCAATCACCTTAAGGTTTTTAAATTGATCTGTTAGACACCCACAGTACTCAGTGGATAGAGGTGGTATGCATCACCTCTCTTAGCCTTCCAGAGTAAAAGAAGCCTATATGGAAGAGCTTTGTTATATATTCTGATTACAGAGAATGCCTAAATTACATAGATTCCTAGCCAAGAGGCCTCTCAAAAATGTTATTTGTGAGTCCAAGCTTCAGAAGTATGTGTAATTGTTACAAAGACACAGCTATTTTAATTTCAATTACTAACCAATGTGGTAAAATGTGTCCAAGATTTTAGCATTTTGACTAAAAAAACTTGAGGTAGCTTAAAGGGAGCACAAGCCACACTGAGAATTTTGGCTCCATTAAGGGAGGATTTACTCAAGCATGTAAAAGCACTTGTCACTTCTGAAAATCGTGAAGAAAAATTGTCAGCATCTCAGATCCTGACATAATTCTCTTTAAATTCTAAGTGATGTTGTATAACAATCTCAGTTATGACTCTTGAATAGACTTTACCCTTTGTAGAAAATAATCATTCTTCATCCACATCCTTCAGTTAGTGGGAACAGTTTCATGTGTATTTGCATTGCTTAAAGGCAACGGATGCCTCTAAAGGAATTTTGAAATACTTTATAAGGAGACAATAGTTGAATTATATTTAAGTAAAAACTTGACTGATGATAGTCTCTGCCAAGTTTTGTATTTGGTGTGTATTCTACTGGTAACTACCAAGTTTATGTGAACTTGACAGTAAGGAGTAGAGACATGCTATGAGATATATTAGAAAATGTTTCAGATGGGTGAATATCAGGATTTTTAAAAAGGTTTTGGAATGGTCTTGTCTTGTGTGGATATTTTCTTCTTTTTGCCATACCTGAACAATTCCAAAGGAGTGTTTTTTTCGTAGGTTGCACGCATTTTTAATCCCTTGATTCTCATTGATTTTAGTGGATATTTTTACACTTAAAATTGTAATTTAGGCTTTTCAAATAGCAGAAAGTAATTGAATGTTAGCACACAATGCTGTTCAGAGAATGTGTTTATGTGTTCAGTGCGCCTGAGTTGAGAACGCATTTGAAATGTTGTCGGAGTGATAGCCCTGACTCAGGGTTCATTGGCAACAATATTGCTCAGGACCAAAAGAAAGATAGAAGGGAAGCTGAGGGAGAGTGAAGTATGACGCTACCTGCAGTGTGTTACTTGCTCAATGCTGGTATTCACTGTCAGCTAGTAGAGAGCCTAGCTGGAAAAAGTTAAATACTATTCATGTGGAGGATAGCAACTGCCAAGTTTGATTTTTGTTTTTCCACTAAGTTCAGTTTATACCCCATACAGGAAATAAAGATGATGAAGAAAAAATTGAGTGAGCTGTGTATAGACTTTAACAAAAACCTGAATGAGGAAAACACATTTCTTATATTTTCTAAGGAAGAACTTGGTGAGTAGTATGCTTGCTCTTTCCATTTCTTCAACCTTCCAGTTTTACTGGAGTAATTGTTTTTGGCCCAGTGAATGATGGTTAGATCAAGTGAAATTCTGACTGTTTTCTGATCTTCTCTGCTTCCTTTTTAATCCTTCTCCAAAGTCAGTTTAGAATTACGCTTTGCAGGTGTTTATGATCGCTTAATAGATTTGTGCTTCCTGAAGTGTTTGCCTTCCATCAAGCTGGCATATCTGTTCTACTTTTTTTTTTCATAACTTTACTCTCCTCTGCTTCTTTTCTCAGTTCTCCACTATCAGGCAATCCCATGTATTATATTCATTGCAATTATTGGAAAAACTTTTCTGTCCTGCAATATATTTTGCCTACTTCAATCATTTAAACTGATCTAGAGATTTCATGTGACAGAATTTGGGGATTCATTATCTGAAGGGCATGGCATAAAATGTACTTTAATAACACCAGAACATTTTTTATGTCATATTCAGTTTTTATCTGGTAGCCTTACATATATTTCTCTTCTGCGCACAAGCATTTCCAATTTTTATTTTGCTTGGTTGTGATTTGAAAAAGTTTTAGCAAATAGTTCTAAAAAGAGGGGTGTTATTTCCATGGAGATTTCTGATGTCAAATTAGATTGCAGCAAAACAAATGCAACAATCTCACAAAAAGAGAGGGGAGTAGGTAATTCTGGTAAACATTGTTTATTCAATTATGTTCTATAGAAGGCCTTCCTGATGACTTTATTAAGAGTTTAGAGAAGACTGAGGAAGACAAATATAAAATTACTTTAAAGTATCCCCACTATTTTCCTGTCTTGAAGAAGTGCTGCATTTCAGAAACCAGGAGAAAAATGGAATCTGCCTTTAACTCGAGGTGCAAAGAGGTATGTTGCATATTGACTTTTCTACAGGGTAATGACAGAGTTGAAAATTGGAGCTGGACATTTAAATGTTAGATTTTACTTCTATATATTGTCTAGTACTACGAAATCACAACTTATCAGTGTGATCTTTAACAGTTCCTTGCTCCAGTTTATTCTGATGTCTGAAGACCTTAGAAGTTGATGATCCCCCTGTGTGTGTGTACATATCTTAAAGTTTCAGTGGTGCTGTAAATAGAAGTAGGATTTTGATCTTTTGCCAAATTTCCCTACAGTGTTTTGCAGCTGCTTACTGGCACTTTCCTCCCAGAGAAGGACGTCTGATTGTAGCTTCTGTAGTACTTTGGGATTCTTCGGAATGAGAGGGGTTATTTAAGCACACGTTTTAATTATGAAATACAGGTGATTAAATGTGAAATTAATACATTGCATATTGATGAGAATTTTAATTAGATTTTTTTAAAAACCTAATTTTTATAAAAGTTTCATTTCATTATCTGAAAAATAGCTGGAAACATGCCTTATAAAAAGAAGAAATAATTTCACAAATAATTTATTTGATACTGATGAGTCCAGGCACCTAGACAGGTACAAAAATAATGAAAAGGATAGAAAGGATAGAAGAAGTGTCATTCAGACAATTGTACCAACCATTCATTAGAGAACAATGGCAGAGTTGAGCTTTTGTACTTGAAGTGCTGGCAAATGTGAAGAGTACAGGGTAAGATAAAATGGCACCAAGAACTGAACACTCTGCAAGTCAGCACACTTAAAGGGACTTGCTGTTAAAACTGTGGGACATTATTCGAACCAAGTGCTTGAAAAAAAGTTTTTTCCTTGAGAAATCTCACTTTTTCCAGAACTGGAGGCTAAAACAGTTACATTTTGAGCTTCTCAGAGATCTTCCACCACATTTAGGTCAGGGCCTGGCATTTTTGTGTTTCAGCTCTCTTTCCCTGACTGCTACTGTCAGAATGGCAAAAGAGGGAAATTTGCAAACAAGCTTTGAATATTTGTACAATTGTTTTGCAGTCTGTCTTCACCACTAACAAGCAGTTAAGCCTGCTGCCAGCCATTTCCCTGTTATCTTTCACATTTAAATGATTGATAAAGGAAATAAACTCTTTGCAACAGTCAAAGATTTGTTATTATCCTAAAAGGATATCTTTTGGTTACTTAAAACAGATAAATTTTGGTTAATCAAATTTTGGTTAGTTAAAACAGATAAATTAAAAAAGGGAGAATCATGACTCAGATTGACCAGAAAACTAGCTACCTGCAATCAAATGCTGTGACAAAAAAATTACAGGAATCTAGCTAAACTTACATTATTCTATATTTATATCTTAGAGTGTTTCATTTTAAATGTTTGCTGTTTCTTATCATTACAGATATTATTCAGATAATTGTTTTGATAACATGCATTTTCTGGTTTCACTTTACAAATTTGCCGCCTCTTTTTTTTTTAGGAGAACACAAAAATTCTTCAGCAATTGCTTCCACTAAGGGCAAAAGTAGCAGAGCTTCTTGGTTATAATACACATGCCAACTTTGTGCTGGAGGTAAACACTGCAAAGAGCACAGATAACGTAACAGCCTTCTTAGGTTTGTTCTTATTTATAAACAATACTTCTATATTTGGTGTGGCAACATGACTCCTCAGCCAAGATAAATATAAATGCATAATTGGGTCACAGAGTCCATCATGTTTAGACAGAAAAGGAATTCTCTGTTGCCTCTGTTGTGGCATATATTTTTTTTTAGACCATAGCTGTACAAATGCAATTGCTCCAAAACAGGGAATCACAAGACAAAAATCTGAAAATAACTGCTTTGTGACAGCCAATGTAGGCAAGCAGTTATGTCTTTCTCTGCCCCAAAATGCAGTTATCCTAATTTAGAACCAGAATACCATGTGCAGCCTAAGCAATTTTATCAGTTCAAGAGGCTGCGTCACAGTTGCAGCTTTTCATTCAATTAGGTTAGCTGCAATTTTTTGTGCATCTGCAGCCTTAGTGTCTTTTTCTGATACAACTGCATTAAGTATAATGAAAGATTACAGTATGTGATGATGCAACTTCCATGAGCTGAATTAAAAACTTAGATCTGGAATGACAGTTTAAATCTGGAATTCAAAAGCCCTCTAATGGAATTTGATCTGAAAACAGAGATATCTTGAAAATTTTAAACTGAGCAGTTTATGAATTTATAGTCATCCTGTTGACCTCACTGGGCCCACTCTTGTGCATAGAGTTAACCTCTACTTTCTGGAATTATGTAGTTCTACAGAATAGTACGTGTTTGTTTATTAATGTGTCCTAACACCACTTAAGATTGTATATTGTATAAATAAACCTTCCAAAATAATTTAATACAGCAATGAACTCTGTTTGGTGGTAGTGTTTTTTTGTGTTTTTACATCAATAAAGTTCAAATGCGCCTCTTCCTTCACCTGTAATTCTGTCACATTTCTGTTATGGTGTGAGCTCAGCTCCATATTTGGCAATACCAATTATCCATATATTTGCCAATGAACTTACACTTTATTTTGATTTATATTTAAATGTTAGAATTACCCAATTTATTTTAAGTGTACTTAAAGTAGTTTGGACTCTTTTATTTCCATTATATTTTTGTAATTCTAAATGGGTTTTTATAATACTGTATTTTTTCATTTGTTTTGAAGCTGACACGTCATAACTTAGCAGTTATTGTTGTGACTTTAACTTTTTACAGTACAAGATCATATTCTTTTCTATTCATAAATATCATGTTTCATGGTAATTCTCGTAGAGGGAGAATGTTCATCAAATTAATTGTCAGTTTTAATTTAGTTCTTTTGATATAGCCTCAGCTACAAGCATGACAGTATGATCTGCTTTGCTTTGTTCATATATATTCATGTTTTAAATCAATGTTCATAAGGCAATCTTATGGCTACAAAGAAAAGCATTCTGTCCTATGACATATTTTGAATTTAGCATAACACAAGCTGCAGATAGTATTTCAATCATGTAAATGCATATAGTGCCTTAAGCCTACATAGAAACAGGAGTCGCAATTCCTAAATTTTACACTCTAGATACCAATAGTGAACATTAACCTGAATTCTTAAGGAAGAAAAAAGTGTCTGGTAGTCCAGAAATACTTACAAGAAAATAAATACAGTATGTACTTTATAGGAGTTTCAGTAAGCTTAAATATTTTATATTCAACATATTGGATTCATAGTGCTATGACCCTTTCTTGTCCAAGAAAAGCTATATTGGAAAAAATTGGGATCACAGAGATTAATATCCAGTGGCTTCAGTAGTCTAGAAGGTAGCCACCAAATAGGCAAGAACTCTTTAGTCTCTTGTTCTTTCATAGGACTTTAGCTAGAAGTAGGTCATAGCCTGTTTTGAAAAGTCTTGGAAAAAAAAAGTACTGTTTGAATTTTGTGTTTCACTTCCAGTCGGCTGTTTCTGCAGAAACATGAGATTACATGAGGTAAAATCAAATGCTTCAAGCAAAAGCGTCTAGCGTTACTTTCCATTTCTGATGTCTTTGAAAAAGCCTAAATTGACCAAAACCCTTCACAGTACTGCTAGGCCTGTATGGATTCCTGTATTGTTTGTAGCATGCCTGCAATTAAAACTCATTAAGACAAGAAAGCAGACAGTTTGCTTGCTGTTAGTCAACAAATGGAAAACTAGCATCCACTCTTGGGGCATGTGCTTAAAGTTATGAGTATTTTATAGGAATACACATTATAGTAAGAAGCACAGAAGTTGATTCCAAGGCAATCTTTGTTTCAGATGATTTGAGTAAGAAGCTAAAGCCATTGGTTGAGGAAGAAAGAGAATTCATTCTAGATTTGAAGAAAAAGGAGTGTAAAGAAAGAAACTTTGATTATGATGGAAGAATCAATGCATGGGATCTTCATTATTATATGAACAAAACAGAAGAGCTGAAGTACTCCATAGATCAAGAAAAGCTGAAGGAATACTTCCCAATTGAGGCTGTTACAGAGGGCTTACTGAATATTTACCAGAAGCTGCTGGGACTTGCATTTGAACAAGTAGAAAGCGCTCATGTTTGGCATGACAGCGTTACTCTTTATACAGTAAAGGATAATTCAACAGGAGAAATGTTAGGGCAGTTCTATTTGGACCTTTACCCCAGGTAATTATGACTTAGTGTGTTACTTATGTGTTTAAAATGGAATTGGTCTTCTTAGTGGGTTGCTGGTGTCATTGAAATTAAATGCGTTTGGAAGTAAATATTTGTCCCACTGACAAGACTGTGTTCATTAAATTGTCCTCTGGACTGTTTTCAGATTGTTTACACTTTTTCTTTTTTTGCAGTACTACTGCGTTTCTTGCTTATATTCAGTTTATGAAACATTACTACTTTGTTTATTTTCTGTAGTATTGCTATCTAGTCAGTTGTCCATCATTTTTTGCCTCTATGAACCTTTTTCCTTCTTAACTGTAATACTGTGGTTTACTTTTCATTTATGTTGAACTGTTACTCCAGTCTGTTTAGACCCTATCTGCCAAGTGTTCCTAGTTTCTCCCAGTTCCTCTGTACACTTTATATCGGGATTTTGTACCCTGTTGTTGAGACTGCTAGAGAAAATATCAAATATATCAGGACCAAGAACAGATTCCTGTTGAGCACACCTTGAAATGTACTTCCTGGTTGATCTCTGTAGTTCTCCAGCTCTCTTTGTAGCTATTTACAGCTTCATCTGTGTTCTGTCAGAGATTAGGAGACTAGACTGATTTGACAGGTTTTATTCTTAGCTAGTCCTTTTTGACTGTTTCTCACTGTTTGTTGTTTTGGGGTTTTTTTAATTATTCTTTAGCAATTTATAAACTGGCTGATACCCTTTTTAATATAAATTGATTTAAGGCTTCTCTGGGTCAAGAAAGTTAAGTTAGTCAATACAATAGTACATAAATTGTTCTTTTTAAGACAGGCACGTTATCTCCTTCACCTGTTTGCCTGCTCCCCCCTTTCTGCATATCATGTGAATTGCTGAAGCTGCAGCAAATAGCTGAAGCTATTTGTTAGTAAGGCTCTTCTGACTTAACTACCCAGTTAACTACTTGGGTTTAGGGAAAAAATTTCAAAATCATTTTTCTTTAAACTTTTGGATCACACTGAAAATGCAGTAAACTATTCTTTTGCCTCCTGTAATGAAAGAAAAAATACAGCTTCAGAGGACAGAACCTAGTCCTTCCTGTTACAGAATAGAATTGACATCTAAAGTATATATACTTCCAGTATTTAAGTAAAAATCAGATTCTTGTAAATTCTGCTGTGAATCTTAAACTGATGTGGTTTAAGCACTGGGGTTTTTTCCCCTTTTGTTCTTAACAGGATCTTAAACTTAGTGAGTCTTAGACATCATGAAAAGATGTAATTTCTTTGTGTAAATCTTTAAAGAGATACTGACTGATTGTCCCTGTTCTTGAATAGGCTTTGCCATTCTGGTGAGCAGGTTTGTGATTTGAAGATAGTGTCTGATATCTTTTCTCATACAGAGAGGGAAAGTATGGGCATGCAGCATGCTTTGGTCTCCAACCCGGCTGTCTTCTCTCTGATGGCAGCAGAATGATCTCTGTAGCTGCTCTGGTAACCAACTTCACAAAACCAGCATCAGATCACCCATCATTGCTGCGACATGATGAAGTAAAGACTTACTTCCATGAATTTGGTCATGTAATGCATCAGATATGTGCACAGGTTAGTGATGTTTCAATTCCAGTGTAAGACTTACTTCTTTCTCCACTGTCTCAAAGCATGGTATAAGTCTATTTTGGTGGTTTCTAATTTTAGTAAAGTACATATGCACTTTTTCTGGTTATTTTTCAAAGTGGCAGGTTGGGGGTTTTTTTGTTGTTGTTTTAATTTTTATTTAAAACTACAGCAATAAATACACCTTCTTGTGAAAAACATTTTCATAGGAACATATGCATTTGCACCATGCAGGTACCTGTGATGAGTAAAATAGATCCATGTGTGAGGTAAAGAAGGTGATCAGTGGTGGCTTCTGTCACAGCTGTCAGAGGGCTTTTTATTACTTCTAGTAGCATGCTAGGTATTAGAAGCAAAAAAAGGTTGCTGTACCTATGAATGCAAATGATTTGTGAGTCCAGATCGTTTCCAGCATGTTGGCATTTAGTACTCTTGAGAGCTATCACTCTTTACATCAAAAGCATAAAACAGGTCTTGCCTGAGCTATTGTGTTTTCTGCTCTCCTATCTGACAGTCAGGGTTCTCACGGTGACCGGAAGGAACTGAAGCTAGTCTGCAGGTTATGCATCAAGATGACAATAAAGTTGTAAAAGTGCTGGTTTCATTTTTACTTACATGTAAAATTGATTCTGCTAGATTATAAATTTATTACTGGCCTTATGAAAATTTTATGTTTCAGAGAGAGACAAGTCTCAGTATTCATTAACCAAAATATTCACATAATACACAAATCCAGACTTAGTGTAGCACTGCTTTCATCTTCTTTATAAACAAGTACCAAATAATAAAATCAGAGAAATATGACACACATTAGATTTTAATTCTTGACCTTGATCCTAGGACTAGGACTGCAGAATAAAGAAACAAAGTCATAGAAATCCGTATATTAAATCTAGAATTAAACAAATGACATTCAAGCAAACTTCAGAACAAGTAGCTAGACTTGCTTAGATATTTTTGTATCATGTCAAAGGTAAAAATACAATGATTAGTTGATCATCTTCCCCATAAGACAGGTGTTTCTGAGCTCAAAAATTGAGAAATAAAACCTGTTCTTTCTTTTAAACTACCTAGAAGGTGTTTATGAATGAGACACGTTCAGCATTGGTACAAAATTGACTGCAACATTTTGATAACCAATGAGGATGTGCCTGGGTGTTGCAGAGCCCCTTCTGGGCAGCCCAAGCCAACAATACCAATGCATATGTACTTCACTTGCTGTGGAATTGCACACAGATCAGGGAGGCCTGCTTTCCAGTTGTCTCTCCCACTGCTGAGGTGTTTTCTGTGTGCATAGCTACTGTGCTTACTGCTGTTGTATTTTATGTAAATTGTTATTTGCACACCTGCACATAACTTCCTAGTCCCACATAAGAACATACTGTCCTCTGGGATTTGTGTGTGCAAAGCACTACCTTGTTTCATACGATGATTTGTTTAAGCATGTTAAAACTTGACATTTAAAGGGTATGCAGAGATTGGACTGGGTGGGAATCTGTGAGCTGCTGGTAAAGGTCAGCTTTTGGAGTGTGATACTCTTTGTAATGTAGTGGGAGTCTGCTGGAAAGTGAGGTATCAGGGCAGGGAGGGGATCTGTTTATGCTGTTAGGGAAGGAGAGCTATTGAAGAACCTTCAACCAAATGTCTTAATATTTTTTTGTTAGCGTTTTTGTTTGCATGGTGCACTTGTGTATGGGTAAATGAGGATATCTGGAGGCCAACAAACTCTTGCACTCCTCTTGCCTTTTGCTCTAGCCACTTCTATCACCATTTCTTCCCAGCTGATGCTTCCTGGCTTTTCTTCATAGCTGCTATTCAGCAAGTACAGTAAGAAGGTCCAGCCTGTTACAACTATGGATTTGAGCAACCCACAAGTGTAAATGAAGGCAAATGTTTTTCTCCTTTTCTGTTGTTCTTCTGAAGACATGAGAGGAAGATATATGAACATGACATAGCTGTCAGTTCTTTGTCATGCCCTATATTATAAATGCTTTTTTTTTGTTGTAATCCTGCAAAAAAGTAAGTTCAAAAGCCAGTACTCCTGGGGCATATATTCCCCAGTGGAGGATGGAACCCAAGAATATCTACAGCTCTTAGAGAGGGCGTTTGGGAAACTGAGAATTCTCTTTTTCTTTTAGCACTTGAAATGTTGTGTTAGAATGTTGCTGAGAAGGGAAGAACAATAAAATTGGGTTGGCAAGAGGAGGTAGACTTATTACAGGGCAAGTGTAGAGTGAGACAAAATAATTTCTGTTGGCATTTGAACAACTGTCTTCCAAAAATGACTGTTTCTTTTTAGAAATATTTTGGGTTTGGAATATATTTTAATGAAGATTTTTAACTGTACAAAAATTTTCTTCAAAATTAGTATCTGGAGGGTGCTTTTTAAACATGAAGTGATTGATGATACTGAAGTAAAAAATAAAAAGCTCTAATGTGCTTGGCTTTCAGAAGGAAGATTCTTCTATCAGTGATTGAGTGTCAGATTTTGAGACCTTTCATGGATAAAGTTGCTAGGATTCATTTATTTCATGCCATGTATTACTGGCTCAAAAAATTGTGCTGTATGTTAACCATATTAACTTTATGAATGAAGACAGTTAGGACAAAGCTTAATAGGATAAGTTGGTCAAGTAAAATCTTTGAATCAGTGCGGTAAACTGTAATACAATAAACTATTTTATAAGTGTATAATTGGAGTTTATTATTTTACTTTGGGGTAATATAACAATATTTTACAACAATTTACAAATTATATCATTGTCATAAGACAGCACAGAAACATTTGTATTGCTGTCATAAGCTAAAAGGTAAAAATCAATAATATTAAGAAAACTGGAGTACTGTTTCACGCCAGTAGAGAATGCAGTAAATAACTACTGAGTAATCTATTTTGTTGCTTCGTGATAGTCTTATATCTGAATTTTTGCCCTCCTTTCTTTAAAATTCACATTATTATTATTATTACCATTATTGATGTTGTTATTGTTATTGACCTGTTCAAATTATGCCTTTTCCTGTGATTAACTCTGAAATTTTGGCATCTAAAAGTTTATATTCTGCTAGAAATCCTGGCTTCTATTTTCATTTAATACAATGGCTTTTCCTTTCAGACTGATTTTGCTAGGTTTAGTGGAACTAATGTGGAAACAGACTTTGTAGAGGTACCTTCACAAATGTTTGAGAACTGGGTATGGGAAAAAGAACCACTACAGCAAATGTCAAGACATTATAAAGATGAAAGCCATGTTGGAGACACTCTCCTTGAGAAACTTGCTGCCTCTAGACTGGCTAATACAGGTATCTCTCTGCCCTCTCTCCCCACAGTGTATGTGTAAAAATATATAATTTAAAAAATTGGTGGGGAAACATTAAAGACAAACATAAGATGTCCATTATATTTCTTCTGTGTGTACACTTATCACTGTCTTTCTGGGTTTATTTGCATGGGTACCACCATTAATAAAGGCTATGATGACAGATACCACTATTTGCAGGAACAGTGGCAGCTCTGATTTTCCAGGTTACCCACAGGACTAAAATACCTTTGCATTCCTCTCCCTGTGACTTTTTTACCTACCAACTTTGCTCATTTAAAATTGGGGGAGGGAGGGAAAGGTCCTGGGTTTTCTGTCATGTTTTTTCCAGTAGCCCAGGGCAGGCACCGTGCACGAATACAGTATCAGATTTTCTACATGTATTGTCTACATTTGATTTGCACATGACATTTGACAGACATGAAAGTTGTTTGCAAATTTATTGAACATACATAGCATAACCCAGACAGAAGTGGTGTAGCCCTGTATTGCTCAAACAGCCTCTTAACTTCTCAATGCAGAACCTTAAGTCCATGTTCTCTACCTTCCCAGCAGATATACTGCCTTCCCAAACTAAGGTCTCTTCTCCTTCCACATCTTGTACCACCTCACATGTATCTCCAAACCGAGCCTGTAATCTCATGTCATTACCTATCATCTCGTTATTCTGTCAGTCTCACCCCTCTGTCCCTGTAATCAGGACTCCCCCAATATCATAGTCTTACCCATTTATGGTACAATTTGTCATTAAGCCACTGCTGTTTATTTCATACTGCTCCCCTATCCTGAACAAGAAGTCCTTGTCCTTCTGGCTTGTACCGGTACTGTACCTACATAAGCATTTTGTCTGAGTAAAGGTTCATATCTTCTACCATTTTCAAAAAAGCCTACAGCAGCTGCAGCAGCAGTTCTTGTTGTTCTTTGAAGTGTCTTAGAGTAGATAATACCATCTGTGCAAGCCCTGAATGAAATGGTATACTGGAAGTGAAAACAGCTGAAAACATAATTTTAAATACTGAAATTTGCTTTTAAAATACCTGCTTTATTCTGGTTTTGATCTGTGAGGAAAATAACATCTGAGAAGATGGAGCTTATAATGACAATTTCTTTATTAAAAATATGCCTCTCAGCTTCTTGTAACCAATGCAATTCAGGTGGAAATGACATAACTCCAAGTTTTTTCCATGGTTAAAATTCTGATAATTTAGGATGCATGTTGAGATCTTTGAATGAAAGGTGCTAAAGACACTCCAGCTACTTTGATGCTAGTTAATTAAATGTTCTTATCCAATTAGGCCTTTTAACCCTCCGTCAGATTGTTTTGAGCAAAGTTGACCAGGCACTGCATACAAAGCCATCTGTTGACCCAGCAGATGAATATGGTAAATACTGTGTGGAGATTCTAGGAATTCCTGCCACTCCAGGTATGCCAGCATGAAGCTTTTATACAGCATGTCCAAATGGTTTGATTAAACATGCCTTTCTTTCCCAGTAATGCTTGGCATACAAAAAATCACAAGTTGTTGTTTATAAAATAATCTACTTTATGAAGCTGAAATAATTACTTTGAAACTTGGGGTGATCTTAATGATCTCTTCTGAAGGAAGATTAAGGTAAATATAAAACTTAACCTTTTGCAAGTTATATTTTAGAGTGACATGATGTGAATACCACTTTAGATGTTCTGTAACATCTGTGTTGGATGTGCAACTAGCCTAAAATGGGAAATTGAGTTTCCTTTGTAGTCAACAGAATATGGCCAATACTTTGAGGCATACTCAGACCCTTTATGCTGGAAGTTTCAAAGTAGTTGGTATAAATTCCTTATTAATTTATTCTTAAAGTTGAAGTACTGTATACATCAAAGAAATAACTGCATTTGATTTAAATAAATTAATTTAAATCTACCTTTCAAGGAACAAACATGCCAGCTACTTTTGGACATCTGGCAGGTGGTTATGATGGTCAGTACTATGGATACCTGTGGAGTGAAGTGTTTTCCATTGACATTTTTTATAGCTGCTTTAAGCAAGAAGGAATAATGAATCCAAAGGTAGGTGATGAATACTTTTTACTAAAGACTTTTATTGCTCTTTGTCTCTGAAACTACATTAATTGCAATCATGATTCATAGGTATAACATCTCAAGTAGTTCTGTACCCGTCAAGTTCAGATCAACAAAAAAAAAAGGTGTATACATAATTACTTTAGAAAATCATCTTAAAATTTCCAAGAGCACTTGGATTTTAATACAATTCTTACATAGTCATAGATTTAATATTAAATTATGACACTTTTAAGACATTGTGTCACATTGACTAATGCCTCCCTCTTTAATTTTAGACTGAAAAAACATATTCTTCCATTGCAAGAGCAGGTGGATATTCTTCTGCTGTGAAATTTGTATGATAATGGTGCTCTATTTCCATTAATAGTATGTCAAGTATGTGGTACTTTTATGTAGTTATTGTTTAGAAAACTGAATTTATTTTGAGCTTTTTCTTTCACAGCACAACTCGCAAATTTTCTCCTCTTTGGTTTTTCTCTCAAGTGGCTTTTGAAGTTCAAATCATTGACAGGTTCTAGATTTACTGGGCTTTTTTTCCCTTGTGTCATTCTCCAGCCTCTTCTGCCTCCAGCAGAAAGAAACTATAGTTAGTGATGTGGTTAGTAGTCCTGCCAATTCTGGCAACCTTTTTTATTTTTCAGAGATTATAGTATTAGACTTGAGTTGAGATGCTGCAGTTCTATGGTGGGAAAGAGTTTTTGGTTTTCCTGATCCTCTTATCTGTCTTCTGAATTCAGCAGCCAGCACTAGTTCTTCCCTTCAGTAAACGTATACAAGAGAGAAGTAGAGAGTAGAAAGTGCTTGACTTTCCTGTTCCTCTCCTGGAATTTGCCTTCATTCCTCCCTTTCCTTATCACAGCAACCAGAACTTCTAGAACTGTCCCTCCCTCTAGAGGGTGGAGAAAGTAAACAAGGTTAGACTTTGACCTGGACAAAGAGAGGAGTCCAAAGCAGAGATGGGCTAGAGGCTAAAAAAACCCAAAAGGGGTTTTACGAAGAAAAGCAACAAACTGAATAGTTTGAGAGGAGAGGTGATGAAGTTTGGAGGTCAAGCCTGATCTTGAAGTGCTAGGGATTCATGACAGGTACATGTGAGAATAAGCATACCTGCTTATTCAATGGGAATAATGTCACTCATAAAGAAGAACAGGAGAGAAGAAATGGCAAGTTAAATGAGAGAATAAAACAACTTTTTAATAAAATGCTGTTCATATTGGATCTTAAAAGTGGCATTTGGGGAGGGGTCAGACTTACTGACTTTTTTAAACTGTTAGCAGTTTGGAGGGATGGATAAGGGTGCTGGTGCCAGACATGTGGGACTTTGTATCAGTTCTCTGTTCTGACACGTGCACAGCCCTCCAGACCTTTTTGCTGTTAGCTTTACTCCCTATTCTCAAAACTCTTTACTGAGTGATTGTATAGTCAAAACCCTAAGCTATAGTTTGCCAGAATTGCTCTGTGGCCTTTACTTCTTCTGAGGGATGAAAGTGCCTTTTATTCTGATTTTTTTGTGGAGATTTTTGTTTTCTTTGTCTGTGTATGGGAGGCTTTGAGAATAAATTAATTATGCTAGGAGTGAATATTTGCTATGGGTCAGCTAAAAGGCAACTAGTGCCTCTTTTAATGTGAAGCCTGCTATCCAGGCTAAGAAATGAGGAAGAAAAATTATTGTGTGTGTGTGTGTCACTTGCTCTCTAGCATATGTGTGCACACACACATGTTGCTTGAATGCCAATATAACTTCAGGGATAACTCTGTGAAGATTTTTCCTTCCCTCTTCGGAGCAATGCTATCTTCTCAAATTGGTTCTCTTTCAACTTGTTTTCCTTATGTGCATTCCATGTAAGTGTAATAGAGTTCCACAGGATGGGACCAACAATCTTTTATAAACAAATAATAGATACCAGTATGATTTTTGTAGTTACTCATATTTCGTTATATCTAGATTTAGACTAGTCCTCAGAACAGCAGGAAAGGAAAACGGTTATGGTATTATGACTAGGGCTTTTAGAAATTTGGCTTACCTCTTCCTGTTAGAATAAAACCTCTCTTCCTGTTTTGAGCAACAGTTATAGAAACTGGTTTCAGAGACTGTATCTATAAAAATTCTTCAGCAAACACTTATCTCTAACTTAGTGGTTGTCAGACTCCTCAATTCTTGCACATTATCTGAAATAACCTCTGGTCTCCCTAGAACTGAGCAAATGTGCTGGCTCTGGAGAGACAACAGCAAAGATTCAAGTCTACTCAAATAACATTTTTAAACTACAAGGAACAATATCTTTATTTGCTGCTGATGTTCAGGAAACTAACACAAATAGTGAAGTATAAGTAATGCTTCAGTGAATACTTTTTTTTTTTTTGCATTTTAGTTTTTTCCAGCTGTAATTCAGACAATGTGATTGGTAATGCAATTAAGTAATGGAAGTCCATCAGTTAAAAAGACCTATGCTTGTTTTTTCAGTACAGCTATCAGGAAGTGGTTTGATCCTGTAATCTCATAGCTTTGACGTGTGGGGGAAGTATATATGTGTACATACAGTAACTAAAAGGAAGAACATTGTTTTCTTCAATATCAGAAGCATCTGGGACATCTGCATGAAAAATAATATTTTCTCATTGATAGTCATGTCTCGGAAGCCCAAAATTCTCCAGATAGGTTCTTTAAAATGTGACCTCTTGTTAAGAAAGTCCTCATTACTTACTGTTGTCTCAGAAGCTTGGTTCATTCTTTTGAAAGGAGTCCATTCCTTCTGAAGTAATAATGTTTCTTCCTGAAAATAAAACCCGAGTTAAGTCTCTGTTACTTTAAGATACTTTAATAGGGGAGTTAGATGTGTTTGTATGTATTATATATACTACTATGCATATAATATGTGTGTATGCAGCATGTCATTCCTCAATGCTACATCTATCTATCTATGAATTATCATCTCTGTTCTCCAAACAGAGATTAAAGAAAGAGAAAACATCGATTAAGAGAGAATGGATGTTAGGTTCCCTTTTCCAGCCAGTCAGTCATGGGGATAATTCATCACTGAAGATTGTTTGGAGACTGTGCATGTGTTACGCTTTACAGAATGTCTTCCAGACAAGTTGCGATTGTAGGTTCCAAAACAATGTAAAACCACAACAACAATTATTTCTTCAAGAATAGGTTAAATTTCTGCTCTCTTGAGTTCTTCCAGCAGATCTAAATTATACTTCTGGTGTATCCTGATTTCGTATTAAGAAAAGCTGGAAGGAGGGAAGATGTTTAATCATGAGCAGGTTTTTAAATATGCAACAAATACAGAAAAGAGGTGGTTCGCAAGATAAGAAATACTAACATTCTGTTTTACCTTTTATCAGGCTGGGATGAAATACAGGAACCTCATTTTGAAACCTGGAGGATCTTTGGATGGGATGGAAATGCTACAAAATTTCTTGGAGCGTAAACCAAGCCAGAGAGCTTTCCTACTGAGTAAGGGATTATGTGTTCAGTAAAATGCTGGTTCCTTTGTAATGGCATATAAGTATGGAATGAGCTGGAAATGTCAATGTATTTCACATCTTAGCTATGTATCACTCTAGGGAAATAGGGTCACTTTTTGATGATTTTTTTTTAATTATATAAATAAAAATGTGGATTTTCTAAAATTGCATAGGACTACAAAATTCAACACATCAGGGAAAAAAATTCTGAGACGTGCAGAAGCTGAGAAATTTGGACGGTAATTTTTTTGAATTGTTATGAAATAATACTAATCAGTATGGGGAGTTGATGCCATGTTTCTCTTTTCATAGATGCGCTTAAACTATGTCTTGTGAACGAATTTTAAAACTGGAGGGGAAAAAAAGGACACTTTTTTCACAGCAATAAAAGAAACAGATTCATTCTTATTCTGCATTCTTCTATTGTCTTGATGGCTCACCAGTGTCTTTGATGGAGAGGAAGCATGTTTGATTTCATCATGGTTTGGGTTCAGTTTAGCTTCCTGACAAATTTCAAGACTTGAGAACCTGCCCCAGACAGCTTTACAGCAGAGCTACTTGTGTGATACTTTTAGACTTCATTCTGATGCATGTTAAATTCTTGTATCATTTATAAACTTATGCAGTATAACTAAAAAGAAAAAAAACCTATCATTTGAGCTACCACTTTTCTTCCCTTCATTGAGGAAAACCAGCCAAAATCTATGACCTTCACAGTTCTTCCACCACTTTTTCTTTTTTGTTGATGTTCAAATCAGGTCTCTGTTTTCCAAATGTATATCAACACTGTCACTGAAAAGTTATACTTGAGCAATTATAATGGTTTCAGTTGGTTTGTGAAGTATTTTGAGATATCTGTAAGGAAGGAAGGGAACAAGATGTCCCCAATGGGAATGGTAAAAGTCAATCCAAGATTCTTCTATTCCTTTTTGGTGTGGCATGCAGAGGTGCTACAAAAAAGCTTCATAGATTTAATGATTTCAGCTGTGGGAGTGTGAAAGTAATTGAGAAATTATTTTGCAATTTTTCTGCAAGATCAGGAAAAATGACTCTTACAATCCAAATAAAACTGCTAATCCAAGTGCACTTTTCTTGTCTTTAGGTATCATACCTTACTTTGGTTTTGGTATTACAACACCTATATGAACAAACTTTAATTTTGGTTACTAGCTAATATATTTTATACATTTGAACCATAGCTGTAAACATGGTTGGTATTTTTATTTGTATGTTCAACCACAAAGTAAGAGGATGTGCCTGGTCATCTCAAAAGACTTCTTCTTTTTGTAGCAAAAGAAAACTGAAAGCATTCACTTTGGGTCAAATCTATGTGTTTCAGGGGGAAAAAACCCACAATTGTGAATGTTCAGTTGAAACTTTATTTCTGTGTGTTTTTCTTTTAAAGCATTTAAACTGGGGAAGAAAAGCAGCTTAATTAGTTTTTGAACTGGAAAATTTGACAGGACTTATTTTTGAGCCACACTAGTTACGGATGTGAGGAAACACAAATATTTGTAGCCAAAATATATTAACTATGTAGTCTTACCAGACCACATAATTAACTCAGTTCTAATTAACTCTCACAGTCACAGTTTTAGACCCCAGTTCTGCTGGGTCATGAAAAGGCAATACATGACAATCACATGTATGAGAACAACTTGAATGGTATTCAGAACAGCTCTAAAGGAAAGCTGAGGAAACTGATGGATGCAAAATTATCCTAAACCTGTGAATTTTGCCAAGATTAATTTCCCTTACATTCTGACTGGATTTTGAAGTATTTTGCTTTCTTTTTAAACATGTTTAAATTCTTTTGATCCTATCTTATCAAAGGTTTTTTCCTTTCACACTGTAATGATAGCTCCGATGAACTAAAATGTTGTAAAAAGTATACAAAGTGATACTTTCCAAAAATGAATCTGCAAATCTAAGTAATGGAACCCTTATTAAGAAGCAAAATGCAGTTTTTGTTTTACAGCTGGTAGGCAGATTTCCACATGAGGGAGACCTTTCTCTGCATAAACCAGCAGTCTCAGATCAAGCTAGATAATTGTAAATGTAGTAATTATAAACAAAAATATGTGATGATAAAAAGTTATGTGATGATTTAAAAGTTAGATTTAGGACAGTACTGATGCTAATGATGACAATTTAATTGACTTGTTTATTTTCCTTTCTTTAGAGTGTTTGTGTTGTACAGTATATAGTAACTAAGATACTGAAGTGCAGGAGAATGTCTGCTATTACATGTATGTGAAAATGCCTCCATTATGTTAGCATCAGCTGGATATCCATGTGTGTAGGGAGGAGAAAAACCTAAACCACATTGCGACCACAAATGAAAGTGTTATGTTCTATACCTGTCCCAAAGAATAGGATTTTTTGTAATTTGTTTTTGTAGAAGCCAGTTCCCTCAGTCTGCATCAGGAAATAATTAAGGCAGATCATCTTATGGCTAAAACTGCACTCAACACAGAAGACTAATGGGTATGTTCTGAAGTGCTTCTGAAACACCTTAACGTGGTAACATATCAAACTTGTCTGCTAATTTTTATATTGCCTTCATGAAGCCTTCTGAATCAAATTGGCGTTAGACTAGATGATCTTTAAAGGTCCCTTCCAACCCAAACTATTCTATGATTCTATGAAATTCATGTTCACATTTCTTATTGTAAAGACCTGATCTTGGGATGGAAAAGATAACCTGGAGAAAGACATCTTTTCTGTTTTTGTAGCTCTCTATCATATGCATGAAACTTCATCTGTATAGGAAACAACTTATTCTGACACTATTCCAAGGCTGTGACATAAAGTCCCTCAAGAAAACAGGGAACACTTCTGCTTTGGAAACGAGTTTGGAAATGAGTTAATTGCCTTGACACTGCACAGAAGCAATCACGTACATTCAAACATGCGAAGAGGTAGGTATCTGGCAAAACCCAGCCTACTCTAGAGTTGCTAGACCCATGCTTCCACTGAATTAAATTTCAAAACAGTGAAAGCCTGTGTTTATTCTAACCCAACTTTAAGTATTCACTGTAAGAAATAAAAAAATAACTTGTAATCTTAGTCTGTAACAAACAGGTGCCTTTTCAAGATAGTAATGTATCTGTTTAGAATTTCACTGTATTTAGGATTAATTTTTTTTCCTCTGTCAAAAATTCAAATGGGACTTTGTCTGGCTTCACAACAAAAGCTTCAAATGAAAGGGAAAGTGTGAAATGGCAGACTAGGGAGAGAGCGGTAACCACTCCGTAAGTGGATAATAGGCAATGGCTTTCTCATTTTGCCTCTTCGCTGCAAAAGATAGAACGGGTTGGCCATGCAACTGGGTCACAAGATAACTGGGTGATGGCCTCAGCAGCCCCTGCTGCTGGTTGTCTGACATAGGTCCAGCATGTAGGCTGTCTCTGGACTGCTTGCAAGTCACGTGGTCAAACCTAAATGGTAAAAGCAGTCTGAAAAAAAAGTTTAAACTTTGCTCTCTGAGCTGTGGTGCCTATCGGTTGTTATGCTGACTTAATAAAGAGAGCATTAAGACGTAGGGAGTTCGTGTTTTTAGAGACAGGTGGAGTATTGACTGTTGCTTGAGCTTCTAATACTACTACAGTTGGTTTTCCTATACAAATAGTTCTCTGTTGTATGTTATTATTATTCGTATAAGAACATTGCAGAAAAAAACTTCCGCATTTTAATCAGTAACCAGGGTCAGTCAGCTGCTGACTTGTTTGACAACTTTGTTAAATCCTGTTTTAACAGATAATCAGGCAGCAACTAATTCTAATGGCTGTAGTCATTTGGTATGGGAGAAGTAAAATTACTGCAACAAGTGAATCACAAGGTCCACATCTCAGCTTCCTCTCTGAAAAATGAAAGAGTTTCCAAATACCTTCAGAGGTAGTGGGCGGTAGTTGAGTTACGTGGAGACTCCTGGAGGGGTTTTACAGAAGTGTAGAGCTGGTTGCATGATTAGAGAGGCTAGACATCAAGAGGTTATGCGGTAGCACAAGTCAAAGGAAAAGGAAGGAAAGCAGTATGTGGAAGGATGAAGTTGGAGAAGGGTGTTTTGACAATAGTTGTAGAAGGGTTGGAGTGGATGTCAGAGGCAGATGGCAGGAAAAAGACAGTAGCTGAATGCATACTGATTTACGAAAGGCTACTGAATGCTTTTCATTGTTTTATGAATTAAAAACAAGACATGCTTGCCTATGAATAGATTTCTTATCTTTTTATTTGCATGCCAAAGAACATGAGATTATGCAACAGCTTGTTGCTTGAATACTTGTGCTTCTTCCTGACATCTGGAGATTAATTTTTGTTTCACCACTATTTTCTTCATGAATATATTTTAAATAATAGTTTCCCATGGTGGAAGGAAAAACATGCGATGTTAGGGGGAAGTTTAGTTTGTGGGGCCTATGCTGGAAATCCTGTATTCAGGATTATATATGTATATTATTATAGAATATAATATTATAGTATATTATTATATCAAATCCAATCATCATTAGCCATTGTAAAAAGTGTAGATGATACAAAAGACATGTTACCAAAAAACCAACCAATCTATTTTAGACCTAATTAGGATAGATAAAGACAAATTAATTAAATTAATTGGAAGTTAGTGGTTGCCTAGAAACCAATAATCATGACCTAATTTTGTTCAGTATTGACTAACAGAGGATAGACTCAACCAATACTTGCTTGCACTATACTCCTGATAAATTATAAAGGCTAAAGATACCAGCACTAAGAGCACCAATGAGTAAAATTATTGGAAGAAAAATTGTGAATGAGAAGTGGTATGTCTTTAAAATTCAGTTGGCCAAAATCCCAGAATTTCACAACTTAAAAATTTTTGAGAACAATTCTGACTAAGAACCAATCTGTTCAGCAGTAAAAACAGCAATTAAAAATAAACAAAACAGAAATGGGGGGTCAGGAGTAGGAAATAGTTATAAAATGAGGAATGGTAAAGTGTTAGAAATGATAAAGAAGGCTAAGACTGTCAAGAAAAAAAAACATGGATGAAAGGATTATAGCCAATAAGATGTATAACTTAATGTATTAAGAACTAATAAATTCATTTGTGTTACAGACCTATTAGTGTTGCATTTGTGTTACAGACCCTTTAGTAGATGGAAATACTAATATTGAAAATTACAAAAAAGACAATTTTTAATTACTGTTTCTCATCTGCATTTAGAAAGAAGCAACGTGATGTAATCATATCATGAGAACAATGGGGTACTTTCCAGTCCATTATTAAATGAGGAGGATATTAAGCAACACCTTCTAAGAATAAACATTTTTACATGAGTAGGATTGAATAACTTGCACTCTACAAACCTACAAGAATTGGTGGTGGGGGATTTTTTCCCAGAGCTCTTAATCTTGGGATACTGGGCATATGCCATTGCACTAGAACAGTACTAATGAGTTCCAGTGTTCGAAAAGACCAAATAGATGACTTGCTCACATAGCTTGAAATCAGTCTTCAGCAAAACAGTGGGAAAGAATAAATATGGTTCTGTTGCTGAAGAATTAAAAAATGAGTGTAATTCATACAGTGCAAATGATTTTATGAAAAACAAGTTTTGTCAGACAAGCCTGATACAATAATTTATAGTCATTACAAGCCTGATGAAGGTGATTGTAGAGAGATTTATATAAGGGGTATTTGAGTTAGTGCTGTATATTTTCATTTGATGATAACACTGTTATCAATAGAGAATATGTAAAATGGATTAAGAACAGCTAACTGTTCTCAGAGAGTACTTGTTGATATAGAATTACCATTGAACAGGGTACCATGATCGAAGTGCTTCAGGGATCAGTAGAGGCCAGTAATATAAAATCAGTGGTGATAGAATTTGTAAGCAAGGGACCAAAAAAAGCAGTCACACAGAATTCTTTGGATTGTTTGAAAGCTTTGGACGTTCAGCCTAAAAATTTCTGTAGCGTGGGCAAAGTAACATGTAACATGCCTGTCATAACTAAAAATGTAGGTTAAAACTACAGCTTGGTGGACTGTATTCTAGAAAGTACTGACTTCTGAAAGTGTCTACAGGCTGTTTATAGTAGTCAGTTCAATCTGAATTGTTATGAGGCTATAGCAAAAATGGTTAAGCAATCTCAAGACAGATGAGTGCAAGAATATTGCATAAGAGCAGGTTACTGATACTATTTCTGTATACCATAGCAGTAAAATGGGCACAGCAATTGCATGTAATTTTGATGTCCTGATTTCTAACTGGGGCTAGTAGGAGTTGTTATTCCACATAAACACAGGCGGTTCTGTATGTAGAATAGAGTTAAGCTGTGGAACTCCTTGCCAAGGATATTGTAGGGGCAATGGGTTTACATGAGTTCAAATTAAGACTCAAGAAGTTGCAGTCTTAGAAGAGAAGCCAATGGAGGGTATTTAAATACATAAACCCCTTTTCATCCTCAGGAAGTCCCTGCAAAGTAGAGGGTGGAGATCAGAAGAATATTGAAGGAAATTTCATATATGGTGGCCCTATTCATACTTCTTTTATGCATCTGCTTTTAGCGACTGCTAGAGATATGATACTGTATCAGATCAACCTGCCATTTGATCCAGTATGGAAACTAGAGAAAGAGCAGAAGAGAGCTGCCACAGAGCTTACCTGAGAGCTGGAGAACTTTCAAAGGAAGATTTTTTAAAGCTTTATCTTTTCAGCTTAGCAAAAAAAGAAAAAGATTCTGTGACGAGTTAATTATAGTCTCTAGTTATTGCCATTACATATTAAAGGCTCTTTAGTCTTTACTAGGAGAATGTCAGATGGAAGCTGAGGCCAGTCATTTCAAAGAGAAAATAACAGCATTTTTAACAGTGAAGGAGACTAACTATTGGGCCAAACTGCTCAGAAGATTGGTAGAGTTGTCAGTTCTTAATGTCTTCAAATCAAGACAAGTGAAAGCTCTTCTAGGAGATATGCTTTCACCAAACACAATGTATTAGGCTTCATTCAGAGTAACTGAGTGAAATGGAATGGCTGGTGATATACAAATCAGATTGATTCCGTGGGCCTTTTTCCCTTTAAAACTCTACAATTCCATAAATCTTATCTTAGCAAAAAAGTTTGTTGCATGTTTATGCAGGGCAGTGGTGTAGAACTACCCAATGTAATTCACTGCCAAGGACTTGCTTTCTAAACCACTAATGGAAAGCAAAAACAAATGGAGAAAGTACTTTTAAATTAAGCAAACATTTTAACCTGAAATAGTTTTCTTTAGCTGCATAATTGTGAGATTTATAAGCTTTTATAAGAAAACTGAGCAGACAAATATTTTTTCACATGATAGAGGATAAACTTGTCCTTTGATTTCTGGTTGAAGAAGGCAGTATTTTTCTCTGTCGAAAGTAGGAACTGAATACTATTCCCAAGTTATCGTTACAAATAGGACTTTTACCTAGCAAAAGTTAGTTGCTTTTTCTTCATTGAGTTGTCACCTTTGGATTTCCAGATTTCAGTTAGGCTTTAACAGATTACTTCTTTTTGCAGAGCTAATACTTCCTGGTTGAACTCACTCTCACACCAAAAACTTACCTTCTCCCCCTCCCTTTCCCTCACCTCTCCATTAAAGTGTTGCTCTCTTCAGGAATTTGGTCAACCCATTAGCTGAGATGTATGCTTTAAACTTGGGAGAAGCACTTGGCAAAGAACTGAGCAATTTGTATTTCTCCTTATTCTTTTATTAAACTCTTTATTTGCTAAGAACCAGTCGTGGCTCAACATCCAAGATAAGTTACAATCAAAATCTGGCAATAGATCAGAAATCTAGTCAGATTTATACAACCATATAATATATAAAATGTTATGAATATTGTCAGTAATAGAAGGTTTTTACAAGGACTAATCAGTTCTGTACCCTAAAGATGAAAGAGTTTTGGCCTAAAACATTAATGAGAAGTGTCGCAAAGCACACGTATATGGCACATGGTGCTTTGAGAGGATGCACTGAGAAGAACGCATTTTAGTCACCTTGATAATTTTTTAAAAGTGTATTTTTATATTTCAAGCCTACTCAAGAAGTAAGAGAATTTTATCCTATTGAAAATTCAGAATTAAGACCCATAGAGATTACAGGGTTTAAATCAGCTATCTGTAAAATATTAATGAATATAGTGCAATTTAACTTAATGGCATTAATAGCATTTGCCCCTTAGAATGAAATTTTATTTTTATACAAATAAGCTCACATTCTCTACAGGAAAGGAAAATCATCAGAAGTTGAAAGGAGTTGTAGATGTATTGTCTGTATACATATTCACATTATGAATGTGCTTATGCCCAAGTATGCTTATACCTTATCTATTAGTACAGGGATGTGCACGTTCTCTTTCCCATCAAGCATGGTAAACCCTGGGTAAGGCCAGCCATAGGCCCCTCCACCATTTCTTATGGAACTTAGTGAGCAAGGGAAGGATTGAGCAAGCGTGAATCTATGCACTGGTTTCATTTTGGCACTCTTGTCACACCATCTGCTATCCAGTGTGATTACTTCTCAGTAGAGCTGTACCTAGGAACCTGTCTGCCATGAAGACAAAAAGGGAAGAGGTCTTCCTAAATGATCTGTTCAGCCTATATAGAAAGATAACATGATGTCTGGGTTGGAATGCAGTGGGTCAGGTTTTTTAGGAGAGAACTTATGGGAAGTGATAGTCTTGCTTAGGTAAAACACAAATTTGGTGTACAAGGGTAAGCTTGCTGTGGGGAGGGAATGACATCTTACTAAAGTGGTTGTTCCCCAGAGGTGTGTGAAAACAAAATTCAGAACCCCTTATGAGATAGGAACTGTGAAGGGAAAAAAAAAAAAAAAACAAAAACAAAACCCACCTTCAAATAGTCTTTACAGAAAACTAATGGTGATCACTGGAAAAACACAGAGCACTGGGTAGAGAATTCCAAGACATGGTCTAGGATCACAGGGAGAGAGGCCTTGATTACAGGGAAAGAATTCTCTGCACACCAGAGAAAAATCGAGCCAGTTAAGTCACATAACTGTGTCTCATGGACTTTCTCCTGGACAGAAGCAAATATACTATAACACAGGGTTACACATAAACATAAACATAGGGTTACACACAAACTGTGTAACCTTATAACAGAGGGTTACACAGATATACTATAACACATAGGTTTCAAGGCAAAAAAGTCAGTCTTAAGTGGAAAATCCTACCCGGGTTCTGCAAAAGCATGTGTAAAGCCTGGGACAGGGTCTGGGCATAGTAAATTCTCAAACGATAACAATTGCCCAGGCTGGAATGGCGAGAGTTACATTTGCTATCTCACATATCACCTTCTTAAGCACCTTGAAATTAGAAGATGATCACAAACAAGGATCCAAGAGACACATTGGTTCTGCAGCAGAAGGGGTGACATTTCTTGTTGGTATCCAAAGGTGATAGGGTCCCCCGATCTTGAAAAGGTGACGGAGTAGCTTTGTGTTTTCAAATTTTTTTGCTTTGGACAGTCCACACCCAAAGCAGAGACTGAGACTGACTATCTCAAAACAAAAAGAGGAAAAGAGACAATTCAAGCTTCTTTAAGTGCTTTCTGGGCTGGAAAAGCCTTGGAGAGTAGAAATCCTACTTGCCTGATACACGTATTTGATTAATATGGGCTCAGTTCTGTAACTTAGTACATTGTTTGGGAAGCTGCACAGAATGACTTCTTATGCCACTGTAGAATGATTTGCCAAATAAATCCCTAATATGTCTATTAGAGTAGCATTTGTTAGTTATCAACAAAGGTGCTAGAACATTAATGATGGGTATTGAAACTTTTTTATTGCTGGCCAACATCTGTAGCAAAAATGATGCCTCTCTAGATTACTTCCTCGTGGTAACAAAGATGTTTCAGTTGCTGATATAACTTTCCTGTTATTTAATTATGTACAACATTAATTAAAATGGAAAGTGGCATCAAAGCTGTAAAGATATTGTTGACTTCATTAAAAAGAAGACATTTTTTGTTTTGTGCAGAAGCATTATGATAAGAAGGGTAGATTTTAACATAAAAATAAAGGATAATAAATTTAGGCAGCAGCAGAATCTGACTTTTCAGAAGGAAAATTTTAGATGTAAGAGAATAACTGTCTCAATCATTTCTAGTGTTGAGTGTCTTACTCAGGATTTTATTCCAGAGCTTAGCATCTAACTGCTATGATGATACCTAATTTTGAGGCATTACACATTTTATATTGGCTTTTTCTTTTCTGATTTAGGCTAGTTATCCTCAAAGGAGAAATTTTGGCTGAGGAAGATTGTTCAGTTTGTTATATAAAACAAATAGTGACTTTATTTGTAAAATATTGCTGTATGTCATACAAATAAAAATCAACAAGATGTCTAAGAAAATAACAGAGACTTAATTTTCTCTTATAGACTTAATGAAAAAGAATTGCCTTCATTTAAAAGAAAGTACAAGAGAGTATAATTTTGTTCTTGACGTTTAATTATATTTGGCTGTGCACAGTTTTATCAATAATTGGATAATATCATGACTTCACGCTAGTGAATTCTGAAATGGTTCTGCCTGTGTTTGAAAACTGTCTGTACGTGACTTGCAAATTGATACCTCAGTGTAAGCAACAGCACACCTTTGAATAATCTATGATTCTTTTGATATATGTCTTTAATACATCTAAAAGAGCCTTCAGAATGGAGAGTAGTTTAAAGTAACATTTCTGTATTCACTTTTAATCAGATTGTCATTAGAGAAACTGAATCTTTTTTAATTGCAAATACAGGTTGAGCATGAAGGTTACAAGTTCCCCTCATGTCTTTTTCATAAGTACTGGCTATGCCTTGTCTTCTGGTAGCAGTTATGCCTCCATGAAGTGTCTTTATCTGTGTTGCGGCTACTTCCACCTTGAAATGTTTTATGTTTGTAAGTACTTTGTTCATTCTGCTGGCAGAAAAGGAGGGAGTGAATCTAAATAACCACTTGACTTTTCCCCAAGCACAAAGTACAACTCCTATATGTGTAACCTGTATTTATTAACAGCATTTTATGGCTACAATTTTACATGTTAAAATACAGAGCCCAAGGTTAGTTATTTAAGTGAAGGTGATTTTCAGAGAATGAGGAACTGTTGAGCTCAATGAGAGCCACTGTTAAGGGAGCTGAAAAATCATACTATGGTAACTTGCCCAACATCTAAAATTTCTTATCTCCTCTTACTGACCATTTTTTGTCTACAGCATTTTACAGAATGGATAACAAGGATAAGAATATCCTTCTCTACATGTAAAAAAGTGAGACCTTGAGGTGAGTATTTTGGCAGCTGTCAAACAATGAGTCTCAGATTTGAAAATGTAAGCAAGGATGCCTGTCTCCTTATGCCGTACTTATTGGGGATGATGGCATCTCCATTTTCTTTAGAGAACCTGTATTCAAGTGCTGTAAACGATTTAATTGGGGGGGGGTGGGAGTGGTGAATAATGTTCAGCCAGAAAAGTGGAAGATATTTGGTATGACTGCAGGAGATGTGAATATGAATAGGGAGAGATCAGTAACACGATGATAAAATTTCCCTTCACTGGAAGAACTGTATAGCTATAACTTTTCACCAGAAAACACAAATATGAATGCATCATTTATTATATACACAAAAATATAAAAATAGGGTCAGTATTTAGTACCTATTATAAAAAGAGGCATATAAAATACTGGAGTAATTTTCATATGGGGGAAGTGCCAATATTTCAGACTCTTTTATGCTGACTAGTACAATTTCAGTGACCAAAATGCCCGAAAGGAATTGCTATGAAAAGAATTATTTACTTTGCATGCTCTCTGCCTGATTCAACACGCACACCAACACGTGTTCAAGTCCACCCCTACTTTGAGAGCACTTGAGCAAATGCTCTGCTGATTAAAGAGCCTTAAATTCTAAGCCTTGTAATTCATTGCTTTTGGCACTGAATTTTCTTATAACAAAGAAGCTGATGAGCTTGAGTGAAAAGAGTTGGGGCCCTTTATGCTGGGCATACACACACTAATGCTATTCGTTTCACAGATCTTAAGTGCTGGTGCTGCTGCTGGTGCCGGTGAGGGACTAGATCATCAGTTTCAGGAAAAAAAAATGTCCCTGACATGGAGAGAAATAATATCTGTTTCAAATACATTTCATAAGGGCATGGTGATTAAGTTACACTAGGAAACACAGGGCACAAAGTACATTTTGTTTTTAATTATATATGCATAGTCCACTGGAACATAAAGGAAATAATGAGATACTATCTAGATAATCTTTTCTACAACACTGATTTATGTGCAACAAGTTACTGTAGCTCACAATCTACAGTTTGTGTCTTAGATTTAAGATCTAGAAAAATTGTTCAGTCAGCCCCCTTGCAGATTGTTCCTTCTGCATTAGCATCAGGGAGCTCCCTCCCACCTCCTTATCTGCTGCCACGAAATCGGTCACTGAGGGCACATGAGGAACAAGCTGCACTTCCACAGTTCCGCTGGTTTATCTTGCTGTAGCCTGAGCTGGTTAGCAGTTGTTATTATAGTCTGCCCAACTTCAGCCCTGTGGTTGTGGCCTGGAGGGAACTCTTGCATGGGATAAAATGGCTCATTTGCAGTTGAGCCTACTCTAAGCTGTGGGAGATTCAGGCATTTCAAGGAATTTCAGAGATTTTTAGGTATATAACCGCAGCAAGTTTTTACTGAACAGCATATTCTTAGAGGTATGTAACCTGGGTAAATGTAGGTGCATCTTCAGGAGAACAGCAAAAAGGACATTTCAAAACAAAATTTTTCTCTGCTGAATTTCAAATCTTACTCTAAAGCATGGATACCAGATGTTTTTAATTATTGAAATAATATGTATAATACCTTGCTTTGATTTCAGAAGCAGCCAAAATAATTCAGCTGAAATTTTCCTCACCAAAAGCAGCCTGGGGAGTATATTCAACATGGAGAGTTTCAGCTCAGTTATAGTTTGGCAAATTTAAAAGCAATTGAAAACAGGTTATTGTAATAGGAAGAGTTGGGCAACCTGAATTGCAGGCAGGTCTACAAGCCCAAACTATAATTTACCACATGTAGAAAGTAACTTGTAAGTGTAAGAAGATAATTTATAAAAGTAGGGGGAGAAAGAGTTTCTTGGTATAGTTTGTCAGAGTTGGTACTGGTTAAAATGTTTTAATATTTTTAATGTTGACATCTATTTTTAATTGGAGCTCTGGATTTCAGTAACATGACTTTTTTCCCAACATTTATTTCATCAGATGTTTTTGTATCATTTAGATTTTGGTCAGTGGTAGGACTTGTTGAAAAATTCCCTAAGACTTTTCACTAAAATATTAGTGGAGAAAATTATTAATTTTTTATTTGAGATGCCTACAGAAATATTCCTTTCCATAAAAAGCAGAGGTTTTATAGAATGGTCAGGTTTAGAGTTAAGTTCTACTCCAACATGCATAAGATGTGTTTTCAGGTCACTGTTGTATGGAAATTAATCTTTAGCAGGGATTCACTGATAGAGGTCTGCTAAAAGTCAGTGGAGCTATGTTAAGTGAGCTGTCTAGTCAGCTTGCATTAACAGAATAAATGAACTGTGAAGATCATCAAATATGTAAATGTCTGCTAAGGTAACTTTCTGGTTAGCTCTAAAAAGAGAAAATACTGTGTTTTGTGTAAGGGATAGATTTACTTCAGCCATCATATTATTTAACTGATATGTATTAGTACTACCTCTAGGTTCTCAATTAGACCTGAAATCTCACACTGTGGGAACAGCTGTAAAGCAAAAGCCTGAAAGACACAGAGATACTCTGTCTCAGCTAAGGACACTTAAGGCAGTTATTTCAAACAATGGTATGCTCAAAGATTGAATGAAGATGTTAGAACTATCTCCCAGAAGCGAACCCACAACACAAGACATTAAAGCCAGAATTGGCAGTTACTGATGAGAACAACTATTGACAAGACTGCTACTGCCAGTAAAATGGGCTATATATCCATGCGGCTTCTCTTCTATGTCTAGCGCTTGGAGATGTGGATAAAAGGATGTCAGGCTGACAGATGCAAATGTAGATGTCACACACTAAGAAAGGAGCCAACGGCAGGAAAGCAACTTGCCAAATGACAACAATGTGTACGTCATTGGAAGATGTGTTGAAACTAAAAGCGGGATGACACTTGAGGGAGTAGTAATTGTAGGAATAAACAGGAAGGTGACTGTAATCTTCAACTTCAGAGTTAATCCTTCTTTGATAGTGAAATCTCATATCATGATGTTTTAACTTTTAAAAGTGGAAACATGAAAAGATATCACCAGGAGTATATGAACTACAGTAAATGAGATGTTGGTAAGAAAACTGTGTGTATAAACAGGATATAAATAAGAGATTGAGGTTAAAAATATTTATTACTGTGGGAGGATGGAGGAAGGGAATACAACTTTATTGAAACACTTGTTTTGTTTCCAGATATATAATAAGATATTTAATCTTATTTATCCCAGTGTAATTTAATATATCGGATAACCTTCTCCAGTTGTTCCAGGGGCACTGAATCATAACAGGTCTGGGTTGTCCAGTGTGATTAAAGGAAGGTAGAAATAGTTCTGTTCCTGCTGCCAAAAAATCTTGCTGAGATTTTGTTGATGGATTTTGTGGTGCTGATCAAGAATGCCATGCCAAGTGGTCTGCTGCAGGAAGGCAAGTACCCTCACTGAGTTATTTCATAGAATAGTTTCCCAAGTTGATCCCAGCAAATTAAAAATAAATTAATTCTGAAATCTGTGGTCCGTTCTTGTTTGGTCTCCCTTAGTAAGTGTGTACCTCTTTTGCACATTTGTCTGGTAGATGCATATTTCAAATTTCTTTTTAAATTCTTCCTATTTCAGAGGTTAAAAACACTGCTTATTAAACCAAAATAAGGTCTTCATATGCTTCACCCAGTGCATGTAATCTTCTTGTATTTTGAAGTACACTTGCATTATAGACCAAGCTCCATGATTTAGTTGTCTAGTTTTACATTATAAGGAAATATATAGTTTAATGGTATCTTTTTAAAAATCAGATTTAGGTTAGCTGTCATTTGGGACTGTGTTTTAGTACCACCAATGTAATTGCTATATAGATTACACTCATTTCAGACAGACAGCCTAAGTCCAAATTAATAGTTAAATTTCTGTATTGCCATTGCATTACTTATTTCAAAAGTATCACTGAAACTGTGATTCTACAATGCTTCAGAAGTATGGAGATGTTAATAAGCAGCAATTATGAAAGATTGCTATTAGCTGCTCACAGTGTAAATACTTCTTCATGATGCTGACATGTGAGTGCCTGTAAAAGATGAGTCCTCCATTCTGCTTTTCAGCATGCACACAAAGATTTGCTAGGTATATCTGTGAAAAAACAGCTCACTTTTTCAGTCTAAGCAACAGTAATGGCCTTTCAGTCTGTCATGCTATGTGCATATATTTGCGCTATGAATTGAGAAATGACTCTTGCAGAGTTTTTCCTGTTGGTTTGGGTGAACTGAACAATGCTTTGTCGGGAGCAGGGCGGGATAGCAGGTACCAGAGGCATGATCCTGCTCCCATTTTAGTCAGTAAGAATTTTACCACAGAAATAGAGGCTGGATAAGGCCTTTTGTGTGAAAAAGTTCAGTCCTGGTAAGTAGCTTCTTATCGTATAGTTAAGAAAGCAGGTCATAAAGATGCTGCATATCAGCAGAGATTTATAAATACAGACTTTAATAATATGCAAGCCAGACATGCAAATCTGTAAATTTTGGCAAATCTGCATGAGAACATTTTAAGTTGTGAGCTCAGACTTCTTATGCCTCAGACATCTCTATTGCAAGCCTAACTTCACACGAAGACTGATTTTCCTGGACACAGTGCAATGCAAATGCTACTGGGCTTTCCAGTGCCCTAAACAGCATGTTTAATGGCAGTTTGGGCAATCCTGCAGTGCTGTGCCATGGAGATGGTCCTGACACAGGCAAAGATCCCCAAGGGAAAAGAAGAAAAGAGGTGGTCATGTAATTGGAGACTATATCATAAAGCACAGTCACCAGTGGGTGTAATTATGGTTGAACGTAATTATGCACCTCCTAACCTTATGTACCTTCATTATAGCACCTCCTAACTCTTTGAGTGCTTGCCTTGGAACTCGGTCTGGTGTAGCTCTGCTGGCCTACAAAACGCACCATGGTTGCATCAGCTGTTCCCCTCTTACTGCTAAAGACAGTTACTTGGTTAATGCAAGCATCAGTGGGTTTTCTGTATATGCTTAACTTAAAAGCTAGTTATTGAAGGCATTTGGCAGTAGACTTTGAAGTAAAGCCGTTACTGAGGGCTTTGGCTGCTCGTTTTTCTGGGGAATGAGAGCTGTTCAGGAGAGCTTAGGGTAGCAGCTAGGGAGCCCAGGAATCTTGGAAGCTTCTCGGAGCATCTGGAGCAGATAGCGTCATTTTGGAAATTGTCCAAACTGAGTGTTGGAGCAAAACACAGTGCCTAGCAGCCACCTCCTGCTGGAGTCACGTGGCATGGCGGTTCCCTCCAGCACTCTCCACCTGGATGATCTTCACCACTCTTGCCCCTACCTACCTTTCTTTGTGGGAAAAACCCTTGGTCTCGCCTGAAAAGAACCATGATAAAATGTGTGTCTTGTGCACAAACATTTCAAGGGCTCTCTATTGGAAGGAAGCTGTCCAGCCAGTTAGGTCTATGTCGTCATGGTGAAAGCAGAGAAGTGTTCCACCCACAGCAATGTTTTGCCCTTAATGGAAGAACTTGGCCGAACCCTCACACTCATTTGAAAACACTTAACAGCGGTAGGCAGGGAGACAGACTATGACAAATGCATCTGGATGATATAATCTTTCATCTCAACAGTATTTTGACGAGGAATAACAGCAGCTCTGGATTTCAGTGTCTTTAAGAAAAATTCCTGCACTAAGTATGAAAGAGAAAATTACCTGTTGTCTTAAAGGGTCCTGAAAATCCAGGTGCATGAGAAACATCTGTACAATACATAGCTTAAAGCAAAAAAACCCAGTATTTAGCTAACAAAGTAAAAGATCACCTAGTGCTGTTGAATCTTGCTACCTTTTGATGAGGGTGGGAGGTACAAACAAGCTTTGTTTGCTCTGCTGTGCAGTGACTAGGCTGTGTGACAACACTTAAGTAACAAGACACTCCAGAGGGAACAGGTTGGGGGGGAGGGATGCACAAGCGAGTAGGACTTGCACGAAAGACATCTCCAGGGACACAGCTTCATTTCAGATGGCTCTGCCTGGAGCTTGGCTCCATTGCCCTGCCCTGTCCACAGGCAGCCCACAGTCTCATGAGGCCCTGAAAGAATAGTGTGAGATGAACAGAGGTAATTAGTATCAATATTTTTTCGTTACAATATGTGTTTAGAGACTGTCAAAATCCACTAGTAAACCAAGAAATCTACTACAAAATTTTACCTACTATCTTGCCCTAACTTTCTTCAGAGCATTCATCAGTTTCTTCTGACAGCGCATCTCTTTCTCCTAAATAACCATAGCCAAAACCTTTCAGGCTGCATCCAGCCAAATGTTAATGTTGTTAGAAGCAGTAGTAATTATGCAAGCAGTCACTTCACTGGCACTGAAGGTGAGTTCTGTATTCAACCTGAATACAAGCAGGCTATTGTGTTCTTAGCGAAGAAGTGTGAAATTATATATCAGAAACCAAAATTCCCTTCTGAGTCCTCTGTAGGTAAAGGAGATGTTGCTGGGAAAGCTGAGAGACCTTTGACGGCTTTTGCAATGTAGAAACTGATGCAGATCACAGTGTACTAACATGCACTTGCTGCCTGCATGAAAGATTCGAGGTGTGCGTAGTGGCTGGGTAGCGCTGCTCTGACGAGCGTTTCATTGTCTGATGCATTGCGTTCAGACACTTGCAGTGTAATAAGAAAAACACTGGCACTTAGATTTCCCAGTATGGCTGCTGTACAGCATGTCTGTGGAGGTTTCTTCCCCTCTATTACCTCGAGATTTGTTACTATAATGACTTCTTTCCCCTCCTCCTCTTCTGCAAACTTTATTGAGCCATCACTGGGAGCTTCCCTTCACATTAGCGCCCTTTCTCTTGACTCTGAATTAATTAAGGGTGAAACTGGAACAGTGACTCATAGCAAAGAAGGAGAGTTTCTTATTAGTAATAAGCAAAGAAGGCCACAGGAACCCACTGTTTCCCTGCTCCAACAATGCCTTCCTTTTGTGTGTCATTCCCTCATTGATCATGTTAACTGATGCCTCTTTAGACACTAATTGCTGTTTTGACGAGTCTGGATTGGACGGTTTCACTATTTGGGGGCTTTTGGGGGATCCAATCTCCAAAAAGGTGAAAGTGCTAATTATATTGGTAATTACTTTAAAGCTCTTACCCTACTTTTGCCAGTGTCCATTTCCATGGTAACAGGAGCAGGTACAGCAGCATCCAGCCGAGCGGCTCAGAGCTCTTGGCTACATCACGGTAGCTGAGGTTGGAAAGATACTACACAAACTTCGCGTACAGATTTTCTAAGACTCCAGAGATTTCTTTGCCACAGATCTAACTTAAAATATCAAAAAGCTGTCCTAAAAATGAGATTCCCTCTTTGTGAGCTGTATAGGCTTTCTAAAGCTTTGATTTTACCCTTAGGTGAGCTAGCAGGTCTTCTAAAGGCTGGGCTGCAGCCAGAGTCCTCAGGGGAAATTCTGTCTGACTCAGCAACTATTTTTTTTCTGCAGCCTCCTGGGCTGAGAACAACAGCTTTGCCACTTCCTGACTCTTGGGCCTTGTCTGCTAGGCAAATTTCAAAGAAGACATTCCCACCAGCACTTCGAGCGTGTCTGAAATTGTAAACAGACAGCATTTGGAGTGGTTTATGTCACTGACTTACAGTCAGCATTAAACCTACTTAGGCTGCCATCAGCTGCAGCAACTTCCAAGATATTCAGGCTTTTAGCACGTAACTGTGGTATCTCCCCACTTGTAAATGCGAATCATTCACATTTTCTTTATGAAGCAGCAATGATTCCAGGCTGTTGTGCCTGGTTATTCACGTGCTCAGCAAAGCCAAGCGTGATATTTCCATGCTCTGGAGTGAAAGTTCTGAAGTGATCTGAGTGGAGTCAGAGCGAGAGAAAATCATAAGGTATCCTACCTTCTGCCTGGGTGAGCTTCAGAGCTCAGAACAAGCTCCAACAAGAGCGCTTCAACAGGGAGAGCAAAATGTTTGGCTTTACAGACAGGTGCCTCCATAGGGCGTTTTAAAAAAATGACATCATAATGCCATAAGGATCATAAGGATTCTGTAGTATCAATTCCTTTCCCGTGCTTCTGGAAATATTAACATCTAGAAATATTTTTTTTTTCTGTCATTAGCACTGCCACATTTTAAAAGAAAATTCTTTGTTAGCTAATACGTTTCTATTTATTTAACCTAAATAAAGTTTATTTGATTCTGCAATTGATATCAAATTTCACTCTTGAGCAAGTCTGCTGTCTACAGTGAGATTATACCTATCCTGTTTATTTAAAAGAAAGAAATAAGAGCAATAGATAAATCATAAATAATATATGGTGCCTTAGAATTTAAGGAGGAACTGAATGAACAGCAAAACCCTTAATGTACTAGCAAGGGATAAAACTCAAAGTGATGGGTCTACCTTTTCCAGGAAAGAAAACAAAAAGTGGGTTTGATGGCTAGCAAACTTGGGGGTAGGGGGAGGAGAAAGAATTGTTGATAATAACATTCATACAGTGTTGCTGTTATTTTACGGACAAGTGACATGGTTACTAACCACAGCTAGTCCCTGGGACTAGTTTCCCAGCAAAACACTAGTGCTGGGAAAGGGAAAGACATACTCTCTTCTCAGGATGCTTATGCTGAAGAGCCCGCCTGCTTTCCTTGGATCCTTCCACTTACTGAAACAAACCATGTTATTGAGTGTCAAAGTTCGATAGTGTGTTTACATGGAGCCAACGGTATGAGGCTAAGACATCTTGTGCCATTCTCTTGTCCTCATTCGGCTTCTTATTATTTTACTAAAGTCCTTACACCGGGAGTTAAAGGGCCATTGTGCTACTCCTGTGTTTTCTGTGTGGTTGTGCATTAGCTACAGATTACTTTGTCACGTGGGACACGCCTGTCTGACAAATGTTCCAGCCCCGTAGGAGCTGGACTGAAGCAGAGGAGGTATCTCACTTGCTCGTCTCTGTCGTAATGCCTTAAAGAAATCTTCCAGTAAGAGAAACATGGGAAAACTGATTCTTTATAAATCTCCACAGCTGCAAAGACAAAAAGGCTCCTCTGCAGCCAAGTAGACCAGCTACAGACCCTGATGTCCCATCTCCTGAAAACTCAGAGAGTTATCCGCAGTTGGAAAACAAGCAGGCTAAATGAGAGCGTATGATGTTATTGTACATCCTGGCAGAGCGATGACTGTCATCCGAATTTCCCTCATGGAGAAATTTAACAGAACTTTTGGACCCAGCATCTAGGGTAAACCAGGGATAGCATACTTAGACATGTCTACATAAAAAAATAGCAGAGTTAAGGATGTTTTCCCTAATTGGGTTACACAGAAACAACAATGATCTGAAATTGAAAAACTGAAAGAAAAGCTGTTATGAATATATAATAACATACTCTGCTCATCTTCAGTTGCATTCTGCAGAGCAGCAAACAACTGGCATCTGGAGATGGGGAATCTAACACAGCAAGCCTGCAGACTGCTGGGTTGGAGAAATGGATGGTTGATCTGGTTCGTCTGACACTTAAAATTTACATGCAGAATATTTAATAATTTGACTGACTTAATTCTAAGTCTTTGTAGTTTAAAGCAGAACTCTTATGAAGCAGAAGTAGAGGAGACGGAAGGAAAAAAGTGGTAAAGCAGGAGAGAGAATTCTGTGAAAAGCAAATATGGATGTGCTTTAGTGAAGAGGAAAAGCTTACGGGACAGGGGGTGGGAGAAGGTAGGACCTGTTCCTAGCACATGATGCAAATGCCTCAAATCAGCACTTTGGAGAACCATTTCCATATATTGGCACTCGTGTTTAAGTCCACTTTGCGGAAACAAACTGAAAAATGCTGTTACGACTGATCACAGATGAGAGAGATCCCGCGCTGCCCATGCTGCAGCTCATATCCCACTGACATGCATTTCCCATGTTTGCATTTGCCTTCATTTGTACCTTCAGTAATGAGGCCCTGAAGCTGTATTGTGCTGATGACAAAACCATTCACCTGGGCTGCTTCTGCCCTTGAGTTTGTCCCCACACAATTTTATTTATTCCCTTTGTGCTTCCTTGGCTGCGTGGCTTTTTGCACCTTTTAGAGGAAGCTGTGCAACCACCTGTTCTTATCGGCAGGCTAAACTGGCAAAATATTTGCTTCTCATAGGCCTGAGGCTGGCTTGCAGGGAAGAAAACAGCAAAACACAACCATATCGTGCCCTTCTCCACCCCTGACCACCGAAGAGCAGCACCGCAGACTTCCGTAAGGCGAGTGGCATGCCCAAGTCCACACAAGGGCTGTGCCAGCCCTGGAGTTCTGAACGGCCAAAGAAAACATGTATGATCATTTTTTTGCTGTTCTGCCGGTAAGCTATTATCATAATACTTAGATGCCATGACCCTGCAAGTGTAGAAAGTTATCTGGTTAATCAAGCTGAACTGCCTTCTGGTTTGATTTATCTCTTCTTGTTTCCCTGCTAGGTGTAAGCAGTTTGTGGTTTGCCTGGGGCCTTCAGCAGCGAGGAGGGGGACAGTACGGCAGCTCCGCTGTTGGCCCGCAGTTCTGGACGACTCGCTCCTCAGGTCCCAGAAGCTGAAGGTATGGCTATTTCTGTCCCCCTGCAGCTGGTCACACTGTGCTAGTCACATCAGTGGCCACCAGACAGCCCGGCCGACAGAAGCGGTGGCTAGACTCGGCGTGCCGCTGCAGCCTAGCCCCGTGCTGGGTAACCGAGCTGCTTCTGTCAGTCACATTTCCTGCGGCGGTTCAGCAGATACTGGCACACGACCAAGAAGAGTTCAACGACTTTGATAGGTTCCTCTGACACCACAGCACCTATTATTTGTATTACAATGGCGTACCAAGTGCTGCAAATACTAAATAAGGGAGGTTCCCTCTCCCGGGTTGTGTACCATCCAAAGCTGGAGGGATTACGGCACTCCTGCTACGTGTGGTCTGTGGCAGACCAGGATGCAGAGTTCAGAGCTTCTAAATCCTAGATCAGCGAATTAACAAGATTATCCTTTCACTCTGAAAACAAGATTGAGAGAGATTTTGATAACGGCAGGCCACCCAAAAACGCAGTTACATTAAATTGCCTGAAACTGTAAAACATTTAGATTTTATACTGCATGTATACTTAAGAAAAAAAAACCCACAACTCTGATGGTAAAGTGCCACCTTAATTGTACAGATACAGTCACATGCCAGTTGCGAGGCGTTTGAAAGTTATACTACTGACACGTCTTTTATTTTTAATAGCTCCCATGACATTATGAATACTTTCATAATTAAAATAACTTGTTCCATGAAAGAGCAGATGTCCCGGTACTTAAATACACAGCACTGCCATGCTGAAGTCTTCTGCTTAATGGCATTAGAAGCAGTAGTTCATCCTGATCAGCAGCTCTGCTGACGTCCTAGATGCCACTGACAGCCAGAACAGGTGGGTCTTCCATAAACAAGAGTTTTAATGGGCCAGGTTTCTTACAAAGGGCTGGGTGCATGCAGCACCGCAGAGCAGTTCCCACCATTGGGCACTTAGGCTGGTCTCCGAATTTCTATTATAAATGCTTTCCTGAAGTTTACAACCTGTCTGTGTGAAGGATTGCTTTACGCCCAAGCAGAAGTGAATGAAGAAGTACTAGATGAAGCCAGGCCAAAATAATGAATTGTCTCAGGGAAAGAAAAAGTCACAGACAAACCTTACGTTTAAAATATATCTTTGGCAAAGAAGCCCATCACCCAAAGGAGACTTCAGCTGATCTCTCACAAAAATCCAGCCACACACTTTCCCTGGCTTCTCCTGCAGCAGAGGTTGTCCTCCCCTCTTCCTTCCCCTTCACCACCTTTTCCAACAGACCCATTTATTTCCTCCTTGCAATATTGCCACCTGCAGCCTCTGTATTTTTAGGGTCTGCTGAGGGTGGAGCAACAGAGTGGCCCCCCTGAGACCAGGTTCTTGCAGGTGTAAAGAAGTTGCAGCACATGTATGTCTTTGAGTGGTGTGGGGATGCCCATAGGGTCTGGCCTCCATCCAGGTCCTTCCCACACACTTTGCTCAAACTACGGCAGCACTTCAGTGTGATGACAGAGCTGTCAGGGGGAGCAAGTGCCCAGACTGCTCCTCTCCTCACCCCAGAACATGGTGGATGGGTATCTGTTAATATCATACAACAGCATACCCTCTGGTTGCCTGGTGTGTGTGTAGGGGGGGACATATCCTGCCATGTGACTACTTGTGTACCCTTTGTGGGGCCAAAAGCAACTGTCCCCTGTCATATGGCTGGATGTGCACTCAGCTTGTGCTGGAGACTATGAAGGGTTTAGTCATCTCAGATTTAAATTCAGTACATGCCGTGGAAGGAGCTTTGTCCTTGTGTCCCTCCCGTGTCTCCTTAAAAGGCTCTGCTGGCCTGACCTGGTCTCAGAGTGCTTCATCTCAGCTCCAGACACCCGTTTCTGACTGCAAGGGTGGCTGTGCCCAGGAGCTGCCAGGACTGCATAGCACACCCTTGAGGAGGGAGGGGAGAAAAGATGACCTAACTGTAGATGTGTTCGCTTGAAGCTTGTGTGTTAAGAATATGAGCAGTGGAAAAACTATCTAACATGTTTGCAGGACTGGATCTGCAGTCCCATCAGTATCTGTCACATTGAGAAAGAACATCCATGCTATCCAGTAAAATTAAATAATAACAATCCATCCTAGCCCAGTTCTGTGGTACTGCATTTCTGGATCATTTGGCTTATTAGCAGGATTTGCATCTACAGCAAAACTCAGGAAGACAATGAGGATGAGGGAAAGCAGAGCCATACTGATGGTTAATGGCCATCTCCCAATGCTACCATAGTCCCAGAGTAAGGAACTCCCACTTTCCCATTGAAATCCATTTTTAAGTGTTTAAACCACATTTATATTGTATTATTCCATTAATTGTTCCTGATGTTTGTAATTGGGCTGTCTGAAATCCACTGTAGGTTGAAATCAGAAATATACAATATCTAGACTGCCTTAGGAATGTCCTTACTCCGGGAAGGGATTTTATAGATTTGCAAGTCATCCTACTGCCCTCAGCCCATTGCTGCACATGTCGCAGGATCGGGGTCCAGCAGAGTAGCTGTCAAACCTCAGCCCTCCCCTTGGGCTGTTCCATGCCTCTGTCACTGCCTGTTGGCTAACAACAAGAATAAATGTCACTTGTGTGCTGTGCTGCAGCCCACGCCTTAGCCAGGCCAAAGTGCAAACCTCACAGCCTGGGTCGGGAGCGGGGAGAAAACGCCTGTTCCTTTCCTTATCCCGTGATGCCGGAGGCTCTGACTGTGCGGCGGGACTGAGTCACTCACGATCCTGGCAGCTCCGTCCCAGGAACACAATTAACCTAGGGTGTAAATCGTGGTGACGGCTGTCTTCCTCCAAGTCTGGAGTCGAGAGGCTCCTCTTGCCATTACAACGCTCTGTGCATGAAGCCTGCCTGCACTGGAGGATTGGAAAAGGTTCCTTTTTTTTCCACAGGGTGTTTTAGCTTTGAAAACTGTGAATCTACAGACACAAGAGTATTCAGATTCTGCTACTGTAGCCAAGTCTTTGTGCCAAATTTTGTGATATAGCATATATACCTTTAAAGTCTTGCCTCATTATGCTCATTATAGAACTATTTGCATGGGGAGACTTTGATTCTGCATGACTGGATAAACCGTTGGCATGAAATTTCTTTACTTCTTTTCCAAACCATTGTTATACATGGTATTAACACTGAATCTTACATTACCCTACATGTTTGTCTGACAATTCTGTATTGTGCTTTGGTCTAAACATTCTTAATGTCATTCTTTTTTTGCTTTCAGTTCACTTGTTACATTCTCTCTGCCTGGAAAATGGCACATGAACGCTGGGGAGAAAAGCCTTAGTTATTTTAAAGATATAAGGGATTTAAAATGGGAGATTTTTAGAGCTGAACACATATGCCAGGACCAAAGTTCAGTGGGAATTTCATAAGATATTACTCTTAGCTATCAAATTAAAACAAGTTAAAATATGTTTCTGACATTATCTAGCAAATGGATATACAGTCAACATTCACAATAAATTCGTACAACAAGAATGTTTAGTAACTGAGGTTAACAAGCAACAGGGTAGGAGTATTACAAATAGGCAGAGCTCTAAAAATACATATTTACCAGTCTGACTTCAGAAAATTTGCATCCTCCTGAGTATTTAGGAAAAGCAAAACATCAACAAGCCTAAGAGTTCCATGAACTCAAGAAAATCTTATAGCCACTTCGGTTCAGCCCATTTTAATTATATATTCAGACTATTCTCATCTGATTGGCTATTTGCTTATTGAATACTCATTTTTAGCGCACCCCTCATAGAAGGGGTGTGCTAAAAGCAACAAAAGCAACAAAATACACCAGTGATGTGTAATATGGTTAGAACATGGTCAATAATCCTGGGTGTTTATCACTGTCTTTTGCTTGATTTCTAAGGCCTCTGCAAAAGTTTGCAATTTTTTCTTGGAGGCTAAGTGCAGCACCACTGGTGGAGGTAATGGTGGAAACGATACAATCCCACTTAGCAGTTAAGCAAGCAGAAAGATGGTTTAGAAAAAACAATTCTCAGTGCCCAAAGACAGAGGAGTAATAAAAGTAATGATGACCTGCCTACCTTAGTGCTGCAGTCCTTCCTGAACTGAAGGCAAGAGAAGTAGTAAACTGTTGATAGATATTTTTCAAGCCAATAAATATTAGCATTTATTTGTAAGTGAGCTTTCAGTACTTTAATGGAGCTGAATGATTGAAGAAAAAGATGCTAGTATGTCTTTTATATCTGTGATAATGCCACAGCATAATAGTGCTAGTCCTTAAAGCATTTTCCACAAGTGATACGTGGAATGACTACTGTACAGGCTTCAGATTTGGAACAGAACGGTATGTTTATTCTAATCTTAAAATCGGCTTTCCTGTGTCCTAAACCTTTCTTTCTAAATAACCTATGAAATCAGATTACTTGTAATTACAAAAGAAACCCTTACTTGTTCTGCTTTCTTTCTTCTGCTGATCAAAAAAGGAATTCCTGTTCTTACCATATTATCTAAGTTGCATTAGCATACACGCCGTAAACCTGTACTTTAGCCAATGTGAAAGAATTATCTTTGAATTTCTTCAGATAAAACATTGTTGAAATGGTACATGCATCCAGAAAAATATTTTACTGGAGAAAATAGTACTGGATCTTGGGTAACAAAACCAACAAATGGAATTGAATTAATTAATTGCCTCTGCTTGTTTTAGCATATCATTTAGCACCCCTAACTTCTGAATGATTAGCCTGTATTTTATAGTCAAAATGCATCACACAAAGGAACTCTAAACAAATGTAATTATACTTTCACTGTATTATGCTTAGCTTTATTACACTAAAAAAGCACATTCCTTCTCCATCCTAGCCTGAAGAAAACGAGTTCTTTACAACCTAAACATCCATTTTCAGTACGAGATCTAAATGAGTCTATCTTTTTCCCAGTAGTAATAGGGTTTTAGAGAGTTGTCTTATTTATTGCATAGACTCTTATTGCTATAATTCTTAATTTAATTTGAGGTCTAAGTTAGCAGGAAATTCCCAGCACTAACAGGTGCTGCTCAGAATCTCAGGAGCATGGTTTAAATGAGAAAATCCAGCACACCTTTTTCGAAACAAAATCCTAAATGCTGGAAAACATAAGATAAAATTATTTAAATCTCATATTTGATATAAAAAGCGAAGTTAATGATAGTTTAAGGCATATTGGGTTTGTGTTTTCTGGATGAAGACTAATGTAATACTCATAACAGTGAATTTATTTTGTAACTGAAAACGTTTTTAACCGGGATTTTGGAAAATATGAGAATCTTCTGATGACTTTATGTTGTTCAGAGAGTAGGCCATTCTACTACCTTTCCCATATGAAGCGATCTGCATTGGAGACGTAGTTGTTTCTTAATGAGATCTGGCTGCCATTTTTAGAACTTTTTTTTGAGAACATTTTCAAGAGACAGAAATGTATACATACAGTAAAAGTCTGTCTTTGACTGTTGTTCTAGTGTGTTTAGCAGAACTGATAGCTTTTAGACTTCTGCCTTTGCCTCTCTTTCCCTATGCTGTCAAGCTGCTTCAGGGCAGTAACCGTTTTCTATACTCACTTGACACATGTAAAGCTTTCTCTTTCACTTTTTGTAAAAGAACAGTCTGTGCTGTAGATAAACAGAAGGTTGATCTCACGCAGTACCATTAGAAATGCTATCTTTTTACTCAAGCTAGCTTGGTATATTCTATAAATACACAGATAGGATGTTTGTCTTGTGTTTCTTTACTGTGGGACATCCCACCTGGAAAATAATGGCTGTGTATTGTAGAAAAAAAAGAAGGGGACAGGCTGTATTTAAGCGTGATTAAATCGAGTTCATTTTTTCACTGCTGTGTTTACTTTGTCCTTTTGTAACTGAAATCTGAAATCTATGCAAAAATATTTGACTGTGGGAGAGGGAAACAGGAAAGGATTTCTGTGTGTTATTATTCCCAAAACAGCACAAGGAATTAATTTTAACTTAGGTTTGTGTTATGTAAATTGCCATCAGTGGAAATGACGAACTTATATGACAAATGTAGACTGTTCCAGGTCATTTTTTAACTGCAGTGTGACTTGTCCACTCTTTTAATATTTTTATTAACAAAGCCTAACAAGTAGTAGTAGTATGTCAAAGAGTATGCATAAAAGATGGATTTTACTATGGTGTCAACTACATAGCATTAGCAGCCTTCTTCAAAAAGATATTGTTCTTTAAAAAAGGCATAACAGTCAGCTTCAATATATATGAAAATGTTCCTTAAAAAACAAACCAGCCAAAAAAACTAACAAAAAGGAGTATTTCCACACTTTTGTGTTTAAAAACAGACAGTGAATAAATGCCTCCCTATATATAAAAAAATCATTTGCTGTTTAAAATTTAAGTAATCAGACAGCAAAGCTCACAAGAACTGAAACTCCATTTTTTATTATTCAGTAGTCAAGTAAGGAGAAATGAAAAAAGTATGCAAATCATAAAAAATGACGAGTATAAGTATCTATATATACTTACAAAATGTTTAGTACTTCAGTCACCAGTATAAGCATCTATATACTTACAAAATGATTAGTATTTCAGTCATCTAAAAGGCTGCAAGTTACATTAAAAAAATGGTTGTATGCAATATGATTCATTTGGATGCCTCAGCTTTATACTTCCAGCAAATAGAAATTATATTTACCTGACTAATTAATTTCAAGCATTAGAGACAACTAAAATATATCCCAGTTTAATTCTTTAAACTGGGCACTGGATTAACAAAGCATATTCTGAGTATATCTTACTAACTACAAGCAAAATATCATTAATTTAGATGGGTTGTGTTTGCTGCACTACGGCACTGACACAGTCGATTTTTCCTGCATCTGTGATGAGAATTACCAAGTGAGTTAAATTAACGGAGTCCTAGGACCTCCATTGTAACTGCCCTTTGTGTGAGCAAGAACTCCAGCCCACATCAGAGGAAGTATTTAGGAATCTTACTTCCCCTAAAACAAATGGAATTAAATGCCAAAATATGTTTATTGGATCTAGGTTCTAGCCTTTCATTTAAAAGTCTCTAATACATACTCAGTCTTTAATCCTCAAGTGGCTGTAAACAACCACAAGGCTCTGGCAGAGCAGTGTAAGGCTGAAAATGGGAAAGTACTGAAATCACATTTAAATCTTTTGCCAGAAGTTCCAGAGACCTGATGTTACATATGCATTTATTTCATTAAGTGGAGTATGATATTTGTATAGGTCTGGGGTTTTCTGTTTGGAGTGATGTGCTGGGCTGAGAGTGGGTATTTTATTACCTCTCCATGTCTTCTGTCCACTCCTTACCCTTCCCTCCTCTCTATCCCTTCGTTTACTAGTCTCCCTCTCCTTTGTAGTCTTCACCCACAGACGTAATGACTTCTCTCTTCTCCCAATCCTTTGTTTGTCTTTACCTCATTTTCCATCAGACCATCACTTCTGCTCTTCAATAAAGTCAGAAGAGAAAAAGGCAAATTACTTTGAAGAGAGAGACAGACTAGTTGATGAAAGGGTGGTATGACTGTTGCCACTGCGGTAAGAAAATGGACATGGCAGCTTTCTGCCTAGCATGGTGTTCACTCTAATTGCATTTCCCTGCTTATGCTGCTGAATGATTTTGCAGAGTGCCTGTATTTTCCCCGCCATATCTGACTATGCTAATTTTGAAAATTAGTTCCCCTCCTTTCATTTCCTTTTCCAACTGCTTCTCTGCTCTCCCAAGGCTTTGAGAAGACCACTGGATATCCTTCTGCTCTTCCCAAGGCAGCACTCTTCTTCACCTGGGACCAAAACACCTCTGTTTATCACTGTATTTTTCACCCTTCAAACAGACAGACAGACACCTTTCACCCTGTCTGTCTCTGAAGGTCAGCTGAACTATTTCATTCAGCTCCAGGAAGAGAGGAAGGTCTTAAGTATTCAGTAGTGGCTAAACACTCTCCTTTTTATTGCAGTCCCATAAATAGGAGACAGAATGCAGCACTGTGCTCCAGGTGATTCCCCTCTTCATGCAATCATTATAGGAAGAAAGAATTCATAGGCTGTTTCCTGTACATGGTGGAACAGAAGCAGTCTAATCTCTTCTGGAAGCATAGTCACATATGACTGGGAAGGCATCGCTTTCAGTGTTGGAATGAGGGACAAGACAGCTGTAAAATAATAATTTTGGCATCTTAAATTCAATTTTTATTCCCCTAAGAAATGCTTCAAGTTTCCAGTGAAGCTTGGTTATTCAAAATTTCAGTAGCTAACAGTGGCTTGTGCCTCTTTTTTTATTGGTGAGGGGTGATGGCAGAGAGCATTGACTTGTTTGCTGCAATACTGCGATTTTCAGGACTTCTCCCTTCTAAGCCCAAGCAGTTGAGGGGGAGGTGAGGAAGGAGAAAATGTGTGTGGTGGGGAAGGAGAGAAAGGGAAAGAACGGAGTGTTTTCCACTGAACATCTGACAGTGAGTAAACTATTACATTTGCTGAGACATCATTATTTTTAACTAGCTCTTGAAACTTCTGGCATGGTCACTGCCTGGAACTTACAAATGAAGGCAACCGAAATGAGCAGTTAGGGAAAGAAGAGGTCTGCAGAGGTGCAGCTTGTTGTTAGGAGCAGAGAAATGTAAAATGCCCACAGCAACACTGCAAGTCATACTCCCTCACCTGAGAACTACACGAGTGCTACCTCTTGTGGAACTTTTCACATTAATGGCATATTAACCAGGCAAACCAAGGAGATTTACTGGCTGATGTTCCTGTTGCAGGATTGCCAGCCCAAGTAGTCGATAAGATGGGCAAATTGAACACCCATCCTGGTACTCTTGGATGTACCCAGCTGACACTCAGGCTCTCAGTCAGGCACTCAGTGGTCCTGGCTTTTATGCGAGCCTTCTCCACAACAGTGTGAGTCAGCCTCAGAGTGCTCACTGTATACACTAGCGTCAACACTGTCTACAGCAAACTGACTGCAATACGTCTTTCCATGACAAAATCCAGGTGAAAGGAGAATTGCTGGTTATCTACTTTTTGTTCTCTTTCAGTGGATTATGATATTTTATTTGGCACAGCAATAGAGCAGCAGGACAAGTGTGGTGAGTTGTCTATGGAGCCAGAGACAGATGTGGTCCTCATTTCAAGAAAGTCTGCGCTCCTTCCACATTGCGCTGTACGAGGGGAGTGTTTGTCATGAGGGTCCATAAGTGTTCTCTGAAGCTCTGTATCTGATTTCTGTGGAGCAAGGAGATGAAAAAAAGAGCTTGCAGTGCTGTGTCGTGAGTCTCCGATGTTGTAATGAGGAAGTAGAATTCAGCGGCAAATGGGGCTTCCTAATCCCTCCAGGATATTCTCAGTTTGGGAAGGGCGGGAAGGCAGTAAAACATTACACGTGTCTCATTTCATAAGCTTCAAATGGGTACATAGGCTTTACGTTATCTCAACAGCTAGTATGTACTAAAACTGTATCACATAAAATTAAGGTGTTTCAATGTACGCAGATTTAGTGTACTTTTCTGATTTAGTGTAAACAAGCCCTTAGGTCACAGATCTAAAGTCAGGTGTACAACTCTATTTCTATTAGCAATCTCAGTGAAGGCAATAAGCTTACTCATATGAAAAATATCTCTGCATTTGAAAAAGCAGATCCTTGTGTTTTAAATCTCTGTGGCAGCAGCATGCCTGTTAAATTACCTAACTTTCTGGGACATCACTCATTTTTTCCAAACTTATGTATGATTCACATAACTTTCATGTCCTTATATTTTTATTGACATTTATTTGCCCTATAATGAAAGAGTAATTAAACTTATGCCATGGGCATTTTGCACTATAAGGGTGAATGCTTATCACTTAAATATTTGTGCATATGTATGCCACATATATGATTTATATACATGTACGTCTCATATATCATGTTTCAGATTTAGGCTTTAGCAGATTAATGTATGTGTGTGTGTGTGTGTATATACATCCAGAACTCTATTTATTAATGGTTGTATTGAAATATAAATACATGGCTGAACTGCAAGCAAAATAGCTCATACAGTAAAAATAGATATGTGATGGAAAAGAACGCAACCATACCCTGGCAATTTCCTGTTTCTTCAGAGCTGGCATAAGGAAACATCTGTGCAGATCTAAAATGCTAAACAGCCTGACAAGGACAGTGCCATTTACCATGTGAATGTCTTAAAAAGCAGTTTATGAATATTCACATCTTTGAGGATTTCGCTCCCAAGGGCCACTTGGTTGTACAGTGGCTTAATTCAAGACAGTTTCTGTCAAAGGTAAAGAAATAACTGAAAAACAGTACAATTGTTTCTCTCATTTAATACAATGCTGATACACTTAAATTGCTGTCTTTCAGATGAAGGTGGCTGCTACTCATGAAGAATTGTGCAAATCAGTAGGGCGGGGCAACCAAAGTTTGAAAATATTTTAAAACGTGTCCCTCACACCATTAACGGCAGCCTGTTCGTGAACTACTTATGGGAAGGTGTTTGAGAGAACTGTGCCACCAAACCTACTCTATATCTAAAAGATACACATCTTTATCACCTGAACTTCTCCAGCGATTTCCACTGCTAATTCAATATTTACTGCCCTTCCTGTACTAGGATATGAACATCACCTTTCTATATAACATGGCTGACAAAAAGTGACAATACAAATTACCCTGTAGAGGAAACCACAAATCAATAAACTCTTCAGAAAATCAGCCAGCATGCAAAAAACACCAGAAAAAAAGTCTCTAGAACTGTTCTGCAAGGAGCAGGCGCTGTGTTTGAATTAACGACCCAAATACCATCTATGAATCTAATAATGCAAAAAAGAAACCCTCACTGACAGTATCTTCCTGTCTATTATGTACTACTCGATGCTGGTATATATACAGATAACTGTTGAATAATTACAGCATCTACTAAAACACATCCTTGCAGAGTTCTTCCTGGAGCCCTTTTCTACCTCTCTTTTCAAACAACAGTTCCAGTATTAAACTTATGCAGTATTAAACACAATCCAAAGCAGATTTCCTCTGTACTAACAAACACTCATTAGAACCGAACCTTGCTGGCACAGCAAATGTAAAATTAATGAATACCAATGTATTTAACATAATTTATGTCAGTGCCCAAAAGAACTATTAATTTCCATGGGTCTTCTTCATACACTTTTAAAAATGTGATCTATTACACTAAACACATCACATACCCACATAAGAATTACGTGCATGAAACTAGTCAACCATTATTCACTACAATGAACTCACACAGATAACTGATCGAGCACAAAACACAGCAAAGGATAGGAGAATATTTTTTTCATAAAGAAAATATTCCATCTCTTGTACAGTCCAGGTGCTCACAGGGGACCTACAAGTCATGTTTAAAAAATAATCCTGGGAACTAAATTCTTAACGGTGGATGAACAAATTGTGGACTCAGTAATGACATTGTTTTTAAAGCTTACAGTTTTCTTGCTGATTCATCCCTGTACATTCACGTTAGCAACTGTTTTCTCTCCAGTGGTTGAATTGATTAAAATAATTTTATTATACCAAGAACAATCACGTCCCACTTGTATTTAGTTTGGATTTTGCTACTTGTCAGGTCTGATTAATGGACGTCAGTCAAGTCAAAAAGTTTGTTTGCTTTCTCCAGTTCTACCAGTTGATCTAATTAAAGATATCACCTCTTCTACAAACCTTGTCTCATTTGTATCACACGGTGTAATAGCCATGGCCTCATAACTGTACTCCCAAAATGCACAGAAGTGAGATAAACTTTTAATTGAAAGACTTCTCTCCTACTTTTACAGCAAACAGAATGGGTATGGGAGGAGGAGGGAAATAATACAATAAATTTTAACTTCAGCTAAAGACAGACCACTATATGAAGGTCAGAAAACAGTGCCCTAAAGGCCTCATAAGAGCAACTGTATTTTACACTGAATGTTTTTGCATGAATTGATAGGTTTCTGTGCCACCTGCATTTAGATTCAAGTGGATTTGTCTCACCAACAGTAAAGAACAAGGCTATTTTTTGTCCTGATTAAATCTTTTCTGTGCAAATTCAAAGGGGGGCTTTCTCGCCGAAGTTGTGTGTCTGTTTGATCTGAACGTATGCTGTCTAATCACAACACTTTGAAATATGTTCATGAAATGTGTTGAGTTGATGCTGCCATGATGCTCAGTTGTAAACTCTGCTACATTGCTAATAGCATGGTTAATCAGAATATATGCATTTTCACAACCTTAGTTTAACAAAGTAAAATATTTAAAAATTTTATTTACAGAAATCATAATAAAGAGTAATTACAGCTCTAGACTAAAGTGCACTTCTCAAAGCACATGGTAAAGCCGCTTTCTCTGTTGAGAGCTTTTGCTTGTTTGCAGGTATGGAAATGAGTTAATACACAACTTTTTCACCTTTGTGGCCTGGAAAGTCACTATTTCCTTACCAATGTAGCATAATACTCATATCTGCCATGTCAGGCTTGTATTAAAATATCCTTTTGATGGAGGAAACCAGCAGATGAAAAGTGTGAATTAAAACATTAAAAATATTACTTTATTTTTTGCCACTACCATACCTTAGAACTTAGGACAGATATAACTGAAAAAAAAGTCTATTTTAGATTTTAAAAAGCCACTCTGAGACCATTCTTGTCAAAGGAAAATTGAAGATGTCTATAATCGTTTTCAGTTATGCTAGTCATACAAGTACAATCTTTTATATTTTGTTTGTTCATAGGAGAAGGGATAAAATACTTAAAAAAGGAGAACATTTCTTAGCAGTTAGAACTATGTCATTTATATTTGTTGAGTGGGGAGAAGAAAGGGAAAAAATAACTAAAGGAGAACTGAAGACTTCATGAAGAAGAGAAACGGGGAAGACAAACTGATTCTTTTTTAATTGCACTTAAAATAGGATTTCTTATATGATGAAAAAAATCTACAACTGTTTTAACAGATTCTGAAAAAAGTAATTATTTTCCCCAAACTAAAGTAATCTTTTATTGTGAACCCTATTTTGCAGATGGAGGACAGTCGAAAGGATTGGGTTTTGAACTCTCCTAAAAATGTTCCACAGTAGCTTTTCTACAAATCAAAAACTCTTTACTTAAGGTACAATCTACTAGTGTAACAGGCCTAGAGACAGGATAGTTCATCTCACTGGACTGTCTGGATCTCCTTGCTTCAAAAGGATTTAACCTGTGATTCCAAACCTGGTAGTCCATAAGAAATTCAACTTTAAAAATCATTGAGCCAACACCGAAGCCAGGAATTCACATATTGTTAGTCTTTATTTTTACATGACTGACATTATTCACAGAAAATGACAAGAAAAAAGTAGGGAATTTGTTAAGCCTGCACATATACCACAGTGTTGCTAAAAACGAAGATATTTGGATTGTCAGCGTTAGCCCTTTCTAAGAAAAATTAATAGTCAGAATAGAGATAAGGAAGCCATGAAATGTAAAATAAATGCAATTCATCCTAGAGTTAGAGAAATCTGGATATATTTAATGGTTAGCATGATGGGTATCATAATAAATGTGCCTATATAGAATAATTCTGGAGTGTTATTTGTGATATATTTACAGTGTGTATTTACACATCACCTATTCACGAACTTGTTACTCCAGAACACATTCTCATGGGTTTTAATCAGCTTAAAAAACCCACCATAATTAATTTTAAACAAACTTGCCACAGAAATTCTTCTTTCCTACCAGTGGAGGGATAGAGGACTGATAGTTTTCCTACAGGGTGCAGCACTAATTACTGACCTTTGAAGAGCCATATGACCAGTACAGAGCTACTATAGCGCTACTATAGAGCTAGCGTTAACTGATTTCCTCTAGAAAAGCTATTCCAGATCTGATTAGAATTTGGTACAGTATTGTTTTAGGATTGCTTTTTGGACATAAATATCCTCAGCAGCATTCATTGTCACCCTTTTTGGATCTGAGAACCTTACCAAAGGCAGTCGAAAACCATTGTTCGTGCATAGGCAAAATACTGAGCACATGGCTTATTTTAGGCATGCCAGCATTCATAGCTGGCTCTTTCTGCCAACTTCATGTTTAACTCTTTGTCTGCAGTGTGGCCAGAAGGAGTTCTGCAGGACATTGCGAGCAACAGATTGATGGTTATGATCTGCAGATGTCCATGTCCTCACACGGCATGGCTGCATTTTCATTCCTTTCCGTTTGTTTTGATCAGTGCAAGATTTATGTGGGGGCATCAGCTGTCAAGACAGGCTCTTAGGCTAAGAGGCTGCAGCATAGCTTAAAGTCAGTGTTAAGGAGACTGTCTGGGAGCAAAGCAGTCCCAATCAGGCAAGAGTAAAGGTGCCTTAACACCACCTTTTTGTATTTCTCCTCCATGCGAAACGCTGTGCCAAGTGTTCCTCAGTCAGAATTCAGGAGCTCACCCATGGTAACCAAGGAAGAGAAATACAAACAAAAAGTCACAATAAAATGTTTAAAAATAACTCTAAAACATTCCTAACCATTTCTAGAATACAGCATATACAAAATAGTTTGCGGTGTTACCAAGCTTTTCTATTGGTACTTGCATAATACTCCAAAACTTAGCCACACAATACATTTACGTTCATCACTCTGTTTGATTTTACTATTGGAAAAATAATGCAACCAAATACAGAGAAAACTTCTTTGTATGGCGTAAATGCAATACTTGACCAGTGTAAATTTGGGATTGTATCAAAGTAGACTGAACAGAGGTTGTTTACTCAGCTTCTCTTGAAATACAGTAGATAGGCATTATGCACTTAGGAATTCAAAACAATATACTTCTAAGACTTAATTGCCACTGAATTATACCAGTTTTGTATTGATTTCACCAGCACAAATGTGGTGTAATCCAGTTGTGAATCAGATCAATTCAGAAAATGTTACAGTAAGACATTTTGAATGGACCATGTGGAAATTTAAATTATGGAGTGTCTAAGATAAACTTCAATACATACTTGTTAAAGAAAAGGTTACATATTGTCTCCTTATGTCTTTCAGGCAGTTATTACTTCCAGTAATTATTATTTAATATCTATATTGCAATGATGTCCAGAAGTCCCAATTCAAATCAAGTTAAAATCCACCGTTCAAGTCACTACCTGAGCATTTAATAAGCAGAAGTGCTTACCTTGGGGGCCTTTCAGTCTAGCTCTTGGAAAAGTGGAAATGCATGAACGTAACAAACAACAGTAGTAAGAATAGGGAAAAGCTGCAGTTAAACCCTGTTACCCTGAAAAACTATGTATACGTTTTTCAGACCACTGAACTCTTGAAAGGGACAAACATAGAGGTGGCTGTTTCACCAACTGTTCTTTCAGTTTAGCTGCATGTTGTTGCAGTATTTACTAGTGTCCCTGTTCAAATATAAAAATAGAAATTTGAATGAGAAGAGTTGGGCTTGGTGTCTACCGTGAAATCGTGCGTAAAGAGTTTGTTTAAACTTCCAGTGGGATCAGTCATGTAGTCTCACTTGAAAGACTCATGTAATTCTGTATTTTGTACCTTGTGCACTTAATCTGTAATTATTTGGTAACTGGGATACCAACTCTGGGAATTAATGTTGCTGGGGATTCTGTTGAAGCTGTAATCTAAATACCGTCTTGATATATATAGCACTTTTAAATACCTGGGATAACTCCTGGTATTTTCTTAATTTGTATAGATAGTTGTATCTTGTCTATGTAAAATGTCTTCAGGAGCTGTGGTCTAGCCAGCCATAGTTTCAGCAGACTTTGCGTAGGCTTTTGGTTTTGATGGCTAAAACTGTAAGTGAAATAGTATCTTACATTGAAACTAACGTTACAACTATGGTAGATTCACCATGGGAGCAACAGTTGCTATAAATTTTCCACACCCATCTATTACCTTGCTGCATTAATAAATGCATTGGGCAATTTGCAGTAAACATTGCCAAAGAACATTTCCACATTAAAAAAGTTACGATAATTCATGCATAAAAGAGGTGCCTTGAAGAGTTCATGATGGAGGGCACCAGTTACAAAGAGCCATTCATATTAATTATGATAAGGATGCATTATTGGGTATTAGACATGAATGATCAATTGTTCACATGAGATTAAAAAATCAGTAATTTTATTAAAGCACCAGTGTAGTGCACTACAGTGAGAAATTCTAAATCTGTTGTCAGGGGGGGTGAAGTTCTCATGTTTGGCCTTAGTCCAAAGCTGACTCATTTGAAGAAAATGGCTTATCTGAACAAGAAGAAATCGAAGTGATTTAATGTTTTGGGAAAATTATATACGTATATAATTTTATTTTTTACAAACTCTGATAGTTGTATTTAATTCAGTGTAATTATTTAAATCTAGGCATAGATGTAGTCCCCAAAGAGGACTGTAGACTCTGGAAGGATGGAGAGAGGATTTGCAGAAAAGTAAAGAAACAATAAGCGAGTATTATTACCCTAGTAGAAATGCATGCTTATTTTCTATATCTGGATACAAATTGGATACTCAAACATACAATTCCCATACACAGCTAAGAAGTTTTAAATAAATAACAGTATTGTTAAATATAGTGGACTTTTATAAATGTGATCAACCGTACGTTTTGTTGCTAAAGATCAAACCTTCTTCATCCAAAGCCCTGTAAGAAACTGGATGAAGCAACTAATGATACTGAACGGGACATATCAACTGGAGTTACTTTCAGGGACTGGTGAGGCTTTAAAGGACTTTTCACATCTAGTTGTATGCTAAAATCAGGGGCAGGTCAGTCCTAACCTGACATACCATTTTCCTTTGCTGTTCAGTGGCTCATGTGAAATGGCATTTTTAGCATTTTCTCCATTACTCAGTAAACAGATTATCACAATAAAACACTATCCCAGCTTAGTTGGTGGCAGTCCCAGTAGAGAAGCCAGGGATTAAACGGGCGTGAAAACAAAACTACCTCTGTCCTTAGACATGGTCTCTGCAGAACACAAGGAGCATAAGGTGAGCAGCATGTACACATCCACCCCGCTGTCAGCTTTGTGCACTGTTTTGTGGCTGAGCAGAACTCCAGGCTCCAGGACTGTTAAAATGGCATATTGTGCACACAACATGTTATCAAATACCCATTTTGAACAATCAAGGAAATTAAACAGAAAAACATTTCCATTAACGTACTGTTGCAGTCCAACAAACACCAATATCGAAGGCGTGTGACCTACAGTAAACCCACTGGCTGCTCTTCAAACGTATTTGTATACGACTACGTTACAGTTAACAGCATTTTCAGTGCCATCATATTGTACCGAGGGTGTTGAAATACTTGAAGAGAAAATACAACGGTATTCTCGGGTTCATGTGAAACAGTGTGACTACATATGCGGCATTATTTTAACTGTTGTAGTTTGCATCAAAGTTTAATATAACATTTCCAAACATTATGTTTGGGTGGAGGTTGCTAGTTTTTCCCCCAGATGCGTTTGTTCCCCCAGATCCTGGTAACTGAAAGTCAAGGAGTGTAAGGCGCGATGGAGTGGCAGCTGCTGGGACGGCCATGAACGTTAAGACAGTGAACGCCTGATACGTGATCAATCGTTTCAGCGATTTGGATATAACGTGCAATTATTAAATTAGGAAGCTGAGCTGCTCACGCCCGAGGAGACTTTTATCATTCGGGACCGAATTTGCCTGGGCAACTGACGTGCCCCTGCAGAAGACAAACTACGCCTAAACCGCGGGGCAAAACCAGCGACACCTACACGTACCGCGGGGGTCTCAATCCCCAGCGCTCACCGGGTCAGGAAGGGCCTCCGCAGGCACCCGCCGCGCCCGGCCCGGCCCGCGGACAGGCCCCCTCCCGGTCCCCGGTGCGGGCCGCAGATCGGGCAGAGGCGGGAGGGCCCGTTCTGCGGCCGCGGGGTACGTCCCCTCCGCGGAGCGCCGGGCCGCCCCGCGCCCTTCCCCCCCCCGGCCCCCGACCCGCGCCAGCGCCCCGGCCCCCACCGCGCCCCTCTCCCCCTCAGCCCGCTCCCACCCCCCGCCGAGCCCCATTGGCCGCGGCGGCCCGTCCCTCACGACGCCCCCGGCTCGGGATTGGCTGCGCCGGGGCCTCCCGCGCTCAGCCCCACACCGGTGCGGGGAGGGGACGGCGGGCAGCGCCGCCGCCGGGCGCCTCTGGCCTCCTCCCCCTCCCGTCGCGTCCAGCGGGGCGCGAGCGCCGCGCCTCTCCGCTCTCGCGGCGGCCGCCTCCGCCCGGCCCCGGCCCCTGCCCCGGCTCCCGCTCCGCCCCCATCCCCCCCCGCCGCCGCAGTGCCTCCCCCGGCCTGGTCGGCGGTGCGCGGCCCCGGCAGCCGCAGGGGCGCGGCGGCCTTCCCCCGTTCACCCCTCCCCGCCCCGACGCGTGTCCCCCGGGGCATTCCCCCTCTCCGCAGCTCCGCCGCCTCCCCGGGCCCCCGCTGCCGAGGCCGAGGCCGAGGCCGGGGCGGGGGGGGGCGGGAGGCTGAAGCGGCGAGAGAAGGGGGAAGTGTGCGAAAGGAGGCGGGGAGAGAGGGCGGCGGCGGGCGGGCAGGTGAGGCAGGCGGCCATCCCGCTCCCCTCCCGCCCTTGGCGGCGGCGCGGCAGCAGGGGGGTGCGAGGCGGCGGCGGCCGCGCTCCGGCAGCGCGGGCGCGGGTGAGGAGCTGGGGGCGGGGCGGGGGCGCCCAGCGCGCCGGGGAGGCAGGCCGGCGGGCGAGGGGCGACGCCGGGCCGGGCCGCGCTGCGCTGCGCTGCCGGGGCCGGCTGGGTGGCGGGGGGCGCTGCAGTCTGGCCGCCGGGCGTCGTTTCTGCCGGGCGGTCGCGGCGCCGGGCGGGGCCGGCGCGGCTCGGGGCCGCCCGCGGGGCAGACCTCGCGGCGGCCGGTGGCGGGGGCCGGGCGGAGCCCGGCTGCGCTGCCGCCCTCCCCCCGTGCACACGCACGTCGCACGCTCCGCTCCGCGAACGCCCCCGTCCTCGTCGAAAGCTGTTGCATCTTTTTTCCCCCTCCTCCCTCCTCTCCTCGCTTCTCCTCTGCCCCCTTCCCCCTTAACAAGAAGAAAACTCGATTGGATTTTATGTATTTCCTTGGGGTTGGAAGAAACTCCTGCCTGCTGGATCTGGTTTAAACGCCCGACAGACAAGGTAAATTAAATGGAGAAGGCTCGGGGAGCAGCAGCAGTAGCAACAGAAAAATCCTTCCTCTGCTGAAGGGGGTGGGGAAAAAGGAAGGAGTTCACGCTTCATTTTGATATCCTGTTTTTGGCCTTTATTTTTCTGTGTTTTCCGCCTTGCATAGTTTAGCTGTCCTTTGTGTTTCCCCCCCTCCCGCCGAAATGCTGTTTGTATGAACGTAGTCTCTGGTTTCATGGAGGCTGAGGAAAGAGTCTGGGAGACCGAAAGTTTTTAAGCTCCTCAGGCACAGAAGTTTCTTTGTTCGGTCGGAGAAGGTATTGAACTGAAACTGCTCGACTCCCTGACTCTGCTGCTTCAGCTCCTTCCCTTCCAAAACGATTGCGAACCCTGCGAGTATAATTAACTTCTCGGGAAATACAGTCCTAAAGGAGGTAGTATCTTTTTATTTACTCGAAAGATCTTGAGCCTTGGCGCTGCCTGTGTCTGCCGTTTCTTGTTTGTCTTTCACCTTGTTTTCTGGAATATCGGTTAAGTGGCCGGTCTTCTTCAAGATAGCTGTTAAATTTCTTTATAGAAATGTGCCCTCGTAGTCCTCTGTAAACGCTGTCGCAGTTTTCCCCCCTCGACTGCTGCCGCCACCTCTCTTCCTCCCCTCCGCCCCCTCTCAGTCCTCAAGATGACGAGTTGATTGCATATTTTTCAGCTTGTATAGGAGAGGTCTGTATTGCATTTTGATCCTTGCAGAAGTTTATCTTAAGAATCTCATTTTTTTTTAAAAAAGGCAGCTAGTGGTTTGACTTCTTGAAAGTATGTGCAGTTGAACCTCCTAGTTAATGGAGCCTTGTTTGGTTTTGGTGACCACTTTGTCCTTTATCATTTTTGAAAGGAGTCCCGTTTGAAGCTGTTGGAGGGGAAACTAAATACGAAGTTTTGGTGTAAGGTTTTGTACTAGTGCTTGTTAAGTTACACTAACTAAGTTGCATGTAGTGAAAGCAGTCTTGCTCACCACAGATTCATTTCACATGCCTCAAAGAGGCAATTACTGGTTAGTTCCTTCATGAAGGCAAGGAATTTCTCGTGTTGTGAATGTTCAAAATGAGCTAGAAGCCATAGCTCTCTGCTAGCTTACTTACATTTTTGTTCCTGTTTGTCAAACTTTAAAGCAGTGTGTTGGTCAGATAGGATGTGTGTGCTTCAGTCTCTCAAGTGTCTGAGATGTCTTGGTATTTGTGAGGCTTGGACAAAGTCATTTCTATGCCAGATTTTTAACACTCCTACATATGTCGTTCTTTAACAGCATCAAGAAATGCAGTGTTCAAGGAAAAAGTTGCTAATCCAACTCCATCTGTTTGATATACTGTGAGGAAAAATGTTAACGCGTAACTGACCTCAAGTGGCTTCTATGGCTGATAACGAGTAAATGATTTGGCTTACAATTTATAGACTTACCTTTCCAGGCAGCAGTAAGGGTTATTCTTAGGCGTCAGAAAGGGCTGAACAAAACAAATGGCAGTGAACTTTGGTTTCCTTATATGGCTGATGCTTGGCAGAAAAGCAATGAAGTCTAAATAGAGTAATCCTTTTACAAAGAACGATCGCTTTCCAAAGCAGTGTTTCAGTCCCAATAATGACTTGAGATTCTTGGGGGGGGTGGGGAATTGTAGCAATGCATGACAAATTTAGTTGTAAACCACTATGTTCGTAATGGATGCAATTTTGTTTCTTTTCAGACCTTTTGTGTTTCTCATGATGCACTTGATATTTTTCAATGCCATGTAGAAGAATAGATCCTTGTAGTGGAGCCACAACGTTTTACGCTAGTGTTTTGTCACCATGGTAGCTATGGATAAGGCCCTTTTTAATGATGAAAGTGTAATTCAGTTCTGCTTACAGCTAATGGTTATATCATAGAATGCCATTCATGTCATTAACATAGTTTAGGAGTTATGAAGGAGTGTATTCTTTCTTGACATCAACCATCTCCACTAAAAATCAATCGGACATTGATACTCATATTATGAATAAAATGATTTAAGTATACACATGGTAGCTCACGTTGCTTGAAACAACACTTTCGTAGGTATGTGCCAATGGCTTGGGGAGACATTCTTTTGACCTGGCTGTTCCTTGCTCATGAATTAAATTAAGCTCAAGTAAACATTGGTAATTTTAGGTATGCTTGCAGTCAAAGAGCTAGAAGTTACAGCATGTGGCGTAGTATGGAATATGATTATCATTAGGGTGATTATCGTATTAGTAAAAATATGAATAGAATTGTCTTATGAATAAGCTGCCCAGTAGATAATGTTTGGTATAAATGCAGTGCTCCATGGAGTATCCATTTGCACATCCAGTTCATATGGAATTGATGAGGGGGCTCCATGGAGAAAGTATTATTGATTGAAAGTTGCACAGTGTGTTAACCTGGTGGTGTCAGAGAACAGTGTTATGATTTGTCCTCAGTGGAATTCATTCAGAGTCTGTAGTCCCAGGCATAAAGAGCCATGCTTGGAACAATAAAGCTAAGGAGAGGCTTGCGCATATGTAACATACATTATACGTAGCATGTTAGCAGTAGGTTCTAGAAATAGAAGGGGATGGGATCAAATTCCTCAACTCAGCTTTCCTGTAGGGGTGTAATGAATCACTGGCTGTCTGCTTTGTTTTCTTGTTTTGTTTTTGTCCTTCCTGCTCCAAAACAAAAAGGAAAATCTTCTAGGGAAAATGTTACGTGAAGCTCAAATGGTTGATATGTCATCTCTTCAGCAGATTTTCCCTATGGAATAACCTGATCTGCTAAAGGAGGGTCTGACGTTTACTCCACATAGAGGAATTACAAATCTAACCTTTTCTGAATGAGTAACTAGTTGTGTTGATGGAAAAGCTACTCTTAGGGATATGAAAATAGTAGGCTCTATTCCTATGTGAGCATGCAAATGTTGATGGTGACAGTTGATATAGGTAGCTAAATGTGAATTATCTGGCAAATGAAGATTTAGAAACATTGCTATTTTACCTTGTCAGCTTTTGAGTGAGTAAAACAATATGCCAGACAACACTTGTCACATCAGAATGAAAACATTGAAGGTAACATGTTTATCAGTTTGTGTAGTAAATAGTCTGTAGGTAACTTCCCTCCCCCCTCCTCCCCCTTTAGAAAGTGCAGTGTTTGTGGTAACCTCTTACATTGCTACCTTAGTGTCTTTGGAACATCTGTGAAGTCCAGTGCACGCTTGTGAGGTATAGGTTACATCTTCTACAACTTCTAAAAATTTAACTGATTTTGAGAGTTTTGCTTAATGCTTTGAATGCATAAGGAATATATTTTTGTTAGTATTGTGGGTAACTTGTGAACAGTTCTGTGGCTGCTTGCACAGCAGATTCTGGTCCAGTTCTGGACAAGAAGTACTTTTTTCGGTGTGGTGGGGGCTTGTCAAAGCTTCAAACATGGATTTCCTGCAGTCCTTATAGTTCTCTTCATCTCTTGGGGAGCACCTGCAGTGTGCCACTGCAGTTTCCAACTGTGAAGGTGGCATGCGGAGCCCACTGTATCAGCACAGCTGGCATGCTATCTCCTGTTGAGTAAATATTGGTAAAAATTAGTGGGCCTAAATAACACTGCCTGGTGTACTTCAGTAATAATTAATTGTTAAGCAATTCTATTGAGTCTATAAGCGGACAGCAATATATAGAGAAACTTGACTGCTCTAATGACAAGATGGGTATGGGGTTTTTTTAAGGATTTTTTGTTGTAAAAAGATTACTTTATTGAAATACAGCCTGCATTTCTGATTAAGAATATAATGTTCATGTATTGTGAGTAAAATCTTGTAAATATTAAGATTTGAAAGTAAGGATGCTGATTTAGGAGAGATTTATAAATCTCATCTTCTGCCTAAGAAAAATGGAAAAAGTGAATATTGCTATGCTGAAATTGGTAGTATTTTTATTATATAGTAATCTTGGGATAATTCTGCTTTTTCTGTTGCTCTCCCTCATTAGTTACCAGTTCTTTTTAAGATACTTGTTTCTCTGATGCTTAAACTTCAATATGGGTATTTGGCTTATTACTCTGTTTAGTTTCACCTGTACTTCCCCTGAAGGTGATACAGAGGCATGATGTTTCAACACTAAATTGCACCTTCCACCTTTAAAAATATGTTGTGACTTTGCATAATTGAGAAATAAAGCTAAACAAACCTCTTCATTTGGTCTAAATGAAACCAAAGTGAAGTGCACTTATGTTGGAGGACATCAGCATTGTGACTAGCTTCACTAGGGTAGTTTAAGTTGAAAAGTAGATTAGTTCTTTCTGTATCTGAAACTAATTTGTAGATACTTGATACTAAGCGATCATTATACATAGGAACAAAAAGTGATGTTTAAGCAGAGTCTGAGAACAATGTGAACAATCTTGGCTGCTGTGGGTGTCGGAAGTTGTAATAATGTCAGGAGGTAACCAAGCCTTTGGAGCTTCTTGTCTTTTAAGGCTCAATCTTGTTACATAGGGTAGTATGTACTCTCCTCCCCTCTTTATCCACTTCAGTAGATAATGAATGGGATGGCCGTACTCTTCCATACTATTTTTTGGTATGGCCAGGAAAATGTTAGGTTACAAGTCTTGTACACAACTTTGATTAAGGAAGGAGCGGGAATGCTTTGTACCGCCTTCTGTTCTGTATCCATCCAATGATTAGGCACAGGCTAAACCATGAAGATTACTTAGGATAATAAGGACAACTTCTGTCCCTGTAAGAGCAAAGCTACCAGGAAGCAGGTAAGTGATTCCAAAACGCACAACTTTTTCATAGTTTCTCAATTTTTGAATATCCAATATTATACACTCTTGCATCTTTTGTAAATAGAACTTTAGTTCTATTAATAAAATAGTTCTATTAATAAAATTAATAGTTTCTCAAACTTTTGTTTCATGCTTTTGTATAATTGAATTCTGCAAGCATAAGGCTGTATTATAGATGCAAAGTAGAACAACTGCTAAAAGCAAACATTCTTTAAGATTCCCTTATTTAGATGCATGTTGTGAGAATAATAACTGGAAGAAACTGTAGATCAATATCTTCTGAGTGATCAGTTTGGAATTCACTGGGTGCATGAGCTCCTTTTCCAAACAAAAAAGTCTTCTAAGCACACTGAATTCTCCAGGTTTGTATAGTTCAATATGTATGGTGCTGTGCTTCATGTCTTGTAGACCCCGTCATGAAGCTGGCTGGGGTGGAATGAACAGAGATGCATAGACATGGTACAAGTAGTGAATGGTCTGACTGTTCTGGACTGTCACACGCTTCCAGTGGGAGAGACTGCAGCTGTTTGAGTAGAATTTCCTTTCCAGGAGCAAACAGGTGGGAAGGATATACTTGTTTTAGGAGTGTTGAGTTTTGTGTTCTCTTGAACTTAAAATTGCACTTCTGAAGTAGATGGTTGGGGTATAGTTGTCTTCCTGTGAGCTTCTAATGCTCAGTGACTACTTCTTGTGTCAGTTGTCTGGGGCTAGCGTTAGGAGTAGAAGAAGCTGTGAAGTGGTTTGAAGTGTTAGTAAAAGTTACAAAGGCTTGAAATGAAACACTTATAATTTAACTCTTAATTTGAGATGGGTGGTATCTCCCTGTGAAGTGGCCGGGGCCTTATTCCCTTGGTGGGGAAAGCTCCAATGTTAATAACTAAATTAAAAATATTTGAAGTTCTGTTAGTATCTTAAAGGTAGCTCCAGAATGGATGGTCTTGGTGTCTGAAGTGCTGTGGTTTGAGTTTTACTGCTGCCTTTGGAGCCTTCTCATCAGTTTTCAACTCTAGTTGGCATGAGAAGTTCCTGTAGCAGCTGCTTAGGGGGCCCCATCTTCCCAGGCAGTTCTTGAAGAAAAGTTTCATGTTTTTCTTTAGTCCGCTGTCCCATAATGTAGGGTCTAAGTTTAGTATAGTTGCAGAAACTATTTCTTCAGCCTTCCTTGCCCTCCTTGTCCTTGAAGTTTTTCAGTATGTATCTTCCAAAACTTCCAAGCCTTCTAAGAAGGAGAGGAGAGGGCATAGATGCTTCGAGCTAAATCAGTACATCTGAACAAACGCCTGAAATGCAATGCCAGATGCCTGTGAATGTCAGTCACAGGTTCAGTCATCCAAAATGACTATGGATGTCATCTTAAGTGTTTGGAGGGTGGAAAGTGTTTCCAGGCTTGTCTGGAAGACTTCTGGTAGGCTGCTAAGAAACTTCTTGAGAACTGCTGCTTTTCCCCCCACATGTGACTGTAGTTGTCCTGGCATTACTGTCCCTGACGGGAGAAATGATAGTTTAGAAGATCAACCCAACTGTCAGCAATTTGATCAAATTACTGCAGATCTTCTGTCTTTGCTTACAGGTAACCCTCAGGATAGGATAGATGTTTATATTTGAAACTGAGTATCGGAGAGCTCTTAAATAATGACACTAGTGCAAATCATAGTTTTTGTTCCTCTGTGGAAACGCTACACTTAATGAGCTGTGCTTGCTTGTGCATGCTTGTGGTTAAAAAAAAATAAAAAGCTTGGCTGCAGAAGTATTTACAAGGTTGAGGCCTGTATTTTCAGTAAAAGTAAACTGAAAAGTATGGCAGCATAACAGCCTAAATCTTTCGTGACTTAAATGCTCTGTAAGTACTCACTTTCCATGCTCATGCTACAGAGTATAATATGCAGGTGTTGAATTTACTTAGTTTCCACTTTGGCCTAACAGGTAGGTGTACCTGAAGGAGGAGATGAATGTGCAGACAGCTGTTGATGTGCACTGATACCCTGCGGCTGGTTCGTTTGCTTGCTGTGGCAAATTAGTCTTTGGCGACCTGGAATGTCAGCTTGGTAGTTAGCTCCTTTTACGAGAACATACTCATTTTGGGTTACTTCTGGTCACATAATCATATGTGATGTTAACCCTGGAGCTGTGGGTCACTTAATTTCTGAGGTGCTCTGTATTTTTTTGGAGGTTGGCAATAAAGTTCATCGCTGAGGGAGAGAATTCAAAAGGTCGCATCTTTCTGATTCATAGCTATCCAGCCTTTACACTATTTATTTTAAGTTCTGCTTTAGTAAACTTATACAGGGTGATTTATTCTAAGTAATTAATTAATTCTTCTGTAGATCTCCTTCTGGGAGGAATTGCAGGCAGGGGGAATCGAGTGTAGAATGCTAGAAAATAATATTGGGAACAAATCTAGAATTTTACTTTAAGGTCACTTTTGTTGGTTCACATATGGGTGTTGGAAAACTATTAAAAACAAGGTAACAATTAAGTTAAGGACTCAACTCTAAGTAGGAAGAGGAGGAAAAGATGGTTAAACCTGTGGTTTTCCATCCTTTCTGGGAATGTGACAGGAAGGGGAAATCAATTGGAACTCTGAATTTGGCAAGCCATCTGGCTCTGATGCTGATGGATAAGATCAGAAACATTGATATGGAGGGGAAGAAACTATCAGAGCTTTACTATTTTACTATACTATTGTTTAACTATAGTGCAGCTTATTTGTGTCTTTTCTTTTAGGAGACTTTTTTTTCTGAACAATGTTTTTTGAGGGAGGGAGATCTCTGTGGCTATTAGAAAATCCTGTTCTTCCAGTGCATTATTCTTAATCTAGACGTTAATGCTTTGGGTCCAGTACCAGAGATTTCATCTAAATAAATGAAAATATAAACAAGACAAGTACTAGAAAAGCAAGATAGACTTAAAATAGATTTTAATAGACTTAGATGAGAATCATTTACTCTTCTGCTTCTGTTTATGTGGGTGAGCTCCTCTGTTTTTCCATGAGGACTTATTTTGTCTTGCTTTACTGAAACAAAGCAGAAGTACTGAGGATCGTGGCATTCCTGTGTGCTGTTTGCAATGCTGCTGTTTCTAGAGAACAACAGTGGAGCAGACAAACATTTCTGTGGGATTTTCCTGTGGGAAATCTGTGGGATCTGTGGGAGAGGTATTGTCAAGATTTCAAATGTGCTGTAGTCTTTCATGACATTAGTGTTACTGAATTGGTTTTGCAGCAGCAGCCTGTGATGCCTCAAGGGAACGATTATGACCCTGTCAATGGAGCAGGTTAAAAGAAAGTGTTACAGGATGGGAGAGAACCATATCTTTAATGAATACTTTTTTTCTTGTCCTCTTTCTTACTTCTCTTCTCCCTCTACATAAACCTACTGGTCAAGAACCAACAAATTGTTCCTTAAACTTTTAGAAACAGTGCTCGCTTTATCTCGTCTGTGATGGAGTCCCTGCCTGTTTCCACTGAATTCAAATATATATTTGTTCATTTTAGATCCATAGATCACCCATCATTCCATTTACGTTAAATCTTGACAAAGGTTTAAATTTCAACTTCAGAGTATGAAATATCTACAGAGGAGTAACCTTCACTCAAAATCAGAATGTTACTCATTTTCCCCAAACTTGTATTAACTTGTTTTTAATCTTTGAAAAGTCTGAAGGGAGGTATGCACTGATGATTCAAATTATTTGAAATCACAGTTACGAAATTTTCTGAAATTCCTACATTGTGCTCTTCAGTTCCGTTTTCCTATTCTGAGAAAAAGAGGCTGACATGTTAATAGCAAATCAGCACGGCACTGTCCCAGTTTTTACTTCAATAGTGTCAAAGTAGTATTGTACCTCTTTTTTTCTCTTGCTAGAAAGTACAGGATGTTGGAAGTTAAGTAACACTTTAAGCTAAGTTATTATTAAATCAACTTTGAATTCAGTTTTGAGGCTGTAATTTGCACTGTGGTGGGAAGGAAGGATCTTGGTTTTATTTAAACCTCCTGTCAGGTGTAAAACTTGTTTTTGACTTTAGGTAGTAAATTATTATCTATGTTGATAACAGCACTTTAAGAGAAACTGTACTTCAATATAATTGTCTAAATTCTGAGTAATTCTTAAATTTTTTATTTGAAGCAGTAAACTATCATCCTTCCCTATCTAAAGAGGCAAAAATACTTTGGAAACCATTCAATAATAGCCTTCTGTTAATTTTGTTGTAATGGTTGCTTATCTAATCTCCAAAATGCCTGATGTAGTAAATTAAAAATAATGTGACAGCTCTTCTTTTTTTCTTTAATCATAATCTGTTGGCTTGGAGGAACACAACACTAAGTAAAGAGAAAAATAATTCAGTACAAAAAGTATTAGCTTAAACGCCTCATTACTGTGTTGGGAGTGAAAAGAGATTGTAAGTTGGCAAAAAGCAAATGCGCGTTGCGAGAGCAAAGCTGAGTAAATAGAGGACAAGAATAATGGCGCTTAGCCACATGGGAGATGTGAAGAATCTTGTAGTTAGAACTACAGTTAATGCAAAGAAGAGTAATTCTTGTGCATCACAATTGTGATTGTGATGGATCAGGATTTATATGAGTTGTAAAATGAATGTAGAAGAAAAAAATAGAGGTACAGTTCAGGGATTCCTTTATTTGCCCAGGATGGTAACTCCTAAAACTGCTGAGAATAATGTTGAGCTAGTAATTATTAGCTCAACATAATTATTGTCATAATTATTGTATAAACTAGAAGAAGATGCTTAGAATCTGGAAAATACTGACTTTTTTAAACTTTTGCTGTGCATAGAAATAGTGGCTATTCCTTATCATAGCAGTAAAAAAGGTATATTAAAGTAAAATTATTTTAAAAGCTGCATTGTAAATGAAAGCTTACTGGTTTTAGTACTACATTTTATACTAAACAAATGTAAAACTAAAAAGCAAACCGGCTTGTTGAGGTGGGTAACACAAGACAGAGATAGAAGTGTTCTTTAAGGGGGAATTTTCTAAAGTAAAATGGAAGTCTAGTTGTATATGCTATTTCTTTAAGTAGTGACTTTCATTAGGGCACTGCGTAGTGTTTTAAGTGTCGGAGTGCATCTTTATGTGTGTGTTTTGGTAGAATATATTTTTTTGAAATCTAACAATCCCAAAATGGGTAATGAATACACATATCCATATACACTCCTGTTTTTTGAACTCTGGTCGATGAATGTGTTTCCACTTGTGTTCCTGTCACCACAGACTGAATTGTGTAACCTGCCTAGATTTGGTGCAGCAGTTTTTCTGGGCAGTTTATCCATCTTATTAGCTAGAGGGTTTTGAGTGTGGTTCCTCCTCTTCCTCCCATGTACCCAACCTTTGCTTGCTTTCTATCTCAAAGTCTCATATTGTTTTGGGCCTGCTGTGTTTTTCTGACCTCTGTTTGATCCATCCTAGTTTTAGCTAGGAATTCTGGTAATTACTTTTGGGGAGGGAGTGCATGTAAAGCAGGGCAGCAGGAGCTGTTTTGTTTTACTGTATGGACCACACAGCTTAGAAAGCAAAATAGTTAGGTAACCAGGAATCTTCTGATAAGAAATAGTTTCTTTTTTCTTTTCCCTTTATGCTTTCGTTTGTGCTGAACTGTTATGTGTTGCAGATTGCCTGAATTTATCTCCAGGCAATTAGGTGGAAAGTGTGGTTAATAGATGAGAATTTTCTTGTGTATCGAAATACTGCATATTTACAGCAGTGCAGCTTGCTTGTTTAAAAACCTTTGGTATCTGCTGCAGATGGCTGCATAGTCTAAGGAGTGGCTTCCTGGCTGCATTGTACATGAAGTGCCAAACATGATGAGAGCAGTTTTGTTCTGGAATGCCAAAATACATTGAATCCGTTCAGGAAGCAACATATGTCAAATGAATAAAAATGTCACACTCATGTGAAACAGAATGTGGTAGTTATGTTTTTCAAGTCTTCTTTCTTTCCTGAATTAAGGGGTTAAAAAGGACTTCTTGTGTTGAGGGTAGTATTAAATACCAATTGCTGACTTACACTTTTGGCGTTTTCGCTACCGTTTGTTTCCCCATACCCTATTTTTGCTTTTGATTAACATATGCCATAGATGAAAATTGAAACAAGGAGGCTATCAATAGGAATGCTGTTTAGGAAAGAGAGTATTATGTTTTCCTCCTTGATATCTAGGCCTGTGCACAGCATACAGGGTTTTGGTGGGTTTTTTGTTTGTTTTTTGGTGTGGGGGTTGGGGATTGTGTTTTTTCTTCTTTTTTTTTTTTTTTAAGGCTGGTAGGTTAGGTGTTTCTTTACATCCCTGTGAGAGTTATATGTAGTTGCTTGATACTGCAGGTAGAAAACCAGGGTTGATGAAAATAAAAATGAGTGGTGAAAGGTGTTGCTTCTGCCCAAACTCTAATTCCAGCAAGTTCTCAAGACAGGAAGTGGGAACATTTACGACTCATAGCTGCAAATATTGCAGGATTTTATTATGATAAAGAAACAAGCCCAGGGCAGAGTGTGTTTTGTTGCATATTACTTCTTTGCAAAGGGGATGGTAGTCACTTTGATTCCTCCTAGTTGGAAGGTGAAGATATAAAAAATTGCATTGACAGAAAAATACATGTCTCTCTAGAAGCTGTAGTTCCATCTGATCAGTTTCTAACTAATATTTTGCACAGATTTTCATGCCTGAAATAATTTGAAAGACTAGATTTTATATCTCTCTTAAACCCAGAGAAATGAAGTATGTATCTTTAAAGCAATTTTGCTTGTCCTTTCTGAATGTTGTTTTTCTCTTATTTGTTTTTGTCTCTTCCATCACTACGATTAGACATACAGTTAAAAATTAACTTCAGTGAATTATCTTACATAAGGTCCTTAGTGTTGTTCTGTCTTGTGTAAGAAGTGATAGGTCCCTGAAAGAGGGGAGGGAGTGAGGGCAAATGTTTTCTTTTGCTAGCTGTAGAAGGCATGGTTTTATTTAAATAAAATATTTGATAATAAAGTAGCTTCATCTGAAGCCTGACTGTAGCAGAGGCCATAATAATCAGCATTTCTATGTTTCGGTTTTGTGTTTTTTTTTTTTTTTTATACTAGGAGCAGCGGATGTGAAGCAGAGTGGAAGCTTGATGTGTTCTTGCCTCCTGGATTGAAAGAGGAGATGCTGTTGTTTCTTTTTCTGTTTTAAATTCTACCCTTCCTACTCCCTGAAATTTTTAGCTGTCCCATGGTAGTGATACCAACTACCGCAACTAAGGATGCGCTCATCTGCTGAGAGATGAGATGCATAGTCCAAAACAAATTCTGAGGTTGCTTGTTTGTGTCAAGGTCTACATCAGCTGGGTTCTTGTATTTGTTCTGGCAGTCCACCTTTCTCTTCCCTGATTGTGATGTGTGTTAGTTTGTCTGGTGTCAGCCTTCTTCAGGATAGTTATGGGAGAATCTCTAGAAAACATGTTCAGGTACACAGGAGCTGTCCTTCTCAGCCTTTGTTCTTCTGTTAAGTGTGGCATCTGTCTTCATTCTAGTCCCCAAATTTTACGTTTCATGAATGAGTAGTGGTCCTGCTAGCCTATGCTGGTTTTGGCTGGGATAGAATTAATTTTCTTTATCGTAGCTAGTATGGGGCTATGTTTTGGATTTGTGCTGGAAACAGTGTTGATAATAAAGGGATGATTTTGCTATTGCTGAGCAGTGCTTACACAGAGTCAAGGCCTTGTCTGCTCCTCACCCCACCCCACCAGCGAGGAGGCTGGGGGTGCACAAGGAGTTGGGAGGGGACACAGCTGGGACAGCTGACCCCAGCTGGCCAAAGGGCTATTCCATACCATATGACATCATGCTCAGCATATAAAACTGAGGGAAGAAGAAGGAAAGGGGGGACGTTTGGAGTGATGGCGTTTGTCTTCCCAAGTAACCATTACGTGTGCTGGAGCCCTGCTTTCCTGGAGATGGCTGAACACCTGCCTGCCCATGGGAAGGAGTGAATGAATTCCTTGTTTTGCTTTGCTTGCACATGTGGCTTTTGCTTTCCCTATTAAACAGTCTTTATCTCAACCCACGGGTTTTCTCACTTTTACCCTTCTGATACTCCTCTCCATCCCACTGGGGGGAGTGAGTGAGCAGCTGTGTGGTGCTTAGTTGCCAGCTGGGGTTAAACCACGACATAGCCAAAGGCAGGTCTGACTGACCTGCTCAAGCATGATTCACTCCAGTGTTTCTACTCATCTCCCGGATATCAGTGGCTACAGCTCTGTTCTGTAGCTATTGAATTGTAGGAAGTCCCAGAAATAGTAGCACAAAGAAATGTGCTATCAGGTCTCTGTTTTCCTTCTGTCCCTTTGTGTTTCTGAAATGTACTTCCAGTGCACCATAGCAAGTATCTATGCATGTCCACCTCTTCCCTCAACCTTAGAGTTATCTACTATTTCTCTATAGAATCTGGCCTGGTTTGCTGACATTTTCAGTGTGAAATATCAAGTTAAAAACTTACTCCTAGTTCAGTCTTTGTCATCACTAGTAACAGGAATTCATTTTCAAATGAACTTTGAAATCAGTTCACACATCTGTGTTCAGGTTGGACCTGCTATTATCATAGTGTTAATGCAGTTCCACAAAACCTGATCTTAATACAAGGTTGGTTTTTGCTGTTCAGAGCCTGTAAATGGTGGCAAATTGCAGTATACTTGCAACAGTTATAATATGTTGTCTTTTCTCACTGGTTGACCAACTTAAACTCTCATCAAAGCCCTTGCCATTTCAGGTTTTAATAGACAAGTAAGGCTATAGAGTCTCCTGAATTTTTTTCCCTCTTTGGAGTTCATTCCAAATTTTCTGCTAACATCTTTCTGTGCTGTTGATAGCACTGTAGAACCAACTTCTTGGATTTACTGAGTATCTTTTTTGTTACCTCTCCATTAAACAGATGTCTTGATATTTATTTTGTTTAAGGTACTTTGCAACTTAATTCTAATCTGTGTGATTTAATTAATCATGACATATAATTGATGTGACTTTTAAAAGTACATTGGCTGTTATGCTTTGTTACATCCTTTCTTGTGGTTTCTTCCTGAATGTGTCCCTTCTCCTGCAGCTTTCCAAGGCAATGGTAATGTCCACTTGGGAGCAGGCCAGAAGACAGCATCATGGAAGATTTAAAAAAAAAAAAAAAAAGCTGTTAAAGCTGTTTCCATTTCTTCCTATCAGGATTTACTATTAGGTGTGTTTTTCAGGTGTGTGATATTGGTGGCTTGTAGTTATTCAATTAGTAGGAGGGGCAATAGAAGAGGAATTTGGATGAGAAGCTTGTGTGCACTGCAGAGAGCCTGGTTTCATCCATAACAATTATTAGATTTGCTTTATGTCCGAACACCTAAGGGTTAACAGGACCTGTCTTATTATATGGACTTCATATGGGAGAAATCATCCTTAAGGTTGGAAGTAGGGTGCATCCTGCTTTAAGTAATGGGCATCATCTCCTATAAAGTGGCAGCTTCCAATGCTATAGGAGGTTTGAGGTGCATCTGGTGAATCTTCAGTTACTTAAGAGCACTGGAGCAGATAAAAGGTTCATCTAGATCAGTGGCCCTGTTGTGTATCTCGGGTCTCAATTTTTTTTCTTTTTACAAATCTATTCAGTATTCAGGGTTTGAATTACAGGTTGATATTCATTGAATATTTTTCTACAAAATTTTTTTAAAAACCTTAATATTGCAATTAGCCCCAACTGAACAACTGAAATTCTTTATCGTGAGCACTTCTTGACAAGGCACCTTCATGTATTGGTCACTTTGGAATTTAAGAGGTTTTTTTGGTTAAAAGAAAGTAAGTGTAAATAAATATTTAACTTACCGTGTTGGGGGTGCTGATCTGTTTTGTATACTTTAGTCCCATTCCCTCAAGCCTTTTATAAATGTGTAAAGTATTGCTTTGTAGGCAAGTAATTGACCTTTTGTTGCAAAAACATGCACAGCACTTGCTGAGCAAGGGTGTCTTCCAGTTAAGAAGACCACATCCTGTAAATATTTCTTTCAGTTCTGAACTCAGAATGTAGAACACGAACTGCTGACATAGTCACTGTCTGGACCATAACTATTTACTGACCTGCGTGTCTTCACTTGGTTGCCTGGAGGTACTTGGCTTGGTTAATATTTTTTTAAATTATTCTCCCCTGCCCCCTCTCTAAACTTCTTGTCTCCACTGGTTGATGCTTTCAGGAAAAAAACCACCAAACCTATGAATCCAAAGCAGACTAAGTTATAAAATGTGACCCACATGAATGAATTTTGCTACCAGAATGTGCTGTTGTGAGCATTAAACTATGCTTGCATGTGTTTTTGATACATCTTTTTGATACTAAGAGAAAAATATTAATAGTAATGAAGTTATCACCTTTACTTTTAAAGGAGTCTTAATTTAGAAGGCCTGTGGCTGAATGTATAGTCTTATATTCTGCTGCATCTCCTCTGATAGGAGGCAGTACACTTCCTCTTTCCTTCCTGCGTGGGTCCTTTGCTTCATAGGTGAAGACTTTATATTGAAGGTCAGTGAGCTGATGAACAAGCTGATGTAATTAGAAAAAAATTCCCCCCAATATCTTGCAGGGTTGGGGTTTTTGGGTCAGTTACTGATCAGACTCATGGTGTGGTTATCCAAACCCTAGATTTAATAAAAGGCAGGTGTGAGGGGAAAGCAGGGCTTGCTCTTTCTTTAGCAGTCTCTAGTTTGAATTAATTCCCATTATGCTTAAGCACAATAGGAATTAACTTGCCTTTTGAGTTCCAGTTGCTGGTTTGGAATAATCTTTCACTTGATCACAGTAAATGTTGCTCTTTTCTTCATCACTGGTTTGATCCTCAATAATCCTTCCATAAATGTCAGAAGTGCAGTTAAAAACTGGGATACTTACCCAGTTCTATCTCTTTTTGAACAGATTTAAAGTGTACCACCCCCTGTCTTTCCTGCTTTTTTGCCATATGCGGGTTGACTTCTAGACTTTGACGGTAGGCTGGTAATTTCATGCTTATCTGTAAAATAGTTTGTAATTGCTGCAGGGGTGGGAAAATAACTAACTGCAGTAAGAACTGAGATTGGAAAAGGAGAAGAAGCATTTAAGTCCTTTTTTCCTGAAAGCTACCTTGCAGAGCACTTGCTCTTGAGACTTTTGTGTCTAGTTTCTTTAGTTCCTAGGGATTTATGGTGACTTTATATTTTTCACTGTCTGGAGGGATCTCTTAGTTGAAATGTGTAGGTCAGCAGTACTTGAATGTGGGATGCTCTGCTTTCAAATTAGGCCCCAAGGCTAGTGTGAATGGAGAACTGACAGGTGATGGGCAGTCAGTATGATTAGTAAACAAGTTCATATGTTACGTATTATCACTGGTACAGTGATGCAATTAGGAATGTCTGTCACTGATAATGTGGGGTGCCATTACTATATTTTACTATTTTATCTCAGAAGGGCAGTGTAGAACCACCTTCATTCATGGAAGCATTGAAGATGCAACATAATTAGGAGGTGAGGGATGGAAGAATAGAGGGCATTTAACTTCATAATTCTAAAATCTTCTGGGAAATTTGCTGGGAAATTTGTGAAGGTGCCATGTGACTGTGGTGTGGGGCCATGTATGCTATAGCAGTCTCACTTGGCTGTCCTGCGCTCATGGAAGCGCAGGTGACAAAGCTTGTGATCTTTCTCTCCTCTTTCCCAGAATGGCCAAGCCAGTAGGGAGGAGGTGGCATTGGTGGGCATGAGGTAGACAAAAACAGATTTTTCCTGTGTTGGTACCATCTTTTTAAGACTCTCTAATACTGTACTTATCTCTACTTCTCTGAAGAGACTAGAGTGGAGTGATGTAGAAAAGCACTAGTGAGTTTTTGACCCCTTTCCAATAAAAGCGGGGGGGGGGAAGTATCCTGGTTCCTGTAGTCTCAAGTAAAATTCATTTCTTGAGATCTGAGTTCACATTGCTGTTCCCTGCAATGCATTTCTCAGAGCCACTGGATGAGAAACACTTGAGTTGATTTGTGTGGACTTTTTCCTTCTTTGGTCACACCAGTGTTAGCAGCAAGGTACTTCTGCAAGAGAAGCTTTGCTGGACATTGCCTACGTACTGGAGTGGTAACTTGTCAAATGGATCCTTAAGCAGATAACCTATTTCTCATGCCAGTAATTGTCTGTTTGTATGTCCTGTTCTCTAATCTGCAAAATAACTATGTATCATCTTGTTGATTAATAAGTATTTCATGTAGCACATCAGAGGAAATAGTGATTGCTGGAAGAGAATTTCTTTTCCTAGAGTGCAAGGATGGAAACAAAGCTCAACAGAATATATTAAGTCGCAAATTATTTTGAATGTTATATTTGAGAAGATAACTAATGTGTTAGTTTTTCTTTCAAATTGTGTAGCACAAAGATGAACCTATACAGGGTCTGGAGACAGTGAGTTGTTTCCTTAAGGTGGTTTCTGAATGGTGATCTTCTGCATACTTGGGAGGAACTCCTGTAATTATACTAAATTCTCTGGGACTGAAATTTTTATGAAACCAAGATTTGGTTTCATAAGATAAAATGTGGTGCAGTCTTTTTTTTTTTCCTTCCACCACCCCACAGATTCAAAATATACTAGGATTTTTCTTAAAAAATGCATTCACAGCCTAGTTAAGAATTAAAAAATGAAGTGTCTGTTGTCCTTGCAAATGAGTATTAAATAATTGTACATTTTTTCATGTTTCCGTCATGTGTCTACTTCATTTGTGAGAGTCTATCTGTAATAATCTAGAGCATTGTAAATTGGAATTGACTCTGAACCTGAGGGGGTGTGTACCTTTTTTTGGCATAACTTCATGTTTGTATTCATCCCTCCTCCTCCAAGTGAGTATTTGATTGAAATATTAAGAACTGCATTCACTTTTTCTGTTTTTCAGGTTATCTTTCTTCTGGGTTTTTCCCACTTAAAACATGAAGTAGATTTTTTTTTTTTGAGTGTTGTAGATGGTCTTGTCTCTTTTGAGGAAGAGTCAGAGAGACTTCTGAGAGACTGGAGTCTTAATTTCAGTGCATCTGTCATGTCTTAAAATGCTGGGCAGAAAAGGTTTGTGCAAGATAACTGTACAGATATTTTTACATTTATTCTTCTGTGTGATTAGAATACCAGTTGGTCACTGCTTTTTAGGTATATGTGTGTATATTTATATCTATATATCTTGAAATAAGAGGGAGAGTGGATATTTTAAGATCCCTTAATTTTAAGATCCAAAATAGAAATGACTCTGTCATTTGCTAAGATCATAAATTTTCTGGTATGCATCCTGATACTTGCATATGAACTGTGAGTCTTGCATGCTGAAATTAAAGCCAGTAGTGAAGCTGAATTTAGTGAGATTACCATACATTGCTGAAGAGGGTTCCCTTCCTCCCCTCCCCTCGAGTCATTTGTCTGGAGAAGAATCTAGGATCCAGTGTCAAATTTATGTGTTTAGGTTGTGTAAAAACCAGTTCAGCTACTCAGTGGCAAGTACCTAAGCTCACAAAGTACCTGCAAGTTGATGCTGTCTGCTGTCAATCATGTAGCTTCCAGCAAACTGAATATCTGTAGAACCAAATTATCTATTAACACTCTGAAGGAGAGTAGTCAAGTATGTTTAAGCACTTTTTACTGATTTTTAAGAGCAAAATAAATATGTGTCAAAACAACTTCTTGTAATATAGGCTAACTAATTTGGGTGTGTTATCTGTAATTATATGCATCCTCCGTTTGTCCCACTTAATGGAAAAAATCAGATACACAAAGTATGTAGTAGCTTTCAGAAAGTAATTGCGGAGAACATTTCTTTTGTTTATTCTGTTCATACCCAATTGCATTGATGTAGCTGCTAAATGATAAATTTTGCATCCTAGTGCACTCCTAGTAATTGTGTTAATGAATTAATAAGTTCATATTTTTCTCTTACTTTTCCCTTATTTTGGACTATGGATTCAGGTAAACTATGCTTAAAAGAAATCTAAATATCCTTTTTTACTTTGTCATGGTAGATGAAGAAAATGGAAAGCGAAGAATTGTGTAGTATTAATTGGATTTTTTTCCTGTTCCTTGTGAAAGCAAAATGCAAGGTTTTATACATAGATCTACTGATGTAGTAGAATTGACTAGCAAATATCTCGAATATATTGCAAATATTTCTTTTTGACCCTATTAAAACTTGATTAATGGCATATTTCTAATCAATTTTGCTGCTTTAAGTGATCATTTTCATTGCTTACTGCTATCCGCAATTGCACCTATATTGCTAAGAAAATAGTGTGATGATGCTTCTTGGCTTTGTGTGGAATTTGTGATGAAATGGGAGTAGTGTTCATTACGATGTTCCATCTGGCATCTTCCTCCAGTAAGTCTACTCAGTGATAGATGGACTTGGATTATAATGTAATATCACTACTGATTTAAGCGCGGGCTCTAGGATTTGTTCTTTCAAAGTCTGAAGTGCTTGATAGCAGTACTAACCCCACCTTCTTTTTTGCAATAGCAGAAAAAAACTTTGTATGGCTTGGCAGACCCTGATCTTTCATGTCATAGAGCTATTGAAAAAAGGAACAACTGTAACAGAGGACCAGAAATGGAGTACAGTGAAAACGTTTTCTTCTGGCTTTTAATTCACAACTTTTTTTGAAATGGAGCATGGTTTTCACAAGTGTGGTAGTGGGGTAAAATCCAAGTTGATTGTTCTCATACTTGGTTTTACAGCCACAAAAATACTTGTTCTTTGTCAGATGTTGTCTGCAAGAGATGATTTTGTGCATTCAACAGCACAAATCTATCTAGTTCTGAAAAGTCTGGTTGTTCATAACTTCTGAAATGAGTTTATAAATCAAATGTAATACAGATGCTTTTTCATACAGTGGCCTGCCCATCAGGGCTTTGAGTTGGAATTGGTTCTTGGTGTTAATTACGCAGCATGTGTTTTAATTAAAAAAATAGGAGTATGTGATAATGAAAAAGCTAGGAGTAAGCTGTAGCCTTAGTTCTACTTAATTTCTAAATTATCATGATGTGGGAAAAACTTGAATTAGGGGAAGCAGTGCCAGAGCAAAAGAACTTTATTTTAAAGATGTGTAAAATGCTTATTTTCCTACTCATCCCCAACCCTTAACTTTTGGGGTCTAGCTTAACACGGTGCACTTGTAGGCCAGTGTAATCAGTTTTTTATTAAGAAACAAGGAAGTCTTGAATTTTTGACTTAGTAACAAGAAGGTGATTAATGGTCATGGAAAATGTATTGCAGTTGCCAGTGGAGTTAAACTGATGTCTGTCTCTTGATCTTCTGTAACAACACCTTGTTTGTCAGTAGGGGGAGAGAACGGAGGAAGGAGGATTGTTCCTATCCTTTTTTGCAGTCTTTAGATAATGCTTAGATAATAACCTTTTATGTAATGATCTGTGCAATTGTCCATTGTTTATATAGCCCTACAGTTACTATATTCTTTTTCTTGCTACCTGGGATTTAGTGGAATGGTCAGTGATTGAAACAGTAATGGAGGGTACGTCAGAATTCGAGACTTGCTAGAGGTAGTTACAAACTTAGACACATAATCTGGAGGGGTCAGCATATTCAACAGTCCCCTGTCTATCTGCAATGATACCACTTAAAGCTCATATTGAACTGAAAGTTTAACCTTCTGTGGAAGACTGGAAGATAAGGAAATTATTCAGCTCTTGTTAGTTAAGAGCCGAAAAAGTTGTTTCAGTCTTTATATCCATAGAGCAGCAGTTCCTAAAAGGGGTGTGTATGAAGGGAGTTGCTGGCCAGATTTAAACTTGATTTAATATGATACTTATGTTAGTATTTTTAGTCACACAAAAATTTTGGCTGTAGGTAGGAAGGCAGTAGGAAAATTTCAGAAGGAAAGTTCCAGAGCCACCACTGTAAGGGACAGCAACCCAATTTTTTTGTTCCTGAGCAAGCCAGGAAAGTAGCAGTACAGTCATCAACACTGGCATCCTTCAGAGTTTCTAGCTGTGCTGGCCATGGCACAATGGCGAGCTGATACCAGCAGTGTTTTGGAAAAGGAGCTGAGATCTGTTAAACAGTCGTATTGGTGGAGAGGTTTTAGAGTTCACTAAGTTTCAGAGTGCTCTGGAAGTGGCAGAAACAGTTACTTTAATGATGATTCTGTTGCTGTTCTTTGTCTTAGGAACTTCAGGACTCATGAGACTCAGTTCTGTGTCTGTACGTTGAATGCTGTATGAAAAGAGTATGCTAATCAGTATCTGATCTCCTGAAAAATCTTGTTCTTTCAGGAAAGATTCCAGTTATCAACTTAGTTACCTAGATGTATTAAACATATTTTTTTTTTTCTGTGTGGAATGTATTTGCTTTTTCTGAAAGCAGATGACAAAACCATTCTTCTGTAATTTATTGTCCTCTCTTTCTTCCGTACTTTGGCACCTTATTTGAACTGGCCCCAACAAGTGTCATCAAGATGAGGCTAGGGTGTGTTCCATATACATTGTAGACTTACTGCATTATTCCGGCCTATTAGCCAGGACCACATAATAAAACTTTGTATCATCAACATATAGACCATATGGCAGTACTCCACAAAAGCTTGCCAGGCAGAGTAAGGTTGTCAGAAATAGATCCAACTACTTGTAAGCAACTGTCTCCACTTGCCAATGGCTGTGGCTGCAGACTTTCAAAAAACCTCATGTTAAGCTAAATGAAAGGCAGCTGGCAGGTCCAATTAAAATAATTGCAGCTTTTTTAAAGCCTCATCTGTTGCAAGGAGTTGTACTTCCCCATGAGGGCTGTGGGAGTATTTGTGACAGAGTGGGTGGTATAGATTCTCTTTAAGAGAATGTGCTTGAGACTCACCAGAACAGCAGTGCTTTAGGAGGGAAGTAATCCAGTTGAGGTCCTGCACATAACTTGTTGGTTTTGGTTACATTTTGTTAACCTAATGATTGCATTACAACTCCATTCATACAAGTAACAGAAAGGGAGCTGTTTTGAACTCAAGCTTGCTAGCAATGCATATGTTTTGTTTTTGGCTGGCGTAGGAGGAGGAGATGATAATCAGTTCTACCTTTTTTGTGTTTTGGCACACTACTTTCTCTGTTTGCATTACTTTGAGTTCTGGCAGAGGACAAAAATGAGTAATTGTAGAGTGGTGGTTGTGGTGATAAGTTACATGTTACCACTTCTGTGTCTTCTGTTTTTAATTCTGGTGTAAAACAAAGTTAATGTGTGGATTTGAAACTGTCTTAGTTTTTGTGCAAGGCCCCTTATACCCCTCATCTTGAAAACACTTGTTAATTCTTTTTCACAGATCCATGTGGATGGCTTAATAAACTCTGTTCTGCATCCTGGTCATTCTGTGGTCCAAGTTCAGAAACTGATTCAGACTCCAGTGAACTGGCAGTGGTGGAGTGATTCGGGTAGGTGACTGTCCAGATGTGTTGAAGGAGATAAGGAGAAAGAAATGTTTTGGGTGCACTTACTGTTTCAGTTATTCTACAATGTACTAATATCTTCTCTCACCCTCACATGTAAGAATGACAAACTTTTGTTTTGACTGCTGAATTCGTATTACAGTAGCTTGTAGGGAAGATGTGTAAGAACTGTGAATTGTGGTTGCTTTCTGGCAAGAAGCACTAGGGGTATTCACTACGGTGGCACAGTCTGTTGCACTTGGGTCACAGAACATGGTCTGTTTATTGGCAGTTTTAACGTGTTGATATGGCTCTGGGTGAGCACTTGTGTATAGGCAACCTGCCTTGCTTCTGCTGTAATTTTCTGCATTATTTGTTTACTTTGAATGCTATGTAATGCATGCAAGGCAGTAACCCATTTTATGGTAATATGTTCAGGTAGCTCTGTGCAAAAAGTAAAAGCAGTTTCAAACAAATAAATCTGCCCTTGGTGAGCTAACTTAAATGCTATTATCATATCTAGAGAAAGGTTAATATGATTGGGGTGTTTTGGTCTTTTTGTTTGTTGGGGGGGGATTGGCTTCGTTTTTTTTTTTTTTTCAGTTGCAAGCATGTAGTTTTAGTTCTGTATGCTTGTTACATTGTTACAGGTATGTTTTGGGAGGGCTGAGACCGAAGGGGGGGTTTTTTGTTTAAGCTTAGTTTAATCCCATAATTCAACAGCAGATGCAGGTAGCTCCTCATAAAGAATTACAGGGACAATATAACCAGAATGATGTGGCCTTTTTTTAGTAAGTGTATGCCTAATTGAAGCGCCACAAAAATCTTTAGTAAATCACGGTGTGTTCTGATCTTAATATAGTGGAGAAGGATCTCCAGTAGGATAAGTTTGATCTTAATATACTGTCTTAGTCCTAATTAGGACCACTGAGCAAATGCATTTTTCACTCTACTCTCTCCATCTCTTGCTCTGATTCAAGAATGTAGGTAGAATACACTCACAAATATTTGTAACTATCCACAGAAAATGTTTGACTCTTGAGAGGGGAAATATTTTAATAGCAAAAATGCTGTTTTAAATGCTTAATAGTATTGTAGAAATGATGTGCTTGAAAGTGCAGGTGCCTTATGAGATTTACTTTAGGAACCATTATGAAAAGATAGTACAAGTGTTGGAACTTTTGCTTGAAAATGGGTTTGCTGGGAAAGAGTGGGTTTTAATAAAAAAGGTTAGTAAAGAGGAAAAGCAAGAATATTTATTTTGAGGAGCAGATTTTACTTTTTGCTAATTATATTTATTAAAAGTACTTGATATTCTGTGTGAGGGCTTCAGAATTATTGTTTCTGTAGATCCTTGGTTGCAGAGAATTGGATAAAGTGCCATTTTTCTCTCTTAAACTTTTGGGACTTCTTTCACAGTTCTCTGACTAGTGAGCGATACCATGAGGAAATAATCACAAAAGAGAAGCGATTTTATCATGTGGATAGGCTGAGTCTTTTAATAAGCTATTACTGTCCTATTTACTGCCAAGCTAACAATAACAAAACAGGGAATTCAGGCAACAGTGCACAGCTTGGATTTAGAAAGGGTCCTTTCCTTTGTTATGCTATTCATATTCAATAACGTTCCCTAATATGTTTAAGAGAATAGGCTGAGACACATGTTTGAATGTTGAGAATAATTTTATGTTGAATTAGAATTTTGTTTTATAATCCTAGTTTCATTGTCGATCTGCTTGTTTTCACATTGAAATGCTTATTAAGTCTTACTGAGATAATTCAAATGGAATGGTTAATCTAGAGTTTATTTTTTTGTCGCTTTGCAGTAGTTTGCTCTTATTTTATGTCTAGTCCCTTTTTTACTCCTAACTGTTGGCTCATTGGCAGACTTGATTAATGAGCCTTTATTGGGGGAAGAAAATCTCTACTAGCTAAAAAGAACAGAATTGAGAAGCAAATGCTGGCTTTGTGATAGGCTTGTGGCTGCAGGCAGATCTTGAATAGTTGAATTGTAAAGCATGTTATGATGAAGTATTTAATGTAGGTATCATGAGAAACTTAGTGTTTCTGATGTTTTGTGATCCTCTTGGATAGAGGCTTCTTAATGCCAGTTGAGCGTGTGTTCTCCAGCTTCTCAAAGTTTTGTAATGAATAGTATTCTGGAAAAGGTGCCATAATTTGTCAAGCTGCTAAGTCCACAATGAGCACACTGCTAAATGCTTAGGTCAAACGTGAAGGTACTGTATCAGTGTGTATTTACAGGTACTGAAATAGATGGTGAACATACAGACCATAAACGAGTTCTTACTTGTGTATAGCCAAAATATATGAAAGAAACTTAAGGAACAAAATATATGAAAGAAATGGTAAATACTAAAATTTGTCAGATTTTTTTTTTCTTTTTGTAATCCATACTCTGCCTAATAGGTGAATTTGACAAGTCCCTGAAATCATCACTTGTACAGAGTGTTGCAGCTTCTTTTGCAATGGAGTAACATTGTATATTTGGTCTTCTGACTATGCTTTATTTAAGGATGCAGTTTTGGAGCTGTGTGTAATTAGAGTTGGTTAAGGAAAATCTTATTTCATTGTCTTGCCATCAAGGCTTCTACCTGAGTGAAGAAAACAACATTGGCTGAAGAGGGCCCCCTGTATCCCATTCCTTCAGTATTCTTGTGGCTCCTCTATTTCATTAGGTTTTGAACACGTTCCAAGCTTCTTATATAAGCTCTGGTTTGCATATTTACTCTGTGAGCCCTCTTGACTTGCTGATTCATTTCTCCTTGTAGCAATAAATGCTGGCCCAGATCTCCCCCCTTCCTAGTTCTATTGACAAGTTCTGGCATGAAGTGCCTGCTCAAACGTATCTCGGGTGGTTCAGCTATGAAGGTTAGTCCAGTCAGCACAAGATGTGTTTTATGTTGGCAATGCGCTTTGGGAACCCATCATTCTGTCAGCCTGGTGTTCCCTGTAGTACAGAAGAGGTATGGACAAGCCATCTTGATAGGTGAAATGATTCTCAGGCCCACAGGCATTTCAACATTAAAATATTTTAGACTGTTTTGCTGAATGTTATTTTAGTTTAAGGACTTACGAAGGATAGTAGTTTGTCACTTAAAATGTGTGCATTGCTAACAGACTCTGTCTAAAGCAAGATTAGATTATCAGAGGGTTGGCTTCCGTGATAAGCTTCCTGTTTGTCACATGGCCAGAATTGGATATTCTAAGGAAAACAGTGTTCATCCTGACTGCATCTAGGCAAATTTGTTTAATTCTGTGGAAAGGCTAGGTATTGGGAAACTCCTTCTTACATTGCGTAAGCAGTTCTTGAATCCTATTGGTCAATTCCGCAACTAGCAAATAAAAAAGTTCTTATACAGTGCCATAAACGTGCATGGTGGTTTCAGAGGAAAAGTATGCAGGGAATACTTCTAACTTACTTAAATAGCGTGGTGTGTTCTGGCTTCCTCTTCCTCTTTCCTCTCTCCTCTTCTTTTCCAGCTACATTGTTCAGTGGAGATAGAATTAAGTGCTGACTAATTTATGCAAGCAAACTTCCTTTTGACAGTTGTCTTTGAAGGTCTTGGCCAGTGCAGTTTGCTGGTTCAGGAGTGCCTGTGCCTATTGCTTCGGTTAAGATATGGCTTCTATGTCGCTCACAGACCTCATTGACTATTTCCTTCTTTCCTTTTGTTTGTTGGGGTTTTTTTTTCCCCCATGGATTTTTTTTTTTAATGATGTGATTGTATGTGTTACAGTATGAAAGTATATTTTCCTGCTAATGGGAAGAAATGATGATGAGGCATTTCTGCCTAGTAAAATGCTTTACTTCCAATGATGTTTTAAGCAACTGTGGGGAGCTGTAATGGATGTGCCATAGTTTGGTTTTCTGCCAAAACACTTTCTTTTATATGAAGTACAAATTGTACGAGTTTACAAATTTAATTGCACAAGTTTATATGAAGTTACAGATTTTTTCCAGTACTGTTACGATGTCTGGAGGATCATACAACAATGGTGTGGAGAGCTGCACAGACTGATGTAATTATAGAACTCCACATCGGTATGAGAAATACTGGCTATCACTAGGTAAGACCAGAGAATGGAGCAGGCTAATTTGCAGCTAGTCAGTCTGCAACAAGTTCAGGCCAAAGAAGTGTTGTACACAGAAAGCAAGAAGAATTGAGTTGCTTTTGATTTGTAGGGAAGGGGTAGTATAGGAAGAGTGCTGTATATTTAGGAATATCTGATTACCATCAAGTTGTTGTCCTGCACATTTAATGTAGATAAAGATCTTTAGCCATCCAAGACAGACAAACTCTAATTCTGAGGGAATTTACACCAAGACAGTTGGAAGACAGTAATGTATAAATGGACAAAAGGCAGGTGCACGGTGTTTCTGGAGGTCCAGGTAGTCTTCTGACATTTCTCCTGCTGGTGAGCCAATGAGGACAAAGGCAGATGATGATAAAAGTGAGCTAGCTGACTAGGTAAGGGGTGGAAAAGGGGTGGGGTTTCCTATTATGAGGCCATAGCTTAGTTTTAGGGCAAAAAGAGATGACACATTTTTCCTGGAAGAGAATAACTTGAAGTGAACATCAGTTACAGAGGAGAGACAAATAGAATAGCTAATAAAACATGTGCAGAAAGAAAAAAACCAAACTTTATTCTAATACAAAACCAAGATATTGGAAATACTGCTCATCAAGGACTGATGAATAATTCTAAGGATCTTTATAAAGAAAGAATTGTTAGGTACTCAGTTTGGAGGAAAAAAAAGGTTTATCATTGGTCTGTTTAGTATCACTGGCCCTTGGTAGGAAGAGTGATGTGTTCTATGGTTAAAATAGCTGCCTATAATTTAGGAAGGGCAAAGTGAGGGAAAAGGATAGTGCTATTTTGATTAAAGTAGCTTTACCTATTTACTTATTTTTGACTTTTGAGAACTGAAAAAAAAGTAATACTTGTTAGTTGGTATTCTCTCTGGTAAGCCACAGCATAAATAGCTTGCTATGGACCATCAAATTGCAGTCACGTACAGGATGACTAACTCCGTAAGTACAGGAAACTTAATTTTTTGTGCAGGTGGTCTCGTACTGCTAGTACTAAAATGTTCATTAAAAAAGATGATGGATGCAATATTCTTGGAAGTCAGTGTAGAAGGATTTGGAGTCACACCTGACGTTGAAAGGTGCCAAGTAACCAATTGCATATTTAAACCTCTTTGTGTTTGATAAGTGTAAATGGCTATGAATTGATTTTGATTGTATGTAATAAATATAAAGTTTAATCAGCAGCATTTATTTCTTCCTTTTTAAAAAAAGCACTTGGAAGCCATTCAGCCAAATCATCTGTATAGAAATTCCTTTTCCACTCCAGATTTAAAGGGAAATCAGTTAAAGGATCTTTTACTAGTTGCTGAGAAAACAACAAATCTAAATCAGGGTAATGTCATAGTAGTGAAAAGTGTCCATCTGTTAATTAAATGAAGGAAAAAAAGCTACAGCAATGAGTTGCGGGTCAGAAGCTAAAGGTTGCAGAAAGTGAGGTGTGCAGGAAGTCCGCCTAAAGTATAGTGGATGCTAATGTTAGGACCACTAAGGTGCTTGAGAATGAGATAAAATATACCAACTCTTTGTTTTTTATATACTTAACAGATATGTTTCAGTTGCTTGGCAAAATAGGAGACTTTCATAGTTGAGAATTGAGAAGAACTTGATGATCTAATCTTTTGTAGGCTTGTTCAACAGACAAGTGGCTCATTTTTCAAATTTCTTGGTCATTCAGGAAATTATTGGATTGTAATCCTATAATTAATTTGGTTCAACTTGGTTTTAGATTAGAGGATTCATATTTTCCCCAGTATATCATGTGAAATAATGTTTTATTCTTATGTTCCCTTCCTCTCCTCCTTGAACTAGTTGCATATATGAGAAAGGAGCACTGCTTATCTTTTGCATGTAACTGTTGCTGTTTGAGGATAGAAAACTGCTTGATCTGCCTGTCATTCTTGGCTCGATGAAGAAGCCTCTGTGGTCTTTTGCTTCTGCTGTAGAACTTTGCTTTTGCTGTAGAACTCAAGCCATTCTCTTGCTAAATGTAGATGCTTATATGGCTGTGGATAGTCCTGCATTCCTTCCCTACCTTTTGTGCTAAAATACAGACTTCAAGTAAAAAGTATTCCAGAATTACTCTAAATCTCTATTCAGTTACAAATGTATTTGTTTATTTAGGAGCTGAAATACCTCCCCTCTAATCCAGAGGAAAAACTCTCTCAAAGTTTGGACCTGTTGGAGTGGGTCCAGAGGAGAGCCACGAAGATGATCAGGGGGCTGAGGATAGGCTGAGAGTTGGGGTTGTTCAGCCTAGAGAAGAGAAGGCTCTGGGGAGACCTTATAGTGACCTTCCAGTACTTAAAGGGGGCCTACAAGAAAGATGGGGAGGGACTCTTTATCAGGGAGTGTAGTGATAGGACGAGGGTTAGCAGTTTCAAGCTGAAATAAGGTAGATTTAGATACGAGGAAGAAATTCTTTACTGTGAGGGTGGTGAGACACTGGAAGAAGTTGCCCAGAGAAGTTGTGGATATCGCCTCCGAGATTGGATGGGTCTTTCAGCAACCTGGTCTAGTGGAAGGTGTCCCTGCCCATGTCAGGGGGGTTGGAACTAGATGATCTTTAAGGTCCCTTCCAACCCAAACCATTCCATGAAAGCATGAAGGTAGTTTCTAAAACTGTAACTGAGCTAATCAAAGCATGAAGAGAAAAAAGTCACCTTCTTTCAGGTATCAAGGAAATCACTTGACTACTGCCTTCTGTCATTGCTCTCAGCACATACCAAGGTAGAATTGTGGGCTGATTTCCACAGTTAGTTCTTCTCCCTGTTATATTGGAAGACAATCAGGACTTAGTGTATTTCTCTTGAATTATATGTTCTTGTTAAACTTTATTTGTATTTTTGCTTGCTACTGTTCGGGACAGTAAAGAAACAGACCAGGTAGATATATCTGCTTTAAATTTTCTAGTTAGAAAGCCTAAACGCTTGTACCAGCATCACTCTACTGGTTTTATTATGCATATGTTGATATAGATGTAACATGTGTAATGCATTTTAATGTGTTTAAGAGCAGGATGGGTAAAATCAATTTTTTCCTGAACAGCATGATCACCTTTGTGATAATGTAATGTAAAGGAGTTTCAGTAAACAAACTGGAATCGCCTATCATGATTCAACACAAGTGCAGGATAGACAACAGATTGTATGTCCTCCAGAACAGGTTAAAGGTGACCTAGATGGATAGAGGAGCTCATAATGTGTGTGTGTGGGGTGGTGGGAGGTATTGGTTAGCTTGATGAGCAATGGTGTTTGCACATCAGCAGCCTGGTTAATTGTCAGGATTTTATTTTTAAGCATTGTTGTGAAGGTGAGAGATAAGGAAGAAGATGAAGGAATTCATAGTGAATTAATTTTAGATATCTGTGTGGGGATGCTGTCAAATGTTTCGAAAAATTGATGATGGTGATAGAGGCTAACTTTATTGACTGAATAGGAGTCTCCCTCTTGATTTTGAATGAGAAACGAGTTTGGAAGAACAAGTGAAAATAAGCTGCTTATAATAGAAAAGGGGGAAAATAGGGGTACTTAGACCAGCAACACAGTCACGTGGTGTCCTAGAAATGATTTTTGTAATAAGTGGTGCAAGGTCACATGGTTAAGGTTTTGTTTTGGGTGTTTGTGGTGTGGGGAAGTGTGACTACAGGAACTCAAGGGAGAAAAAACTGAGGAGAGTTGTGGGTCACAGTAATGGGCAGGATACTGATGATTTCCACAGAAGTAGTCATGTGATAAGAACAGTTGGTGGTGGTGGTTGAGATTAAGTTCTGGTTTTATACACGCTGAATTTCAGTAGGCAATCTCCAGAGGTGCTCATCATCTGGAGCTTTCCTGTGAGATGGAAGAGTGTCAGGGATACTGTAATGTTAGAAAGGTGGGGGAGCAAGTTGGGGTGGGAAAGGACATACTGGAAAAAGAGGAAGAAGCAGAAGAGTGGAGAGGAACGGGCTAACCAACAGCACAAGAAATCACAATGGAATGGATGAGGAAGTAGAAGAGATGACTCTTTAGGGGCTCTCACCTTTATTGAGGACACTTTTCATTGCAAGGATTGCTTGTAGAGCAGTAGTAGGTCTCTGAGAAACCTTGGACCGATAGGAGACGTTAGCAACCCAACCCAGTTTTTCTTTTCCATTTTTAATATGTCTTTCCTTATTTTCTTTTTTATTCCCATACCTCTTTAAGAGAAAAAAATTTGACTGAGGCTCCTCTTTTCAATTTCCTTTAGAAGCATGTCAGCTGTAGTTTTCTTTACGTGTCCATTTAAAGCAAACAATAACCAATTGGAGATAAGAGATGTGGTTTCTGTAGGGAGCAATTACCCAGGCATTTTTACATCTAGCAAGATTTAAGTTTAAGACTCATTAGTCTTAGACTTAGACTGGGTGTTAGATAAATTGTTTAAGCTCTGTCTCAGTGTTTGCCGTTTTGGGTTTAGATACTGGCCTGCCAGGTCTAATTGAAGCTGTTGAAAACGTTTCTTTCTTTTTAACTGGAGTCCTAATAGCACTACTGCTAGTTCTCATTCTGGTCTCTATTTTTATAGATCATGCTGTTAGCATTTATTCTCAGCCCAGTCTCTTATTGGTGTGAACACCAGACAACTGTTAACTTCAAATGTGTTATTTTCTAGATTTGTATTGTTTTATGGGAAAACTGGACTATGTGCATTGTTAGAGCGCATGCATTAAAACTGTGTTGAATGATTTTATCCATTACATTATCACTCTGTGTCAGTTCTGATCCCTTAACGGTATTAAAATGAAAGCTGGTATTTAGTTGCAGTGTCTTATAGCTAGACAGAATATTGCATGGACATGTCATCTAATGCAGTTTAATAAGTATCCATTTTTCTCTCTAAGAATTTAGAATTCAGTAATCTGCAGGTAAACAGGTGATTTGCTCTATTGCTATGAAAGCTTTAAATACAGACTTAATTGTTTTGTCCAGATCTTTTATTGGCTTGTTGGAGAAGATCTGGAAGATCCAGAATAATTTATTTTACATTAGATTAAACAGATCTCAGGTTGTTTTTAGAGCTCACATCTGATTTGTTTCCTTCTTCCCTCAGAAGTGAGAATGGAGCTGTATCTAAAAACCAAAAACCCAAAAACCCCTCCATTGTTTGGCTGTCAGATCTAATAATGCATTTCACATATTACTGGAAGATACGGTGAACTGGAATGGGCAACTGCAGTAAAAAGGATTTTGGAAGATGCATGAATATAATCTTCAAAATGGATTTTAGGGCATGCAGTTTGGTAGCCCTTCTATCAATATGTGAAGGGCACATTCCTCCAGGCAGCATATTTCTCCAAGACTACTCTTCAAAGAATGAGAAATTGGGAATGAGGAGAAACCTGCTGGTGATTTGCGAGCTACGCACAAAGAGCAGTTTCTGCATGTTACGCTTATGCTGTGTTAGTTTAGATTAAGTTAATAAAAAGCCATTAAGAATTGAGGCAAAACAACCCTCACTATAACCTCATTATCAGAGGGAACACAGCAAAGTCGTGTCCTGTTCTTTTCCAGACACTGCCATCTTCTACCCAGGGTTTTAAATAACAATTGTGTTCTTGTTTTTTCAAATTCAGAAGCTATCTCTGCATTGGTTATTTCAAGTTCAATCTGCAGAGGGGCTTTTTTAGACAGAAAAAACTAGGGCTATTTTCCAAACAGTTGAACTCAGGATATTAATTTCCTTAAATTTTCTTGTGAACTGGGGATTAATTACGTTGCAGCTCTGCTATTTCAAATTGTAGAAACCTTTATTACCTTAATGAACTGTTTGCCTTTTAGTTCAGGTGGCTTGTGGTCTTGGATTGTTCTTGTGTGTTAGAAGAGGATTGATATCCTGTTACATAGTAAAAATCCAGGGGGATTTTATAGCTCCATTCTATCCATGAAACAAATCACTTATAGAACAATATTTGCAGAATGTAAACTAGCTTGCAACAGGGGTTTGGGTACCTTTAAATTATATGGTAAAAGTGACAATCTGCTCCTTCATCATTGATTCTCAGGCAGGTAGTGAGGAGATCTGACAGCAAGCCAAGGCTTAGTGTTTAGAAATTGGCTCAAACCATGAGATTAAACAGCAGCATTAGTCTTTTCAAGAGCAATGTGATAATGTCATGGAGAAATGGATCATACCTCAGTGGCAGATGGCGCATGCCTGTGTGAAGTGTAATAGAGTAAAAATACATTTCGGCTTGATGTTGAATATGGTTAGTCACAATCAGTAGCTGTTGCAGTTAGTTACAAATTTAATATTGATTCATACAGGAAACGTCAACTTCCAGTAAGACACCTGTTCAATTGTTCACAGCTTGCTAAAAAGTTTTAATACCGGACACTTGCCTTGAGAGTATATCCCTGCTTCAAAGCAGTGCATTTTTAAAAATTCATGTTTCTGTGATTCTGCTTTGTTCCTGCCCCACTATCTAATTCCTGCTTTGAATATAGAAGTGTATTATTCCTCCTGGTGTCTTCCTTTGTTATTGTTGATAGAGAACACTGATATTCAAGAATTGATCTTCATATGGTGATCATATGAAGATCTTCATATGATCTTCAATGTGCATATGGGGTGAGTTAATGATACACTGTTACAATAGTGAATTGATGTGCACAGTAATTGGCAGTTGAAGCTATAAAAGGTATCTGACAGTTCTTTTTTTCTTTAAACCTGCTCAAACAAGCAATAACACCCTAATATTTTTGTATCTCTTTGTATGTTAAGAGTACAGCTGAGGTTACTTTCATTCGTAGCTATGAATGTTCAGCAATTTCGCAAGCAAGTTCTCAGGTTGGTAATTGTACCTGTAACCAGACTGGTCAGTGAGGTCTCCCAATTCAACTTTGTAAAGCAGTGAGGAACAAGATAAATGCAGAAGGAAGTAAAAGGTTCATAATAGCAATTGTTAATTGGAAAGTTATGTCTCTACATGTGTGGGGGGAAAATGATGTCTAAATATAGGTTTAAGTGTTGCTCAACTAGCACCGCTCACCTCTGCCCTGGAAGGAAAGGGAACTCAGGAATTTACATACCCTAACAACGACTTGGCCGGTAGAGTGAGATCTATAATTAAGTATACAATTATAGCAACTGTTTGGTAGTAGTTTCTGCTATTTTTTAAACAATTTTAATTTGAAATCTCCATTATGCTATAAAACTGTGTTTCTGAAATATGGGAAATGTAAAACATTCATCAAGTTCCTAATACCTATTTTCTAACCTATTTCAGACAACTACTAGGTGGTTATTGTTTCTAACAATTTAGTATTTTATGCATAACTTGATAAATACAAATATAAAGCCTCAGCTGGTTAGCAGCTCAAACTGTGTTGCAGAGTCTCCTGGACTAGCCAGTAGCAATAAAAGGACACAGACACAAGACAAATTAATGCATTTAGAGTGCCACAGAAATTCACAGAATCTGTAAAATTTGCAGTCTGAATTCTGCCTGTGCCTAGGTTTCTGCTGCAGTATGTATTCACAGCCACATCTGTCTGTGTAGGTTTTAAATTGAGAGAAATACACCACCTTTATTGTTCTTATTAATGGGGTATAAGTAATAGGTTGTTCATCTGGGGTGTTGGAAACCTATACTTAAATGTTGTCCAAGAGGACTTGAATCTCAGGTCATTTGTATTTTAGGACAGGAGTGCACACTCTGTGATAAGGTTCTTGTTCCCTGTGCTTTGTCTTTCTCTCACGCATGACTAAAGTCATACTCACTTTTGTATCTAGATCACTTCTGTTGTCCTCATACTAAGTAGTTAACAGGTTATCTGTGTTAATAAGTCAGCATCTACTTAATGGAATATTTAACCAATCACTTCTTGCACACAGAAGTGTGGGTGTTGAGTGCCACCAGCATTTTATGCATGCCCATGGTCCCTGTAAGACATGGTGCCATATTTCTTAAGTACTGTGCAAATAAAATCAGATACATGCCTCCCTAAAGTATTTCAATAGCTAATAAAAGATGTGGGTGTGATGAAGTAGAGGAGGGAAAAGAGTTATGAGATGAATGGCAGTAGGAAAAAGAGATAAGGGTCATGATAATAGCATTACACAAATTAACCACCTATTTAATTTACCTCAAATGTGTCCTTTCTAGAAATGGTGGTATACATTCTGGTGTAGTTTAGTGAGTGTGTATGACTCAGTTTCATGTTTTTAATTACAAATCTTACTACTGCTTAAATTGGTGTGTTCCGACTCTTAAGTATTCTTATTCTCTTAGTCATTTGTTTCCCAAATTTTCCACATTCCTATTCTTTCCCATCATCAGTCTCTCTTATGCTGCTGTGAAAGAAGGCTGAGGTCTGAGCACATTTGCTGTGGCTAGCAATAATAGGCCTGAAAAGGCTCTGACCATTTAGAGCTGTCACTGTCTAGGATCCATGTGCTGATGGGGAACTCTTAAGAATGGAGGGGGGAAAAAAGGGTGAAATGGAAGGGGGTCACATAGGAGCAAAGGGTGAGGGCACCAGATCTAAATAGGTTTCTCATGGATTTGCAACCTCTCTTGTTATCCCGAGTGCTCACGTCACATTGTTTGTGGTGCAAATTGGCCTCCTGATGTGACATAGGTATGTCCAGTCCTCTCTAAAGTTGTTGTCAATTCTGTAGCAGCAGTGGAAATCTTTGAAATGGCTGAAGCTTGGGTGAGAGTTGTCATAACTTAGAAGAATGGGGTTTTTTTTCTTTTTCTTTTTAATTCCTAGATTGAGTCAAGTTGGATTCTTTGTGTTACCACTAACAACAAAGCTTCCTCAGGCTTAACTAGACCTCGGTGTGTAGCTTGTCACAGCTACTCACTTCTAGTCAGTGAGTTAGTACAAACATCACTTAGGGAAAAGTAACTTGGTAAAGAATTGTGACACTGCATGGGATGCAGACTGTGGCTGTTCTGAGACCTGCTGGTTTGGTGATCCCTAAGCATGGTCTGTGAGGTCAAGGTAAGTTGTCCAGGAAGCCATGTCTCCTTGATCAAAGACCTCAGGTAGTTTTCTGTTGTGCATGGTTTGTTTCTTGTTTTTTGAATTTCAGATACTGCTGTACTGTGTACTTCAGAGACAAGAAACAAATTGATGTGAAAATAGATCACTAAGCCTGTTTATTTTGCGTTAAAAAAGCCTATATTAAATGAATACACTGTTTAAGGATGCCAGGTGTATTAATACTTCAAATGCTTGGTTTTAAAGCCTTCCTAAAGTTCTTAATTTTTAGCATTAATTGTGGAGTACAAAATCAGTGTCATGTCTCGATTTTCTACATCTCCATTCCTGGCTTGGTCTCTGGTTATTTGAGCTAATGCAATAGCATCACAGTAACAGAGCCAGTAAACATCAGTAAAGCCTTAAGCAGAATTATTAGCAACAGTATACAGTAAGAATTTAGTCTTCCTCACATTTACTGTTCTGCAAAGCAACCTTGGTTTATAGAAATTAATAATTTGCAAGTTTGTGAACACTGGATCTACTTTGGTGAATGTATTTGTTACCTCCTGTACAGTAGAAATAATTTCCGATTAAATAGTGATTTCTCTAATTTTGTTTCCGTCCATCGATATAAGCCATCTTGGTTCTATAAAGGGATTTTCCTGATACTTTTATTTTCATGGTAGGAAAGGATACTGGAATTACTGTGAGATGAAGCATTGTATATCATGAATTCATGAATGATTGAATCAATGTGTGATTATTCAGCTGCTTTAGTAAGACTTGGAAAAATAGTATCTCAAATAGCAATTACGCTGACTAGATAATTTTGCTAGAGTGGAGGCATGGAAACGTGTATCTCCATGGTTCACGAAAAGCATTAAATTGCAGCTTTCTCCTCTGGAAATACTTCCACATAAGCCAACTGACCTGCTTCCTTTTGTACGTACTGACATTGACCTTAACTCAAAAGTAGATTTTGACTGTGTTGGATTTAATGTTGAAGTTGGCCCTAATGTGGTAGTGGTGTTGGTGGGTTGGACCACACAACCTGGAGAGGTCCCTTCCAACCTCCATCATTCTGCAATTCTAATTACTTTGGGCAAACAGTGGAAAATAGTGCTGCATTATGCTGCTTTTAGGGGGCATTAAAAGTTGCAATACGATTACTTATCTGCAACAGCTAGGCCTTCTGATGATGTTGTAGATATAATTGCTTATGCTTAATAACAATGTTATATTTCATTCTTGTTATAGAAGAACTTTTCAGAGCACACATGCTGAGGCTTATGCTTTGAGAAACAGGCATCTTGATTCTTAAATGATTCCTTGAAGTTTTAAGAGTTGAGAAACTCCTCCCATCTGGTGCACGTGCATTATAGCAGTTTTTCACTGGTGAGATCAAACTCAGCCATATTGGTCACTTCTGCACTAATTGCACTACTATACAGGGAGATTTTGAACCCCAGGCGGTTTTTCTAAATCTAGGTATGTTTGTTTTGTTGCAAATGACGGTTGGAGTAGATGGTCTTAGGGGTCTTTTCCAACCTTTATGATTCTATGAAAATCATACTTTGCACTCAGAACACTTACACAGTGAGAGTTTTTGCAGCTATATCCACAGAGGTGAGAGAAATAATTTGGAAATAGTTTCTTAAAAAAAACTGAGGTCGCATTTGCAATCTTTATTTATGCCTTGGGGACCCTTCTTTGGCCAGCTTCCCCAAGGGAAAGCAATCAACAAAAAAATTCAGCAGATCTGATTTATCTGCATATGTGCAGGTGTGAATGTGTTTCCTTGACTGTCTTGTCCAAAAGTGCTGTTACGGTATTGTAAGTAACGAACAAAGTTTCATTTTGCTAGCCTCTAGGCATTTCATTCAGTTTTAAGATTATTAGAAATATCTCTAATGGAACTCCAGATACTCTGGCAAAACAATGAAACTCTTGCTATACAAATTGTATTTTAATATTAAGTTAGCCAGTCAGGGACCTGTAAAAGTGCCTTTTCCATTCCATTGTTGTTGATAAGCATACCCTTATCCCTTGGCAGAACATTTCTCCACTGCATGTCCCCTGCAGGATACCAACAGTGTTGCCAAATAAAGGTTATTTTGGGGCATACTGGAAGCGAATGTGAATCTTCGCACTCTCACTGAGAATGCGCCATCAGCTGTCCTTTTCCTGTATTGAAGGATTCTGGTTGTCAACAGCTGCGACAGCATTGGTACTGGGAGATAACAAATCCACCCAAAGACCAGTGGAAAGACAGTGCTGCTCCTGAGGCTTGTCAGGTTTTCGTCAATGAAACAATCCATGCAGCAGAGATTGTTTCTTTGCTTCACTCTAAACGTCTGGCTTTGGTTCGGACACCAAAGTAACAAGAAACAGTGAGACATGCTGACAGCATCTGCTTCCAGGAAAACCAAGATACAGTCTTTCTTGAGAATGGTCTCTGAATCCTTTGTGTCCCTCTGGTCTTCCCCTCTCGCCCCTCCCTGTTCCCCAGTGTCTGAATCCAAGATTAACTAAGTGTCTGTGGTCTACAGACCTTCCTACTTTGTGCAAAATGTCTGTTTGATTTCAAAGGGTACGCTATCTAGACATAAATATTTTGCCAGCTGTGTTTCTTTTATTTCCTCAGTCAAGATTATCTGTTACTCTTTTTTCCAAATCTAGGTCACTTTAAGGCACATGTTTCTCACCTATGTAGCAGGTCGTGATTGAGTAGCAATCTTGCCAGTAACCAGTGATGGTAAAACTTCTTTATTATTGTTGTGTATGAAATGATTATGTGCATCTGTATATACTCCCCTGGTACTTAATAAAAATATTCTGGTTATGGGTATCCTTGTGCAGGGAAAACCTGCTTCATTGAGGACAGTGATACCGATTGTACGTACAGTTGCGCTTCCTTGGTCTGCTTCAGAACCTTTCATCTCCCTGGTCCCTGTTCCAAAAGGAACAAGTATAACTAATCTCATTGTCCTAAAATTGTTCGTGGTTTGCAAGATGGATTTTAGTGCTGCAGTGAGGGATCTATTTCTGCTTAATGTGCATCTCTGCTATGGATAATCTTGATCAATCTAAAGTCTTTTTAGCTAAACATACTTTCTCACTGAATGTGAGTGGATGTTTAAAGGCCAAGCGTAGATAATCTGACATCTGCAATACTATCCTGGAATTATTTAAAGAAATAATTCACTGTTTTTACTGTTTTCACTATTTAAAATGGAGGATGGTTGTCATGGGCTGAAGGCTGCCTGAAATGTCTCTGAAGCAAGCAATTTTTAAGACATTAATTTCCAACCCTTCCTTAAATGAAGAGTGTAAGTGTCGTGTTTTCCCCACCCTCCTTTCTTGTTTTGTAAACAGACTGGAGAAGACAAAAACTGCTTCAGGGTTATTCATTGTCATTCCGTGTACTGAAGTATAACCCTGTTTCCTGATCTGTTGTGTGAAAGTTTGTCACTAGTGTTCTGGGTGCATCACTATCCATTTGAAGTCATCCAATAAGCAATGGAAAGAATGATGAGGATTTGAGGTGAAATGTATTTGTGTGAAAATTATAGTAAGAAAGATGTTTATTGAGTCAGTTGCAGGCTTCACTCATCTCAAACCAGTGGTGAGCTGGAACTGAAATACTTGGAGATGTGAGCAGCCTCCAGGGTACCAGTGAAGTGATCAGAACAGCTGCACCGGAGCAGACAGGCAGTCCATCTGGCAAGCATTTTCTAGCAGCAGTTGGGTTATACCCAAAGAAGAGTAAGAACAGGATGAACACATGTGACAGTTCCCACAAGTACTCTCCCCATACTTGCCACTGTGCCTTTTTGGTTGGAGGAACCTGACAGATATTGGGACTGTCTGACATGTTTGATATCATATGCTAGAGTAGGGTTAAGTAAGATTTTGTTAGGTATTTTTACCTTGAGGGTAATTTATCACTAGTTGTCTAAAGCACCTGTTACCATTTCTGCAAAACAAGTAGGAAAGTGGTGATCTGAGCTAGTCAAGGGTCCTGGTGCGTGGTTACCTTGGGCTCTTCCGAATACCCTGGTCTATTTTCTTTGGGAGATTGTTGTGCTTTCCTGCAAACTGGACCTGGTGATGTGAATGTGTGGAAGCCTGGAGGGTTCCTGCTATTGAAGACTCATCAGTGCTTACCGCTGTAGTTACAGCACACTCTTAGCTGTTATCTTCTCACACAGGCTTAAGGTTATTTTATCTTACCACAATTTCGAGTGACTTTAAAGCAACATTGATTGCAGTGAGTTCATTGTTCTTGTCTGATTCTGTAACTGCTATCTTTTGTTCAGTGTATAGCTGCTTAATCTCCAAAGCAGAATGACCTGAAATATCCAGGTGGTGGTGTGTATTCCTCCCTCCAGGCACACACATCCCACTTGCTGTATTATCTCCTCTGGATGGTTGGGATCAGATGAGTTCCTTGTGCTTGGTTTAGAAGTCTGCAAACAGTTCATTATTTGGTAATGGCTCCCTACCACTGGATTTTATTCTTCTGGGCATTTCAACAAAGGCAACCTAACAGGTGTCAGGAAATGATGCAAGAGTAATCCCTTTTTGTTTGTTGTTTTTGTGATGATTATGGGGCTAGCTATTTCTTTGATCGCTTTCCTAGTCTGAATGCTCTGCCTGTAAAGTCTTGACCTTATGCCTTTTTCTTTCTAGAGACACAGTCACCTGACTGTCCCACTGTCAGATCCAGCACTGCACTGTTGTATTCTCTGGATTAATTCTGCTTATCCTAGCAGAACTATTGCAAACCTGCATTTCTTCTGTTTGGGAGCTTGTGTACAGTGCCTCTGAATAGCTTTTGTAAAGATTAAACAATTTTTCAGTTGGAGCAAAGAGCAATGCGAAAGGGAAGATGCATGCAGCCATGGCAGTTTGACACAGTCTTAAGAGTGCTGGTTTCAGAATCTGGTTTGATCCTTGCTGTTTTTCTTGATCTTTTTAATTGTCTTGAGTGTTGCTGTTCTGTATTTCTGAGGCTGGCTAAACTGATAGAGGCTTTTTTCAGCAGGAAATGTGAAAGATTTGAGGCTTTAATATTACATTTACCTATATTACTTTTTTCCCTTGCTATTTGCATGTCCTGGTTGCCCTTCTATTGAGAATAAATGAATAGATTTATGTAGTATAGTGCATTGGAGTCCATTTGGTACGAATGCAGAAGCTTGCACCAGTGACTACTGAATGAGGACATGTAATGTGAAAGTTGTTTATAGCACAATCCTGCTGTGACGATCCTAACTTACTAAGGAGTTCATCATTCTGTGATTGTACTGCTGCTTGCTTCTTACCCCAAACCAAGGAACTTTCATTCCTTCTGGAACAATTTTGATTTTTAAATCTATTTTAGGATTTTTTTGAGGACACGTTTATGATGATTTTATGATGGGCTGATTCTGCTTTTTATTGGAAAGAAATGAAATATAGTTCCATTTATAGGTAGATCCTTTGAATGAAGCTGCTGCCTGTGCTCCCCAGAATTTAAACTTTTTTCTAGGTACTACAGATTTGACAGATTATACTCTGCCTGACTCAGCTCCTTAGCTATTCTACATGACTTCATGCTCAGTTAGGCAATCTGTCTGACCATAGTGACATTTAATCCCTCTGAAGATGTGTTCTACTTCTGTCTTTGTTGGAGGCAAAATTTATCCTTTCCATAGGTCCAGCCAATAATTTGCAATGTGTGCAGTTGAATGCACTGAATGTTTTTGTTTATAATTGTTCTACTTCAGTGAAGATAGCATCAGTTATCTGATATACCTTATTAAATATGTTGCAAATTTCTAAAAAATTCCTGAAGTTAATGATACAGAAGTGTGCTCTTTTCATTTTCTGTTAATTTCTGATGTATTTTTTTCTTAACTTTCTTTAGAATTGTATGCAAGAGATGTCTAATATAAGAGATTTAATCATTTAATACAGCAATTAAAATGAAGTAGAAATGGAACAACTTTGTAGACAGAATGCTATAAAATAAAAATTAAAGTAGGATAAAAAGCAATGTTTTGTACTATATTACACAGACAAAATAATCTCCCCCAAAAGTATATATGTAGTTTTTACTGTCTTGAAAGTCTTTCAAGTTCTCTGATATCTTAAAGCTACTGTTCACACACATGTACAGCTTTTCTTTTTAAAAAACAAAAGCAAAACTCTGAAAGCAAAATAAATACCCAATACAATAAAATAACAGTGTGTTCTTATCTAGTAGTGATAGGGTTGACTAAAATTTTTGTACCTTTGTCTTAAACAGAATGTTGGCTTTGAAAGCTCAGGGAAGAAGCAGCAGGGAGAAGAAAGGAACACAGTGGTAAGTGTGTTATTTTCCTTTCCTTTGAACCAACTGCACAATGTATTAAAACAGAAATCCTCTTTTTTATATTTATATATTGTAATAATCACCTCCAAAGCACTTGAATTTTATTCTGCATAATCTCTCATGTTGATCTGAAGGCAAATTTTTAGTTATAAATATGTTGAAGAGCCAAGTGAATGATATGTATTTACATGTAACTGTGTGCATATATAGAAAGGGGAATATATGGGAAACTAAGTTGCAGGAAAATATTTCTGTTTTAAAGCTCAATGTCCATTATTAAATGTTTTGGCTTGCAGAGCTTTAGCATTTTATACCGCTTTTTGAAGGGTTTTTTTGTTTGTTTGTGGTTGTTGGTGTGGGGGTTTTTTTAGTTCTTAGGAAAGATAAGCATTTTATAAAAAAAAACTTGGATAAAAGATGCTTGAAAAAATGCTTTGAATGCTTATTGGGCCTCTTACTGTTCTTTCTGGTTTGCTGATCTAAAGCCTAGGCGAACATCGCATCATGTCATTGCTCTCTTATTGGTATATTAACGTTCTTTAGCTAGAGAGCATACTTAAGAACATCGAAAGTATTAAGAAGCCAAATAAACTTCAATTTTCTGTTCAAAGCTCTTTGGAAAAGAGCTCTATGTTCAAAGCTCTATGGAAAAGCAACACATGTTCAGAATCAGCTTTTTTCTTTATTAAATGATGCCATTGCAGAAGGCACTAAGTTGCTTTTGCCTCATATTGTAAGGATATCTAGAGGCAAGTATTTCTCATGAATAAAAAGAATGCCCAACAGAGTATTTTGTTTTCAGAACTTCTCTATGAATTTCTGTGGAGGAGTCATTATTGCATCCCCCCCCCCCCCCGCGGAGGGAAAAAAACCCAACAACATATGACAGCAGCTTCCATCTGCTGTGATTTTATTAATAGTGCTGCTCAGACTGTGGAAATGCTAATAAATATTGACACTTCAGTGACTGGAATTTTGAGACTTACTATAAAATACCAGTTTAAAACATACAAAATCTTCTGCATATTTTATCTGGCATTGCTACAAACAGCACATACTTAAGAAGGTAGAAGCATGTGCACATGCTAGCTTTTTCCAACCTTTTGTCTGGCCTACAAGGCTGTAGTCTTTGTGTTGTGCTTTGGCATTCTCCGCTGAGCTAAAACTGTGCTGTTGCCATACTACCTTAGCTGTGCTTACTGCTCCATAAGGTTTGTTGCTTCCTATGGGCAAATGACTAGCAGTGCCTCTTCCCTTTCCTTCCCTTCCCCTGTGCTAGTTCATCTCTTTTGACTATGTTGTTATAACTGGGGGAATTAAGACAGTATCTCTTACTTTCCGCTTGAATAGATGTTGACAGTATGTGCTACGCAGCGTTTACTTGTACAGCAGATCCAGACGTAACCCCTCAAAGGACTAAACCCAAAGCATAAGTGGTTTAATATGGTTTTATATCTCTTCCAGAGGCTTACCATCTCATAGTCTGGCTGCTCTCTGTATTTAATTTTCATTGTGTTCTTTGTATAGAAAGTCAGGAACTTGTTTGTTTCCATGGATCTTTTTCACAGCAACAATGAAAGAAAATGGAGTTATTTAATGTAGAAATTAGTGGATTCTGAAAGCAAAGCAGTTCTGAAGTAGCTTGGTACAGCTAGCTGTACCAAATAGCTGTGATTATTTCTACTGCACATTTAAAAAAAAAAGATATGGTGGCTAGCGGGGGATGGAGTTCACTTCAGAACTGTATTGGGATAAATATTTCATGTTTCCAGCTATGTATTAACTTAAAAGTGACAAACACGAAAACCCAAACATGTCAGTTCCATAATGTAATGGAATTCTTTAGCCATTTGAAAACATCACTGTTGAAATACTGAAATATCAATGTCATAGCTTGTAAAGAAGCTCAGTTTTTTGAATATTCCATGAAGGTTTGAGGGCCTCCTACAATTTCCTTCAAACATCAGTTTGTCATAGTAGATATTCTTGAATTTGTATGGCTTTTTTGATTTGAGGAGGAGAAATAGGTGAGACTCAAGCACAGTGGTTTTAAAAATCAATTTATTCCTCTTAATGTTTTCTTAGTAACACTACAAATACATACCCAAAGACTATGTAATCAAGTCAAACATCAGAAACTACGTTCCATTACAGACCATTCTTCAGATGAAATGTTATAGTGGCACTTATAAGTGGCACTATACTGGCTTGGATAGTTTGGCTGCCCAAATGGAAGTTAGTTTCTAGGGCAGCCTCAGAAAAAGAGCAAAAGGAAATGCATGAGAACTAAGTTGCAACTACCTGGGCTTTGGTTGTATAGTGACAGGGTGTGTGTGTGTTACTGTGTAGTTATTATGTAGTGTTAATATGAAAAGTTGATATAAATATAAAAAAAGCCACAATTACAGTTGTTTGGGTATCTGAACATTTTCAAATTTATTTTTTACTGTAAACTTAATCTATAATTTTTCTCATCCTCTTTTTTTTGCTAAGGGTGTTTCTGTAATGGATCTTGCCTTAAATTACAGATCTGTACTCTCATATACCTGTGCCTTACTGATGCCTTGGCCTAGGACTATAATAATATTGAATATTACTGCATTTCAGTTGAAGGCTGTACTAGAAGTAGAATATTTTATTACGTAGGTATTTGCCAAGAGGTTTTTTGCTGCTTTTCTCGGTTTAAAAATAATACTTTTGTTGTTTTGTTTTCACAAAGTCAATCTGGTTTTGTCATTGTTAAGCTTTTGGCATGATAAGGCCAAGTACTGACTGCTTTGTTGTATTGCTGCTTTTTTACAGTTATAGAAATAAATAGAAATAAATATTCCAAAGATTTCTTTTGATATACTTAGGGTGGGTTTTACTTGTCATAATAAATCTTCAGGTTTATTTTAGCATAGGCAGTTTAGGTAAATTTCTATGCTGGAAAATAACTGTTGGAACAAATATCAGGTTAGATAGTCTCTAGTTTCGATAAAGCAGGAAAATGCTGTTGTTGAACCAAGAAAATGTTATTGATACCATCAACACCATTACAACTAAGTTAAGAGGTTTTATAAAATGGTTTGATGAAGAACTTCAGATCTTAATTGTGTAAAGGATTTCTGAATATTTTAAAGCAAAACAAAATAGAAATAGTAAATTGAAATCTGGTTAGAATTTACTTCATAGAATACAAGAAACAGATAATTTAAGCAAATGTCTCCAGAATTCACACCTGGCATTGATCTTCTGGGAGTTACCTGAAATTATCTTGCTGCCCTGGCCCTTGGAGGTGGGTGGGTGGTTTTGTTTGTTTGTTTGTTTTGGTGGGGTGGGGTTTTTTGTGTGTGTTTTTTTTTTTTTTAAATATATATAGGCTTTGAGAGCTTGGAAAGTAATTAACCCCAAGAGAAGCTTTGAGTTTTGTTATCAGCTTTGAGTTTTGTATTTCAGGAGGCTAGGAGAAGAGTATCGCTGGTTTTGCCTATATCCTAGCAGCTATTGAATCAGTATAAGCAAAATATTTTTGCTTATTTCTGCTCTCTCTGTTCCCTTTATTTTCTCAAAAAATGTAGCAACCATACTTCATATTTTTGCATTTAATAATTGGTTATTATTTACTGTATTTACTAACATTAATAGATTTCATAGAATACCAGGTTGGAAGGGACCTTAGGGATCATCTGGTCCAACCTTTCTTGGCAAAAGCACAGTCTAGACAAGATGGCCCAGCACCCTGTCCAGCCAAATCTTAAAAGTGTCCAATGTTGGCGAATACACCACTTCCCTGGGGAGATTATTCCAATGGCTGATTGTTCTCATTGTGAAAAATTTTCCTCCTGTGTCCAGTCAGAATCTCCCCAGGAGTAACTTGTGCCCAGTACCCCTTGTCTTTTCCCTGTGACTCCTTGTAAAAAGGGAGTCTCCATCTTCTTTGTAGCCACCCTTTAAATACTGGAACATGGTGATAAGGTCTCCCCTAAGCCTTCTTTTCTGAAGGCTGAACAAACCCAGTTCTCTCAGCCTTTCCCTCATATGGCGGGCTTCCCAGTCCTTTGATCATCTTTGTGGCCTTTCTCTGGGTCCTCTCCAGCCTGTCCACATCTTTTTTGCATAGCGGGGACCACAACAGAACACAGTATTCCAGGTGTGGCCTGACAAGCGCTGCGTAGAATGGGATAATGATAAGATAAAATTCTTTATCTCTGCTGGTGATGCCCTTGTTGATGCAACCCAGCATCCTGTTGGCTTTCTTTGCCGCAGCGGCCCTGTTCACTCATATTGAGCTTGTTGTTTGTCCACCAGGACCCCCAGGTCCCTTTTGACAGAGCTGCTCCCCAGCTGGGTAGATCCCAGCCTGTGCTGCGCTCCTGGGTAATGTTTTCCCAGGTGCAACACCTTACACTTGTCCTTGTTGAACTTCATAAGGTTCTTGTTAGCCCACTCTTCCAGCCTATCCAGGTCTTCCTGCAGGGTGGCTCTCCCTTCAGAAGTGTCCACTTCCCCACTCAGTTTGGTAGCATCAGCAAACTTCATCAGGGTGCACTCGATCCCATCATCCTGGTCACCTGTGAAGACATTAAGCATCTCTGGGCCCAGTATCGATCCCTGGGGGACCCCACTTGTGACAGGTTGCCAGTTTGAAAAGTAGCTATTTACCACCATGCTCCAGGTGCGGCCTGTCAGCCAGTTCCCCACCCACTGCACAGACCACTTGTCTAGACCATAACTCATCAGTTTCTCTAGGAGGAGGCTGTGGGAAACCATATTGAAAGCCTTGGAGAAATCCAGGTAGACAATGTCCACCGCTTGGCCCACATCAACTGAGCAAATTACTTTGTTGTAGAAGGCGATCAGGTTTGTCAAGCATGATTTGCCCTTGGTGAATCTGTGCTGGCCTTTCCCCATGACGTGCTTCATTTGACTTGTGATAGCCCCCAGGAGGATTCATTCCATAACTTTCACAGGGACTGAAGTAAGACTGGTGGGCCTGTAATTTCCTGGATGCTCCTTTAAGCCCTTCTGGTAGATGAGGGTAACATTAGCCTTCTTCCAGTCTTCTGGGACATCCCCTGATCTCCACAACATCTCGAAGATTATGGAGACCAGCCTTACAACGATGTCAGACAGCTCTCCTAACACCCTCATGTGGGTATTGTCAGGGCCCATCAATTTGTAGGGGTCAGGCTCCTGTAATGTTCCTCTTCCTGTTGTTACCATTCACCATTGTTGTTTCATGAGTAATGCCTTTTATTTCTTTTGCTCTGAATGCTGTATGTGAGCAAGTACAGTGTGTTTTTTGGTGTCCCCTGCCTGCATGAGGGCGTGCAGCCATGGATGCAGTGGAACATTGTTTTCATATCAGGAGCAAGGAGGCTCAGACTATAGCTTCACATTAAAATGGTGAAATGGTTCCAAAATCCCTTTTATTTCTTACCGCTTGTTCTCTCCTCCAGAGTGCAGCACTGCAGTTCATCGATTGGTACTGACCTGGGTGTTTGCTCACTGAATGACACTGGGTCTCATTCAGTGAAATTAATTGCATAACCAATCCAGTTTTGCAAAATATTTTTTTTTTCCTAGATGAGACAGAAAGAAATAGCTTGGATGAAAGGGAGGAGGAGGTGAAAATACCTTAACTTGACATTGTCACCAAGTGAGGCTTCGACACCTCAACCAGAGCGTGCCAGTGCCACTTACAGAGAGGCAGTCTCTTTATAGTACATGCTTATCTTCTCATGTTTTGGCTCCTTGTCAGTGGCCATCAGGTTTGAGCCATACTTTCCTCTCCCAAAGGGAACAAGAAAAAGAATTGCAGAGAAACAACTTCCAAGCTAGGGTTTGCAGGGTGCTGGTTGATCTCTATTAAATTAAGACCTCACCATTCGCATCCAATTAATCCACTGGATTTATTTTCAGGGGAAGCCGGAACCAACCCTTAGTGCTGTGCCCTGCCCTCCTTCCCCCCCAGCTGCTTGACATGATTTGCTGATGAGCAAGAGGTGCCAAGTCATTTCTGAGGTTAAAGAATGAAGGATAATTTTGCTCTTACTTTACTGTAAGAGCTGAGGATGTTTTGTGTTCCTTAAAGTACTAAGATGTTTACAGTGTCCCCAAATTCATGAGGACTCATGCTGTCATTAGCTGGAAGAGATTAATTTAAATTGTGCTGTGCATTGTCACTATAGTGATGAAAGACAGTATAGTGTCTTTCATCAACAAGCCAAATAGCCTGCGTCTTGGTATCTTCTGTGGTGTGTGTTGCTGCTTTAGGAAGAGAAAAACCTTTAACATCTCTAAACACAGACGGGTTCATGTTTTTATGTCCAGTACAGGAAGCTTAATTTCCCACTGATTTTTTAATGTAGAGGAAGTAATCAATTTTGGGGGGGGTTTTTTTAGTGGATTAAGTAAGATTCTTAATGAATAACAATATTTTTTTTAATGAATCTTTGTTTCAACAGGAGTGTGTTGGGACTTCTGTCAGTTGGCCAAATAAGTTTTCTTGTATTTGTCAGGTTGCATGTTAGGTTACATGCTGCCCAACACCATCTTTCCCTTTCCTGTGTTTACACATCCTCAGCTCTGTAATTCTGAACTTGTTTGTAGACAGTAGAGTGGGCTAAAAAGAACCTGACCAGGTATTTTGTGCCTAGTTGTTCATACCTTTCTGTATAACCATCTAATAGCTGGTTTCATTTTCAGCTCTGCTGCTGATGTAACTGGTAAACACCCTTTTGAAAGGCTTGGGGGGTGGGGGGGTGGAGAGTGCTTTCACCAGCTTAGAGCATGAGCGGTCACATCCTGTTAGCATCAGACAGGAAATTTAAGGGACTAGTGGTACAGTGAAACTATTGCTTTTAGAGCAAATTTAACAGAGATTAAGAACAAAATTACTGTGAACTTAAATTCTACTTGTAACGAGCCTGAGTTCAGAATTTTCAAAGAAATATGATACTTGGGGGGCTATATGTTTTGGTTTTTAGGGTTTTCCTCTTTTTTTATATGCTCATCAAAACAGAGGAAGCCATGGTTAAATGAAAATGTGCCATGGGGTTCTGGCAGATCTGCAGGTGCTGTTGGGCTGCCAGGTACTTGGATGATGGGCGTATGCAGTGAATCATCAAAGAGTTCCAGGAAAGAGTGATGTTTCATTGGATGGTGCTGTCTCTTCTGGATTAATATTTAGTGTGTATCCAAGCTTGCTCTTGATTTTGCTTTCTTTCATTGGTCATGGTCTTTCAAACTGATGCTTTGCTTTTCTGCTTCCAGTGATTTTATTCTATTCAGTAAAAATATTTTACTGTTTATAGATTGTATTGGGTGTAGGTGGCAAGGTTTTGGTAGCAGGGGGCTGCAGCGGTGGCTCCTGTGAGAAGATGCCAGAAGCTGCCCCCACGTTGGATGGAGCCAGTTCCGGCCTGCTCCAAGATGGACCTGCTACTGGACAAAACTGAGTCAGTCATTGATATTGGTAGCACCTCTGTGGTAACATATTTAAGAAAGTGTAAAAGACTGCTGCACTACAGCAGCTGGAGAGAGGAGTGAGAATATGTGAGAGAAACAACTCTGCAAACACCAAGGCCAGTGGAGAAGGAGGGGGAGGAGGTGCTCCAGGCACTGGAGCAGAGATTGCCCTGCAGCCTGTGGTGAAGACCATGGTGAGGCAGGCTGTGCCCCTGCAGCCCATGGAGGTCCATGGTGGAGCAGATATCCACCCTGTAGCAAGTGGAGGACCCCACCCTGGCGCAGATGGATACACCTGAAGGAGGCTGTGACCCTGTGGGAAGCTGGTGCTGGAGCAGGCTCCTGGCAGGATTTGTGGCCCCGCGGAGAGCAAAGAGCCCACGCTGGAGCAGGTTTGCTGGCAGAACTTGTGACCCTGTGGGGGACCCATGCTGGAGCAGTCTGTTCCTGAAGGACTGCACCCTGTGGAAGGGACGCACACTGGAGCAGTTAATGAAGAACTTTAGCCCATGGGAAAGGCTCACAGAGAAGTTTGTGGAGGCCTGTCTCCTGTGGGTGGGACCCCACGCTGGAGCGGGGGAAGAGTGTGAGGAGGAAGGAGTGGCAGAGATGTGTGATGAACTGACTGCAACCCCCATTCCCCATCCCCCTGCACCACTTGCGGGGAGGTAGTAGAGAAGTCAGAAGTGATAGAGTGACTTGATGGGCACCTGGCAGCCAGTCAAGGTCAACCCACCACATAGATACAGTCCACTGTTGTTACAGTGTAGATATGATAGCATTATAGTCTTTGCTTTGCCCTAGCTTCTCCAATATTTTTTTCTGGATGTTGATTAATTACACCATATTCTCTACTTGTTACTTCACTGGCTTTCAGCAAGTGTCAACCACTGCTTGCAACAGTGGAGGGCTGATAGCTATAGTTAAATCAGAGGCTGGTAGTAGATGCTTTGTCTGCAGTTTGATCAGTTGGAAAGGGGGAAACATGTATGTGGAAGTAGAGAACTCTTAATTTCAAAATGGAAGAGTTTATTTTTTTTTTTTTTAATTGGATATTGTGGCCTTCTTGAACAAGTGCCATAATACCCCTTGATCAATTTGGCCTTGTTTATCAATTCTGAAACTTTAAAGTTCTCCAAGTCATTCATGGTCTCAAATGGGATAGATTGATATCAGTTCATATAGTCTATCTAGTTATATAGGTAAAAGGCAGAAAAAATGAGATGAAGCTTTGACATAGGTTATATTAAGTTGTCTACAGTTTCACGGCAAAACATCTTTCAGTTGTGAACTCTTACCTCTCTTTTTGATCATACTGATTAAACACTACTGTTATATCATAGTTATATACACTACCATAGTTATATCAGAAAACACTTAATTTTTCTCACAAATTTGAGACTTTACATAATAATTAGCCTTCACCACCATTGAACCCCTAGAGGAAAACCTGTCTGCATAATCATTGCTACCTTCAGGAAATAGGCAAGTCAACAGATAACATTTTCCTTTGTCCCATTTTGTGTAGTTATTGTGGAATTTGTTTTCTATTACTGTCACAGTTAATGTACATGAATGAGTGAAGGCTGAAATACATGAAATACATGTATCTGTGTAGCTTAAAGCACCCATTTCTGAGTTTACTACAGATACTACAGTGTCTCTGATTCTTAGGTGTGATTCTCAAATAAGCTTGGAGGAGGAGGAGGTGTGAAATAAATGCTAAAAATGATTCATGGAGGGAAAAAAAGAGATCAGAAATCTGATCATTTATAATTAGCAAACATATCAATTTACACTAGGTATTTTTTTAACACTGAATTTTTTGGGGTAGTAGATTAAGTCTTCACAAACAGAACACAGCTAATTCCCTTATGCCTTCCAACTTTTGAGCCTTTAATGATTACAAAGAAAAGCTTCTGTTTAGAGTTATGTTTTTCCCTTCCTATTCCTTCAAGAACTAAAAAAAAACCCCCAACTGTATGAAGATCCTAATTTTTCCTCTGTTGGCTGTGAACACTGAACCCGAGGTAAACTTGTGTCAAGGCTTTAATGGTTTAGAGAACAAGGGGGGTTTGCTTGCAGTCCAGCCCTGCCCCCCCACCCCCAGTTCCATAGATCTGCCTCAGAAAAATTTGGAGTTATTAGGTGGTGGAGAAAAATAAGCCATCACAGTGTTGTAGATCTGCAAAGCAATTTTACATTGTTTGATTTGGTGCCTTCAGATGGTCTGATGTTGTGGTATATTATGAAATGAAGATTTTTCTACTTCCCTGTTTTGTGGGAAGAGAAACAATGCTATACTTTGTGTTCCCTTCTACCTTCTGTGTATTTACCCAAACTATCCATGGAGAAGTTCTTATTTTGAGCAATGTAAGAAAAGCACATGTTCTGTGTGACATCATGTTTTCCTGTCTTTGGTAATTATAACAGTGGACTCTCTTCTGTAGTACATCCTTCCTTTCTTCCATTACAGTTTTTCTGCTTGGGCAACTGACCACAAGATAGGTGGACAGACAGACAGATAGGGAGGGGGGTGTGTGTCTGACTGTCTATATATAAATATATATTGCAGAAAAGTGGTGGTATGGAATACTTGCTGCAACTATCCTACTGCACCCATTTTCTAGTATTAGCAGCCATCTCTGTTGCAGAACACCAGCGCTAAACAATTCTTCATATATGTGTAGAAGTAAAATTTGAACAAACATAGGACAAATTTGAACTAAATCACATTGCGTACAATGTTTCATACATTTACTTAAATGCAGCTCTCTTGGTTCATTTTGGTTTTTGAAGAGTTATAATCAGATCTACGCTCAGGTTGGTCAAATCAATGGTTTGGGGGGAGGATTGTTTATTTGATACTTAAATATGAGTTTGACTGGTTTGGCTTGAGATGTGAGCTGTGAGTTTAGGTACTTTAACTGACATGATAACTGAGTGGAGATATGATCCAAATCTGTGATGTTGTACAGGCATTTGTTTACTGATCTGCGTTTACAGTGCAGTAGATGTATGTGATCTTTTAAAAAACACTTCCTTCCCACCCCCCCAAAAAACTCAAGATCTCTCTTACAATATAAAGGAATAAGTTAGGAAAACTAAGTATGTGTGTTTTGCATTGTTAGGCCTTATGAGTTTCGTTGCTTCAGAAACTTGAGACCTGAGCAAGTAAGACTAGGTGTGAAGAGAACAGCCACTGAAAAAGAGGGAGCAAACAGTGTTATGTATGCTCTTTTTGAGGGAATTGAATGAAAAAGAGTTATTTATATGAACCATGCAGTGAACTTTTTAATGTTCTCGAAACCAAAACATAATTCTCATAAGTTGAAATGACTGGAAGAAGTGAACTTATTGATGGCTGCAGCTAGTATGATATGGGTGTGTCTTCCCCTGCCAGACGTCTGGTAATCCACTCGTATGTACAATCTCTGCTTCCAGTCCTTGTTGTTTCCAAGGCATATGTCCTTCTGTTTATACTCTTGTTTGAAGAGAATGCTGTTGGTGCTTCTTTCTGAAGTGGTGTGTTTTCCCACAGCTCTGCAGATCTCTGAAGTAGTAACAAAATGAGATTACATTTATTTTTGTTAAAGGCTTTTTCGTTTGTAGATGTTGGCCATGGAATTCCTCTTGTGTCTCCACGTGTGGCCTCTGAGGCTTGGAGAAGGCGTGGGTAGCTCTGACCAGTGAGCACATCAGCTCGCGTAGTGTCTTTGGCATCTGGCTGTGGGTGGCTGGAGGATGTCATGCAGGAGCCTGTTCCTGTGGAATAAGCAGGAGGAGGTTATGCTATCTCTTTTACTGACTTTCCCATTCTGTGGAAATCCCCAGCATGGAATTTGAAGTCTCTAAACTCTTTGCATTGCGATACAGTTAAATACTTTTATTTTTAGATCACTTTTTATTTAAATAACATGGCTGGAGTTTTACAGGAAGTGTTAAGTGTTCCGATAGATAACTTTGTAACAAAATCCTAGCAACATTGAAGCATTGTTAAAAAAGGAAGTCTTGACATCCCACTATTCTAATGAAGAGTTTTCTTCCATTCCTTTAATAGATGGATGTATAATCTGACTGTATCCAGCCTGAATAATAAACTGTACTTCTGTTTAGTGAAAACACTGAAGTACAGCCGTTCCTCAACCTGTTGACACATAAATTAAACATACTGTGAAGTACTTGGCAAGCTAGCTGCTCATAGAGGAAAATCCAAGTGTGTGACTTTTTTCCTTGTCTTAGTAAGAAGAGGGGTCTTGCAGCCTGTGATGTCATGTAGTGCAGTGGCCATGGTATTTTTTCTCCCTGTATTACTAACATACTGTCTGAAAGTTGATGTGCTGTCTGCTAAATGTGTCTGAAAGACTTTTTTGGCACTTGGAGAAGAAAGTTTCCTGTCACCAATCCAGAAGTTGAAATGTCATTTCTGTAATTCCAAAAAAATTGAGATTTAAAAAAAAAAAGAGGCATAATTTGGAGTGTTGGCAGTTTGAGAAAATAAATAGTCAGTGCTGTTTTGGAAAAGTATGTATTTTTAGACCAATTTCCTGAGGAAACGAAGCTTGCATGATCATGTTGTCCATCTGCACATATTGGTCCTTCCTGAAAAATTGTTGAGTGTCATCTGATTTCAGCCAACTTGAAACTTGAGGTGACATTTTTGAAGATGATTGTTTCCAAATTTTGTGAAAATTTATTGCTAATTAGAGGAAAGAGACCTAAACTTGTGCTCTTGCTGAGGAGAAGAGAGACAGAACATGGCTGGTGTATGCCGTCAGTAATCGGCTAGTCAGTTTGCACCATTTAGGTTTGCTGTCTCCTGCTGATAGGAATATTGTAGAAGCCATGGAGAACAGAGGGGACTGCTGTAGCAGTGATTGAGTTTAAAGGAAGAAGGATACATTTCCGTAGCAAAGTGAAGTTTCCTTAGTTCCAGTGTGCACAGCAAGATGTGTTGAAGTTTTCCAAATGGAACGGAGTTGCAAAAAGAAGTCAATTCTTTATCTGTGCACTTGGAAACCTTTCCTTTTAAACTGTAGATAGAACAGTTGGTAGAAACCATGCTGGTTCCTTTTGTTGTATTCTGTCTTTAAACGAGGGATTTGAAATTAAGGTACATGAATTTAACAATGCATCGCAGAAAAAAAAAATTAGCTTTCCTATAGCTACACTTTAATGCTTTGTAGAGGGTGGATTTTATTATATTAAGCAAAAATATCATCCCAGTAACCTTTGTGAAGGTAGGGACAAGCTATGTTGTAAAAACACAATTGACATTTCAGAACTGCTGCTTCAAAATTCTCTGCCTTTCTGCAATGTAGGGCTGTGTTAGCAGGCGACAAGTTACAGGCTAAATTTTGACTTCATCTTCTGGGGTCTGTAGGTGTTTTAACCCCATTTAATGCCACTACAGATCTGTTGTGTTTAAAAGAAAATAAATAAATTCTCTCTCTCCCCCTTCTCTCTTACATATGTGTGTAGACACACACATATGCAGGTATGTATTACACTTCTTTCTTTTTTAAGTATTTACAGCCAGTGGAAGTTTGAGAAGCTGCTGATGTGAGTATATCTGAAGTTGTCTTGATTTTTAAATCGACCAATTTCTGTTTTACAGTGCCTGAAAATGACAACAAAGCGGAATTTGTTTGTGCGGCTGGTGCCATGCCGCTGTCTGCGTGGGGAGGAGGAAACAGTCACTATGCTTGATTATTCTCACTGCAGCCTCGAACAGGTGCCTAAGGAGATTTTTACTTTTGAAAAGACCTTGGAAGAACTCTATTTAGATGCTAATCAGATTGAAGAGCTTCCAAAGGTATGTTGGGTGGTTTTCCTTTTAGTTGCACTTATTAGTTCTGTTACTTCATCAGCGTTGTAGAACCTGATAGTGTCTAGCATCCTGCTTCAGCTTTTAGGCTGCAGTTGGCCAAATATTTTTAAGTAAATGTTGGTCCCAGAAGAAGCAGCCCTGGTAGAAGGAATGTTTATGCATTCCAGGTTGACTAGTTTGCTGCATGAATTGGGATGAAACTGCTTGATCAACTGATCCAGCCCAAGAGAAGTACATAGCAGAAGAGGCAGGGTTATTTATTTCTGTGGCAGTGTCTGCTCAAACTGACTAACTGTATTCAACAAATTGCGGCATTATTTTGAATCTCTGATAAAACATGAAGACTAGAAGAAGCAAGATTAATGTCTTGTTCAGATCTCTCTGCCCACAAAAGATAGCTACAATCCAAAGTATCTGTTCACCTGAAGTCCTGCTTTCTCCTTCAGTACATGACTGAAGAGACTTTCTGAAGTATCTCAGATTACTTAAGTTCAAAAACTAGAGAGCTGGAATGCCACTTGGATTACATCTTTATTACAGAAATCAATATTTGTTTTTTGTTCTGAAATCTGAAGACAAACTGCATGCTGAATTAGCAGTATACTAGAGAAAAAAATGAAAATTTTTGCCAGCGAGACTTTTGAGAAGTACAAAGTGATCATTGCAATAGATTTGTTTCCATTACTGGTCCTGTCTTGGTGGAATTAAAAACTTATTAGTTAGGTGAAAGACTTAATATTTAAAATTGTTTTGTCACAATTGTGTGCAAATCTTCACTGTCACACAGGACAACTATAGAATGCTTTGTTAGATTTTTTGGAAGTTTGCTATAACCACTTCAGGTTTTTCTGGTTTGGATTTTTTGAAAGATGAATGAAACAAATAAGGAAATAAAACAATTTCAGGATAGTAACTTGATGGGTATCAGAAGCCCTGGATTCCAGTAAAGCTGACTTAAACCAGCTGAGTGCTTTTGAAAATCCAACCTTAAATGCTCCTGAGAAGCCATTAATGAAAATCTGTATTTGTAGGTTGAATAGAGCTAATAACATCTAAGTTAAAACTAGACATTTTGTCAGTCATAGTTTAGAACTTCCACTGTTTTATTCTTGTCTCTTCTCAAGCAGATATTTCTTTACTCTGGATTTAGTCACTTTAGTTTTTAGTAGCTTGCTTTTAAAGACTTTGTATCAGCCTTTGAGGGTTTTTTTTCAGATTATTTCAGAACTTCATTCCTGCCTCTCATTCTTTATTGGAGAAGGGTAAAATTGAATGCTTAAAAAACAGAATAAAATACCTTTCTTAGGCAAAAGAAAAAAGAAATCTTCTGAACTCTTCTTGCATTAAATTCCTATTTCCCAAATCATAAGAACTGAGAAAACATCTTCCTCCAAACTCGTAATTCTCTAAAAAATTCCTTTTAGTAATCTTAAAAGAGGAAGAAAGAGACTGTACTGTACGATCTAATGGATGCATGTTGGCATTTTAGACCGGAAGAAGTGGCTAGTCTGCTTTATCTTCCTTTTCTGTTACATGCCATTTGATTTCATTAGTCAGTTCCTATATGAAATCCAATTTTGACACATGAGTAAACTGAGAGGTGGGCAGTCTACCACTTGCCTTGGTCTAGTCTAAGATTAAATTATGCACACAATTAGAAGGACTGCTTGAACATTTGTTTTGTTCCTTTTTGCTTTTCTTTGCTGAACTGCAGGGACCCATAATAGCATACACTTGCTTCATGTTAATGTATTTGTACATTATAATAAGTCATCCTTATAGGCTTATTTTTGAGAATCTAAACTTTTTTTTCAGCTTTTAAGTAATTTTGGTCATTATTTTTTACTACCCTCTCAATTTTCAAAAGAAAAAACCCGCACATATAAATTTAAATACTGTAAAGGAAACAAACAGGGACATTAGGGAGTAGTGAAGACATAGTAAGAGTGTTTTATTTAATCATTTGACAGAAATTGTAGTCTTAAAACTATCCATAGAAGATCTGTAAGGGAAGGCATGTAACGTTTGAAATTATCCTAGCTGATTTGGAGCCAGAGTTTCAAGCTGTGTATGCCTTTTCCCTAACCCAAGGTTTTATTTAGCCTTTTAACTCTGAAAAAGGCTTCTAATTAAGCCATCTCAGATGAAGGGTGCGGTGTATTCATTAGACTGTCTCCAGCTTTCTAAAACCTGGTTAAGACATTCCCACTCTTCCCCCCTTTCCTCTTTGCCTCTGGTGGTGTGTCCTTATCCATGTTTTGCAATCTGCTGCCCTTTGTATGCCACAACACAACTGGTTTGGGGCTGTCTTGTTAACCTGATCACTGAAATGGCCTGTCAATGTGTGTGTGTTTTGTTTTTTTTTTTTAATTGCTTCCAAGCTTTTCAGAACTCCAGGATACTTTGAAAATTGGTTCTTACAGTATAGCTCCTTAATTTAGTTGACTGGCCAAGGGTGCAGCATGAGCAAACTGTGGTGGAGAGGAAGATGGTGGTAGAGAAGGACTTTGTTTTAGACAAAGCGCTGGCCTGTAGTCTCAGTTTCAAAAGTGACTGGGCATTTGAAATACTTTTGTGTGCTAAATCACATCTGAAGAGGTACTCTGTTTATCCCAAGTGCCACAGTGTGCATTTGAGCTGAAAAGCTCAAACCGTGGCAGTTTCAGTTTTCCCTCACTTTGCTGTTTGGGAGAAATTGGAATTCTGCAGTAAAATAGTCCTTAATTATATGACTTCTGGTGTTTACTAACAGTAATGATGATCTACTTACTTAATCAATGATTATGCAAACATTAAAAAAGAACAACAACAACAAAAGGAACTGCTACAAAGTCAACACCATCCAAAACTCCCCTACCTCCCCATTTTCCTTTAGGGATCTTGCAATTTCTTGCACTGCATTTGCTTTCACCTGACTAATTGGGGAAATTTCTAATGATTCCAAGAGTCCAGATTATTGTTTTCAGGGATGAGTTGTAAGTGTATATTTTTGCTTGCAGTACTAAAATAAAGGAATTGCTCCAAAACACATGAGTTCATCAAAGTTCTCCTTCCCATATAGTATCCTAAGCAACTTGTAACTCTTCAAAGCCTTAATGATATCAACTAGTTCTAATGGGTACACGTTTATGAGGAATTGGAAACATCAGTAGGAAAGTTAAAGCTCATTCCTTGAACTGTCCATCTTGCTAATTCATCTCTGCTTTTATTTTGAGGTGGTGTATGCAAATGTTACATGAATGGGGCTTGTTCAATGGTCTGTGGTTGAGATAATGGCCTCATAATTGAGAGAGATCCAAGAAATTCTGGTTGAAGTAAGCCCAGTGCTATGACGTTGATTGGGATAAATTTTTTTAGTCATAGAACACTTCCTGGTTTTATATGATCTTTTCTCAGAATTCCAAAAGAACAGAACACTACATCCAGGTATTTATGAATGAGCTTATCCAAAATTGTTGGGAAAAGAATATTCATCATAAGTTGTTCAGATGAACCTTTCCAACCGCTTTCTTATTTTGTACTATCTGTAATCTTCCTACATATTATTTGAGGATTTTTCTTCCATTACACTAATATTACTTGCCCTATTTTGCCAATCTGTAAAGCTTTTGGGTAAGAATCTCAAGGTACTTTGCGTATAGGAAGAGACCTGGCTCTGAGCTAGTCTTTGATACAAATTGTAATGCATGTCTACAGAAGAGATAATACAGTTTTCTATATCCTTAGGTCAAACTTAGACTAGTTTTCATCATAATTTTGTTGGATTTTTGTGTACTTGAGCTAGGAAGCATGGAAGAGAAAAAATATGTAAGATATAACAGAATAAAATTTAAACTTTTAGAGAAGATCAATACCTACTCAAATCCTGTGTTCCAGAACTATTTGACTTTAAAAAATGTATCTATCAATTTTTTTTTTCCTTTTTTGAAGAAACTCTGATTACCTGTGGGGTATCACGTGGCATGTCTATTATGGAAAATATTTTGCGATGTTTGCAGGACTATGTGTAACTACAGGTCACAACTTCTGAGATACTGGAAGGAGTTTGTAGGAAGTGTGAAGCATGGCTGCTGGCTTGTGACTGGCTGCAGTTTTTTGCTTTCCTAAGCATTATAAACTTAGACAATTTTGAATAAAACTAGTTAAAGTTTTTGTAGTCAAAAACTTTAATAATAGTCTTTACTATTATTTAGTAGTATTTTTAGTAGTCTTTACTACTAAAAACTTTAAATAGTCTGGCCTTCAAGCTGTGAGGTCAGAAGTTTAAAAGGATTAAAAACAAAAGCCATATAGAGGAAACTAAGAGAAAGTCTCACTCACTTTTTTCTTTGTTTCAATAGCAACTTTTTAACTGTCAGTCTCTGCACAAGCTGAGTTTGCCAGACAATGATCTAACCACATTGCCAGCATCCATTGCAAATCTCATTAATCTCAGGGAACTGGATGTCAGCAAGAATGGTAAGTCACTTCATTTATTCTATTGGGGTAGCTAAAAGGCAAATCACCATTGACTGTACAAAGACACTAGTGAAAGTATAACTTTTACAAGCTACACAGCTAGTAAATTTTAAGTTACTACTCTAAATCACTGCTTAACATAAAAGATGCTCTTTTATGGTCTGGTTGTGATATTTAATTGTATCTCTCAAATTGATTGGTTTGTATTTTGAGATTCATTACTGAAAACTGCTATTGTAAAGTATTTTATATTCTCTCAAAATGCATATGCTCAAATGTATTACTTTTAGTGGCTTTCCTCAGGTTTCACTATACTGAAGAGAGTTTGCACAAGAATTTGTAAAATTTTGTTGGATTCTATTGTTATATTTTGTTTCGTATGAAAATTATTTTCAGTTTATTTTAAGGAGCTGTCTGAAAATTGTAGTAGGACTTTGTTGCTTTGCTGTCCTGCTCTGGGGATGGTAACCTCTGTTGCATGGGGAAAAGTGAGTATGGACAAAGACAGGTTCAGTTGTCTGACTTCTAAAAATCTATCGTTCTGTGTGAGTCAGCCTTTTATAAATTATGAAAAGTTGTCAGCCAAGTATTGTATACATGAGGTTTTATTAATGATGCTGCTTTGGCAAGCTGGCAGATGTGTGCAACTGTGAGGAAATTGAAATAACTTATATTGTCATCAGACTTATTTGTGTGGCTTATTTGAGATTAAAAATAAGTTCAATCATGCCAATTGATGAGGGTGTAATAGTCTTGTCTTACTAATTCAAAGTGAAGTAAGAGGACTTCTTGAAATCATATTTGAAAATAAGAATTACATAAATATACCAAAGATTTTATCATATTGAATTCATTGTTTTATTTGGACAGCTAGCTAATTATGACTCCACAAAGTAAGTTCTGCTTTGTTAAGAAAGTATACCAGTTGTTGAGGTGTTGGCATTCTCCTTGATTATCCATTGTAGCCCAATCTGTACTTAAACTGTTACTTTATTATTTCTGCCTAATGAACGCAGCATTTATTGTGATAAATTGACCTGATTGTCACTGCTCTGTTCCTGGTACAAGTGGATTAATAGTCTTTCTTAAAGAACACTGGCATTAAACTTTCATAGTGACACACAACAAAGAAAGAATAATCTTTTTGTCCTACACTGAATTGTTGAAAGGATTCACTGTTTCCGAAAGAAATTCTCAATGCAGAAGACTTAAAAGCAGCAAAAGGGCATTTGAGTTCTAGTGCTGGCAAATTCCTTAGCTTATGTACGTAAATAGGCAGCTGGTCACTTACCAGCTAGAGAGTTACTTGTCCGTCCAAAATGGTGTAACCTTTAGCTAAGCCTTCAGAGAGCTGCTGAAAGAGCACTTGTTCCTCTGAGGCATATAAAGAATTTAAGGAGGCAATAGCTGAACGATATGCTATCCCAGTAAACTGTGAAGCTCTGTTTTCTAGGGGTTGTTTTGTTTTGTTTTTAACACCCTTCAGAGAAATGACAGGACACAAGCTTATTTAAACTATTATCGTGTGCCTGTTCCCAATCTTATAACGGTTTGGATAGCTTCTCTGCCTAGTGTAAGTAGTCCTAGGGTCACACACTTGTTTAATTGGGACATCTTGTCTCCCACTATTCCTGAAAGCTCTGTAAAACTCAAAAAAACAAATCAGGGTCCCTGTTTGTCCCTGTTGGGTGAGGTAAGAAATAGTGCTGTTTATTCTGTACTAAATTTGGTATTATTTGAGACTTCAGTTTGTTGGCTTAAGTGCCTTTCCCTTTCTGTTTCCCTATCCACTGTTGCAACCACAGAACATTTTTCTCTTGACAACTGCAAGCCTATTCTCTTCCCTTGTGTCTCCTTTTCTCTTGGTAAGAATTTACTGCTCACTTTCCCACTGTCCACAATTGTTCTCATGTGTGTCTATAATAGAGCCAAATAGGAGGGGTTTTATTAGTTTTTTCCAAGACTAGCAAAACTGATCAAAATATCTGTTTCTTCCTTTTTCTTTGTTAGATATTGAAAGAATACAGTGTGGAAGCAGTGGACTTTGTGGGAAGCACAGAGATTGCTTTCCCTTAATTTATTAAAAAAAAAAAAAATTACTGGAGGTTAATACCAATCTTAGTGCAGGATGATGAGAGCTGCCAAATTCTAAAATAACTGAGTGTGTTTTTCAGATTCCTGTGGTTGTGGCAAGTGAAGGTGATAGTTCCTGTATTTTTTTGGTAGTATTGATACACCATAAGTGTTTTCTTCTGATGTGGATGGAGCTAAATCAGGGAGTGCAGATGCCTTCAGATCAAATATGCATTTAGTTTTAAAGGTTGCATTTTAGAAGGGTAGTTAGTTAGACTTTAGTTTTCAACTAGCATACATGAAATATGATACGATTTTCATGTAAGTTAGTTGAGCTGTTTGTGGCATAGGCATAATCGAATGTATTGAGAGAAGAGAAGTATTTAATTTTCTAAAGAGCTGATATAAAAATGAAGAATCAAGCTTCAGTTTTAAAATGTGTTCAAGTTACCTCATGGATTGCAAAGTCTGACCCACAGAGGGAGACCTGTTGCACAGGTGAGCATTCAGCTTTCCAAGTAGAACTACATACATCTATATGTGTGTGTGCATAACATTTGACATTTAGACGAAAGATCAAAATTGCAGAAATTCTTCAAGGTAGCAGTTCCGTTACCTAAGAGGTATTAGTCAAAGAAAGCAATCTTTATGATGTTTTAATAGCTCATAAAAGGTCTTGCCTTAATTTCAGGTTTAAATGTGTCTAATTTCATATGTACAATATATAAAACTGTGTAACAGACACAGCAGATGTGCAAATGCGGATACTTAAGAATATTTAATAATATTTAATCAGAACAAGGATTCATCTAGTCTAGTGTCCTGTCTCCAACAGTGACCAAAAGCAGAAGCCTAGGGAAGATTTAGTACAGTACAGAAAGCCAGGAGACATGCATGTTTCCCTGTACATTCCCAGTCTCCTGCACCTTCCCTTATTGGGCCTTCTTGAGGCAGACATGGTGGGGTTTTTATTTAGTAGTCTTCATTTGACTCCTTCTCTGTCAAAGTATCTAGTCTTTGCATGTAGTGATGTACATTTTAAGGCATGTGCTGACTTAACGGACTACAAGCCTCTAACGGTTGTGTGTTCTGGAGCATACAGAAGTCTTTGTGCAAGCGTTTGGTTTGGAATATATCATTCATGGCTGCTGAAGAGGTCATGGCATAGATGTAGCCTAAGATATCAAACCTGCCGCTATACTTACAGCAAGCATGGAACAGAGTTTGTTTTAACTCTGCCTTTAGCCTTGGCAGTAGGTAATAAATTCTGTAGTTTTTTGGTGGTGAGTACATCACTTGCCCTTTTTATGGCTTTTTAACCTTTTTCCCAAAGCTATTATGAATATCAGAAGTATTCCATTGCTTCTTTCCAGGTACGCTTCAGCTTTGAAGCTTTTATCTGAAGCTTGATGCTATCCTAGTCACAAAGATGAAATGATACTTGAACAAATGGTACAGTAAACAAACTATGTTCCTATACCAGAAATTACATCCTGCATTGTAGAAAGCATCAAGAGATGCCTTTTTCTCCCAGTCTTACTGGGTTACATCCTAAAGAGAAGTTGCAGCATACAGGATGGAAGACCTACATAGAAAAATGAGTGTTTTATTTATTTAATAAATTAAAATTTAATTTTTTTACATCTTCTATGGCCAAGTTATTTATGTATTGACAGTTGTACAGAAAGAAAAAAAACACCCATCAAGAAAACCCACACCACCACTCTTTACCCCTAAATTTGTCTCTTTCAGGGTTTATTAACCTTTAGGGGACAATAATTTCCTTGTGGCTCCGGAATGCCAGCCTTAGCCTGCACCTAGGACAATGTGGAAGACTGTCAAGGAAACATTTTTAGCTCTTCTTTGGAAAAAGGGAAGGCATCCATGTACAGTGTATGATGGCGTATATAAATGGACAGAAGATTTAGCTTTACAAGTTACTAGAATCAAGTGATTTGAAAGGCTGAAGCATATGATGAGATGACTGCCAGAGAACTCAGGCTTTCCTGTAAGCCTGGGAAATGGGCTTGAAATTGCTTGTGCCTGTGGAGTTAGCATAGTGGGAAACAGTGAGATGGTCTATTTTTCCCTGCTTGCAGGTGGTGAAAGAAAAAGATTGAATTTTTAAGTTTTATATTATTCAGGCCTCTGGAGGATTAAATAGCAAGATTAGAAAATAACTAGCAAGACCAAAAGAAACATGGTGTTTTGGAAATAAGGGTATCTTCAGCAGTCTCTCAGATATTAAGGAGTGGTTCTCTTTCACTGTGATGTTACAGTGAATTTAAACATGTCAGTTTGTCAGTCTGTATTGCAAGGAACCTTCATGGAAAAATACACAAACTAAACCCAAGAAAACAAACATACACAGACACCCCTTGCCTCCAGGCATATCTGCCTATAAAATTATTTTAAGTAATTTTAAAGAATTTTGTTAACAGATGCAAATTTAGATCAAATATGTTTTCTTCAGTGTTTTAAAATCCTCTGCTGATTTGGCAAACTAGCTGTAGTATGCTGTGTGCCAGAAGTTGGGGAGTTGGCAAAAGAGAATTCAGGAGAGTATCTAGTCTTAAGTTGCCCATCTGGTGCATTTAAGAATATGGTTTTTCAAGGAATTGGGAATTATTCATAGTTAATAGGGAGACAGATCCAAGTTTTATTTTCCACAGGGAGAAGTAAGAGAGGAAGATCCTGAATACAAAAATAACTTGCTGTAAATTTGCTGTTTCTCTGCTTATACTGGGAGGGTGGGGAAGGGCAGATGGGAACAGGAGCCTTAAATTATCCATGATAGTGAAATAAAAGAATAGGTAATTGATTTGTTGATGAATCCTGAGTCTGTAGCTTTACTATACCGTATCATCATGTAGAGGTCAAATTTATCCTAAATGTAGGCAGCTATTCTATTTAAAGTTCTTTATTCAAGTGTTTATAGTATTTTTTCTTAAATTTATTGTCTGTCTTATTAAAGATGCTGAATAGGATCTGTCTCTGCAGAATAAAATGATCCCTGTGTGTAAGAGAGGATGTGAACAGAATAGAATTTCATTGCAATTAAGATCTTGAATGTGGAATTTGAGTGTACGTATCTGAAATTCTGAAATAAGTTTAATACAGATTTCTTCATGGACTCAAATTTTTGTAATACAGAAAAAACACAGTAATTATGGGTTTTCTAGATGTGGATTTGCATGTAAAGGCAGAATGTACCTTTATTTTTGTAAAGGGATGTGCTTTGAGTGACAGTCGTCATGTGTCCACCAAAAGTGACTGGATAGACGCCACTGAATTTGTGGCCCAGGGCGGTAGGGGATAGGGGGAAAAAAGACAAAGCAGCTTTACATGTTTATGTTACGCTTTAGTTTCAGGTTACTGTGGGGACTTGACAACACTCCAGCCATGAATTAGACATAGCTGAAAACCACCTGAACCTTGGTAATTGTCCAAGACAGCATTACGAACAAAACTACTGCCCACAACCTTCTTAGTGTTCCACATTTTGCAATTTTGCCCTGCTCTGGCATGTTTAGGTTTATGTAAATTAGTGCGTCAGGCATGTCTTCAAGAAGGAGCGTTATTGGCTATCCTTTTCCCAGAGAAAAGGCATTTAGGAACCTGTCTTGCTACTCACACTCTTTCTGCTTTACATTGTGTAAGGAACACGGCTAGAGCAGGCCTAGAGATACCTTACTCTAAAAATTGAAGTTCTTCCAAATGGTTTGAGGGTGAATGCTTGGAAGACTCTTGTGGGCTTCCTGGAGTATCCTAGCTGTGCCAGTAGATGTGTATAAAAGGAATAAAAAAACCCCTCTAAACCACAAAAACCCCCACTAAACTGTTGTCTCTGCCTGCATCAGCTCTGATAATTTAGCAGTGCAAGTTATTGTTGTTGGAGAAAGTGATGAGGAGTCATTATCCATATAAACAGATTAGGAGGCTAACATGCAGTATAAAATAGGATTCATTAGTGTCTGAACCTCACAGAACTGGTGTGAGTTTTTAGCTTTCGGATTAAAAACATAAATTTTGAATTTCATAAGTGGTCTCCAAATGAAAATTTAAGAAATATTAAACTTGGCTCAGACTTGTAATGGGTTCAAAGCTATAAAAAAGCAGTTTACATCCTAATGCTGCTGCTTTTTCCACATGTGGATGCTTATTCTGCAAAAGAGCTGTTTGTCTTAATTATGAATAAGTATTTTATTACCATATAAATGTATGTAGTTAAGTACCCACCTCGTTAACAAAATAAGCACCAAATATATTGCCAATACTGTATTTTATTGTAAATCTAATATTATAATAGTTATCACAACCAATAAGAGTACATTTTTCTTTAAAACTCATTGGAAAAGCTTAAAAATTTCCCTATGGAAGTATTTCCTGGGGTTTTTTCCTGTTTTTTAAATGAAAACATTGTTGAACTTGTTTCTGTCAGATTTGTGGCTCGACTGACATTTTTGCATTAATCATTCTATGGACTGTACAAATGTTATCTGTTTTCCCATATGAAAAACCTCTGAACAGCAGAGCAAGCCCCCATCTGCAGTAGAGCTGAAACAGTAGCATACTGAGGTGTCAGCTCTGGGATCCATTGCAGATGTGACTTGCACAATTTTCTATAAATCCAGAACTGCCAGTATTTCTGAATGAGAAAGTCTTGTCTGATGGAGAGAAAAAGTTGTCCCGGTTTTCTCTCCGGCTCTGCAAGTTATGTTCACTCTGGTGATAAGAAAGGATTGTGCTGTGTAGGGGAGGAGATGAGTGTAACTCCAGATGGTGAGTGGGACCCCAATTATACTTCAAATTGCCTTAATCCAGTCTAAACAAGGAGAGGGACATTTGTGCACATTTGCTCTGACGAGCTGTGCCAAAACAATCAATGCTCTCTGGGGAGTTAGAGATCAGGCGAAACTTCGTATTTCAGCCGTGTTATGTGATCCAGAACTGAGGTTGATTACCTTCAGATTTGTGGCCATTGACCTGAAATCCCTCTATGACCTTTTTGGTATGCCTTCTGGGCATGTGCCGCAGCTGATCTGGGTTCCTGATTAAACACCACTTTCTAGGTTAGGCTGGTTAGCTGGTGAGTTTTTGCCAAGTAGAGTTCTGAATGATGAATGCTTTCTGCTTTTGGCTTAGTCCAGACAAGAATTTTAGATGCCTCTTCCTTACCTTACTGCCAAATTTTCCTTAACTATCTTCCAGTCCTGCCCCCCTGCCTTTTTTTTTTTTTTAAAGTGTTGGTTTTGGTAGAAACTGGCCAGAGAGTTTAAAAGTGCTTGAAATTTGGCAAAACGGGGAGGAAGGAACAGACAAGTAAATACTAAAAGCTATTATGTAAATCTCACTTCTGTGGGAAACTACACTACAAAAAGAACTTTGCTCTCAATTTAGTTTGGATCTGGTAGTTAGAATGAAAGATTACCAGCAAACTGTATTTCCTCCTGTTGCGCTCTGCAAATGGTCATAGTCCACAAGTGTGATGGTTTGTATTTTTTTGGAAAACAGTAAGTGTGATCTGTAAATCAGCTACAGCACTGAAATGGGTTGGGGGTGATAGTTGTTATCATATAAAGTAGGAAACAGCAGGATGAAGAACCTGTCCATGTGATGGTTTTCAAGGAAAGTGGGATAAGGCTGCAACAGACTAGATAACCCCCAAGTAATCTGTTGCACTGTCTTCCTCTTCTATAATCCTTGAGTATCAGTGTATAAAGGAAGCAGTAAAAAACCCAAAAGAAAAACAGAAGTTAGAAAGGGATGTGGATCTCAATTTGCAGTGCTCATTTGATCAGATGCTCGTGGGGGGTGGCTATCAAATGGCTACAAAAGAAGTGTGGAAAGACGTGGTCATGGAGACCATCGAGATTTGCTGAGCTTCCTTAATGGGGAAGAAGATTCAGGACATGAAGGATAGGTGGAAAGCAGAGAAAGAAGGAACAGATCCTCTTATAAAGTGCTCCTTACAGCCCTTTGTCATTCTCTCATCTCCTTTTCCAGTGTCTCTCTGCCTTCTTACTTATTCTTCTTTCTTACTTGCTTTTTAAATTTGCTTTCTTGGTGGAAGAACTGAAAGAATACTAATCCAACCGTAACTGCATGTTTCTAGTATGCAGGAGGAATATAGCTGAGTAAAAGTGAGTGTCTGAAGGTTGTTGTATAGTCAGTTAGTAAATGCAGCTTCCTATCACATGGTAGAGAGGAGCAGTCTCCTAATTTTTTTCCCTCTTCTGAATGTGTACCACAAACATTAGGTGTATTTCATACTATCATTCCCAATTTACTGCTCTTTTGAATGATGGCTGCCATTTATCCATCCTGAAGTGTTCAGTGAGGTAGGTAAAGATGGTGGCATACCATAACAATCCTGGCTCTAAGAGGAAGCAAAATTAAACTTATGGGCTCCTTCATTATTAGCTTTCTCATATCAGTTGAATTTCTGTTGTTAATTTGTTGTTAAAACTGTTGCTACCTCTTGCCCAAGGCATAGTCAAACAAGAGACTACTGTAGAGTCCTCTGATTATGTACAAAAGCATGCTGATTTAACATGTCTGTATTTGGATAGCTAATATTTTATTTGGCTGTTCTTTTGAGAGTAAGTTTACATTGACATTCTCCTCTCTAGCAGATGTGCCGTGTGTTTTGTTTTCTAGGTAGTTATTGCAGATGTAAGTCTTTGTGCTTCAATGAATTCTTGACACAGGCAATGGAAACTAATATTAATATTAAAAACATGAGGTTTAACATGTTGGACCAGAGCAATCTTTCATCCAAGGACCAAGCCAAGGCCAGTAGTGTGACCATCTTTCAGAAAAACTAAGCTTAGAAAATCTCTTGTGATTCAAACAGAAAAACTAATGGCACAGAGTGAGTCTGAAGCACAACTCTGCCTCCAAGGCAGAGCTTAGCAGTGGTTTACTCTGGTTAATGTAGACATTTTAAGAAGGTAAAGTTATATCATCAGCAATAAAGAGGTCTTGATATACTTCTTAGACAATAGAAGACTTCATACAAATCATCCATAACTTCATCTATACAGGCCTCTTGTGCTAGATTTTTGGTCAACTGTTGTGGCTCAGGATACTGTGTCATGTTAGATGCTTTCCATCAGTATGTTTAGATATTCTTGTTTGGTGAAAGAAGCTTCTTGCTACAACTGGAATTAAGATCATGTATATTTAAATTTCTTGGAAATGTGTTTCTCTTAATACAAAGATTATATGACAGCAATAGATAAGATAGATTTCTAGTCTTTCTATGGTAGCTTTCTAATCTGTCTTTAAACCTATCTTTGAACTTGAAAATATCACTGCTGTGTTCCAGAAATAAAGCTTTATTACATTATAAGTATTACCTTTTTAGTTTTGATTTTGAACTGAGAGAGCGATAAAGTGAATTGAATCAGTATCCGCTGTCGTCGTCTTCTGCTTCAACTCCATTCACAGCCCCAGTAAACTTCACATGGCTGAAGCCATATATATAAAGCTGTATTTTTATTTACACATGTGTGCATATACATGAACACACATGGTAGTAAACCAGAAATGTCAGAAATCTTGGCCTGTATTACAGCTGATGGTTCAATTTCTCCTGGTCCCCTCTGCTATATTTTATTGTTCTCAAGTTCAACAAGTTATTTCCCAAAAGGATCCATGATACTTAGAGGTATTTAAATGCCTGGATTAACTGTGTGGCTTAGTGTGCCTTTCTTGCCTTTCACCTCTCAATAACAGAGTACAACACCTGGTATGAGTCAAGAGTAATAGTTTCAACCATTTAGTATGACAAACAGATTCCTGTCAAGAAAGACCTAAAAGTCTACTTTGACAGAAATGGTGTTTCTACTTAAGCTGAATTTATGGCAAAGTCAGCATGGTGAGTTTGCCCCTCAATGTCACAAATAGACTTAATATGAAAATATGTGGTTTGTGACTACTTTTCTTGTCAGCTGGGATAGCCATCTCTTAAGTCCTAATGCACCAGGTCAGTCTTGTTATTGCACAAACATAGAAAGAACCAAACTCTAAGCTGTCATCAGAAATTGTGTAATTTCTTATGTAAGTAAAAACATTACTTAGCAGTTGATGCTTCACCCCTTTTTTCTGCTTCGGTATTCTCAGAACAGATACATGGAGAGACATAACCAAGTCCCACCTGCCAGTCTGAACGAGAAGATGCGCTGCCCTTGTCTTTCTCTCTGCAGCTGGACTGTAAGAGAGTTAACGTTGCTTGGAGCAGCATGAAATTTCACACTCTCACTAGGCTAACAGCAAGCATCAACAGAGTACAGTTCCTTCTTAGTGGTCTCATTCTCTGGGTTCAGGCTGCCCTCTCCACACACCTGATAAAGCACTCTAGAAGCAGACACAATTACATGCATTCATTGAAAGACAAAGAGCTACGTTTTCTGTTACCTGAAAAAAACAATTGTTTTAAACTAACTTTATTTTACTAGCATATGCGTTTTTATTGAAAAAATAGTGTATTCTTAATCCAAGTGGAAGGATTGCAGTATGAATGGTTGTTATACTTAGGACAAGTTTATCTGAAACAAAACCACCTGTTTCATGGTACAAGAACAATGTCGTGATACATTGCAAAAACAATTGCAATTGTGATAACCATGGTTTTGTTTGTTTTTATGCTATAGTAAAGATTTAGGTGTAAGTCTTGGGCAGGAGAATGATTCAGTACTGATTTCCTACTGACGCGGTGGATACCTGTCTTCTCTTTTCAAAGCCTCTTTTGTCAGTTTCTGACAAATACAAATTTGGCAGATATGTGGGTTGCAAATTCACTCTGGTGTTTCTGGAGATAACCTTGGAAAAAGAGGTTCCTTATTGTTTTAATTTTCAGACATAAGTGTGTCTGCAGCATTTTTGTCCTTCTCTATGAATTATCTGAAGCTAACAGCAGGCATATGTCACATTTTGGGATATTTATGCAGAACCATGAATGCTGTAAGCATACTTCAGGATTTGAAGCCTTACCATTTCACCTGGATGTCATACAAGCCATGCACTTGACAAACAGATCCTGTTGGAAACTTTGTTCTACCATGTGTATGAATGCCTTTTTAAAAAAAAAAAAAAGGGACTGAGGCCCTGATCTGAAGTACATTAGAAAGTACCAGTACTTTGATATTTGGTAATAAGCAGTGGGAATTGTTAGTGTACTGTGTCTCTACAATGCTGCTTGGTGAGCTGCCTGCTAAGGTGCAATATGAAATGCTTTGGGAATAGAATAGTAAAAGAATTGATACTGCATAAGAGTATTTCTTTAATGAAAACTGTATCTAAAATGAAATATCAGAGAACCAGTCTACTGGTTCCTAAATGAATTCAAGTTTTTATGGTTAGTGGTTTTATGTGCATCATTTTTATGCCTGTGATGGAGTCTGATAATTTAAGACTGTTTCCCTACCTCTCCCTGTGTCTTGCAGGCATACAGGAGTTTCCAGAAAATATAAAAAACTGTAAAGTCTTGACAGTTGTTGAGGCCAGTGTAAATCCAATTTCAAAGTAAGTTTGTAATTTTTTTTATGTTTTGTATCTTGTGCAAACACCACTGAGTCTCAAACTTGCCCCAGACATGCACCAACTCTTGGAGGCAAGGAACAGAGTTACCTGAGAAGTACTTTCATTAACTTATTGCGCTGTGATACAGTATAGCTATGTCATTAAAGTATTTTTCCCAAGTTAATAGGCTACGTGGGCAATCCTGCGTTATACCAAGTGGCTTTCTCACCTTTAAGTCCATCACTTCTCTGTGAATGTAGAGAAATATGCAAAGAGTTTTTTTCGTAGTAACAGTAATGAATTTTACTCTAAAGCCTCTACCACTGGTTTTGAAACTTATCTTATATGAGTAGATTTCCCTGTCACCTTCAATAGTGACAAAATTAATTTGCCAGAAGTAGCACTGCCTGAGATACAAACTTTGCGCAACATAACTCTTCTGGGGGTAAAAAAGGTGTTGCGTAGGTTTTAATTTATCTTATTGTCTCTAATGAATGCCTCCTCCACATTAGGTGTCAGGAGATCACAAATACATAGCAAGACTACATTTGTTTGTAGTTTTTATTGCCCGTAGATATTGTCCTCAATACTTAAAAATAATTTTGAAACTAATCTTACAGAGAACAAGTATCTAGTGCAGTTTGGTAGATCTTCTGGTACCACCTTAATTTTAATGTTATCAATATGTAGGATTTCAATACTATACTGTTGCTTAAGAAAATAAGACTTAATGGCCTGAATATAATTGAAACAAAGGCACTACATTATTTTATTTCTATATAGGCTTCCAGATGGATTTTCCCAACTGTTAAACCTAACGCAGCTGTACCTGAATGATGCTTTTCTTGAGTTTTTGCCAGCCAATTTTGGCAGGTAAGTTGAATTTTGAAACTTTGTGTCTACATTTAGTTTTAAATTTATGCAGAGCAGTTTCTGCTGCTTCTCAAGCAAAGTGTGAACTGGAGAAGGGGAAGAAGTGTACATTAACAATCCATTTATGCTACATATTAGTTACAGAAAAAAACCCTGAATCTTTATCACTATTTTTTAATTGGGCTTTTGAAGGACAGATGGAATTATTATAAAGAGCCAAGAAATAACTCATTTACAGACTTGCTTCTTTTACAGCACAAGTCTGGTAAGTACGGGAGACTAGTATTTCTGACATATGGGTTGTGTATCATGTAGTAATTGGAGTAAAGCAAATAATGACATCTGTAATTCCACTTGTCCTCTCCTGGATGCACAGATTCCTTCATGCTCAAGTGCCTTATTGTCAGGAATCTTTCTGAAAGGCTTAGCATATTTACAGTGTGGTGACTAAGCAAAATTGTTCCATGTAATAGCTTAAATACAAGACAAATACTAAACCCCTACCTCTTTGAAATGGATTAAATCTTGGGAGCAAAAGTGAAAGGAAAATACTGTTAAAAGGAAGACTCCTAGATGAGCATTGTTCATCCTGTTCTACTTATTATGCTGATTTAGCAATTTCTGCTTTTTCCCCCCTCTCTTCACTCTTATGCTCTCTTTCCTACATTGTCACTCTCCTACCCCATCCCATGTCCAGCAAGCCTCTCTTTCAGGAAATACAGCTATTAGTTCACCAGGCATATTGCTGTGTGAAAGCAGCTGCCTTAGGCTGTATGGTTATAGTTGGATCAGCACAGTTTACAAGAAATTAGAAAAGCCTCCAAATAGTGCTTCAGAAGTTTGGCGGATCAGTCCATTAATGACTTAGTTTATTAGTCATCTGTGATCGGAGTTGTTGGCCTATTCTTCTCTGTCCAGTTATTAGTCATTCCCTGATGAACAATTAGAAACACCAGATCCTGTTACACACTCAGCTAAGAAAAAAATTTGCTTATGATGCAGGAGCATTAATTATCGTGCTTGTTTCTAGTACACAAAGTTTGCATTTCAAAAACCTTCATTAAGGTTGAAGACGAAATATCTGGAAGATGCATAGTCTTTACTTGTTGGCATTTTAATGATTGCCTGTACATTTTTATGTTGTGCTTTTTAATAGTCTAACCAAATGGCAAAATTTTCTTAAAAATCAGGCACTACAGATTAAATTGAAGACTTCAGGTTGACACAGTTGGTCTTATAAGTAGTTAATCTTACACAGAGTTTAAAAAAAGCCTCATTATAATTTTTTCTTCATCACTGTCCACTTCTGTAATACTTAATGGTTAGGGAAATGGTGAAGTTATTAATTACTAACAGCTTAAGAAAAATCAGTTACTGAAGGCAACTTGAAAGCCAGTTCTCCAGTGTAGCGTTTCTCTTAATAGCTATGAAGAATTCAGCCTTGGTTTTTAAAATATAGAGAGTGACTTGCAGCATCCTGGCTGTAGCTAGGAGAATGAAATGAGACTTTTCTCATCAGCTGTTTTTAAATGAATTCAAACGATTTATATAAGTTTACCTGCTAATAATGGTATTGCACAGAATAAATACTATTCTATAGGAAGATAATGTTTAGATCAAATAAATTAGAAAACAATGAATTGGTAAACTCACTTCAAAGTAAGGTTCAGACCCCTTTGACATTGAGTACTTCTGTTCTGTAAGTGATCAGACTGCTCTGCCACCCCACAACTTTAACTAGGTATAAACGCTTGCTCGTGCAAAAGGTCTTTTAACTTGTACTTCAGAATATGGGAATACTTTTTTAAAAAACAAACAAGCAAAAAAGCTCTGGTAGAAACTTTTGGGATATTTAGAGCATTGTTGGTTATTCCCATAAAGGACAAGCCTTCAGCTTCTTCCAATTTGGTGCATCAATTCTTTTGTATATGGCCTTAGAGCTATTACTTTTCATTGCATGGGAACACATGAAGTAACTGAGTTCTGTTGCCTGCTCTTACTAGCAGCTATAGGCGATAATGCCTCTTAAAAACTAAGCCAATGCCATATTAAAGCTAGCGAGGGTTTTATGCTCCATGTATCAGGGTCTCTGTTCCAGCAGTTCAGGTTAGAAACCTGGTTTCCCACATCAGTTTCTCTCTGACTGTATTCATTTGTTCCACAGTTTAATTGCTGTCATCTCTCATCAGTGTTATCCCACATTCTCTCACCTGCTGTTTTTATAGTGTTTTCATATCCCTCTTTTAGTTTGTTAGACTAAACAAAATTCTGTTTCCCTCTGATATGGCAGGTTTTCCTTTGTGCCTGGTTATATTAATATATCTTGGAACGAGTTTCAGTTAGAATTCATCATCTTCTTTTTGACAGAGGATGATGACATGTAGTTATATTTAGAATTCAGATTGAGATCTCTTCATGGCTTGTACAATGTCATGATTATCTTCTTGTTTCTCTTGGAAACGTCTGTGGTTATGCTCTAGTGTTCCACTAGCCCTTTTTGCAGCTGCCTAGTGTTGTTTCCCAAATGATCGACTAATGCATTGGACAAGCTTGGTTAGAAATGGCTGGTGACTCTACAAGGAAATAATGAGTATTGGCTTGGTGCTATGACATCTTATCCCTTTTCTATTTTTTTCAGTCCTTAAGATTGTACAGGTTGTTTCCCTACAGTGTCCTAATAATTCACTGTATTGTCTGTGACTATCTTCTGTGGCATCAGCCAACTTAAACATTTTTCCTATCGTTTAAGACTGCTGTTAAAAAATACTGGACAGGATAGTCTCAAAATGGGTCTTTGAGCACCTCTGTCAGTAACATTCAGCCTGATGTGTAGGAAAGAAAACTGTGCAATGCAAACTACTTTTAGTATACCATGCAGCATTTTATTACATTTACCTCCATGCTTTATTCTCACCTTCAAAATTTGTGCTAAAGCTTTGCATACTATTGAGGTCAAGATTATGAAATCTTTTTTCCCCTTCTTTATGAGCATCACATACTTGCTCTCCTTCAGTGATGTTGTACAGGTCCAGCCTGTTAGACTTATTAAAAATCACTGGACTTTTGATTAAATGTGCCAGTTCCTTCAGAATTCTGAAGTGATAAAGTGTTCTTTTTCCTCCACTCCCAAATTCTCATCTGAACGCATTAATATTGGCATGGATCCCAGAGTTAGCCTTTATGCCAGTGCACAGAAATCTGAGAATTGCTAAGAAAACCATATCTGTTGTATCTAAATACATCATATATATTCGTATACTTAAATATAAGTATACAAGCAGAGCATTCTAAACTTGAAGCTCACTGCATGCTAATTTTGAGACAGGGCTTTTAAAGGGAAACATTATTTACTGATGGGTGTTTAAGATAAGCAAGGAGTTTCTCTTCAGCGTCATTCTAAAAACTATGAGAATCTTGTCTGTAATGGGGTGTTGCTTCCAGAGACTTTTTACTGTGGTGTTGCAAAGAATTCACTTTTAATCTTCTTTCTCAACAATTTGCCAGTAGTTTTTGCAGTAGTAGATATTTTTAGTAGCATCTACTTTGGATAATTTTTTACACAAATGTACAGTGGTAATCAAATTGGGGACTTAATTTAGTGCAATTTGGCTGAAACTTTTGCAAATACAACCTCCTATAGGATACATATATTTCAGTCCTCTTGCCTTTATATTTTAGTTATGATTTCAAAAAAATATGTTCTGCATTAGCAAAACTGCAAAGGAGGTGAAAAATAAAGAACATTTCTCTGAAATATTTTTAGCTTGCCAAGGAAGGACTGCTGTTGAACAGTGAGTTTCTAAGTATACCTGCTATATATTTCTGCTATATATTTTTTTACAGATTGTATAGTTCAAGAAATCAGATTTAGGAAGAATATTGATCTTATCCTGGCAAGGTGTTCATGTAGAGATTTTGTTTTATTCAAAAGTTGAGCTACATTTTAAAAGCAGGCTAAGTTGGTTACATTAAATAATAATACTGCAACAATAATTCTGTTGAGACTGTTATACCAGGTATACTTAAAGTTGATTAATACTCTGTTACAGCTTTTGTGTTTAGTTGATGTGTACATATTTCTGTGGTTATGGATTTTTACAATTGAGAAATGAAATATTTACATTTGGACTCTGATCTTAAAGGTCTTTTCCAACCTGTGTGATTCTGTGATTTCCATATGAGTATGAGAAATCTTTGTGATAGAATGGCACAGGAAACATAAATTCTGCTACTACGACTTCTATTTTTCCTTTAGTATAGGTGGACTAGTTCTCTGTCTGTATTTCTTTTCCAAATTAAACCCCAGTTTTTCAATTCCATTATAGCTATTCAGATGCTTAGCATGGGTGTTTACACCAGCAATTTAAAGAGCAGCGAGGCTGAGTATTTGATGTGTATTATTATATTAAACTTGAATTAACCCTTCCAGTCATAATGGAAGAAGTGACAACTGCTTCAGTCCAATATTTCTCATCAATTACAGCAAGAGAATTACTAGTTTAGACACAGCCTGTATCTCCTAGCCAGGAGAGGTTGAAAATGTTTCCCTAGTAGCCTCTATGTAGCTCTACATGTAAGAATTCGATATTTGTATCTCCAATTTCTTGGGGTTAGCTGAAGAAAGAGTAGAACATGAAACAAGGTCACAGAGCTATGAAGCTTTCTATCCCCAAAGGCAGTCTTTAAGTTCAGAGAATGAGCTTATTAGAAGTGTAGTGTAGTCAGTTCTGGCTAAAGTGAACAAAGTGGTGGTGTGCATATATAGCTTAGCATATGAATGGAGGTTTGCTTCTACTGCTTTCAGCTGAGAAATTTGACTGCATACTTGTGTTGTGAAGAAAACCTACAAACTGTGTAGCTATTTTCCTTGCCCTCAAAGCAAAACACCAACTGGAGTGTAATGCAGTGTTTGGTTGTTCCTGGGTTCAGAAGTCCAAGCCCAAAATGACCCTTCAGATCTGAGAGTGCTTAAACAAACAACTTCTCTTTTGTCACAAATTGGTATCTTAGGCTGCAGGTAGGGTAAGAAGGCTAGGAAGTCCTTTCCAGTTATGTCCTAGATTCACAGCAGTGATATTACCATGAACTGGACTTCTATTAGGATATTCTTTCAGCACTGTTAGAATGATCATTTTTCTTTGAGAGGCTGGGGGGAGGAGGTTCCCCTCCAGCAGTTGCTACCAGATGGCAAGTACTGCTTGCAGTGCCGGGCTGCGTTGATCTCTGCTCTGTTTCAAGGTGACTGTTATATTCTTAGGTTATTCATAGGCGCAGCAGATTGCTACTTTCAAATGCATCCAAAAATGAGCGAATGTCTAGAGGAAAAATAAATACTGTTTTCAGCTTTCTATTTTTGCTTTAAGTATAGTACTTACTACTTAATCAAAATTAAAGTTTTTTTTCTCTGTCCTTACAATGTACTCAGTTAAGCACCTTCAGGAAAGACTGGTCCTTTTTGAGTCAGGGAGCTTAATGCCGTATTTTGTGTTGTACAAGGACTGTTAGTGGGTCACATGTAGAACTCTTGTCTTTACAATCCTGTGTGTATTTAAACCAAACTCAGTTTCTGCATTTCATTAACAAAGAGATAGTCTTGTCTCTGCTGTCCTGATGCAAAAAATTCCACCGGGGATGGTACATTCCTTGAGTGTCAAGATTGCTTAGGACTTATCTTGGCCAAGCAGTTGAGTTTGGGATTTAGGGTTATTTATCTTGCAACCAAGGATTTACTGAAAGAAAGGTCAAACTGCCTTCTAACAGAAATATCAAAATGGATTAAGAAGCTGACTAGAAAGAGGATATGGAAGGAAATCCAAGAGGAATTTAAAGGTTGTTTTTACCATGTGGAAGACCACAGGTATTCCTCTGATGAGGCTTGTTATATGAAATGGTTTGATACCTTGCCAGTATTAGAACTTCAGCATCTTAACTTGTGCGGACTGATCCTACCTTTCTTCTATTACTTCCTATGTACTTCTGTATATGATGATAACATGTAACCATAATGAATCCAATTAAGTGCTTTAAAATCTCTGCGATGAATGAAAACAAATGTGTTCAAACAGGTGCAGAAAAGCAGACAAGATCTAGTTTGTTTGCTGCTTTACCAAAACCAACCCCTAATTTAATTTAAAATAACATTTAATTTAAATTAATATTGTTATTTTAATGAATTTAAAATAACATGCAGATTTATGCACAAAACACATTTTTATTCTTATGGAAAAAATGTTTCAAACTTGTAGATCTTTTTTTAAAATTCAGCAAATAAGTTCAGCAATTGCTTTTGTCATAAAATACAGTATATTGTGATAATTTGTTATGCCTTTCTGTTACAGATTAACTAAACTCCAGATATTGGAACTTAGAGAAAACCAGTTAAAAATATTGCCAAAGTAAGTATGAATGACATTTATTTAAACTACTTTGGAGGGTTTTTTCTGTAGTTACACTAATAATATAGTACATATTGAAAAGTAGATCACAGCTTAAAATGTGTAGCTAAGTAACTGGACTAAGTTCTCACAAGGAACTTCCCTTTCATACTGCTGAAATTATATCTCTTTTCAGACTGACTGGTCTGCCTATTCAGAGATTATTTTTTTTTTTCTCTGTCCCTGTCCAGCTCTGTGGATTTCTGATCCACCTGTTGAGCTTTTAAGTCAGCATGTGTGCACCTCAGGATGATCGTTCCAAGATGTCTGATGCTTCTTGCACGCAATATTGTATGGCTGCTGAGATGCCTGTCTGGGTACTGTTCTGATGGCTTAGTGTCTGAGACTTAGGCATTGGTAACTAAGATCATTATCTCTGAATCAAATGCGGAGTTTGAGATGCTGGCTTAGAATTACTGAAGGAATGCGATTCATGTGACTTGAACACTTTTTTTAGTTTAATATACTTCAGGGCTGAAGAAAGTAACAACTCGTTACTGTGTTGCATGGATTCTGTTACACCGTACCTATTCTATAATGCAACAGGCTTGTTTAACATATTCCTCAGATGTGTTTTTGGTAATAGTAAAATAGTTCTGGAAATTCTTACAGCATTTGTTTTAACAGTAAATCCAATTGTACCTCTCTCTTAAAATCTATCATCTTTCTAAACCCTGCCTTGCAATTCTCACTCATTTCATCAAACAAGTCCAGGCTGATGGTATTGCAGTTCCTGTTGTTTCTATGAGGTAGAGCAATGCTCTGAATTTTCTGACTTGGACCCTGGAGGTCTAAATGGGTTAACAGAGGTATAAAAGGTCAATGAAGAGAGAAACAGAGATCCCAAAGATGGCACGTGAATAACCAGCTGTAGAGTCCTGAATGTGTGGTGGTGTGCTGTAAAAGGGGTCCTCCTCTGGCGACAGGAACTGGTAAAGAGAGGTACTGGTTTTGGTGGATGTCAGATGTTTTGGTGGAGAAGAGGGAGAGCTAACCATTGAATATTCACTCTGTCTAGCTTATATACTAGCAGACACTTGCATGCAGTAGGCTTAAGTGTGAATTGCAAGCCCTTCAAATACAACAGCCAGTTTTCTTAGTGACTGTAGCTAATTATATGCCTACAACATGACCGAGGGGTATGTTCCATTGGAATTCCCTTTTTGTGTGCCTAGATACTGTACTGTGGTATCTGCTGTATAAAAATGCCAGAACTCATGTCTGGAATGAAATGTATAGCATCAGAAAGTGTGAATTTAAATCTTCCAAGTGTGAAGCATTCTACTCATTCATGTGATATAAATACTCTCTATCCTCCTTTGCTCTTTCTGCTATAACTAATTTTCAGTAGAAAAAAATCAGAGGACATGTAATTTGAGGTAGTAGCTCTGTAAATTAAGTTATTCCCAACTGAGAAACAGCTATAATTAAAACTTATAGCTAATACAGATTTTGTTTATAAAATTACGCTGACCTTAATGGCCCTAATTAACACTAATAGCATGAATTACATGCAATATTTTAAAATGAGTAGTTTACGGAGGTCTCTTGTAGTGATAAGAGACATTTAAACAAATGCTGTAATGTATTTAAGCCAAACACAACTTCTGTGAAGTTGCTGGGAATTTTTTTGTTGACTTCAGTGTTTTCAGGGTTTCATCCTTGCTGGAAAACTGAACAGCAGCTGTCAGGAAGATGTCCTCTGTGGCACCTCCATAATGCTGTACAGTATATGCATTTTGCTACAGTGAGGCGCTGGAAACATACATTACTTATGTATGATGTACACTGGGGAGAAGTAGTTCATTGTGGTGTCCATAGTATGCAAGAGGTGAATCTGCCTTTTGGGGTAATACAACTGTGCAGCAGCTGACCTGGCCAACAAAGGTGTCCATGGCCTTGCTTTAACTATTACATTAGAACAGAAGCTGATGTGAAATTCGAACTTACACAGTTTTCTAGACCTGAGTATGTATTTTAAAAGGAACATGCTATACAGCTTTAAACGGTGTAGAAAATCCAAAGGCTTTTTTTGAAGCTAATAAGATGTAGCAGTACATGCTAATATTTTTGCTATAGAACAGAACTATCTTTTCTTGTTTCCCTGTCACTCTCACCTTTAAGATGTTCATACTTACAGTGAATTTTCGTATTTGTAACAAGAAATGTATTTGGATAAATTTCTACAAAATCAGCCAGCCCTCTTGCTGAATTAAACATGCACATAATTTTTAACACTAAAGCATAAAGCACTTGAAAGACTCTTAATAAAAATGAGTGATTAATGCCAACGTACGAAATCAATCTTGCTTTGTGCCAAATGCATAATTTTGCTTGGAGCTTATCCACAGCCAGGGACTGCAAAACTGGTAGTACTATAATGCAAACCAGCTCAATGAAAATATTTCTACTGAAAGGAAGCAAAAATACACAGAGACTACTTTAGAGGCATTTATCTGATAGGTAGCTGAAAGTTGGGAAAATGGTCCAATGGAAATATAAAAAGTTGTTTTGTTTTGTTTTTTTTAAGCTTCTGTCTGTTGCCTAATTGTCAATAAAAAGAGTAACCTTTTTAGAAAGAAGCAAGTTATTTGAGAGTGTCATTACAATGATTCAGGACCCAATCTTGTTGTCACACACACATCTTGAATTGTATGTTACTTCAAGTAAGCCGTAGTGTTAACCTTAGTGAAGCTGTTTACCACATCAGAATCTGAGGCATAATTTAGACTACCTGATCCCTTAGTGTTGGATTGATTTGACAGCAAGTTCAATAATACAAATTATGAAACAGATTTATCAGTTTATGGAAAGGATTACATAGCGTTGTGGCAAAGACAGAAATAGGTGTAACTCGGTGATCTAGTAAATCTTTGTTTCTAGTCCTGTATTCCTCTTCCTTTAGCACTGCATTTTCCTGTTACTTTAACATTATTGGAAGCTTTGTTTGCATTTTGTCTGAAGATATAGTTGCTCTATAAACAATACAGAAAAGCAGAGAGATAATAGTCATAAATAGCTGAAAGTGCTATAGATTAGGCAGGCAGTGGGGAAGGGGAGGAAAATAACTGAGGCCCTGGTCTTGCAAATACATTTGTGTATGTTTTACAGTTGAGTGGATGTGTTTGCTAGATTATAGACATTTTGGCAATGAAAAAAAAGTGTCTCAACATCAATAAAGTTACTTTGTTATGCTGTCAATGTTACATAACATTAATTTTGCACATACTTGACAGAGATTTGCAGATATTCGCTCTGGTTCCAAATGGTAAGACCAGGACCCTTAATGAAAAACTGTAACAGGGTTAGTGTTGGTTTTTTGTGTGTGGGTTGTTTGTTTTGTTTTGTTTTTGTTTGTTTGGGGGGTTTTTGTGAGACAGTGAAGATTAAGGCAGTAATGGGAACTTCGGGTTGCCTTAGAGCCATTAAGGATGTAGCGCTAGCAGGATAGGAAGGGAAGAGAGCAACGTAGATCTTAGGTTGGACTGGAGTGGAATTTGGCAGCGGGGAGGAGAGGAGCTTTATTACTTAGATTCTGTGAATCTGCTGTTAGCTGTGTAAACAGTTTGGCCTCAGAGTTGAATGGTGTACAGGAGGAAGGAAAAAAAAATCACTCAGACCTTTGAGTATGTTGGCCTGAGACGTTGATTTTTTGTTTTCTTTGGTGTTTGTATCTTTACCAAATCTTTAAAATAAAAAGAGAAGAGTTCATGTTGAACTGAAAGAAAAAAATTCCATTCATCTCAAACTGCAGTAAAAAACCCTGTCTGACTTTGTTTCAATTCGGCCTCATCAAAATTCACTTAAATCAGATTGAACTTTTTTCATTTTGTTGGTGTTACCTGTTTTTTTTCCTTCACTTTTAAAATTTGTATTTATTTCTAAGCTGAAAATTCCATTCAAATAAAAATCAAGGCACTGTCTTAAAACTGTTGCAATGAAAGGACTATAAAAATGTTAAAATAAGCCATTTTTTCCAAATAATCATTTATTGAAACTAATGTATCAAGTTCAATCCCACATAGCTGTGAATCTCCCTTAATCTACTTTTTGAGGCTGAAATTTAGATCATCAGTGAAGTTTTGGACTGCTCTCTCGTAGCCCACAGTCTAGCTAGCATAGCTTGAAAAGAGAAGAAATCTAAAATATTTTTAAATTGAAGCCATCAATAAAAGTACAGTATGGTTTTGCCCACGAAGTTTTGAAAGCTGCAGAATGATAATGCTAGATCCTTTAAGTCAGTCTTCAGCTCTGCTTCTGGGAGATGCATTGGGACAAATTAGTTAGCAACATATGGTACTAAAATTGGTATTGGCGTGGTCTCATAAAGCTTTGAGAAATTCAGCTTATGCAGTATTTCAGAGGAACTTAAATTATTTAAGTTAGAATTGGAAAATGAGTTTTAGCAGTTGGCTTACTGATAATCATCTGGTTCCCAAGCTTCGAGAAATGAGGGAAAATGTTTCTCAGATTCTTCTGGAAGTAGCCTGTTTGTGTATGCTTTTTTCTTCTTCTTTGAGACAGTGGGAATGTGAGTTAAAGGCTTTCCCCTAAAGCCTCTGTATACCATGTGTGCAGTGCAAAAAAATGGCTTCTGCTTTTGTCTTGATCATGTCTTTAACTACTTATGCTAAATTCCTAGTTTGTCACCAACGTAATTACTATAATGTAATGAAAATCTAATCTATAGACAAATGTTGAGTACAATCCTTTTTGGAGATTATTTCATGAATAATACTAATAATCACATTAACTTACTTTCAATAAATAAGGCATTTTTCAGTAGAATGTAATTTTTTAACTGTATATTCAGAACAACTGTAATAGTGTGTTTGAAGAACAACATAAACTTTGAATAGCTGCATAGCGCATCTTGTGCTCAGGCAAATGTGTTTTAAAGATATTAGTGTTCATACATATGTTCTGATAATATAAGACTCTGCCATTTAGAAGCTCTTATAATTAGTTTTTCCAGAACTTTAGAGTATGTATACACAGTTTATATTTGAAAGTTTTAGATATTATTAATTGTTCTATGGGAATCTATTATTAAATAAATACAGACAATAATGTCATATGAGGGATTCTCAGCCCCTTTGAAAATATTTTTAGGTAGTACAACAGTTGACTGGAGTACCGATTGTGTAGACCACCATGTGCAGTGGTAGATAGTCTCTGTGGGGTCCCCAAAGTAAACTTTAAATGGAGGAAAAATTTTGCCAAAACACATCTTGAAATAATGGATTTTACTTTATTTCAGTCATTGATTTAACTGTTGCCATAAGTTGGCTTAAAAAGTATTGATGTGTCACAAAACACAATTTAGTAATCTGATTTGTTGTAGGACTAGAGAAATAAGTAGGATTCCAGACCATATCATATGGAAGCAACTTTGTCAGCAGCCTGGAGAGGAGAAAGGTGGTGGTGTTTGCTGTGATTCAACAGTAGTCTTTTCTCGTTTAGCTAACCATTAGGCAGTGGTCTTTCTTTGGGAGGAAAACATGTAGTTGACCAGCCTTTGGCTGCTGAAAAGACTTACTGTGACTGTAGGTGAAAAGCTGAAGCACTCAAAAAAAGAGTAACTTCACTGAGTTACTCTTTATCATAAAGATTACTCTAGTGGTCTTTAGTTTTTGTAAACTAATCTGTAGACGAGTTGCAGTGTACTCTTTGTGTGACAGTCAACAGTCGGCATGATCATTAATAAGTGCGTGGTTGGACAATGTGTGAAAATTTGACCTTATTTAGATATTAGTCCAGTTACAGAACAGCATCGCTACTTAATACTGATTAAAATAATATATGTTTGTATGAATACAGGAAGATTGGATGTAACTGGTATTTTCTTAAATCTAATTCCTTATTAATACCCTTCCTGTGCAGAACCATGTCCAGACTGACTCAGCTGGAGAGACTGGACTTAGGAAGTAATGAATTCACAGAAGTGGTGAGTTTTGCCTTAGTAACAGAGCTTTGTATCTTTTATAAATCTCTTTATCCTTTAATCTATTTTAATCAATATGAAAATGTAAACATCAGCTTAAGAGTTCTGCTACTGAGCAAATATTATGTATACCTCATACTACTTTACGGAGCCTGTTATAAAAATTATGTGCATATTCTGATGAATATGAGTGTGTTTTTCCTCAATTTGAAAATAAAACTCTGTGGTATAGGGTAGTTACTGTACTAGTAAAATATTAATGGTAATATGTGTTTGAATTATAAACATAATTGTTTGGCTTATAATAAATTCTAAACACTTAGTGGTTATCATGTATTTAATGTTGTGAGTTCTGTATAAGCTGTGCATAACCTGCTTTTATTATTGTGTACAAACTATTTAGATCCAAGGGAAACTATATTAATTTTAAGTTTGAATATTGTTCAAAATAGTATTTACAGTTGAGGTGCTCAGATATTTCCTTCAGCATGGATCAACTTGTTTCCTCTTCATGATCTCACAGACAAATGTATCTTATAGTTACAATCACTTAACATCTCTCTGCTTCTACAAGTACTTCCCTGGATAAAGGAATTGAAGTAGAAGTATAGGGATACATACTGACCTGCCGTATAATAAATTCAAGCCCTTGTATGCCACCAGTAGATCATGCAGAGCTGAACACTTGCCTAGTTGTATGATTTGGCAGAGAGGGAAGTGTGTTTAAGGAATTGTTCATTAGTATTATTACACTTCTAGCCATTAGCATTACTGCCATATTCTCATTAGAGAGTAGGTATTCATCTGGGAGCCTTAAACTAACGTGCCCAGGTCCACGTTAAGCTGTAACAGCCAGGAACCAAGTATAGGCTGCAAAATTACCTGTTTGGGATTGCTTCATCTCTCCCAGCCTTTTAGCCAGAAGAGTGTCAAGTACTGGCAACTTATTTTATCAAGATTCTTGGTAAAAACACAAAGTTTGAAACAGCTTTTTTGGATAAAGATCTGTTTGAAAGGTAGTCTTCAGCTAAGATTTTCTTGTGGAAAATGAATTATTGGGAGTCAGAACTGCAACTTATGCAGGAATGCTGTATATTTACAATATAACAAAACTGAGTTCTGCATTTAACTGAACTTGGTTGTAGTTGCTAAGGTGCAGTAGCACCTGTTTTGTATTACTTTCTCAGGAGGGAATTTTAAATAGGAAAACATATGTAACATGGATGTCTACCAAAAAGTGGTCTTTCCCTGATATGTAAGATACTTCTAACAGTAAGCTGTAATGGAAGCACAATCCTGCACTTCACTTTATGGATGGTTTATATCATGCAGATGTACCCTTTGATGCTAGAAAATTAAAAATTGTTTTCCCCAAAACCACAAAATCTTGGTCGTTTTTGAAAAACAGGTCTTCTGAGTTGATGGAATTTAAGGTTTTTTAGACCTCCTCCATGAGAGAGGAAATTATACATATAACATCTATTTATTTTGTGCTCCAGTTGAAAAATAACCCTTTCTGTAAAAAAAAAAAAAAAGAAAACCAAAACATACCCCCCCCCAAAAAAAAAAAAACCACACACAAAAAAAAAAACCAAACCAAAAAACCCAACACTTTCTGTAAGGATTATTTAGTGCTGTGATCAAGTTCTTAGAAGATTTCTGTGTATCTAGTATATATCTACATTTCAAAAAGTGAATTATCTGGGTTTTCTTTGATGACCCAGTGAAGCAAGTGTATATAACAGCTATAATAAGACATTACTTAAAGTTGCAATAGATGAATCACTGAAGCTGTTTTTGCCTTTCACTATTTTCTGTATGAAGTTTTTTTAAAAAATGGCTTCCCTTTACAGCCTGAAGTACTTGAACAACTGAGTGGGTTAAAGGAATTTTGGATGGATGGTAATAGACTAACACTTATTCCAGGGGTAAGTCCTTTTACTATGTTAAACATTTAGTATTTTAATTTACAGTGATGTTTGCTTTGTCAGCTATGATATATGTTAAAGTTGCTATGTAATGTTAGTGTTACTTAAAGCCACAAGGCTAAATGCCACCTAAATGCTTAACTAGCCTACTTAGAAATTGTCACTGATCATGAGAGTTGGGTACACGGCTTTTCTTTCATTGAAAGTTATATACCTCTCATCTAAAAATTATGTTCCAATTCAGGAAGGGGGGTAAAAATCCTAGATCAAATCCTGTATCAAATTTAGGGCTGACTGGTCCTTCCAGAAAGGGGTTATTTTGTGTTAGACAGAAAGCAGGAATTTACAGGATAAATATGTTGTTAGAATTTTTACTGGTCATGGCTGTAAAGCAAGCAATGCCTATTCAGGTGCCGTGTATGCAGGGAGCATAGCCAGTTCCTAAGAAAATGTTCTGTTGACATTGTCTGGGTTCCTGACATCTCTCAGAATTACATGGGGTCCAGGCTGACCTGTTATTGCAGTACTTGTGAACCTGTGCTTATGTTCTAGTAAACTAATAAATGAGTATTTGACATTTGGGAAGCAGATTGTCTGTTTTCAGGCTTAAAATCACTAGCCGTCTTCTGATGTGAGGCTTTCTTGCCTGATCAGGAGTCTTCTCTACAGTCTTTCCTCAGTTCAGCTAATTCTTCCTTGAAGAGTTGGGTGGATGTATTAAACATTTCTACTTTACAGTAAAACTGTATTTGTGAAAGTGACTGCATCTTCCCTGTGAAGATTTTAGTAGTGTGCACAAATCTTCAAGCTTATTCTTGGTTCATATGGAAAGGTAGTACAAGCTTATATTTTGGCTTGTTTCTTCAGTTTAGTACAATTAGGGATTCATTGTGGTTGTTTTTGAGGTTAAGTAGGATGCAGAATTACACAAAAGGCAAAAATAAGCATTAAAAGACTTTACTGGAGCCTAATCATGTCCTTACGTTATCTGTCTCTGTCTGAAGTCTGCTCTAAAGCTTCAGTTACTTGATTCACAGTAACTGATCAAACAGTTGAATTTGCAGCAGACTGACTTTAGAGGGACATGCAGAATTACTGCAGCGCATCTCTGTATGCGTAAAAACATCAACTGTGCGTATCTGCACAAAATACTTTATAATAAAGCTTGCATATTTTGCATAAAATTGTATTTCAGCACTATAAATAGGTTTTCTCTTTTCCTCTGGCATTATACTTGAGAGACAGTTTGTTGTCAAATCTGCTGGATTTTTTTGTTTTGAACTTGCACATTCTAGAATGCATTATTTTCTCTTGCTTTTAGTTCATAGGCACTTTGAAACAACTGACCTACTTGGATGTTTCTAAAAACAACATTGAAGTAGTTGAAGAAGGTATTTCAGGTTGTGAAAGCCTGCAAGACCTACTGTTATCCAGTAATTCACTTCAGCAACTACCAGAGTCTATTGGTTTGTATTTTCAGTTAATTCATGTTCTTAAAAGTTTATAGTTTCGACATGGAACGCTTGAAAATAGACAAATGGCATTTTAGATCTAAGTTTCAATTGATTAAAAGTGCCAGGTTTGGATAAAGCTGTAAGGTGTAGCTGAATAATAAAATTTATATTTGTTTTTTACTTTATACAGTAGTTTGTAAATGGATGAAAAAAAATCCCCCCCCTCCCATGGCTGGCACATGGTAAGCTGGCAAGCAAGTTCTGTAAGCTCATCTGCTTATTTCCTTATTTCCTTAGGTATATAGCACTATAGGCATGCCAGGGAATACAGAAGATGTGGTTGCTTGTCCATAAGTTCTCCCCCCCCCCCCAATTTAAAATTAAAACCAAGTTTAATGAACGCCAATGTCCTTTTTGATTTACTTGCTCATTTTGTTACAGGTTCCCTGAAGAAGGTAACAACACTTAAAATTGATGAAAACCAGTTAATTTATTTGCCAGACTCCATAGGAGGGTAGGTATTTCACCTGAATAAAAGGTTGAATTGCCTTTCTGCACACTTTTCTGTAACAATGGCTCATCTTTTGAATTTTTTTACAACTACTTGATTTATTTTCTTCTGCATGTTAATGTCTTAATAAAATCGAAAGCAAGTGCTTTCATATCTTACTTCTAGTTTGCAGCATGTATGTTCTTTATGTATTATTTAATATCAAAAGACCTATGTTCCTCACTTACTAATGGAGCCACCAATCTATAAAGGAAAAATTGAATGTGAAAGAAAATAAGATGTTTAAAAAGGCAGTCAGCTGCCTGAAACTGGTTTTTGGTAGTGACATAGCTGTGGCAAATATTGCAAATGATTGAACCACTATCAAAAAGCTTGTAAAGAGTGAATCTGAACACACACATTTATCTTTTTTATATTATAAGGAGAACGTTCACCTGTTCATCAGCAGTTTTTTTTAATGTGTAATTTTGTGTTCAGCAATTTAATTTAAAACTCGCAAATGATGGCAAAAATAATTGGTTCAGAATTAAGGGCTATACAAATGAAGGGTATTTGTTCCAATTTCTTTTCTCCTATTATAATTAATGTCGGTTATCTTTTCTTGTCAGAATTTACAAAATACTTTTTCATTGCCAGATTCTTGGGTTCACTGTGTCTAACTCCTGAAATTCTGTTCTTGTTCAGAAACTGCACTCAACTCCTGTTTGGCTATGATCTGTCCCATTCTGAACGTTTTCAGTGCCTTGCACTAGTACATTTTCATGTAGTACACAAACATTTGATGTTGCTGACCCCCCTGTTTTCACTGAATGCCCTCTTATGAGGACAGTGTAAAGGAGATTTAAAAAAAAAACCAAACAAACCCAAAACCCAACCAAAACAAACCCTGAAACCCTACAATCAACAAACAAACAAACAAAATCCCAAAACACATTTTAGGCGATTAGTAAAGGATTTTTCTTGGATTTGAATTCCCTTGGGTTTCTGAGTTTTATTTTGAATTAAATTTGAGATTTGTAATAATAGTGGTGTTAACTTCATTTATATTAACTTCAATTAAAGTTGGATGAATTAACCTGTATAGAGGAGCAAATTTGGTGGGTTTTTTTTTTTTTGCAGGTTAGTATCAGTAGAAGAACTGGACTGTAGTTTCAATGAGATTGAAACATTGCCTTCATCTGTTGGGCAGCTCTCTAATATAAGAACATTTGCTGCAGATCATAACTTTTTAACACAGCTGCCATCAGAGGTATGTATTTAATTACAAAACTATAAAATGAATTTTTAAATTTATTTTAAATTGTGTAGTCTGTACAACTTTTGGATAGCAAGTTAATTCTTGAGTAGATTTTCTTTGTGTATGTTTTTAAAGGAGGATGAATACAAATATACAAGTTTTCAAATAATGACATTCTGAATTTTTTTAAGCAAGAAGTAGAAATTTGTTGCCTAGTGTATTGAAACTAAAACAAGGTTTAATATGTAAGAATAAATCTAATTATACTTCACAGGCAAAAATAGCTATAATACTAATTGTTTTAAAACAGTAAAAATTTGTGTATTTAGAGTTGTGAAGAGGAATTAATTCTTTGGGTTTTTTTTCAGATTGGAAATTGGAAGCATGTAACGGTGTTGTTTCTGCATTCTAATAAGCTTGAATTTCTCCCTGAAGAAATGGGTGATATGCAGAAATTAAAAGTCATCAATCTGAGTGACAATAGGTTTGTGAATGCATTTATTCAAGTAGAAGTTGTATAAAATGCAATAATAACAGAGGTATTGTTATGAATATATTATGCTATCTTCCCTTATCTCACACACAGCTTAGAAGCTGACTGAGATGCATGTATTTAATGTATTATTGTTGTGTTCTGGGTCTTGCAGTTCCATTGTATTAAGCTGTCTTTATTTTACTGACTTGGCACAAGCATTGAAGCACAGCTTCAATACATTCATGATTGTTAGCATGTATTTTTCTGGGGAATTAGTTTGGTTGTTTTCATAAACTTTTGATTCTCACTTAAAAGCTTCCTGTATTGCATATGGAGGAGACAAACCAGTATCACAGTACAGTGCAAAACACCTGAGTTTGCTGGGGAAGGGGGAAAAGAGAGTTCTGTTTTATTAGAGCTGGTCATTAAAAACTGAAAAAAAGTTTCTCTTTTGGGAATTGCCAGTTTGTAGAATTGAAATATATTGGGACAGATAAGTCAGACTGAGCTCTCCCTCTTGTTCTGCCAGTCTAGCTTCTCTGTACTCCATCTGTAGCTTGATTTATCCATTAATGCCAGAGTGTCCATTATCAAGGGCAGCCCCTTTACCACACATGTATCTTGGAAAAAAACAACAATTTTCAGGTGTAGCACTTTTTTCTTAATTGGTGTGCATGTATATTGAAAGATAAAATGCTGAGGATCCAGATTAATTAATTCAGGTAAATTGTCTTCAAAACTGTATTCAAGTCACTAAACTGAGTTAAATTCAAGTTACATTGTCACTTTCTTTTTAAGCTGCTTACTAAACTGGGCAGAAATGCCTTTTTTTTGTTTGCTTGGTGGTTTTTTGTTTTTGTTGTTGTTTTAATTCCAGATATAGTTTTGAATCTAGATTAAATGTTGTTGCCTTTCAATTGTCGATAGTTACTAATTAAACTATATCTGTAAATGTCCTTTTTAAATATTTTACAGGCTAATGCAGGATTGTTTCTTAACAATCTTAACAGTATTGATAAGTTGATAAGTATTAACATAAGTTCTTGTTGTAATTTACAGACTGAAGAATTTGCCATTTACCTTTACAAAACTGCAACAGCTCACTGCTATGTGGCTATCAGACAATCAGGTGAACTTTTTTAAAATTAAAAATAGATGATTGTTGGCTTTATTCCTAATGGAATTGACAAGTACAGAGCCATCTGTTAAATAATGAGGCCTGGTACTGTGTGTATACATCAATAATTCTTGACATTACTTTGTTGGTTCTCCTGAAATAAACAACACTGAGCCTACCTGTCTTTAAGAGACTTTCATACTTCTGATAAAGTTCTGTGCTGTTAGGAAATGCAGTTTAACAGATGTTGGGTTTTTGGGGTTTTGTTTTTCTTAATTCAGGCTTGTTTACACTGGAGAGTTAGTGCTTGGTAAGGTAGTTCTTGAATGTGTATCATGCTGTTTCTTCCACAGCTGTTCCACTGGGGAAACTTAGTGTGTCTGGTTTTGAGCTAGGTTTCTTGCCACACCTTTGAATTCTGTGACTGTCCAAGTTTCATGCTATTCAGGAGTAACTCATGTACTTGTGGCGTGTATTTTTGCTGTGTATTGAAGCCCTCTACCCTGCTGATTTTCTGAATGGCATTAAGATGTACAGGGCTGCCAGAAATCCACTAGCCTCAGATACACTATAATGAAAGCACTTCTACTAATACAGTAATTTCAAGAATCCCCTGCCCTTTTTTGTAAGGCAGGGGGGTATTCAATCTGGTGTCAATATGGAAAACTGAGTACAAAATTTTTCTGTTTATGTGATTGTCTGCAGCTTTAAATGGTCAAATATATCTGTGTGTTCTAGATCAGCCTGATTTGGGATAGTCATAAGTCCTAGCGAGAAACTGGGTTATTTTTTTAATATCCAGTGTTTGCTTTTCTCTTAAAGCTGTTACTTTCAGTTCTCAGTCAAAGTCAGTCGTCAGTCAGACAGACATGTTAACTTCATTTTGTGAAAATTATTCAGAGGAGAAATGGTTTAATACAGGGCAGATTAGTCTTCAAAGTAATGGGACAGGCATGCTCTGTGATATGTAGATCATACTTACCTTTTTATATATATTCTCATAACATATCCTTCTTTCATTTGCTTCCTAGTCTAAACCACTTATCCCTCTTCAAAAAGAAGCTGACCCTGACACACAGAAGACAGTGCTTACTAATTATATGTTCCCCCAGCAACCAAGGACCGAGGATGGTAAGAATTTCTGAAATGCCCTCTCAGAATGCTCACTTTTGAAAATAAAAATGGGAAGACTGTCGAGCTAATGTGATTTTTACTAGGTAATACTTAAATACAAGTTTGAAGTAAACTTGTAAGTGATGAAGAATTATATCTGAAGAATGAGAACAGTAACTTAATATGATCTACATAATGGTAAATTCTACATGAAGCTGTTTCAGTGAGCGAGGTGAGGAATGGACTGGCGGGATCATGTACTGCGATGGTTGCCACTTCCCAGTGTGACACCCTGTTTCGTTCCAGCAGAGCTTAATGATTCAGGGTGAAATTCTCCTTAGCAGGTGAATTTCAGCTTCAGACTGACTATTTTAACAGAATGTTAGTCAAAATGTTTCCTCCATTACTGAGTATGTATTTTTTGAAAAGTACATAGCATTCTGTGTTTTATTTTAAAAGAAAAAAAAATTGGTCCAGAAAAAAAAGCATTTTGCACATATTTAGTTTCAACTGTTTTATAAAAAGTGAGGCCCAAAATATTACGACCTTGCCAGAAAGTTATTTCTGCACATTTGTGAAATAGTTAGGGAAAAAAGTAACATTCCCTAAATGCTGATGGGGTTTCTCATGGAAAGAGAGTTAAATCTCATTATTTCTCCACTTTATTTCCCCTGCAGGCAAAAGGAAAAAGCTTGTGCTGCTTTAACAGAAATGGAGGGGGAGCATGTACCAATGGAAATAATTGAAAACTGACAAGTGGCAACATTTGCCATTCCATGGCACAAGTGTCTAGTACAGTGAGAGAGGAGTAATCAGAAATATCAGCAAAAACAGTAAATTGTGCATCACTTCTAGTGCCTTCTAATGCAGATAATGCATCTGCAATACCTCTGATAGAATGTGAGAATTATAAAATCATTTGGAGATTCAGTGAAGTTCTGGATCACTCCTGAAAGCATTCTCTCCATTTGAACTATTTTTTACCCAGGTGCCAGGATTTCTTTCTGTAGAGAAGCAAAGTGCTGCTTGTTCGGCTTAAGTTGACAGAATACCTGCCTCTGAGGTGGTCATTCCAAATGGAATGTTTAAAGTTCAATAGATAGTGTTTTTAAAAATTAAATTTTGAAAAATTCTTTATCAAGTTCTTTTTTTGCTCAGGAACAGTTTCAGTGATAGTGAAGTCTATTAGAATATTTTCAGATGTCTTACAGTTATAAGTTTACTCAATAGACGCAGAGTAACAAATACTCCAATGCACTTGTTGAGCTGTATAATTATGTTTCTATTTCAGGTACAGAAGTAGTTAATATGACCAGTCTTGGCATTGCTAGTGGAGGGTATACATTTGCTGGGGTGGTGGTGGCAGATTTATCAGAGTACTGGGCATGCTAAAGTAGAACCTGGCTGATGTAACACAAGGCATGGAGACATGCTAGAATATAAGAGACAGTGGGTACCCAAAATATTTTTTTATCTCTTGTAAAATTAAGCAGGAACTACTTTGTAAAGCTCCTGTCATTTGTACAACTTCTGCAAAATCATGTGTTTACCTTAAGTTTTAGATGCTGTAGGTTTTTCTCAGGATTAGTAATAATGCAGGCTTTTGTCACTAAGTCATTCTTCAGTTTTAAATTTTCATTAAATGAAATCAGGTGAATTCTCTTATACATGCTTAATGAGACCACTTGACTGAAGTCAGGCTATGTAAATTTATATGAGTATAATTTACATTTTTATATATACAAATACATATTTTCATATTTATACTTATATATGAATAAAAATACTTTGCAGCAGAGTTCTGCTGAAAATTTTCTAGTGTGAGTGCTAAGACTAGTGTGCAGCTGTGTGTATGAAGTTTTTTACTTTACAGATAGGGATTTTACTATTATGAAAATACAGCCAAGTTCATAAAGCAGTGGCAGTGCAGCTAGTCTTCAATTAATGATGCTGCTAGTCTCTTATCTTTTAAGGATGCATACAAAAGCATAGCAATCCCATCCAAGAGAAAGAAAAAGAGGATTTTTATTTTGCATAATGTATCCTATTCTTATGAGAGTCCTTTTTTTTTTTTTTCAAAGTTATGTTCATATCTGATAATGAAAGTTTCAATCCATCTCTGTGGGAGGAACAGCGGAAACAGCGTGCTCAAGTTGCATTTGAGTGTGATGAAGACAAAGATGAGAGAGAGGCACCGCCTCGGGTTAGTATTGAATTTATTTTTGAATACTTGGTGCTTCCCTCTCTCTTATCCCCATCCTTGAATCCCATCCTTTTCCTTACTTTGGCTGTGGATTTTGCTCTGCTGAAGAAATCAAGTTTTCAGTTATTAGTTAAAAGTACCTAACAGGATGAAACACTGTGGTTTTGAGGTGTTTTTTTTTGTTTTTTGGGGGCTTTTTTGGCCAGGTCATTTAAAGTGGAGCACAAGGGTAAAACTCTCAGCTGATATAAAGCAATGTAGGGCATAACTAGGAGATTACCTGACTGGCGGTGCCATGGAGAAGGGTAGTGGGGAAACAATGATTAATCCTGATTTTTCTTTAAGTAAATTACATTTGTCATAATTCTTCCTGCGTGCAATGAATGGACACATTGCAGGGATGGGGAGGGGAGTGATTCATAATCTTGCTGGGTTTTATAGACTTAAGTCTGCATCAGTCCAGGTAGACTTGAACAGCAAAGTGGAGATCCTAGATTGTTCAGTGTTTTGTCCTCATTCATTGTCTGTTTTAAAGCAGATGTTTTAATTATGGCATTTAATTAAATGTAGAACATTATTGCTTTTTGTTATACAGGAAGGCAACCTGAAGAGATATCCAACTCCATATCCTGATGAACTGAAGAATATGGTCAAAACAGTCCAGACAATTGTACATAGGCTAAAGGATGAAGAATCTACTGAAGATATCGCCAAGGAGTCAAAACGAGAAGGCCAGACAGTTTCTGTAAAAGATGTGGGGGTAAAGGTTAGAGATGATATTGTCTTCTGACTTTGCAAGAACTTCCAAAGATCTAGAGAGTCACTGATTCCTTTTAATTCTCTTCTCCCTCCCCATTAATGCTTTAGCAAGAAAAATTGTCAGATTAAAGAACAAGAACTTACCTCTTCACCGTTTAAAGAAGTCTGTAATAGATGTCTGGTTTGCCGTAGCAATTTTCCTCTGACACTAAGAACAAGGAAAGTGACTTGATTCTCAGGCAAATACAAACTATGGATGTGTTAAGGAGCTGGCTTCTTTGGTTTCTGGAGGATGGCATCATTGTCATCCTCTGATCCTCTTTTATCTGCTAGACTTCACAATGAAATTCAGGATAATCTCTAAGGATCTTACTGCTGCCCTCAAGACTGGAGGTTTTACATGATAAGTTGGGAAGGCAATTGTAGGAACTTGGCACAGGAGTCAGTAGTCTCTAACAGGTTGATGTAGCATGATAGGTGATAGGACTACTCTTTGGTGCTGACATGTCTCATGTTTGGTGCTGTAGATATTCTTGGCCCCTTTTTTTTTGTTTAACTGGAAATTGAATGGTACAAATTGACCCCAATAAGGGGAAGAGTCAAACTGATTGACAAAGGGTAGGGACTGTACCTCAGTAATCTGCAGAGGTTTCTCTGCATTTCATACCTGGTGTATTTCATACTTTGTAAGTTCAAAGCTCAGATTTTCCATTCTGTAGTTTCCCAAAATATATAATGTTAACTCTAAATATCATATGTTACTGAAAACTTTTCAGGATGTTTTTTCTGCTGATGTTCTTAATCCTGTAGACTTCAGAAATTGTTTCAATAAAGAACAAAGCAGATGAGAGAAAGCAATATTCAGCAGGCAGCTCTGTGCAGAAGCCTACTGAACCAGAAGCTGAGCACAGCACCGCAAATTCACAGATGACTGCACTTGTTAAAACCTTGCAGAACACGAAAACAATTGTCAACCACGAAGACACACTCGAGGTATGGCATTGTGATGAACATCATAGCAGTCAAAGAATTGTGCTGGTGTTGTATTGAATTTGTTACTCTGGGAGATTAAAATTTATGTTGACAGTAGCAGAAAATTGCCATCCATAAGTGCTGTAAATACAGATGGTTTGCAATTTAATATTTTTCTCACTTCAGATTATATTAAGTAAAAGTTGAAATAGCTAATAAAAAGTTCATAATGAAAGATACTTGCATTTAAAGAAAAATAAAGCAAACTTGATTAAAAGTTGACCTAAGTATCAAACTGTGAACAGACTCATACTTAGATAGAATTTTCCAGGTTTTGGTTGATTGTCAGTTCTTCATTAAATAACCAATTTTAATGTCACTGAAATGACAAAATACCTGATTAGTGGGAGCAATCAAAACCTTGTATATCCAAGTGAATATGCACATTCATTTCAAATGAAAAGTGAAAGGTGGGTTTAAAAATATATATTCCTCTGTGTTTATTAGTGAGCTGTCATGAGTATGGCTTGGATTGTACTTACCTCTTGTAAAGAGTCAGAGATTTTAAACTTCTAAACTCTTTGTACATCTCTGTCAAACACCATGTATTCGTTTATTTAGAATGTTTCAGCTTTATGACAAATTTTTGAACTTGTCACTTACTCAGTTGCCAGTCACAACCTGTAAAATGCTTTTTTCATAGTTTCACAAGCAGATTATTTTTGCCTGTGTTATGTAATCAGTGGAACATGCATATATCATACTTTTGCTGAAGAGACTTTGTGACAAGCAATTATGGCTGCTGCTGGCTATTTCCCCACTAGTGTCTTCCTGCTTCTACATACTTTCAGAAAATGTTGGTTTTGACATTTTTCTTTAGTTTAAAAACATAATTCCAGAAAATCATATTTGTTGTCTAATGATAGTGACAGCAATTCTTTGTAGCTGGCTGTATGCCAGTAAGTAAATGAGGTAGCAGTGTGTAGTCAATCAGGGGCAGTGAATCCTTACTTCCATGTAATAAGCTGCTGGTAACTCCATTGCAGTTGGATCCAGATACCTAAACTTTGCATGCACGTACATTTTTCATTTCAACATTTGTTACACTTGTTGTATGTCATATCTAAGAGGAAACGCAATGTGTTAGAGGCAGTGAAGAGGTTGTCTGTTCCAATTGCAGAGCAAAACAGATGGATTTTTACTTTTTATTTTTAATGAAGACTATCATAGCTTGTTTGCTACATCTCAGTCAGGTTTGTCCTCCCTGCAGTCCAAAGAACTGTCCAAGTAGTTACTGTCACGGGAAAGGTTCCACATGTTAAATGTTCTGAAACTTGTAAGAAAAAGTGAACATCGACAGACTATTTTTGTAATCTGCAACATGGATTTTGTAGCTTTTGTAATAGGAAGCATGTTTACTAGAAAGAAATTTCCACTTTAGGGAAGGAAGGGGTTGTTTTTCCTTCAAAATATTACTGGAAACAATCATTTTCTGAAGATGATAGGAATATAAGACTGGCAGTAGGATACTGAATCAGTTGCATGGCTGCTCTTGCAGCAGCTTTGTCAGCTAATCTCTTCCATAAGTGCACTGTGCTCCATCTTATGGTTAGGAACTCGTGATTTCTAGCTTAAATGTATTCAGCATCGCTTTATTCCTCTGCCATTGTTCTTGAAGTTAAATAACTTCTCTTCCTTTTGGAATTTACCCCCAATGTAAATTTAAAGATATAAACGCCAGCTATACTTGCTCTTTTTGCTAGACTAGGCAAGCCAGACTCATTCAGTCTTTTCTCACAGCATAGCTCTCCATTCCTAAGATTGTCTTGGTCATGCTACTCTATAGCTGTTTCAGTTTGAGCTCTTTTCTGCAAAACAAATACCCAGCTAGTCAGTCTGGGGTGTTTGCTGGTTCAGTGGTAACTTTCTGACTTGAACTCAACTGGAGGTTCTCTCCAGTGGTGGAACAGAGGCTGCATCTGCTTGCTCCAAGTAGGTTTTTGCAGCTGAAGTTACCAGTTTGACTGTCGTTCCCACGGAGTTCATTAGTTACAATACAGGTCTGCATGTGCTGCTTCTTAAAGATAATTCAGTGGCAAATATTACTAAATTCAGTTGACTTGCACTACAAATGCACTACACAGTTGTTATGTTACGCCTATGTTATGTTGCTTGTTTATTTTTTTCCCCTTTATTTTTCAGTGGGTGACAGTTTAGATAGCATTTACTTAACCTTTAAGCAGTTCTTTAAAATGCACAGCATAAAGCTGTTTTTCCTTTAGCAGGAGTCGGAAGAACTCTCCTCTGATGAAGAGATGAAAATGGCAGAAATGCGACCACCACTGATAGAAACCTCCATAAACCAACCAAAAGTGGTAGCTCTTAGCAATAACAAAAAAGGTTAGCTATCATAAAAAGCAATAGAAGTGTTGTGTGATTCTGGTAATTTCTTGACTCAAAGTGGCTAGTTTTTCCAGTTAAATTATGCAGAAATATATTTAATTTGTATGTTTTAAAAGAAAGATGATCAATTCTCTAGTTAAGCAATGAAAGCAGAAAAAAATTTCTGCAATATCTTATACTTGAGTGTGTGGTAGAGAAAGCTGTGGTGACATCCTAATTTTCTCAGTTCTTGTCATCAGTTTAAAACCAGAGGGGGAAAGGAGCTGGATGTGTTTTGGGGGACTGTTAGCTTGAACACACACTTGATACACTTAAGAAAAGGATTGCAGAAAGAGGTATTTACCTTGGAAATATTCCATATCCTCCCCCCCAACCCCGATTTTGTAGATTATTGCTGCTGTAGACAGCAATATCACTTGTTTAAATTTCTCAGAGAAGCTGTGCTCTCTTCTTAAGGTTTAAGAATAAACTTATCTTGTGGCAGCTCTTTCTCCAGAGTCACTTTACTCTCTTATTTTTCTTCTTTGCTCTAACAGGAAACTTCAGAACATTGGTTTTGTTACCTAAGTTTTATATTCTCTGAACTATGATATCAGTCTGGGTAACCAGTTCCTTAAGAGTAAGGAATGACCTAGGATTCAGAGAAAACATAATTTAAAAGTTGGAGAGCAAATTGTATTTTGCTTCATATAATATCCTAGTCCAGTACTTCCCAGGACAAAAGGCTCTTCTGGCCATTAGATGTAAAAGGGTGAGATTTAGTGGGGATGAAGGAAAACCACATGGAGGTAGCAGGAAGAGTCTGCTGAGGATCCCATGCAGGTGAAGATTGATTTTCATCAATGCCATCTTTGGGTTTTTATGCCTGACAAAAGTACTAAGTCAAAACTTCTTTCTTGTCTCTGGAGATAGGCATTAGTTTCACAAAATTTATGCTTTTGGCACCTGTTACTGTGTCTTGAAGCAAAAACTGAAATGTATTTGTTTGTACAGTTATATCAAAATCATGGCTGGCTTCAAGTGCTACAGAGAAGTTATTTTTATATGTATGTAGTATGTAAGTATGCATACATTATGCAAGAATCAATGTGCACAGGTGTAAATTACTCTGAAAAAGTTGTTCTAAGTGATCTGCAAAGGATGGGAATGCATTGGATTCCAAGTCTGCAGAAGAACATTTTTCTTTCCTTTTTTTTTCACATTTATGAAACTATACAGAGCTTATCCAGTGATCTAGGTCTTTCCTGAGTGCTTGGTCTAATAAATAGCTATTAAACAATGAAATAATGTTCAAAATTGGGAACTGTGTACACCTTCAAAATCGTTCATGTGAAGCAGTGTACTTCAGTTTCATAGGGGCTAATAGACTCACGTAACTCAAAACTTTGAAATAATTGCAAAAAGAGAAATATGATTTGTTAGATATTTGGGGGGAAATATTCTATAATGTAGTGCACTAGCTTATGCCAAGGAAACTTGGAATAAAGCAACAAGTTAAATTTCATTAACAGGTGAGGGCTGTTTACATTGAGCCGAATATTTAAAAAATAGGAACTATTGCCAGCAGTCTTTTGTAAGTTTAAATGAAGTTTACAAAGGTGTTAGTTTACATTTTAGTTTCCAGTAGTCAGAATTACTGAAGAACAGGAGACAATTTCTAAATACTGTAACATTCACACATTAAATGCATATTAAACAGATGTATGTGTCTGTAACTAAATTGACAAATTTTTATTTCAGATGATTCAAAAGATGCTGATTCCTTATCAGATGAAGCTACCCACAATAGCAATCAAAATAACAGCAACTGTTCCTCTCCTTCTCGAATGTCAGATTCTGTTTCTTTAAATACTGATAGTAGCCAAGATATTTCTCTCTGTTCTCCAGACAAAGAAACACATGCTGCTGTTTTATCCAAGATCAGGTTTGTAAGATACTGTATACCACTGAGCAAATATAATAGAAAAATGTTACTTGATCTTTCACATTATGTGTCCATTCCTTTAATTCATTAATTTATCATTCATGAAATAATTGAAATTTTAATGTTTTAAAATAATGTTAAATAATGGAATAGTTCTCTTAAAAAAAAAAAAGTACAATAAAATTCAGAGGCTAATTTTAGTATACAAGACATGGTTCCCCCCTGTTTTAATAATAGGGTGTAATAATTTCATCTTTATAATTTGTTATCCCTGCAAAATATTTCAGTACACCATTTTAAAAGCTCTGGTTTTATTTGCATAATTTTGAAGATCAATTTGATTACTGACATAACTATAAAAGGCCTTTAAAAACTTATAAAGAATGACCTTACAGGTTGCTACTCTTCTTGAGGTTTTAGTTAGAAGGTGCCATTTTTTTTTAAGAAAATTGCCAATAGAAAGAAGACATTTGCCCAAAATTGTCATGGAACTTGCCTTTATCAAGTATTTGATAAAAAATTTGAGTTATTGTCACTTAGTACGTTTTGACACTTTTAAACTGTCTTTAATTCCTGTTGAATTTAAACAAACTTCTGAAATCAGTTGACACAAACGTTGCCAAAATGAGTCCTCTATATAATATATTTTTGTAATGGTAGGATAGCAAGTCATAAATCTGGTTGTATATTGGTCTTTGTCCTGTTCTGTGTGCACAGTATGGCTGTGTTGCATATTAATGATTATTTTTTCTAAAATAGTTCTTAAAGGAATACATTGATTCCTTTTGGAATTTCTTTTAAGAGCCATCTTTTTTTCCAGGCGAGAAGATGAAAATTTGAATAATATTTTGCAAAATGGAGGTGAATTGAGCATTACAGTAGAAGAAAACATACATGTGCAAGAGAAGGTTACAAATTTGTCTGAATATGAATTAAGCATTGAAGAAAGATTAGGCCTGATAGGAAAAGGTGTTGATCTAAGCACTCCTGTGGAGGAGTCTCACAAATTAGACCAAATAAACATGAATATCAATAAACTGGTTAGTGAAGAGGCAGTGCCAGTTCCTGTAGAAAGGTTACAAACACAGGAAATAGTTTCAGTAAAGGGCTTTTTGAATAACAACATAAAAGAAGAAAGTGAGCACTTGGAAAATGGAAATAAATATCCTATAAATAAAGTAAATGGACATCCTGAGGAAGCAGTACAGTCTCCCAGTAAAGACGAACTAACAAGAAGCACTGCAGTTGATGGCGAATCTGCTGAGCTGTATGTTTCAAGGAGCACTGAAGATTTGTCTCCACAGAGAAGTGGTCCTGTGATGAAATCTCACAGCATCACCAGTATGGACACTGGTGGTCTGAAAATCTATGATATTGCCAATGAGAATGGATCTCAACAGCCAAACTCAGTGGTGAAATTAGCATCTGATAGTGCAGACGGAAAAAACATAGTCCGAAGTAAATCTGCTACTCTTCTGTATGATCAGCCTTTGCAAGTTTTTCCTGGGTCGTCGTCATCATCTGATTTAGTATCTTCTACAAAAGCTGCATTTAAGTTTGACTCAAATCACAATCCTGAAGGCGCTAATGTAGTGAGAGGATCAGTGACAAGCGGTGCGCAGATGTTCTGTGCTCCCCAGTATAATATTCAGTACAGCAGCAGTGCAGCAGCGAAAGACACTCTGTGGCCCCAGAAACAAAACACCCAAGTAGAACAAGGCAGCTTACCTTCTTCACGTCTGCTTAGGTCTGACAGTACAGAAACCCCCAGCTATTTAAAGCATTCTGCCAATATGAATTTCTCCAATCATAACAATGTCCGAGCCAGCGCTGTGTATAACACTCATCAACGGATGGCTGGGAGACATATAGATATGTGGGCTGTTCCACCGAATGATAGACTGCTCCCAGGAGCGTCCAGACACACTCTTCAAAGGCAGAGCAGTATATCTTCTACAGCTTCTATAAATGTTGGGGATACTGGACCTTCAAGGTGGACCCAGGTTCCTGAAGGGGATTATTTAACATACAGAGATTTGCATTCAATGGGAAGAGCTCCACCAGTAATGTCTGGGCAACAGAGACCTCTTTCTGCCAGGACATATAGCATTGATGGTCCAAATGTACCCCGACCACAGAGTGCTCGGCCATCGGTGAATGAAATACCAGAAAGAACTATGTCAGTTAGTGACTTCAATTACTCACGGACTAGCCCTTCAAAGAGATCAAACCCAAGGGTTAACTCTGAGCACTCTTTATTAGACCCTCCAGGAAAAAGTAAAGTCCCTCATGACTGGAGGGAACAGGTGCTGCGACATATTGAGGCTAAAAAGCTAGAAAAGGTAAAAATAATAATTTTAAAACTTTTCTACCTTTCTGTTACCCATATATGGAATAAGTTAAATACTCTGTGTTTTGAACTGCTTTTAATTACCACTGAAAATGTACTTCCGGTACTGCCTTAAAAAGGATAAACATGTTTGTGATTACTATCTGAGAAACAGTCAAATGGTAAACTGTAAATGAACTTTTCCCCCAAAGAAAAGAGAACATCATACTTGCCAGCTTAGTCCAATTACTTTAGAATACCTTAAATACTGTCACATTGACCTGCAGGGCTGGAAGGCCAGCTCTTTTAGGCCAAGTAATTTTTATTGTAGCATTGTATTGTACTTAAATATTCCCTAACACTTCTTGATCTTTCTGTTCTGCCTTTTTTCCCCCTGTATCTTCTCTTTAAGAACAAGGAAAAGAAAATCAGTAAAATCTATTTGGAAGTATAGGTCTACAGCTTAAGTTGCTGAAGAATTCAAAAGCCATAATTAACATGTATTTGCCTCCAAGCCTCTTTTGAAGTTGGGTATCTGACAGATTGTTGAATGAATATTTATTGCAGTGACATGAGAACACTTAATCTTGTTCATTTCAGGAAATCGCAGGAGGTTTTGATATAACTACAGATGATGAACAGGATTCTTCATGTACTATAAATGCTATCAAGAATTTGAGCTGATAGGTAGAGCTGAACAGTTATAGATCTTCAAAGAATTTGAGTAGAGACTGGGAGAGTGTAATCTATTCTGTCCAGCTAAACCAGTTTAAAATATCATCAATAAATAATGGGTAGAATGTCATTAGCTTGATCCTGTTTCCTTGGGGGGGAAGTGAGTAAAGCAGCCAAAATACATTCTGATTATGCCAGCTAGATGGATTTTATTTTTTAATTTATTTTGAAAGAACATAGTTTGGTTTGTGATTATTATGCTAAGTACTTCAATATCTGTGGTAGCTAAAGAAATTTAATTGGGGATGGCTGGAAAAATTACTTTTAACTATAATTTTTCTTTGGAAATCGAAGTATTTGAAGGGATAGGTTTGCTTTTGTTGTTTTAAGTTACATAGCTTCTGGTGATAGAAAGGGATGGGTTTTCTTTTTTAAAGAAGCCTGCACAACAGCTTGCACCTGTTCTTCTGATCCAGTTTGAGTCACATACAACATAAAATATGTTAAGGCTTTCACAGTAATGTGCTGTAGTGTGGGGACCCTTTGTCCCATAAGGCGGTCACAAACCTCACCATATTCCAACCCTAATAAAAGGTGCATTCTCTGATCTTCCATTCTCCTGGATGCATATATCAAATCTCACATGAAACAACAGAGAAGCAAAAATCCTAGCAATCCCTGAATGCAGGGGAAACAAAACTTCAGTGCGCTGCTAATGCAGTTTGTTTATAGCTCGTTCTTATATTGTCTACATTTGACATGTTAGGAACAATGTTTAATACACCAGTGATATTTGTTCAGGTACTGTAGCAGTGTAGTCACCTTTACTGAAATGAAATTGATTGCCTGACTTGATTTCCTTTATATCTGTCCATACTTTCTATCATGCTTTATATGTAAACCTTAATTTTTGTTTGCTATTTTTTGCTAATTTTTGAGTGATACGGAATAGCTGCTATTGAGACCTTAGCTGTGCCTCTAATTTAACAGGTTTTAGAAGTCTGGTTTGTATGTGCATGTTTCTTTAGTTCTGGCCTTGAAGCATTTTAAAGTAGATTTACTTAGCAATCTGAGACTTATTTATGGGTTTAAAAGTGAATGTGTACATAATTGTCTACTTCATATTCTCTGGGATACTGACTTGAAAAGAAAAATCTGGACTGTGAAAAATGTAGATATGATCCTATATGGCAGCTGGCAAATATGCTAATATGGAAATTCTAGGAATTTACTGGATATTTCTTTGTTCTTTTAAAATAATGGTTTCAGTATTTCTGTTTGTAATTAAAAATTAGCTGAGCAAGGGGGGCTTAATCTATAACCCAGACTTCTGAAATGTTTTGAAGTCTGAAAAAAAATTTCACTAATTACAGAAATCATTTAAGGAACAAGTTCAATTACAGAGCTCATTTAAGGAACATTTATTGGAAATTGCTTTGACAAAGCTTTCATGCATTTAAAATGGCATTTCTTTTTTTAAAGCATAAGACAAAATACTGACAAAAACAGGTATACAGAATTAAGCCTTATGATGAAAATTTAATTCATATCTTCTTGCCTGTGGTTATACACAACAGTATGGGTTAATACTATTACCTTTGCTGTAACTCTGAGTCTGTTACTGAATTTAGTTGTGTTCATTATTTCTATCCTGTGCTGATTAGGAAGGAGGGTGTAGTGGGTTTTGTGGGGGTTGGCTTTTGGGGGGTTTGGTGTGGGTTGGGGTTTTTTTTGTTTGTTTGGGGTTTGGTTTTTTTTTTGCTAAGCTCCTGAAGTACTTGTTTATTTTGGTTTTATAAAATTTAGTAACTGGAGGGAGAGAGAGAGGAGGGTGAACCCACTTAAATAAACAGTGTCTGCTTGTTGGACAAATTGGAGAAGCTAGTTCTTGTTTTATTTATTAGTCCTTTTTATCTGATATAGGTAGGAAAAAAAACCTTCAAGTTTGCATGAAGAGAGATACAGGATAGTTTTAAGTTCAGCAAAAATGATTAACAGTGTATTCCAGCCAAGTAACCAGCATTTGTAATCCCTTTGACAAGCTGTAAGGGGGCATACGCCAATCAACTAAAATTATCCATCTGGTTGAAGGAAGGTGAAAACAGTTCGTGAGACCATTTATAAATAGAAATTTTGCATATATTCAGGAAAAACAATTTGCTTACCTGATACGAAGCATATTTTATCGTGGAATAGAGAAATGAACTTATTTAAATGTCAAGCTGCTCTCTAGTGGTTATATATGTAAGCTGTTGGAAAGCATGCAGTCAATTCTGCCCCACCCCCAACCTCCTAAATTTAGTACACAGGTGAGTTTTTAAGAACAGTAATATTTTTCAGCATATTTTCCTTTTTGAGTGTGACCTGCGACATATCAGGTATAAAATTGGCAATAGTCTTCTATAGTAGTCTTGTTGAAAGTTTTCATTTAGGAATTTAAACTAAAATACTGCCTGTGGAAAAACACTAGTGTAACACACATTTTATTGTGTGGTAGAAGAATTTCTCATCCATAAATTGCAATAATAAATATCTGCAACAGTTATCTGCAAATATCTGTTATATTTCTATGTGCTGAGTAGGCGGAAACAGTTACTGGCCCTGACTCTGTCCTTTCCTTACATATGTATATTTTCTTTTTTTGATGTGGATCTCTTGGGAGTTCATCAGGTGCGTGTTTGCTTTCAATTCTAATTTCATCTGGAATTAAGTCCTCTATTTTTTATCTGCTTTATCTACTATTTATCTAAAATGGTAGAGCTTTCAGAGAAGAGGTCATAAAGTTTGATTCCTACTTTCCAATTCAGAAATAAGAATAGGTGGTTTTATTCTCAAAGTTTCCAGTGTACAATCTCTTATTAAAATAAAAAAGTCCAAGTGTTTTAGTATTGATATAGAATTGCAGTTTTAATCAAAGTTTGAAAGTTTTTCTTGATTTTATTTTTTTATGCTACATACCTAACATGCAAAAATATTTTAATTTATATGGCCTCAGATTTTCTCCAAGTTAAGCTTGCTTCAATATGTCAAGGAAAGTAACTTCAGTGGGTTTGTGCACACATAAAATTAAATGCTTAAGTGTTTATAAGATCATAGGCTAAAGAATGTTTTGACAGTGATAAATTACAGGAAAACTATCCATTCAGTAGTTGTTAGTTTTAAATTTTGATTTTAGGGGTTTTTTTCCATTTTGAATGGACTACTGAACCATCAATGTGGTGTTATGCTATTTTGTGGAGTTCAGAAGTCAATACATCACACTTTAAAAGGAATAAAATTCTTGTGCATTTGGAATGTAAACAACAAAAGTTATGACCCTGCAAACACTTTATGACAGTAGAATTGAAATTATATGTAATTTTCCATATGTAACTCTTCAATAGGAATGCTGTCACTTATTAAAGATACATTTTTTTGCAGGATCAGAGACCTAAATTCATGCCTTTTTTTTTTCCTCTTTCGTGACTGAAGAATAGTTTCATAACGTTTAAGTTCTTCTTCTTTGGGATAAACTGGTATCTTGCCTAGAATTCTATCAGATTTCAAACAAGGCCTTTTTTTGCCTGTGTGCTTTTATTCCAAAAAGCTTAAAGTATTAATTTTAGGCATTTCAAGTGTTCCAGAATACCTTGAGCAAACTTTTTCTAAAGAATTTTAGATAGTCAGGGTGAGAATGAAAAGTGAAGAGATTTCTAGACATTTAATATGACCTCAAAGGATAACTTATGTCCACCTTTAGCTGGCAATTGATTCTAAGTACTGTTAAATAAATAAGCTAATACTTGGGCCTAGCAGTTAAGTTATCAGTTAGGGCTATTGCAAGATAAGTAGAATGTAGAGTCTTCTTCCCTGCAGATACTTGAATTTTATTAGTTCCTGTTCTATACCAAACTTTCATGGTTTGTTGTGAAAGACTCCAGCCAGTCTTAAAATTATAACAGTATTATCCTATAGAAATTCACCTAAGTAAATTCCACTGTTTGTCTTGCACCCAAGTAAATGTGTTAAGGTGCTTCAGTTCCCAGAAGACACCCTTTTGAAATCTGAAATTGTTAATTTTCTTGTAAGCTGCAAAATGGAGAATATGTTATGACTCTTAGCATTCAAAAAGAATGTAAGTAAACCCCAAAACTATGCTACTAGCTGGCTGCATCTACTGATTCAATTAGAGGCTGATTTTGACTACAAATCCTGATTTATATGCTGAATTTATTTTTTTTTTTTTTACTTTGTACATACCCATTTTTTCTTGGTGTATTGTAGCTTTTAATATGTGTTCTTCACGGCTGAAGAACTGATTTCTAGTAAACAGGTTTCACGAAAATACAGTGGAACATGGCATGTATATTGGTTAGTGTATATTAGTTGAGAGTAACTGAAATGAGATTTCTCAAGCCTCAAGTATTTGAGTTACCATTTTGCAGGCCATTATGCCCTAAGACACTGGAGCAAATCATGTGGAGAATGGAGCTAGTACTTGGAATTAACATTCATATTTAATCTGAAGTTTAGACCATGGATTCCATATTTAATTTTTAATAAATTGGAATAAAAAATATGGGGGTTTAATGGCCTCTGCATATTCAGATTTCCAAATGTGTTGTCTTTGGTGCAGCAGTCTTTAGGAATCTCACTAGGAAATGTACAGCCTTCATCATGCTCATGTTGAGAAGCAAAATTAAGAGGAATACTTTTCACACTCCAAATGCCTCAGTTTCTCTCTTCCCAGCTAAAAATAGGTAGAGGAAAAATACTTCCTAGATTTGTCACTAGGAATCTCTTCTTGTGTTAAACTAAAACCTTCTTATACCTCCATGTAGTTTTAAATAGTATTTGTTTTGTACAGTTTGTACTTGCAGGTTCCTTCTAATTTAGAGATGCTGTGCCCAATGTAGAGAAGAAGAATGGTGTTTGCAGTACTTCTCATGTCTTCCCTACATCAACTGCACAATCATTTTTTGTACTTTGGAAGAAGTCTCTACCAAGAAAGGAGGTTTTATAAACCCTTGAATAAAACTACTCTTAGGCTATGTTATCAGTCACCTTGAAGCTCAGTAAACAGAGTTGACTGAATCTGAATTCCTGATAGACAAGTTCGTGCCTCTACAAATTTTGGGAAAGTTCTACCTCATATTGCAGATCTGTCTTAGATTGTAAATAGAAATCTGGATTTAGATTGTTGCTATTTATTGACCATCTGTTTGGGTCCTTCTAAGATAAGAGTGAATCTAGTGGATCTAGGGATCTTTATAGCAAGATGGTCTGCCAGAGACACTTTCAAAAGATACCTTTCTAGTCTCACCATGCATTCCTTCTTTTTTTATCTGTAATTTTGCCACTTACAGAAAATTGCGAGATATAGGAGCCTCTGAGAGGAGCTTCCTGTAAGGAGACTTCAGGGAGTTGCCTGTACAATTGGGGGAATTGAGAAGAGTTATAAGAAGGTGCTTTGAGGCACTAAGGAGCTAAGGAAAATTGGCTTTGGCAGTTTAATCTGGGTGTTTGGCCTGAAACTTAGGGGAGCAGTAAGCTCAGATTGAATCTTTACTAAAGAGAGACTTGAAGAGTACAGTCTTCCCCTCCCAAGAGAGGGAAAGCCTCTGGAAACTTGTCTGGAAGGTTGAAAAATCCATTGACTAGAGAACAGGGTAGGTGGAGAAGAGGAGCATGAAGAAAGCTCACTATGTCATTGAGTAAGATGTTATCCAATAGCCTTGGCCAAGAAAAGCCAAGTATTGTCAGTAAATACTGTTTTCCAAGGGAGTTTCCAATGACTGGGCTACCAGAGCATCTGGGGAGTATGAATATGCAGAGGCATATGACTTTGATTATTAAACTGGTTTTAGTTTCACAAGATAAAGCTAGTATGAATGAGCAACTGTCTGCCTGAGGACTAGTGACTATTTTCAAAATCAGATTAGTATATGTAGTCAACAGACAAACACCAAATTGTATTTATTCATAGAATCATAGAATCATTTAGGTTGGAAAAGACCTTTAAGATCATTAAGTCCAACCATTAACCTAGCACTGCCAAGTCCACCAATAAACCATATCCCTAACCACCACATCTGCATGTCTTTTTGAATACCTCCAGGGATGATGACTCAACCACTTCCCTGGGCAGCCTGGTCCAATGCTTGACAACCCTTTCAGTGAAGAAATTTTTCCTAATACCCAATCTAAACCTCCTCTGGCACAACTTGAGGCCATTTCCTCTGGTCCTATCACTAGTTACTTGGGAGAAGAGACCGACCCCCACCTCGCTACAGCCTCCTTTCAGGTAGTTGTAGAGAGCAATAAGGTCTCCCCTGAGCCTCCTTTTCTCCAGGCTAAACAACCCCAGTTGCCTCAGCTGCTCCTCATCAGACTTGTGCTCCAGACCCTTCACCAGCTTCGTTGTCCTTCTCCGGACACGCTCCAGCACCTCAATGTCTCTCTTGTAGTGAGGGGCCCAAAACTGAGCACAGTATTCGAGGTGCAGCCTCACCAGTGCTGAGTACAGGGGCACAATCACTTCCCTAGTCCTGCTGGCCACACTATTTCTGATACAAGTCAGGATGCTATTGGCCTTCTTGGCCACCTGAGCACCCTGCTGGCTCATATTCAGCTGGCTGTTGACCAACACCCCCAGGTCCTTTTCCTCCAGGCAGCTTTCCAGTGACTCTTCCCCAAGCCTGTGTTGTGGCCCAAGTGCAGGATCCAGCACTTAGCCTTGTTAAACCTCATAGAATTGGCCTCTGCCCATCCATCCAGCCTGTCCAGATCCCTCTCTAGAGCCTTCTTCCCCTCCAGCAGATCAACACTCCTGCACAACTTGGTGTCATCTGCCAGCTTACTGAGGGTGCACTCAATCCCCTCATCCAGGTCATTAATAAAGATATTAAACAGAACTGGCCCCAATACTGAGCCCTGGGGAGCACCACTTGTGACCGGTCGCCAACTGGAGTTAACTCCATTCACCACAACTCCTTGGGCGTGGCCATCCAGCCAGTATGCCTGTCCAAGCCCTGAGCAGCCAGTTTCTTCAGGAGAATGCTGTGGGAAACAGTGTCAACTCATGTAAAAGTATCTTAGCCAGTATCTTAGTCAAATGACATGTATTTTGAACTTTTTTCTTTTTTTCTTACTTGGAAAAATTAGAAACTCTATAAAAAAACCAAAAACTTTGAATTTGCCAGGTTTTGATGCTTCGTGATGTATCTTTTACTATGATTATATTTTTTCATGAGTCTTTGTCACTTTTTTAAGATAGGTGTGTTTCACTTGTTAGATGGCATATGGAGGATTTTCCTTTTCTTCTTTGGTGCAGTCTTTTTATTTTATTTTGTTCTTACAACTACAAAGTCTGTGGTGGCAAGACGGTAATGTCTACAGCTTGCTTTCTGTTACCCTTGCCAGTATTGCAGAGGTCAGGTTTGCAAGGTAATGAAGCTCAAAACCAAGCCACTATCACTTCTATCCTTGAGCTCATGTTACCTGTTTGATTGTCTACCGTGGCACAGGGGTGGACTCCAAGGTTTCTTTCAAGCCTCTTTTTCTCTAAATGAGGCTTGTTCACGTTCTTGAATGAAGTGTTATTGGAATGCATTGCAGATGTTGACAGCATTGCAATAGCAAGAAAACCCAGTCAATCAGTCAAATCTCTGTCTCTGTAAATTTTTATTTGTCCTGTACCAGTAATAGGGGGGCAAAATGAGACAAAATAATAACTGGTAATTAGCTGGTTTTCCACAGGTGTTTATCTTGACTGCCAGCTTCTCTTCCTACAATATATTTGATATGTTGCAAATTTATGAAAACCTAGAAATTTTGATAAACTGTGCACCTTTGTTGTTTTTCCAGACACATGAACATTTGAATGACTTTATTTACATGTAATTCTGCATGTTAACTGCTGATTGCATGCTGATTTACAGTAAATAAAGGTAAATAGGGGTCACTGAGTTGTATTTTATAGATCACAGTGGTACTATTCTTGCATGGTTTTTATCTTGCATGACAATGGAATATGTTTGTATTAGTCTATGTATAACATGTCTTGTGGTTTATGCATGCTGCACTAATCTCTGTGTTAAATCTGTCCCCTCTTTATTCAGAGCATGCTGTCTAGGTCCTTTAATTCCAATTATGCTGCAGTTAGCAGCTTTCACTATGGCAGCTCTAGGGATCTGCATGGCAGCCAGGGTAGTGTTGCCTTGAGTATTGCAGACGGAAGAGGTTCTGGTGTGCACATTGTTCGAGTGAGTACCTACAGGAGGCTATTGCAATATATAGAGGGGGAAAGAATAAACTGTAAGAGGTGTCCTTAAATTGACAGAGTTATCCTTTTACATATGGATAGTGCTTTCAATAAAAAGAATAAAATTTACGTGCTGGAATTTTTTATAGGCATTAAATGAAATACTTTCACTTCATATGTCTTAAACTTAATGCAAGGCTTTTCAATTTAATGTCATGAAATTGAGTTTTCTAATTGGCTTTTCTAGATGGTTGAACATACGTAAAACTGTCTGGTTTCGTTGTACATTTGTGAAAAAGAGATTTAACCTGAATTCTGAATTTAACCTAGGTAGATAAAGGTTTGAACAAAATCTTACTATGCTTTTTCCTCCCTCAAACAAATTCTGATGATGTAAACTGTGCTGTAAGGTACTTTAGGCATATTTTAGGTTGTAAGAAAACGTGAGGAAATTACTTTTTAACTCTGAGCATCCTGGGTGATGTTATGGTATCCATAGTGAGCTGGATAAGGTCAACAGAAGACTGCTTTTAACCATATGAATCCTTGAATAGGCAGTCCTTAGCATTTGTTGACTTTTGTTATCAGTTTATTGGTGATCAAAGACACCTCTGCAGTTGCTAGTTTTTGTAAATATCTGTCAATATTTTATGGGTGTGGTGTCTTGGCTAGTTAAGATTTTCTACATAAACAATGTAGTAGTTAATCAGAGAAGATAAAGAATGATAAAGCCCTTAATGTTTTATTCTGGGCTTCTTAGGAGAGCTTTGTTGTTTGAAATATATGAAGACAGTTGTCTTCACTGCTCCATTCTGTTTAAAGCATCCCCAGGCTTCTACTCCAGGAGACCAATGCCAGGATGAAGTATTCATTTCAGGACAGCAGAATTACTCATCTGCCACACTTGGTCTCAAAGATGTTCCTCCAGACAGCACGAAGAAAATAGCTGTGCAGGTAACTGTCTACATGATGTCATGGATAGGATATATTTATTATTATTTGTAAGGATATATTTTTTTATTAGTAGTAGAAACATATGTTGGGATAGCAGTTGGAACTGGGGCTTCTTTAAAATGTAATACTCAGGTATCGAAGGCGGAGTAAATGAAATAGCATCCTCTTTTTGGAAGACAAAACAGTTAACTATATGAAGGGGGATAGTTCTTGTTTTTCTTCAGCAAGGGCTTTGAAAGAAGAAATTTGCAGCAGAAGATGTTCTTGCAAGTGGAAATTGGAATATGGCAGATGATTTCAGGAAAACAACCTGAAGCTGATTAAACTGGTTAAAGCAATCTCAACCTGATTTAAAGAACAAACGTGAAATCTGTTGTGATGAAATTGTGATGATAAGCTAGAATTTATAGGAGACATTCTGTATTCATCTCTTAACGACCATTTATACAGGCAGGACTTACTACAAGGAAACTAAATGGATGCTTGTAAATTATTATGGTGCAGCAATTGATCTTTCTTTTTGTAAATTCAGTAATTTCTGTTGCATTTCTACAGATATTGGATATTGGGAATTTGCATAGCTGTTGATACACGTTGCCTATGTAAACTCTACCTCTGGCAGTGCAATAAAAAATAGTTTTCCTGTCATGCTTCAGGTTTTCAGAAAAGGCAGTAGAAAATTGTGTAAATTGAATAAATCTGATCTGTAAATAAGCTAAAAATGTATACAGACACACATTACCATTTCTCAGAATCACTTCGCCATAAAATACTCAACAGAATAGATTCTGATGTGTGTCCATTCACATAGGATGGTTAAAGGTTGACATTTGCACGCTTCAGTTATTTATGATATTGAGAGAGAGTATTTTAATATCCTTGTATCCTGTAACTATGGGATAATGGTGGCAGGCAGAAAAAATCTGTAACTCAAGACTGTAGCGTTTTTGGAATGTGGGAATCATACAGACAGATTGAGTGACTACTTAGGTTAGGTAAGAGTGTGAGGCATACGGATGAGGAGGGAAAAGGCTGCCCATCTCAACACAGAGCTGAACAGTAACTCTGAGGCTTCAGTAAGAAACCTCTCCAGCATCATTCCTAGTGAAATGGTTTGAATGCACTGTATGTCTTGACAGTTGTGTTCCTTACTGCTGTTTGTCATCATTATACATATCAAGTCAGTGACAGATGTGTTAACAAAAGAATAACATTAATTGGAAATATCATTACAGTTTTGCTATTAAAATCTTGAGCTTGCACGTGAATTTGCCCAGAAGATTTTCTTGTGAAGTGGGCACCAAAAGATGCTCAGAGAACACGTAATTTCTGTCTGCTAACTGTGTGGGATTTTTATTTTGTGTATGATCTACTGGGAATTGTTACAAAATCTCTGAATTTTATGCAATAAAAGTGCAAACTATAATGATACCAACCAAGTGTCAATACTGTCAATTGCACTGCTAGAAAATAATGGCTGGGATAACTCAGTGAAACAAATGCAAAAAGCAAAGACTGTCTAGTCTTCTCTAGTAGATTAGCACTCAAAGTAAGTTTTGTTTTTCAGATTTGTTCTCAGGAGGTCAGAGCTAATGACTATAAAGAAAATTTAGTGTAATTGTACATGATGCAGAAGAACAGTTTTAGTAATGTTCCTAAAATTAAAAGCAGTCAAGTATGAGAAATACTGAAATAATAAAGGAGGAATTGAGGATCCCTGCTTATAAAATGTATGACACAGAGTATTCATGTTTTATTCAGATACCTTTGACAAATGGACAGATGTGCCAGCCTCAAAGACCTCAGGCAAACTACAGCCAAGTCCATCATCTCCCTCCTCAATCATCAGTAGGAAGACATCCGTCTAGAGAGCAATTAATTGATTATCTGATGTTGAAAGTTGCCCACCAACCTCCCTATACCCAGTCCCAGTGTTCTCCCAGACAAAGCCATGAGTTGGCAAAGCAAGAGGTAAGAATAAAATCCTACTTCACAACACAACATCTGTCTGTCAGTGGCAGTGAATTGTTAGATTGTTTTCATTTATTACCATTTCTCTGTAGATGGTGACAGAAATCATACAGGAATTTATCTCCAGCAGAAGACAGTGTTTCCTCAGTGCAATGCTAGTACTGAAATCAAAACTACACATTCCTTCTAGTTTTGAGCTCTTTTTACTTTTTATGGGAACATTTTAAGAGAGAAATGTGGTAGATTTTTAACAGAATGTACCAGAAACTTACGTTTGAATCTTTTTATTGAGCTAGAAATTTCTCAACTACATTTATTGATCACCAGCTCATTATTTATCTAGTAACTGAAAAAAATACAAAGTAGCAGTACAACTTAGGGTACTTTGCATCTCTTCATTGCTATCCAGAATGGTTCAAAAACCTGCAAATGTAGAAATGTGCATCCATAAACAAAAGCTAGGATAAAAAAAAGTGTGAGCATCTGATGCATGCCTGATAATTATCATTTCTATTTATGATAGATGTGGGTAAGAAATTCTTATACAATTTAATGGCTCTTTCATTGTGGCAACCTTCTTTATGTTCTTGGACACAAGCTGTTTCCTCTGTATTGGTTTTTTTGAGAAAATACTGAGAACTGTTTTCATTCTGTGCTAGAATAAGAATGTCCACTTCTTGTGTAAAATAAGTTTTATAGTTAACTGTTCTGGCAAGAGAAAGGGAGACAGTGTTGGCTACATAGAACGAAAGTAGGAATGAGGTTTGATTTTAAAAATTCAGCTAGAGGTAGCAAAGAAATAGGAGGAACAGGTTCTCTCATAGGAACATGTTTTTTGCTGGGGGCAGTAAATTCATTTACATAATATCTAAATATCTCTGGATTTAAAGCCCACATGAACTATGATTATAATAGCGATATTGGAGTAAAACTTATGTACAGTGATACACAATGCTGTTGTATTGGAATCGTGTTTTGAATTAATATTATGAGATATAATATTCTCTTGAACTGTCAAAAATGCTTTTTTTGAGTTTTTTCTTTCTAAAGCTTTTGTTCACCTGAATTCCGTAGTAATAATTTCATTACAGTAGCTTTGAATGCAGATTTTCAGACAGTTCATCTAATCTTGGTTGTAACTACTTAGATTCGAGTGAGAATTGACAAGGATCCAGAACTTGGATTTAGTATATCGGGAGGAGTTGGTGGTAGAGGAAATCCATTCAGACCTGAAGATGATGTGAGTATTTTACAGTAATGCACCTTAAAATCTTTCTGATGAATAAATGTTTCTAGTATTTAGCAGGGGGAATATATATATTCCCCAAACCACTAAACTCCAGGACTGGAGGGGAGAAAACTGGGGACAAATGATATGGAAAATCAAGGTGGTAGGTGACCACGGTGGTCATGTGACAACACACAGCTATTCTAGCTGAGTGGTTCTTGCACAGTTCCAGATATCAGCCAGCAGATTTGAGACAGTGAATTTTATGGAGTTTACAATTAGGAAGCCTTTTAAAAGAGAACATGATTTAGCCTACAGCCTTATTTCTGGTGGTTGATAATTCATCTTGACATACACATCTGCCAAATTAAGCAAAGGCAGATCAGAATTTGCCCTCCATTACTCCTTTAAAGGCAATTCTCCTGGATTTAACATCAGAAGAGGAAGGCAGTCACAAAAGCCGGTAGACCTGTAGAATAATTGCATTATTTTCTACTTAGGATGGAAAATTGAAATAATGTTTTGAATTACATCTGTTTCATGCTGCCCTACTATTCATGAAATAAGTTGTCAATAATGTTCTCCACCTCTGTTTTTCAAGGGTATATTTGTAACCAGAGTGCAACCAGAAGGACCAGCATCTAAGTTGTTGCAGCCTGGAGATAAAATAATTCAGGTACTGTGGTCATCTAATTAACTAGCCTGTGTAATATACCAGTTCATTTTCAGTTTGCACCATTTTCTAAGAGCAGAATCTTTAATTTTTAGACAGATTGCCAGTATCTTTTCCAGAAGCATTCTTATATTCTGGGATGATGCTTTGAATTTTCTTCCACCTAACATTAGGATAGGTGATACAGGCTGAAGCATTAATCAGTTGGATCATTTTTTCAAACTCTGAACATTTTTCACACTTTTAAAGAGAAAAAACCAGACCTAATGTTGTCATTCAAGATAGAACATGAGCATTTCATTAGGCTTTACTGTCATTCAGTTATTTAACTTGTGGTCATTCACATGAAATGTTCTGAATAAGGTGTTGTCTGAACACCAGCAGTTGCCACTCACAACCCCTCTCCCAAGCTGCACATTGCTGTTACCTCCCCCTCCATCCTGCATTCCTGCCAGTCTTTGCTGCCTCTCGCCCAGCTGACAGGCTGGACATGCGCAAGCGCTGGCAGAAGCTGCCTCTTGGCTGGCTGATACCTGGCCGGTCGCAGCGTGTGCCTCCTGGCTGCACCATCTGCTGTAGCTGAGCCAAGTAGGTTACTTCAGGAGCCGTGGCTTCTGGGCTGCAGCTGTGTAGTTCTTTTCTGTAGGAAGCTGGTACCTTTCAGGCTTCTTCTGTACCAGAGTTGTTTGAAGCTGTCTAATGAGCTCATAAGCTATTTGGGGAGGGCTCAAGGAAATGGACAACAGGATTATGTAAGCCTTACTTTCTTAGGGAAATTGCCTAACAGGGCATTTGAACAGTGCTGTAGCTACCCTTAAAGTTGCAGAGGTTGTTAAAAATGATTAATTATTCACCACATTACTGGTTTGAGAATGTTGATAGAGTTGACTCTGCTGCGTTTCAGTTTTCTAAAAAAAAAAAACCCCACCAAACAAAACCAAACCAAAACCAAAAAACCAGCAACAATAACAAAAAAAACCCAGCAAAAATCCCACTAGTATCTCAGTTAAACCACAACATTGTGTGAACAGTTTTCTAAAACAAAGCCAGACTGAAAATACAGCCTAATCCTTCTAATGAAAGATAAAGCCAAAAAGCACACAAGAAAACTAAACTGAGATCAAGTTGTTCCAACTAAAAAATGGCTTGGTTTTGAGCACTGAGGTAAATAATTCTGTACTTGTTTTTCCTCATTGATGTGAGAAAGGTCCTAGTTCTCTTACTGATGTAGGTGACTTTAAGGGATGGGGGTAGCCCTCCAACACACCATACAGGAACTAGAAGCATGTTAAACCTTTGAAAATACTGGTAGCATATTTGTACTTATTTATAGAGTGGAACATGTGTGAAAGGTAACATTTGTTTTAATGGTTTATTCCTGTCTTTATGGAATTTCATTTGTCTGCATGACATTTACAATGAAGTTTCTTTTTGTCATGTTGGTACTGCTTGGGTTTTGCTTTTTGTTTAATGAGGAATTCAGAGTTTGAAAAAGAGCTGAAGCAGAAATTGCATGCTTAGACAATTACAGGCCGTTTCATTTCTCGTAACTAAGAATATTTTTTTGTGTAACAGCACATTCTTTATACCTGTGATAATCCCAGTGATGATGTAATGACAGTCCCACTCTGTCTTGTTGCCGCTTAGCTAACTTCTGCAGTTTTTGACTGAATATCATCTCTCCCAAAATGACTTCGCTATGCTTGATTTTGCAATATTCTCTGTAAAACAGGCATTAGGCATGCATATTATAATGCCTGTCTAATACATATGTCTAATAAATATTCTACATGACCAATGACTAGATAATTGCATGTAAGTCTTAAGATACCGTTGCATATTAGGTTAGGGCTAGGACATTCTGTACAGATCATGATTTGGAAGGATTATTGCCACTTTTGCTCTCTGAACAGTCTATACGTAAATCTTTCTCTGTAACCCTAGACAGATTTAAAAACCACTGCCTTTACAACAAAGGATTCAGCCGGTAGCAACAGGAAGTGTTTGGTGATGGGATAAGGAACTGCAACTCCAAAATGGCACAGCTAAGGCCCAGAGCGCATGACCAGTTCTCTGTGTCGCCACATAAGGGGCAGTAGCTCAGGGAGAAAGGTGGGATGCACAGCTGGAAGCAGTAACAGTTTAAACTGGACGAATTTGTCATTCTGCAAGATTTTACCACCCAGACTGAACACGAATTTGCAGTAGTACGCCCTGAGAGGTTGAATCATAGCGATGGTTTCCCTGTCCTTTGTAGGCCACTTAGGCCTGCCTGTGTTTGCCAAGCCAAACCTGTCCCAAGAATGACAATGTTGTTCAGAGCCATAGGAAATTTCAAACTTGGGGTGACCTCAGGAGGTCTCACACCCTAAAATGGCTCCCAATACTATTAATGTTTTTTGTTAAAGGCTTCAATAGTTTTAATTAATCACAAATGCCATTTCTAATATTCCGATATTTAAACTGAGATGTATCATTTGTACGGCATTTGCTTTTTTTGGTGTGGCTGTATTAAGGCTGATGAATTAGATGTCTGATGTTAATGGTTTAAAGTTCAGTTTTCCCTTTTGGTTATTTGCAATACCTTTAGGGCAAAATTCTTCCAAGGCTAAGACAATATTTTAATTTCTTGTAGCATACAGATACACGTTCAACTCACATCAACAATGTAATCTGCAAATCTGCAGTGTTTTATTGTCTGCATTCATATAGAATTTGGTTATTTTAAACCTTAAAGCTTAAATAAACTAATGTGAAATATGAGACATGTTTCATTAACACAGCATATGAGACTAATTTCCAATTTTAAATATTTCTTTTTAGGCTAATGGATACAGCTTCATCAATATTGATCATGGACAAGCAGTATCTTTGCTAAAGACTTTTCAGAATGCAGTGGAACTCATCATTGTGCGAGAAGTTTCTTCATAAATACTGTGGATTGGGGGAAAAGCCAGCAGGATTCATTGAAGGACTTACGGGAAACTGAATATTTTGCCTATTTTTATACATGAAAGGAACTTGAAAAGAATTATGATCAAAATTTGTACAGGAAATACTGAACTTGTGGTTAAAGGGGGAAAAACCACTGTATAGAACGTACAGGAAATCATTTTGGAAATGCATATGGTGAATAAACTTGTCTTTAAGCATTATAGCAATCTAAGGATCACTCCTCCAAGAACAAACCTGTGTTGTTTTTTTTTGTACACACGGTAGGTTTATTTTTGGATAATTCATACACATTACTAAACTTTGTGCAAGGCTTTGCAAAGCCTCAGTTGTAGCCAATGGACAGATGGCAGGGCTGTCTGTCCTGTAGCTGTTTATTGCCTTTATTTTTATTCACCAGATATTAATGTGTTATGCTGAAACCACTTCTGTAGATACGGACAGGAGATACGAAACGCTGGCTTTGCTATGTGCACATTGTATAGATGAATGGGTAGATGGAAGGTGGTGCTGGTTGGACAGAATAAAGGTCAGGTGAAACAACTATCTGCTATCTAAATCTGGAATCAGGAAAGAAGAAAAAGTGTTTAGTTCTGGAGTGTACGTCTACCAATAGAAAATGCAATAAAAGCTTATGGTGTTTTTTAGGAAGACTGTAACTACAAATTTGTGATATTCTACAGGATTTGTTCTTAAGGTAGTCACTGAATATTCATTTGCCACATGCAATTCATGGTTAGTTGGGTTTTCTTGCATACTTAAGTTTTTCAACTGTACTGTGGAAATGTGCCCAGAGGTTTTTCTCTGCTGTGGAAATCCCCAATTTTGTGCAAATGGTGATACTTTCATCTTTATAAAAAGTACTCCATTTTAACCTTATAGATTTTAAAAATGAAACTGAAATGGCCAGTTTTTAGGGTTGTTGCCTGTAATATATAGTTAAACACACACAACGTAAATGATGCAGGAAGGGTTATGAAAGACATCTCAATTTTGTTTGGCCTTTGCATTGCCTTGTTAATCAAAAAGGAAACTATACGCATGGAGCTAGTTAACCAAAGCAAGTTGGTGAAACTTTGAACAGTGATGGAGAATTGCTGTGGTGAGATGGAGAGCAAAGGGAGGGTGTACTTACAACCCACCAGTTCATAATGATGTTTCTTAAAGGGCTGTCCCTACAGGTAACATTAAATGTGAACTAGACACTTCAGAGTCATTAAAGGGTTTCTAACTATATTAATGTAATAGTGATTTACCACAGGCTGCCTTTGTTCCTTATTACTGTATAAAATACTCAATTATGCTTCTATTAATTTGTTTACCAGAAACATTAACTTTATTTTTCTCTTTCTCCTTTGTAATTGAATAAAGACTGCATAATCTGCAGTGATAATTAATACACGGTTGTTATGGACCAGGGAAAAGTGCCATAGAAGACCAGTAACTGTTTTTAATCAGGGCTAATGATTAGCCTGTCATTGGAGCAATATTCAGTTATTGCAGTTCATTTTTAATTACATATAAGTTGGTAGTTTGAGACAGGTATAAGTTGCTTTTTTCCAACCCATGTGTACAGAAGTAAATGCTTCTAATAAAGCTAGCAAAAACACCAGCCTCCTTTAGTTTCGGGACAATGAGCTGGAAGAGAGAAGAATTATACATAGCTAGCGGTAATAAACAGGCAGTACTTTTTAAACAAGTGAACTCCAATATTATTGCACTTCTTTCAAAGATGTTAACTATTGCTTATTGTACTGTGTATAGTTCTAATTTTAATTGAAACCCTTTAACACTTTGTATATTTTAATTCTTTTTAGTTGATTTTCAGCAATATTTACATAGAAAATGATTTTTTTTGATATATTAGCAGAAATGTGCTGTATTTTGATAAAACTCACTTATTTTCTGTGTGCTGTTAATCTTCAAAGAAACGAATTAGAAACATAGCTATATAATGGCAGGCTTCAGTATTCCCCTTATAAGATGTGTTTTGTTTAGTTTCTATTTTTTTATTGAAAATGCAAAATGTTCACATCACATGTTCATTACTTGTAATCATGTTATTTTTATCACACACTGCCTTTTAAAGGGAATGCATACAGACAAGTCCTGAATTACCTTGGTCTTCTACATAACCTGTATCTTTGGGAAGGGAAAAGTCCAAAAAGCAGAACTGATTCTTTACTGATCTTGGACTGACTTTGTATACATTTTGCAGTACATTTAAATATATCACTGAGGAATTATACTGTATTGTATTTTGCTTTGATGGTAACAGAAGTTTTAAATGTTGTTGTGTCACTTAATTTTCAGATTTATGTATCACAGGAAAATTCTACCAAAAACTCTCTGGCTATGGTAGAACTACAGAAGTAGAGATTTATAGCAAGAAATCTAGTACTTCTTGTGGAAATACTTGGCCAAAGCTTGTCTTCAGTAAATTAGCAAATTAACCATCTAATAAAACATGGATTACGCTGATTTTACTCAGTAAATGTTGGAGTTTTCAGTGGATTGAAATGTGTTTGTTCCTTCAGTGTCTGTGTGTAAAGGTAAACACATGTCAAACTAGCTGATTTGGCAGAGAGTGGGAGAAAGATGTCTCCTGAACTAGTCCAGCCAGGATTCAGCAGGAGGAGAGACAATATCGGCACTTTTCATTTTTAATGCATCTTAAACTACATTTTGAATAGAATAAAATCCATCAGCAGCCTAAGTTACTCAGAATGGCAATGAGTTGATGCAAACTCTGTTAATTCTTTCTATTCTTAATAGTTCATTAAAGAATCAGTTCAACTGATGTAATGAAAAGATGAAGTCTCCCACATATTTATTATGTAAATATTTTTAGTTCCTTTTTTGAACTGAAGTTGAAGAAATGTGTATATACTTGAAAGCATTCTATGAACACAAACATAGCAATAAACAACACACAGAATCAAACCTTTATAATTATTTTGGTTTTGTTTAGAAATATTCCCTTGTCAACAGCTACGAAATGTTTTTATTGATCAGCATTTATTCAGCATTCCAAATTTTTGTATATAATTAGACTGTTTCTGAGGTAACACATGGAGAATAGATAATAAACTAATGCTCTTTAAAGCTGTGTGTAATTGACTTATTTAAGTTCTAGGCAATTCTCCATAACACCATTTTATTCTTCTGTAGTTTCTGTAGACCTTAATACTCTGTCAATATACAGTAGTAACGTCTTGTTTGTGTTTCTGGCTCTGTGCATCTCAGTGCCCCAGGGTCTGCTCTAGCTCATTTCACTGCAAGACTGGGTTATTCACAATAAAGAAATATTTTTGTGAATAACCCAGTTTTGCAGTGAAATCAGCTAGGGCAGCCAGTGGCTTCTCTCCGACAGAGGTGAGTGCTCTTTATGTGATGCAAACTTAGTAGTTTCAGTAGCAGAGCAGACACTCTTTAAAATTAGAAGAGTGTCTTGAGAGTGCTCTGGCGAGATGTACAAGGCTTATGTGGTAAAGAAGGTGAAGAGCTAGGCACAGAATTTCACAGGAGAGGTAAATGCAGGTTTACATAATTTTCTTGGAAACCACCTGACAATGTAGTAACACAAACTGTTTAGTCTTTTTTTCCTTGTGTATGTGGCTCTGTCAATCAATATAACTTACTACATGACTGCCTACATCCTCTACACAGAAAACCGATTCTAACTACAACATGTTACAGCCCTGATGACCCTGGAGTACTGGGCCTCTCCTTACTTAAGGTCTTCTGTATCTGCTCCCTACTTGGATTTTGGAATTTTTTCCCTCTTCATTTTTTCCTTGCAAGCTCTCTTTTTGAAGACCTGCTTGTTGTCTTTTCTGCCTTTTATGCGTCAGACTTCAAATTTATTCTTTCCCATTTCACAGGGATTATTCATTAGGTAAGTGTCATTCCTGTGCAACTGAGCCTTTGGTCTCCTCCTTTATTTCATAACTCACCGGTTTACTTTTTCATCAAGCACCTGAGAATGCTGGTCCAACTTGTGCTTTTCTGACTGGAGGCACTTTTCCAGAGAGAAGGTGTATTTTTAGTGTGTTATTTCTGTTGCCTTGGATTAAATTCAATTTTGGAATGTGTCCAGAACATTGTTGCAGCATCTGTGAGACTACCTTGAAACTGGGGTTCCACTACACCAAACATTACAACTGCTCTATAAAATTGCCCCTGTCTAAAAGAGTTGTTGTTATATGAAAAACTAAAGTAGCCAAAGTAACAGAAGCGCAAATTTCTATTTAAGACCATACACTTCTCAACTGAAGTCAGCAGAAAAAAACCTCAGACCTAATGATTGTCAGTTCAATACCTGCCTTAGGCAATATGCTGCCTACGATCCTGCAGCATTGATGAATTCTTGGCTGAAGTGTATAAAATATGGCTAGAAATTGATTATTTACTGTAGTGTCTGAATCCATCTTGGCCAGTTTTATGAGATGCTGTGATTTCTCACAGTCTGTGTAAATGGAGCCATATTTTGTCATAAACAAGGACACTTTCAATAAGTTTTCCCTGTGGCATCTATTAGAAAACAAAACAAGAAGATCAAACAACAGAAGAAATGTCTTTCTCAAAATTGTCCTTTATTTAATTTTTCCTACTCAGTTAGGTATAGCTGATTTTAGGAAACTTTTTTCAAGTTACAGTATCAAATAATCTCTTCTGCCATCAAGGATTATCTTTCCCAGAGGCCCACCTGAATAAGTAAATTTTAAAAGTTTTTGAGTGCCTCCAGAGTATATCACCTGTTCTGAATGGCCTTACATAGAAAATTAAAGAAGTACTAGAGCACTCTGTATGGTTTTAATTTAAAAAGACAAATCTGCATGTGCCCTCTGAAAACAAATGTTGGAACATTTGTTCCAACCAGAACAAGTATACTTTCTGAAATAAAACTGTCCTCTTATTAAGGAAACTAGAAGTATTTTAGAAGATTGTTTTGTGTCAGAGGCTTCCTCATGAATGGTTGATACAGCATCTAAAAAAGCCTATTAGTTACAGGTTTTGGTTCTTTCTTCGGAAAACTAAGAATCTATCCTGTAAGATGAAAAAACAAAGACAAACCATGATTGCAATAACCGATCTAATTTATGTAAATAACTTCTGTTTTTATTCCTTTATTGCTCTTTAAATTAAGTTTGGACCTAGAGTTCCTTGTTCCTGGAATACTTTTTCTGCAAGAATTGCTCTACCTGTGACAGAACTGTATGAAATAATGCTGGCCCCAAGTGCCTCTGTGCCATGAGAGAATCTCAGATCACACAAGTGCTCTATTTCTGGATTTTTCCAGGGCTTTTTGGTGGTTTTTTTTCACTCTTCCCAAGAGGATAAACCCATAAGTTTATAAACTGCCTTCAACACAAGACAAAAAACCAACTCTTACTTTGAACGATTGGCTAATGCCAAATGGAGGTCAAGTTCTGCTTTACAACTTGGGTTTGAAAGTAAACATCCAAAAAGCAAACCTTACCTTATGCCACAGCAGGTGATTTTGGAAAAACTGGGTTTGTCTTTACTCTCTCCTCAGAATTGTATCTTAGATGACATCTTGTATATCCTCACCCCATTTTTTAAGAGTATGTTCACATTTCTCAGGAATGAATGAACCTCATGTGCTGTTCCACTAAAGCATTGATGCATACTTACCACAGCAGAGGTCATTTAGGTAGTTCTTGCTTAGCCCATATAACAGTGAAGGTTCTTTAGGAATTTATAATTTTATACTTGAACTGACAGTTGCTAAATGTTACTATTTCACTAACCAGAATGATCTCCAATGTACAGAAGTATTACTGCAACCAGCTGGTAGAAGCATTATGTATCTATGAGGCAGTTGCTTCTAGGCCTGGGAACCCAGTGTTTTTAATTCACATTCTTATTCATCCTCAACAAGTAAGCAATAAAATACCTGATTTAATTTTCTGTGACATGACTCCATCTGATTCTTCTTACAGTTATGAAGACTAAAGAAAACTACTGATGACTGTTGGCAGGGAGAGGAAGCTTTTATAATGATAAGCTAAGAAAAACACTGGAAACTGATAAAAATGAATTTCATATCACATTTCACATCATATCACTGTCTTTGCAGCTTATTTTTGATTAAGAAATTAAGCTTTCTACAGCTATCCATGCTATTCGTTCAGTAGCCAGGGCTTTCAGGTTACCCATGGGAGGTGCGCATGCAGTTTCTGTACAAATGTATGTTCCAATAGTGAAAATATTCTTAATTTCTAGACTTGGATGTATTTTTGAAAGGGATGTCTAGAGATGATATGATTACTTAACTATGTGAATCTTAAGAGTTACTGCATCCCCACCACCACTTAGTGAGGTGGATGCCATCTCTCCAAGCAGACAGTTCGTCCTCAAAGAGGACTGGATGGTGACAGAAACCAAAACTGTGTTGCTGACCCCAGCTCTGCACCCAATTATTGATGCCCTGTACCAGTCCCCTCCTCCTCCTCCCCTCTCCCCTCGCGAGCAGAACTGAGGAGAAGCACACCCCAACTATCCCCCCAGCGACTGGGGGTGATAGATCCTCTCCTGGTTGCTCCTGGAGGTATCGCTGGTGCCCACATGGGAGAATGGCAGGGGATCATAGTCAGAGGGTTGGATAAGCTTTGGCAGTCTCTCCACAACATCCTGGATCTGGGTCCGCAGCAAGCAGCAAATTTCTGTAGCCAGTGGGTCAGGTCAGCAGATGGGTGCCCCTGTGCACCGCAGCAGGGAGCTGCCCACTACATCACTCACTGCTTCCTCCAGGTGGTCTGGTGTGGCTGAGGGTCAGTCTGTCCAGATGCTTTGCAGGAACGCACCCTTAGCATTTCCTCAGCTTTGAGGGCGGTGAGCCTCAGGTGGAGCAGGAGCCTTACACGTGGTGCTGGAAGACACCAGCTTCCAGCCATTGCCTTCCATTGATTTTCCACTTGCAGCTCTGCTAGTGACAGACTGCCCAGGCCTGCACGGTGGTGGGGGTCCAGGGCTCTTGAAGCTGTAGGAGATCCTGTCTCTCTCCGATGCTGTGCAGCCTGCTGACTTCTGTAACTCCTCTGCTTAGCAGCACAGCGCTACAACAGCAGTGCCCCTCCTGCAGCAGGGGTCCAGGAGAGGCCCCAGGCACCGTCTCTGATCAACCAAGCTCTGGCACAGGCCTCTCCCTCGCACCGCCAAGGGAGTGGGAGCGTCACCCTCCCGAAGCAGGGGCAGCTGCAACAAAGGCTCCAGGCACCCTGCGTCAAGGGCTGCGGACCACGCTTGCTAGCAGCTGCCAGAGCCTCCCCAGGCCCACAGCCCCGTGGCTCCCCTTGCCTCCCACCTGGCAGCAGCAGGTACCCTCAAGTTTCTCAGAGGGTTCTCAGGAGTCCCCCTCTTCTACCGCTTTCTAAGAGCCTCGTTTCAAGTACGGCATCACCCTGCCTTGCAGTCCAGCCCCTCTCCTCTGTCACACTCCCTGATTTCCAGCCCTCTGCCTTCTTGTGTGTGCTTTTAGAACCATAGAATCATTAAGGTTGGAAAAGACCTGTAAGATCATCTAGTCCAACCGTAATACTGTCTGCTGATACTGCCTTTTCCTGAAGAAAATGCAAGAATGTGACTTGAACATGAACTTGCAAGTCTGCAAGAATATGACTTGCATTTCCATACTACAATTTGAAATACTGCTCTGTATTAAGGATAAGAATTAAGTATAGAAAAGGAGGCAGCTATTTGGCCTAAAGGAGGAGAAAACATGAAATAAGCACTACAACCTACATATTTTAGACTACATCAGAAATACTCTGCACAGGATTTTGTGCTTTTCAATAGTAGGTTTGCAATTATCCCACTTGAGGGGAAAATCTATTAAGTAGCTATGGATAAATGTTACTGAGCTGTGAAAGATGCAGTTAACATGTAGCTTGTAATGGCTGAGTGAGGACACTTTCAGCCACTCACATTTATATGAATACCTGAGTAGAAGTTTTAGAGATGTAATAAGAAGATGCGAGAGAGCAAGTATCATGTGACTGGCTGGCAAGGTTCCCGAGATGGCTGAGAACAGTTCCCCATGAAAGGTCATATTGCTGAAATGACATAGCTTTTCTGCATGGCCCGAACTTCTGAGCATCAGGAATTAAACTTCTGATTACAGTAGTCTGCAACATCTATTTTTGCAGCTGCATAACACAAAGGGGAATATGGCTCTGCTCTGCATACATTTCATGAGACATGGCTGGACACTGCAAATTGCTGAACTGTTTATGTTTCAGTATTGTCCAACTTAATGAAAAAACTGTGATGGAATATTCACTCTTGTTTGCCAGACACGTGAAAGTACCAATCTGGACAAACTTCTCAAGGACTGTCTCTTAATAGAGAAACTGGTAGCAGATGAACCAGATGCTCTCCAGAGAAATTCTCATTCAATTGCTAATGTTGATGATTTGTGAAGGAAACTTTGGAGAAAAAAAATCAACAAACCAACAAAAAGGGGGAAAATCTTTCTATTGAATTATAAGTATGCACTGGCAAAATACGTGATGTGAAAGTATTGTGCCAACGCTCCTAACTTCATAACATTTTAGCATATTTGATTGATTTTTGTCTGCAACAACTTCCACTCACAATAGAATAATCAACAACTGGTTTTGAATATGGAGAACATATTTTTGCTGAGAATGTTTCTGCCAGAAGTACTTCAGTTGAAAGCCGTGGCTCCTCTACTGAGAAAGTGAGGTTTACTAATAAATATTGACATAGATTTTAATAGCTGGTTAGCTGACATAATATTAAGTCCTGAGAAAAATGAAATAATCATGTAAAATTGTCTAATTTGCTAACTCTAATGAGAAATGACTGATGAGGTTGGAGTTGATGCATGCAAAGGTTAGAAACCATGCTGAAAAGTCTCCAAACAGATAAAACCTCCAATTTTTTTCTGCTGCATTTTAATTAAAAAAGCTATGAAAACACACTTGGTGATTTAAATAATGGGACTGACTCTGCAGTAAGTGACGTGTGGTGGTTTTTTAATTGTAGATTGTAATTATTCTATTATAGCATTAATCATGATGTGCTTATCTTTTAAGACATCTTAAGATACCAAAAAGAATTTTCAGCATTAGTACTTACTGAACTTGATTCATTTTGCAATAATGTCTATTTTATACCACTTTCAAATAAAAGTTATAAATAAAATTTTAATGTCTATTTACACTGAGTTATACTCTGGTATGTTTTCACGCTTCACAATTATAAAGGTTCTAATCCTTTTATTATCAGTGGAAGCCTATATTCTGATGCCATGAAGGAGGCTGGGAACTAGAACTACTAGGGTGACTGTGCCCAGACCTCCTCATCTTGTCATGCAGCATGACACACATGATTACATTTTTAAGTGTGCAAGTTAGTGATATTTTTTTCTGTGTCTCAGATAATAAGAATTTGGTTGACTCATATGAGCAAAACTGATATTATTTTTCCAACTTAAGGCAAAAGAAGTCTTCTTTGAAATTCAGCATGCGAGAGCAATTTAAAGCAACCACTTTAGCTGCGACAATACTTGGATTATTGTCCTTCAAAACAATATCCCCAAACCGAAAACTCACAACTGTTGTGATTTTTTCAGTTCCAGGTGATATTAGCCAGCTGAAGATGATACTCTATGAAGTCCAGTTTGCCAAAGCAATACATATGATGGTAATCCAACTATTGCCCAAAAAAAGGAAATTTCATATCTAATGCATAGACTGGAACTGTGTTTGCACACCAGAGTCAGGCACTAAAATAGAAAGGCCCATTTCCACTGTTTCTCCACTATATGTGAAATTATTTGGATTTGGAGAAATTAAATTTTCATGTCGTAAATGTATTTAAACTTCTTGCCCTGCTCCTACAAACTCTGTCTGGAAGGCAGAGGAAGTTCTTCCCAATGAATTCCAGAATTTTCTATCCAACTCCTTTGAACAACCTTGTTCAGATAGGTACTTTGGAAATCTAAAAACATCTTCCCTTAATGTAGAGTTATATGCTTTGACTCACAGCAGGATGAACCTCACAGCAAAGGAAAAAGATGCTTTTTTTCCTCCAGAAATAGCAGGGACCTACCTGCACAGTTCTAGAAAAATAGCAAGTAGCAGATCTCTCAGCAGACACTCAATGAAATTAAAAAAAAGGAAAAAGCTGAATTTTAACATTTTGTTTTCCTTTTTCTACATACACATATTCACACATACTGATGTCAAAAGTATATCATAAAACATTTAGTTTAGTATAAACTTACAAAATTGATATGTAGAATTTTATACAGCTTAAAAGAGGGTCTTCTAAGAACACCTTGTGAAGAAGAAATGCTTCTGCAATCCAGGTAGTGTTGTCTGGAAAACAGATACTAGATTTCTGTATCTAACTGAAGAATGTGGCTGAAGAAATGCTGCCCTGAAACAATAACTGGATGCAGAATCTGTTCTCAGATCTCTCTCTTACTCGCTTTGGTGCATTTTCCTACTCTGTAAATGGTGGCAATAATCTTCCTTTGTTAATATGCGCTTGGAGATTCAGAGGTAAAAATACTATCTAGATACTATTGGTTGTCAGCTAAGTCCCTCATCTTATTTCAGAGTAAGTTTAAAAAGAATTGAAAGCTGAGAAAAGCTACTCCATCCTTGATTTAAGCAATTTTATGGGGAGAAGGGGAACTTTGTTATAAAACATGCTCACACAGCTGCTAATATGACTCTTATAACTGATCCTGCTATGCTAAATACAACATTCCTAACTTTTTTCATGTGTTTGCCATAAAACAGATAAAAAGCAGATGCAGAAATCTCACAGCTGTTTCAGTTTACCAATGCCAGTTTATATAGATGACTGCCATCCAGAGGCAGGAACTTTGAAAGGGTTTCAGCTGCTTACATGGACTATGTAGAGTTCATATGTTAATCTCAGTATAGGTAGGATTTTAAGATTTCTAGATCAAGTTTCATCTGGGAAAAACAACTACTACTAGGGAAATTTTATGCTACAAATATCTTTTTATATTTTTTCTGGGTAGGGATATAAAATTGGTCTCATTTTGTGAAAAACAGGTCTTAAATGCATTTTATGTAATTTTTGAGATTACAGATGTGGTGGATTAGGGATTACTTCACAGAATTAAGAGTTTGTTTTCTGTAAGATGTTTTCCTCTACTACACAGCAGTCTTATTAAAAAAAAAAATTATACTAAGGCATATACAAAAAAGAGAGTAGCTACCTGCTAAACCTGAATAGTATAATGATGGAAAGGGGGTGAAAGCAATTTTTAGCATTTGGGAAGAACTGTGGATTCATCAGAGTTTAGAATGAAGTCTATTGTCTGTGAAACGCTACAAAGTAAACATTTTCCAATTTGTCTGTATTTGAAAGTTAATTCAAGTTAAACTGAGGTGTGAATATGAATTGCATTAGATATTTAAAAAATCCTACTTCCACATGCAGTTTTATTCCAAAATAAAATGTCCTGAAATAACTGTAGATGTAGGCAAAACATATAATGTTGCTTTCAGATTTCATGTTAACTGCCTACTTTGACGAGAAACAGTCAATACTATCAGAACTGAGGTTTTGGCCACGCACAGAACTTGGCAAGCATCTCCTCATGTATTTATACATTGAGTAAAATTCCTGACTGATCATGAGGCAGAAAAATATCCTGACCTGGAGCGCTCATCTGGGCAAAAACTGAGTCAGAGTGTTACCAGCAGTCAATTTGAACCAGCAGTCTAGTGTGAGTAGGAGACTGGCATTTGAAGATTATGCCTCTTGATTAATTCACAAGAGAAGGAATATTCGTGTTGTAAAAGACACTTTTGTTTCCTGTGTTCTCCATTGCCCATCTATGCAAAAATTGGAATTTTGGTTGTATGATGAGGCAAATTGTGTAAAGTTATTGTGTATGGAAACAAAGTTATGTAGCAAAACCTATATGAATAGACTGGCTTTTAGTGGCATTCTAGTACTGCTTGTGAAAGAACATTCAGAAGAAAAATGCTTTATTTGTATTTGGATCTCTTCTCATCTCTTTGGATGTCTATTTTAATCACTCATATACTGAACGATTAAGTTAAACATATAAATTCATCATCTTAAATAAATAAAAAGTAGTATACTGAACACAACTTGAATGCTTTAATGAGAACCAAAGGTGCTAGCCATGGTTAAATGATAGCAGTATTTTAAACATTTGTACCATTTGCTCAAAATTTTCTTGAAGTCTCAATAAGATGTCAGAAGTTCCCTAAATTCAAACTGCGTTATACGATGATTATTTTAATGTTTGGACATTTTTTTCCATAAAGACCGCTAGCTTTTTTTTTTAGTTCAGTGCATAATTGCAGAATTATGAAAGCCTGACTAAAAAAACATAACAAAGAATGTGTTTATCATCCTGCAAATGTATTAATGTAAGTTGATATGTAAATAGCCTGCACTGAAACATCTAGTCATTTGACAACCAAACTCAGCTGAGAAGTGCCCACTGAAAGGAGTATCAGTCATATGGCCATCCTACGTTCTTCCCTGAACAATGTACCTATCGGTCTTTTTTCTTTGTTTGAGTGTTGAGTAAGTCAGATAAGTAACAGGTGCTACAACACACACAAAGAATAACTGGTGATTGAGAAAAATATTATGACAAGTGGGAAAAGCAGTTTGACATACAGGCAAATACTTTGACAGATATAAACCTCTGAGATTAGCTGGTTTTGCTGACAGTGATGCAAATTCTTTGATATTTTCATGTACCTGCAGAAAGTTTCTCAGACAAAACTTTTTGTAGACTATCTTATAGTCGTACTTAGGCTGGCAATAATATGCTTGATGTTCTATGTGCTGCTTGGCCAATATAGAGTATTACTTTAAATAATCTACAGAGCAATTCCAAACACTGTTTGCTACAACATTAATTGGGAAACTGGCAGCTAGGCTTTCCTTGCAGAAATGCTGTTTGTTCTTAATCGCATCTTGGTAGAAGTCAAGCATTGTTCCTTTCTGTTATAGGAGAACAGAAAAACAAAGAAATTCTTCATGCTTGTTCTCCTATTTGAATTAGTAACGCTAGTCTCACTTGTTGATCACATTCCATCAAATCCTGTTCAATGTAGTTGTAGTTGAGCAAAGCATTGCTGGTTCTCTCTAATCAACAGTTTTGGCAATGACAGTAAGAATTAAAGTGTTAGATTCTCTCTCCTTGAAGAAGATACATGGTTATGGAAAACATCAGTGAAGTAGTTCAAAGATCTTGTAATATACATTAAAAATAATCAAAGAATGAACGATTCCACCAACTGTAGACCTGCATTGACTACTGACATTCCAAGCAAGGTAGCAGTAATGTATCTGGATATACATTATGGATATATTAATGGATATGCAAAGACTTCCTGAGATTAGTAAAGGTTATGTCCATTATTATAGAAAGCTAACAAAAAGTATTATTCCAAGCTTTTTATCAATTAAGAATGATTGAATAAATGAACTCAGTTCAGGGAAGCACCTTTAATTCTCACAGAATCACAAAGTTCCTCAGGCTGGAAGGGCCCTCTGGAGATCACCCAGTCCACCCACCCTTGCTCAAAACAAGGTCAAATAGAGCAGGTTACTCAGGCCAGCCTTTGAGTATATCAGAGATCAGAGACTCCACAACTTCTCTGGGCAATCAGTTCCAGCAGTCAACCACCTCACAGTAAAACAAAGGTTTTATTCTTATGATTAAATGAAATTTCATGTATTTCAATTTGTGGCCATTGCCTCTTGTCCTGTCACTGGACACCACTGAGAAGAGTCTGGCTGTCTTGCTTATACTGTTCCATCTGGTACTCATTCACATTGATAACAAGCCTCCTGAGCTGGGGAGCCCAGCACTAGACACAGCATTCCAGATGTGGCCTCACCAGTGCTGAGTAGAGGGCAAGGATCACCTTCCTCAACCTGCTGGTCATGCTCTTGCTAGTGCAGCCCAGGGGGCTCTTGGCCTTCTTTGCAACAAGGGTGCATTGTTTGCTCATGTTAAACTTGTTAAACAGGATTCCCAGGTCCTTTTCTCCCAGCCAGCTTTCCAGCCAGTTGGCCTCCAGCATGTACTGGTGCATGGGGTTATTCCTGCCCAGGTGCAGGACCTTGCATTTCCCTTTGCTCAACAACAGGGGATGCCTGTCAGTCCATTTCTCCAGTCTTTTGCGGTCCCTCTGAATGGCAGCACGTACACTCTAAGGTATCAGCTGCTCCTCTGAATTCTGTATCATCTGCAAACCTGCTAAGGTTGCACTATGCCCCACTGTCCAGGTCGTTATTGAAGACATAATGACAATATAACATTATTGGACCCAATATTGACCCTGAGGTACATCACTATTGACTCATTGCCAGATGGATTTTGTGCCACTGATCACAACTCTTTGAGCACGGCAGTTCAGCCAGTGTCGTGGTTTAACCTCAGCTGGCAACTAAGCCCCACACAGCCGCTCACTCGCTCCCCCCCAGTGGGATGGGGGAGAGAATCAGAAGAGTAAAAGTGAGAGAACTCCTGGGTTGAGATAAAGACAGTTTAACAGGGAAAGCAAAAGCCGCGTAGGCAAGCAGAGCAAAACAAGGAATTCATTCACTCCTTCCCATGGGCAGGCAGGTGTTCAGCCATCTCCAGGAAAGCAGGGCTCCATCACGCCTAACAGTTACTTGGGAAGACAAACGCCATCACTCCAAACGTCCCCCCCTTCCTTCTTCTTCCCCAGCTTTATATGCTGAGCATGATGCCATATGGTATGGAATAGCCCTTTGGTCAGTTGGGGTCAGCTGTCCCAGCTGTGTCCCCTCCCAGCTTCTTGTGCACCCCCAGCCTCCTCGCTGGTGGGGTGGGGTGAGGAGCAGAAAAAGCCTTGACTCTGTGTAAGCACTGCTCAGCAGTAACAAAAACATCCCTGTGTTATTAACACTGTTTCCAGCACAAATCCAAAACATAGCCCCACACTAGCTACCATGAAGAAAATTAACTCTATACCAGCCCAAACCAGCACAGCCAGCTTCCAATGCACCTCGTTGCCCACTCATCTAATCTGTACTTCACTGGTTTGTCTATGAGGATGTTATGGGACGCAGCCACAAAAGCCAAAAAGTCAAACACTATTAGCTGCTCTCCCCTTCTTTGTGGAGCCAGTCATTTCATTGTAGAAGGCTATCAGGTGGTCAGGCATAATTTTCTCTTCATAAATCCATGCTCACAATGCCCAGTCACCTTCTTACCCTTAACATGTCTGAAAATAGCTTCCAGGAGAATTTGCTCTGTCACTTTCCCAGCAATCGAGGTGAGGCTGACTGGCCTGTAGTTTTTGAGATGCTCCTTCTTGCCCATCTGGAATCTAGGGGTGGCATGCACTTCCCCCAAACTCTACAACCTTTCAAAGATAATTAATGGTGGTCTCACAGTGACATTGGCTAGACTCCTGAACAGTCATAGGAACATCCTATCAGGTCCCATGGACTTGTGTGTGTACAATTCATTTAACCTGATTCGCCTCTGCCAGCACTATGTCTCCCTTTCTCCAGACTTTCTCACTGGTCTCGGGGGCTTGGGATTCCAGGGGCCATTTCCAGGATTTTACCGGTGGCCCAGGGGTTGAATCTGAAGTTAAATTTTACTTTTCATAAATTGCTTAAAACTTAGAACTATTTGATTTTATATCAAATAGATGTGCTCTGTGGATAACATTCTTTTGGAATTCTTTAAGGCTCGATTTAAAGAAGGCTAATGAATGCTTTCTAATGTTTCTGTCTTTATCTTACCTCATTGATTTCCATTCCCCACCCCTGGAGGTGCAGCAAGTACCACACTGATGTCCACCCCTAACAGACCACCCACTGTCTACTCTAAAGGTGACTTCTTGTAAGGAAAAAGACTTTTCTCCTGATCATCTAAAACAGGTTTTACTGTAACGTCCTTCTGAATTGCCAGTATTTTGCTACTGGCACTTGCATTTAACATTTCCCAGTAAATGCTTTTTAAACCTTGTGGAAAGATCAGGAAATACAATCTTAGACAAAAGGTTAATAGTTGCTTTTGTTTGAAGACTTTATCATTTTACAAGTAGGTGACATGGAATTTAAGTTTCATGATCTCTGTAAGGGTAATGTATTCCTGCTGTTTTTCAGAATCTAAAAAGAAGAGGGAATTATGCAGTTTTAGGGGAAGATTATTTTACATACACAGGAAAAACAGCTGATTAATGAAACAGAAAAGGTATGTTGTTGTAAGGACAAGCAAATGCTCCATATTCTGAGATTTACCCTTTACCTCTAAAAAAACCCACTTTTTGTTTTCAGAAGGGATTGCTTATTTGCCCTCATGAACACACATATTGTTGATGCATGGATGGTTTATCATTTGCCTTCACAGTGTCTGAAAACTGCGCTCACCAGGGGACCCCTATGAATTGCAAAATCCCACTCAGTCTGATTTCTGAAGTAACTTAAGGAAACTGAAAGAATTTTGACTACACAATGGTTGCTGATAAATCAGTTCTCTTCGAAGCATAGTTTGCACCTGTTTTTACATATTAAGAATAGTAATTTTTAAGTAATAACTTTCCTCTTCCAGAAAGGTGTTAACACCTATTTTTGAGAATTTAATACAATGACTGTAAAGCTGTTCTCCCAAGCACCCCATCAACTCTGGACAACTCTGCAATTGCAAAGGGCTTTCTGAAATCATGGTTAGAGTTCCAGGACTAGAGCTCAGTCAAAATCTATTGTGTGGATTGTCAGGTGACTGATGTTGGGATCCCTAGCTGACAGAAGCTGAAGGATTTCTGCACTGCAGGCATGGAATGCCTTGGTCTTTGCTAGTTAACCTGACATTGTTGCCTGTACAAGCAAGGTGAAGGTAAAATGAAAGAATTTATTTACTGAATCTAAGTGCACAGTTACTAAAAAGTATAAAAACAGATCAGCAAAACTGAAAAGATGCTCCTACATGTATTAATCCACTTAGATCACCGCTGAAGTTTTCTCTCGGCCTATGGCAACCCATAAGAAGATGCTAATGCAGGTCTGTTCACCGTTGATTAGAGAGATTATGTTTGGGCACTGCTTGTACATCAATTCCCCTTCTGCATGTCTATCCATTTTATTTAACTTTTTTTCCTCAATAGCTCTGTTTTTTATTATGGGAGAGGGAGTGGCTCTTAAATACTTTTAAATTTTGAACAGTTAGGCTAAAATAGTCATTGTTTGCTTCTGGCATTTTAATGGCAGCCTGTGTGAACCAAGGCTTTCGGCACTGGGTTTTGGGGGTTTTTTTTGCTATTCTTCTGAAATCTAAATTTATTTATTTATTTGTATTATTTTCCAAGCTAATTTTGTCCTGTGGCAGTGACTGACAAGTACAAAATGTAAACAGTGTTTTGCTTCTGTTTTGTTTTTGGGAAGCAGACCAGTAGCTCAGAATTTCATATGTATGATTAAAGGCTTTACCTGAAGGAGGGTATATTCTGATATCACAGAATTTTTCTATTTGCGAATTTTAGAGCTAATTTTTCTAGTACCCTCCACTGAGAGGTGCAAGGAGAAAGGACAAGAATGTTCAAAGCAGTAATAGCTTCTACACCTCTGCTAACCATCTTTGGATGAGATACACTAGTCAAAACACAGGAAATCTTTATGTAATGTTCCTATAGATAGAATAATCATACCAGACTTTAATTTTGCACAGTATGTAACAAAAGATCTGGAATTCTCCAGTTAAACTTCTCTAAACTTAGACTAATTAAAAGCTACCAGGTTGGCTGAAAGAAAGGATTTAACTTTGATCTTAAATCTGGTACTTTTGGAATATGGATTCAATTTAGAAAAAGAATATGAGTGCACCAATTATCATTTTGAAGTAAGTACTACCTGAAACATATGTGTAGGCATTTTTAAATAAAATAAATCTCTGACAATTTATTGGAATTACTTAAAATTCTTAACATATTAAGCATCAATAAAGGAAGCACTACCCAGACATATCTATGGAGATTCTGTAACAACTGACCTATTTGCTCAGGAAAGTATCACAAATTTGCAATCTTTTTCAGCCCAGATAGCTTCAAAAATACTCAGTCCCTTCTCAGTTCAGGTCTGGGGTATAAAAAACCTTAAAAACTAAAATATTCATGTCTGAAACCTTGAATCTTTCAGTGCCAAGATGCACAGTTCTTTCTATGAAAGGCTGCAGTTAGATCCTTAACAGCAATCACCAACACGCATAGCGCTCAGTCTCATTTTCTCCAGTCAATTTAATTTTTAAAGAAAGAGAACTGTAACTGTAACTCCAGGTAAAATCAATTTAATTGGGATAGATTCCCAGTCAAGTTGTAACAAAAAAATTAACAATTTATTCCATTACAACCCCTTCCTGTTTAAATGTAGTCAGGGTGTTTTCAAGGGTTTATTCCCTAAGATAATTAAACCGCCTCTTATTGAACTTGGCTACCAAAAGAGCATTTAAATGGCAAATCTGTTTTTTCCTCCGTTTCCTGTGGGCATATTTTAACTTGCTGGCAGAGCGTTCAGAGGATTTCATGCCAAATCAATGGACCCAACCTTGCCCTATTCCAGGTGGGGTTTTGTACCTAGACTCGTTGGTACTCCGGCTTTAAACTGAGAATCCTTTCGCTCTGCTGAAGGAGAAGGGAACCCGTTAGCGAGGTGTCCGGGCCGTGTTCGTGCGGGGATCGCCCAGCGGCGCTCACAGCCTCACCGTCCCCACGCGCGACGGAGCCATCTCAGCGCCCCGGGCAGGGGCTGCGTGCGGCGCCCGGGCCGCCGCGCGGACGCCGAGGCTGCTCCTTCCCGCGGCCCCCCGCAGGGCCTGCGGCCCGGTCCCCCGGCAGCCCGCGCCCAGGACGGCTGGCGTGTGCGTGACGGGAGGCCAGGGGGGACGCGGCCATTAACGGCCGGGCCGCGCGCGCGGCCCCGCGCCCCCTTCTAGGCGGGGCCGAGGCCCCGCGCTCGTCCCGCCCTGGCAACAGCGGCCCGGCCGGCGCGTTGGGAAGCGAGGATCTTCCCGCGGCGGGCGAGCCTGGCCTGCGGCCACCGGAAGCCGGTCTGCGCGAGGCGGGGGCGCCCGCTCTCCGGGAGCCGCAGGGGGCCAACGGCTGCCCGCCCAGAAACTCCTCCAGCGAGCAGTCGAGTCCGCCGCTAGAGCGCCCGCGCGCTAGGACGCTCTGGCAGGCGCCGCGCGCTCCTCTCTGTCGTCAGGTCCGCCTCTCCGGCTGCGTGTGGCACCGCCGCGAGCGGAGCGGTCGTGCAGGCTCCGCCATGATGAACAGCGGAGGGATCGGGGTGCCGCTGGGCTTCCCCTTGGGCCCCACGTCTGTCATCCAGGTCACGAACCTGTCCTCGGCAGTGACCAGTGAGCAGATGCGGACTCTCTTCGGCTTCCTGGGAGATATCGAGGAGCTGCGCCTCTATCCCCCGGAGTAAGTGGGGCCTGCGCCAGCCTCCGGAGCGATAGAGACTTGGGAGGAGGAAGAGGCCTAGAGGGGCCGGGAGGGTGGAGGGGAGGGAAGAGGCAGAAGGCCCTACGTGCCATCTTGAGTGTGGGCACCACAGCCTCCCGCTCGGGGAGGGGGTCACGTGGTCCCACTCCTTTGTATGGCAGGAGCGGTAGGGGAAAGGCGCTTCTCCCGGACTTAAGATGGCGGCCCCGGCCCGGAGGAGGGGAGCAGCCGCGGCGTCTCCGGAGTCGCGGGTTTTGTGTTCTCGTGGCGGCGGCCGGGGCTGCGGCCCCCTTTGGGGGATGCCGGCACTGAGTCGCCGCCAAAGGCCTGTCGAGAAGCGTGCTGCCAGGTTGCCCCGGACCGCTTCCCTGGCGCAACTCTCCTTCCCCCCTTTTCCTGAAAACCTGCTTTCTGTGGCCCACCATTTCTCGTCGCTCGGACTGAGTGGAGGGTGGTCGGGCGAGAGAGCCCCGGGCCTGACCTCCGCCCGGCTGGCTGCCAGGCCGCGCTGTCCGGGCAGTGCGTGCCGGCAGGACCAAATATTTTATTTTTTTCTTTTTGTTTTTGTTTTTGTTCGAAGGGCTCTGTTCTCCGAGACAGGGCCGCTCGAACATAAGCCAAAATAGCTGTTCACAGAGGGACGGAACCTGCCCTGCCTTGTGCTCAGAAATGCCCCTGATAAGACGTGCGCTGTAAATGAAAGTTAATAACGGACATTACACGTTTCTCTAAATGGTAGCTGTTCTCATTATGTCCGCTGCATGCGAGGGATGCACTCAGATAGGAGATACTGAGGTTTGCAAAATGGCAATATTGTTTCTCCCAAGCAGGTGATGATCAACAGAACAGGGGAGGAAAATAAATATTTTATTCTTAACGCATCTTTTGTACTAGGAACTGAATGACAGACGTGTCCTTTCAAACCATGTATCTTTTTTCTTATGAAAGTTGAATAGAGCAGAAAGGGGAGGGAGTCATTCATATCCAGGTACTTTAATACAAAGAAGATATTCAGACAAGTAAAATTTAATTTTTAAAACTAAATAGCAAAAAAGTTGGTATTCATTTTTATATGTTACTACCTTACATTTGAGTAAGTTTGAATGAGGACCATTCAGAAAAATTAAATATGATTTAATATGTATGTAAAGTATATGTAATAGGCATCCATTCATGTACAGATATGCTTAAAACAGCCTTACTGAGTTTGAAAAACTGTTTAATAGAGTTATGGTGATTTTTATCCAGTTTTCTAGAGTTTTACTTTGGACTTGTTCCACACTTGCTTCTTAATACACTTGAGTTTTCTCCTGACCGAATATATTTTTTTGTTATAGCTGTTGCTCTTATTTTTCACTAAGTTATATAACAGATTTTAAGGCAAATAGATACTTTGTTGACATTCATATGCAAATAATGTTTGTGCCTATGTATAAAATTTTGCCAGTGTGTATACATACACATAAAATATTAAAATCCAGTACCATAGTAGGGTTTGACTTGAAAATTTCAAGGTTATAATGCTGTAAATATCAGCATTATTTTATCAGCATTAAAACTAAAGATTAATTTAGTTTTCAGAGAGAAGATGCAGGACTGTGATTACTTATTTTACTCTTGGTTTTATTTACAGTTTTTATGCATAACTTCTAGAAATACAGATTTCCTTGCCTAATAGTTATGGACATTTGACCTGACTTTCACATTATTACCTTGGAAAAAAATTAAGTATTTACTTTAATGCCCTTCCTGTGAAACAAAAAAAGATATGCTTCCTGTTGACTCTCTAAAAATATATTTGAATAATTATTATGATAAATTCAGAACATAGTGTTTCATTGACGAGTGCATGGGAAGCAGAGGTGTCCCAAACAAAAAGATGCTACAATAGATGTCTGCAATTTATTAAAATTATTTTCTGCTACTGTTTTTTCCTTAAGTGTTTAATGATTTAAGGCCTAGATTTTTAAAAATCAATTCTTTCTATTAATTCAATTAAAAGGAAAATTTACTTTTTACATTAGAATCAACATCAGGCAAAAAATCAGGTCATTTCCATCTTAGCTTTAAAAACAGTTCTGTAAGAAATCCAAACTTCTGATATATTCTAGAGCATGAATTTTGTTACCTTCATGGGACAGCAGAAACTCACTTTTCAGTCCAGTTTCTACATGAAAAAAGTAATTCAGTAAGTTGAATTAGTGAACTACAGGTCTCATGGATATTGACTACTGAATGACATATTTATATGCTCTTTTTAATTTATTTCACTCTGAGGAATCAGAGGAAGGTGACATAGTAGCTTTCACTCATCAGAGAGTATTTGTGTTACCTAAGTAAAGTAAAAGCTTTCACTGAGATTGGGACTGCATTTGCTAGCCTTTGTACAGAAATACATAGTTAAAAAAATAAAGCCAACAATTCTTATTTCAAGAACAGTATATGGTGTAAGATTAAAAGGAGTATTATCCTAACTTTTTTAATAGATTAAGCAATGAGGTGAAATAAAGTTACATGTTGTATTGTGGAGAATTGCAACTTCTTTTCTCTTTAATTGTGTATTGCAAATAATTCAGCTTACACACAAAATATTTTTACTTAGTCAAGCATGCGTTTGCAGAGCAGAGTGAAGTTGTGTTCTCTTCTGTATGTATCATTTCATGTATATAAAAAAAAGGGCATTCATGTTAAGGAATTTACTGTAATATTTGTAATTCCATTGCCTTTGCTGGGCATGTTTATATCTAATGGATGTGAACTTCCAGTTCTGTTGATAATGCACAACAGTAAATGGAATATATATACAGATGTATGTATATATACATGCATACATACACTTTATAAAGCATATAAACTCCCTTTTCTCCATGATCTTTCCAAATAAAGGTATAAATTACCCCTCACCTCTTCCAAGTCAGTCATGTCTGTCAGCCTTCTACTTTCTCCCTTAATTTGCTAAAGTCTAATCCATAAATCTGATTGTATTAAATATTAAGTTTTTTTAATAACAAAACTACTGTTTTTTAATTGAAAGAAAATAGAATCATAGAATATCTCGAGCTGGAAGGGACCCATAAAGGTAGACCTCCCAGGACTTACCTACCTTAGGGAGACCTCGCAGGACTGCCTAAAACTAAACCATAAGCCTAAGAGCGTTGTCCAGACACTCCTTGAGCTCTGACAGGCTTGGTGCTGTGACCACTTCCCTGGGGAGCCTGTTCCAGTGACTGACCACCCTCTCCGTGAAGAACCTTTTCCTAATGCCCATTCTGAACTTCCCCTGATGCAGCTTCATTCCATCTCCTTGTGTCCTATCGCTGGTCACCAGAGAGGAGATCAGCACCTCCCCCTCTGCTGCCCCCCATGAGGAAGTTGCAGGCTGTGATGAGGTCACCCCTCAGCCTTCTCTTCTCCAAGCTGAGCAAGCCAAGTGACCTCAGCTGCTCCTCCTAAGTCTTGCCCTCAAGACCTTTCACCATCTTGGTCGCCCTCCTCTGGACACACTCTAACAGTCTGATGTCCTCCTTATACTGAGGCACCCAGAATGGCACACAGCACTCGAGGTGGGGCCGCACCAGCGCAGTGTAGTGTGAGACAGTCACCTCCCTCGACCAGCCGGCTATGCTGTGCTTGATGCACCCCAGGACACGGGTCACCCTTTTGGCTGCCAGGGCACGCCATTCCCTCATATTTACCTCGCCATCAACCCAGACCCCCAGATCTCTTTCTGTGGGGCTGCTCTCCAGCCTCTCCTCCCCCAGATTGTACATATAACAGGATTACCCCATCCTAGGTGCAGAATCCGGCACCTGCTCTTGTTAAGTTTCATACGGTTGGTGATTGCCCAGCTTTGTAGTCTACCCAGATCTCTCTGTAAGGTCTCTCTAGCCTTGAGGGTGTCCACAGCTCCCAGAGCTTAGAATCATCAGCAAACTTATTTAATGTACCTTTGATTCCTGCATCCAGATCATTTATAAAAACATTTAAGAGCATTGGCCCTAAAATCAAGCCCTGGGGAACCCCACTGCTGACTGGCCACCAGCCTGATGTAACCCCATTTACTAAAAGTCTTTGAGCCCGACCTGTCAGCCAATTGCTCACCCAACATATTATAGACTTGTCTAGCTGTGTGCTGGACATTCTGTCCAGACAGTACCAAAAGCTTTGCTAAGATCCATCAAAACCATGTCTACTGGCTTCCCTTGGTCAACTAGATGGGTGACCTTGTCATAAAAGGAAATTAAGTTAGTTAAGCAGGGCTTTCCCCTCGTGAACCCATGGTGGCTATGACCAATGACTGCATTGCCTCTCAAGTGTTTTTCAATAACTCCCAGAATAACCTTCTCCATAATTTTACCAGATACTGTGGCAAGGCTGACAGGCCTGTAATTGCTAGGGTCTTCCTTCTTACCCTTCTTGAAAACTGGGACAACATTTGCCAGCTTCCAGTTGACTGGGACCTCTCCAGACTCCCAAGACTGTTGAAAAATAATGGAGAGAGGTCCCATGATAACATGGGCCAGCTCTTTCAGTACCCTGGGATGAATCCCATTGGGCCCCATAGACTTATGCGCATCCAGCTGGAACAGCAAGTCTTGAACAAGTCTCATTCTGGTATTTGTGCATTAACTTGGTCAAGGACATGGACCATTTTGGAGCATTGCTCTTGACAATTTAATTACTTTTTGAAATATTTTTTCCCATTCCTGGAAAATGCAGCTTTGCGTGCTAGCTTTGGATTTTTTTTTCCTAATCGTCTGATACTTTGCTCTGTCAGAGCAATCCAAGAGGATTGTAGGGGTGGTGAATTTGATCAGGTGATCATTTACACCTTATAGGAAATTCTTTTGATGGCACTGTTCCACTCTAATTCATTGTGCAACACCCTTACCACTGACCTCAATGAAAAAAGAGAAGATTATTGACTTAATAGGGAGTGAGCATGGTGTCTCTGGCACCTGTAGGTTTTGTGCTTCAGTGATTTTAGAGCAAAGTACAGGGCTATGTTATGGTTGTCTGAACTAGAATTATTAGAGAGAAGAGTTTGTTTTTACCCATTTTCTACATTTTTCCTGTCATTAACATGTACCTTGGTTTTATAGCATGCAGCAGAGAATTTCCTTAAAAAACTAAAAGGAAGTCTCAATTGCTGAATATAATTACTTACAGATTATATTAAATAGAAAGCATGTTAGTTTACTAAAGTTCTTGTAAGCTTGCAAAATGTGGAGAGGAAGAGAGAAACCACCTCAGTTTTTTAGTGCATTAAATAAAATGCAGGCTCTCTAAGGTGACTCCTCACTATTCCCAGCAACCTTCCTGAACCCAGTGACTTTTACCAGCAATTAATATCCTAAGCCACTGGTTTTAAAGTATTAGTTTCTGTTAGCATCCTTTATTTTATATGTCAAATTGATTCAGAGGACGTTTTTTATGATTGTTGAGTTAAATCATGCTAAGGCTTGTTCTCTGTGGGGAGGTTTCGGTCTTGTATATTAGAGGCTTTCACACTTTATGAAGATGGCAGTAAATGCTACTTTATTGTTACTCTTATGTTCCAAAGAGGCCTATGTGAACTGTGAGTAGTCCACCTTCAGATTCAGTGTTGAGGACATTGGAAACTTTTGGCACTGAAGAAGTTGTTTCCATATGGTCATCATCCCATTTTTAGCTACTTGTCAGTGAGGCTTCATTGGCACTGAAAGCAATGTTTCTTTTAATTGAAAAATGGTTAACATGAATCATCTTTCAGTGGGTCAGAGATACTTGTTACTGGTGGCTGTTGTTTGTATTTCCTTATTTTCTTACAAGAAAAATTCAAATTTGACTTAATTGTACAACTGTATACTGTTGGGCTCTCTGGGAGGCTTTCCATTGAAACTTTAACCTAAAAATTTAAAGCACCTGCTTGTGGATCTTGAATAACATTGTTGTCCCACAAGATCAGTAAAGAAATATAAGTTACGTGGAGGTAGGAAAAGGGTTGTTTATTTTTTTTTGTTTTAATCCACTCATTTCACTCTTAATTTGTATTTGATAATCAGGTCTTAAAGAGACCAGCAGAGTTTATCTTTTATCATGCTGTATGTCTGCTGTATTGGTTTAACCTTGTTGGTCACTAGTGTCAAGCATTTGCACAAAAAACTTAGACTTCATGAGACTTTTTTAACCCTTTCCTTGTAAGACCTGTCTTTTAAACACTGCCATAGGTGGCTTTCAGTGCTAAAAGACCCCTTTTATTCCACTTCATTACCAAGCCTTTTGGTCATCTCTTCTTCCCTGTCCCACAAACAGAGCTTTAGCCTGAGAAGAAGGATATTCAGAGACCCTTTGAGAATTTGCTTTTTCTTTTTCCAACCAACTTTATATAAAAGATGCTCAGAAATGAAAGTAAGGGATGATTGTAAAATCCTTTCAGAAAATATAATTTCTGTGTTTCTTAATTTATTTCTTAATTTACTCGTATGTGTAGTATTTTCCCTTTCACTTACATCTTGAGGAAAGCAGGATGACTGAATTGCAGGTTTCTGATTTTAGCAAATGAGTTCTGGTTTCCTCCTGAAGCTAAGGACTTAAATATTGTAAAGAAAAGTTATAGGTGTCTATGAAAATGACTTGGAAAATTATGGTTAGGTAGGATGAAAAAGGCAACAAGAATAGAAAATAATACTACGACTGCAGCCTGTGTAAGAGAATTAGTTTATGTACTAAGAGTTGTTACTACACCAGGGCCTCCATGTGGTTTTGCCACTTCTGTGTGGAAGAGGGTGGCTTTAGTGGGGCTTCGCTGTCAGCTACAGTGATATTTTGTCACCAAGTCTGAGGAAAAACTCCTGAAGTTTTGAATACCTGTGTATGGTCCTGATTTGGTCAGAGGTCTGAATTCCTGTGTTGGGAGTGGAGAGTTGCTGTCACTGTTTAACATGAGCTTCTCAGTTTGCCATGTGCAAAACTTCCAGTGCTTACTGAGTTTTCTCAAGTGGGAATACACAGAGGCCATTAAGGAGGTAGGAGGGAGGCCTCCTGCAAGCACGCATGTGCAAAAGGTCTCTGAGAAACCACACTTGCATGATGATACCGACATTTAAGTATGCAAGGGCATGAGAGGGTATATTGTCTTCCCTGCTCTGTAGAATATTCCCTGAAACTTTTGTCTCTTTGTTGTGTGTTGCTTTTAACAGCCTAAAGTTACTTATATTTAAATTTACAAAATGTGTTGTTCAAGACAGTATTAATTTGGTACCTTTCTGTTGGCTGTTTAAATAGACTTTTGTGAGAAGATGAAGTATGGCTTCTTTTTCTCACAGTTCTGAACAAGACCAAGACCAGTTTTTATAGATCACTTGCAGTTTGCAGTATAGTTGAAATCTGAAGCTGGTTTGCAGAGTGTGACAGGTCTTTTGCCTTGGGTATGTACCGCAGTATGCCAACCACTCATACAGCTTAGAGTGGTTTTTGGCTTACTAGGAGACCAGTGACATCTGTAATCAGATTCTTAGTCCTAGTCATGCTTTTGTGTTACTCTTTTCACCCAGTTGAAGTCTGTGTTTCAGATAAGCCTTCAAAATTACACTTGTAGTGATAAGCTTTCAAATGTGGCTGTAAGAGGATTTTTGAACAGTTAAATACTGAAAAGCTTTATTGAGCAACAATTGGATTTTTGCAGAATGAGTTGTTTGAAAGCAGGGAGGCACAAACTGTCTCCGTTAGGTGTTGAAAGCCCTGCTGTATAATACTGTTTGCTTCTGGATGGTCTGGAGTGGTCTTGGAGGCTAGAACACAAAAGTGTTTCTTAGGCATTGTTACATCCTGCACTGAACAGCAGTGTAGATGAGGCCTTTGAGATAAAACACACACAGCCTTATTTAAATGTGATCTGCACAATTATTCCATAACATCTTATTTTGATAAGTTATTAATTTCTGTTGTCTCCTCCATCACCACCCCCCTGAGAAAATCAGACCCTTAGAGGAATGTTTTGTAGCCTTTTATTTGATTTTTCACTGTAGCTTTCTGAATAGGTCATTCTTATGAAATGTTTTTCATTGGTTATTATTCTGTTGGGAGATGGATGTTACTGTCTCTCTACAGAGGAAAACAAAAATGGCAGAAATGTCTGAATACTACTTAGATATTTATTTCCTTTTTGAGTTTTCTTGCTTTCCTAAAGTAACTGGATTATAGTAACCCTGAATCAGAGATGTGGGAGTTGCTTTTTTGCATCGGTGCTTTGTAACCCTAGGAAGAAGACTATGACTCTACCTCAGTTCAGCCTCAGGAAAGGTTAGCAGAAAAAAATGGAACAAAAGGAATTCAAACAGAATAGGGCTTTTCTGTTTTAAGAAAGACTTCTTAAGAAGCCTGCTGGGGAGGTTTAGGAGGCCCACTCATAAAAGGAAAGGACTCAATCACTGTGAAACGTTTTAGAATTTTAGATCTTTTGGATTTTAATAATCTCCCTTGATGTAGATGCAGCATTGATGTGTTTTCAGCAGAGGTGGTCTCCTTATGGAGAATTTCTCCTCTGTAACCTTCAGAAAACACTTTGTACCAAGACTTCTTTTTAGAGCCTTGTTTGCAGCAGTGTTCTGATGTTAATATTTTTTAACATACTTTCCACATAACTTTTGTGATTGAAATCCAGGAAATACATGGGGGAGAATATTATAAAAAATACACTTGTCAGAACTGGCTCTATATAGATGTTGAAATGTATAAGGATTATTTATGATCCTTATAAATGGGGTCTGGAACTGCCTGGAACAGAATTATGTTCTTGAGTTATCAATGAAAACAAAAAAGGAAGAAAACCAGGAGATGTTAGAAGTCTTCAACAGTCTGGACCACAGAATTTTCAGTGGAGGCTTCAGCACTGACATGTGTATTTAAAACCAAATAAACAAGCCCCAAACAAGAACAACAAAAAAACCAAAATACTCTCTCCTCCCAGCCACCACACCCAGACCCCCTTCCACCCTCCCCCCAACAAACCAAAACAAACAAAAAACCCCTCTGGTCATTAAAAAAAAAATCTTTGCAATGAGTGAAGTCTGGCTTTTCAGAATATGGAAGATTAAAAGTTGTATGCAAACATTTCTGCTGAGTACTGAGAAAGTCATAGCTCGCTGTCACCTCTGATGTTGGAAACTGTTCTGAATCAAGACTTTACAGGTGTCTCAGAAGCCATTGTATACAATTATGTCCTTCCTGAATGTGGAAACTTGAAACTGTGAAAACATTGGCCACTACAAACAAAATAAATGGGCAGAAGAAATGTAGTCATCTTGCAATGTTTTTCTAAATTGTGTAAGGTTCACTTTCCTATTTATGTCTCTCCCACTCCCTGTTTATTTTTGCTGCCTCGGTGTATCTGTTTTCACAGAATTTTCCATTATAAGTGTTTCTGAATGCCATTCTGAAGTTGGCCAGCTCTCTAGATATTTTACCTATGTCTTACCTTTCTGGTAACCAGAAGCATACGTCTGCCTGCCTCAGATTAAGTTCTTGTTTTATTTATGCAATTAATCTGATGAAATAATGTGTCTAAAACTTTAGAGCTTGTATTTAAATATTAAAGGCTAATTAATTCCATACAACAATTTTGGGATTACCTGCTTGGAATTTGAGGGACTACAAGATGGGTTGGGCTAAACTTGAACTGCTCGTACTTACAGAAAGTTGACAAGTGTTTCTGTTTCATTTGAGGGAGGGTCAGGATGAAACAGTTTATGCATCGTATTTTCCATGAGTTACTGCTTTGCTAGAAGACAGATGGTCTTTTCAAATGGAAATTGCTGATGTTCCAGCAATATCCTATTGCCTTCTCTCTTTGAAGATTTCACCTGTACTTCCTTCATATGAAGAGATAAACTGCCTGTATGAAGGTTACAAACCTTGACTAGGGAATACGTTTTTCGAGCAAACTTATTTGGTTTTGATCAAGATTACAATGTTTATGTGTTGTGCTTTCTGACATCCCTGTTGGTGTACTTTCTAAATTACAAATTTTCTTCCTTCTTCTAGCCGAATAGTGAATTCCTCCTACCTCCTCCAGTGTTATCCCATACTACACTATGCCAAACTAAGGCAGATGATAAAAAGGATTTTTTTTACATTAGTGAGCTAAGACCTAACATTTGAAAGAACTCTCAAGAACTGCTTTTATCTTAATAAGAATTAATGAAACTGCTTTCATGAAGACCTAAGAAAGAGTATCGGTTATTATGGGCTAATATCTGAAGGCCACACTGAAAAATGACTGGGCTTGTTTGACTTTCCTAAACAAGGACTATTTGGAGGAAAAAAGATAAACTATAAATTATTTACTTGACAAATGTGTCAAGTAAATATGCTACTTAAAATAGTAATTTGGAATGTACTGGTCAATGTTGTTTAGCAAGATTATAAAAGAAAATTAGCCTTGTTAATTTGGGATTTTGACTTCCGTAAGTTTCCATTAAAAAGGAGGAGGTGCTATGCTATGTTTTTTTCAGTGACATAGTAAGTAAGCAAATTAGTAAATTTCTAGACTCTTGCCTTTTGGCTAACTTTTCCAGGAAGTCTAAAACCTTTTTTTTTATAAAGGAGTAATAGTTAAAAACACATGCATACAATTATTTAATGTGACTAATTTTTTTTTCCTTTTATCTTGCAGCAACGCACCTCTTGCTTTTTCCTCCAAAGTATGTTATATTAAGTTTCGTGAAGCATCGAGTGTTGGTGTGGCCCAGCATCTAACTAACACGGTTTTTATTGACAGAGCTTTGATAGTTGTGCCCTGCGCAGAAGGTTGGTATTTTAGACATTCTTCTGTAATGTTGGTCATTGTCGTGTCTGCTAATTGTTTTAAGCTTTCCATGTAAGGAGGTGGTGCTCTGTTGTTATTTTATTTTATTTTATTGCTTTTTGAAAGAAACTCTTGATACAAAATTCAAAATTGAATGAAGAAACCCAGTTATATAGATTTAATTGAAATTCAGCATTAGAAAAAAGGTAGTTGATTTAAATTAGGATAATTCAATTTTCCATAGTTGTTACATATTTTGAGGGAAAAGAAGGTAAAATAATTCCCTTCAATATGGTTTCTGTTGGCAAGCTTATTCTCACACAGATTTCTCACTGAAGTCAATGGAGCAGTGAAAAAATTAGGCAATTTCCTGACACCAATAACATTGCAGTTTGGATCTTAATGTCTCACCTTTGCAGTGGTGGAGTTTTTTGTGGTTGTTTTTTTTTTTAAGAGACTGATAATTTTTTCATTTTTTTAGACTGAATCCCAATTTTGTCTTGTAGACAATGTGATATATGTCTTTGGCCATTTTAGATTAATCTAATCTAAAATAGTTAGTATTCATGGTGATAATTACTGTTTGAATATGAATCTTTACCTGCTAGTTTAATAAAAAAAGGTCAATTTTCCTTTCTTGTGACTGTGGAAAATATTACTTTGTGTGCCATAAAAAGGCTTTCTTATGTATACTGGTACTCCTTTTTGGTTTTAGATATCTCTCTTAAAATACAATGATCTGTACAGAATGCTTCAAGTGTACAATATTTTTAAAACTTGTAATCAAATAAAATGCTTGGTGAATACTAAATTTACAAGTGTTCCTTTAACTAGCTTTAAGGCCATACTTTTACAGATGTGTTGAATACAAAGTAGTTCATATTATTAGTACAATATCCCAGATCTGAATAGGGTTATATGAAGCATGGCCCTATGGTAGGCATGTTGCTGGAGTTAGGCAGAGCCCCATTGACTTCATTGGGATCATTGTGGAATTAAGCATCTGCCCCTTTGGTTCTGGACATTTTGCCTCTTTGGAGTGGAAACATTCCAGCTGGTGGAGTAAACCTAAGTTCACTCTGAACATGGTAGCTGTTTTGCCATGAACAACAATACTTAGAATGATTGAACCATAAACTGCAGCAAGTCCAGAAATACCTCCTATTCACATAACTTTTCTAATTGCAAGAGTCAGGTTTTGTTTCAAAAAATACTGATGACTTAGAGTTTGTTAACAGTGATCCCAGAGTACCATTTTTTGGCATGTTTGCCACATCATGATCTGGATAGTAGGAGATTAGTGCTGCTGTAATAATGGTCTGGGATGTTCCTAGCAAACTCTGACAAGTCTCCAAAACTTCATAGACTCTGTAAGTACTTTCACTAAAAGCTATATTGACCTACAATATACTGCCTATTCTTGTAGCCTTCTTAATAGGGGCATATGGCACATATATTTGTCTTTGTGAAGCCTAGATTTTTAGTTGCTTTTATGCCTTGTTTTTGGGGCTTTTTGGTTTTATTTTTTGAACTTGTTCTTAAACCACAAAGAGGATATTGCTGTATCCAGTTGAAGCTCTGTGGAGGCTAATGGGACCAGAGTCCTTACTATTGAAAAATTGCCCCTAAATAATTGACTACAAATTATTCAAGATCTTAGTTTTACATTTCATTGAAAAGACCTTAACACTGGTTCAGTATTGCTAGAGAGGGAAGATTGCCGCCTAATGAATGAACAACATTTCCTGGTGTTTTTCTTGTGATGAGATCACTGCCTGACGTGATATGGCAACAGGCAGGTAAAGCTACATTTTCCTGTGTCTCTTGATGGTAGACAATGAATGGAAGGAGAATAAAATCAAAGTTCTGACAAATCGTGTTCCAACCCCATTGGTAGCTGACTTATTAGGCATTTCTGAGAAAACCTATTACAGAAAAATTGTCACTGTTCAAAATCATTCTGGACCCCACAGAGATTTATGCATAATTAGGTGAACAAGTGGTTTGAGTTGTGAGGTCAAATTTTTTTTAATGTCAGAATGCTGTTTCCATGTAACTTTCTAACAGAGTCACTGATTTTAATTTATAAAGATGTGAATTTATATAGGTTTATATAACTTTCTGAGGAATTTATTGTGTGGAATAAGTATGCCTTTGGAGACCACAGCGCAAGATTTTTGATTCAGTATGTATCATGTGATGCATTGTTAATGGAGTCAGTGGAGTGTATCATGGGCTTTAAAAGTAGTGATGGCTATATTCTACCAGGAGGTAAAATTATATCCTTGGCCAACAGTGCCAGTAATAAAACATTTCACGCGCCGAATTGAACATAGAGGAGAGGTAAAATGGAACTCTGAAAACTTGGTTTTAAAAACCAGAATAAAATCTGAAAATTGGAGTGGTAAATCAAGGGAATATGGAGTGGTAAATCAAGGGAATATGAAGGGAAACAGTGGTAAATCAAGGGAATATGAGGAGGGAATCACTACACAATGAAAACAATGTTAATTTTGTGACATTTAATAAACAATTTAACAAAAACGTAATTGTAAATGAAGTAACATTATTAAGCTGTCAAAATATGACTTTTTTGTGTGTGTATCGGTAGGTTTTTCTTTAAACGTTATACTTTGAGAACGCAAAGGTTGAAAGATAAACAAAGATGCCACCCTAATCATTCTAAATTTTATGTCCACATTATCTGGTAGATGGATTTTGACTATTAATTTGGTTTTGTATGTTTTCTCTGTGTGATATTTGTGCATTATTAGATGACTAGACTGGCCAAGGCAGACCTGTTACACTTGCCTGAGTTAGGCATTGTTTGCCATGCCACTAAACCTGCCGCCAAGTGAAACCTTCATGGGGGAAATGAGATCGAAGTCTGGCCTGCTGAAGATGGACGCCCTGTCTCTGTTTTTATTTTATTTTGCTTTCTTTCCTTTGTTTCTTTTTTTATTTATTTTTATTTTGTCCCTTTTTTTGTTTTGTTCTGTTAAATCTCTTTCCCTTGTACTTGTGAACTGGTACTTCAGTTCTGTAAAAATGGTGTTTTGTAAAGGGTTCACAGTGTTTCATTTTGAAGTTGACCTGAAGTTGCTTATGAATGGTGGATGGTATACACAGAATTTAGAATATGATTGATTTTTATGCTGTGAATTACAGAGAAATTTGATGTGGAATATGTTTAAGCATCTAAATTCAACAGATGAACACATTGTGTCAGAATACAGGAATAGAGAAAAATATATCAGTTTAAGATATATTCTTTCATAAGTTATGCTTTATGAGTTTATCTTGGAAAAAGACAGTTGAAACTCTTCTGGAGAAATTGACTTCACAAAGTAAAGTCATGATCTTTCTCTGCTATTTTTCCTCTTCTCAGCAGAGTAGTTTTATTTTAGGTTGCATGGTCTGTTTAAAAGAAGGCTTACTATTTATGTCTAATATGAAGAGTTTAAAATAATTATTTCTGAAATTGAACTTTCATGAATATTGGATGTCATGAAATACTTGTTTGCTTCTGATGAAACCTTGCTCCAGTGAGGTCAGTGGCAGTAAGATTTCATCCTTTTGTTTTTGTAATTTGCAGAAAAAACTGTTTACCACTCATAAGTACAAATGCAGCCTGAAGTTTTGGTTGGAATGTGTTATGTGAGGCACATTGTCTTTTAACACTGTTATTTGTGGGAAGGTTGAATCAGTTCTCTCTGTGTGTGTGTGTGTGTATGTATGTGTATATTGCACTTAGACATGCTCCAGTGGTGGTTATTTCAACAAGAGGGGTTTTTTTAAAAAAAAAAAAAAGAAAAGAAAAAAAAAGTATTGTCGGTCATCTCACAATCTCAGAAGCCCTGGCAGTTCATGCTGGAGTGATTGAGAAGTTCTCATCCGTAAATGATGTTCTTCCTTCTTGTGAAATGGAAGCCCTGAAACAGAAGTGGTGGACCAGGTGGTGTGTCTAGTCCTCAGGCATTGCTTTTCCCAGTCAGCTGCGTTGGGATCAATTGGTTTCACTCTGGTAATGCACTGGGCTGTGCACTGCAGCTGGGAAGAGCTTTGCTTCCTGATCTCTGTTGGATTTAGCTGTGGCAGTTGAGGTATTTTCCAGTAGGTGTAATCTCTTTAATCAGTGCTGCTAAATCCAATAAGAATCATGAATTGGATCACACAGAAATTATTTTATTTGCAAGTGTGCATTTTCCATTGATTTAAAATAGCAGGAAAATAACAATTCCTTTAATTATCTTTAGAGTAGATGTGAACTGTAAGTATTTTTAAAACAAGCAAACTTACTTATTGCAGAAGCAGTTTTGAGGGAGGATTAAGCATGTAGTTTCAGTACAAAGAATAGGAAATTAATTTCTTCTGAGCACTTTGAGGGGGATAAAAATACTGTGATTAGTATGTGCTTAACACAGATACTTCTGTTCAGTATTTAGCAAAATGGATTCTGGTGTGGACTAGGTTGACTAGGGCTCTTAAGCACTTCGATGATACAAAGAAGTAACAACCGTAACTGATATTTAGGACAACTGTACATTTCCTAAGAAGCATAAAGGTGTCTCTAGGCAATGCAGAGCTGATCTACATCTGCTTCCAGATTCTTTGTAAAGTGAAGAATCAATAAATAAATGATCACAGAATCTGTAATTTACTAAACACAAGAGATTCTAAGAAATCTTTCTAAGGATGTTGTATAGATGTGGTGTGTTTATTTTGTCTGTTTCCCTCATTAGAAAATAAATATCTTTACCTCATTTACTTTCAGCTTTTAAATACCATTAGTTTAAAAACCAAACCAGTTACACTTAAACTAAAGTGTCCTAATTTGTTGTGTCATAACCCACATGTTTTGTTGTATCTTTGTGGGCTTGTATTCCTTTTATAAATACATTCATGTAGATAAAACTCCAAAATATAAAGCCTGTAACTCATGAGGTTATTTGGCCTCACATATTAATTTGTTTTTCAAAACTGTCTAAAGAACAGGGAAGTAAGTTTGCAAGGTATTTCAGGTTTTCTTTTTTTGCCCACAACAATTTGTTTTCTATAGACTTGTTAAGAAGTTTGACCTGGTCTTAAAAAACTGGAGAAGGATCTTTTGAAAAGACAGTATCTTTGAATATATAGGCAAATTTTCAGGATTCTGTCTGTAGAGATAGACCCTTTCTCATTCTTGAATAAAATAAATGAATCTTTTGTTTGTGGCATGGAACTGACCAACTAGATTTTGTATTTAAAATAAAACATTACATTGTTGAAGGACCAAAGTATTCTGGAAATAATGCTGCTAACTTTACAATTTAGATATGCATGTTTTTCATTCTTCGAACTGCTATAATGGTGCACTTGACCGAAAGAGTTCAGTGGATTCCTTGAGCAACATTTGAGCAAATGAATAATACCAATTATTTCAGTAAGATGACCCATAAACTTAAAGTTTAGGCTTGTATTTAAGTACCTTTCTGAACTTGACTCATTGTCTGTTTAGTTATGTGCCTAACTCGGTTCCTATTTAAAAGGGCTAAATGCCTAAGCATCTCTTAAGTTTATCTGGTTAAGTGTGTATTGAATTGGCTGTATGTAAGCGCATACTTAAATTAGGCATATACTTATGTACATTACTGACCAAGGATCTAAATTAGAATGCAGACACACCACTTTAGGAGCCATTTCTGCCACTGGATTTACTTCAGCCATGTCTGCTGATCCTATAGAAACCTGAATGAGTATCCAGTTAATTGCAAGATCCTAGCTGTTTGGGATAAGGTCTGGTTCGTTAGTAATTTGAAAACACTTATTAGTCATTTGAAAATACTTATTTCAATTTTCAGAAGAAATGGTACATGATTCTATGCCTAATTTGCATGCACAGCTGCTGGAACTGTGTATTCGAAACCCTGTTAGTTAGCTACATATTAGGCAGGATGTGCAGCAAAGTACCTGATACTCATGAGCAGTCAGGCAAATCAGGTACACCTCTCATTGCATGCCTGACTTCAAAATGAGATCTGCAAAGAGTGCTGAACGTTGTGATGATGACTCAGATTCATGCATGTTTTTTAAAAAGCCCTGGAAGTCATTATTGCACAGTTAATTCTTAAGTGCTAATAATTTTCCTATTTTTCTCCTTTAGATAGCAAAATCAAGTGGTTTGTTACATGTTAAGGAGCAAGGTGCCTCAAAATTTAACATAAATAAAATAAACGTAAATAGGAAGCATGAGAAAAAAATGGGTACTGTTATTTTATCTTTTCTATTCCACCCATGCTACATATAAATTAAGTTTCATTTAGATTTGTTTTGTCCTTTGGTCATATCCAACTGTAACCCAGTCCTTGCTGCAGATCTGTAGAACAGGTTTGCAACACTTTTTTCTTCTTTTAATTTTTTTAAAGTAGTATGTTTCCTGTGGGGTCTATTGGAACTTGTATAGCTAAAACTGCACAGTGTTTTGAAACTTACCTCATATTTTGCTTTTTGATAAGAATATTTATATATTAATTTTAAAATCCTGAAGTTAGGGGTTTTATAGTTAAAACATATACAGTTTGAGCCAAAGCAGTAAAAGCCACTGGCGCAGTATGTGTATATACCTTGACTTTTAAAACAATGTTTAAATAACAGCATTTATTTTATTAAAGTGCACGGGGTAATACCGAAGGGCTCAGTTGGATAGCATATATACAATTATGCCAGTAATTTTGAATAGATCATAGATACCTAGTATAGTTAGAACTTCTTCCTGTAGCTTTTCAGTTTAGTGTTTAACGTTTGTACCAGTTTAAATACCTTTGCATTTCAAATTTAATATGTACACTTAATTGTAATCATAATTGTTTTAACTATTAAATCTTTTGATTTTTGAAGATTTTTTGGTTCATTTAGCAGTCTAATTGTGACTAACGTTGAATGAAACCTGCGTTTAATTCAAATTAGATATTATTTAAACTTTTAGCATGACGGGGGAATATAATCTGGTTGAAATAGTAGGAAATGCATATTTTGGGAAAATACAGCTAGCTTAGCTGATCAGTTATGATTTTCCTCAATCTCAGTAAATTTAGAGCTAATTTATTAAAGTTTCAGATAACCTGAGGTGACCTAGAACGCGAGACAGTACAAATCTAAATTTTTTCTGCCCTTCCCTCCTCCACCTCCAACTTCACCTGTAGTATGTATTTTGTGGAGTCACAGTAGTTCAGTACTTTTTGTTTTATTTTTATTTATTTTTACATCCAAAGTAGGTAGCACCAGAGGAATAAAAAAAGCACAAATTTCAGTTAGCACATACTTTGGGGTTTTTTTTGTTTTTGTTTTTTTTCTTTTACTGATTTGGTTATTTGCCATTTCTGGGGATTAAACTTTAAAAAATGTTCTTCTTTTCTGTATCTGATGTTCTGTGTGCTATTAGTGATGCAGCCAACACGAACGGTTGTCATGTGTAAAACAACTTTCGATCACCGCGAAAACACCGCCCTGGGAAAGCGTCCATGCTTGATATCGTTTGGTTCATGAACATTAAGTTTCCAGTACAGGTGACCCATAGCTCAAAGTGTTAAATAATTGTATACATTATTCAGTTTTTAAAATAATAATCCATTAATGAGATTGCTAGTCTTTGAAGTTTTGCTCACTTTTGTTTTTCCTAATAGAGCAGGGTAAAAGGAAAAACTTAAGTTCTTATTTGTTTCTTTGTAAGGATCTGGTAGATAGATTCATTGTTATTTATTACATTTTTAAATGCAAGGGTAATTGTAAAATCATAGAAAGAGTAACATCTGTGTAGTGTTCCAACTCTGTGTAACGCTTTCATTTGCTTCTTCAGGTAAAATCCCAGATGAAGCCAAAGCCCTTTCTCTACTGGCGCCTGCTCCTACTATGACAAGCCTGATGCCTGGTGCAGGGTTGCTTCCTATACCTACACCAACACCTTTGACTACAGTAAGTAAAATTCAGTTGCCGTTTGATTTCTGGTTTCCTCTATACTCAGTAGCCTTTTCTGTGTTCGGAGACCAAGAACTATCTGATCCATGGATGTTGTCCTCTTGTATGCTAGATCAGTGAGGATTTAGCTGTGGTGCCTCTTTTGAGGGTAGATCACAAGATGTCCACGCACTACCTTTCTGTGTTTTTTCTTTCAGATTATTATTTTGCAAAATAGTGGGTAAATACTGGTTTTGATTGTGTCCATTTTAATTGTTGTCCTTCCCTAGACCCATTAATTTGGTCCAGTGGCAGTGCTGTCCACCTCCTAAAAATTTGTTAAAACATAATAGTTACATTGACACAGTTCTTCGGAATATTAAAATGCTGCATTAGGGTGCTTTTAATTGATATCTCTACAACAGGGCTTTTGACTGTTTGCCTAACCATGTTTTCACTACAAAAAGCATAGGAGCTAGCTGCTGCTACTTCTGCTCAGTTCCCTTTTGCCTCTGTAAGCCTTTCTTGACATCAGCAGGCTGCTGTGACCTATTCAGGGAAAATTTCAAGTTAAAATAGAGTAGTGTCCTCGTTTCGGCTGGAATGAGAGTTAATTTTCTTCCTAGTAGCTGGTATAGTGCTATGTTTTGGATTTTAGTATGAGAATAATAGTGATAACACGCTGATGTTTTGGCTGTTGCTAAGTGGTGTTCACACTGGTCAAGGACTTTTCAGCTTCCCATGCTCTGCCAGGTGCACAAGAAGCTGGGAGGGAACACAGCCGGGAGAATTGATATGAACTGGCCAAAGGGCTGTTCCATACCATATGACGTCATGCTCAGTATATAAACTGGGGGGGAGGGTTGGCTGGGGGGTAGCAATTGCTGCTCGGGGATGGGCTGGGTGTTGGTTGGCGGGTTGTGACCGGTTGTATCACTGGGTTTTTTTCCCCTGGGTTTTTGTTCCTCTCTAGCTCCCTTGTTGTTTTCCTTCTCATTACATTTTTTTTTTCCAATTATTAAACTGTTCTTATCTCAGCCCACAACTTTTCTTACTTTTGCTCTTCCGATTCTCTCCCCCATCCCACTGTGGGGGGAGGCGAGCGAGCGGTTGTGTGGTACTTAATTGCCGACTGGGGCTAAACCACAACAATTAGCAGTATCTGAAGGCATCTTACTCAATTTGATTGACTGTGCAAGCATTAAAAATTCAAGCCTATATGTTTACTGATTGATATACTGCATCCCTGGCCAGACCACTTTGATAAGATGTTAACCGATAGCCCACAGAAAATCTGAACTATAGAAGATTATTTATGGGTAGATTTTTATTCTTTAAAAAAAGTGCTCAGCCAGGACCTTCAAGTTTAAAGTCTTGTCTGTATTCATTAGATCTATTTTTAAAAAAATGCACAAGGCAGGCAAGTATTAACAAGTGAAGTATCTCCCACTAGTGCTTGGTTGCAAAGCATATTCTGTTTTTGTGTTTTGCAGCTTGGTGTTTCACTTGGCACTTTGGGGGCTATACCAGCAGCAGCATTGGACCCTAACATTACAGCACTGGGAGAAATACCACAACCACCAATTATGGGGAATGTGGATCCATCCAAAATTGATGAAATCAGGAGAACAGTCTACGTTGGAAACTTGAATTCCCAGGTAGCTTTTTTTTGTGTAATGGAAGTACTAATGGAAGGTGTAGAATTGTAATTTATGAATTCTAATATGTGTTAAAAGAGTTTTCGTTAGTTGGTGACAACAGGAATTTAAACAAAATAAAAATACTCTTTTTGGTTACTAGTGATATTTTGAATTTTGAATGCTCCTGTGCCAATCAGATCAGACCAGGCTGTGGAATTCATTCTGGCAGGATACCAGAGAAATCACACTGTAGCTGAATTCAGGAAACATACTTATGATTGTCTGTGTTGATCAAATGTCCAGCTGGGTTGTGTTAGCTGAGCAATGCCTCAGAAGTCATGAGACCATGGTAGCTGTCCCGCACAACACTGTGCAGTTGCTTAAATACAGTAAGATAGAATGATGTGTTCCAGTGGAAGTTGCAAAATTAGCATAAATAGCTTTGAGTTTCTATAACAGGAAAGTTAGGTCTGTCAGAAACTTGGTTTATTAGCAATTGATTGAATTAATTGAAAAACAAATTTTTTAAAATTGATCAAAATTCACAGTCAGTAGCTTGGACACAGGTGTATAAGGAAATTCGTCATCAGTTATTTTGAATGAGTTGCCTGAAAACTGCAAAATCCTGTGCAAATGCTTTTTAAACCTAGATGTAGGACTTCAGGACTTGAGGTTGCACTGTTTTAAATTGTAGTATATTCTTTAGATTAATGGAAGAAAAAATACCTTTCTTTCTTGAAGTGTAACATTACCAAATTCATGTCGTCTGTGTAATAATGGTGAGATATCTTTCCAAAATCTGTAGCTCTTAGATTACCTGATATATTGGATAAGTGGTTTTCATTATATATTTTACTTCAGCTGAGCTCTTCGACTCTTTCTAGACAACAACAGCAGATCAGCTGCTTGAATTCTTTAAGCAAGTTGGAGAAGTCAAATTTGTCCGAATGGCAGGTGATGAGACGCAACCAACACGATTTGCTTTTGTGGAATTTGCAGACCAAAATTCTGTACCTCGTGCACTTGCCTTTAATGGAGTTATGTTTGGAGACAGGCCACTGAAGTAAGAAATTAATTATCCATATGACTATTGAATGAGAGATTTCTTTGTATCCTTATACATTTATGACTCTGATGTGCAGGAAGCTGCTGTGATGACTATTTTTTCAATGTAAGGACCTATTGTTAGCAAACTGGAACATTTTTATAAACTCCAACTTCAAGGTTGGGCATAACTTTCTCTGAGAAGAATATGGATGGTATTGAGTAAAACTTATTTATATTTAATCTTGAGATAGTGGAAGCTATAATAGTGAAATAATCTGCAAAGTCCTTAGTTCTAATTAAGCTTTCTATATGATGTGTATGTAATTAGTAGGCGTTAATATAGAGATTTGACCTAAAATAGAGAAATAGATTCCTAGACTTCTACTAGAAAATATTTTAACACAGAAATATTGTGCCACATTTATTTAAAAGTGGTAAGATTTGAAAGCAATAAAAGACATTTCAGGGACTTAGAACAGATACTTAGAAAATCTGTAGTTTTGCTGAACTTTGAAGCTTTTAGTCGTACATGGAAGTTGAGGTGTTTTCTTAGTTGTTTTTAAATTTCCCTTTTTAAGTGTTTGGGAGTTAAAGGTTTTATTTTTCCTTAATTTAGAATAAATCACTCCAATAATGCAATAGTGAAGCCTCCTGAAATGACACCACAAGCGGCTGCCAAGGAACTGGAAGAAGTGATGAAGAGAGTAAGGGAAGCCCAGTCTTTCATATCTGCTGCTATTGAGCCAGGTAGGTATGTTATGTTCATTACCTAACAGACACGTTCTGTGTGTACCTTGGCACAAGCTTTTAAGAGCATTTTCAAACACAGAAAGAGGGTACTTAAAGGTGAACAATGTGCGTTGGAGAAAAAAGAAAATAATCAAAATTGTGTTCATGCAACAAAGCAGTGGAATGAAGCTGAATTTTTATTTCATCATGTCTTATTTTCAGATACATGCTCACTGAATGTTTTCAAAAATACGAAGTTAATACTAGATTAATACTTAATGTTGGTGCTTTTTAAGTTCAAAGCACTTACAGACTTTTAAAGGAAAATGCTTTATATTTTGTTTTGTTCTCCTGTAGCACCCATTAATGCCATAGTTTCATGATCAGAGGGAGCTAGCATGGTTCTGAAAGCAGTAATATTATGCTTTCCTTATTTGCAGCAGGTTAATTTTGTCCCTGTGCTGTGCTCTTCATGCTGGCTCAAGACTGTGTGCATCCTCATAGCAAATGGGATCAGAGAATGAATCTGGGATAAAACTTAACATATCGTAAAGGACTTTTTTTCATCCAGATTGGTTCCCTGATCCCTATTAACACTGAGATGCCAGGTCAAGGAGGAAGGTGTTGGTGGGTTGAGAGGTTAGACAGACATTTCAGTGCTGATTTATGCTGACTTAAACTGATTGCAAAACCACAGCATAAAAAAATGTTCACCTGGTTAAACTTGCAGTTGAGATCCTCCTTTTTCTTTTACTCAGCGAGGTTTTGTCATTCTTCTTATTAACAAACCCAGACATTGTCTTACGTAGGTTAGATAGTGCGGAGTCTTGAGGGGGTTTTGAGGGGGTGGGGTGGATGAGTATTTTCTGTTGTTTTTTAGGGTTGGAAGAAAAATAGTTCTAATATTTCCTCAATGTTAAACAGCAGAATAACAATCTTTTAGAGTCTGAACCAAAGTCTGGTGAGGTCACTGTTAAGGTTTCTGTTGACTTCCTGGCCTTTGGATCAAACTTTTCACCCTGTTCTCTCCATCGCTTCCTCTCGCAAAACAAAGTTTGAGGAATAAAACTTCAATATTTGTACAGTGGTTGAAATATCTAAAAGTATAGAAAGTAGTAATTATTATTTACAATTTATGCTTGTTTTCAAAATTGTGCCCTCTAAATTTACTCTATTCTTCTCAGGTTATTTTTTTAAAAAATAAAGTAATTATATTAAATAATAGACCAAGAGGAGAACATGTTGTGATCTTGTGCATTGTGGCAGCAACATAAATCCCATTCCTAATAGAGCTAGCTGTTTATAATTATCTGGTTTATGTGTACTGCTGCAGGATGGCTGCACTCAACGAGTATATGCAATGACTTTCTTGGATGTTTCTGAAGGATATTTGCAAAGAAGGAAGATGTGCAAAGAGTAGGCCCCTTGCACTATATGTGGTACATTCCACTTGTGCCAGATTGTTAACTGGGATCTTTAAATGTTCTGAGCTTACACTGCAAAGTGGTTTTTTCCTCTCAGAGTCTGGAAAGAGCAGTGAAAGAAAAGGCGGTCGATCTCGTTCCCATTCTCGTTCAGAATCCAGGTCTAGCTCAAAATCCCGATCTAGAAGGAAAAGATCACACTCAAAACACAGGTAGGTATGGGTTTTATTTTGGACTAAGGGATCATACTGGGTTTTTTTGAGTGGTGGTGGTGGTTACTGAGATTTCTTACTGAGTTATAAGACAAGTATCCTCATAGAGATTACTAACTTACACTGAGCAGATCAGAGTAACCAGGAACTTTGTCTCTGAGCAGGTACTCTTTCCCTCTAAATGCTAAATGTTTTCAGGATTACTTTCAGTTAAAACACACTAGAAAGCACTTTTTATGCCATCTGGCATAACCATTTCTATGGTTTCATGGTACATTTTGTGCCCTGTATTTTAAAAAGAAATAGTTACCTGTATTTTTTGGATTGAACATGTAGTTTATTGTTAACACCCTGAGCAGATAGGCTGGCTGGTTTTGCTAGTACAAAGTTCCTGATGTCCTGAACTTCTAAACATAAAGTTAACAAATGCAGTATTTTTATTTACTGTACTGTAAATGTAAAGCTATGGTTTTTAAAAGCAGAAGAAAAAGGCTTAAGGGGCAGTTTTTTGTTCTTCAGATTTTGTTTGCTAAATTTGTTCAGTTCTGAAACAGGCTTTGGAATATGGGAGGAAATAAAATTACTAGATCACCCTTAAAGTATACCCATTAAGATTTTTTCTAAGAATGAGACAGTCTTGCTATGTGAGACTTACAAACGCTTCCTGAAATGATTGAGATTCTTTCAGTGTCAGGAATGTCTTCTGAGCATTTACGTAATCATTCTAAAGATATTTGGCTACATTAAGTACCAAAAAAATAGAAATTCAGAATGTATTTAATAGCTTACACTTTAAAAAGGTAAGTGTTGTCAGTGCTGCAGCAACAGCTCTGTTGCATCCTTTCATGCATTGTCTTTTAACAAGGCAACTAGAATTCTTTTAGATGCAGAAGAGCTGGCCAGAGGGAGTTATCATCAATTGTACTACCAAACAAATAAGATATAAGTGCAGGCTTCAGTTTTGCGGTAGGGAGACACCACAGTACATGTTATCTAATGACATCAAAATATTAGGTACCTTTTTAATGCAAGAAGAATCATTTGGTCACTTCCTTATTGCTTACTTCTCTGCTGTTTCTCTAACTCAGGACATAACTGAAAAACAATCTTTGTTTTGTATAACACTGCAGTACTCTCAGTACTACTTTGTATTGACACAAACCAAATTGATTTTTAGAAGATAAACTTGCTTTTTTTATTTGTGGAAAACTTGTGCTTTAAACAACTGTTGATGGTTATATTTTGTTTTGTTTTGTTTTGATTTTTTTAAATGATTTACCACTGCTACTGTCAGTTTTGAGAACATGCTGAAAAAAGGCCAGTCTGACCTGTTGAGGCAACTTCATCCCTAAGAATAAACTATCCTTACCACTTCCCTGTTTTACTGTTTTTTAAAACACTTAAATCGTTTTCATCTCTACAATATAAAAGTTATTCAACGTCTTATTTTGACTCAATTGTAATTAATTTGCCCTGTAGTTGGTTTGTATTTCTGCGCTGGTAAGCGGAGCAAAGGTGTAGGTAAAAAATGGTTGCCTCTCCTCTCCTCTTGGTATATATTACTCTGTGTGTCTTGAGCTGCAGAAGACAGGTGGAGCTGGTATTTGTTGTACCTGCCTGTTCTTCAGGATTTATTGAGTAATATACATGGCCTTTCTGTCTTTGGTAAGTTGAACTTCATGGTACCTTAACCTCTCAGGCAAAATACCCAATTATGTGGTTTTTTGAAACAATGTTCAAATTCAGCTTTTTAGTTTTTCTTTCCTAGGGAGTATGATCTTCCAAAAATAGGGAATATTTTGGAAAAAAAGAATATAGTAATTTTTAAAAGTCTTATTTTGTTCATCAAATCTGTGACTATACAATATATGTTTATCAGAAGACTTTAATTTTTATCAGGGTATCTGCACATTGTTTGCAGTCCTTATTTATCATGTGGTAAATGATAATTCCTTTCCTTGAGAATTGTTATAATTGAAATCCATGCTAACAAATCCTTTCAACTGAAGAGGTAACTTGTCTAAATGCTGAATCACAGATAGTGGGTTTTTGTTTGGTTGGTTTGGTTTGGTTTTTCAAGTTCATTTAAATTGTAAGGCTGGAGAGCAAAGCAGAAAGAGACCAGTTGAAGCCATCTTTCTTCAGTGATCAAGACTGCAATAAGTGACTGGGCCTGGAAAAGAAACAAAATGTAACTAATTATTTTTACAAGCTGCTAGAAATTGTTTATAGTAGATTTTATGCACTGTAATTTGCTAAGGACAGCTATCCTAATATGATATGAATTTATATTTTCCAGAATGTTCATGGAGGTTATTATGAAACATGGGTATTACTTAAATGGTGCGTTGTTTCAAAGGAGGGCATGTGCACCTGGTGAAGCACAGAGTATCCATATTTGCAAAAATGTTGGTAGGCAGTATATAACTGAGGTGTAACTCTTTATATAATTTTATGTAGTGAGGCAAGTTTTATGTTTTTTTTCCTTTGTTGGTTGACCTAATTTTTATGACGTTTCAGTATTAAAGTATTTTTCTTCTGGCATTGTTCGTATAGAAGTAGATCTGGCAACAGATCACTCTCAAGACACAAGGACAGACGCAGATCCAGAAGTCCGCTGAAAAAAAGGTCTAGATCTAGGGAAAGGCGGAAATCAAGAAGTCGTTCTCGTTCTCGGTAAGTTCCGTTCCTAAGAAATGATACTGTTGTTCTTAGCACACAGCACAGTGTTTTTGAAAAAAATCTAACAAACCTTTTAGGTGATGATAAAGCATGGAATCTCTTAATGCTTTAGCCTGTCCCTAGGCTTTGTCTGTGGGACAAAAGAATAGAAAGTAAATTTTAATGCTGAGTGTACGGGTTTTGGCTGGGATAGAGTTAATTTTCTTCATAGTAGTTCATATGGTGTGTGCGGGGGTTAAACCACCACACCAAGGTACCTAAACTTTGATAGTCTAGGCTACATTTATACCAACATGCAAGCTGACCGAAAATAGGTAACTGTAATTGCCTGACTTTAACCAATAGATTAGGAATGTTCTGTGTAGCCTGTGCTAGGCTACAAAAAAGTGGAGGATTGTTGTTTGATCTGTATCTGTCGAGAAGGCTGGATTCAGGCTGAACTTGATCCTGCATTCTCAGAACATGTATAAAGTTTTTGTGCATGAGCTTTTGTTTTTGCCTTTGGCTATCTCATATTGGCCATACACTGCTGTGGGCACAAATGCATGTATCTGTTATATGGCATATTTGCATTTCAGGATCTAATATACCTATGTTTTACCTAGTCTATTAATTTTTAAGTCTGATCGTCTAATTATTGAACTGTGAAATTCCAACAAGATAATAACATAACTTTCTGAGGGATGAAGCAGTGAATATTCACAAAACAGAAGTGCCTGTGAAAGTAGCTTCATTAATAGAAGTCTCAGTACTTTTCTTTCTGTTTCATCTCTGTAATTCCCCTGATTCATTTAAAGGGAGCTTCATATTTAGGTTGTGCGGTTGCCTCTTTTTTTTTGAGGGAAGAATTTTTGTGGGAAAGAGAACTGCAGATCTGTGGACCTCAGTGGAAACAGGAATAGGCTACATAGCTAGCTGGGCTTTATTGATGGATCCTTTTGATTCTCTGTTGCTGTTGTCCGGAGCTTCTTGAGATATCTGCTCACTGGAAGGGGCAAGTCAAATGAAATCTCTGTGATAAATTAACTGGAAGGCACTTCTTGGGTCATTGTGAGACTCTTCGCTGTTGCAGGGATTACGTGCTGTTTCATCTGTATAAGCTTACATTCCTTCTCTGAGACTTCTAAAGAAATATTTGCCAAAACCTGAGGGGAACCAAAGCTGTCAGGTCACAGAGCATACAACAGCCTACTGTTTATTAGCAGTTGAGAAGAAGATACAGCCAAACACTTCTGTTGAAGAAAGGTGGGGGCTGTGCTTAGGACCTTTCATGTGTGAAGAAGTCTCTTTGAGAATCTTTAAAAATCCTAGAATAGGTACCAATACCAATAGACGCAGCAACTTCTGTCAGTCTGGTTCTCTTGGATATGTAAAGGCCTGTTAATCAACTTCTCCTCTTGTGCTTTCTCCTGTTTCTGAGTAGTTGTTCATTTTCATATGTTGTAGAGGCAGGTCTAGGAGTCACGTGTCTCTCGGCTAGAAAGGAAAGATGGAGTCTTGCACTTCTAAATAATCCTATACCAAAATGTAGCCTTCCAGCCAAAGCTGTGATCTAATGAATTTTTGTTTGGCTTGACAACTAGAACATCAGTTGGAATTTTCCTCACTGTTCTTTTTATGAACATGTATCATTCTGCCTGTCCCAGAGAAGCTGACTTGTTCTGTTATCCTTGCTTCTGTTTTTACTGTATTAACAATTTTTCAATAATTTTCAAATTCCTAATGACATTACAGATGATTGAATTGTCTTGATTGAGTTTTGACCTTATATTTGCCTTTTGAGGGAATTTGTTTGGTGAAATTTTATCCCTGTTTTTTTATTTCTGTGTATTAATTGTTGTTGGACTTCCAAGCAGTTCCAGGATATCTGTGTGAGAGAACACTTAGAATAAAGACTTCTGTCAGTCAGCTGTCATTATTCATGTGGAGGTGGTTAATCTGCAGCCCATTTTATGTGGACACACTTTTAGTAAAGAGTAGATTTACAGATTGTAGAGTTTGTGTCACTCCTGACAAAACGTATAAAATTTATGTATGTATAACAACATAACTGTGAGGTGAAGGGACATATTATCTCAAAGTGTAATAACATCACTCTGAAGATCACAGTTGGATTTGATTTTGGCCTCCCCTTCTCCAATTTGGTTTTCAGTTTTTTCCTAGCTATATAACCTTTTGCTCATGGTGCACAGGGGTGAAAAATTAAAATATTGACTAATTACTATTTTTCAACAGAGACGCATACTTTATCTTGAGCAATTAATGTATGCTAAAGAGCTATTTGTAATTTTAATTGGAAAGTTCAAAGATGAATTAATGGATTTGTGTTTGGCTTTTCACAGGGACAAGAAAAGAGACAAAGAAAAGGTCAAGGAAAAAGAAAAGGCCAAAGAAAAGGAGAAGGAGAGAGACCGAGACAAGGAGAAGGAGAGAGACCGAGACAGAGACAAAGACAGGGAAAGAGAGCGAGATAAAGAGAGAAACAGGGAGAGAGATAAAGAGCGAAACAAAGATCGAGAGAGAGTCAGAGACAAAGACAGGGATAAGGACAGGGACAAGGATAAGGACAAAGATAGGGACAGGGACAAGGACAGGGAAAAGGAGAAGGAAAAAGACAGGGAAGAGGTAGACCAGAACAAGGAAAAAGAAGATACTGAGAAAGAGGGAGAGAAGGACAGAGAGAAGATTAAGGACAAGGAGGGAGATAAGGACAAAGAGAAGGACAGAGACAAAGAAAAGGAAAAGGATGGGGATAAGGAGAAGGAGCGAGAAAGAGAAAAAGAGAAAGATGATAAAAAGAAGAAAGAGAAGAGATCCAGAACACCCCCAAGAAGCTATAGTTCTTCAAGAAGATCTCGTAGCTCCAGCAGGTTTGTTTAGAATTTTTTCATGCTTTTTTTGACTTGTCAGTTCAGTGAGGCACCATCCTAGTTTTTATGTATCAATATCACTATGTCTCTTACTAATTACATTTGTATTGGTTTTGTTTTGTAGATTTTCCTAGAAAGTAAAATCTATTACAAAGAGCTCTGCATGATGCCTGATAGATCATAGTTTCTTGTTGGGCTGCTGGTGCTTGCCTTTCACATAACCATATAGTATAGTCCTTGAGGACAGTGAGTAGATAATTCTTGTGCCATTTCTCTGCGTTGGAGCCATCCAAAAGCTTTGATAAAGTGACATCACACATCATCTTTGTCCTGATGAAAGTTTGAGTCACTGTTACATAGTTCCTTGGTTACTTACGTACTGTACAGTGTTGGTCTGCAGATCTTATGAACAGTTGAGTGATAGTACTTGCCACTCTTTAGCTGGATGGCTGAACAGCAGGAAGCAAGCATGTCACTTGGCTGGCTAGCCATTTGGAAGGTGAATGTATCTCGGTTGGAAGATAAGGATACCTTGTTTAGCTGGTTAGATGGCCAGGTACAAGTGAAAAGTAACATTCTTTAACGATGCCGATAGTAAACAGGAAAACATTTGAATGTAGCTGTTGTTTTTGCCAGTGAGAGAGGCTAAACTGGGTGGAAGTCTGGATAAATTCAGTACAGCAAAAGGAGGCTGTGAGGTTGATTCTAAGCTCTGTAAGTGGACTAACTCAGGCATATTCTGAAAGTGTTGTGGCTAACTTAAGTTCAGAAGCCTTGGTGGAAAAAGTCCTTTCTGAATAGCACAGGAATTAGGTAGTTCAGTAATATCACATGTCAAATTTAGATAGCAAATTTTATCTGGTACCTTGAGAGAATGAAATGCTGGATGAATTGAGAAAAGTTCTACATATTATAAACATTTCACCGGACAAAAGCAAAATTCCCACAGTCCTCAAAATTCAGGAGTTCATGGTTCATACAAGGCAGAAAAGGGTCTGATGGTTTCTGAACATTCTGTTTGCTTTACATGAAATGTCCATGTTGTTTTGGAGGTTTATGGGCAAAATACTGTGGCTTCTTTAAGCATATGCAGCTTCCTATTTTAATGCTTTTTTAACATCATTTCATGCGTTTAAGACCTACACAGAGTAGAGGTAGTTTTGCCAGCTTTGAAAACATAAAATTTCTGTCTGTAGGCCTCAGGAGTGTTGAATTAGGTAAGTGTAGAAAAAAGATTTAAGATTTTGACAATGTGTAGCTTATGCAAGAACCTTGGTGGAAGACTGAGTTCCTAATGTCAAATAGCAAGTGTAGTTAGCTGGATGTTACCAAAAATTCATACTCTAGTTTGCAACAGTTAATGCTCTCCTTTAAGAATCTTGCTATTTAAGAAAGCGCCATGGAAGGCTCAAATGCCATGTACTTGGGCAAAGAATTATAGTGAAAATCAGCACATCTCTTCTAGTGGATTCACAGTACAAAACCCTACTTTGATAGGAAGTTAAATTTTTTTATCGGATGTTAGTAAACAAGGACAATGTTCTTTTGAAAATGGAGGATGAGAGAAATACAATTTTTTATATGGATTTACAATTCTTTCTTCAGATATAGCATTATCCTTAGGGTATCGATACTAGGGCCAATATTGTTGAACATCGTCATCAGTGGCCTAGACAGTGGGACAGAGTGTACCCTCAGCAAGTTTGCAGGCAATACAGAACAGGGGATAGAGGCTGGTATACCAGAGGAGTGAGCTGCCATTCAGAGAAACCTCGACAGACAAGAAAAATGGGCTGACAGGCATCTCATGGAGTTGAACAAAGAGAAGGGCCAAGTCCTGCACCCAGGCAGGAATAACTTCGTTGCACCAGTACAGCATGGGGGCTGACTGGGTGGAAGGCTGGCTGGCAGAAAAGGCCCCAGAGGTCCTTGCAGCCAAGAAGGCCAGCAGTATGCTGAGCTGTGTTAGGCAGAGTGTTGTGAGCAGGTCAAGGAAGGTGATTCTCTCCCTCTCCTCAGCACTGGTGAGGCCACATCTGGAATCCTGTGTCCAGTTCTGGGCTCCCCATTACAAGAGACACACAGACATACTGGAGTGAGTCCAGTGAAGGGCCACAAAACTGGTAAAGGGCTTGGAGCATCTGTCATACAAGGAGAGACTGAAGGAGGTGGGATTGTTTAGCCAGAAGAGAAGGCTGAGGGGGCATCTTACTAAGGCGTGTGAATACCTGATGGGAGCGTGTGAAGAAGACAGAGCCAGACTTCTCAGTGGGGGCCAGTGACAGGCTAAGAGGCAGTAGGCACATACTGACATATGGGAAATAAAGGCTTTTTTCTGATGTTTAAATTATATTTTTTCTTGGCAAACTGGAACCAGTTACCTTTAGGGATTGTGGAGTCTCCATCCATGGAGATACTAAAAATCTGACTGGATGTGGCCCTGAGTAACCTGCTCTAATTGACCCTGTTTTAAGGTGGGGGAGGGAGAGATTGAACTAGGTGGTCTCCAGAGGGGTCTTCCAACCTCAGTAATTCTGTTATTCTCTGAAAAGTAATTGTGAATAGGTTGGGCTACAGAGTCCCAGTTAGCTTGCACTTAGGGGTATCTGTTTACTTTGGTGATTGACGTTGCCTAGTTGAAATGGTTACAAACCTTTCTGGAGAAGATTATCCAATACACTGGCATTTCAGCTGCCTGGATTTACAGTGCAGCACTGAGCTGGGACTGCTGATCGTTTACCTGATGAGTGTAAAATATTGGACAAATAATTGTCTTTTTGGAGAAGAGGTGAAGGTGGAATAGGACACACAGGACCTTCTAAGAAGTAGGTGGCAACTGACCTTGCTTTACTGACAGACAGCATGCAAGTACTAGAAATCAGATGGCTATGTGTGATTCCTAGCTGAAGGAAGAGACACAGACCAGAGGAAGAGGAGGATCTGGCTCCTTTTCCAACAAACATCTACAGGCTAGCAGAGGAGATAGGTACAGAATATTAGTTCTGCGTATGATTAAGAGACACGGGATCACTATCAAAGTATTCAGACTTGTTTTTTCTTAAATTTTGCTGTATTAGTATTGCTTAAGAGCATTAAAAAACCAGGTGCACAAAAATCTTTGTATAGACAAATGTAATAGAGATGGAAACAAATACTGTCAGACACAGCTGTAGTTCTTCAACTTGAAATATGAAAAGCAGAAACTGAAAATTAGATTTAATGAATAAACAGTTTACAGTTTGAACGGAATTACTAAGGCACTTGGTTACTCACAGATGTTATGCTGGAAAGCAGAATAAAGTGGGGATGTACTCTGTGTAGCCCAGGTGGGAGCACTGTCAGAATAATATATCAATTTCCAGTATCCTCATTTGAAAAAAGGTGATCATAAATGTGAAGATGTTCAAAATGAGATGCATGTTAACTAATGAACAGCTGATCAGTGGTTGTGTTATTTTCTCCATGATTTTGAGGCCACTTTATATTTTTTTTTACCAAAGATCAAATCAAACTTAAGATGTTGCTGAACAAAATAGTTAGGAAATTTTGTCCTGTGCAGCTTCAGGAGGTCACAGTAGATGATATTGTCAGACTATCAATCCAGATAGTGATATTAGGCATATCTTAATATGTTCTTTTTTAATTTATCTAATAACTGTTGATTTCTTGGCCTTTCTAAATATTGAAGATACAAATATTCACACCTAATGGTGTGAATTGCAAAAGCTGGTATGCATAAGTGTAGCTTTTTTGCCATATCTTGAAGTGCCGTCTCAATTAGTTATTAACTTCCCTGTTTTTCCTTGATAGTTTTTCCTGTCTGCTTTTCCTGCTCTATGAAGAGGTGATAGGAAAAAATCATCTTACTTTGACAGAGAGAGGTTCTACGTTTATGTTGAATGAAGCTTTACTGGCACAGTTATTGCCTTATTTTAACATGTGCCTCAGTATGTTTGCAACCAGTTAATGTTTTGTTCTATTCAAGATCAGACTCCATAATAGCAACTTCAGCAAATTCCATATATCTATGTAAAACAGCTGTTTTCTAAAATAGTACGAGCTCTTCAGTGTGTTACAGAATGATAACATTCTGTTGGCTGAGCAAGGACTGCTAGGAAAACAATAGATATTAACTTATTCAGATTTTGACAACAGCTTTAGCTTCATTTTGCACTGTTTGCTTCTAAACCAATAGGAATGCTAGCTCATGTATTTAGGAATTAAACTTCAGTCAAGCTGAACTGAAATTACAGTGATCTTCATGTTGTAATGTTACGTTTTGAAGTTCGTATTGCTCAAGTTATGCCTTTTGTCTTAATGTGGCTCTTCATTCAATTGGATTCTTTTTCTGACTGACGAAACTCTTTCTTAATACCGGATTAGTGAATTCAGTTTCCATTGTTACCAGCATGTGAGGATAAACAAAAAACTAAAATCTGAAAGGGCACAACCTTTTTTTTCCCACTTCCAGCCTCCCCTTTCTCACCAAACTGAAACATACAAAAATTTTTTTTTTGCTTTGTACAGTTCATATATTGTTGGTGATATATAATGTTAAATTCAGGGATATTTACTTAGTTGTGTCAGATCATTTTAAGAGCTTTCTGTTTTTATCCACTTCCTGAGTTTCTTATTTTTATTCTTTGATGATCTTTAATTTCTTGGTCCTGTAGAGAAAGGCGTAAAAGGAAGAGTAGAAGTCCCTCAAAGTCTCCCAAAACATCCAAAACAACAAAAAGAAAGTCTTCACGAACTCCTTCTCCGAGAAGGTTAGTTTAATGTAAACATAAAAGTTGATGAGCCATAAAGGAGGAAGAATTTATAGTATTTTCATTGTTTTACTGCCTTTGCACTAATCATCTCAGATGATTTCAGATGGTCAGTATGATTCAGTTTTAGTTTAAAGCAAAAACAAAACAAAGACCTTCATGGATTTGAGCTTTGTTATGCTTTCAACTAGAGAGTTTCAAATCTGTGAAGAATGCAAATTTGCTTCAAGTCAATAAAAACCCTTAATCGGATACAGATTAATTTGGTTTTCTCTTTGCAAATACCATGCGTACTGAACACATGCATTCCTTAGCTCTCTTCAGTCAAAAAATCCCCTTCCCTTTATGAAGGGGTTTTTGTTACGTTTTGGGGTTTTTTTTGAAAACCCACAGATGAGAGTTTAGTTTACAGTGAAATGGTTTGAAGGTTGTTGCTGTTAGATCAAATTCTGATTTGACTAAAAATTTTCTTAAACAGAAACAAGAAAGAAAAAAAAAGAGAAAGAGATACAAATAATGAAAGAAGAGAAAGAGAACGCTCCACCTCCAAGAAAAAAAGCAGTAAAGAAAAAGAGGGGAAGGACAAATCTGACAAAAGCACCACTACTTTGAAGGTAAGCTGTGTGACCAAGTGATAAGCGGAGCGAAGTGGTGGTAGTGGAGCCATTACTGAAATTCTCTCCCTTCTTTTTCTTTCTTTTCCTCCTCCCTTCTTTTCCTCTTGTTTTCCGTACCAAATTATTACCATTTGGGTTTAACTCTTGCCAGTTGGAGACCTACAGCTGGTGTTAGTGGGCCGGCTTGATAAGTCTCTGTGTTTGAACTTTACCGGACCTACAGGAGCTTGTGTGAATAGGTTATGGACACACTTGTTTTGGTTTCTCTTTCCTGTTCTGTGCCATATATTAGGATGTGGCTGGCTGCCTATCTGTATGAGCGGGGAGGAAGCAGACTGTGTTACTAAGGAGCAGTGTTCAGGGACAGCTTGGCTGTCAAGCTGAAAAGATTACTTTTGAACTCTGCAGTTCAGCCTCTCCCTGGTTGCTTTGGTCTTGGTCTGCGTATTGGACTCTACAGGAATAAAGTTGAAGAGTTGGGGAAGAGTGGTATGGGATTTTCCCCTGCAAAATAGAGGGTGCTGTAATTAAAAGAAACATCTTCAAATTGTTTAATATTAGAATTTGAAAAGCAGCATGCCTTTAAAGTCTAGTTTGTTGTACTCAGAATTACTCAACTGTTACAAAACAGCTGGTTTAGGTGACTCTGTCCACATGCTTAAGTAATTATCTTACCCGAGATCTCTCTTAAAATCAGATACCTGACAAAAAATATGAAAGAAAAAATTTAATCCTGTTTTATTTAGAAAATATAGTGAAATCTTAATTTCTGGAGCTGTTTCTCATAGGTTTCATGATGCTGCTTGTTCTGTTTTTTCTGGATATTAATGATAAAGACAGATCACTTTATGGCAACGATTTCTTGGATGACGGGTTGTTATGAGTGCCTAACTTCAGCTAATTGAAAATAAAGCCTTTTTTTTTTTTAAAAAGGAAAAGACGCTGATACCTCTATTCTAAAAATTGCTGAGACAAGATAGGCATGTAGAATTGAGACAACAAAAATACCAACAGTTGGTTGGAAGTCATATCCTATAATGCTAAGAATATGATTTTTTTGTAAAATAATTTTATCTTTGGTAGGACAAAGATCACACTAAAGAGGATCAGAATTCAGAAACTGACAAGGAAGTAGACAACAGAGATACACAAAGGACAGATGAAGTCAAACTACAACAGAATGGGAACTGTCAACCAAATGAAGAAAACCTCTCAATTAAAATGGAAGAGGTTTAAAGCAAAGAACGGACCTCTGATTCAACTAAGGAATGAAACCCAAAGCTTTTTATTTCCCAGAATGAGGAAGAAAATGTCAAAGCAATCAACCTGAACGTGTTGATAGTACTAGTAGCTCTTCCAATTCTTGTGATAGCTTTGTTGTCTTCTTGCTGTAAAGCAAGAAAGCACGGACCAGTAGTCATACCATGAAAAGGCAGATGCCATCAGAACTATTCATCTCTGAAAATCCATGCATTTCCATGATGGCTGTACTTATTTGTAAAATGATTTATGTTAAGTTTTGCTATAAGCTGTTACAAATAAGTAGAAACTGAAAGATGTAAACCTGTACTACCCAAAAAAAAGCTGAAGATATGCATTGAAGGTTGTTTAAAATATTGCTTGTTGATGAATTTTGTATTGTTTTACCTTGTGGGTTAAAAAATCCACAAAAACTTCAATGTGTACTGTTTGATGTGCTTGGAAATGGTGCATAAATATACACACTTTCTTTTGTTGTAAATGACAACTGTAGGGAAAGGATTTTTAAACATAAACACAGTTTCACAGTTCCTATGTTAAATGCCCACTGACTAGTATGTTTTTGTTTGCTCACTGCTTGAGATTCTTGGGTTTTATTATTTAAAAGAATTTCTTACTAATATCCCTAAAATTAATATTTCTTTTTAAATATTTGAACAACGCATGCTACTTTTCTGTTCCTAAAAGGAACATTGCCATGTTATAGAGAATAGGTTAGCTTAGTGGGTTATTTTGGGGTTGTTTGTTTTGTTGTTTTCTTTTGTCCTTCTATAAGTGAGCACATCTGTATGGTATTATCAGAACTTACAGCTTTGTTTTGAGCCGTACTGCAGTGTGTCTGTTCAGCTGCAACTAGTACAGGTGCCATTCAGAAAATAAATTTTTCTGATTTGTTTAAAAAAATATGGGAGCACAAGCAGAAGCTTTAGTGCCTTCTTAAAATGTGGTATTTTCTAGAAATGTATATGTGCTGTTACTCATTTTCAGCTAAATTTTACATGATCTCTGTTGCTATTTTGCCAGCACCATACTGTAGAAAAGAATGCAAGTGATTTGTCAGAACGGTTGTTTGATTCACTTGTTAAAATACTGAAGCTCCATTCTTACTTTTATTTTTTATTTTTAGAAGAGATTTATAGATGAAAGCAAAGATGCAATTTGGGGACCACCACTGTACAAAAGCAGTAGCTGAATCAAAGCATTTTCTGATCACCTGCATCAAAGACAGCCCTTTAGACATTTAATCTACATTTGGATGGCCTTAATTGTTACCTCTCCTTCATCTTCTCTGATACCTGTTGGGTGATATAAAAGGAATTGTATGCAAAGAAGGGGGGATAAATAATTTGGGGAAAAAAATTAATTTACACAGGAGTTATATGGTAGAGATTCTTTTTTCATTCTTTGGGGGAGAAAGCATGTAAGAAGAGAATGACAAAGCAAATATTTTTGTCAAGGTAAAACATGGCTTGTCTTCTCTGAACTAATTTAATCTGTTACATGAGATTTCTTCAGAGTCATACATTTAAAACTTACTTACTTATACGTAAAATCGAGTAGATTATTTTTAATACAACTTAATACAATCAAATGACTTAATTGCCTTACCTCATGGGAAGAGTTATTACTTTCAGTTAAAAAAAAAAAAACAATAGCATATTAGCTATTTGCTTTCAATTTGTTTTTCTTTTCCTTTGCAAAGTTAATTCTTCCAGAAAAAAAAAAAAAAGAAAGCATATTACAGAGAATAAAAAATTTGCCCAGTTCCTAAGGTAATGAAACCCAGTTTGATTGTGAAGCTGCTTAATCACTCTTCATTTTCGATAGGATTTAATGTTCTTGCCACTGTGTACACTTAAGACTATAGAAAATGCTTTACCATGTAAAGTATAGACAGTCATTTTTGTGATGTTTAAGCCACATGCTGTTGGCTGGTAAACAGCTTATTCTGATAAAAGAATGACAAATCTGTATGCTTACAGAAAGACTGTGAAGGATTGTGTCTTGCAACAACAGCTGTCTTATTTATGATGTGTAAGTAGCATAGAGCAAAGAGATTGTTTGTATACTTGTTATCTTTGGTACCATTTCACTAATAAAATTAAGTATTTTAGAGGGAAGTTTCTGCTGGTACATATTTATTAAAGGAATATTTTTAGTTGATCTGGTCTTATTCACGCAGCTTCTTTGATTTGAAACGTGGATACCAGTGAAAATATACATGTATTATTTATAATATCTTTGAAAAGCTAAGTTTCTCCTTTGGGAGGAATTAGAATTCTTGCAGTGTATCATGTTTCAGCTGATGCTGGTTTGATTTCTTGAGTTTTGTTATCCTGAAATTGCATAGCTCTATTATATATCAGTTACAGAATATGTAAAGGATTGCGTACAGTGAGCTAAGAAACATGCCTTTGGAAATTAATAGTTAAGGATGGCAGCCTTACTAGCTAACTTATCACATGTGTAAGTCCATATGCAGCACATTGTTATATTCTATCTGAATTAATGGTTCCCTTACAAAAAGTTGTTTGTTTTTTTTTTTAAAAAGCAAAAAACCCCCCAAAACAACCAACCACCAAACACACACATTTCCTCCCCACTTCAAGTCATATTTTCTTACAAATGCTGTATTTTCTGGTTTTGCTTTGTGAATACTGTGCAGATCTGTGAGGTAGTTAAGTTCTTTTTGTATTAGGTGTTTTACAGTTCCCCTCTTCCTAAAAAGCCACTACTAGAGAACTATTATTCTGTAAAATGCCTGTCTCTGCAGAGGGTAGCTCAGTTTTAAACCAGTAGTGTAGCACAGTAATGAAGCTCCTGCTTGCTCCGACAGGATTGTGTGCATCATCCATTAAATGGGTCCAGCTTCCACTGGAAGTCCATTGCCTTCATCGTTAACAAACTTGCATGCTGAGCTGCCATGTCCGGATTATTTGGTTTTGCACTTTATAAATGAGATTAAATTGAGTGGAGGTTTTGAGAGCAGTGTAGTTCATGATAGCTGTATTGTTCTAAATGTAATTTCATTTGAGTCAGCCTTTATTTGAAAATGTTGTGACTCGTAATTGCTCAGAAAAGTGATGATACGGTGCCATTTTGCTAAGACCACGTAAAGCACATACACGTAAGCTTCCGTTAGTGACCACAGTTATTTCACAGCAGTGTTTCTGCATAACAGATAGGATTTTTCTTAGGATTTTGAAAGAAGAAGGTAGCAGAAGACAGCTGCTGGTGGATGAAACAGGATTCCAAGCTCAAAATAGAGGTGGCTGTGACTTAGATAAATTCATTGAAGTGAATAGGTTTACACAGGTGTGAGGGATGAAATTTTGTTTGCAAACACTGATAGTAGTATGGTATGTAAAGAATATTGGTTTTCATATTTCAGAATTAGAATTAACAGGGGAAAAAAGCACTTCAGTTGGAAACTAGAAACACCTGAAGAATACCTGAGAAATCAGTGAGGTGTGGGTTCTGCCTACTCATTAGTCACCTGCTAATATTTTTGATGGCAATTTCAGTTAGATACCTCTGAACTAGCTTTACATTAGCTGGCTAACAGCAGCAACCCATGCACAGCTTGGATTCTGAAATGAACTGTGGCCACTTGAGTGTGTTTACTCTGCTCAAAGAAGGTAAATTCTGTAGTCTGTAGCATGCTTTGCATTGCTTGCTAGTGTTTTCTGGCCCAGTTACATCTAAGGCAATACCTGACATTACTTTGAAACTGCAAATCTGTTTGCTACGTGGTAGCTTCTCTGTGTTGCCCTTAGCTTGTACTGGTATTTTGTAATAGATATTAGATTTAGGGATTTCTGTGATTTTCTTTTGGTCTAAGGAAGAGATAATAAGTAAAGGCTGCTTTGTATGATACAAATTATTGTATACTTCATACCTGTCCTTATTAGTGTGTTATTTTTTTCATTCATGTGTATGACTGTTGCAAGCAGTAATGCCATAGTGATGTGTGTATCTTCTACTTTTAGGTCTGAAGCATCTCTGCCTCATTGTCTTTTTGTTAGTTTGTAATGAAACAAGGTTAGAGTTCATGTATTTTAACTTTGCTAGCCATTCACTTAGAGGAAAAAAAAACAGACAAAAATAATCTTTAGTTTCGTAAATGTTTAGTGTGAAAATTGCATTATAATGGTAAAACAAATAAGCTTAAAGATGTGAATTCTGAACAATGATTTGCAAACTGGGGCATATTATGGGTCCTACCTGCCACTTGGTACTTTCAGTTTTTTAGCAATCGATTATTGCATTTGGTGTTATCATAATTTTAAAAGTGAGAATTGGACTTAGTGACACAAAGGCTGAGATCTGGAAATGGCTAAAATAATGTAAATCGTAGGCATTTAGTTCAGAGAAATGTAGTTTTCTCACCAGAGACTGGAGTGTGGACAGTTGAAATCTGTAGATACTGTTACATGTTATTACCTAAAGAGAATCTAAAACTTAATTTTGTTTGCTAATATGTAAACAGAAAAAAAGTTTTCAGCCTGTACCTTAGGTTTATTTTTATATGCTGAAAAGTGTAATTAAAAGAATATTGAAAACTAAAAGCACTGTACAAAAGGGATTTTTTTTTTCTTTTATGTAAGAGAAATACACTTTCAATTGTGTTTAATTTGAAACTTTTAAAAAATGCATGTGGTGTTTATTTCAAATTCAAGAATGCTTCATTTGTAGGAAAGTCCTATTGCAGGATCTGAGTACGTTAGTATGGGGGTTTCTTCTGTATTCTCTTCAATATAAAACAGCTTAACAAACTTGTCTGACAATACGTGGAGGCAGGTACTTTCTGCCTAGTTTGAGGAGACACAGCTCTAACACTTTGATTCTGTATTGTTTAAGTTAATACTACAGATGAGAAGCTGTCTACAGACTTCGGTTTTCACAATGCTTTCTGAAACCGTGAACTCTTACTATCTAAGAGGGCAAAAATTTTTTTTTTAAATTGTCATGACAGTTTTATGATTGTTGAACTCAATACAGGAGAACATGGACAGCAAAAATTAATTTTTAGCTGTTTATACATTTTATTCAGAAAGTTTCGGCTTACACTTTTGTTTTTAATTCATTACATTTTTTACATTAATCTAGTGCCAAATTTGACACAAGACTAGAGATTTTTGGTGTACAAAGTATGTTCCGTACTAATCTTGTTAAAGAAATTATTATTCTCCCATTGAAAAGGTTATGTGTGTCTTTTTTGACCTGAAAGACTTAGCAGCAATGGTAAAAGAATAACTTCATCTTCCTTTCACTCAGTCCTTGATGTCATTAATGAGGCTGCCAGTTAAGTTGCTTTCTTAGAAGAAGCTGTTGCTCTACTCAGTAAAACCTTCCTTAGTGCAAACATTTAGAACTGCTGCTGCACTGATGAGTAAATCATGGGCCACTTAGGAATTGCTACTTCATAAGTACATAATTTTCATAATAATTTAAGCAAAGGAATGAGTGATCTGCTCTGGAAGCATCAAGAGAGTAATTTGACATGCACAGTTCATGTAGTCAATCAGTAGATCTTTTCTGGTATTTTTCCCACCGATACAGGAGCTATGATTAGTTTGTTATACACAGCACCTATCACAGTCTGGGTTCAGATATACCTGGGGAACTTAAGCACTAAGCAGCAAAAATATTATTTCCCTTCTCAAAGGTTGATATTTCTGGTAATAAAGTAGGTCTTCAAAGTTTAATAAACATATAACCAAACTTGTTCCATGTTGGTAGAGTATATTTTTGCATTAATGAAGCAACTATGAAATGGTACAAGTAAAGAAATGTCAAATGCTGCTATTACGTTGTTGTTATTTTTGTAAATAAACAATGTCCCAAAGTCTTAATGGTGTCATAAACTCACTTCCACTAAATTTGGATGAGATACAGCAAATGGCTGTGAAGCAATTCTTTCTCTCTCTCTCTCTTTTTTTTTTTTTTTTAGGCTACATCTGCCCCAGAGAATCAAGTGCTTTGTAACTGAGTCTTGTTGGACTGATACTGACAAGAATATTACAGGAAAGGTGGCGAGGGGTTCAGTAATTGAATGTATCATCACTGTTTAGTTACAGAAGAGGCTTCGGAATCCCCTGGCTGAGCAGGGGATTTTCTTCAGAGAAAACTACCATAGTTCCACCAGGGAGAGCTTGTCACTTTGAAACAGTAAGTTAATAAATGTGGCTGTATAGAAGTGTATGTCAAAATTCCTTTTTTTTTTTTAAAGTAGGATCAGGAGTTCATGCAGACCTCCTGACATTAACAATACATGTCAATGTATTGTCATGGATATTTTCATATTAAAATTCACTGTTTTCAGTGCTTAAGCTTCTCTATTGCTTTGTATAATGTGTAGGAATCTAAACAGCAATGATTAAGATGTGCTTCTCAGCAGACTTTTGCTTAGTAGGGATCTTGTGATTTTTTGAGAACAGTCATGTCTGTAATGAGACTTGTGGCTGGTTTAACTCCTACTGATCAGGTGATTTAGTCAACACATCTGCATAACTGCAACACATCTGGATAACTGCATTTCATCATGCTGCTCCTCTGAATGTGAAAGCAGGGGAAAACAGATCTGAGAAATATATTGAGATGTCTTAGCAATGGTTCAAAGTCATATATTACCTATTTATATTATATACTACCTAATTTTCTTAAGGAATTACTCACAAAAAAAATTTCTTTTTAGAGGATGTGATTGAAAATTGACTAAAAAAGTGGCAGTCTTTTAAAATCAAACTTTTTTGTGTACATGGCTTGTTTTGCCTATTTGTTTTCTTAAAACAGGCAGACATGAGTGTTAGTACTAGTCTTTTATTAAGTGTGCTGCTTCAGTACCAGACCTGGGGAAGACTGTGCTGCTGCTTCTGTTTTTCTCTGTACAAATCTTACATTTCTTTTTAAAGATAAAGCCTAAAGAAAACCTTTAATTTGTATTGAAGTAATATTTTAGAGGGTTGATTCTACTGGATTTAGAAGTTCAAAGCAAATGCGTTGGTCCACATTAAATGTGAACATTAAACAAATGTATAATCATCTGCTTTCATCGGATTTGTGTCTTACTGTGGTGAGGTAACATTTTCTACAATTGTTCCTCTGCTTTGTTCAATTTTAAGGGAATACTCATTTTACTAAGACTCATTTAATAAGTTTTCTGAGCTGTTAAATACTTGTCTTTCTGCTAGCTTGGCGTTTTCCTCACAAGTATTCAACTCTTATGCATCCCAGTCATCCTGCCTGGTTTCGTCAAGACTAAGTATCTAGTAAGGACTAGACTTGTCTGAGCTGTGCTGTAAATCATACTACCCCATGTTACAGATCAGCCTCAAGCAAAATGATCAGTATTTCTGAATGAACAATAATATGGAATAAATAGAAAGACATTATGAGAGGGTATATACTAACCAGGAACAAACATGCAGTGCTTTTTGGTTTGTTTTGGTGTGCCTGGTTAAATTCTCTAGCCAGAGGAGATTTTGGGTAGATGTGTTATTAAAAATGCAGAGAAGAGGGGCCAGCCTCTACAAAAGATGCCGACTGGATATTTATGATGTTAATTGTAAGGTGTTATTTGATCTGCCCAAGTTTCATTTGTATCAGCAAGGAGATCCTTTGAGCTGTTAAAGATTCTTAGAGCTGCGATGTTTGTTCTGTTGCTTAATCTCCAAAAAGGATGGAAAGATGAGAGCTGTATGTTTATGGAGTGAGCCTGGGAGAGCTGGAGACCATTTTATAGTGCCATTTCTCAGATAATGTGGTACACGCAGTAAGTCACTGAAATACTCTGTTCTTCACTCTTCTAATTTTATAATTTATTAGTATTTATTAGAATTTATTAAAGTATACCTCAGAATCTTTTGATGGAAGAAAGTGTTAGACCTGGGTCATTGCTTTGCACTGAATGCATTAGAAATGGGCATTTACTGTGCTTTTATGGCTAGATGAAAGATGGTAGCTAAGTATTGTATAAGTTAATTCATTCTAATAAATCAGATTCCTTTTGATCATTTTTACCCTGGGTAATTTACAGTTGTAATGACTGTAGTAATTCAACAGATGATAATAAAACATAGAAATCCCACTTCTTTTATTTAAGAACTTTCTTTTCTGTCAGATGTGTAACTATTCCAACAGTAGCTCATAGCTGCAGTTGGAAAGAGTAGTATATCCCTTTCGAAGTGATCATGTTTCATGGCTTCTGTGTCATCCTCTGCCTGTAAGATAAGAAATTTTTGCCTTTATGCTCTTTATAGAGAGGGACAAATAGAGATCTATAAAGACCATAAAGGCAAAAATTATTATTTTAGAGGCTATATCAGCCTTCCAGGTCATAGTTCTCAAGAGCTTTATAAAAGCAGCCAAGCATCATTCCTGTCTTGTCTCCCCCAAGTTTAGAAGAGCATAAAGGGGTGAGTAACTGTGCAAGCCTGCTGGTTCCACTGTTGATTTGTCTTCCAACTGACAGGCACACACATGAGATGTAAAATGCCTGACATTAGTGATCAGACATCTCTGGCTGTGATAATATGATTATTTATACCGTGTAAACTGTTGCTGCTGCTTGGTGCTTAGCTAATTGGAAGCTGTGACAACATTTGGGTGGAGGAGGGGCTTTGTGTTTGGGGGCGGGCGGTGCGAACTGTGTATGATTCAGTCTTCCCATTCTTCTTTGTATTTTGAAGGTGTGAACTTGCGTACTATGAACTATGAACTGAGGTAACTTTGAGATGCAGTGGAAGACTAGATGTGTAAATCATGAAGGATTAATGGCTGTACTGCTGAAGAGGACTGCATGCATGGAAGTGGGTTGGTTGCAATGTGAGACAGAGGAATGAAAGTAGTTTGCAATGAGGCCCTCCGTTAGATGGGTACTTAGGCAGGATGCTGATTTGAGGCTTATACAGAAACTTGGCTTTACCACTGTGATTAGATAAGCTTCAACACCAGCTTCCCAGAAAGCGCATGGTGTTCTTGCTTTTGGCTCACTGTGCTGCTATTGACAATATACCCTTTCCAGCACAACACTTTGAACCAATAGGTGGAAACCTTCCTTTTTTAATACGGTTCTGTGTATCACTTACCAAGACACTGCAAATCGCAGCCTGGAATTTGCGGTAGCAATACCTTGTTTTGAAAACGTTGCCCTTCATTGCTGCGAACACAGGCTGGTTGTGTGTCCTGAGAGAGAAATCTCCAATAAAGGTTCAAGCCCCTTAAGGCTTATTGAGGGAGTTACAGAGAAGAAACAGACATGTTAAAGCCAGAATCTGTCCTGGAATTTCAAGAAGTACAAGTGTGATAGCTGGTGTAGGAAGAGCATCTTGAAGAAGTTACGCTATGCTGCACTGCAGTATAAAACCTGGTGCTGGAGCACCCCCTCTTGAGCTGTTGCCGTAACGTTTCAGCTGCTGACTGAAATACTGCATAGACAGACAGTGTGCTACAAGCTTCGTTACAAGCTTACTGCAAAGCACCACTATTTTTAGTACCCTACCACTGCTATTTTAGTACCCTCATGCAGTAGTCATCTGCTAAAATGCACTGGAATGTGATGTACCTATTTATACATTAAAAGGAGGTACTCCGTGTACGGCTTACAGGGCCTTTTTAGTCATATCTGAAATAGCTTCATTTTGACTTTGAGGACATGCCCAGTTCATTAGCTGGTGCCTTGGGCCAGCACTAGGGGGACTGAGGCTGATGTATGTTGGAGGTTTGTGTTTGATTACATGCAGCTAATTAGCTGATGAAATGTATTTGTTTGAACCGTTTCTTTTTTTTGGGGGAAAGGTAATTTAAAGTGCTTGGGAGCAGGAAGGTGCTTTTATTTAATCTAAATCAAGAGAAAATGAAGTCCACCTGAGCTCTGTAATCCTTACTCAGACTGTGACCGCAATGAGAGTTTTGCCAGCGTAGAAAAGAGATGAGAACTGTAAAGTCGGATTCTGTTGACACGGCATTAGGCAGAGTACCGTGGTGCCGGTATGCAATACTGGGCCTCCCACGCAGCACGGCTGGTTCCAGGTCCAAGACGTATTGGAACTGCTGGAATGACAGACTATGCAAGTGTAGGGGTATAAGGAAAAATAAACAGCATATCTTCCATTTTGTTCTGAGTGCTTGGAGCTCTGTCAGTCAACTTGTTCTCTGCATCCAAACCTTCCCTTTTGTTCCCTGAAGCTTTCCAATAACAAACCAGTATTAAAAAAAAAAATAAAAAAATCAAACACAACTGTCCTTAGAAGTTGAAAAAGTAGTATTCTGTTATGCTTGTAACTGGTTCTCCAGTGTTGCTTCTCCATGTGATAGGATCAGCACACCTTTTCATCAGATCTGGAGAGCAGGAACTGAGTCACTTGCAGTATTACAAGCAAAATAGATCGACTATTTGCCAATAAAATATTTGCTGGACAGAGGATTTAAAGTTCACTGCAACCCTGCAACTTCAAATACACAAATATGGAAACAGAGAGGAGAAACCCTGATGCTCAAAGAAATGTAAGAGTAAGAAACATTCTTACAGCAAATGGCATCAAAGCAATTGTATAATGGGTTTATGAGTACACACACCACCCTTTTTGGAACTGCAGACTCCTCAGTCATTCCAGTGGACATATGGCCTGTATATGGTGAATTTAAGTATACTGCCATAGCTTTGCTTTTCTTATTTATGTTTTGCAAAATCCTGAGGGTCTTCTGACCAAGGTTGAGTGAACACTGAAATAAGGTGAATAGAATCATGTACCACTGGATTGCATTTTAACTGTTTTTGGAGCTAGGACTTTTCTCAGCATCCACAAAATCTCTTATGTTAGTAGTGGAAATATTTTTATTTTTTCCTAGTGGGATCTTTACTAGCAATGTTAATTTTCATTGAGCCAACGTTTTCCATGTAAATTTTATCTTAACTTTTCCACAAATGCTCTATAGCATTGGAAGGACATTTGTATGGCCCAGCATAACCAGAGCTAACAAATTAGAACTTCAATGTGACTATGTGCTATTGCTTTTATAGCTATGAGGTACTAACCCATGCGGTCTTGAGATGCTACAACACAGTCTGTGCCTAGATAAATAGCTCATCTATGTATGTTGTATGGGCATTGGCAATTACAACTGGTTCGACACAGCTATGATAATTAAAAATTGCAGAAACACAGGTAGTCTCCTTTCCAGAAGTGAGTATGTAGCACCTGAATATAACACAGAAGTCACAGGGGTCATGTTCATTTCAAGGTAGAGGTAACCCCACAAAAGCCATCCAGATACTGAACGCACAGCCACAGGTGTCATACCAAAAGGGAATTACTGAGCCTTATGGATCCTAATTCTGGTGATACTCAGGACCCATACATTTGAAATGAATGCCAGAATGGTTATTTAATTGCAACTCACAAGAAAGGTGAAGGTTGCTGATAGCCAGGTATCTTGGATTGAACCACTACTAGCATAGTTCAACTGTAGCAGTTACTGTTTGGGAAAGGTCAGAAAATACCCATAAGAGCTTTGTGGTTCTGCTATCCATTTCCATACTAGCAATCTATCAAAAACTGGCTGCAGCCTACAATTTTTTAGGTAAAGTAGCATGTCTACTACTCTCCAGCCTGCCTAGACTCCAGTGTCTCCAGTAAGGACCTGAACCCCTTTCATCACAAGATCCCTGGCAGTGCTGGCTGTTGTTGTGCCTATCATTCCTCAGGATTTTCCTTTATCCTGCCTGTGTCTATCACTTCAACAAATCCAGATTACTTCCTTGGTTAGTTTGTTTCTGTAAAGTTTCTGCCCTGGCCCAGGGAAGGCTTTGTGCAAGGAATTTAGAGCACAAGTCTTACAAGGAGCAGCTGAGGGAACTGGGGTCGTTTAGCCTGGAGAAAAGGAGGCTGAGACCTTATCACTCTCTACAGCTACCTGAAAGGAGGTTGTAGCGAGGTGGGGGTCGGTCTCTTCTCCCAAGTAACAAGTGATAGGATGAGAGGAAATGGCCTCAAGTTGCGCCAGGGGAGGTTTAGATTGAGTATTAGGAAAAATTTCTTCACTGGAAGGGTTGTCAAGCATTGGAACAGGCTGCCCAGGGAAGTGGGGGAGTCACCATCCCTGGAGGTATCTAAAAGACGTGTAGATGTGGTGCTTAGGGAGATGGTTTAGTGGTGGACTTGGCAGTGTTGGGTTAACAGTTGGACTCAATCTTAAAGGTCTTTTCCAACCTAAATGATTCTATGATTCCATTCTATGATTCTTTGAAGCACTGAAGGGGTCTCTGAGGATGGGCAATGTGAATGACCATTTCTAGCATGGCAGGTTGTTTTCAGTTTTATTAATCAAACTGGTGCTTCCGCTGTAGAAATAAAATAGATATGGGGATAATATTATTCCCCTCCATTGGCATGGAGTGATTTGTCTCTTAGCCGCAGTCTTCTGTAAACAGTGCTCAGAAGTGACTGATGTAAGCTGCCTCGAGTTTTATTACCCACATTCATACAGATCCCATCAACACAATACCAGGACACAGTTAACATGATTCAGGCAGTAGACACGCAGTACCATCAAGAGAGAGAGAAAAAGGCAAACCAAGAGCCTGTGACACAGAGTCAAGAGCTCTGAGACAAATATCTTCTGTAAGTAGAGGGCTTTAATGAAGTGCTTCATTATTTTACAATTCTTGTGGCAGTAACTGGGGTTGACTGAGATTGACAGGATGCCCCTGTACTCTCTGCTTTCAGGGGGACTCTGCTCAAGTGCAGATGCTGTTGTGCCATAACGATGGCTTTTAAGGTTGTCAAAGTACCCCAAAGCCTTAAGTTTTTAGGGGATTTGTAGGTATTCTGTAGTTATTATTATTCTGTTTGGTACTTAATACAGAGTGAAAAAAACCCTCTGGAATATTGTGGTTGCTGCAATCTCCTGTCCCAGCCTGAGTAGCTGTTTATCTTGTCTCTGAAACACTGTGATAACTTTCAGTGCTGTCTAGCTAGTGCACCATAATCTGACCTTACATGTAAAAAAAGAAAAAAAAAAAGTGTAAAAAAAAAATCTCTGTGTCCATACTACATTAAAGTATGCAAGAAAAAACATCTACTCTGGATACCAGAAAAAATAGGTATGTACTAACTTTGCTTTGTGCATGTTTTTAGAGGCTATATTAGAGACTGAATATTACATTCCTTTCTCTGTAAATATAAAATGCTAAAACACTGTAACCCTGCAGGATAATACCCCATGCTATAAATCACTATGCTTATGTGCCTCCAGGCATACAGTTAAGTGTCTAAGCTTTTACAATGTCTAAATTCTCACTAATGCTTTCAGTGGTAATCTAGAGCTATGTTGACTAGGAAAAGAAAAGAAAAGAAAACCTAAAAAAGTCTTGGCTTTTATGGTCCTGAGCCTTCATATTTTCAGTTTCACTCTTAACGTAACACATATCGAAGCTAAGAATACTGAAGGTAAGAACACTACTGAAACCACTTGAACAGTACTACAGCACATGAAATGAAATATTTTACATGTTTATTAGTAGAGGAAGGCTTCTGCAGTCATTATACATCTGTATATGCACACACTTTTTTAAACCACCTGAAGAGGTCAGCCTGTTGGACTAGGTGATTGTTGTAGGTCCCTTCCAACTGAACTAGAAATCCCCATAAAAGAACCAAACAAAAAAAACCCTACAAAAACCTAGTTGCCCCTAATCTGAAAACTTGAGCACTATGTGTCTCCTAGTCCTGTGTCCCTGAGTAGGTACATTATTCCACCAAAGCCTCCTTTTTGGCTACATGAAAGTTTTTAGCAAGTGTACTCTTCTATTTCTCTCCACATAAAAGGTTCTTCCTTTGCTCTCAAAGGATACATCATGATGGGATGAGTTTTTCATTTATATCTAATCTCCACACCAGGATTTTTCATGTATCTCTCATTCTCCCAAATGTACAATTTACAGTCTTTATACAAATATTGGATGTGGTATTGCTCTAATGAGATCAATTAAGAATTACATATACTGTGAGCTTTATAACTGAAAGTGGAATACATCCATCCCTTCTATTTGAGGCAAACAGGTCCATGTGTACTTCTAGGGAAATTCTCCTGGCCTGATAAATGGATTTTCTTTAGCAAGATGTCAGGCAATGGCTAATATCATGGAGGCAATACTCACCAGGACAAAAGCCCAAACTGTCTTGAGTTTCATGTATGAAGGCTTCTTCATACACTGAAACTGCTCACAAGCCATTGGTTTGAGTCTACTTATTTACTTTATACTTTATGTGTAACATAATAATATGTACTGGTTTGGTAGGTGCAGAGTAAGAAAAAATTAATTCAATGTTTACAGAGATGAGTAAGTAATTGAAGGTACCAACTGCAGCAGGAAAATAAGTCACTCTGACCAGAAATGAAATAAATATTACAGGTAAGGAGCATGGATATTTCTTACATTTGGGAAATGGACAGATTAGGCTGTGTTCACATGACTACTTGATAATGATTGTATATATCATTTGAGGACTTTGTTGTCCATAACATATTTTCATTTCAGCCCCTCTACTAGATATTGCAAGTAGCAACAGCTCCGCTAATAGCAGGATCATTTGTGTTCTCCTAAATTCAAATCAGGCAAAGTCACCTGATTGAAGTTAAAAAAATGAAGAAAGATATTTAAAAGACTGCTCAAACCTTTGAGGTGGTCTGGGGAGTGCTGCTGTTACCCCTTCTTTCAATGAGCAGAGGTATCAAGGGTAAGTGGTAATGGGTACATTGCTTTGTGGCAAAACAATGCATTTTAAGTGCTAAGAAAAAACAATGCAAAACCCACAGTGAAATACCGGTTGGTTCTTGCCAGTCCTAACAGACATAGAGAGATATAAATAAAGAGAGAGTGAATGTAAATAAGGAAAGTGAATAAAACAGGTTTTGTTATGGGGCCTCACTAAATCAGTCAAGTGGGAGGTATGCAATGTCTTTGAGCTTTTTGTAAGCATGGCTGTTCTATAACTCATACTGCCTAATATGCATGGAAATATTTGTGTGAATGTGAATCGTCCTTCACTTTTAATGAGAGAATTTTAAAAGATGTCTGTCTAAGAAGCCTCCGGTACTTATGGTACAGTTGATCAATTTCTTTCTCCACAAAATAATTTTAATAAAATGCTCTGTAAACTAAAGACGACAACAATAAACTGGGTCTTCTACAACAACTGCAAACCTTTAATGCCTACAGAGTTCATGGGTGAGAAGCTGTTGTAAGCTGGAAAACCAGTTCAGATTCCTTGCACCGTGGAGATACACGATGGAGTCACATAGAGAGCATAGTAAGGAAGACCCTTTTATCCCCTGTATTCCAATTACTCCTCCTCTATGCAAGCTTTGGAGGAATGATTAACTGAACTATCTATTCAGCTCTTGAAGTTTGTCCAACAGATACCGTCATTGCACGCAGTGCGAAATTGTATCTGCAACTACATCTCATAACAGAACATGAATGGATTTCTATGTCTGTGTAAATAAATGTAGGAAGAGATAGCCTTAATTTAATGCAAGTAAAACCTCCAATACTAATAATGATACTTATTATCATCTTCATTTACACAGCACTATTCATCTAAGATGAATAAAGGTGTAAAGATGTAAGATGTAAAGCACTTAACAGTGCTTTATATAAATGGATAAGCATAATTTTCTATTCCTAAATTCAAGACTTTTCACTCTTTTGTTTGGCCAGCTTTGACCAACTGGAGAGCTTCTTTGGAGTGGCAGATACCTTTGCTGGAATTTTTACTGAAGAACTTACCAGGTCTGAAAATCAGGTCTTAAACTGGTCACAGTGATTAGAGAACTCTCCTGATGACTAGAACAACATTGTGCTTAGAGCAGAAGCATTGAAATAGCTTCCAGAGTGCCCTGGAACTAAGCACCTAGCAAGAGGTACCTTACTGGAAGGTTTTTCATACAGTTCCCTGAAAGTTTTGCCTGTGTGAAGACAGTAGGACTTTCCACAGAAGATTGTGGTGAAACAGCTAATCTAATTATATAATCAATCTATTTCACCAAGGAAGCTTATTGAAGTAGAGACTAACTATTGTCACAAGCTCACTGTCCTATATGGTCCTAATGGCTCCATTCAAGCACCAAAGGTTTTGGAACTTGATTTTATGGTATAGGAAATTATGAAGATGCTTCAGTTTGAATTTACTTGTCCCACCAAAGTTGGTCCAGATGGCAAAAATACTACCTGGCTTTGTTTGAGGTAGTCTTGGGGAGCAAACAAAATGTTATGCTCAGTTTGTGCTGGCTTACTGCTTAGTTCCATTTCCAGATGAGGATGAGCAGCTCTTGCAGGCAGCTTCACTGTCAGACTCATTAGGGCTTTCTGGCTGAACTCCATGCTGGTGTAGTCACTCAAGAGTGGTACTGTAATGGAAATGATTCCTTCTTCTTCACTTGTAACTGCTTCTTCAGGGATTTCTTCATGCGTTAGGCTTATGTCTATGTTATTGCTAGGTTCTTCTGACTGGCAAGTGTCACACTTGCTGTCTTCTCCACCATCTGTAAAGAGGTCTAGCTTCAAAGGAGCCTTTGACTCATGCTCTATGACATAAAGGCTGGTGGTATCATTATCTGACAGGGCCTGAAGCAGTAACCTTGAAACAGGTTTCCAATTAGTCTGCAAGACAAAACAAGGAGAAAATAATTTTAGTATCACACTTTTGCAAAGTGCAATTGGCAATTTACTGAAATTAATAACAAAAGAATAAAGCTAGGAGACAGGCAGCCTGGTCCTGCCTATATAGTATGCTAACTAATCCATTTTATTTCATCTTCATTGGTTTTAGAAACATGAATGAAAAAATTTATTCCCCTAATTCAGAGGACCATCTTCTCCTCTCCCATAGTATTTAAGCAAAGTTTTTCTTGCTTTTATGTGTGCTTGGGACAAAATGTAGCGGTGATAAAATGTAGGCTTCACGATGTGCTGTTCTGAGACCCACAGCTTTCAAAAAGTTTAACAAATGTGTTACTATAAAAAGGCAGCAGCTTGAATTGAACAGCAGCCAAGCAAGCTTTAGCTATCAGCTGCTGCAAGCACTTTGTTATTCAACTTAATGCCATGTTGTGATCTACGTATACCTTGGGTTACAAGTTTTTGCAAATTCTGCATGATTAAATGGAGAACAGTTTGTAACACCAAGCATCCTTCTTTTCCACTTAGATTGTTCTGCTGCGTTCACCCACTTTTGCCATAATATTTTTTAAATTATGGGCAGGCTGGTATGTTCTCTGGTATAACTATTAGCTTTATTTTTTTCCCCCTATTTTTTCCCCTCCTCAGTTGCTCTAAATTTGTTCAAACTGTTATCATTCTTTTGCAAGAAATAAGTAAGTGTGTATTGTTTTTTTCTTTCTTACAATTTGTGTTCTGACTTGGAAATGAGTATGCTGTTCTTTGAAATCTCAGCAATCCCACATAAAGCATCTCTATTTTTCTCTTGTAATGGGATGAGTAGGCACCTCTACATGGTCAGCTTTTGCCTGGTTTTGAATAAAGACCTGTGTGACAGGTACCTCCATTATCATATTTATTATGAACAGCAGCCCGAACTCTACACACACCAAATCTAAAATAAACTCTATGTGAGCTTCTGCCTGAAAGAGGCACTAATAGATGAAGAATAAGCATCTTTGAAGAATCTTGTGCAAACGTGAAGAACAGGACACTGATGGGGTGGCTGTCTGGCCATGTTAGTCTTCGTAGTTCACTCTCCTGGCATCTGTGTGCTGACTGAATTGAGAGTGTTTCCAGTTCCTCCTGCTGCTCTGTACCATGGGATGTATCATTGCCTTAGATTGCAATAAAGAATGCTCTGTCTGAATTTAAAGTACAAATTCTCTTGCCACCTATCTGGACTGTATGTGTTTCTGTCAAGAGTTGCTACCTTGCTCAACTAACCTGATGGAGTTCAGTCTTGAAACAACCTACAAATAGAATAAATACACGGAATATAGTAAGATTTATTCCTTGCCTCCATTTTACAGTGCTCATTTGGGGAATACCTTTCTCCACATTTCATGAACTGTTCATAATATCAGATTACTTCTAGGCAATGTATCTGGTAACTGCTTTATTGTACTGTGTCCTCACATAGAGCTTTTTCTGCTTTCCCCAAAACCCTTATCTGATATCTGTTATTTCTGTTTCTGCCATGTTATCAACATTACAGTATTTCTCTACCAGACTTGGCTAATACAGGCTTCATTTCCTTTTATAGTTGCTTTGCCTCTGCAGGAACAGTTAAATAAATTTTAAATAGGTATATTTTGCTTTTAAAGTATTTATGTCAAAGTGGCACTCTGGTTCATAAAACCTATTTGTCCTTTCCATAACATGCAGCCTCAATGTATTTCACCTGCACTTCTTCACAATGGCAAATTTTTCTTTGAAGCTATTAGGTTATTTTGGCTGGTAGCTCTTACTCCTTTCTTGCTGAACTTCTATCCTGCAATTCAACTCTACCTAAGCTTATTATTACATTGAAACAGCTTCACGTCTTGTGCTTTTTTTAAGGCAGAAATTCCCCAAATGCTGAATATATTAGATTCCTTTTTTGCCTTTGAGAAGTCTCGCTTCAAACAAGCATTGAATCTGCAGATCTCCCACTTTCTAAATGCATAGTGGAGAAGAAGCAAGAGGATTAGGTCGAGTTATTTTTACTGGAGTAGTCAGTGAGGGACATCTGAATCCCAGCACTGAGAACTGGAAATTGCCTGGTGGTCATAAGTAGATCAATTTCTTTAACTGAACAGAACAGTGAAACTGCAATCTTCTAACAGCATCACTTTTGAAACTCTGACTTTGTACAGCTGTACATTTTTACATCTGATCTTCCTTTGTTCAGCATTATCTGGCTTTGGCAAAATGACTACCTGATACTACCTCTGAGCTCGCCACTTCTTTATCTACATTTAGGTGGAAGAAAGGAATAAAGCAGGCAAGGAAGTCCTGATCTGGAATATGAAAGTTCATACTTGCTCTCTTGAAGGAAGCAATTATGATGTTCAGCAAAACCTTTGATTACCAGCAGCCTGCCACGGTCTTCTGAAATTTCATTGCTGATGATTTCATTCTGTGTCCTAGATTTGGACAGTGTCTGACTTGTAGATACCTTCCAGCTTCTGTCTGAGCTTTGACTAAATAGACAGAAGTCTGCTTTGTTAAAGCTCACAAGTTGGCTTGAGAAACTAGTTCTATGGGTACCAAATTAATTTCAGGTCTGCCAGAAAATTCAAAGAGATTTAAAAAGGAAAGCAGTACAAGTTCCTGCTCCAAAAACATAATGGTTGGCGGTCTGAGACTTGGGAGATAAACTGAGTTGTCCTAGAGGAAGGACTTTTAGTATCACGTGTCAGCAAAACTGGAGCAGAAACTTGTTTAAAAGCGGGGAGGTAAGGAGAAGAAGATGCAAATAAGTCCATTAATAGGCAAAAGTGAATAACATGGTCTCCAGCAGCCTTCTTCTAACAGCTGATTTCCAGGCACTTTTTCAGTCTTGAAATTCCAGTATCCTTGGGAAAGCTGTGGGCAAGATTTGAACACGCTGCTGAACCTTGGTGCCTGTTGACTAGTAGGTGCTCCTCAGCCAGCTACCAGCTGACCAGCCAGAGCCCCTGGGTTGCTCTGGAGGCAGGTAGAGTTGAGGGGTGAGGCGCGGATTTCAGAAAACACCATATACATGGCCTTGGTCATGAGACTTCTGTGGAATTAGGCCATGAAGCGTTACTTTGTATTTTGAGTAACTTGTACTTACTAATCAGTTCCAGTTGGTGAAAACTGACTGGATATAAAAACTGAATTTCTGTCTTTAGACTCCATCTCCCCCCATTCAATTTTGCTTTGTTCTTTTAACAACCATACCTTTAAATACGCTCCATAATATTCTCAAAAAAGTCTGAGAACCTTTATTAAATTAAACAGCCTCTGCCTAAACAACGACCCTCCCCCATCCTATATTTCCAATATTACCCTAGCTTCCCAACTGTTGATATTAGACATTTACTAGGGTGAAGTGTGAAAAGACTAATAACTAGCATTACTGATTAATCAGTAGGAAAGATCTCCCTTGTGTATTTTTTCACACCATCAGAAGAGTACTTGCCATATCGTGGAGTGCACTGCTGTTTCTTGGACTTGGTACACTGGGCCAGCATGATATTTTCAGCCTGTAAAGAAATACTCCAAATTTATTGTTAGGTTAAATGACTGATATTTCCTATGCATTTAAATGAACTATCATTTATACATAACATTTTATTGGTATTTTCATGACCATCAAAACAAGAGGTTCTACAATGACTATTAAGCATAATGCCAATTAAAAACTGAAGACCAAGCTTGGTAGTCTACACTGAAATGCTGAGTTAGTGACAATTAGCATCTTTGTTTAAGGACAAAGGAGCTGTGACAGGAGCTGGTAATGTTGTCTCTTTCTATACGTTTAATCATTGCATATTCCTAATTGACTCTAATTTCCACAAAACCTTCATCTTCCTTGAGGACTCTTGGACACATAGGAGGAAGTTTGTTTTAGTAAGTATTTGCTCCTGGGCTTCTACTTAGCAGTTTACTTTCCCTCAGACAAAGAGCAAGCCATTGCTGTTTTTAGCTTCTGTGCAATGACACCAGTGGCCTGGAGGAGGCTCTCCCTGGGACCCGCAGACCAGAACAGGGAGACAATACGGCTCCTACTCTTTCCTGATTGTTGTGACTTTGGCTCTTTCTGGGAGCTATTACACACAGTATCTCACTGTTTCACCTGACACGAACCTAAACACACCTTTACTAAAAACTCACACCAGCTGCTTCTGCTGTAGAGGAAGGGGTTTGTAAGGTAGAGCCAAGTTTGCCAATCGAGCTGTTCAAATGGGTTTCAGTTGGCTACTTGTCCACAGACCTCTCATCAGAGCCCTCTTTTTCAAGCTCCTTCCTTGCACCTGGGGGCTCAGAAACAACAAAACTGGCAACAAGTTGCTATGCTCTCCAGCCTCCCTGGGCCACCCCCACCATGGGCACCACCTCAGGCATTGTCCTGCCTGGCCCTTCCTGAGAGGACAGGTTGGAATAGTGGCCTGCCAGTCACTCCAGCCACCCTGGGATGCTGGTGCTGGCCCCAGGCTGGCAGGGGCCAGCTGTGATTTCCCTGCAGAGGGGTGGCAAGTGGGGTGGGATGTGAATCTGAAAAGGAGTTTCTGCTGATCTGACTGATCCCATTGGCATCAGTCACCCTGACTGCTTGTCACTGTGGGAGCCGAGGGAGACTGTTTCTCGTCATTTTTGAGCTGATCACCTCCCTGTCAGAAGCTGCTCTCAGAGCACCCCTCTGTGAGCTACGGGCAATGACTCTCCTCCATAGGAAAAAACCTCAACACAGCTGTCAGACACTGTGGGAGGTTATGTAGCCCATCACCCTGCCTTAGCGTTGGCTTCAGTGTTGTCTGGTTTTCAAATCAAATCTAGGCTTCATTAGCCGTAAGGTACTTTTGCTTCTATTTAGGCTGTGGTTTGAGGTGAAGTCTGAGGCTGTAGAGTTACTGGACCTTGCTGTTCCTATGAAGATGGGTGTTTGGGTGGCTGGTGAGTCCTTTTTTACAAATCAAGCAGACAATTGAGATGAGGTGATCCTTGGGACCCTTCATCTCAGTTCCAGGTGTTCAATACTACTACATATTTAATTGCTATTTTGTAGTGCTACACTGGGCTTCTGTGTGCTGGTTTTTTTAGTTTTCCAAAAATTCTTTCCTAATGGGCCCAGACAATGAAGTATGATCTTATGTTTAACACAATGAAGTTTGCTCTAGGTCAAAATTTCTGTGTAGGTCTCAGAAGTTCTTGTCAAAAAGGCTGGATCAGATATAGAGCAACTTAAAGTAAAATCTGAAAAGGACAGTGCACAGGAGACTTAATGTGGAGTGCGGTCTCTTTCCCAATGGCAAGGGCAGGAGTTTAGCCTGATGCATAAGCTAAAGCAAGCTACATCATGCCGTATGGCTTTCAAGCCAAGGGTTGTACTGTCTGTCTGTTCTGTCCTTTAGCAGCTGTGCTTTCAGCTTCTGAGGCTGGTGCTTTGTAAATAGCAGAAAACGGGAGGGTAATGTTCTAGACCATCAAAATAGTAACATGAATGGTTGTATGCAACTAGGTTTATCAGAAAATGAATATTAGAACCATTACTATGCAAGCCATTTTTCTTTTAGTGGTGGTGTATGCCCCTAATATTGTACCTCAGATTAATTTGAGGGGGGTGTACTTTATTACTGCAGAGAACAATTTCTCCTAAAATAAGAGGACCTCATCCGTATCGTACAGGCACCCTTGTTATTCTCTCTACTTCCTACTCATCCATCCATTACTCCTTCTCATTATGTGCTTATGTGCATAATTTATACAGTTAACATCCAAATGTGCTTGCAGGAAACTGCTTAGATGGCAACATCAATTTGTGTATGCTGCTGGAATTTATATTTTGTATTTCAATAGAAGAACCATGATTATCAGTTGGGAATGAAAGAACAAGATAATCAAATGCAAGCTTTTCCATATGTATAACCTATTTTCCACTGTAAGAAATGGTCCTTGCTCTTTTCAAGGGTGTTTGAGACAGGAGGTAGTCAGATAACTGTATCAAAAGCTTATAAATTTTTGACAAACTATTTTAGTCAGCTTATAGTGGTTTGCAATTGCTCTCACTGTGTAAATGAGTGGTGTGGCTTTTGTGTTGTGTGCTTTTTGAGTTGTGTTGCTTTTAATGACAAAAAAGGCCCAGTGCTATGAAACTCGAGGTTAAGCAAAAATGGAAGTTCTACTAACAACTTCAGCCAATATTCCCTTCTTACCTTTTAAGGACCAGAGAACAAGTGAGAGGTGCAAAAACCAGAACGAACGTCATGCTGAAGCAAAAGCCAGCCACGAAACCTTCAAATTCTCCTCTATCTGATGGGAAATGGAGAGATTGAATCAGACTTACAGTATCAAGTATACGTAGGCTATACTGCCTCTGCAAGAGAAATATTTCAAACAGAAGTGAAGTCAAACTTTACACATGTTCTGGGATTCCTGTGAATGAAATCTAGTTAAAACAATACCTGGGATTTCTGGGGGTCTGAGGCTTTCAGGTTTGTATTTTTAAGATATCTATATATATGTGCTGAATTCTTAAATCCACCATCCAAAGATAAACACTTTATAATAAAAGTATTCCTACTCCCCATGCTATTATGTGAGCTCTAGCTTGTTTAATGGGTCAGGACCCTGATGCAGGTCTGACTTCATAAGAAACTATTTCAGTAAAAGTGGCTTTTAATCTGTTTTAGGTTTTACTAGCAGGCTTTGAGGGTTTTTTGGTGAGATCCCACCTGGTCCTGATAATAATAATATGGTTTCTGTATTTGGTAGGTGCCATGCTTCACCTGTTAGGAACATTAAGACAATTTTATCTGCAGTCAGCCATTTGTCAACCCTTGCTGCAAACCTACACCTCCTATTGCCTATGTTAATACCTGCTCGAGATACTTACCACCACCACCCTGGAGGAGACAAAGTGCTTGAAAGGTTAATGAAGGTTGATAAAGTGCTCAGGCAGTGAGAGCAGTGCTGCTAACACAGGAACCAAAGCAGTCTGTGATGTGAAGAGTGGGTCAGGGTTGAGGTGTTCTTTACAGATAGCTAAATGAAAAGTTTCAAAATAGCACCAGGAAAGTGTGGTCAGTACCTGATGGTGTTGCTGATACTGACAAACAATATTGGTGAAAAGGCCGCTTGCTTTTTCTTTTCCTACCCAAAAATTGTCTTTTTTTTTAAATCAAACAGCTACATAATTTTGCTTAAAAAGGTATTTGAAAAGTTGCAAATTGCTTTGTTGCTGAAAAAGGCTTTTATGACAAAGAAACCTGAGGTTCTTCTAATGGATTAAATAACCTGTGAAATGTTGGGGAGGAGGAAAATAGCAAATGTAAAGTTTAAATTCAATGTAATTACTTGAATTTTTAAAATGTTGCATTGAATTAACTTTGCATTTTTGTTATTTTCCTGAAAAATTGAATCCTATCCAAATATATGTTCAGTAGGATGCATGGAATAAAGTCCTGCAGAAAAGCTCCAGTGGAGACACTTTAATTTCTTGTGTTGACAGGAGAAAGGATTTCGGTGGGGGGGAGGAGGAGGTGGAAACCCTGTTGATTTCAAGGAAGATTTTTAATTTCTTTAATTTTTCTTTCTGCTTCACACTTTTGACTATTCAGTTGTTTGTGTTTATACCTCCTTCACTTAATAGAAAAAGCTGTAGTGGGGAGAAGCCATTTGCATACTTCTGTCTCTGAATTTCACAGGTTACTTTTCCTGTGGCCAACACCATCTTAGCCTGTTCTTTTATTTTTTTATTTAGAAAGCTTCAGTTGAGTGAAGGTGTGGTCAAACCAAAAAAGGGTCTACTGCAGTGTTAGATTTAGTTTAACTGACAAGGTGCTAAAAATGTTTTGAAAGACCATGTTTAGCCAAACCTAATGATTACAATAAATGAGACTTTATAAATGTAACTGTATTGATCTTCTTAGCCTATCCAAGTACCTGTGAAAAAAGCAAACTTTTCCCAGTGAATGATAGGACCTGTTATGTAAAATGTACTTAAATTATTAGAAAACAAAAGATACTTTGATTAGCTGTCACCCACAATAGGAGCAATTGAAAGAGACTTTTTTTTTTTTAACCGTTAATGGCTCAGGGGTCTAACTGGACACCAGTTTTACATGATTGCTCAGGATTCTGCCAAGAGCAAAGACTACTGAACTTAACTAGTCACAGGCAGAATATTTAAACTGCTGAAATCTATGACAGGAATCAGCAATAAATAAAGATATGTGCATATAGCTAGCATAAAAAGGTCAGAAAATGTTTCAGAGATGAGGAACCCTAGCTAAGTCTTCCCTGCATGTTTGGTAATGAAATACAGGCAGAGTTGTTCTGTGATGCATAGTTTACCTCTAACAAAGCAACAATTTTGTGTGTTTGCTACCAGTAGCTAAGGGTTGAATAATATATCTTGTGCATGAGCACTTTGTTACTCCTTGAAAAGCAGGAAAGGGTAGAGAATAATGCCATATATGGTGCATAAAGCAAGGATTGAGGCTGGGTAACACAGATGCATAGAGCTTCCACAGTACCGTATTTTGGAGTGCTGAAAGGTTGTGAAAGAGTCGGAGGTCCTTCACCAGCATTAGTGAATCCTGAAATCTGCACACGGTAGATGGTTTTTTCCTTCAGTCCGGTAAGATGATAACTTGTGGTAGAAGAATTGAGAGTAACAGCTGAAACACAAGAGGGGATGGGGAAGGAGATGATCAGGCGAACTCTGATGGCTGACTCTGTATCAGTGTAGCTGACTGGGGAAAAGGCAAAATTTCTGTGCCCTAATCCACACCTGGAGGAAGCCACACTGTGCAGATGTTCTTTGGCTGGGTACAAGATTTCTCCAAAATACTTATGTACCTTTTAAATCCACAGGTAAAAAGCATGAGGTTTTAGCACACCAAGGATGTTTAGGTGGTGAGTGCAGAAGGCTGTGTATACTGCATGACAGGACAATATAACTAACACGCTGAACAGTGGTTCTCATGTTGGCTGTAACAGTTGACCTAAGGACTGGACCCTATCACATGCTTTACCCTCACTACAGTAGTCAGTAGTTATTCACCTCAATTAATACCAGTGTTATTACTCATCATTCAGTACAGAAAAAGGGCTGTGCATTCTGTTTCACCTACTTTGTAGGGCTTTCAGCTCAACCTTTCTTTTCTGATGGTGCAGTGGCATTTCCCCTGGGCAGAATAATGCAAACAATGATGCTGTAGTATGCCTTTAACAGAGCAGAAATTACTTTTCGAGTTTGCCACTGTGAATTTAAGATCTTCATAGAAGCGGAAATACTGCTGTAGCCTATAGGGCTCCTTCCCCCAAATTCTCCAATAAAATTATTCTTCCTGCCTGGAAAATGTGGCAATTGGGTGTCGTGTCACTGTATTGACTGATTAGGGCAGAGGAAAAAAATGAAAGTTAAGTTCAGTCCTGGACACTCCCCTTCTGTCTCCTCTTGCGCTTTCTGAGAGGTATTTGGGGTGCAATAGACCCCCCTGAAGAGGGTGCCAAACCTCCTGCTAATGCTGTGTACTTGAAGCTTTTGTTACTTTTTATGGTCCTGTAAAGGCATAGACCAACATGAATTATAGAATCCCTGCTATTCTCCTTTGTCGGGTCTTAGGTGCTACTTGTCTTCCATAGCATGTCTTTAATTTTATTTGAAAGTCAGTATATGCAAAGTTAATGTATTATTATTTATGGCAAGACTTTCCACTGCAGACCAGAAGAAAAATGTTTATCAAAAGAAGTATGGGGATTTTTTTTGAAAACTCAAGTGATTTGAGCTCACAACTATTCATTTATTTCAATGTGTAGAAGTTTCATCCTTCGTAGTTAAACACAAAAGCTATCAATTTAAGAAAATATTTCTAAAAATAAAATTAATAATAGTGTCTTTTGAAAACAGGTAAAAAATACAAACTGTATTACGTGCTAATTGAGTTCAAAAAAGAAATATTCAATTTCTTAAGTCCTACAGAAAGGCTCAGGGTCAAGCTTGGCTGAGTTGCAATAAAACATAAAAGTATTGTGACTGAAATCTTAATACTTCAGAAATACTGACAGCGTACATCTTCCTCTCAGTGTTACTAGAGAATTCTGCAGTAGTCTTAGAACTGTAAGTTTTAACGAAATATTTTCTTATCAATATTTAATTTGAGATGATATCTAGAAAATGCTAGGTATTCATAGGACCATCTAGAGCATTGAAACTCTAACCAGGAGCTGACCTTTGACAGCAGTCAATTCCCACAGAAATCTAAGTAACTCAGTAGTGTGCTGCAACAGCACTTAATGGTCTGTATGAAGCTTTTCTGTCGTGGTTCTGAGCTGCTGCTTTGTTCTGAGCAACAGTGACTTACCCAGAGACTTTTTCCTTGATGAATCTGTGTAGCTGATCCTGTATCCCTGGAGAAAACCCAAACAGTCTTCGGCAGCTATTTCGGTCCACTTCACAAGTGCAGAATGCTTTGTGATATTCAGAATTGTCACATTAGCGGGACCTGTCCTAGGAACTTAAAAATTGGATAATAATTTAAGTTCTGCATCAATACTTGTGCAATAGACATACAAGACTGAAACCTAGAGAGCTTGAAACCCTGAAACCTTGAAACCCTGAAACCCTGCTTCCTAGAGAGGTCCTTGCCTGATTCTAGTTGACACCAATATAACATAAAGGGTGGAAGAGAAAGGAGAAATCCCATAGTGTAAAAACCCCTCATCTTAAGCAATACCAAAGCAGGCAGAAATTGTGACTGTCTCATTACAAACGCTTTTACTCCAATAGCCACAGCTATACTCATTTCAGCTTGCAAGATAAGACACTACTAAACTGGGACTGGAAAATGTGACTTTGGCCACAGTTAAATTTGAGCTAGAGAGAGTAGTAACTCCAAGACCCTCTTTCTGTTATTTTGGTAATGTCATGTGTAATAATAATATTTCTGTGGACCTGTCAGTAAGGAACAACATTCAGGTCATTCACTGCCAGTGCATAACTGCTAGAACCAAAGGCAACGCTAACTGGAGAATGGTGTTAAGTCACCTGGAAAAGAAACTTTGTGCAGAATTTCTTTTATTGCTGCAGATAGGAAATGAGAAGAAATACAAGGGATGAGGTTATATAAAGGGGAGGAATACCTCCTTCAACTGAGTAAAAGTGGGTCACTCCAAAAGTCTTTTCATGTCTTGTGAAACTTTCACACTGACACACATCAGATGCATGTACCATTATTTTGTACAACTTATAAGGCTGAAAATTGTCTGGAAAACAAATAAAGGTACATCAGAGTTTACTGAAAAGTTACAAATGATAAAGAAGGGGAGGAGAGACAACAACTTTATAGCTTTCCTGTATAGTGCTTACTTTCTGAGACTCAAAGCATAAGTGTAAGTTTACAGTGCTTTACACTGACTACAAAATATGTGCATCCTTCTTCATTGTCTCTAGATGCTTAATACAAGCTATTTCAAAACCAGAACAAGAGATAACATGGGTTTGCTTTTAAAAGATACCAGATCTGCTTACAGTCTCCCTCTGGAAGGCTTGAGCTGCTGAAGAAGTAGGGAACGAAAATGGCTGTAGATATCTTAGTTCAAGGACAGATACCTCCCCCTCAGCTAGCATATTTAAAAACAAGCAAAACAACTAGATGTAATGTGGCAGTGGAGATGTTGCAGAAGGACCAAGGAAAACAGTGCATTCATTTACAGAACTCTGAAGCTAAATGTTCTCTACTGTACGTAAAAGCCAGTCCTGAATGGCCTTTGCAAGAGTCACCTACATGATTTTAATCAAGATTTTTGATGACTGTCCAGTAAAGTGATCCCTGGCTGCAGCTGATGATGTTTAGCTTGGTAAGCAGAGTTCTGGAGTTGAGAACTTGGGCTTTGACAAGAACAGCCATTGGGATAAAAAAAATAATCTAAGGGAGACTGTAAGAGCAGTTTATATTTACAGTTAAGTTTATTTAGGGACAAGAGAAACATTTTTTTTAAAGCCATTAGTGCATGGGTCTGCCTGGAATGTGGGCAAGGAGAGACATCATACCAGCAACAGCAGCTTAGCTGCATTTCTTGCCCAATGGTGACCAGAAGAATCCTACTGAAAACTCCACTTTTTTTCTGCCTTGGTGTTGCTAAAAATTAGATGATGTCTCAGTGCTGGACAAAGATAAGAGTTGCACTTACCTGGATCTTCAGTTTGCTCTTAAAAACAGGATGAAAATCCTACCCTCCCCAACCAAAAATAACCAACAAATGAAATGGTGCCTCCATAAGTAGATGCAGTGGTTGCTGTTACCTAGCGTGAAATTTCCAGTAGCCGTAGTTACTATTTTCATGTGCATATCCTCTTTACCAGTGCCCCAGTCAACCACAAAACACTTTGGATTGTATTCTGGACTCCAGGTGACAACTGCATTAGTTCCCTGGCGTTTGACATGGATTCGGCCAGGCAAGTCTGTGAACAAATATACCATTAGAGATCAATAAACAGGAAAGCAGTTTTCTCCTCTCTTGCTTGCTTTCTCTCTTTTGCTCTTTTTCGAGGATTATTCATTAAGTAGTTATTGCAGGTGACCAGTATATAGTAAGGTTTACACTAGTATGTCAATAAAGGAAACTTAGCGTCTAGTACTATGCAATGGTCTCTGGGAGCTCCAGTGTTAATTGCTGCTCATGACCTTTAATTTCCCACAGTCGGAAAAGGGGAAATGGCTGTTCCAAGTCTCAGGAAGAGGAAGCCTGACGTTGCTAAACATCCTCCTGTGAGCCGCTATTAACTGCTATACATAGAGTAACTGTGAGATAGTGTTTACCTGGGGGAGCAGAAGGGGCTAATTATGGATTATAGCTATATAATTTCATATACTTTGCATTTTCTGCAAGGACCTTAAACATTTTGATGTTTTTAAAGACAGATTATCAAACTAGGAAAGACCTTCTGACTGACACCAAGGGGGGAGAAGAGCAACCTGTCATTTTGAGGTAAGAAGTGGATCTTGTGGCAGACAGACAAAATTCTCCATTTCATCTGCTGTCTGAAAACCAATATAATAAAGTCAAATTAAAGAAAAGGGCTGTACTAGCTGAGGAAAAGTTGTGCATGCTGAGAATGAATTTATCTTGGGAACGCACTTAACGCAAGTATCTTCCCAGTAATTCGTGACAGATACAGAGAACCTGCATAGAAGTACAACCAAATCTGAAACACGTGTCTGGAGAGAGGCATGAAGAACAGGCTGAGAGGTTCAGTAAACAAGTAGCTGTCAGTGAAAACATGGCTTGAGGTGGTAGTATATATTTCATCAGAAGAGAGCTAAAGCAGTCAAATGTAAGCGCAAAACCAAACTGTTAAGTCTTTGCAGGGCAAAGGAGAACGGGGTGGGGGGGAGTTAGAAAATTCTAGAAAACCAATTAGTTGCAGCTGTCTGGAGATCAAAAAGGGTACTTGCACACTGGTTTACTTGTGCATGCTATAGCTTAATTTAAAAAATAATCTTACTTTGGAAGAGAGAAGTTTTTCTTATATTGCAATAACTATACCTGCAGATTATAACAAATGAAACTAGCTCATATTATAAGAAAAACATTGTTAAATAGTTTTAATGTTTAAATGAAAAAACTGTGTATTTAGGCATCACAAAAGCTTACATCTTCATTGGAATATAACATGTACATTCTATCTATTCCTCCTCCCACGTGCCAGTAGGGACAATACTGAAATAAAGGACAGTAGCAAGTCTCTTGATAGTTACTTAGCTCAAAAACCTTAGATCTGCACATAATTCTGCGAAATTTGTTTAAACTGCTGGCATCTACTTAACTTTGAGTACACTCCATAAGCCCTTTTGATAGGTAGATCTAGCACAGTTATTTCTCTAGCTTGAGAAAACAAGAAGTGCTAAACGGAATGTTAAATTTCTTAGTATGTCAGTTAACTTCTACCGAAATCCTTTCTTAAGAAACAATACTGACTCTCACTATGCAAAAATATCAGCCTAATGAGTATTCAAGAGAATGCTTAACTCTATCCCAAAGACTGTCAAAAGGTAGCCTAGAGATTGCTCATAAAACTTCTCCACCGCTCTAATGAATGAATGAATGATAAGGTAAGTACCTGTTGCAGAGAAGTCTGGGACAATGTAGATGGCTTGTGGAGATTCTCCTGCTTTGTTATAGGAGGAAATCTTAACTGTATAATAAGCCATGGAGAGATTTAGAAGAACTTTTCTGTCCGTTAGAAAGATGTGATTTGGTGAATCCCTGCAACTGTTGGGTATTCTTTCCACATTAACATAATATCCAAGGATGTTCTCACTTTGTGTTACCTAGTAAAAGAAAAAAGATTATTATTCTATAAATGTTGTTATGTCCTGTGCAGAAAATCAAGAGGAATTAAATTGTATAAACAAAATGTCACCTTTAATGATGGGGATAAAATTATTCTGTTTTAATTAGGTTATTAGGAACCAATGAAGCAAAGCATTTCCTTAAAATTAAAAGGATGCTTAAAGTGAGAGGATTTAAGCACAGGATTAAGTGTTTTGCTTAATTGAGATCTTAGTTATGTGTATCCAATTAGTAATAACAGCAGTGAAGCAGCTGTAACATTCTCTACATTTCACTGGAACATACCCCTCATAATTAGGAACTTGAAAGTTAATGAGAGGTGTTTAATTGCAATTTATGCCTCTGGGAATCTTCATCTACTAGGCTCTGTTAGGCATCTGGTCTCTTTGAGGATAAATGCTAGTAATTATACTACAACTTTGGAACATGTTATATATCCATTGATACAAATTTTTAGGTGGTGATGGTTCACTTGTTATTTTACTGTACTAATCTTCATGAGAGATTGGAAAATGAGTGCACAGAAATGGAAATTACTGCAATCTAGATAGAAACTGAACTCAATACACGAAGGCCTGTGAATTCTGCAAGGATTACTTCTGATATCAAGCTTGTCTGTTATTTCTTGGCACAAAATTAATAGTGTGAAGATACCACAAAGCTGGGAGATTGGGTTATCTTAATGAAATAATTGGACACTTTTGGAGTAACATAGGATGTCATTCAGTAATTTAAAAGGCAGAGACACATGTGTTGAGAGGAATTTCTGGTAAAGCTGGAAGCTCTTAAAATGGAAACAGATGTTTTTTCCCAGGATAGGGAGGGAAGAATTGGTGCCATTATTTGAAGCTCTGGTAAAGCTGCTGGGGGAATAATGGTATGGTTCTCTCACCAGGCTTTGAAACTGGAAAAGGTTTCTGTGTAGGAGAAATAATTCCTAAGATATGTGAAATATGAGGTCTACGCACAAGAAGAAACTAGTAGAATTTAGCTTTCTTAGCTTAGCAAAATGAGACTAGAAAAGGCTAGCACTGCTCTATCTTGTGCAGTCCTGCAGGAGGTCCTGTGTTGTTTGCAGCCATGAAAGCAATACATGTAGCCTGGTTGGGTGTTCAGAGCTGAAGCCAGCTATCTTGTGCCTGTTGATCTGAACTGTCTAGAGGTTACTCACTGAACGTTACCAAAAGCAGAGGAACTATGGCTGGCCTCTAACATCTTTAAGCTGTTCTCTTTGTTTCAGATCAGCTTAAACAAGTATGGCAGCAGAGTCAAAGATATTTTTTTTTCCCCTCTACATTTAACATGTTAATTATTAAGTGCACTCCTGCCCTCTGCCTCTTTGAGGTTTGTTGAAGCCATCTGGACTTGAATCTTATTTCGTATAATAGACTAGTGTAAATGTTATCCTGAATGAAGGTCCTAGCCCTGATACTATATTTAATATTACTTTTTTTTAACTGAAGCACTTAGTTGGAGAATAATTTCTTCTCTCAGCTTAACATTTAAATTAGCATGTATGGTCTATTGCTTTATCACAAAATGAATCATTTACTATGCAGCTTTGCCTTCTTCTCAGGCAATAAGGGAAAAAGGGGATCTCTCATCCTAATCAGGAGATGATGTGTCCTTTTCCTCTGCTGTCTTTTCTTTCCCTTAACAAAACTGCATGGGGTAACTAGAAAACTTTCCACATCTTCTGATATTTCAAAAGTCTGCCAGTCTCTGTCCTTTCTGCCAGAGCAAAACTTCTTGTCCCCTATGGCAAACTTCTTGCAGTTTGTAGATGCTCTTTCTCTCAGAATCCAGATAGAATTAATTAGTTTCCATGCAAACACCCCTAGTAACACCTTGCTCGTTGAAATTGCCTGTGGTCCCCTCAACTATACATTCAAGACTGTCAGTTGTCCATTTCTTACCAGAACTTCAGCTGGTAAAACTGACTGATCTGCTGTAGTCGGTCAGCTGACAATGATTCTTGCTGCAGAAAAGGGGATGCCTCTGATGTGCAGGTTTGAACTTCAAATGTCATTATGGGAAGCATGCAGCTAGCTGCTGTTCTTGTAAGCCAGAGGCTGTTCTTTCATCCTGATTACAATGTATTTGCACTTCTGAATTAGTAAATTAGTAGCTTTACCAAGCTTTTGGTCTTGGTCTCTCAAGAATCTGAATGCTCCTTAGGAACACACGAAACACAAGGTGTGCCACTTGTATGTGCTAAAGCCTTATGAGGATCTTTCAAGGAAAGCTTAATTCTAAGAGACAAACTTGAGGCACACCAATTTTTAATGCAAGCTGGAAAGAATCTTTATTCTAGTCAATGATTCTGAGCCTAGAGATTGCCGTTTTAACAATTTTTCAAGTTTATAAATTGGTGTAGTTTTTCCTTGCTAGTTTCTAGCACCTAAAACACCACCATACAAATGCAGTGAATCCTGAAGCAAGAGTACAATATTCAATCCCTTTTGCTTATACAGTGTAGTCTCAATACAATGATAAAGTGTATTTTTTCCTATAAAGTAATAAATTAATAGCATGGACATAATAGAAGGTACCCAAACTCAGAGTGAACATTACCTCCCACTTCAGAAGAACACTTCTTCTCCCTGGAGAGATTTCTGTAGTTGCATTATATGATATTCTTGGCTTGTTCATGAGTTCTGGTAAACATGGAAAAAGGTGGAGACATGCACTTATGTGAATCAGTTTGATCTTCATATTTTCAACAGTATCTGACAATGCTATTTCATATGATACAAGATTTGTGAAAGGCTTTTACATTCATGCTTATTCCCAGTAGGACAAAACTATATTTCACTTACTGTGAGGGACCAAAATCTCTTTACTCCAAACGCAAACACAGTGGAGACCATCCTTGGCTATGCATCTGAGCTGAACAATGTATGAAGACATAGGATTTAAATTCAAAATGGTGACATTGACAGCATTGCTTTCTACAGGCACCTAAAAACAAAAGTTATTTAATTTATGTGGCAGCAAAAAACATAATCTTATTTTAACTGTTTGCTCAGCCAAGGACACATCTTTTGACTGCTGCTGAAAGTAGGGGTTCCTATCATCAAAGATGAATTACTACACATTTTAGCCAATGTCTTTTCATTCTTTCAAGGCAGTACCCTCTTTTTCATGAACTTGTTCTGCTCAGTCAGGACATGTAAGCAACAGTTTAGGTCTAAATATTGCTTTTAAAATCAATTAGGCATTATATATACACCGAAAAATAATCACTTAACTCTGAGCCTTGTTGGCATTCTGAAGAACAAGATGTCAAGGTCAAATTAAATATTTTTTTTAAAAAAATCCCTTATTCTCAAATGTTACAGTATGTCTAAATAGATCCATGTGACTGATGTGGTAAGGAGCATGGCTGGAGAGAATGTGTGGCTGCCTATGCCTTAGCACCACAGAAGTAATGTGCATCTGCAGCTGATGATGGCACTGGAACTCCAGTGACTGTACAGGGAATGGAGACTGTCTGGAAACAAAGACACCATCTGTGTCTAAGGAAATCCCTAAGCTGAAAACTGTGGGAGAAAATATGATAGAAAACTGTTGCTATATGCTTGAACTATTTTACACTCTTCCCCAGACATCCATTGGTGGCCACTATTGGAGCACAGTATCCTGCATCAAATGGACCTTTCGTCTGATCAGTTCTAGGTGTTATGATGTTTTTGGTAGAAGTGCTATTGCAGATTGAAATGTTTGTTTTAGCATTTGTCTGCTGTGAAGTTTTGTTTTCTTAATCATATATATTTCCTAGAAAAAAAAAAACCAACCCAAAACAAAACCAACAAAACCTCACCCAAATCATCCACTATTAGGTAACCAGCTCTTGTCTTTGGTTTTCTGCAGTGTTTTCTTTTTTATTAAAGTTAATTAATTAACTTCATGTACTTTTGCTAATAAAACTAGCTTGGTCACAAAAAACCCCCACAACACACAATATTATGGAAAGACTCCAAATCTCCTACAGAACAAGAGGGAAGTGAAATGGATTTAAGACCCAGGTGTTAAATTACATTACATGTACATTAATCCTACTCTTAATAAACACTATTTCTCAGATAGCTTTATATATCCTCTGTGCTTGTATGCCCACACTCACCCTTTCCCTCCAGTCCCATCTGTAAATGCAGCCTACATTCATGAGATTGTGAAGATCTTACAGCCTAAGTTCACAGGATCAGCTGGGACACAGGAGATAATGAAGATTCATGACCTGTAGTCTTTCAGTACTTGGCCACTCTCATCACCCAGTGCTGCTGTCTCTACCAGTCCTTCATATTACTAACTTGAATCTCCTATCTTCCCTGTCTCCAGAATCTGTAGGATGTGCATTTTTACTGCTCTTAACTCTGTTTTTCCACATGCTGCGTACCAGACTGTCTGCACGTGGTTATCTATCTATTGCACTACAGGGTGGAGTAGGCTTGGGTATCTGGCTCTCCTAGAATGGTCTAGGACATTGTATGTCAATGAACAAGGGGACCCTTCCAAGACTTTCACATTCTTTGTACCAAGATGAAACCTTTCCTACATAGGCCTCTCATAGTACTCCTTCTGAAGTGGCTAAACAAAGTGCAGCCAGCTATGAGAGAAATGGAAAAAATATCATAGGTCTTCTGATATAAAGGGAAGAACATGGGAGATTCTACTGGTACAAAAGAAGCAAAGAGACTCCTAGGACAGCAGAGATGCCCAAGAAGTGGGAACAGTTGCTTTTTAGACAGTTTTCTTCTTGGGATCCTGTTCTACCTGATAAACACATATTCTTCATCCAACTACAGATAACAGAGCTTGAAAAACAGACAATTTCAGGGACTCTGTGATAAAAATCATGTGTATGTGCATGCCTGCTGGCGAAGCCTTTGCATGATATGCTGGATGGCAAGGGGCAGGATAAGCAGCCATTGCTGCTGCATGCAGATCCTACTGAAATTATGACTGTTTTTTCACCTCTTTCTTAGTCCCTTTAGTTTTAGGTACTGTACTCTTGCTGCACCATATTCTCACTGTTGTGCATCCTAAAATGCACCTGGAACTGATCTTGTATCACAGAGAAATTATTTCTCTTCTTGACAAAAAAGTAAAGCTGGAGAACTGATACAGAACAAAAGTGTGTAAGGTATGAATTGTTACCTTAAAAATCACAGCAACTTGATCTCTAATCTGTTTGAAAATTTAATCATACCAGCAAAGAGAGTAATATTGCCCATCACTTAAACTGTAATCTGGATTTGAATTTGTATGGCATTTCTGATATCCTCTTCAGCTTTTGCTTTGCTGATGGTTGTAGTGTCTCATTGTCGGGTTAATGAACCAGCTGACATGCCATTCTGTTTTTTTCTGTATAAAACTATTGATCTTTCTTTCCCAAACATCTCAGGATCTGTTAGAACAAAATTGAGAGACCTTTGTGAGATTTGCCTGCAAATTGCCTGCATGCTGTGGCTCCTTGCTATCCATGTTGTGCGTGCTCTTCAGTAGCATCCTGCTGATGTCCTGCCGTACGTGCTATGTACTGCTGAGCTGATAGTAAGGCACTTCATGTTCTCAAATGATTGTCATCTGGAAGTACTTACCAGTGTCCATTGAGTGGATTCTACGAGTGCCTCTCTGTATCTCAGCTCATATGATGTAGGAGTTGCAGGCAGGTCCCACTTTACTATCAGTTGGTTTGTGATCTGATGAGCATTTATGTTAGATGGTGTCAAGCACTTTCCTAAAATGGGGAACATGCAGCTGTTATAAATGCAAAAGAAGCAGGAAAGCTTTGGTAGTTAAGTCTGTCAGGTGCAGTTTATAAAAAATAAAATACTTGGCACAGAATACTGAACATTGAAAGACTTGAAAAAGACTGGAAATAAATAATTACTAAATCTTTATGGTATCAACAAAACAGGGTTGTTCCTCTTGCCTTTCTTTTGTGAATGCTTCTACTGATTTCAGGAAAACCCTTTTTCTACACAGGTGCTATTCTGAGTGAGTCTGAAAGGCAAAATCAAAACGTCAAGAGTACCTATAATCGTGAATTGTATAAAAATTTCCGGAATGTCTTCCAATTTCAGCAACTGTGTTTAGCTATATAAGTGCAAACACGTTTTTGTCTTTCCTTCCAATAAACACAAGGTGGCCAAAAGCCTCCAGAGGAGATCATAGTGATAATTTGGGTTGTACTGGTAGTGCCCCCAGCAGTGAGAAGCACTGTTTTTCTTTGGACCATGATTACTCTGAGAAGGGAAAGTTTTGGGAAGCTCTTAAAGTTATCTCAGTGATCAGATACTGTAGGGAATCTTTAAATAAACATCCAAAGGACATAGTTAATAGGATCTCTTTTTTCATATCTCCCCTGCAGCACTGTGTAATGGGTCAGTGGCCTTCGAAAAGAGCTGAACTTTGAAAAGGTTTCTCAAAATGCTAATACTCTATAATAAGGATTCCTTAAGTTCATGGTACTGAGTCAAGCTGCTCTTTGTTCAACCAATAAAGAAGTTCAGAAAACCATCAAAGAGAGCATAGGAAGCTGGTTAAGTAGTGTACACAAATATCACTATATATTTTTCTGGATATGACTATTTTATAGTCTAGCAAACAATTTAAAGTAAAACCCCTCTCCCACAAAAGCTGATAGATTTCTGCTATTAACTTCAGTAAAGATTTCATCCAAGGAAGCCAAACTGTAGCTTAGCTCTCTGAATCACTAAAATAACAAGTGTATATTGAGAGTTACAATTTTGGAAATAATCTTTAAGAAAATGTTACCACTGCTTCAGCTGGGCACTGCAGTAACACAACTCGTGAAGACACTGTACCTGCTTCACTTGGTGTAACTGAGATGTTCTTTCCTTTCACGCAGCTGTCATGGGCATAATTCACTGCTATCCAAATAGATGCAGATCGCTTCATGTAGAGATCCTTTCGTTCTATTGTGATGGAAGATGATGATGTGTTTCGTTGAAAAAGTTTTCGTATTCTGTCCCTTTGGAGAAAAGGAAGCAGAATGAAAAACAAACAATTTATTGGTTTATAGTTTCCTTCCCCTGCCCCAGAAAGCATCATTACAGCAATTGATAGTTTCCCAGGTATCTATATACAAAATTGAGCATCTCAAAATCTTGAAGGTGAGGCCTGAGCAGCTTGAAACAGCAAGTGTAATTCCAGTACCCTAGTAACGTTAGCAAATTTAAATATGCAAATCCTTGTCGTGTGGTGGAGAACTGTTAAATTCCTTAAGGCATGCATGATACAAGACAAAATCCATATGGCCTTCTTTTGTACTTACAGTTGGATATAGAGAGCATTTAGAAGGCATAAATTTAGGTTAGAAATTACTTCATGAAGTCTACTTGCCACCTACCATAGGGGCACCTAAATTCCTTTCGAACAGTAAAATTTCCCAGTTACCTGAATCTAAATTACCACAAAGGTATGAAAAACCTCTTACGAGTTATAGTCTTGTCTTCTGACTTTTGTTCCTGCAAAGCATCAGAGTTTGACAGAGATGTTTAAATGCCACTTCAGTCCTCAGCTCTGTAGACTTCTCCTGGTATATCTACTGCACAAAGTCCAAGAGGTTTAAGGCCTTACACAGGAGGCTGTTTCTGTTCTGCCTAGGTATTTTTTTCCCATCTCCCTCTCTCATTTACCCTCTGCTACACACAGGACAGATTTTTTTCATGGTTAAAGCTGTGCCAGTTCAATGTTCTTAAAGAAATGGGCCGGCATACTAATTGCCTACCTACATATTTCAAGTATTAAATGTGCTGATCATGATACAGTATTTAATAACTGAATAAAACCACATGAAGGTTCCCTGGTCATCTTCTTCAGACTAGTTGTGAACCAGCCATCAATATTTCAAAGCATGATTTCAAATGCTTGGTTGGAACTTCTCTGTGGGAGTGTTTTTCTTTAATCCTTTTCTTCCTGACAATTAAATCATAAGGAGCAAGGATAAGGAACAATTTCAATGTCAAACTGATGTTACTTGCAGAAAGGGGTGATGTCCTCTTCTAGGCAAGCAAAAAGCCCTTTCAAATGTTTGTTTTCCTTTTAACCCAATAAAAAAGGAGAAAGGAAGTTTTTCTTTAAAACCACTGAGTTGAAGCCTAGGAGACTGAGGTTCAAATCTTGGCTCTGGCTTGGGAAAATCAACATCTCTGTGAGGCAACTGCCTCCTTCCCTCACCCACCTCTTCTTTCACTTTTTTTCTGCCTTCTCTGTTCATAACATCAACCATGCAGCCGAGGAACAGCACAGTCTGATTTTGGCTGACTCTAAGAGCAGCTAGCTTACAAATCCTTCACCTGACAGCATCTCTACAGAAGTAGAGCCATTTCACAGGTGCTTCTCCCCTTCCAAGAAATTGTGGCTCCTGGAAGACCCAAGAGGCAAGACGGCAAATGCAGTGGGGTTTGGTGCTTACTGCAAGTCAGCACCTGCTGCTACCTCCAGTGGGAAAATATTGAAGGTGATGGGGGGAGTAACCTCAGCCCTGAGGTGGTTGCTTTGCTCCTCTGCAATGTGCAGATCACCCTGGGGAATTTCCTAGTGTAGTGACATTTCCTTAGCTTTAGGAGATACTCCTAACCACATCTCTTTTTTAATGCAGAGTGGTGGCTTATGTGGCAAAATAAACAGCAATGAGTATCAGAATTTGCCAATGGCATGCAGTATTGTACCCTGTGTGCCCCGTGATATGGTCTCATGGCAAAGATTATGTCTTCTGATCTCACTTCTCTCTTTCTAAACATACCCTTAATCTCATGGGAGATCCCAAATATGTAGATATAAAATGAGGAAAATCCATTTTGTTATGCAGGTACTGAGACAGAAACCTGTTTTTTTGTTTGGTTTTTTTTTTTTAACAAACCAGTGGGCAGATGTTGATTTAATCTGCATATCTATATTTTACCTAGCTTCTTTGTTTCAGCTTTCTTGAAAAAGGCGCAACCGAAGATACCCATATTTTAAGGTAATTAGTTTCAGATTAACCCTACAAGTTCATTCCATCTATTAAACCAATACTTGATAATTCAGAATTGCAAGAATATACTTAAAAATCTACTTTTCTTATGTGCCACATCCAACGTCTCCTTGGATACATGGTGTAACATAATATATAATGTATAATACAATTGTGGGGTTTTTTTTTACTTTGAATGCATATTGAATATTCAATGCAAGTCAATAGATGCAAATAAAAGTAACTGATTAAGGTGATCTTTGGCAACAGCGTTTCAAACTGTGTTGGAGGCAAGGAAAGATGTATAATGACTCTGTATTGAATTTGCATGGCAAGGTTTTGGTAGTGGCGGAGGCTGCAGGGGTGGCTTCTGTGAGAAGCTGCTAGAAGCGTCTCCTATGTTCAATAGTGCCAGTCCCAGCCAGCTCCAAGATGGACCCGCCACTGGCCAAGGCCAAGCCCATCAGTGATGGTGGTAGTGCCTCTGGGATAACATATTTAAGAAGGGGGAAAAACATCTGCACAATTGCAGCCAAAGAGAGGAGTGAGAATATGTGAGAGAAACAACTCTGCAAACACCAAGGCCAGTGGAGAAGGAGGGGGCGGAGGTGCTCCAGGCACCGGAGCAGAGATTGCCCTGCAGCCTGTGGTGAAGACCATGGTGAGGCAGGCTGTCCCCCTGCAGCCCGCAGAGGTCCACTGTGGAGCAAATATCCACCTGCAGCCCATGGAGGACCCCATGCTGGAGCAGGTGGATGTGCCCTGAAGGAGGCTGTGACGCTGTGCGAAGCTGGCACTGGAGCAGGCTCCTGGCAGGACCTGTGACCCTGTGGGAGGCCCACGCTGGAGCAGTCTGTTCCTGAAGGACTGCACCCTGTGGAAGGGACCCACACTAGAGCAGTTCATGACGGACTTTAGCCTGTGGAAAAGACTGATGTTGGAGCAGTTCGTGGAGGACAGTCTCCCGTGGGAGGGACCCCATGCTGGAGCAGGGGAAGAGTGTGAGGAGTCCTTCCTCTGAGGAGGAAGGAGCGGCAGAGACAACGTGTGATGAACTGACCACAACCCCCATTCCCTGTCCCCTTGTGCTGCTCACGGAGAGGAAATAGAGAAATTGGGAGTGAAGTTGAGCCCAGTAAGAAGGAGGGGTGGGGGGAAGGTGTTTTTAAGATTTGTTTTTTCTTATTATCCTACTCTGATTTGATTGGTAATAAATTAAATTAATTTTTTCCCCAAGACGAATCTGGTTTGCCCATGATGGTAATTGCTGAGTGATCTCTCCCTGTCCTTATCTTGACCCACAAGCCTCTTGTTATATTTTCTCTCCGCTGTCCAACCAAGGAGGGGGAGTGGCAGAGCGGCTTTGGTGGGCACCTGGCATCCACATTCTTACCAAGCTCTTACCAAATCAATAGATATTGATGAGATGTGAAGAAAGGTTTTGACCAGTATTGTGTAACAACCTACAATGTGATGAAACATGTTGGAGCAAAACTCTGTCAGGTAGGAATCATGCTGAACAGCAATGACAGCCTTTCGTTTCCTGAAATGACTTTTAGACTTACCATTTTAAGAATATGGTATAATTAATCGTATTCGGAGCACTGGGTACTGGCAACCAGGTACAGGTTAGATCTTCACTTAATTCTTTGTAGCATACCAATTCATTGTCCCAATCTGCAAGATGAAAACACGTGGACTGGAAAAGACCCATCACAGGCAACTGTTTACCATTAACTGGTGCGAGGTGACTATAAGAAGCAAAACCAAATACAAAACAAGCTATACCCTTTTGTGCAACAAAATAAGAACTATCTGTGTGAGTCCTTACGCCATGTTTACTCTCAAGGCAAGTAGTTCACTAATGCTTACAAGGGACAGAGACATTTAGAAAGATTAAACTTTTTCAGTCTTAATGTTTCCAAGTAAAACCTAGTTTCCCTACATAAAGGTAGAAAAGGATAATTCTTACTGTGTTTTAGGATGCCATTACCAGCTGTTATGTACCCAACAACAGAGAGCTGAAATGCTTGCTATGGTGTTTCCTACAGCTTTGGTATCATTACACCTTTGAACTGTGTTTCTCTCCTGTAGTAATAGTGACATCTTGCTTTCTGCTTGCCTCTGCACTTATGTAAAGCTTAAATCTTTGGGGGTTGGGGTTTTTTTTTAATTCTGAATGAAAACTCTTCTATACTTCTGGAAACACTACTGCATTTTTTGGCACAAAAACTGCAGAAACAAATTGCATATATTCAAGGAAGCATTACTAGCTTTTGGCCCTCTGCTTTGAGGAAAGCTATTGCAAAGTAATCTACTTAAACCAGATGATAAAATTACTGTGAACCTCTGCCCTAAGAGATCTTAGATTTTTATCTACCAGCTCTGCTCTTGTTTCACACCGTTCTCATCTGACAGACAGTGCCTGCCTTGCCACTGTGTTTCTGGAAGCGCCCAATTGTTTGCTGAAATCTGTACAAAGCATTCATTTCTAGTGGGTTACTCTGGATCTGGGGAGCAAGCCCCTTCCCTGTGGGAGTCACTGTGCCTTGGGAACCCTGGAGAGCCAGGAGCATCTGCTTTGCACGGGAGAGAGGCACTGTTCACTGGCGGGATTATAACCTGGACTTGGCAAGAGCTCTGGCTGGAGCAGTTTACCAACTGGTAGACACAAATTTATAGACATTTTTGAAAGTATAGGCCAGAACTGACTGCACGCACCCTTGTGAAACATCTTGGAAATTAATGCCGTGCAATTAAGTTGGGGAAAAAAAGGAGAGATGGACTGCATTTTAGTAACACCAAGGACCAACGTGATGTTTCCATAACTTCCAACTGGCAAGAATTACTGTGCAGTTTCTTGCAAAGCATTATACACTGCAGCATAAGGCTAATTGTCAACAGTAGAATTGATTGACCTGACTCCAGAATTACTCCAAAACCATCAGTCATCCCTATCTGGAGTTCAGAATAATGGACTATTGCTGGAGAAAAACAATATGCCACTTACACTACCAGCTTCGTAAAGATCACATTATAAAGCAGGAGGAGCATAAGTTTATGTACAAAATGACTCGTGCTGAATTTTTGGAAAGAAAAATATGGGGTTTTTTTGCAACTGAACATATCCATTTTTCTGCTGAAGGGAAATTAAGCACTGATGACATTCTTAAAGGAACTCATTTTTAGTCTCTAGTGGTTAAGCTTATTTCAGTATTTCAAAAATCTCTTATCAGAAATGGTAGTGATAAAATATGACTGTTCTCCTTTTGCTTTGTGTCTTACTGTCTGAACTATTAGTTCAGAAGAATCAGCCACGATGTCTCAAAGTACCACCCACACTTTTAAAAAAAGAACCAGAATTTTTTTTTCTCTTCATAAAAGTAGATAAGGATCTCAACAGGTACAGGATACTGAAGGTGATAAAAATGAGTTTTTCCTGATGAGCAGAGTCACATGTTCTTTATATCTGTCAGGTTTAATGAGTTGCAAATAGGTCTATCAATCTTGAAAAAGAAACGTTTTGCTTTTTGATAAGTAAATATGCATATCTCTGGAGCTGGTGTTACAGCATGGTTATGGTATCTCATAGCCTAGGTTATGAGATAAAAGAGCAGTCATCCTCTTTTCTTCATTCAGAGCCATTTCTTCCTACAACCTGAGTTACTTGAGTATGCTTGGTATTCTTTCCATAATAGGATGGCAGCTGTATATTTAAATTAAAAGTTAATTTGGACCAAAAAGTGTGTCAGATGAGTATAGCTCAGACTTTAATACCCTCACCCTATGACACTTCCTTTCTCCTACTAAAAGAAACGTGCTTTTCTAATAAAGTTATGCTGCATCAGTTTAGGTGTGTGCGGCTTCCTTTCGGGAAGGGGGAGATCAGGTCTTCCTTGTTTCTACAGCAATGTGAACAACTATTGACTTCTTTGCTTCTGTAGTCTGACCACCAAACCAAATCTTGGCCGCCTCACCCATGGACATGGTGCTCTAACAACTGGGGAAAGCAGCAACTGCTCTCACATTCTTGTCCTCTTTTACTTTGAATTAAGCTTTTCATTTACTTGGTGTTTCTTTGTTGTTGTTGATGTCTTAAAGAAACACTTGAAAACAAAACCTTTTTGGAACTGCTGTAACACTTCATGTCAGTATGTTTATAACATACTGCTCCTGAAACTATTTGAAATAACAGTTCTGGAGAGAGTAACGAGAAGGAAACATTTTCACTCTTCTACTAAATTTCTGCTAACTTTTTCCCCAAATAATTTCTGTTAACTGAGATCCAAGTGGTGGCCACAGTGTTGCAGACCCGTCTCTGCTTATAGAAGAACAGAGGGTTGTATTGTTCCTCATGCTCTCAGTCTTACAAAAAACCTCTAGCTTTCTCTGTGAGATGATGGTATTAGAACAGACAAGGAAAAAATAGTAGATTTTATGTGTGGAAATAAGAGTATTAGCTCAACTGACACTCCACTGCACCACCCTGCTGCCAATATACTGAAGTTCTATGTTACTTCTTGCAGATGAACATGATGAATGTTACACCCTGGTTTTTTTCACTTGTCCTATTTGTGGCTATTAGTGTCCACATACACATTAAATTTTATCCTAGTGCTTTTTTGTTTTACTGTACGGCTTCTCCTTAAAGAACATGCATATTATTAGTTCTTCCCAGCCCTAGAATATTACTAGTCCTGTACCATGACTATGCTCCAAGAGCTATGCAAAGAAAGAAAATCTTCTCTGTTCTAAAACATCACAAGCCAGTTCCTTCTTAAAAAAAAAAAAAAAGGCAGCTTAATTTTTTCACTGTAGAAGTTTTTGTCTTTCTTCTTGTGTACCTGGTGTTTGCAGTAATGCTTTAGTAGAATTTAGTCTGATTGGCTACTAGAAAGGACTAGAAAATTATCTGTGGCTAATTTCAGAAAAATATAGTCCTCCTGATGACGTCTGACGCGGCGCCACCGTGTACTCAAAAACCTGTCTTCTCTGCTGTGGCTCTTGGCACGCAGAACATTTCTGCCTGCAGTGAATTCAGCACGAAGCACATCAGATGACCAGCGGCTGCCGTGTAATAACCTCTACTGAAATGCGCTGGACCGGTCCTTTTCGCCGTTAACAGTAATTTTTCAGTTAAATGTAAAGCATAAATCACTGTCACACATAAACACTACAGAGTCTATTATCTTTTGAAATCACAGTAGCTCGTCCAGAGACTACGCGCTAGACAGGATCTATTCACAGCTTGTCGATTCCCTCTACGGAGCCGTAAAAGCCCCACCACACACAGACACACCTGTCGACGCTGTCTTGGGCGGTTTTTCCCCTCAGAAAGCTGCCGACGCTGCCCGTGAGGTAACCCCGACCCTGCCTGCCGCCTGCGGGCAGCGCGCGCCGCTCCCGGCACCCCACGGGCGGTGCGCGGGGCGGGGGCCGGGCCTCAGGTGCTGCGCGCCAAAGAGCCCCTCGCCGGTGCCACACCGAAATCGTTCCGGCTGGCGGGCCTCCCTCAGCAGGGGCGTTCGTCTTTGCCATTAGGTAGGTATTACGTGAGAAATATTTACCCACCTGAGAGCTGCTGGCAAAATGGAAAGTCCCAGTTTATGCAGTTGCAGGAGTCTGGGGAATAAAAAGGAATCGTTTAATAAGACAGCCGTAAAAGAAACGGGAAAAAATGTTACTGGCTGTCGTTTCTCCTACCCACAGCACTTAATTAGGTCGTGATTTTGGTCATACAGCCTTGTCTTTGAGTAACGTTAAAAATGTTTGCTATTTATAAACAGTAGTAAGTTATGCAGCAAATGAAAACTTACCTGTTGCAAATAAAAAGATAGCTGCGAGCAGAGAGTTCTTCATCTTCTCTGCAAAGAAGCATAATGATTACCATCAAAATTACACTGTCTGCAGTCTTTTTCACACTTCCTCTTCAAACTTCCTATTCATTCCACTGCCTGTACTGTTACTGGCTGAACACAAGTAATAGGTTTATTAATGACAATGTGAGGGACACTTGAGCTCTAGGTTACTAGTTGTACTTATGAAATCCTTACAACCTTTCTGAAAAACAGAAACTTTCCCCCTTGGTGTTTGTAAGAAGGCACAGTGAGATTCTTAACGGTGTCTGGGATACCAGCAGTGCAAACCGAATTAAGCTTATATAGGTACTGCAAACTCCTTTGAAAATCCTAGCCTAAATGTCAATGTGAATTTGAGGTATTGATATCAACACAAAGTAAGTCAAGGTGTTTGACTTTAATACGAATGCTTCGATACTGTAGAAATAATAGCAGCAGCACACCCTGCCTGTCTTCACTGTCTGACTTCTTCCCCCATTCAAAGTGATTTCACCACTGCAAAGGCACTGTATCGACATTGTTGGTACCAACACTGGGAGGCCTAATGTAGACAAGAATCACCATAGCTGTAAATCAGGTGTGACTATAAACTCCACATCCATTAATTCTGGTCAGAGAACTTTTAAAATAACTCTGGGCACAGAATCCACCAGAGCCACCATAGCTGTTGGTGCTAAAGCAGTAAAGGGAAATTTTCAGAAAATTTCAGTACTGTGGGAAATTTCCCTTCTGGGCTTAGATAGCTGCAATCAGAGACTGGATTCAGACCTACCTGGTGATAGGCAAATTATTAACTTATCGTGGCAACTGTGGCATATTTCAGGTTGAGTATTGAATAGCAAAAAAAATTCTGTTTAAAATGAATCACTGTCTTAAAGAGAGAGCGTTACAGGCATGCTTCTGAGCCTGGTCTACAGTAGGAGTGGGTGACTAATGCACCAACTATATCTTATCAGATTTTCTGAAGGGCACAGTCATGAAATGCAAGTGAACAAGGAATTCTACTGAGTGTTACAGGGGGTTTCCTAGTGATGAAATCATTTGGGCTTGGGAGTAATCTCTGAAATGCTGAAGGGTGGTGGATACAGCGTGTGCATGCAGGTTCAAACCCCCTCTTATTTGAGTGACCCAAAAATCAGCCTTGATGCTTCCCACAAAAAATAGCCAAGAGGATAGTATTAATTTATGATCAGTAAGGAAAAACTGACAAAGAGAAAATGCAAATCATACATGAGAGAGATTTTGACAGTGGGGTTTGAAGAGTTAGGGACTCAGAGTAGCGTAGAAGTCAAGAGATGGAGAAAACTGTATGAACTATATGTATTGGTTTGATGTGATCAAGATAATCACATTTAAAATAACCTATCCCAAATAAAAACCATGTAAGTAACTTAATGCAAGAGCAGGAAACTGGATTCAGCATGCACAGAATTAGGACAGAGCATACTGGAGAGAACTAAACACAATAAGGCCAGTCCATATTATCTTTGCTGGAGCTCTAGGTCTCAGTTACTGTAATTTAAAGAAAAAAGACAGTTGTAACAAGTACAGAAAATACATTGCCAATCAAAATAATGGAGGAGATAGATAGAATCTCAAAAACTGGAATTTGTCATAGGAGTAAGAACCCATTTTTAATTATAGCTCAGCTATCAAGTTGCCATAGTAACCTTTTAACAAAAGCTGAATTATTATTTTTGAGGTAAATTTTGCACAGAACTACTTTTTCAAATATTTTATATTTCAGCTCTTTCACTGCTATGGACTTGTAATTGCAAATGCCTTAAGTTTTCCTCTTATTCAGATGAGGATAAATTATCCCATCTTCTGTGATATGCTCAAAAGTGCAGAATGACTGGAGGATACCACCAGCTTTGCTTCCTTTGCTTCATTTGCTAAATGGTTTCTCAGACCTAGGTTTATGCATTATTATAGACGTGTTTTTCTCTGAATGCTTTTCCTTGTCACTTGCTTACTTAAGTTCTGTGGTAAAAGACATGGCAGGCTCTTGGTCTCCACAGAATACAATCTTGAAATAAATGAACTCTTCTATTTAGACTGGATTACATCATGTAAATTAATAGAAAACCCAGAGCATCATTCTCTGTTCCCAGCCCCAACCTTATCTGTTAACTGTTACACTTCAAAGGAAAAATAATCTCTGAAGACAGGCGGGCACAGTGAGGAGCATGCTGCCATCCCCCTCGTCCTGCTCCACACCTGTGGAGCTCCATCTCTTGTAGCCTTGCACATCACAGGAGGACTGGTCAGACCGCGAGCTTGCGAGTACATTTTTTGCAGGTGACCCTTGTGCCCATGAATGCTAATGAACCAGAAGGGGTCTGAAATCTTGTTTGCTCAAGGTCCCAAATATGTCCCAAGTTTGGGTTATGTGGGACCAGCAGCCTCGTTAAAGCACACTCAGAACCCGGTGGGCAGCTGAAGCAGAACGTAGACTGCAGAGGTGAGGCATCAGGAAAGGAATACTGCATTTCTATTTGAAGTCTTACCTCGTCTGAAGTGCAAATAGTTGAGGTCTTCATTTTCTCCTGGTTGAATCTGTGTGTATTTTTGCTAGCTTGCTGTTTCTCTGGTGAAAAGTTCAGTTCCAATTGACTACGGTTGATCTGTTTCAGGCATATTGTAACAAATTCAATATTGTAGCAAATTCAAATTCAATTTTGGCCTATTAGTAGTGCATGCTGAAGTCCTGTATCTTTCCTCTATGGATCTAAAGTAGAGCTACACTATTTTTCACAATTTATTTCTCATATAACTCTGCTTTTGATAAGCAGACCTCCAGGTCCCTAAAGGATTGGACAGATTCTTACGATGTGGGTTTTTTCACCAGAGAAATACATAAGTATCTGAATTGAAAGAGCAATTCTCATATGGTCTTGGGGGAAAAAAAAAAAATCCCACTCAGCCCTCAGCCACACCCCCTGGGGGAAATGTGCTGTGATAGGGAGTCTCCACCACACGCTCTCTCATCCTTTCTGAGTTCAAGCTACATCGTGAAGCAGCTTATCATTCAAACAGTTCTATGCTATCTTAATGAAAATCACAATCTTCACCCGAACACATCGGCTGAGCAGAGACCATCAAAAAATTTATATAAGAGATCTGCCCTGGAGGTTAAAAAACATCCAAGTACAGATGAAGCATAAATGTCACTGAATAAACTAGACAGCCAACGCAGAATGCAGAAGAACCAGAGATATATGTATTTGGGTGAAGATTCCTTTGAAGAAAAAAAATGGAGGAAACTAAACTGATTTCATTAAGACCAAATGTGACTAAATTCTGCTTACGCTAGAGTAGACCTGGGCTCTCACCACTGCCAGTGATGTGATGCTAGGTCTCCCTGAGTGTAGATGCAGAGTTTTGCCTAGCATGTCAGCTAGAATATTTATAAGAGTTGAGGCAGTATGATTAGATGAGACAGGTAACTTCTCTTTACTGCAGCACCACAGCTAGTGCTACAGGCTTGTTTGTGGGATAATGGGAGGAAATTCTCCCTGGGGTAGCTCAGACCAGTAGGTTGAAAACAGATTTCAACAGACACCCATTGGCTGAGCTGTGTGCAGAACCAGAGTCTTAAGTATTGTGATTTGAATTGGAAACAAGACCTTTACCTCTGCTAGATCACCTCTGAGCACATCTATTTATGAGTTTTATGAAGTTGTAGTCTCTGACTGCTCTGAAAATATAATATAAGGGTCTGCTTAGATTTGTGTTCATTATGTCTTCCTGTGCAGCCAAGAGAAGAATCAAGGATCATCCTTAACTTTCTCCATCACATTTAAGACTTTATTAAAGGGAACTTAGGGCTTTTAATACACAAGCAGGTGATCAAGAAAATAAGCCTTTTTCCTTACCATTCTGTTTGGCTTACCTAGTGGGCCTGCATCTGCTACAGGGAGTTATTTTGGTATATGTGGTGTGGAAAAAAAGAGAATTTGACAAAAGCTTGTCTATGCTCTGGGGAGTAAGCTTTACACCTGTGGAAGTAAGCTTTACCTTTTTGAAGTTGTGGTTTAGACCCAGTCGGCAATTAAGTACCACACAGCCGCTTGCTCACCCCCACCCCCCCCACCCCCCCCGGTGGGACGGGGGAGAGAATTGGAAGAGCAAAAGTAAGAAAACTCGTGGGTTGAGATAAAAACAGTTTAATAATTGGAACAACAACAACAACAACAATAATAATAGTAATGAGAAGGAAAACAACGAGAGAGAGAGGAACAAAACCCAAGGAAAAAAAACAGTGATACAACCGCTCACCACCCGCCAAACGATGCCCAGCCAGTCCCTGAGCAGCGACCGCTACCCCCCAGTTTATATACTGGGCATGACAACATATGGTATGGAATAGCCCTTTGGCCAGTTTGGGTCAACTACCCTGGCTGTGCCCCCTCCCATTTCTTGTGCACCTGGCAGAGCATGGGAAGCTGAAAAGTCCTTGACCAGTGTGAACACCGCTTAGCAACAGCCAAAACATCAGTGTGTTATCAATATTATTATCATACTAAAATCCAAAACACAGCACTATACCAGCTACTAGGAAGAAAATTAACTCTATCCCAGCCAAAACCAGGACAGAAGTCTACAGGAAAGGTTGGCTTTTTTAAATGTCTTTTTTAATGCTTGTTGTTTTTTATCCCTGAGGCAGGTGGCAGGAGATATAAATATCTGTCACCTTTTTTTTTTTCTCTCTTTTTTTTTTTTCCCTGGGATTGGTCCTGGAAAAAGAAATGCTTTCTAGTGAAACACAACTATTGTAGAAAGCATGTTTGGAGAAAGCCCAGTATGAAGCAGCTCACTTAGTACGAGGCAGAAGGTGAACTTTTTTAACACATTGTTCTGTGTTCATGGTATATTATCCTGCCCTTTCCACTTCCGTAACAGTGCACGTATTTGTGTAATGCTTTCACAGTCAGCTTTTCTCCATGGTAACTTTTCTCTCAGAATTTTATCCAGTGTAACTGGGCTGCCAAGCCATTACCTTTTCTTAATTCAAATATTTTCAAACGTCTTTTATGTCTCGGACCAAAGTGATTTAAAAATAGTAATTATGGTTAACTGAGTCATCAGAGTTTGTATATATCCTCACTTGTGGCTTTATTACTCTCGGCCATTTTTTTTTCCCTTCCCCAATTATTACCCAATAGATAACATGGGGAAAATGTTTTTTTGAGAGATCATTTCATCAGCTTTATAAAAAGTTACTTCAGTCATCTTAAAATAATTCAAAAATAGCTCTTTGCCATTCCTGTGTAGAATAGAAAGCCAGAAAGGGGCTAGATTTGCCAAACTGGAGTAACAGTGTCATGATTTTCGTTAACGCCTGTATCTTCCAGAGCTCAGTGATTGGAACGATTGCTCAGAAGTTAAATTTAGTTCGACTGCATGAGGGCTTTGCAAATGGGACTAACCACTGTGCTTTAAGACATCCTGGCATGGCCTGTTTTGAATCTCCCCTTCAAGATTATTCTGCTTTATATCAGTCATAATTCACAAAAATCCCTTGAGCATAGCTTAGTATCTAGAGAGTCACATCCCATTTAAGCATTTTAACTGTTAACCTAGAGCATCACGTTACAGCAAGAGTGACCAAAGAGTGCCCCTACCCAAAATACCCTTCTATCCTAGTAGTTAGGGTATTCTTCTGACAGCTGAGAAATCCAGATTTCCTGTATGCCTGGATAAGAATGTAGATCTGAACCAAACATTTTTGCAACTTTTGTTTTTTATTTGACTGCCAATAGATTACTCGCACAGACCTGATTATGGCCCCTTTGGAGAAAAAGCCTGTCTGTCCATAAACTCTGTGAACTTGTGGATTTCTTGTGTTTTTTATAACACAGTGTGAATGTTCACACTCACTTTTAGCCTCCAGCTTAGGTTTGCTGCTAGGAACACAGAAGGACCAGGGGTGTCATGGCTCCCTGAAGTTTCTGCCTACTATCAAGGATGACAACTTCTTGCAGCGTCTGTTGTGAACTGAACTAGTTCCATCTTAGGAGTAGTGGGGTTTTTTGTCCTCATCCCTCATACTGGAGGCTGTTTCTGAATTTAGCAATCCCTGGTGAGACTTCCTTCTGGCTTCCAGCTTTATATTTATTCCTGGCTGGATTATATTTCTAAGTTTTTGTGCCTACTTTAAATATTTTCTTTCATCCCCCGTATCACCCTGTGTTTTGCTAGGTTTAAACAAGTCATTCTTTTTTAGTCTATTATTACGTTAAAAATATTCCATTTTCCCAGTTATCTCATTATCCTGTCTCTGCACAGTCTGATTCTCTGAGATTTTGCTGCTAAGGAAATAGTACTGAAGAAAAACACTTTCTTAGGCTGTTGCTGCTGTTGCCCCTATGTTATCTCCCTTGGGCTAGGGTTGCTGTCAGGGTGAAGTGACCACTTTGCTGCTGCTGACCACAAAGGGTCATGCTTTCATTTCTGAAGTGTGGTTCAGTGGTCAGCCAAGGAGTGTGACAGCCTGGGTCTGAACTGGCAAGTTTTTTAATTCTAAAAATTTTTATGACATCCCATCACAAAGAGGCATTTGGATGCTGGAGAGTGGAATGGCACCGAAAGGTCATAATTTGAGCTTGTCTGCAAGTGTGTGGCAAGGACCTGGCGAGGAGAGAGAGCTTGCATGGGCATGGGACATATTGCAGCATGAGCATCCTCCACTTGCAAGTCGAGAGCATGGAGCAGCACAATGCACCTCTGTGGTGGAGTTGCAGAAGGAACCCTAACAAAGCAGTGCAGGCATGGCCCTACTGTTTAACCAATGTATAAAATGCATTGTGATTAAAAAAATAAGAAACATAATGATAAAAATCTTAAGGGGTATCTTTGATAAAAAAGAAACATTTCAAGCAACACTACTGATGATTCCTTATAATACAGTAATGCCAAACTGCCCTCTGCAAATTTCTCTCTCCCATTTTGAAGAATGCAAAGCCTACTTAGCTCTCTCCAGTTAGAAAAGTTTACTTCAAAAATTTTTGTAGGATTTTCTTCTGTTTTCTGAGGCAAAAAATATGACTTTAGATCTGTCAAATGGTGATGGGTTTACTTAATGAGTTCTCAGCAAAAACCTTAAAGCAATATGATAGGGGACATGAGACGAAAGTGGCTGCATAAGACAGCGAAAGTCTGCATAATTACCATGATTGCAAGCTCCTTTTTTCATAAAGAGAGGGGAAGGCCATAGAGGGAGCATGACAGGAAAACAGGAATCATATTAAGAGTGAAATGACATGCCAAAGAGTAAAACTGAACTGAAGAGGGTATAAGCAACCCCGAAATTGAGGAAGTTTGGATCTAATCTTTGTGACTTTTTCTCATTTACCTAACAAATTGACAACAATGGTTTAGCGCTCAGTTTGCTCCTCAGATGGTGGTTCTTGGCAAAAAAACAGTATCTGGTCAATATGTAGACTCCAGTGCTCAGCTGAGAAGGATATGAGAACTATGGGGAGGACAGGCCTTCCAGGTTACAGAAGGGGTTGCTGCAAGGTGACATGGAACTCCATTCAAGAGAAAATGCTTAATTGTAGTTTGCAACTCCCAGACCTGGACTACTGGCAAAGTAAGATCTAGAGTGAGCAGTGAGCTGGACTGCCTGTGGGTCTCTTACTTGATCTTTCTGTTCTTTCTGAATGCTTAGAGATAGATAGATGGATATAAAACACGAAGTCTAAGCACACAGAAAAGAGATATATTTTCCCTGTAAAACAATGCAAGTATTAAAGGATTCAGTTCTGTGTCATGTATGGCTATAAACACAGGCAAAGCAAGTGCTGCCACTCTGGGATAATACACTTTGCAGTGGTTCAGGGCAAGGGACAATCATACTCGAGATATGTTTGTCTGAGAGGTTTACTTTGTCTGTGTGGTTATAAGAGGATGTGCATGCAATCTGATATCTCTATATACCACCATGTTTTTCAGAAAAGCAGGGCCTGGACAAACAAGGGAGTGTGCCTGATAGCTGGGAAAAGCAATCGCTGGCCATCAGTTAGCATTGGGTCATGTAAATAGCCTTGTGGTGTCCTGCCCCACCTAACACAGGAGCTTATGCTGCCACAGGAAGGAGACACATTGACTCTGAATGGTGGAAAGTTAGCGATGGTTTATGAAAGCTCCCTTGCTTTGCTTCTAAAAGAGAGAAGCTGTGGCCTGGCTTGTTTGACCCAACTTGCTGTGAGCATCACTTCAGTAGTAAAAGAAGCTGGAGGACTAATTCCATGCTTAGCAATAAACTAATCTTTCTAGAAGTGAAACAAAGTGAAAAAGCTCTCTCTTACAGGAAGGAACAACACTGCAACAAACAGAGAACAATTTTTATATCATTTATCCTTTCTGCCTCAGGCTCTTAAATGAAAGAAGGGAGCTTCTGAGTCACCAGTTCCAGTCCTGTTGAAGGCATTTGCAGTCAGCCTGTTTGTAAATTTGTCAGGCTTAAAACTTAAAATTTGTTGTTTCTGATTCCCATTACTCCTTACGGAAAGTTATTCCAGAACTGTGCATCTCTGAGAGCTATGTGGGAGAAAGCATCTGAGTGTCTAGTTTGTTTTCCCTTTTGGAATAATTTGGAGGCAGAATTATAAAGAAATACTACAAATCAGTTTTCATTCTTCCTTTCTAGTATTCTTTAGAGAGGAATACTGTCTTGTAAGACACCGCTATGTTTAATCCCTTGTCTTTGGAGTAATTGTGGCAATGGCCCTCTAGTTCCACGTTTAATGGCAGCTCAGAGGTTAGCAATATTATCTCTAAACACAACAGACTCTCTGTATGATAAAAAACTTGAAGCATCCTTTGATGCAATCATTCCGTTGCACAGCTCAATGAAGATGGTCTGGATTCCCTTAATTTTATTCTACTACATTACAAGTGGCATCACAAATGCATAGCACAAAAGGCATTCACAATTCAGTAATTTTTACTAGGTGTAATGATCTTTAATGATATCTCTTAATCAGTAAGCATGGATAGGTAGTGAAATGCAAAATCTAACTTATGCCCAATATTTCATACCGGCTCTTGATTGCTCTCTGTTCACTGTTTTCCTCAGTCCCTCCCAGTCTGCGGTTGTCAAAGTACCTAGAATTTTCCACTGACTAGGAAATCATTTGCATTAAAACTAAATATGACTTAAGCAATGCCCATAGTCCTGTGTAAGCTACAGTGAATGGGACAAAGAATTGTCAGCTGGGTCTAAAAAGCCATGCTCCAAGCACTACACATGGGCTAGTTCTGGAGCTGGGGCTGTTGCTGACAGGTCAAGTAATCATGTGGCTGTCAGCCTTCTGCAGTGATTCCCCCCGGGTGGAAAGTAGAAGATCTTGTCCCTCTATCTTCCCCTTCACTAATTTTTTCCATAGAAAACCTGGCTGTGAGTTCTGTGAAGACTGCTTAAACTTGGCAGTGCCTCATGGTGACACAAATCCAGTAATGCCTTTTTTCTTAACTGAGTTTCTGAATCATGAAGAGTAAGAAAAAAATAACACACACATCACAGATCTGAAACTTTGATAAGTTTCTGAGTAGTGTTGTGTAGGCTTTGTACATCTTTGTACATCAAGTTCTCACTCATGGTACTGGATAAGGTTAGCACACGAAAAGAAGCAGTTAATAGAGGGAAAAATCCAAGAAAGGTCACATTTCTTTACATTACTTTCTTACAAATTATTTAAAGGAGAGGTTTTTTCATTAAAAGTAATTTTAAAAGTGAAAATTATAGTGCAGGCCAGAAGCAATTAAAGTGCATCCTGTACATCTGCTCACCTCAAGGAAGTTTATCTTCAGAGATCGAAAGACAAAAGTCAGACTCAGAAAGATGTTCTCTCACGTCATCTTCCATGCTTTAAAGAGCAAAACTTAAAGTTGAAGGAAATTCTGATGCTCGTGTTGAAATATCTCTTTAGAGGCTCTAGGGAGTTTGATGGAGCCAGCAGTCTTTGTGAAAGTAGAGGTACAGGGTGCAAGAGCTGAAATTCACTGCAGCTTCAAACGTGCAAATCGTACCAAGAAAGTTTTCCTATTTGTTATTAACCCATTAAAAAAGGGCAAAATTTACTGAGCCATTTCTAAGTTACTGACAAACCCCAGAAATCTGTTGTTTGACAACACCTTTTCAGAGAGTACTGCACAATGAAGTTGTGTGATTTCAGCTGCTGCTAGTAAATAAAGGCACTTGACCTCCATTGCATGTAACGGGCCATAATTCACAGCCGCAGTTACAGGAACCAACAGTGTTTTGAATTGTCAAGTAATAGTTTAAACACCTTGTGCTGATCTGAAATTGTTTTATCTGCAAAAGTCTTGTTTGTGTAACCCTTATGGCCACATAATGCTGTAGGTCTGGACAGAATATGTAGGTTCAAGAGCTGCTTGACAGTAGTTCTTTTTTGATAGAAAAAATTACGTTAAGCTTCTCTTTCCATAACATCTACTAGAAAATCATTTATTGAAACAGAATAAAATTAACTCCTAGACTTTTCTAACACATACTTCCTTAAATAAAAACATATTTGCTTTTTAAGTAGAGATGAATGGGAAATTATTTATATTTACAGCAATGTTCCTGTTTTTTTTTATAACCAGTACAAAACAAAGAGCAATTGAAAGTTCTTACGAAAAACTTAAAATGAGAGAACACTCCAGTCCAGAAGAGCTTTATGGTCCTGGCACTCTGAAAAGCGACAGCCAAGAGCTGGAGTCAAGTGTGGTTTGGAGTAGAGAGCAGGTCACACAGAGCCCAGCAGAGTGCCCTCCTCATCAGCTTTTGGATACTCTTAGGTTTTGTGCTCCTGTCCTCCTTCACTCCCTTCTAAAGGAAGGTTAGGCAAAGCCAGTATAGTTCCACAAAATGTTCTTATGTGTGAACGTTTTTCAGAGAAAAAGTGCTGTCAAAATTTCCTCATCCATTCCTATATATAGGTCTACTTGTATATTGTATAACAATAACGTAATAATTTACATAATTGAATTGCTCATAAAGGCTATTATGACTGGATTTCGCAGACACATAGGTATTGAATTGTTATTACAGCAAAAACATAAAACCACTACAGAGCTTGATAAAGGTATCAAACCTGAGCTGGAGTTCTGCAGCCAATGGAATTTTTCAATTTGGCCGCAACAAAACATTAAATTATGCTGACATTTTCAAATCTGGCTTCCTGACCCCAGGCACACCGTCCTTAGGTAGAGAGCTATACAGTCACAGCCTTGAATGACTTATTGCTTCAGAACATCAGTCCTACAGTTGTCAAATTAAGGACATCATGACACTGCAGAAGCCCAAGCTTGAAAATGTAGGCGCTTCTACCGAAGCCCGCAAGAATTCATCCTGCGTAGGACTTCAGGTGTTTCACACTCAAAAGTAGGTGCTCCATTGCTGATGAATTTTGAGTGGCCCCCTCCACCCATGCCGTGCAGCTCATGGTGCTGCTGGAGGGTGAGGACATGGCCCAGACAAGGCAAACCGTACAAACCTCCTCCACCAGGCACTGGACAAGGCTGATGGCTGCTTCTTCCCAGACACTTTTTTGGCAGCCTGCCGTGTGTGTCAGGGTGAGGAACCAGCCAGGGTTCCTCACCCCGAGGGTGCAGAGCCACGGGCCCTTTGCCCGGCCAGGCTAGGGGTGTCCTGCATCCCACCCAGCTCCCCATACCCCGGTGAGGGGCTTGGATTTCGTGTTTATTACCTCACAGTGACACCTGCTGGAAAAGGACCTTAATTTAGGCAGGGAAGATGTATTTTTAACATGAATTAAACATTAACTGGATGCCAGAAACAGGACATTATGTGTGGCAAGGATCATAGAAGAGACTAGTACAAGTGAAAAATACCAGAAGACTGTTAAAAAACTTTCTGAGAACCACCGTAACCCCGTAAAGCAGCCTGTTGCATGTTCCTAAAGACGTGTAATGATTGACCACAGTTTTACATCCCAAGTCCGGCACCACTTGGGTCCCAGACCAGCCCTCAGAGGAATGCACTGCGTTTCTCTGCGCAGTGGTTTCCGAGGATGCTGAAGTCGTCTCCCAGATGTCTGGGGGCGTCTGATCTATGGATGGAACAACCATTTTTCTCCCATTCCCATATTTTATGAAACTATTCTTTCATTTATAAACTGTGTAATTCTTACTGGTAGTCCTTGTGGACTCTCTTAGCTTCCCGTGGGATTCAGAAAGTAGGAGGAAGGTAGGGAGGAAAGCTGCCACAGAGCATTCAGAGGAGCTGTTCCTGTAACACCGGCGTCTAACATTTGATAAATTAAGACTGAATGGGCTTTTCGTACTCAAGAAAATACCACTAGGTGTCACTAAATGCCAGGGATGATCAGTGCTGGTCTCATAGGACATACATGAAAGCAGTAACACCATGCATATTTCATAGATACACCTGGTTTATAACCATGGCTTTTTGCAATGACTAAAGTGTGAGGTCATTTTAGCTTTTAGCAAGATTTGCATTTGTTTTGGGAAATACCTCTGGCTTCCAAGTAGTACACATAAACACTCAGCTTTCTAATTTTAATGGAAACAGCTTATCTTGTGTACAACATCGGTGAAATAATCTTGGTCTGTAGAAGCTGTTAAATTATAAGTTTGCATTTGATAGGAGCTACTTTGGTCTCAGGATTAAAATAATGGTGGCGTTTCACATGTGGTTTTCCTGCTGTGTGTATTCAGTGAGGTTGCACTCAGTGGAACTCTGCTCATCATCTCGTAGACAAAGTAAAAGCTGCCCCAACTGTATTTGCTTTTAGAATATTTTTGTACGTGCATATTCAGCCCGTATACTGGTGTTAGAACGGAGGCTGGCGATGTAGCTTCAAACCTCAGCTTTGTCCAACCCTCCTTTAATTTGTAGAGCAAGCATCATGTGGACCATATTTTTTTCTAAGTGTGGTTTCTATCTCAGACTGAGTTGTCTTTTCCTTTGGGGGCATGGGAGAGCACAGAGAGGAAGAAGGTTTTGAGTAGAGTGGCTGAGCTGATTCTGAGGGGGGGATCAGAGGTCTTCCAGCAATGCCTTAAAGCAAACTGTGCTCCCTTCCCTGCCCCAGTGTCTGGTCTTTCTTCAGAAAGGAAGGATGAAGAGTCAGGGTGTAATTGTGCACACCTAGAGAGTAGAACTAAGGGTTGTTCTGCACCACAGCATGGATACAGCTGCAGAGTACGTGGCTGCCTCTGCCTCTAGCATCTGCAAAGTGTCTCAAGTGACAGGGGTCTGTGCTGGAGCTACTGATGCTAGGCTATGACCCATGGCCCTAGGCATAGCTCTGTAAGGCACAGCTGCCTTAAACTGGCAGTGCTGAGGACCTCCTGGGAAAACCCCTGAAGATATTTGTATTTCTTCCATTGAATATTTGGCACCAAAGGCAGGATGGAAGTGTACGCTGGAGAAGGAAATAACAAAGTGAATACTGAATAACCATTCCTTCTACTGAAGGAACAGGAGCTCTGCAGAATAAAAAGTAGCATTTGTGCCTATTGGTAATGACTGCTTCATAATGCATGCAAGGAAACTTTGCTAAGACTACCTGCTCAAGTTTTGTTCTTTGTCACATGATAGGAATATTCTCTGAATTTTTCCTTTGCCAAATGTACACTCCTTTCAATATAAATTCAGTTCAACCTCTCCTCCTCTGAGGAAAAAAATCCCCCCTCTAGCACCCCAGATTTTATAATTACAATTTTCACTGACAGGGAATAATAAGAATAAGCCTCTCATTGCCCTGATCATTTAGCTTGCCTGTACTTCTCTTCCCCACTCAGACAAACTGTTGCTAATTTTGATCTTTGATGTAGTCTTCTCACGCACAGAGAAGTAAAATTCTCTCTGGCAGTTTTTTCCACATAGAAAATGAAGATGACCTTATCTTATATACCTCATGAGAATGTTTTAAGGTTTAATACATGCATGTTTGCAGAGCATATTGAAGATGAAAAGCAATATATGATAAACATTACTTTATACTACTTTGATCATAAAAGGCACATTAGTGCTTTTCCTCATCTCTCAGATAAGCAGCAATGCTGTCCTTTCCTAGACATCCATCAAAAATATATCTATAAAACAGGAAGAAAAATAATTATAAGAAAAAGAAAATAAAGAATTATAAATAAACAAATACAGAAGTAATTTATTTAAGATGACAATTGGAATCTCTCTCACTTGGTTCTTTTGATCTCCTTGAGGCTCATTAAATTGTGGATGGCAGACCCTGCTTCCATGTTTGAGAAAGAAGCTAGAGTGCTGCTTAAGCGCAAGCAAAAGTTTCAAAGGTAATGAGGCTTGGGACCTATGGACCAGAAAATATAGATTGATTTACATGCATTTTCCACCTCCCCTGCTGCTTATTTGCATTGTTCTTCATTTTCCAGCCAGCTCAGAAATCCTCAGCTGATTTGTTAATATTTGCACAGTGTCCATAAGCATTACTGACACTCTTCAGGTAGGCAGGGAGGAAAAGCACTGCCCCAGTGAGCTTCCAATCAAATGACTTGAGTTGTGACACTCTCACTTTCATCTGCTACCTATCCTGGAGGAGCATCAACGATTTTCCATAGCAACTGTGAATGATAAATTCACAAAAATGGGTTCTAAGTTGAAAGCCTATAATTGAGAGGAAGCAGTGAAAAACCATTTCCTTGGGTTCCACCTGTAAGGGATATAGGCATCCTCTATTTTTCTGTGTATATCCTGTTTTATTTTTCTTTCTGTTGGTTTTGTGGTTGTGGCTGTTTTATCTTTATATTCCTTTGCTGGATAGGGTTAGGGTACACTGCAAAACAAAGATCTGTGTAGGGAGTGATGTGGAACTGTCTCAGCGGAGATGCTAAGAGCAAAATAGCTCTTTGGCTCCCGACTGACTGCCTTTGCCCAGCTGGTGTCACATGCTGTGCTAGTTAGCTCTGTGGGCCACTGCTGCACAGAAGCACGAGGGAAGTGAGACCCTCTGCACCTGGAATGGACTCCATGGCAGGGAAGGCTTGCAAACCTGAGCCCTGTATTATGGACAAGAAGTAGTGTTCCAATGCCCTACCAAAACAATGAAAATGCAGCATCACGAGAGGGGAAGAAAGGAGTTTCAAACATCTTACGTAAGGTAAAATAGGCAAGCAAATTCTCAACCCATGAACAGCCTACATTGCAACCAAGTTTATTACCGAAGTGCTCTGTAATAGGTTTTTCCTTCTGTTCTGATGCCTGACAGTTCTCCTTTTTCATGCCAGTTGACTTAGACAAGGATACCCCAGAATAGTATGCTGAGGTGTCATAAATGTTTATAAAGTACTTGAAAGATGAAAAGAGCTATAGAAGCATGCCTGTACATCTGCTGATTGCTACTGCATGTCCGTGATGTCTTCAAGCACAGAGCATGAGAACTTGCTGCTGCAGTGAGCAGCCGTGCCCATGTCAGCCCGCTCCACTGTGTGGCATCAGGATGGCTCACTGCTCCCAGGTACATGGCAAGAGCTGCAACCTAAAATGAATTCTCACCATGCTGCTTTGTTACTTCGGATTAGTAAAGAGATCAAGAAATGTGGCAATGGAGATAAATTTAGTGCTTGTTTTTATTGTGAGTGACCTTTCACGTGCGGTTGAAAGTCTCTGAAGGAGTTTTAAAGGCAGAGGGAGTCACAGCAAGACAGAAAACGGTGAAGAGAGCTGTTCACTTTACATGGCATTGCTAGTATGGAAGCTTTTTGTGTAAACTGCATCATCTCGTTGTATATAAGCCCCTGCTGAGGCTGAATCCTAACTGGGACAAAAGCACAGCACAAGGAAGCTGATATTGCTTAAATATGCGCTATTGCTTAAATATGCGCTATGGGTTAAGGAGTGAACAGCAAGCATATCATGTTCCCAGTATGTAGCACTTTGATAATGCAAACAACATTTCCTTAAAAACTACAAAGGAGCTCCTGAACATATGTTGTTATCAACAAAGTTTTTGACAATAGACAAGAATAAAATAGAAAATACATTTTTGAGTAGCACTCCTATAGGTTCATTGAAGGTTGATTGTGAAACTAAAGTACCTCTTATTAAGCCAAATCACAAAGAAACCATGAAATCAAAGGCACAGCTATGAAACATATAATCAGCTGTTAAAATAGAAAAAGTAAATCATGCTCAGAGAAGAACATTTTGCACTATAAAGGCACCAACCACCAGCTACAAATAGGGAAGCAAAAGGGCGTTCTCTTCTGTTTCCAAACAATACTCATGCACAGGGGCCTGAGATCTGAAAAGATTTACAGCTTCCCTTTCTATGTCAAAAGTACTATGTTTTGACGCAAAGTACAGATTAAAAATAGTATGTGGATAATGGCTGGAAGATGTTAACAGTGAGATGTTGTGACCGCTTCCTAACCTCCTTGACAGTAGCTGTTGCTAGAGAGGAGTGTATGGTTTGCTGAATGACATTGTGGGATGTCAGCTGGTTTTGTCTTCAGCATTAGCCCCCTCAGTGATGAACCAGGGCAATCAGAAGCCTGTCTGAACAGAGGAAGAAAAGAATATCAAAAGGCAGATTGGAATTGGTGTTCAAATGAATAGTGTGAAATCTCAAAGTGAGATTACCAGGGTAATGGTAACAGTCATCTCAAAAAGAAGGCTGTTATTTTAAGAAGTGGAATTTCACCAAAAAAGAGAAAAGAGAATAAAGAGATCAGCACCACTGAAACTGTGACTGTCAGATGAAAGGTAAATCTTTAATATGAAACACTTCTTTACCTACTGTCATGACATTGGCAAATATGCTTATATTACAGATATTTATCTTTACCCAAACCATAATATGCTAAAATAAACAGAATCGCAGTTTTATGTTTTCCCCAGAATCTGAGATAAAGACACCAAAGGGAATTTTTTGATTAATAATGTTACTGACGATAATTTTAGATTTATCCTTGTGAATAAAAGCTACAAGAAGCATATATTGTAACTAAGCAAAATGGTTGGTTTACCATCTTTGTTATTTGGCTATAAAAAGATTCGAGTACTTATTTGTATTTATTTTGAATAAGATGCTATCTGTTCTCCTGTGGTTTGCAAAAAAGACTAAGTGGCTCTGGAGGGAGTGAGAGAACAAATGTGAGAGGCATTATTACCTAATGCAACCTGTCTGAGGCTTCTCAGACACTATGAAAGTGACCAGAACATAAGGACTTGTATGGAACTAAAATGGATGGAACTAATCTGTAACTTTCCTTTGCCACAATGTTGGTACCATGCTGTTTTCCAGTCAAAAGTGACGAGCCAACAAGATTGTTATCTTTTGTAGAGGTCTCTGTAATTTCACCTTTCTTGCACAAAGTGTAAATGTACTTTTAGTTGTCTTCAATATTATTATTTTTCTTGATAGATGATTAACTTTGAAAATACCTTTGTCCATCAATTTTAGGTTTTGGTGTAAAGTTGGAGGCTACTTTTGAATATTCAGTGGTGAGTGAACCCCAATGAATTCTTCAAATTCCAGGAGAGAGCTGAGCATTAACTATACCTGCCAGAAGGCACAGTCACATGCCTGCTGCATGGGAATATGTGTATGTAGTGTTAGGTTTTTGTTTTTCATAAAAAAATGCTGAATCTTATGATGCCTTGTAGGCCTGTGCCGGTCCATGGACCACAGCTTGACTAAGACTGTCTTAGAGATTGCCAAGGGTCAGAACAGTGGGATATTGAAAGAAAAATTTGTTTGTTTGTTTGTTTGTCTTAAATGATGTATATGTCTGTTAGGTGACATCCAATAAATGTTTTTATGCATTGGAGTAAAATGAGCCCCAGAAAGAGCTAGTGCTGAGTTGCAGGCAGGCTGTGGAGTTTATTTCAGAAGGAATCCCCCTGCTCTCTCTACCACTCCCCACCCCATTCTGTTTGAACAGACCAGCCTGTGCCCTTGCTCCTGCTCGCAGAGCCAGACACACAGTCACGTTTTGCCAAATGCAGAGAAACATAGTTTTGCAACTGGATTCTTTGTTTTGTAAGCGTCACTTGGTTGTCACTGTTCTTTCTCCAGTGGAAAACTCAGCCTTTTTTCTGTTCTAACCAGTTTCTTTTACTGAAAGAAAAAAAAAAGACCAACGTTTTTGCTCCTTTTGAAGTTGCCCTCAGAGCAAAATGCCACCTCCCGCTTCACGAGCAGAACATCTAACAAGCTTCTGCCATTGATGTTAGTGCGGAAAGCATGTGCCAGTGACCAGATGAGCTGTCTCAGACTGACATGTGTTTCTGCTTCTGCCTGTGATTTATTCCTTGTTTATCCAGAGGGGTATTCCATATCAGCATCGATGCCTTTTGTGGCTCACATGGTACCTTCCTGCTCCACAACAAAGACATCTCTGCTGTAGCACTCCATTCCTGACAGGCGACACATCTGCCCGAAGAACTTGACCGATCAGACTGCTGTATGCCTGAACTGTGCAAATTCTAAGGCTAGATAAGATGTGGGTAAGATCCTAATTTATTCTAAAAAAGGAAATTCATGTGTCCCCCCTGCTACAAGCCCCTCCACCTGTTTATGCCTCAAATGTTGTTTGTCCTCTTTCCCCTGCATACGTCCTACCCACATCCTACCTTCCTGGACAACACGGCATATTGCTAACAAAATGCAGGACTGGCAGGGTGATTTCTATGCACCAGTGAAAGAGCTGAATGTCTGCCCTTGCCTTGCTCTGCAAGAAGGAAATATTTTCTGTGGAAATCCCCCAGCCCTTATAGACTATCTTGTGTTGCATTTGGTAGAGGGTAATAGATAGAGGTAATAGATATGTAACTGTAAAGAAAGGTAAATGAAAGGATACTAGTTACAAAACCATAATGATTTCACTATTTTAATTGCAAACATCTTGATGAGGTACTGACAGAATTTAGGAATCAGTTCTTCACCATGTTTACTAGAAGACTCTGTTAAAAACCAGATAACTGCATGGGAATGTGTATGTTTTGGGCTTTTTTCTAGCCAAAACGTGCAGCTGTGTATCCCCTGACCTGCTGCAGGAGGGTAGCTGTTCACAGGCCGTGGGCTGAGCAGCACAGAGAATGACACAGCTCAGAGTGATGGGATCTTGAGAAAATGCTAGGTCTGTGTGCATTGCTGTGCTCAATGACTCTTTCACTCATACAAATAGGTGGAACATTTTGAACTTGTAGTCATGATGTCTCAGTTTTCATTATCTTGTTGCTGCCTGTGGATTGTTGCTGCGGATGGCACCAGTGTCTTTTGTATCTTTGCATACTTGCATGCCAGCAAGCACATGGACTTTAGCAAATACAGATTAAAAGAAAGTACTGCAAACAAGTAAAGGAGCTTTCATGTATTACTGCTATCGACAGTTTTGTTCAATGTACAAAGTTATTGTGCAAAATGCACATTCTGAAAAACACTGTCAAGGAAGTACCCTAACACAATGATTTGAATGGATCATCTCTGTTTGCTCCTGTGAGCTGATCCAGCTGACACAAGCAAACGGACTGAAAACCCAACTTTGTAATGCAGCCAGGATATTGAAAATTGCTTCAATAAAACAAGAGAGATTCTGCGATCATTAGACTTTCAGAAAGATGCAGCTAATTTCCATCACAGTTACTGAATATTAGTCTTGCCTTCTTCATGTAGTATTAAATCAACAGCTTGCTCAGAAATAATTGCTGAGACAGGGAATGAGTAAGTCCCTTGTGTGCACCCAGTGCTGGTTACCTGAGTGATGCTTAGACTAATGCATATCTCACGGTACAGAACATTTTGCCTTCTTTTGCGGAAGACAAACAAGTGTCTTCATCTTCCTCCTTTGGGGTCATAGGTTTTTATGCATGACTTTCATCCAGTCAGAGAAGTATGGTTAATAGTCAGATCTACTAATTTGAATCAGATTAGCAGATTAATAACTTGCTGTCTAACTGCTCTATACTCTGTAAAGACCATGATTATTTTTTGTAGTACAAACAGTCCTGGAGGGTCACTTTGCCCTGTGTAACCTCAGTTGTAACTTTGACAAAGCTTGCAGTGCCATCTAAATAAATAAATGGTATTAGACCTCTCTGGCTGCATTTGCTTTTAAAAAACCCCATGCCTTTGCAGAACACCACTAGACGATAGATTATCCTGTTAAACTGCTACACCTGCTTTGGAAATTTTAAAATATATCTTTGAACTGCTGTGGCTGATTCATGTACCTTTCACAGGGAACTTGGCAACAGAGCAAAGCAATCTGTAATAAGGAAACACTGCAATATTAGTACAGAGACACATATTGGAAAAACATCATAAAGCATGTAACAGGTAGGCTTCAGTCACTAATTATTTGCTACCTGGGGAAAAAAAATTAAATTTTTGTAAAGTTTCAGTAAACCTGCAGTCTAAAATACGAATGTTAATTAAATGAGTTGCATGAGCAAACGAGTGCACCAGAAATGCTGATGATTTTAAATCCTTCTTCTGTACTGCCTATATTTGGACGTGTGAGTGCTGAAACATACTGCACTCACCATCTTAGAAAAGATTTAGCCCTCCTGAGCCACCCTTTCATGGAGACAACAGTCCTGCAGCTCTAATCTCATGGCAGTATCTCACCAGGGAGATTTCCTCAGGTGAAACCAGCTGGGCTTGCTGTCTTTGCCGTGCCATACTCTGCCTGTGGAGGTTTCACACTGCTAAGAGTTCTGAGCCACGTTCTGTGGACTTGATGCAATCAGAAATGGGAGGGCTGGCCACAGCACAGGAGGCACATAAGCATGTGCTCAGGTCCTTCTGAATTCAGTAGAGTCTCAATGCGTGATACAGTGCTTTCCAGAAGACATACGGAATTAGTTCTGCACTTAAAGTTCATTACTGAATTGTTAAAAGGAGCTTCTGTAAGCAGACTATTTATTCTAAGTGGAAGCTGAGGTAGCCTTGACAGCAAAACTTGCATAGGGATGATTCTGGCACCAAAGCTGATCTCCGCGCAACCAGAGCTCAGTTGATTTTGAAGCACCTGAAGTACCTGAGGGTACCTGAAGCAGCTGCCGCCGCACCTTTGACTGCAGAGAAACAGATTCATAACCATAGAATCATAGAATCATAGAACCATTTGGGTGGGAAGGGACCTTTAAAGGTTGTCAAGTCCAACCCCCCTGCAATGAGCAGGGACATCTGCAACTACATCAGGTTCCTCAGAGCCCCGTCCAACCTGACCTTGAATGTTTCCAGGGATGAGGCATCTACCACCTCTCTGGGAAACCTGTTCCAGTGTTTCACCACTCTCATCGTAAAAAATGTTGTCCTTATATCTAGTCTGAATCTACCCTCTTTTAGTTTCAAACCATTACCCCTTGTCCTATCACTACAGGCCCTGCTAAAAAGTCTGTCCCCATCTTTCTTCTAAGCACCCTTTAAGTATTGAAAGGCTGCAATGAGGTCTCCCCAGAGCCTTGTCTTCTCCAGGCTGAACATCCCCAATTCTCTCAGCCTTTCCTCATAGGAGAGGTGTTCCATCCCTCTGATCATTTTTGTGGCCCTCCTCTGGACCCGCTCCAACAGGTCCATGTCTTTCCTGTGCTGAGGGCTCCAGAGCTGGATGCAGGACTCCAGGTGGGGTCTCACCAGAGCGGAGTAGAGGGGCAGAATCACCTCCCTTGACCTGCTGGCCACGCTTCTTTTGATGCAGCCCAGGACATGGTTGGCTTTCTGGGCTGCGAGCGCACATTGCTGGCTCATGTCCAGCTTTTCATCCACCAGTATCCCCAAGTCCTTCTCCACAGGGCTGCTCTCAATCCCTTCATCCCCCAGCCTGTATTGATACTGGGGGTTGCCCCGACCCAGGTGCAGGACCTTGCACTTGGCCTTGTTGAACCTCCTGAGGTTCACGTGGGCCCACTTCCCAAGCTTGTCCAGGTCCCTCTGGATGGCATCCCATTCCTCAGGTGTGTCAACCGCACCGCTCAGCTTGGTGTCATCTGCAAACTTGCTAAGGGTGCACTCGATCCCACTATCTATGTCACTGATTAAGTTATTAAACAGTACTGGTCCCAAGACCAATAACAAGACAGGAAAGCTCTGTAATGGTAGTTACAACTGTACCAAATAATTCCTGGCTACTTCTACTAAATGAATCTAGAATTTTCTTCTAGTGGCATGTCCCCTAGCTGACATCTCAAAAGATAAAAATGTCAGTGGACTCCATAATATTTTCTCTCTGTAACCAGGCTAATATCAGCCTTTCTGGAGAAGAGAGGTCACTGTATGAGTGTCTGCCAGTGTGATGGTATCCAGTTTGATATAATCAGAAGGGATTCTAGGTGAGAAAGATTACATGAAAACCATGCTTTAGCACTGCTGGTAATTTAGTGATGCTCAAAGATGCCCCAAGCCTGCCTGTTCATTGCTACCAGCCTTTCTTTAACTTTCAAACAATGATTATTCTGTTTAGCAAATTCTCAAGTGTAAGTAGTATTTTTCGCATCTCTAATTTATGTGCACATGGCACAATCCCTTTTTCTTTCTTTCCCTTGAATGGAGTTCCCTAACTGATCCTGTGGAGCAGAGATTACTCCATAGTTGGAGCAGAGATTACTCCATAGTAGACCTCTCCTTCTCCACCATTGTCATGAATAAATTGAAGGGAATGACTGAGATACTCTGCTGATTACCAGTGAAGGAAAGGAGTTTTATTGGCAAATCTAATTTTGAAAGCCATGTCTTCTAAGAGCAGAATATTCAACAGGAGAGATTTTTACATAAAGAATGCGTTGAATTCATTATATATATTCTTTCAGAGAGCCATAGGGGATTTCCCACTTAGATTCACAATGCAAGTTATAAGATATTGAGAGCTGCGCTGTGCTAGCATTTCTGTTTGGAAGATCCTGTTTTCCAGGGCTCTGCAGTGTGAGCTGGTGCAGATTCTGTATGCATTATTATGTATTAGTCTTCAGCGGCAAAAAGAAAACCTTGTGTTCCAGCACTTATCCTGGAGCTTGTTATGTTAGTTAATTTTGAAAATGGGTTGAAGTAGGAAATCGCATACCAAGGAGATAGAATAGCTTGTATATGACTCACAATGTGGAAAAACCAAACCCATTGTAACAAGTAGGTGTACATATATTTTCAAGGATAGGTTTTGTAAAAAGGTAGTTTTGATTTGGTTGTTTTTAACAAAGGAATCCACATGCGTCTCTTAGATCTGTTTAAAAACTGACCTTTCACTGTAAATGTTATTGCTGTGCACATGTGTGAATCAACATCCCCTTGTTTTCACTGTGATCTTTACTTTTCACAAAGGTGGTACCTTAGTAGTGACCGCTTCTGTTCCTAATTGCTACTTCTGCAAACCTTCTGATGGTAGGGTGTAGTCCTTGACTTGTGCTCCTCTGTGCTTCTGCCATATGAGTAATTTACAATGTGAAACTGAAGTAGCAATTGTGGGAGCTCTGGAGGTCTGTGTTGCTTATTCAAACCCACCGACTGCAGTTTTACGTTTCCTTTCCAAACAGTGGAGTTCCGCGTTCTTGCCAAGACTTGCTCCAGCTGTGTTTTCCATGACCAGACAAGGATAACAAGACACTTGCAATAGCATTCTCCACGTCTGATACACACAAATGCTCTTTAAAAGAGATCGGTCTCCTGGCAGTTGGCTATCTGACCCTCTTCTGCTAACAGAAAAATAGCCAATAGCTCCAGCCTTCCTGTTCAAAAGCCTGTTTTCTGTCTGAGTCCATGTACAGGGTAAATAACTGCACAATGTGCTCATGAACTGTGAGGGTTTGTGCATCAGAACTTCTGTGAATAGTGCTTTGTGCAGAGCAGTGTTCAAGTATCCAAATCCTCATGATCCCAGGAGTATGGAATATAAACCCCCCCAAACAAAACAAGTGATGGCTAAGTAATGTGAACTATCTCCAAGGTAGAAGCAGAATGGACATTATCTCCAGGCAAAAATAGCTCTTTCATTTGTGAATAGTGCCATGTTGCTAAACCTTTTGCTTCAGGCTGTGTAGCATAGTCTCACAACTGCTTTTTCACCCCAGTAATTTGCCAGCATCCTGTACCCATGTGCGGTCAGTTGCACAACGTGTTTAAGTGACCTACAAGGCTTTTCAAGGTAATGACCTGCTTTGCATTAAAGAAAGATGAAAGTATAGTCTTGAGAGCATTAGAGAAAGACCATCAGATGGAGAGGAAACTGCAGCACAGAGGCATGAGGTGAACAAAGGAGTTTAAGCATATGCATAACTGTGACAGCAAGAACTGCTAATGCTGACACAAGTTGTCTGGGGAGGACTTAGTATGTCTTCTACTAAATCTGTTTTCAGTGGTATTATTATCATGGATGGTCTGCAACAAGAGCTGGAGGTGACCAAGAGATTGAAAGATTGGTAAGTGACTGTATGGCGAATACCTTTTATCATATTTAATGTAAAAAATACCGTGACAGCCTTGAAAATACTGCAGTCCCCAGAGACTCCATGTAATCTGGAAATACAGAATATGGTAGGACTGCAATCTCAGAAAAGTCCTTAGGAAGAGGTAAGGACTGTGCTAGCAACAGCTGCACTTTGCAGCTCAACCCAGAGAAGCACACAGGGGGAAGAAGCTGAATTTCAGAAAGCAAGGGAAGAAGAAGAGTGAGTTTTCATAGCTACATTTGGTAAAAGAGCTTCATATTCCTAAGGCAGAGGGCCATGGATAGAGGAACAAGTTGCCGCATCCCCATTTTAGCATTGAAAGTGATGAAAAGTCTTTGGGACCGCATTTCCCACAGAGCTAGAAATAATTTGCGGGCTGATATTGTCAAGTGCTAGGACAAGGAGGAAACCTTATTAAATTGGTGCCCCGTTGGCAAGTGCTGAGCAGTGCAGAGCCAGCTCATGAATTTTGGAAGCCCTATTATGTCACAGAAAGTTAAAACTTGATGCTTAATAATATTGTATAGAATTCTGTAGTCTTCAGCAGAGGCATGAACATGCATAAAATTGCACAGCTGTTTAGGGGAACTATAATCCTGATTTGTCTGTAATCTATCAAGACAGAGATGTAGGATTTAACTGCTACATATGCGCACCTCACAAGACCAAGGTAGTTGCATACAGCTGATTCAAGGTCTGTAATTGCTTCTGTGACTGTATTACAGCACAGACATACCCAAGACAGCTTTAAATTAATAAGCTTGGGAAGTGCTAGCAATATTGCTAATCATCCACATACTTCTCTGATTTCATAGGTGGGTTTTATATCCTTTGCTGAGCTCTCTGCTACAAGAACCTAAATTATCTGCTATAAAACTGATTTCGATATGACTACACTATGTGGTAGTTACTGTGGTGCAGCCTTGTTCAAAACATTGCTGCTTAGAGAAGCTTTTTAAACAGATACACCTGAGAAATTGTTCCTCCTCTCAGGCTGTGTTTGCACAATGAGGAAGCATCAATTCATTTATCTACTCTAAGAGCAACACTTCAGCTGTCTTGAATTGATGTGTACTTCATATCACTTTGTTATGCCAGTTTATGGTTAATAATGACATTTGTTTAGCTTTGCCCTTGTTTGAAAGAACTATTCAGCAGTCTGACCACATATCCCAGCACACAGCTAGCAGGGACTGGCAGGACAGGGTATGTTCATGGGAGTGTGATAACCAGCAATGGCAGCTGAGCTGTGGGAAGACAGAAGCAATTTTTCTAAAAATCTTCACGGAGCCACAGCAATGGTCACTTGGTATGGGAGCTCCCCTTCTCTAGCTGCAGCCACTACCTGGGAACATGCAGCACCCAGGAGCAGTAAGGTAATACTCAACAGTTTCTGGCTGAGAGGTCAGCTCCTGGGGTTATTCTGCCATTAAAGGTGTGTTGCATTTCCACACATTCCCACCTTTCAAGGGCGCTGTTCCCTGCTCCTTTTTAAACCTACTCTTCCCCTTGAGTCGGCCTAGCACAGGTGTCCTGTAGCAAAGGCTGTATGTTTGAAGCTGAAATTACATTTTCTTTTTAGTGTGGGGTGGTCAGTGATTTTGGAGGAGTCTAATGTGCTTGTGTTTTACACAACCATTTTATACAACTTACTGATTAGATCCAGACTGGACGAGGGTTAGAGATAGCAACTGCTGTCAAGGCAACAGAATTAAGACTATGAAACACTACAGATGAGCCTGTGATCAGAGTCTACTTTAAATGTCAGGATATTAGAAAATGCCATTACAAATTGAAGTTCAGGGCAGAGAACAAGACACAATGGGAACAAATCTGATCTGGAGTGCTTGGAAGTATTTAGGAGGAAGGAGCAAGAATCTGGAGCAACAGTGAGTGGTGAAGCGAACAGCACAGAGCAGCTTCTAGTTGTTGGAGGCTGCTTCAGATACCCAACAACATGGTCAAATGCCAGTCGGGTTCACTAGTCAACCCTTGGCTCTCTCCAGCTTGATCAGATGAGGAAACCACTGTTCCTGCAGGCTGGCTGGCTGCAGGGGCCCCTGCCGACGCTGGTCCCCGTGCCGGGCGGCTGGCAGAACGCAGAGGAGGTGAGGGCAGTGCCTGTACACCTGGACAGGTTGTAAATGGCCACTGAGCTGCAGAAGTGACCTGTTTAAAAAGGCAGGGGGTGAACCAGGGAGATAACACAGTGCTACCATTTGGGGTCTTCCCAAGTGGCATAGGAAGAGAAGGAAATAGCAGCCACTGTGGAAATCCCGAGTGCATTGCTTTGCTATACAAGTTCAGGCTAGAATTAAAAGCCTATTTTTGCTCCAATTTCTTTCATATAATACTTATAAATCAGCATAAAGAGAGCTGAAATATTAGTCACATTCTGCAGCAATTGTTACAGAGATGAGTACGCAATCATGCCTTAAAAGAGCCATGATTTCTGACATGTCTCCATAGCCTGATTTGAGCCATTTATTTCTTGAAATCTCAACTTTAGGGAAGGTTGAGTGCACTCTCAAAGCTGTAAGTTAGGGTATCTTTTCTATCAGTCTTTTTTTTTAAGCTTTCTGTACCTGAAGGCAAAATGCACAATGTGTGTTTCTGTGTAGAGGTATAAAGGTCTGATTGCATTTTATTTTTTAACCCATCTGGTGCCAGCATTTTGTGGTTGTATGGAGCCTGCTGAAGTGAGGAAGCACAGCAAGCGGAGAGTAACCCAAGAAAGAGCTGGTTGACAAAAGCAGGCAATGCCCATGGGATTTCACAGTACAGAGAAATTCAATGAAGAAATTCCTATACCAGCTGTATTGTGTGAAGGGAGGTCAGTGACATTCAGGCAGAGAGAAACTCTTGGCTCGCCGTATGTAGGTTAAGACAACCCAGCCCATGCCCTTCCTTCCCTCCTTGTTTTGTAATACGATGTGTGACAGTGTCCTCCACAGCAGAGCTGGTGTGGCTGTTTCCATAGGGTTTTAGAGCAGGATCCAGATCTCTGGGGTGTATATTTGTTGGTTCTTCCAATGACTCCCCTTCTGGTGAAATCCCATGAAACATTTGAAGTGAGAAATTGAGTTCCTGGGGGGAAAGGGTTGAGTGTGATATATTTTCCCATGTGTCTTCTCCCACCAAGGCTGAGTATGAAGTATACAATAAAGGCCAGGTCCTCTGTGAGGGAATATGGGGAGCCAAAATGGTCATTACTGAAAGGGACACTTCTGGCTGCCCACCATGATTAGATGGGTGACATCCAGTCAGGATAACTCCACAACCAAGAATCAATCCAATTAAAAACAACCTGAATGTGGATGAAGGACACTTTTGAAGTCAATTAACTACTGCTGTAGCCTAGTACCATCCCATGCAGACTGGCTTTGGTGATCTCACTGGCCCTGGCTAGCAAACAGAAGTACAACTGTCCCTCTGTGTCTTAGAATCATTTAGGTTGGAAAAGACCTTTCAGATCATCAAGTCCAACCGTTAACCTAGCACTTTCAAGTCCATCACTAAATCATGTTCTGAAGCACCACATCTACACGTCTTTTAAATACCTCCAGGGATGGTGACTCAACCATTTCCCTAGGCAGCCTGTTCCAATGCTTGACAACCCTTTCAGTGAAGAAATTTTTTCTAATATCCAGTCTAAACCTCCCCTGGCACAACTTGAGGCCATCTCCTCTCATCCTATCACTTGTTACTTGGGAGAAGAGACCGACCCCCACCTCGCTACAGCCTCCTGTCAGGTAGTTGTAGAGAGCGATAAGGTCTCCCCTCAGCCTCCTTTTCTCCAGACTAAACAACCCCAGTTCCCTCATTTCACTCCTCATCAGACTTATGCTCCAGACCCTTCACCAGCTTCGTTGCCCTTCTCTGGACACGCTCCAGCACCTCAATGTCTTTTTTGTAATGAGGAGCCCAAAACTGTATTCAAGGTGTGGCCTCACCAGTGCTGAGTACAGGGGGACGATCACTTCCCTAGTCCTGCTGGCCACACTATTTCTGATAGAAGCCAGGATGCTATTGGCCTTCTTGGCCACTTGGGCACACTGCTGGCTCATATTCAGCTGTCTGTCAACCAACACTCCCAGGTGCTTTCCCGCCAGGCAGAAAGTCTTAAAAGTGTCTTTTTAAAATCGTTGGTCCTAAGTGTTCTGTTGCAACACTCCCATGTTGCTTTTCCTAAACAGTGATTCTCCAGTCCCATATCCAGTGAGATTTTTTAAAATATTTATTTCTAAGTATGGAAGCTGTTCAGCAATCTTTCCAAGATGTTACATCAGCTGATCTCCAAATACCGCTCAGGTTAGGATGCCACCATAGTTATATACTAGACCCACAATTTGCCTCAGATAGATAATCTAGTTCCATTTAATATGACTGCTTTTATTCCAGCAGCCCCTGCACTAAAAGGAGGGGCACTAAAACTGCACTAAAAGCATCTCTCCAGCCCTGACATGGGATATAATATTTTAATCCGGATGAAAATGTACCTGCAAATGCTAGCTAGAGTAAGGCTCTAACTCACGCAGTTTTAAATGAAGGAATACCCTGTAGGGTGCCATGCTGTGTTTTTCCTTCAGTTCACGAGGTCTCTACTCTCACTGATTTCAGGAAAATCAAGGAAAATACACTGCATATAAGAACATTGATTGGTCTGATGATTTTTTTTTTTTATATTATGCTTAACAGCTGCTGACATGTGCAAAAACATTTTACCAGGTGTGATCAGGAAGTGTGTGTCCCTGCCCTCAAGCACGGTCCAGCAATTACCTTCAATAGCAAAAACTGTAAGTTAATCACAGTATTTGCAAACTCAATCTCATTGCTTATATGCTGAATCTTTTCCAGCAGAGAGTTATCCATTGAAATTGAGAGTTTACAGGGAGTTCATTTGAGGCAGGCGTTTCTTACTGGTAAGAATATTCTAATTATTATTTCTAATTAAATTAGGTTTTTTAAAAAGGTTAACCATGACATTTTAATAGCTTCAGCTCATATTGATATTCTGAGGACACACTTGAGCTCAGCCACTTGTGACTGAAAAGAATGTTTTTCCAATTAAGAAATGTCTTTTTAAGGGCTTCTCCTAAATGACATCTATTTTACAGAGGGACGTGGACTAGAATATAATTTGTTTCCCTGGCTGCACAATCTCATAGTTCAGCAGGTAGCCCTTTCAAATATTTTTATTACAAAATTTTAACTTTTATGCCAAAATGAGTTCATAGTGTCCAACACACAAAAATAAAGAATTAAAAAAATTATTATTAATAGTTAGTTGTATTCAATCCATGCAAATTTCTTTCTAATGCATCAGGGCAAATCCTAAAGAAATCCACGGAAAATTTATAGACATACTGGATTCATTAAGCAGTGTATCTGATACTTCAATACAGTAAGTAATTCCATACAGTAAGTGCAGTGCTGCTGGTTTACAGTTAGAGTTTTCTTTCATTCGGTCTTTATTCTGCAAATTGTGTGTGGGGACCCCTACATGGATTTGGACTTCATTCTGTTAGGTATTGCCCAGAAAAGAAAAAAGACAGGAACTATCCCAGGCAGCCTACAAATAAATACACATCAAAACTGTGTATCCATACAGCCAGATGAGGGGGTAAAAAAAAAGTAATGAAACAATATTAGTCAGATTGGTAGCCAGCAATATCAACACAGCAAAAGCCAAATAATTATTTCATTCTTTGAAAGTTTTCAAGCAAGTTTGAAGAAGGAATCTGAATGGGAATGATTTGGTACTTCTGCAAATGTGTCCAGTGAATTCCTATCAAGTACAAGGAGCATAAAAAAAGAAGGAAGAAAACATTTAAAGACTGGGAGGACAATGTGGGACATTTGGTGACGGGAGCTAACTTCTCAACACAAAACGGTAGTAGGGTTGTGATTGTCCATGAGGGGCCTTGAAGAGGAGGACAGATAGTTTATCTTTATTGAAATAGAGGAAAAGTATTGGAGAAATGCAGAGCAAGGAGTGATGTTAACAAGTGTCAGACCAAAAATAAAAAGAAGATCTTGTGGCTGTATTTCATTCTTCACTTGGCAATTGGTGGCAATTATCAGGCCAAAATTAAATTGAATAATATTGATTCCAAACAAATTTTAAAGGTCAAAATCAGAAAGAAGCATTTTGATTGCACTGAATGTTTATGTCTGAAGCTATGTTTTGCTTGTTTAATTTTGTAATACACGTTGAAGATAGTTGCCATTGCTGAAACTTGGTGGGATTAATCCCATTACTGGAGTGTGGCTATTGATGGCTACAGGCTGTTCGGAAGGGACAGGCAAGGAAGGAGTGGTGAAAGGGTTGCCCTCTACATCAAGAAATGGATAGAGTGTGAAGAGCTGTCTCTGAAGAATAGCCACGACCAGGTTGAAAGCTCATGGGTAAGAATTAGAGACTGAGGCAACAAAGGGAACCTTGTAGTTGGTGTCTACTACAGGCCGCCCCATCAAGGGGAGCCTATTGATGAAGCCTTCTTACTCCAGCTACAGGAATCATCGTGCTTGCAGGCTCTCATCCTGCTGGGACGCACCCAGCACCCCAACATCTGCTGGAAAAGTAGCATGGCGAGCTGTAGGCAATCCAGGAGACTGCTGGAATGCATTGAGGATAACTTCTTAAGCCAGGTAATAGACACCCCTACCAGAAGGGATGTGATACTGAACCTGTTGGTCACCAATGCAAGTGAGCTAATCGGTGACGTCAAGATTGGAGGCAGCCTGGGCTGCAGTGATCAGGCACTGGTGGATGATCACTGGTTCACAGTCCTGAAGGATATGGGTCAGGTGAAGAGTAAAGTCAGGACCCTGAATTTCAGGAAAGCAAACTTCCAGCTGTTCAAGGAGTTAGTCAACAGGAACCCCTGGGAAACTGCCCTCAGGCACAAGGGAGCAGAACAGAGCTGGCAGATCTTTAAGGATGCTTTCCATAGAGTGCAAGAGCTCTCGATCCCCATGTGTAAGAAATCAGGAAAGGAAGGCAAGAGACCGGCATGGATGAGTCGAGACCGGCATGGATGAGTCAAGACCTGCTGGTCAAAGTAAAGGGCAAGAAGGAAATGCACAGGCAGTGGAAGCAGGGACAGGTAACCTGGGAAGAGTATAGAGACCCTGCCCCATTGTGTAGGAATGGGGTCAGGAGGCCAAGGTGTAGCTGGAGCTGAACTTAGTAAGGGATGCAAAGAATAGTAAGAAGGGCTTCTACAGGTATGTCAGCCAGAAAAGGAAGGTCACAGAAAGCATAGCCCCCCAGTGAGCAAGACTGGCAAACTGGTAACAACAGACGAGGAGAAGGCTGAGGTACTCAACAACTTCTTTGCCTCAGTCTTCACTGGCAACCTCTCTTCCCGCACCTCTCAAGTGGATGGACTGCAGGACAGGGACTAGGGGAGCAAAGTCCCTCCCACTGTAAGAGAAGATCAGGTTTGTGACCACCTGAGGAACCTGAACATACATAAGTCTATGGGACCTGATGAGATGCATCCCAGAGTCCTGAGGGAATTGGCTGATGTAGGTGCCAAACCACTCCCCATGATACTTGAAAAGTCACGACAGTCAGGTGAAGTCCCTAGCAACTCGAAAAAGGGAAACATTGCACCCATTTTTAAAAAGGGTAGGAAGGAGGACCCTGGGAACTACCGACCTGTCAGCTTCACCTCTGTGCCTGGGAAGACCATGGAACAGATCCTCCTAGAAGCTATGCTAAGGCACATGGAGGACAGGGAGGTGATTCAAGACAGCCAGCATGGCTTTACCACAGGCAGGTCCTGCCTGACCAACCTAGTGGCCTTCTCTGATGGAGTGACTACACCAGTGGACAAGGGAAGAGCTATGGATGTCATCTATCTGGACTTCTGTAAGGCTTTTGACATGGTCCCCCACAACATCCTTCTCTCTAAATTGGAGAGATATGGATTTCATGGGTGGACTGTTTGGTGGATGAGGAATTGGCTGGATGGTCGCATCCAGAGGGTAATGGTCAACTGCTTAATGTCCAGATGGAGATCAGTGATGAGCTGTGTCCCTCAGGGGTTCATACTGGGACCAGTACTGTTTAATATCTTCATCAATGACATAGACAGTGGGATCGAGTGCACCCTTAGCAAGTTTGCAGATGACACCAAGCTGAGTGGTGTGGTTGACACACCTGAGGGATGGGATGCCATCCAGAGGGACCTGGACAAGCTTGGGAAGTGGGCCCACGTGAACCTCAGGAGGTTCAACAAGGCCAAGTGCAAGGTCCTGCACCTGGGTCGGGGCAACCCCCAGTATCAATACAGGCTGGGCGATGAAGGGATTGAGAGCAGCCCTGTGGAGAAGGACTTGGGGATACTGGTGGATGAAAAGCTGGACATGAGCCAGCAATGTGCGCTCGCAGCCCAGAAAGCCAACCATGTCCTGGGCTGCATCAAAAGAAGCGTGGCCAGCAGGTCAAGGGAGGTGATTCTGCCCCTCTGCTCCTCTCTGGTGAGACCCCACCTGGAGTCCTGCATCCAGCTCTGGAGTCCTCAGCACAGGAAAGACATGAACCTGTCGGAGCGGGTCCAGAGGAGGGCCACAAAAATGATCAGAGGGATGGAACACCTCTCCTATGAGGAAAGGCTGAGAGAATTGGGGATGTTCAGCCTGGAGAAGACAAGGCTCTGGGGAGATCTCATTGCAGCCTTTCAATACTTAAAGGGTGCTTAGAAGAAAGATGGGGACAGACTTTTTAGCAGGGCCTGTAGTGATAGGACAAGGGGTAATGGTTTGAAACTAAAAGAGGGTAGATTCAGACTAGATATAAGGACGACATTTTTTACGATGAAGGTGGTGAAACACTGGAACAGGTTTCCCAGAGAGGTGGTAGATGCCCCATCCCTGGAAACATTCAAGGTCAGGTTGGACGGGGCTCTGAGGAACCTGATGTAGTTGCAGATGTCCCTGCTCATTGCAGGGGGGTTGGACTTGACGACCTTTAAAGGTCCCTTCCAACCCAAACTATTCTCTGATTCTCTGATTCTATGATTTTTGTCTTCATTCTAGTTCACAGCAAAAATTAATGTCAACTTATGACTTAGGTTCTCTCTACAACAGAAATACCAGCCAGGTGTTATGAGCAAAGCACCATTCTTACGTTTAGATAAGAAAAAACTCTAAGGACAGTGTCTTATCCTAGGACTAGGCAAAGGGCTTCCCTATCTAAAATGGTAGTCCAGAACAGACCTGTAACACAGTACTAGACAGCATGGAGAGCTTGGACTGTGACTACCAAGGTTGCATACCTGTAACTTGGGAAATTTTCATGAATGCTGCCTTTGGTAGGAAAAAACAAATTAGTCAAATCACTTACATTAAGTACCCTAACTTAACTATAAATCACAATATAACTTTTAAGAACCATTTGTTTGTTTAACCAAACTTAAGGAGAATGGATATTGTATTTACATGAGTTTGTCTTACATTTTAAAAGGTTTTAAATAACAAATTGTTCCATATTGAAATATTCTGTACTTTGGAAGGAAATGTTTTGAGAGACATTAACTAGTACCAGGAACAGCAAACCAGCTGAGAATTTTATTTCATTATATCTGTGTGTGATTTGGTTTGTACCACTGCTCAAACTGTGTTTCAGTAGAAAGGGAAGAGGAAGGAGGAACTCTTTGACAGAACAAAGGAGAAAGAAAGGCTGTCCAGAAGTCTCCGTTAACCTAAAAAGCATAAAATTATCAGAATCATGAGAAACTTGTTAGCTGACTTTGGAATCAGCAGTGCTTAGGGTTGGTTATTTCTGGCTCTGGCAGAAGGTCTAGCTGTAGTGAACTGAATAACTGTAGATGGTTTTAAGGGATAAGGAAAGATAAATGAGCTAAACAAAAAAGGCCTGCAGAAAATTAAATGAAAACACAGACTATGTGTTCTAATACAAGATCACTGCTAAAACTGACTGCAAAGGAAATAATGAATTCATTAGAACAAACACAGGGGCACTAAATGTTATTGCATCCAAATAATGTTTACATAATTTTCTTCTATAGGATAAAAAGAGGTGGTGACACCATACATACAGACTATGTTCCTGTTTCAACTTTGAAGGGTATTTAATCTTTTGTTTTGCTAATCAGACAAGATTTAAGCAATTGCACATTGTACTGCAAAGACAGTCATACAATGATCTCTGAATTATATAGTTGTTTATTACTTTTCATAATAAGGGATGTTGATTTGCTTTCCTAGTTTGTGCTAACTAACAGAAAATCTCTGAGTATGTATTACCGTAAAGGATGGAAGTAATTTTGTTGAAAATACTGGCAGTAAATGGCAGAAATTGCAAATCCAAGACAATATATGCATGAAAAGAATACTAGAAATAAAAGGCCCGCAAGCTCAAAATAAACTGTTAAAATGGAAAGAACACATGACCCAGAGCACGTAGAGCATATTATCTAACCTTCTGGTATAAAATTCGTATAAAAGAGTTGGAGGTCAAAATACCTAATGTAACTAAGCCTTCTGCAACCTGGCAGTATGAGATGAACGATGAGAAGAGAGCTTGGTGATACCCCGGTCTCTTAATTTAAAGTAATGGTTTTGCTCATTTGTTTTCACGTGACACACGCAGTACATTATGATCTCCTTTTGGAGCTCACTATTTTAGTCTAGCAGGCACTTAGGCACCCCAAACTTTATAATATACTCATTAACTTGCTCACCAATGCCTCAGCTTTTATTGGCAATAAAAACATATATAAACATATTTATGAACTTTGCACTCTTCTTACTCAGTCCTCCTGCATTCAGCGTGCCCCAGTGACTGAAGGGAAAAGGGTGGATTTCACAGGTAGCAACAAGGTGATAGGAATAATCTATGGATCTGCCCCCCTTTCCCTCTCCCAGCTGGCTGATGCCCAGCTGTCTGCACTGTACAGAGGACACAGAGCAAAGACAATTTTAAGTTACATGAGATAGGAGGGATGAATAAATGTATCTCCTTTTTCATCATTTTAAGTAATATCTAACAAACAGATCTATTGCCCCAAGAATGCCTTTTTTTTCCTCTCTCCTGTTTTGTTGGCTTAAAGCAGCAAGAAATGTGGGGATCCAATCCAGGACTTTGAACAAGATGACCTCCAGAGGTCCCCTCCAACCCCAGCTGTTCTGGGAGTCCCTGACTTTCTCTAGCAGGGAGGAACTGCAGCTTTGTGTTAGTCCCAGGCAGAGGGACAGAAGAAAGAGAAAATGGCATGAGTGCATGTCACGTCTGGTGTGCCAGCTCTGATTTACCTCAGGTGCTGGAGGTTACAGAAGTGTCCCAGGCCTGGGAGCTGTATAGCACTCACCTGCACCTACTCTACATCTCTTGCCAGCTGGATATAGATGAACTAGACTGAGGAGAGAGCAGTTAATCTCATGTAATAAATATATGATAAGAAATATATCCAGTGTCAGAAAAGATTTGGGAATCTGGGAGATGTGGGGCAAGGGAAGGAAAAGACAAACAGAGAGAATAGATAAACTATTTTTCCCTCAGAGTTTCTGTATCTACAAGAGTCCCTTTTCACTTTCTTTCTAAAACTGTGCCTTTACACTGCTGTGATTTAAAAGGCAAAATGGGCATAATTTTTTTTTTTCTTATGCTAAGCCTAAGGGAGAGTAAAATTAATTGTCCAAATCTGCCACAGGTATCCTATGTCTTCTACCAGGCATAAAGCCGTCTCCTGCATTCAACACTTTAACATACCACTCTTCTTCTGTGAGTAATTGAGGGAAGGAGTGATTAGGATCTCTTGGTGAAATTGTGATGATGATAAATAATGATCACTAATTATGATGGGGCTTTCCATGAACAGATCTATTAATGCTAATATGACTTCCCTCTATTTCCAGCAAAGGAAATCCATCTCCTTCTATCAAAAAGTCATCTGCTAGTTTCCTATACCAGGAGCCTCCTGTTCTTCCTCTTAGTGTATGTATGAGGGAGTTATTCTGACCCTTAACATTGCTCAGTTGATTAACCAGAAAATGAAAGAAGGGGATGGACTCCTAAATGTCTAATTAACTTATCCTCCTCAGCAATTTTGAACAAGTCTATTTGCAGCACATTTAGCTTATAGCAGCTGTTGTTCAAGGATGTTTATTTGAATGTGTCAAGCAAGTCTATACATCATTCACTTGTTTTGTGAGGTGGTTTTTCTTGTAAGTTTTACCAGGATCTTTCAGCATTTGCATGATTCCCCCTGTGGTGTTGAGGGTTATGGAAATCTCTCAGATAAAGACTTTTTTATTTTTTGTGGGCTGATTGTCCTGCATTATTTTCCTTTTTCTCAAACTGCTGTTTAAACTGAAGTAGATGAAGTAGCTGGAGGTGTTGGGAACAGCTGTAAGTTTGCTATTTAGAAATGAAGTTGTCTGTTCCTTTTCTCCAAATAAACAGCAACTAAAGAGACAAACACCTTAATACAATAGACACCTTTCAATGAGTTAAATTCCATCTGAGATCACATTTCTTTAAATTTAGGAATCAAATCAGTTGAAGAAAAATGACTGGGGGTTTGATTTTTGGAAAAGCTGAGCATTTCCAGGTCCAGAAGGAGAGGGAATGGGATTTAGCAATACTGAGGTTTCCTGTAGCACGGAGCAGTTATGTTAACCAGCCTCTGACTGCCTAAAAAGCTGGCATTCCTGTGCAGAGTGACTATCTTAAGACATTATGTTGTTGAAACTCCCTGATTCTCCATTGCTCTGATGCCGAGTGGGGAAGGCAGCACTGGCAGGGCTTGTTCCAGTTATTGCTTTCTGTCAGGGCTGGTGGCAGACTGGATCCGTGCTCCCGGCGGGGAGCTGGGTTCTTTCCCAGCCCCAGCGGAACTGGTGACTCCAGAGCGGGTCACATCTGGCATCTTTGGCCACCTCTGCAGCCAGCAGACAACCACAGCCCTTTTTGTGGTGCAGGGCAAATGTCCTTAAATTATCTTACTCTGTTAGAGCTTTAGCTCCCTGCTGTGTCAGAATTGCTGCAGCTTCCCCATTTTGAGAAAGCCGTTGCAAAGGGGCTTCAAAGGCACCTGGTGTGTATGCTGAAGGGAAACAGCGGATGAGCTCCCTGGACATGCCTTCCTGATGGGACTTTACTGGTATGAGAAGAGAGTGACAGCAGCTGCGCATGCCTGGGACTTTGAGAGAGGCTCAATAAGGGACCTGAAGAAAACACTTTGACACTGGTCGTGGGATTTTCTTCAAAGGCAGTGTAGACATACCCTGTCTTCCTGGAGACCTGTATTGAATTCTTGAGGACACATATCCTCAAAGTCCATTTGATTGTTTGTTGCTGTTTTAAAGTGTTGCAGAAAAGTATGTATCTTATCCCTACAATTTAGCAAGGTCATAAAAGTGCTGTAATCTCAAGGGATCTCCAAAAATGAAAGGAATGAGAGCATGCTTATTAGATTTGCTAATGACACTAATCTGCAAGGGATTGTGAATATGTTGGAGGACAGGATTAGAATTTAAAGTGATTTTGACAAATTGAAGGTATGCTCTGAAACAAATAGGATGCTAGTCACTGGAGATAGCTATAAGGAACTGCATTTAGGCAGGAATAATCAGCTGCACAAATAAAAGAGGGCAACAACTAAGTAGCAGATCCTTATTTTTAGATTTTATGGCTCACAAACTGAGTGCAAGTCAACAACATCATGTCCTGCCTTTCCCCCTCTGCCAAACAAACCCAAGAACGGCTATCCTGCAGTGAATAATGTAAACTTCAGCCTGTGGGGATGTGCAAAGTTATACTTCTTCTTTCCTTGGGACCAGCAATGCCTGAGCTGGACTGGTGTATCCCCACTGGAGTATTGCCTCAGTCCAATAAAATGTTTGAAGTGAGGGTACAGAGGATTCAAAAGGATTCAAATGTTAGACGGTCTAGAAAATGTTACTTAAGAGGAAATAGGTTAAACTAGTTGGTTTTAGTCTTCACATATGTCAAAAGTTGCTATGTGGATTGCCTTAAAATGACTTGTGACAAATAATTAAGAAAAGCAAGCTGTGGTGTGTGATTGCATTTGACTAGATCCTGCACATGCAATTGGAAATGTCTAAATGTATTTTTGCAAGGGAAACTTTAAAGCCACTGAGTTAGAGACTGGAAGCTGTTTGTAATGGTTTGGAGCAGGCTGCCTGGGAATGATGTGCATTCTCTATCTGGGGACATCTTTAAGGGCAGGTTAGATGAACATCTGCCAGGAATGACACAGATACAGATGAAGCTCATCTTTGTTCAGGTAGAGGGGTGATTTGGATGGTTTCCTGAGGTCTCTTCCAGCCCCAGCATGAGCCATACCTTTGGGAGATGAAGGCAGGAAAAGAACTCTGAGATAGCAAAGAGCAACTGAGCTGCTGGTTCTTGACATTGCTTCAGAATATATCGCTTTCAGAGGGATTTATTTCCCACTTTTCTTACACAGTTCCTTATGCATCTTCCCTCTTTCTGTAAGTCTTTTTTCCCTGCCCTTTTGATCATTTCCACCTATGCCTTCTTTCTTCCCTTCTTCTCTCCTCCCTCAGTATACAGGAGCAAATGAGGTTGTCCCTCAGCTGAGAATAAATTCAAAATGATGACTTCGCTGCTGCTCTAGCAGGTATTGTATTGACCCTCACCTTGACCCTTCTCTAACTACTGGCTCTTCAGGGATGCTTCACCATGCTGCTCAGTGTGTTCTCATCTCAGTGTTTGAGGAGATATGCAAATACTTAGGCTGTACAGGCAAATCAATTGGAGATTGATCGAGATAAACCATTTTGACCTAACACAGAATTTATCTGAATATTCAATTACAAAATACTGTGACTGTTAATAAAGCACTACATACAGTTCAGGAAGACACAGGTTGAAGAACAGCGGTGTGCAGCTGCACACATGCAGCTCTTTGTGCCAGAGACTGAATTTTGCACAGAAAAAATCAGAGATGAGTTGCACACAAAATTGGGAGTGCAGGCAAGAGCAAACCCCCACAAGACAAATTCAGGGATTAGCACCTGGTGCAGACTCATGGCATTTCTTCAAAAGAGACACCTTCCCCTACACTGTCACACAAACAGAAGGCATGTCACTTAGCTAGGCCAGGGATCTTGAGTCAATTTGGAGCTTTAACACTTAATTGATGTATGGCCTTGGGCAAACTGCTTCTTCACTTTGGCCTTTCCAAACTTCTGTTTCTCTTATTTATGCTGCAAATGCTTTGATTTCGACAAAGCCCCATATTATATGCTTACACTGCATCTATTGCAATGGAATCTCATCAATGTCAGCCCTGCTACAAATAACTAATTGTACTGATGGGAAGAGAATTTGAGGTTTGATACCTTTTGCCAGCTCACTAATTATGGAGAAAAATGGTGTGTTTCAAAGGCAATAAATGTTTGCACAGAACATTTCTCATGGAGCATTTCTCTAGTTGCTAGTTTGGTCTGATATTTAGGACCCAGGAATTTTAGTGAGCTCAGTGAAAGACCAAATCATTCTTTTAGGGATATAACTGATATATAGATTAAATACATACTGGTGGCACATGTGCTTAGTATTATTTATGTATGTATTTTTTCCAAAGAAAAATCTCATTTGACACAGCCTTAATTATGATGATCCAAATCTCTGGTTTTGTTAGCAATACTACTGCAAGCTATATTAGCAGAAAATGCCACCTACAGCACTGGGGATTGTAGCCAGAAACAATATACTCCATCTTCATTTTATCTTTCAGCACTGAGTCCTTTTTAAATTATTCAGCTGTGCAAACTGTAGGCAAGAAAAGCAAAACCAACACCCGCCCGCTTGAGAAATAAACCCCAAACCCTCTAGCTGACATTTACCCAGATGGTGCTTGGTAGCTCAAGATATTTCTTTTATTTATCTGCGTATGAAAAAACAGAGCAAGGGGATTCCAGTGGGGAAGATTCACTTAATACACAAAAATAATTTTAGTATACGTGAATTTATACTACAGTGTGTAATTTCAGTACATATAAACATGTAGGTGCCCTAAATGCATCCTCCCTTGAATATGAAGAATAGATAGAAAAAATTCCAAGGCAGCAGCCACAGTAGACAATCAGAAGTGGGATGCATTATTTAAACATACTACTTGTAAGTATGAGTTGTATAGTGAGCTAATTAGATTTCAGTGTTGAGCAATACTTTGGAGCTCTTTTTCATAAACTTCCCATTCCGCTAACTATGGTGAAGGGAAAAAAAAGCCAATTAATTGCAGATTAGTCTAAAAATTAGTCTAAACATTTTTTTAAATTAATCTAAAAATTTCAGATTAATTTAATATTGTGCAGACAATGAGGAAAACCTATACTTGACAGGCTGGTGAACCTAGCTGGTCACTCAGAGCACTCTTCCCTCCAACATGCAATTTTCCTGTGTATAGCTGTCTAGGACAGATGTTAACTGAGGATGAATAAAAGAGTTTTTTACTCTGCTAATATGCAGAAATTTATTTCCAGTACATCTATGCTTGGAGTTCAGCCCCAGCTCTTTTTATGTAGTGTCCTTTGTTGCTGGCATAGATATCAACATGTTTATACTGCTTTAATGATGTGTTTGGCAGGTTTTGATCTGCTGTCTTTCTTATAGCCTCTCAATAGATAGAGTGGAAGCATGGCTTGGAAACAGTCTGAAAAAATCAATGCAAAAATAAACCAAAATTGTGGGAGGAGAGGGATTATACAAATATTCAGCAAGCTACCAAGAGCTTCTTGTGTGCATACTTAAGGCATGAGGATATGAGTACATTCAGGTGTCTTCTCTGCACTTTTTTTTGCCAAGAAAAGAATTTTTTTTCTGGTGAAGTGCTATTTGCAGGTGTTTGCTGAAATGAACCCCTGGTAGTGACCTACATAATAAAGAGCTCTTTTCACCAATAGCTGACTCAGGTTATTATCAGCACTGTGTCTCAACTGATGCATAGCCTTTGATGAAGATGGAGCAGTCTAGTCTGCAATGTTATTAGTGCTACTGGTAACATAGATGATAATGCTACACCTCTTGACATTTACAAGTGAAACAAAGTATTATGTCCTTCATTTATGACTGCGAGGACAATGAGACTTAAAACTGGATCTGGAACGGAGCCAAAAACGGTTTCGATGTCAGTGCAGAGGAATTAGAGTTGATCTTGTACAGAAAGCTGCAAAATGCATAAATGTTGATCCACCTTGACTTAAAACTGCAATCTTTGCAACTAATAGACCTATTTACGCAGGTGTCTAGAGATTCTTGCTGTGGTTAGTAGACGAGTACTCAAAGCTTTGGGATGTGGGAAAGCTATATGGATCCTAGTATACTGACCCAAACCTCAGACCTTTAAAATAATAGACTGATATTGTGAGAAAAGTCCTTGCAAATAGATCTAGAAAACATGTGTTGCTCATGTGCGTGAGGTTGTTAGACATGGGGAAGTGGTGATAAAATGAAACCACATAGGCTATTTCTACTTTGTGATAGCATAAGTTTTGGACTTTTCTCTCCTACCTTTAGATATCCACATGAAGACACTGACATCCGGTGGGCCACCTATTTCTGTTTATAGAAAAGGGAGAGAAATAGGGGGTTTAAGTCTTGATTCATCTGAACTAATTTAGATGCCTACATTAGGACTAGATGAATCATGCCCTAGAAATGCCTCTGGGGTGAGATGAATTGCAGTCTCAGTATTCTGTCCCAGTCCTCCAAGGACGCATTTTTGTAAAAATGTAAGAAGCTAGATGCTTGTGACATTGGCTTGGAGAGATGGAACAGCTAGCTTCAAGAAATGTAATATGTAGATTAAAAAAAAAAATTAAAAAAATTTTTTTGAGGGCACGTAAAGATATCTGCCATACACTAAATCCACAAAAATTCTCATCTAAGTCCTTTGGGCTGAATGCTCAATAGTTGGCTTTGACTTCCTGAGTTGTTTGGTTTTGTTTCTCAAAGTAATTTGGGTTGGGCTTTGCTTTAACTCTTCATGTATATTCCTGTCCTATTTCCAGCTGAAAATTGATTGCCAAAGTTTCAGGAATGGTCAGTTTTGATGTCTCTATTCTTGGTTTGAAGCATTTTCAATGGGACTTTCAGAGAACAATGGCCTTCTCCCTGGCCCCCCATCAGCTCTTGTCACACAAATGGGTTGGGCACTGATATGATCAGGCTTTTCTGACAATTATAGAGAAGTCTTAAAATTGCTTATCTCAGTACAGGTAGGAGCATAAGCCTGATGATAATACAAAATGAATGCTTATGTGGAGCACATTATCTTGAACGCAGCTGCTGAATGATAGTGTTCACAAAAGCATAAACATGAGAATGCAATATGAAACCAAACATAGATCAGCAGGAGGATATGCATTTTCTCTAATTTGCTGAAGTATTGTAACTGCTGCCAGTTACATCCTGACTAATCCTGGTCTGCACCTCATATAACTGATGGAGCTGTGACAAGTTGTTTGGTATGAATAATTGTTTACTAGAGAATATGTCAGACAGCTCAATTACTTTTTTGTTTTACCTCATTTTGAGCCTCCTTCAAAACTTGAAGCTCGTGTCTGGAAACACTGCAGTGCCTGCCATCTGTTTTAACTGGGCAAAAATTCAGATTTTTCTATATTTTAAAAATAATTTTGATAAATCTGTTGCAAATCTGTTACACTATGAAATTTTATCTATTAAAACCATATGTTGCCTCTCTAGTAGATCTTCCTCCCCTGCATTTATCCTGCTCATCCCACTTGCCCCTTTGGACTCCTGGCATGACATTATCATTCTTTCAATCTTCTGGAATTTCCTAGGTAGCCCAGGATTTAATAAGTGTTAAGATAAGTGAGCCAGAGCATTCTTTAAATGGTGCTTTTAGGAATTAAATGCAAGTTTTCCCAGCCTGCTAATTTAAAAATTATTAAATGCAGTAGCTGTTTAATGTCCTTTGTCATGAATAGCCTAGAAAGTACTTTGTCATGCAAGAATCATCCTTCTGTGATCTCTCTTCATTTCAAATACAGCATGTAAACGTTTCATAAACACTTCTGCTTCTGCACTGTTGTGAATAAATCTACCATCTCTGTCAAGCAATGAGCCTTTACCATTGTCAGAATTTCACTTGTTCAAAATAGACTTCAAAGACAATTTTTTATTGGACTCAGTCCTGCCATCCATAGAGTCTTCTGTCATCTTTAGCTTCCCTTATCAGTCTTTTACATTTTAAACCTTCTGCTATATATTGTTTGCTATTGGTTTTTCTTTTCTTTCCCCATTTGCAGTATTTTTTTCATTTAACAGAAGTTAAAGCCTTTGCAGCTCAAACATCTCTGCTACTCATAGAGGCACGCCAAGTGCTTCAGATTCCCAAGACATTGTGCAGTCTAGAGAAAATAAAAACGAATTGTGAGGGTAGGCAACTCCTCTGTGGGAAGAGAATCACAATTTGGGAATCACAATCCATTGCAAGGATTTCACTCAGTCAGGCTTTGCATTTTGTTTTGCACCAATTATATGTGATATTTTTAGTAAGCTATTGAATTTCCTTCAGTGGCAGGAAAACAGTCTTTGTGGACCAACACATACTGTACCTTGATTTTAGAAAGATTTTTGGCATTCTCCAATGACAACGTTATATGCTAGCTAAAGAAATGTTGCGACTTGTGTGACTCTAGATCCAGAACTGGTTTGAAAACCACAGTGAAAGAGTATTTATCAATGGGTCACTGTCAAAATAGAAGGATTCATAGAGTAGCATCTGTTTCTAATCCATATACTGTTCAATAGTTTCATTAATAACTGGGATGATGGAGTATAGGGTATGGTTATTAAATTTGCATATGGAGCCAAGCTGGGGATGAATATACTGAGAATGGTAAAACAATTTAAAGTGATCTTTACTAATTGGAGATATGATCTAAAAATAATCAGATACTGTTCAATGGGGACACATACATTAGACAGGCGTTGTCTATTTTGTAGACAGGATGGACAAAAGTAAATTAAAGAGCAGTTCTGCAGGAAAGGACGTAGGGGTTAAAGCTGGCCATACAGTGGGCTAGCTCAACATGATTCAACAATGTCATATTGATGAAAAAAAGACCAGAGTTCTTTGGGATCAAATGGAATTTATAACCCCAAGTGTAGCCTGCAAGACATGAAGGAATTCTTCCTATTGATTCAGCATTTAAAGGCTTCACTCAGAGCAATTTTCCAATTATATGTGGACCAGTTGGAGAGAATTCAGTAGAGAAAAATAAGAATGTTTGGGAGTCTAAAAGTGTGACCTATGAAAAACGATTGAACAATGTTGGGTTATTTAACCTGGAAAGGAGGGGACTGCAGGAACAAAACAATCTTCAAATACATAAAAGGCGGTTGCAAAGAGAGGGAATAATCCATTCTTCATGTTCTATGCCTAGAAATAATGGGTATAAACTGCAGCTTAATTGGTAGAAGAGTGAAGCATTGGAATACATTGCCTAGAGAATTGGTGGAATCTCCATCTTTTAAAGTCCTTAAGAACCAACTAGTGAAATATCTGTCAGAAATGACACTGGTATAATTGTTCTTTCTGGAGCAAAGCAATAATAGACATAATGACATCTTGAGGTTCCCTCCAGGCCTGTGCCTCCAGAGAGTTATTGGATGTAAAATACATCTTGATGGAGGGATGTGAAAAATGCTAGTTCTAATTTCAGTAATGGAGGTAACCAAAGACAGAAGAACTAGAAAATCAAGTCTACTAACTCTAATTGTGAGAGGTGAATTCACACTAAACTTCCTGGTCCTCATTCTTAAAGATTGATTAACCTTTATGGATGGTAGATTATCCATTCATAATATGAAATATAAAACTTGGAGGTAGTACTTAATACCATAACAAAACTCCAGTTGTAAAATTACTAAAAATCAAAGCCCTGTCATTTGATGCAAAATACTTAAATACATCATATGGTCATAATATTTTAACAGATTTCTAAATAATCCACAAAAAATACTGTGAATTTCCTTAAATTAAGCAACATTGAATAGTGCACTTTATGTGATTTAGTGATTAGAGAGTATTTTCCCCCCAAGAATAACATGCAGTGGAAAAAAAACAAAGTAGAACAATCCTTCAATATGTTTTATCAACTTAACCCAAAGAGGATCCTGCTTTGTATGAACAGTTGAAGCAATAAAATGAAAAAACAAGGTCTTGACTGTGAGGGAACAACCATGGAATTCAGCGGAGTTTTCTTAAGTAAAATGATGGTAAAGTTTGAAGCATTCGATCTCTTGTGCTTCAGTGTTTACAAGAAAAAATGGAAATAAAACAGAAAACAATTTGTAAGTGGTATAGATGGTTGTGAAAGAAGTTTGTTCCATACTTGGGCAGTCATGAGATAAAAAAGTCAATCAATCTGACTGGGTGAAGAATAGCTAATTCAAAGTGAGCAGAAGCACAAGGACAGGTTTCATTAAAATCAAGGTAGTGGAGCAGAGAAACAAAGCCTGATGGAATGGATACAGAGCAGGGTTGCCCACAATGGACTTGTGTTTTCTGATAAGGAGAAATGACAGTTTTCTTAGCTAAGCCTGAGATACTCTGCAGGAACAGAAACATTTTCATTCAGGGAAAAAAAAAACAAACCCAAGGAAAAAACAGAGCTGTCCCCGTCCCCCCCACCCCCCAAATTTAAAGCATCTGCAGATCATATTCTCCAACAAGCATTAAGATTCAGCAGCAGAAATATGGTTACTTTTTAGTAATGTGTATAAGACTTGGAATTTGTATTTTCCACACAGAAAAAAAACCCCTCTTTTTCCTGTTTATTGAGACTAAAGAAATATTTATGTTATAGAGGCTTAGATTATCAAGCTAGAATGCATCAATCTGTGGTTATTTAGCTTCAGTTCTACAGCACAGGCTGTATGACTAAATAAACAAATTCTTGTTTAACTACAGTGCCTCTCCCAGAAAAACATTGAAGCTTTAATTGAAAGTTGTCAGTGATAGGTCATATCACAACACAATCTTTGCAATCATTTCTTAATTAATAGTTCCTAATTTAAAACAATAATAACATTTTATTACCAGTTTGAACTGCCTTACTTCAGCTTCCAGCTATTTGATCTTGTCATGTATCTGTCTGAAGGACTGACAAGCTCTCTATTATTCTGTTGCTGTGGTGCACGTGAGTACTCACACAACACAATCAAGCTGCCCGTGAGCCTTTTCTGTGTTTAGCTGAAATGGATTGACACATTACGATCTATCAAAATAGGCCAAGTTTTTCAATATTTAATGTTTCTCATTGGCTCTTGGAACTCTTGCTCAATTATTGGTACCCAAACCATGTTTCTCTAGATATTGCACACCTATGTTCTTTGGATTTAGATGTACTACTACATGCTTCCCAGGAGGAGCAGGAATATTCTCTATTACTGTACTGCAAGCAAAAGCTACATTAATTGGTGAATGTCACCAGAAGATTTTTCTTCTTATACAGATCCCTTGTAAAATGTGAAAATGCATTTCCTTGCATTGCTAGCTCTTGAATCAACTCAGAAACCTAGATGGAAATGCTGGAGCCGTGTTTTATGGTACTAGGTACTGCAAAGTATGTATCACCACAGTCCGAGAAATTGAATGTCTGAGTATTCAGCAGATACCATGGAAATGCCCTTAGCTTCAGCCATGCTAAGTTGAGAGCAAATTCAAGTATTCATTTGCAAAGTCCCTGATAGATAATTAAATTACAGGTATCGGGAATAGGACATACAATCTCTGCTTATTCTAAGGCCAAATCGTTCTCTCCTACTCTGTGTCTGGCAAACAGTGTGACCTGACCACATGACAAGGGACTCTTGTACATTCTTAACATCAACAGGTTAAGGAAACTAAAACTATATGGAAACTATACACAATCAGCCTTGCTTTGAATAACTGGTCATTTTACATCCTAATTGATTGGCCAGGTGCTGAAGTCTCCCAGCATGACCTTAGCGTGACCTGTTAATGACTGCCCCCAAATTAATCACTGCTTGAGCTCTTTCTAGCTGAGTAGCCTTGTATTCCAGTTCTGCATAAAGCCTTTTCACTTGCTGAATCTATAGGACTTAGAAAATCTGTCTTCTGTCAGTCACACCATCCATAACTATATGAATGCATATGGCTCAATACTGGCTGTTGTTTGCAACCCAAAAATGATAGCCAGTAATCACGTTGGGGTGCTAATGGGCACAGAGGAGATCAGTCATCAGTCGCCACTTGGACACTGTGTGACTTTACATTTAGCTTTATTAAATGTGCTGTCTGTGCCTAGCTTCCAGGCGTTAAAATTACATGGGGTTAAGGACCTGTTCTCTTATTTGGCCTCCCATCACTCTTTGTGACCATTGGAAATGTTATCTGTAATGACTTTGTTTTTTTCCAAGTCATTGATTAAAAAACGTGACCTGTCCTAGGGCCATAGGTTCCCTGCGGAGCTGCATTAGTAACTTGCCTATTCGGTGATGGTTCCCCAGCTGCATACTGAGATACAGCCGAAAGGTCCACGCCTACCAATGAGTATGGTCTGGACCTGGACATGGATATGGATAGCCCAGCCCAAATGTTATAGCCTTGCTAAGGTTAAACTCTTGTTATAGTCTTCCAAGGCCAATGGGCTTTGAAAGTAATGTGCCCTAATGGCTCCAAACTTCTAGGGTATTGCTGCTGAGTCAACAATCCCCTCTGCTAATAATTTACCAGGCAACAACAATACTTCAGTTACAGATATTGACGCACTGCCATGTCAATCCTCCCGTGTCTCACCAGCCATCATGATTTATTGGTGATTGATGAAGCAGTGAAAGAAGAAGCTAGAGCACTACTGTCAAAAGATCTCTGAATTTGATTAATTTCGGCATACAACATGTTTATTTTCCTGTGTGATAGCAATGAAAAAAGGTGAAGAAGTCAAGCTTACAACAATATTTCTTCTGATTGAAAATCCCTTGAGGTATGTTTGAACCCCAGGATACGGAGATAGGGTAAATACTTGTGAAAATGGTGGGAAAATGAAATGTGTCTCCATGGTTTTCAACAGAGCTACAGGAAGGGAGGATGAAATGTGACATGTTGGGGCTGATCCTGAAAAAGGTGAAAATTAAGTAACGTGAATAACATGATTCATCTAAGGAAGATACGAGATGATGTGAAAGGACTACTCCTGTTAATCAAATTAAGTATTTTTAGGATCAAACATTTGACTTATGCATAAGTGCAAATGCTATTAATATGTTTGGTTTTGTTAGATTTCATATTAAGTGATTTTGATCAATTATATGAAAGTTTGCATTTTTAGATGGTAGATTTCAGTAGAAAATAACCTAAATATTCCAGCTGTCCTTTGAAGATGAAGACATGTTGACATTTTAGAGCTGTCAGACTGCTATTTATGTGTCCAACCATGTATTTAGGTATCTTTTCTGGCAGCAAAGCTTAAAAAAGGCTTAAGACCTCATTTAGGGTAACCAGATTAAATGATTAATGGCACCAAATGATTTTTTTAATGGAAAGAATGGAGGATCAAGAAAGACCTTTCCTGTGTTTATTCAGTTATTTACACAGAGACATGTACGTTACATAACCTCAGCAATACTGCAGCTGGAGTTATTTGACTAAGGATGGTGGTGAAAAGGCACAAGCCAGCTTTATAAACCCTTTCAAGCTCCCCACCCATGGGATTTTAAACACAAGCAGCCAACGCATTGTAATTTAGAATCTGAAAGCATACTATGGTATAGGTTATTTATTTAACCTGCATTATTTTGTGTTGTGCAAGTTATTCCTGTGTTTTATATATTTACATGACAAACTTATTAAAAGATTGTTACTGGTGTTGACAACTCATACTCAAAAGATAGAAAAGCCAGAATTAAGATTGCTAGTGGGGAACACAGTGTGTGACTGAATAATTAAGGAGTACGTATGCCTTCTTAGGAGACAAAATAATTTTGAACAAACCGCCAGAATTATGGAAGTTCCTTGGTTTTCTGCTAGATAACTTCTGTGTTAAACCATATTTGCTTCTTTTTTGTGGTTTTGTCAACAGTTCCTGAAAATGCACCGTTCTGTCTTGAGGATGATTGACTGGGCCTAAAAAGCTTATTTTAGTGGTAAATGTGCTGTGCAAAACATGTAATTTAGTTCATATATATGACAGATACATCAAGTGCCTTTTGAAATCATGATGAAAAGATCTAATAAAAAATATCTTTATCTGTTAGATTCAGTTCTTGAATAAAGTTTGATGTCAGATTTGTTTGAAGCCTGTAGTAGAGAATTAAGAAAAGCATGCCTTATCCCCTGTTGCAAGGTTAGTGTCCCCCTCAGCTCATTCAAACCATGCTCTATGCTTCTGTCTTTAAACTCAGCTGTTGTCCCCAACCACGGCTTCATTTAATTTTTTGGTAAGAGTGGTAGAGTTTTCTGATACCGAGTAGTTACTTGTCAATAGTCACACTTCAAACCACTAAAGGTATAATTTCCTTCTCTTCCCACCATATTTTAGAAATTATCTATCTTTGCTTTCCATATCCAATAACACTGAGTTAAAGTAAGTACTCAGTTCTCATCACCAGATACAGGTTATATACTTTGAGTTTATGGTATTGCTGGTGGTTGTTAGCTGCTGTGTTTAAAAGTAGCCCAAGTAAAACTGTATTGCATGAAGGGATTAATTTCCACCCTGCTCCGTAGTAACATAAGCTTGGGTAGAGGAAAGGAGAAAAAGTTTTCAAAGAAGAAAGTGTGAAGTCTTAAAAATATGTTTCTAGACATCCTGAAACTTGATTCCTCTAGATATATCTTACAAAAATACCAGAAAGAGTACTACGGTCCTTTTATCTGTCACATTAGGCATAGCAGTTTTGATTTATGGTGCTTAGGGATTTATTTGATTTTTAATGTTGCGTTTATCCAAACCAGTGAACAGTGAACTCCAGATGGGTTTTTGTACACTCAATTTACATCTGCAGACTTTAAATCCCATCCTGGTCATTAGCCATGGATAGTCAGGTCTAAGGTACTTAAATTGTTCTGAGTGCTACTCTACTCTAAATGGCTTTGTGCACGTTTGAGTGTTTTATTAGTCAGGATCTAAGGGAGACAGCACCCAACTTTGGTCTTAACTCCAGCAAAAACATACTGTTATTTGTGGTATTTGTAGCACCAAGTCATGGAATGATGGTTCCTGTACAAATACAGTCAGTGTCCCACTGAGCTTGCAGTCCAAAAAGACTGAATAAGAAGAGCTATAAAGATACAGAATGGTAGGATGGATTACTGGGGTATTTTTTAAGTGGGAGAATTAGTTAAATTCTCAGAGAAGAGTACGAAAAAAGGAGCAAGACAAAGCTGGGGACAGAAGAGAATGAAGGGAAAGGGTTTTTTGGCAAACAGTATGAAGACTGAGATGGGGAGGGTGTTGCTGGCACCACTGTTTGATGCAAGCAGCCAATCAGAAAAATAACTTGGTGAAATTTATCACCACAGAGAGTTAACTGAGTTTTTGCAAGAGTGTGTAAGTATGACCTTGAATCAGAAACCTAACCAAACTGAGTTCCTAAGGAAAAAAAGAGAGCTAACCTGCAAACCAAGCAAATGAAATTTTTAGCCAACTTTCCTGTTTGAATAGAAATCTCTGAATATCCCAGAACTTGGTCTACAGTGACATTATGTGAGTTTATGTGTTGGTGCACAAGTATATTTACTTCAGTACCTGCAGGTGTATGTGTGCATACATTACATCAGTTTAAAAAAAACTGGTTTGCATCGGTAGCTCCTCCTGCAGACTAGAAAATTTTCCACTTGTGTATTCACTTTCAATTCCATTAAGCTACAGTCGTGTTTGTGCAGTTAGGTGACTTTTGTCATCAGTTTTGTTTGCAGATCAGCCTGTATTTCAGTCCCATCTTTTGGAGGGATCACAGCAAACCTACAGGCTCAATCAGAGGCTTCTTTTCCATTTTTGTTGCTCCCAAAATGAGATCACTGAAACTTGGATTGGTTGTTCCAAATTTTATCAGTTAGGAACTTTACACAGCTGGAAGAATAAATTAAGCTTATAACTAGAGCTCTCCTATAACCTCCTGAAAATGAAAAGTTTTATTTATCTGAAAAAAGAAAGCTAAAATGATCTTATAATAGATATTATGCCAAGGCAGAAACATCTGGCTCCTAATGAAATAACAAAAACTTATCAGCATATGGTGCTGATTCATGTTCATGCCTCTGTAATTTCACCTGATTAAAATTACTGAGAATCATATTAATCAACCTGCACTTTCTGCAATCAATTACACTTGGGTAAAGTGTATGTAAAATGCTATTACTCGGATCTGACAATGTTTTATCCCCATTTTGCTACTGTTTAAAAGATTACACAAAGTACAGGACCATGTTCAGACCCTGTGTGTTTAGGAGAAGAGGTCTGAGAGGGTCATTTCAGGGCGACCAACACTACAGGGAAAAGAGAACTCTCGTGCCTTCTCTGGTCTCTCCAGGCAGGAATAGTATTTAACGTCTTCATGCCAGTCTGTTTTTTGGAGAAGTAGCAGATGTGCATCCATATTGTATCTCCATCCACTACAAAATGATAAATACATTTTACATTCAGAAAGGAGAAGCACGTACCTTCAACATGGTTTTTATTAAAAATTTAAAGACAGCACTGAAGGAGATGCTGGGTGAAGGAGCGCAGTGCGTGTCTCCTTTGTAAGCTACATTGCAGCTGCATCTGAATACGGCACAGCCTGCTTTTCAGGCAGCTCTTTCTTGATCTTAGGAAATGGATAGGGCTAGTGGGGAAGAGAAGAAAGCAGTTTCTTTGAAGTGAGATGCTTTATTTTGGATATATACTTAGCATAACCCTTTAAGTTGCTTGTCATGATTTGGGGGGTAGGGCAGCACTGGCAGAGTGCCACAGCTTGCTGGGCTATGCCGTGTTTGCCTAATGAGCCTCGCAAGCTTTCATTAATGTTACATAGAACAGTGGATGTGAAGTTGCTGTGGAGGGTCTGTAGGAGCTGGTAGATGCCTTGGGGGAAGTGATGTGCAAAATAAACTTTGTATAAGAGAGTCACATCTGGGGTATCTTTCAAAATTCTTCAAAGGCACTATGAAAAGTGCATGTGTTTATGGTATTAGCTACTGCAGTGCTAGAGCCTTCCTGTGTCAGAGGGAGGGGAGTGCAAAGAAGGGGTCATGGTCTTTCTGTATGGGAGATTATTTGTATAAGCTCTTATGTCCGTGTAGGATTTTTAAAACAGAGGACAGTAGGTATGGCTTTATAGAAATGCTTGGCTGCAGGAGAAGTGAAAAGCCTCCAAACTGGTCATTTGACAGCAAGAAAGATCTTTCTTTCCTAATAGTGTGAATGCACGAATTTGCAAATATTGAGCAAACAGCATAAAATGGAGGAACTGTAGTGCTTTGAATAAATGGCTAGGGAGGTTTATACCAAACCCTTTTGCTCTTGGTCCAGTACAAACAAGTGCACAGTTGCTGTTTGCATTGGTCTTGCGCTTGGTGGCTCCATGGAAATTTTGGGGTTTTTAATGGCACCAGCCCGTGTTTGCACATGAAGCATCAAAGGACTCCACAACCCACTGGATCTGCTGCTGTGCAGGAAGGAGCTGTGGCTGGCAGTTCTTGCATGTGTCCCCCAGTTCTCAACATGGGGAGTCTCTCTAGTCTCTCTAGACTCAAGGGATCCAACGTTTGAGGCAGATGAGACCTCAGAGGAATGCAATGGTGAGGAACGAGAGTCTAAGTTTAAGATAACATATTTTTACATAATAACATTTGTCTGTTTTCTCCATTTGCTACCCCTAAGCATTCCTGTCATCCCCAGGCCACACCAAGGCTGAGCTCTGCCATAGCCTTCTCTTTGCGCCGCTGACTTCATTTCCATACTGCCTGCTTTCAGTCTTGGGCCAGTCATGTTCATACTTTATTTTGGCAGGAGCACAGCAGAGCTGGTAAGTTATCCCATCTGCCTCTGCGCCCCTCTATACCAAGCATTTCTTGCAAATATGTCTACTCCAAGTCATTATTCATAACGTGAAAACTATGACTTTCCAGGATGATGTATTAATAGAAAAGGCTTGCCTTTCTTAATTCAATTAGCATGCAGCACACTGAACTTGCTGGACAGCTGTGTTGCTTCCTTCTTGCCACTGGTGAGATGCACAGAGTGTGAGCAGGCCCAAGAAAACAGGTTTAGATCTTCCTGTGCAAAGTGTACCAGGTTGAGTACTCTGGAGGATGGAGGGCCAACTGGTTCTTCTGTCCCTCCATTTGATCCTTGACACCAGAAGTGCTGCTGAGAGATGGGACTCCAAACATATGACAGATTACATATATCGTGGTGGTTACATCTGACTGTGGTCACAGTCGTGTTCCTTCTGTCTTTCAGGGATTTTCAGGACTAGAGAAGAGAGATCAGCACCTCGCTGTGTGAATTCACCATCCTCAGCATGTGGAGCAACCAGCAGTGGGTTCACCTGCAAAGGTGAGTCTTGCCACTCTGGAAGGTCAGGGGAAACCTTAGGTCCCAGGATTTTCAGTCTCCATGTCCCAGTTCCACAGCAGAGATCAGGAAGCTCAGAGGGATGAAGCTGTGGAATCTTATGTCAGGAACGAGATGTCATTCCTGTAGGCATGAGCACACCTGTGGTCATGTGTAGCTACTTTAAGTGACACTGACAATGTGACTTAACCAATACAATCTGTCACAGTGCCAGGGAGCCCTTAATCTTCCTTGGGATTACAGTCTGATGCACTGACACTTGTATTATTTTGTCTGGACTGCTGTTGTATGGGTTTGCAAACACAGTTGCAAAAGAAAAGCATTTAAAGATAGGTATAGATAAGATTTAATGACAAGATCCTTCTTAGCTGCACCAGTGACTTAGTTTAGGAAACTGTCAATTTAGTCCCCAGCTGTTAGGGCTGACCTCCCCTAAATCAGCTTCAGTGTACAAGTCTCCTCTGTCCCTTTGTTAGCAGTGGCTCCCTTTAGGGCTGTTGGGGTTTGCCTGTTCTCTCTCGTCTCTCCTCGTTAAACCTTCCTTCCTGTTCTTACTTGGATTTATGTCTCTCTGGCTTAAACCTCCTTTCCCTCCCGCCTTTCCAGAGCTGGATTTAAAAAGTACAAGTGTCTGTAAGCAGCTTTGATTTCTCTCTTCCCTTCCTTCCCATTCCCTCTGGCTTCTTTTTGTGTCCACTTCCACTGTATTTTTTGGTTAATACTTCTCTTGTATTTTTCATGTTTTAAAACAGTAAAATATGATGAAACACTGAAGTACATGGAATTTATTGGCTTCAGCTATTCTAAACTGTGATCTTTGTGTATAGACTAAAGAATCGCTGAATCTCTATTACCAATACAAATGTGAATTTGGGCTCTGTCATGGTTTAACCCCAGCCGGCAACTAAGCCCCACACAGCCGCTTGCTCACTCCCCCGCAGTGGGATGGGGGAGAGAATCAGAAGGGGAAAAGTGAGAAAACTCGTGGGTTGAGATAAGGACAGTTTAACAGGGAAAGCAAAAGCCACACGCGCGAGCAAAGCAAAGCAAGGAATTCATTCACTCCTTCCCATGGGCAGGCAGGTGTTCAGCCACCTCCAGGAAAGCAGTGCTCCAGCACACATAACAGTTACTTGGGAGGACAAACGCCATCACTCCTAATGTCCCCCCCGTCCTTCTTCTTCCCCAGCTTTATATGCTGAGCATGACGCCATATGGTATGGAATAGCCCTTTGGCCAGCTGGGGTCAGCTGTCCCGGCTGTGCCCCCTCCCAACTCTTTGTGCACCCTCAGCCTCCTCACTGGTGGGGTGGGGTGAGGAGCAGAAAAGGCCTTGACTCTGTGTAAGCACTGCTCAGCAATAACTAAACCATCTCTGTATCATCAACACTGTTTTCAGCACAAATCCAAAACACAGCCCCATACTAGCTACTATAAAGAAAATTAACTCTATCCCAGCCAAAACCAGCACAGGCTCAAAAGTGCTTTTTCCAGGTCACTATTGCCTCTGTCACATTCTCCCAGTGCTAGGGAACTGGGTGGCACAAGGGCTTCCCACCTTCTTTTTTTCCCTCGCTGAAGCACAGCAGCTTTCCTGCCAGTCCCTGGTCACAGATCTTGCAGCAAGAGAGTGCAGAGCTGGGGTATTGCACTGCGAACATGTGAAATATAGGGCTGCCTGGGTGACAATAATGCTTTAAAAGCCTGTTGTGCTTCTCCTTCTCAATTTGCAAGAACTTGACAAGTTTGCTCTGCGGGTGAGAAAAAAGAGTAGATTCCTATGAGGGGGTATAGGCAGTGTATAATTTTGAATAAGTAAGAGTCATATCTGTGTTGAAAGTACCCTCTGCGCTCAGTGATATAGCTAGAGCTGAGGGCTCCATATATTTCCCTCCTTCCTTGCTGAGCCCCAGGGGCATCCTCAGTGCTCTCTAGAAAACAGAAGTTACAGCCCTCATCACAAGGGTTATTTAAAACGAGGTGCGCAACAGCACCTCTGCCCTGCCTTTACCTAAAAAGTCTCTTGCTATGAGAATTGATCAGCTATCTCAGGCTGTGATGAGTTTCCAACCACCATCCAAGCTAGCAGGGCCTCCTCAGGGCTGGTAAAAGGCTTTTTGAGTACTGAGTCTTTTTGCTTGGAATAGCTGGTCCTGTAGTATATACATCCAAGCTTCCCAGTGGCAATTTAAGGAGGAGATCAATAGTTCTTAAAAATGCCTCAGCTTTTTTACTTCAAAATATACTTTTAAAAAAATTACCATTGGCTGCACTGTATCTCCTTGCTCCTGGGTACTGTTTATGTTATCCCTGCTTTGGAACTAAATAAGTACTACCAATTCATGCTAACAGAAAAACAGAACAAAAAAACTCAAACAAAAGAAACCCCATTTATTTTGCTTTTAGGTAAGTTGATGGTCAAGTTTCTAAGCATCAGACCACCTGATATTATTATGAGCACTGAAATGAATGCCTGTCATTTGAACACAGAGGTAATGTGTTCTCCTTTATAATATCCAGTTACTGGGACCTCATAATATTGCCTATCAAATCTTTCACAATGCAAAAAGAAAAAGCAGAATATATTCTTAGTTATGAGTTAGGCAAATTAAAATAAAATCAATTTCAGTGCATTAATGTATACAATTCATTTTCTTCTAAAGGCTTATCAAATGACATTTAGCCTGAATAAGTCTAGTAAGGCCAGGTGCTTGGCTGTGACATACTCTAGTAACAGAATTGCAGTAAATGCTTGAGATCCTGTTTTCAAGAGAAAAATGGCCTAGCTAAAAGGATAATTACTAAGCTAAATATTACTTCTCTTCCTGCTTTCTGCAAACAAAGCTGGGCAGCAAAGTGATTGGTGTATAAAATATGTCCTCATATGAGAAGACAGAACTGAAACATTGGTAACAGGTACACTTCGTGTTCAGTATGTAGTGAAAAGACACTAAAATATTGCAAATCGAAATGCTCAGCTAAGATGCTGTCTTTCACTTTACGAAGAGCTATAGTACATTAGTCAGCTTTGCAGGGAATTACAAATGTGATTTAAAAGTTACGCACTTCATCAGTACATAATAAGGTTTAAAAGTCAAAATATAACTTTTTTATTTTCTTCCCATTTTACTGTGAACTCCCTGCATTGGCAGTTTTCCATCCAAAAACTCTCCAGTTGGCCTTCTTTAAGGTTAATGTTACGTGGACTAGGAGGAATCTGCTCTGAGGAGTTTAAAGAATTTCCAGCATTGTTACTGCTTTCCTACGGATCAGCTGAGATGGATGAAAACTATGTTGGAATTACTTACGAAGATCCGTTAAAGCTCAGCCTGAAGAGAAATCAGTGATCACTGGTAAGTCAGGCATACACAGATGTGGATGGCTAGTCCATCTGCCCAGGCTCATTAAGCCTCACAATGATTGCGGATAGTTAGCAGGTTGTAGTACAGTATTTGGAGCACCTGTCCTAGCACAGAAGAGAGTGTATTCAACTAAACTGCCTGGCTGTGACATACAGCTGAGGTGGGCGTCACTGCAGGGGCAATCGGGATCTCTATCCTCAGGAATCAGAACAGGTCTGATCCCTGTAAATGCCATTAACGTCAAGATTCTCTGGAGTCACACAGGCATTCACCAATCAAGCCACATATGATGCATATTTTATTTATTGGGGCAATATGTTAACATTTTTATTATTTATTGAAGCTCATCTGTAACTAAGCATGTCTGCACAATAAAACGCTCCTGCAATATGTTGTTAACATGCAAAAACAAGCCTTTCAATATGTTATAGGTAACCTTTACCTATAGTGTTTCATGCTGTTGAAAATAACAGCTGAAACATGGATTAAATCACATAAAAAATGACCCATGCATCTTGCAATTATTCATGAACCATTTATGATACTGGAGAGAAAATGGTCACTGAATACTAGAGGTCCAGTTTTGGGTAAGTCTATCTCACCAGGATAAAGAGACTGTACAGCTGCTCAGATTTTTCATGCTTATCTGTAACTTTCATGCCTTTCTCTCTGCCACACTGCTTTAAATACCACTGACCAGATTCTGGCTGCTTATGCTCAATAATGAGATGAGCGTGGGGGACAGCTGGATTCCTGATGCTTGTATTGTCCCGAAACACTTCCAAGCAGCAAACATTTGGGTAAGAAGTAGAGGAGTCACATTTTAGCCTGTTGATTCCAGGGTCAAAAGACCCTTCTGAAGGCCTTTCCTCTGCCATGCTTCCCGTCCCTGCTACCAGGGAAGTGCTTTTTTTGCGTATTTTCTCCAGAGAGCTGCAGTATAAGAACTACCCTTTCATGCAGCTGACGAGTAATCTAATTTCCATAGTTTTGTTGGGGTTGATGGCTACTGATCTCTGGGATTTGCTAAACAAAAAAGTTGGGTTACATTTAGTTAAAAAAAAAGTCTACAAAACTTTCAAAACAGTTGAACTTGATAAGCAGCAATGATTCTACTCTGCCTTAAATTGCTGTGGGATGAGTCATTTGTCTTTGATGCTCTAGAGTTTCTGAGGTGCTTCCTTCCTTCTTTGCCTAATGTTTCATTTGGGCAATATGCTTAATCAATGTTTGCTGATGTTTATGGTCTAATGCATACTGACAGCAGGTGCAGAAAAAGTAAATCCCCATCTGCATAAAAATCTTGCTGAAATTCAGAAGCATGCTGTTTCACTGTAATTTTCGTAGACAGGTGATTTTTTATGGTACCTCCAGAAGGTTCCTCCCAACTCCCTGCTGTTACCTCTATTTTCCTACCTGCTGCTATCACAAGTTACGGCTTTGTTTGTAGCCCTACATGAGGTGCCATTTTTAAGTATATCTATTTGTTTTGTTTGATGGACTCTCCTTTGGATTCAGTTCAGGTACATACTTAGGTTCCATGGTTTGCATCATGACTTTGAGTGTTCTGGTAGACAGGTGGCCTCCTTTGAAATGCTCTTGCAGTTAACTGGGACAAGGGGATGTCATGACTAAGGCTTTAAAGCAGGCGTGGAGATCCTGCATCCTGGGGACCAGACCCTCTGACTGTTTTGTTTGGTGTCTGGCAAGATAGGGTGATTGCTGTTAGCTTTTGGGGAGAAGTTTTTTTTATTTTTTTCATTGCTGTTGCCTAGCAGTATATTAATGAGATATGGTTAGGCAAACTTCTCTATGCTACTGCCAAAAGCATAGGACAAGCAAAAATTATAACAACTTGTTTCTAAACATGGAGAAGTCTGTGTAGTTGCTTATTTTACGGGTTCTTAAGGGTCAGCATTACTTTCCTGTCCCTTTTAATATACCCTCAGGAGGTGGGATGGCTTCCTTGCTTTGCTTTGCCTTGCTTTTTTTCTGAGGAAACAGAAAATGACATGGTTTGTGTAAGCTAATTCATGGTCACAAACTGCAAGAACACGTTTTAATCTTCCTGCTAAATTATTTTGAATAATTTGTGTTAGTGTTCTTAGAGGTTGCCCAAGATCTGAGCCACATTATACAAGTACATAATCTTCCCTCAAAATTTTTAACCTAAAGGGAAAAGGAAAAGGAAAATAAAAGGCATAGTCATATCCACTGTGGTAAAGCACTACTGGAATCAGGAATAGAGAACTTGATTCCTAGCCAGGTACAATACACTGGACCATGTTATCACCTAATAGTCTATTTCTTAAAATTAAATAATCTGATACCCTTCAAGAAGGACCAGAAAAAGCAAAATATAAGGAGATATTAAAAAATGGCTTAACAGGAAAGCTACATAAGGTCATACTTACAGATTTAGTAAACAATGTAATGTGATATCGCATCAGATGAGATACGGGGGAAAATGTCTATATAGAGCAGGAAAGGTCCAAATTCCATGTTAAAAAACCCAACCAATCCACCAAACAAAAAAACCACCAAAACAAAACCCAAAAACAATGACAAAATGGTACATTTCAAAACTAAATAGAATATGAGAAAGAACAATTACTGGTTAGGGGATGTTTTTTGTTTGGTTGGCTGGTTAGGGGATATCTTTTGTTTGGTTGGCTGAAGGACTGGGTTTTTAAATAATATAATTGTATAATTCCATATACAGTTTTGAAAATCTTGAGCTATTTTATTTGATTTTCAGGTAAAAAAGCTAGGGAAAATTAGATAAGTTGAGCTACTGGTTCAAAGACATGAAATGAAAATCAGAAAATAATTAAACCAAGCCACGTGAGAATAATCTCAAAGCAAGCTGAAGCTAAGCCAATGGTAACTCAGGCTCAGATGTGCCTATACAACAAAGGCAAAATGCAATACAGCGGGGAAAAGCTGTGTGAAGAAATGCACTAGAACATTATCCATTACAGTATGCCAGATAAAAATGAGAGCCTGTGCTACTAGGTTTCTCAGAAAAGCTTTTGGGTAAAAATCAGCAACTGGCAAAAGCAAATGCCTTGCTATCATTACTCTGCAACTGTTTCAAAGACATTGGTAACTAGAAGACATCCATGAGAAATGTGGGATTCAATGCTGGCTGTAACTGAAGCTTCCCTTGTAAATTAACAGTCTTTGTCAGTGTCCTGGTTTCAGCTGGGATAGAGTTAATTTTCTTCCTAGTAGCTGGTATAGTGCTGTGTTTTGGATTTAGGATGAGAATAATGTTGATAACACACTGATGTTTTAGTTGTTGCTAAGTAATGCTTACACTGGTCAAGGACTTTTCAGCTTCCCATGCTCTGCCAGCTGCACAAGAAGCTGGGAGGGGGCACAGCCAAGCTGGCCAAAGGGCTATTCCATACCATATGATGTATATGAACTGGGAGGAGCTGGACATGGGGCAGTGATCGCTGATCAGGGACTGGCTGGTCATCGGTTGGTGGGTGGTGAGTGGTTGCATCACTTGGTTTTTTTCCTTGGGTTTTGTTCCCCCCCACTCCCTCATTTTCCTTTTCATTACAAGTTGTTGTTGTTGTTGTTATTACTATTATTATTTTGTTTTATTTTATTTCAGTTATTAAACTGTTCCTATCTCAACCCATGAGTTTTCTCACTTTTGCTCTTCCAATTCTCTCCCCCATCCCACTGTGGGGGGAGGGTGAGCGAGCGGCTCTATGGGGCTTAGTTGCCGACTGGGGCTAAACCACAACAGTCCTTTTCCGTGCCCAATGTGGGGCATGAAGGATTTGAGATAATGACAGATTAACCAGAGCATACTAAGGAATTTAGATCTGTTAACAGTTGTGGGTCACTATATTGATTCATCTGTTCTTGGTATTAGTTTATCTGATCTGCCATGCTCTTTTTTTTGCTGTACATGTTAAAAGATTGGTGTTGGCTTTCTTAGTTTGCTGTGCTCTGCAGTGATTAGTGATGTTTTGCCTGGGAGATTTGTTATTAAAACACTGTCCTTGAGCTTTATCTGGTATTTGGGTTTTGTACTGAAGCCATTACTGTACTTCGGGTACCACCTTGTGGAGACAATTATCAATTATACTTCTTCCTCTGAGAGGTTTTTTATGGAGGAAGTACAGAATGGCACCTTTGCTACTTTCTTCTATGATGGTTCCTCCTTCATTACAATAACTTTTCAGTATCTTGAGCATCCTTGGGTAGTTAAGATAATTCTGTTGATACTGCTTGGGAATATTGTTTCAGTTTTGTCTAAGGTTAATAAGCAATTTAAGAATATTGTCCAGAGATCTGCCCCGAAGCTGGATAGTTATGAGTGGCAGGGCATGTGGGATAGCATGGGCAAATGCCTAGGATGGTGGGCACCTCCAGTGTTTTGGAACTTCACCGCAGAACAAGTGCAGAATCCTGAAAAATTTGTAGAATATATGGAAAAAGTGTGCTGTCACCTTGGCAATTCTAGGGAGACATAAACCACTGCAACGTGCTGGGGCCTGGCCCATGCCTACTGAGCCCTGCTGAACACTATTTAGTACACCCAAGGAGAAGGGAAGGTCTCTGGATCTGATGACAAAACGACAAGGCATTGCGGCTGCTCCAATCCCCCCTGTGACAGGCACTGCAGCTCCTCCAACCACTGCGACAGGCACTGTGGCTGAACCAGGGAACCAGCCCGTGCCGGTACCAGTCACTCCTACACAAGAAGAAATCTTGGAAGAAAAACTCAGCTCATTTAGAAAGGGAGAATGAAAAAGCAGGCCCATCACTAGGAGGAAGAGGAAGAACTTGTAAACGAGACAGAAACCACCTGATCCCTATCCCTGAGTGAGCTGCGAGATATGTGAAAAATTTTTGGCCATCGTCCAGGTGAGCACGTTGTCACCTGGCTGCTCCGATGCTGGGATAACGGGGCCAGTAGCCTGGAATTAGAGGGTAGGGAAGCCAAGCAGCTGGGATCCCTTTCTAGGGAAGGGGGCATTGACAAAGCGATTGGAAAAGGGGCACAAGCCCTCAGTCTCTGGAGGTGACTCCTGTCAGCTATGAAGGAAATATATCCCTTCAAGGAATATGTTATATATGACCCAGGCAAATGGACCACCATGGAGAGAGGTATCCAGTACCTGAGGGAATTAGCTGTGCTGGAGGTGATTTATGGTGACCTGGACAACAACCAGTTATCCAATGATCCAGATGAACACGACCCATGTGGTGGAAGTTGGTACAGAGCGCACCAGGGTCTTAGGCCAACTCTTTGGCAATATCTACCTGGAAAGATGGAGAGAGACTGACTGTGGATGAAGTGGCTAGCCAGCTCCAGCAATATGAAGACAGTATCTTTTCCTCTCTCATCTTGGCTGTGGAGAAGCTGTCCCGGGAGTTCCAGCAACTCAAAGAGGATATGTCCTACTCCCCACCTGTACAGACCAGTATCTCAGCTATTAGGAGTCAGCATTCTTCTGCTCAGGAGAGAAGATATAGAGGGTACACACCATGGAGAACCCTGTGGTTTTACCTGTGTGATCATGGAGAGGACATGAGGAAGTGGGATGGAAAATCTACCTCAACCATAGAGTTTGTCCTGGTTTCAGCTGAGATGGAGTTAATTTTCTTTATAGCGGCTGGTATGGGGCTATGTTTTGGATTTGTGCTGAAAACAGTGTTGATAATACAGAGATGGTTTAGTTGTTGCTGCACTGGTCAAGGACTTTTCAGCTTCCCGTGCTCTGCCAGCTGCAGAAGAAGTTGGGAGGGGGCACAGCCAGGAGAGTTGATCCAAACTGACCAAAGGGCTATTCCATACCACATGACGTCATGCTCAGTATATAAAGCTGGGGAAGAAGAAGGAAGGGGGGGCATTCAGAGTGATGGCGTTTGTCTTCCCAAGTAACAGTTATGCGTGATGGAGCCCTGCTTTCCTGGAGGTGGCTGAACACCTGCCTGCCCATGGGAAGTGGTGAATGAATTCCTTGCTTTGCTTTGCTTGCGTGCGCGGCTTTTGCTTTCCCTATTAAACTGTCTTTACCTCAACCCTCAAGTTTTCTTACTTTTGCTCTTCCAATTCTCTCCCCCATCCCACCAGGGGGGAGTGAGTGAGTGGCTGCGTGGTGCTTAGTTCCTGGCTGGGGTTAAACCACCACAGAGGTACTGGTACATGAGTTGCAAGGAAAAACAATCACACAAGGGGATTCTTCCAGGAAAACTGGTGCTCCAGTTTCCAGTGAGCAGTTCCCTAGACAGAGTAGAAGGTCTGATCTTACTTCCAATCTTAATAAAGGGACTTTTGATTCACATTTACAAGAAGTGAGTAACGAATACTATGAACAGGACTAGACGGGTCCTGCCTCCAGACAGGTCGAGGAAAGAGACAAGCAGGTTTACTGGACTGTGTGGATTCCATGGCCTGGCACATCAGACCCACAGGAGTATAAGGCTCCAGTAGACATCGGTGCACAGTGTACCCTAATGCCGTCAAGCTATATAGGGGCAGAATCCATCTGTATTTCTGGAGTGACTGGGGGATCCCAGCAGCAGCTAACTGTATTGGAGGCCGAAGTGAGCCTAACTGGGAATGAATGGCAAAAGCACCCCATTGTGACTGGCCCAGAGGCTCCGTGCATCCTTGGCATAGACTGCCTCAGGAGAGGGTGTTTCAAGGACCCAAAAGGGTACCGGTGGGCTTTTGGTATAGCTACCTTGGAGACAGAGGAAATTAAACAGCTGTCTACCTAGCCCAGTCTTTCAGAGGACCCTTCTGTTGTGGGGTTGCTGAGGGTCGAAGAACAACAGGTGCCAATCACCACCACAACGGTGCACCGGAGACAATATCGTACCAACCGAGACTCCCTGATTCCCATCCATGAGCTGATTCATCGACTGGAGAGGCAAGGAGTGATCAGCAAGACTCATTCACCTTTAACAGTCCCATATGGCCAGTGTGAAAGCCTAATGGAGAGTGGAGACTAACAGTAGACTGTCATGGCCTGAAGTCACACTGCCACTGAGTGCTACCATGCTAGACATGCTAGAATTTCGGTATGAACTGGAGTCAAAGAGAGCCAAATGGTATGCCACAATTGATATCACTAATGCATTTTTCTCAATCTCTTTGGCAGCAGAGTGCAGGCCACAGTTTGCTTTCACTTGGAGGGGCATCCAGTAGACCTGGAATCAACTGTCCCAGGGGTGGAAACACAGCCCTACCATTTGCCATGGGCTGATCCAGACTGCACTGGAACAGGGTGAAGCTCCAGAATACCTGCAATACATTGATGACATCATCGTGTGGGGCAACACAGCAGAAGAGGTCTTTGAGAAAGGGAAGAAAATAGTCCAAATCCTTCTGAAGGCCAGTTTTGCCATAAAATCAAGTAAGGTCAAGGGACCTGCACAGGACATCCAGTTTTTAGGAATAAAATGGCAAGATGGATGTCATCAGATCCCAATGGATGTGATTAACAAAATAACAGCCATGTCTCCACCAACTAGCAAAAAGGAAACACAAGCTTTCTTAGGCATTGTGGGTTTTTGGAGAATGCATATTCCAAATTACAGTCTGATCATAAGCCCTCTCTATGAAGTGACCTGGAAGAAGAACGATTTCAAATGGGGCCCTGAGCAATGACAAGCCTTTGAACAGATTAAATGGGAGGTAGTTCATGCAGTAGCCCTGGGGCCAGTCCGGGCAGGGCAAGATGTAAAGCATGTGCTCTACACCACAGCTGGGGAGAATGGCCCTACCTGGAGCCTCTGGCAGAAAGCACCAGGGGAGACTCGAGGTTGACCCCTAGAGTTTTGGAGTCGGGGATACAGAGGATCCAAGGCCCGCTATACTCCAACTGAAAAAGAGATACTGGCAGCATATGAAGGGGTTCAAGCTGCTTCGGAAGTGGTTGGTACTGAAGCAGAGCTCCTCCTGGCACCCTGGCTGCCTGTGCTGGGTTGGTTGTTCAAAGGGAGGGTCCCCTCTACACATCATGCAACTGATGCTACATGGAGTAAGTGGGTTGCACTGATCACACAACGGGCTCGAACAGGAAACCCCAGTCATCCTGGAATCTTGGAAGTGATCATGGACTGGCCAAAAAGCAAAGATTTTGGAATATCATCGGAGGAGGAAGTGACGCGTGCTGAGAAGACCACATTGTATGATAAACTGCCAGAAAATGAGAAGCAATATGTGCTGTTCACTGATGGGTTCTGTCGTATTGTGGGAAAGCATTGGAGGTGGAAGGCTGCTGTATGGACTCCTATATGACAAGTCGCAGAAACTGCTGAAGGAGAAGGTGAATTGAGTCAGTTTGCAGAGGTGAAGGCCATCCAGCTGGCTTTAGACATTGCTGAACAAGAAAAGTGGCCAGTGCTCTATCTCTATACTGACTCATGGATGGTGGCAAATGCCCTGTGGGACTGGTTACAGCAATGAAAGCAGAACAACTGGCAGCGCAGATGCAAACTAACCTGGGCTGCAGCAGTGGGGCAAGATATTGCTGACCAGGTAGAGAACCTGGCTGTAAAAGTATGTCACGTAGATGCTCATGTACCCAAGGGTCAGGCCACTGAAGAACATCAAAACAACCAGCAGGTGGATCAAGCTGCTAAGATTGGAGTTTCTCAGGTGGATCTGGACTGGCAACATAAGGGTGAATTATTTATAGCTTGGTGGGCCCATGACACCTCAGGCCATCAAGGAAGAGATGCAACATATAGATGGGCTTGTGACTGAGGGGTGGTCTTCACCATGGACAATATTGCGCAGGTTATCCATGAATGTGAAACATGCGCTGCAATTAAACAAGCCAAGTGGTTAAAGCCTCTCTGGTACGGAGGGCGATGGCTGAAATATCAATATGGGGAGGCCTGGCAGATCGATTATATCACACTCCCACAAACCCGCCAAGGCAAGTGCCATGTGCTTACAATGGGGGAAGAAACCACCGGATGGCTGGAAACATATCCTGTACCCCATACCATTGCCTGGAACACTATCCTGGGCCTTGAAAAGCAAGTCCTGTGGTCACATGGCACCCCAGAAAGAACTGAATAAGACAACGGGACTCATTTCCAGAACTGCCTCGTAGACACCTGGGCCAAAGAGCATGGCACTGAGTGGGTATATCACATCCCCTATCATGCACCAGCCTCTGGGAAAATCAAACGATACAATGGACTGTTAAAGACTACACTGCGAGCAATGGGTGCTGGGACATTCAAACACTGGGATACACATTTAGCAAAGGCCACCTGCTTAGTCAACACTAGGGAATCTGTCAATTGAGATGGCCCTGCCCACTCAAAACTTTTACGTACTGTAGAAGGGGATAAAGTCCGTGTAGTGCACATAAAAAATATGCTGGGGAGGACAGTCTGGGTTACTCCTGCCTTGGGCAAAGGCAAACCCATTCGTGGGACTGGTTTTGCTCAAGGACCTGGGTGCACTTGATGGGTAATGTAGGAGGATGGGGAAGTCTGATGTGTACCTCAAGGGGATTTGATTTTGGGTGAGAATAGCCAATGAACTGAATGGTATGATGTTAATTGCTATATAATAATGTATGTCATCACTTCTATGGTTGCTATATGCCTTATCAATGGTATTACAGTAAGAATCACCCAAATTAATGAAGAATGAACTTTGAAACTGAGCAAAGTGCAGCAGTGATGGAACCACAACTGGCTTCAGCATGCAACAATCCAACACCACACACGATCTCTCCTGCCCTGAAGGACTGTTGTGCCAGATGGAACCCAAAGTCATGGACTAAATGAACTCAACAGACATTTTAGAGGGATGGCCCATAGACTAAGGGTATGATATCTGTGTGTGTATATGAAAAGACAGGGGAAGTGGTGGTGAATAATTGGAGTCTATTGGAAAGGTTAAGACCTGGGCATGATGTAGATGGTATAGAATAAGGAGTGGATACTGTCCTGGTTTTGGCTGAAATAGAGTTAATTTTCTTCCTAGTAGCTGGTATAGTACTGTGTTTTGGCTTCAGGATGAGAATAATGTTGATAACACACTGATGTTTTAGTTGTTGCTAAGTAATGCTTACACTAGTCAAGAACTTTTCAGCTTCCCATCCTCTGCCAGGTGCATAAGAAGCTGGGAGGGGGCACAGCCAAACTGGCCAAAGGCTATTCCATACCATATGATGTCATGTTCAGTATATGAACTGGGAGGAGCTGGTCATGGGGCAGCAATCACTGCTCAGGGACTGGCTGGTCATCAGTTGGCGTGTGGCGAGCAGTTGCATCACTTGGTTTTTTTCCTCGGGTTTTGTTCCTCTTTCTCTCTCTCTCATAATTTTCTTTTCCATTACAATTTATTATTATTTTTTTTATTTTATTTAAATTATTAAACTATTCTTATCTCAACCCATGAGTTTTCTTACTTTTGCTCTTCCAATTCTCTCCCCCATCCCACTGGGGGGGGGTGTGAGTGAGCGGCTGTGTGGGGCTTAATTGCTGACTGGGGCTAAACCACGACAGTCAGGACTCCAGTGAAAGAAAAGAAATGGGAAGGTTATATTGCTAAGCAAGCTGGAGAGAAGACATTGAATAACTGGGATTCTTTAAGTCTTAAGAGAGTTGTCTCAGAGCACTCATATAATACTGGATGGTGGTACATGGAAGTTAAAGGAAATGTGAATATAAAGTGTTTTCAGTCCTTTTGTACAAGCAGCCAGATAATTGTCCCACTTTAGCAAGAAAGCAGAGGGCTACAGAGGGTGAAGACAATCACTAAGCTGGCCAAAATTAAAATGAGATGTATCTCTAAAAAATAAATATTATTAAAGATATTAGGAGAAACAGATTGACATGACAAAACTACTGTTAATAATTGATCAGTCTGTTGATTATACCTCAAGAAGTGGAAAACTTTCTGACAGCAAAATAAACAAGAGTATTAGTTACACTACAGACAGATTTTGTAGTCTTAGCTAGGGACCTGGAAGCCAGAATTTGTCTCAAAGAATATTATTCTGAGAGTTCTACAGAAGGTTCATTTTTCTCATTTAACTTGCCAGGGAATTAAGTATTTTTTTATGATGAAAGCTTATTCTATTCTAAACATCAGGGTTATAAAATCTTACCAATTATACGACACAGGACAGAATTTCCTGACTCCTGTTGCCACTGTTAAGATAATTGTATGAATAAAACTCTGCAAAAACCCCCAAAAAATAGAAAGCAGAGGCATTCAGTATAGTTCTCTCCTTCAGTTTGTTTTTAATACAAGTAAATTTTAAGGGAAACAGTCTTGCACTGTTGAAAACGTTCATGAAACATTTCATTTTCTTGCACAAATGAAAACATTATCTACATCTGTTGTATCTAAACATTTAGCCTAAATATTTCATAAGTGTTATTGCTTTCAACATCTTCTATTATTATCCTTGTTAGTTTCTCCTTTTATCTTTACTGTCAATATTGTTGATGTTAAAAGTTTTCTTGGTCCCATTCTCATTATTCTGGAATCATTAAATATTATGCTTGTGACATAATGGACTTTTCCACAGCAATCAACTGTGATGTCATAAAGCAAAAATGTTATGATTTTGAATAAAGAATAAATGATAGGAAAATAAAAATTCAGGTTCCCTAAAGAATGTAAGCTAAGAAGAATATTAAAAACTTGGGGTTTTTTAGCTGTGATATTTTTGTTTTTCTAAGTCATTTCCATTAAACTAAATGCCAATACTGCTGGCATATTATTCACATAGTCATTTTGGGAAAAATGTGGCACAGCAGTGGGGGAGCAAATATGAGGAAGAATTTCTGTTAAGCTGTTTGTAACTAAAAGCACAAAATGTGCCAGTACAGATGAAGAGCTGCTATTTTCTTGTTTGATTCTTATTAAGCAAAAAGTCTGATGGAGTCAATGCTTTTGCTAGAAGACATCCACTGAAATTCTCAAAAGACGTGGCTTCAGTACAGCGGCATGTAAGAAACTCTCTAGTGCAACTCTTGTAAGCTACAAGTTTTGAGGTTTCATGCTTGCAAAGGCATCCCTCTGAACTTGAACTGAAAATGGGTGCCCTTCATCATGGCATAAGGCAGCCTGCACCTTGCCTTTCCCTGCACTCTCCTCTGATCTTCTGGATTGCTCCGGGTTACAGAACACTGGGCATCAACCACATGTGCCCCAGCAGATCTAGCTCCTCCAGGTATGTGCATTTCTTCCTTTTAGGGTCTTGCAAACACTCACAAGGGACCCACAAACAACCTTCTCTGTTAAAAATGTAACTTAATTTGAATAAGAAAAGAGGTTAACAGAAAATGGGCTTGTTGAGTTAATGTAATAATTTTTCCTTTTATTGTCAGTCAGTATTGATCTTTAGCTATAAACTCTATGTGTCTTGCATTTTATTTGTCTTACATGTTTGCTCAGTTGACCTTTTGGCACCATGTATTAAAGGTGCTGAAATCTTGTTGTGCTGTGGTTTCTGAAGCTGGGTTAAACCAGTTTGGCCAGTTTAGCAGAATCAACATGCGTTACACCAAAGTCAATGGTCCTGAATGTTTGCTGATAGCCTGATAGTTCTGCAATTGTTCCTTCCTGTCTTCATTTCCTGACGAATCAGCAGCTAAAGTAATTTGAATGCACACAGTAAACAGCTTAGTAAAAATAAAATAGAATACATATTATTTAATTATTATAAATTATTACAAATCAGGCGTCTCTCTCTCATACGGTTGTACACGTTGTCTTCTGTCACCTTCCCGAGAAACACTGTCAGAGTAAATTAACAGGATACAGTTAATTTTGCTGCTTGCGTTTAATTGCTTCCTAGAAAAAGCAATCAAAATGAGGAGTTGGAACCAACTTTACAAAGCTGCTGCTTCATTAGTGGGTACCACTGGTTTGTTTGTGTGCATGGAGCAGTGAGGGGGAAGGAGGGAGTAGAGCCAGTTGTACATTTGGGAATTCATCCTTTTGATAATCACAGTCTGATACTGAAAATGCCAGAAGCTGAGAAGTGGTAGGAAGTAGAACTTTTCAGTAGGAATTGCCTCTGACTTTGGCCATTCCTTTTTGACCCCTAGCTATTTTTAACATGTTCTCTAGTTACCACGGCTATGCAACTGGTAACTTACTCAAGGCTTGTTTAGGGGTTCCTCACCTGTGTAGAGATAATGACTGCAGTCTAACCTGTTTGAGTTGTATAGATTGTGTTTGTATATGAAACACGTGCATGATTGGTATTCTGGTTGTGGCTATTCATGCATATAAATTCAGTTCATCTTATACCTGAGATTTAAGTGTAAATAATTCAATAAAACCTTGTCTACAGAAGGATCTTGCTGAAAAGTAGATGCTGCTTATGACCTGAATAAGGCAAGGAACATACATGTTCTTCCTCTCGGCTACACACCTAATAACTGAATATATAATATGCTTAGGTTTCCTCAGTCCAGAAAAACCCAGAATTTCCTTGTTCAAGATTCTGGCATCAATTCATTCCTAGTCCACAGTTATTTAACTGTTACCAGAAAACTAGTGATATCAGGTAACAGTGATCTGTTATCAATCACACATAATGTTGACATATCCACAAAAGGTCTTATCCCTTTTGTGTTAAACATGATATACAAACATAGCACATCACTGCATTTTAAATGCAAGGCTGAGGCTTTACATAAATCTAATCTCATTCTGTTTCCAAAGGGCTGTAAATCCTGTTTGAGGTGACTTTCAGAGAAGGCCATGGAGAAAATTTAGACCCTGGATATCCCTTAGCATGCACCAGAGCAGTAATGTACTTGCAAGTGTCATCAAGGATCCCACCTGTCCTTGCCCACATGGCTCCTGAACTTTCCTGCTGTAAGGGTAGACTGGATTTGTTGGTGGCCTGATCTCAAGGTGCCTTTATAGAAGACGGATGCTGGTAGCTAAGCCAGAGGCGCCTTACAGCAGCAATAGGGGGGTGTGTGTGTGTGCATGCATATATGTGCATAGGGCCAAGCTGGCAAGGTGCTAGATTTTAGCCTGTTTCCTCAAGATACTGTATAAATAGAACATGATCTAGTGAACTGTCAGTCCAACTTTTTGATGAGAGACGTCAAACAGACCAGGCAGGCAGTGCTGAGACAACTTCTGAGTGCAAGTGGAGGCCACGTGTTCTTTTTTTTAGTATATTGAAAACATGACAGAGATGGATTTTAATGTCTACATTAAACAAAACGGTGATCCCAGTTTAGTTCCTTGTGGCCAAAGCTATCAGTCAGAACTAGCACTTTTGTTTGTAATTCCAGAAGTGAAATGGAGACCTAAAAGGAAATGACACGTTGGGGATTAAATAGTATTTGTTCATCAGCTTGCACTTACACTATATGTCCTGTGAAGAGTGGCTATGTACTTTTTTGGATGGAGTCAATCTAATGCAGTTAGAAAACATTAATTCAGTGTTTGAACAATGTTGTCAAAGAATAAGGATCACATATTTACCCCAGGCTAGTGCCAAAGATGTTGAGATTTGAAAGGTAGGTGTTACAGTGCCCTGCATCTTTGTCTTACTAAACCCTCTACTATACTGCACTAGTTTCAAAAGGAGAGGATGAAAAGCTACTGGCCAGTCTGGTAGTGAAAGAAAAATACACATCTGAAATTGATGCGACACAGATTGCAGTTCAGCGCACCAATTGCACTAACCTGTGCTCTGCTGATTTAGATGTGTTGCTTTCCCATATGGTGCCTAGTAAAGTAAGGTACTTCCCATAAACACCTCCTAGGTGCAAAGAAAACTCAGTAAAGGTAGCCAGTAACTAATGGACAACCAGGCATGTTTTCACTCTGTCTCTTCTCCAGATGTTAAGGTAGTAAGCAGGAAACTATTACCATTTGAGATCTACAGCCCAAAGCTGCCCTCAAGAAAGGGCCAGAGAAGTAGGGCTCGCTTTCCTCTTTCTAAGGAAAGAGGAAAGTTTTTTCCTGAAGCATATGTGTTTCTGTCACTCAGGAGAAGCCTCTTCTCTTGAAAGTATGCCTCTATACAATAAAGCTAATGTCTAGGGCACTTCCCATGGAAGGAAGAAATTTGTATGCTAACTCTTGATCTGTGTCTAAGTTATGCCCGAAGACAGTTTAAATCAAAATGGCCACTGGAGTGGCTGAAAGCATCTTCCTCGTCTCGGTAGGGTGCTCTAAATACCTGGCTGTGGAACTAAGCTGCTGCTTTCTCTTCCTTGCTCTCCTTGTGAGTCTTGAACTCCTTGTCGGTTAACAGCACAGCTTCAGCCATGGAGGTGAGGTGTGCCCCACTGACAGCAGGCAGAAGGAGACATTGTCAGGACATGTACATTTTTCTCCCATCTGATTGAGGTGGTAATCTTGCTTTCCTGATTCCTGAATGAATGCTTTAGCCTTCCAGCTGTTTTACCAAATAATCAGGGGAGAGGAGAAGTACTGCTGCTGCATTTGGAAGGAAAGAGGCAATAACTATATTCTATGGGAGCCTGAGCCTACCTGCATGTTAAATAAGCTGAGAAAACACCTACCAAATTCTGCTCTCCAGGGGACAAGGTAGGTTTTAAATTCCAGTTGGGTTCATTTGAGAGAGGTGGAGGAACCAGGGCATGGGTAGAAACACCACATCCAAAAGCAAGTTGCTTTGTTCACCTAAGCTCTTTACCCACTGCCCTAGTCAGCTTGGTGCCAAGCCCCCCATTCTGTAACACGTGCTTAAAACTTGCTATGCAAAAGCTGCGTGCCACTTAATCAAGCAGCAAATTCATAAAAAACTGTAATTAATTGTCAGTAGTTGCTGCGTGCCACTTCGTCTTGCAGAAAACTAAGATTGTTCTTCACAGTATGGAACATGGATAATTTGTAAGCTCGAACTGTAGCTACTACCTACTGCAGGTATAATTCAGCCTGCCAAGCAAGGAAGTTGAATAATTATTGATCACACTTTATTTAAGAATTCAAATAGGCAGTGTAGGAACTACATATCACAGTGTTTCATTTCTACTAAAAACTGTATACTGTACCAGCATTTCTAGTGCTGTGTGATTCAATAGGCAAACGTAAGTGCATATTTCAAGATAAACACCATCTCGATGCTTCTGGCACAATTTCTGATTACAGAAGTATACACATATTATAGATGTGCGTCTGGTGGCCGATACTTCATTTTCCACAGTGAAGATGTTATTTTGCCTAGCTGGGCTTTGATTTCAGAAGAAATGAAGCACTGTGTGGAGAGGTAATGCACCTAGAAAAGACAGGGCCACATACATCTCTCCATCTCAGGCAGTCAGACTAGGAAAGTGCTTACCCACCTCTGCAGTTCTACACAGTCTCACACAGAGTAAAATTCAGCACTTTTTAGTGATGGCATTGAATCAGCTTGCTCCAGTTATGCTTTGGTGAAGCAAAATGAGAGAAACCAAAAAGTTCTGTATTTGTCATGGTTCTTTGAAGTTAACTATGAACAATTAGTTATGCCCCACAAGTCAATAAGTATTCTAGTGATTGTGGTTTCCAGAAAGTGGTTTCTGTAAATTCTTTGCATTTTTTCCCTTTGAAGGGACTCAATAACTTAGGATTTTGATTGTTGTTTCATATTTTTGACAGTTTAAATGCTCCTTATGGAAGAAGAGTTTACTTCCCTGCAGTAGGTATGCCAAATACCATGTTTCTGCTGAGCCTGCTGTGAATCAGATTAAACTCTGTGCACTGCATAGTCTGAACTAGTAACCTTCACTGCTTCATCTTCATATGGCCCTTCAGTTCTTTTTGGCACTGAGGTTATTGAAGTGCAGGACTACAAGTATTTTGCCCCTTTGCATGATGACAATGGTTGGACTCGATGATCTCAAAGGTCTGTTCCAACCTAAATAATTCTATGATTCTATGACAAGTGTAAACACCTAGTACAGTCTATGTCATGAAATGGATAGATATTAATTTTCTGTCTAGAGAAGCATGTGGGCTTATTGTAACAAATTTTGAAATATATTGCAGAAGAGCCACTCTGCCCTCTTCCAGTTATCATGCTTTCTCATTAGCACTGCCAAAACACACAAGTGACTTATTAGAGCTAAAAATTACTTTTGTAAATATGAAGTGAGCTAGAAAGACATGTGCACTACAATGACCTGATCGAATAGCTCAAAATGTTCTAGTATTTCACTTGTGCCAGCTCTCTTGTCTGTCTTTTAAGCTTCTGGTACCTGTATTGCATTGTACAGGATGCCACATCATTGTACAATAAAAGCACCATTTATGCCAGTAAAGCTGGTGAACTGAATTACAAAATTTTAAAAAGCCATGAAATGATGTCAGAAAGTATACTTTTTTCTGCTTAAAACAAAGATTTTTTTGGCCAAGGGTTTATCTGGAAAGCAGCCAACTCCTCTGCCCTTCTATACAATCTGTTTTATGCACAGCACTTATTTCTAAACGGTTTAAAACCGAAGTAGCAGGAAAAAGCCCTCAGATTCTTCCTGCAGACCCAGATGTAAAGATACAAAAATAAAATCTTACCACTGTGCTAAGCACTGAGGTGGCCAGAATGCCTCCCTCTCAGCAAGTCAATCATGTTCATACATCACAAAAATCTGCACACTCAAAGTGTTTGTCAAAACATTTTTATTGGTTACATCTGCTCATGTTGAAGAAAAATAACATAAAATTCTATGAACCTCAGTAGAAAAAGGAGCCATTTCTAAAATAACAACATTGAGCAGAGTGTCTGATTTGTGTTTGGATGTAATTAAGTTTGACTCAGAAGCCCTTGCCTGCAAAACTGTTATTACTGAAAGAAGGAATAGAAACTGGCAAGATTTGGGTGATAATTCTGGGTTTCTGTGGATGCAACTGTAGGACATATTTGGAAGAGTCAGACAATTTAGCACTGTATGGTTCTCAAAATATGAATGGTAACATGCTGAAAGTAGTAAAAATTTTTTTTTTTCCTCCTCTCTGCTTGCTGCATGCAAAGAAGAGGAAAGGTGCTGCCACTGGTTAGAAATGCTGTTTTGCAGAGGTATGTTTTCTGATCTGCATGGCCTAGAGAAATCCTACTTGTTAAAAAAACAAACATTGCTGAAAAATAGGTAAACTTCTTTCTCTGGATTCACTGCTGTTCATTTTAGCTGCAACTGCCTTTCACTTGAGGAGGAGTTTGCCATAAATACCAGGTGGCAAGGTTCCTATGCTACGATCACACTTTAAAACTAAGATGTTGCTATGCAATTTTCAGTATGAAATAACATGACAACTGTGAGCCTTCACTCTTTGTTTTCTCTTAGTCATTAGCAGTGTTAAGGTTGGGAGTGTTAAAAATACTGCTTTGGTGCCACTGCAACTCCAAGCCTTTTGCTGAGGGTTGCTTGGGGGATTAGGCTATGATTTAAAGTGTTATGCACTGTCTGTTACTGCTTGAGTCAGTCTACTCCCAGCTGGCGGAGATCTGCCTCTAGGGTGCCTTGAGGTTGTGAAGTGCTAGCAGGAATCGTTTGTGTTCTTGCAAAGCGGCCTGCTGAAATGAGAAGCTGCATGGTTTAAGCCTGATTCTGTGATGTTCGGTTTTCATAACTTGGTTTTGGTTCTCAGCCCTTCCATGACACAAGCAGACACAGGTATCAAGATAACCCCATTCTTCTTTTCTGGGACATACCTAAAGTTAACTCTCTGGTTCACTATAATTTTGCCTGAGTTTGATTAGCCACAAAGAATGATAGATAAAAACAGATATTGCCAGGAAGTAAACGCCTTGACAACTTCTTGAACAGATAGAGAAAAGTTGATACTCGAGACACCTGAGTCTTTGAAAATAAGGGGGTTCATAGCCGTGTTGCTTTCCAATGGGCTATGGATAGTTTAGATGGAGGCCAAAAAAAAAAAAAAAAAGGCAAGAACAAGGAAATGGTCAATATATGTGGGAATTTCAAAAGATTCTTCTGATTTCTGTTTTTCTTTTCCCCTTCTTCCTTGTTCTGTCTCTTTTCTTTTTCTTGACTCTTGTGCTGTATCTGCAGTTACGTTCTTGGTACAAATGCAAAACCAGATGATTTCTGAGCATGATTTATTGAAATTCTTTATACAAGTGCATATGTGTATATAAAATTTCTGACACCCATTTGGCTTCCTACCATGGAAACAATGACAAACTATACTCTTTTAAGCATGAGTAAGGCAGACATGAGAGACCCAATCTGAAACATAGTCTGGCTACAGGCACTCTATCTACCTCTGCAAATTTGTACCAAAATGGCCTGAAGAGATCTGGCTTCCATAGATACAACATGGCACTTAACGTCCAAGTTTCCTTCCAGTTTATGAGGAGAGTCAGGTTTAAGCCTTAAACTTTTTTTCTAGGATATCAGAAATGACTGATTATCTCATCCTCTGCTTTGCAACACTGAGACGTGCATAGAAGCCAGCAAGAAATACATGAAGAAAGTTTGCAAATTTTATAAAGATTTACTACATATATGCATACATTAATGCCATTGTACATATTATATGCAACCTACTTACAATTCTAGTTTTTATATTTTTCCTAAAGAACTTAATATTGCAGGAAAGTTGAACTGTCCACTCGTTTCAGTGACTATGCTAGGATCTCTTCTATCTGTCTAGCATACTGCGTGGAAATAGAGCCTATAACCATGGTGGTCCTTAGGTGTAATTGTGATATTAAGGCTACTGTGGGAGCTGATAGCAGATCCCAGTTCCCAGGTCCAGGTACGTGCCCTGGCTCTGTCCCAGCTGTATGTTTGGGTGAGATCACTGTGTACACCCTTGTTTCTTCACACCCCAGAAACCTGTCATGGTTTCTACTGGAAGGAATTCTGAGCACCTGGTCCAAAAAGAAGCTGGAGTGCAGTCATCCAAGTTCACAGACTGGATAGTTGGAGAACTGAGACCCTGAACCTAACGCTCAGCTTAGATGTAGCTATCTAGAAATGCAGGGAATAAATCCTGTTCTTCTCTGAGGCCTTAGGACGTGGCAGCCAGCCAAAGAAAGCATGCTTGTTTCCAGATGGTTGACTGCCTTCCAGTCCTCTCCTGGACTTAGGTACTTTAACCTTTCATTTTTCATTTTGTTTCTTTTTAAAAAACTCCTTAGTCAGCTTGGATTCTGTGGCAGAGTAAGTCATAATTTGTTTGAGATTTGTGTTTTCAAGTCATACTATTTATTAATGTGATATGACATTGCATACTTAAAAATCGCTGGTCTAATCTATACATTTTACAGTATTCAGAACTGAATGTTGTCCCAAAATATATTTTAATATTTAGATGTACATATTCTCCATGAAACAGAAAGAAAGACAAACTACAAGCTTAGTGCACATTCAGATCTCTTGATTGTATTTATGGGTTTTAAATATTACACTGGCTCATTTACATAGCCAAAATAGTTTGGCAAATCAAAATGAAACAATTATTTCAAGTTAGACAAATGGTAATTATGTATATTTTAGTGTATTTACCCAACTACAGATCCAGATAAATACTGTGACTGTTAAAAGAACATTTGTCACCTAAAAAATTATTGTTCCACTAGAAGCAATTATTTTGTAGATGAAAACACTGATTATGCATTGAGAGTGCTTTGTTTTGTTTTGGTTTTTTCTTTACAGATATGCATAAATATTTTTATGAGTCTTCAGTAGTTTATGTCACTATGAATGGCAAAGCCTGTCACAGCAGACATACCTACGTATGAATCTCATGTCCTCATGCTTTGGCAGGGAGACTTGTCACAGGGGACAGAGGTGCAGTATCACAGCTGGCCAGCCTGAGCTCCTGCCGAAATCTTCCCAAGGTACCAGCCTCCCGCATGCAGTCAGTGAAGGGCAGACACTCTCCACTTTTACCGACCCTCTGGTCCCCAGTCAACTTTCTGACCACAGTTTTCTACATGTTAGAAAAGTTAAAGGATTACTTTACATTACTTGTCTTACTTTAAATTTGTATTAATTTAATTAATTATGCTTTAGTTATACAACACTATAGTGTGTTTGCATTCACTATGCTACATAAAATATAATGGTGGGTTAATAGCAGGATCATTTCCCTATGGAAAATAATTATGGCTTAGACCCTCCTGGAGTCAGAATAAAATGCTGCAGGGGTAAGAGAACTTATTGTTAACTCCCTAGATCCTACCATAACAGCTGAACTGAAAAATAGCTTATGTGCTTTGGGTAAATTTTTCATTCAACAAATTATCATGACACAGAGTTGAGAGATATGTACATATTATTCTTTCCAAGACTTCTTTAGCTTTTATGTCATTGACAATTTTTTTTTTTTTTGACTGGATCAAGCATTTAATTGTTTGATTTGTCTGGAATCTCATTTGAGAAGTCATTACTAAATCCATCAGGACCTAGAGCTGTGTTAGAGTGATTTAATATCCTTATAACATTCCCCTGTATTTGCCAGCAGTTCTAATTATCACATTAAATGCACTGCAATGACAGAAAAAATGTAACACATCAAAATGATTATAAATGGTTTTGAAAACTTGAAAACATTCTTTTTGAAAGAAGAAAGTGTGGCTGTTGAAAGAGCCTTTTAAACTGTTATTTAAGAAGTCATCAAACCTCAGTTGTTGATTGCATTATTGGAAATAATTGCTTATTTTCATTTTAAAGGGATGGCTAAGACAGTTTACTCACCTTAGCATCTCATGAGTTTACTTCAGCATGTATTGTGTTGTATACTTACAATATTAAAATGACTTTAAAATCACTAAATAAGCTAACCAATTTAGAGTAGTTCAGAATCAAGGTTTCCTGGGTAATTGTACACAATCAGATGCATTATTATAGTATTAAAAAACAGACTCATGTTACAGATTACATGTCAAGTGCTCATTGAGGAGGTATCTTTTTTTATATTTCTTTATATACCCTTGCCTCATGGGTGACCTCAGGCCTGACATACCTCATAAACCCCAGTCCTTACGATGAACGTAGAATTACTAATTTTTGCCTGGTGTTTTCTGTGACATTCATTGCTGTAACACAGGAATGTTCTGTAAATGAATTAATTTCTTATTGCAACAGTTCTGTGAATGAAATAAATAGATTTTATCTTTATTCAGGGTGAACAGGAATTTCAACTGCTAGAGACACACTAATTGGGTGAGCTTGGTTGAAGATGCAACAGGCCAATTTTTCAAATTGCACGGCAAGGTTATTTAAAAATTTCCAGTGGATTTTTCCAGTTCAATTTCTTTTTAACACTTTTGATTGAAATTAAACTTTGAGAAAGAAATAAAAGAGAGAAAGAAAGAATATCCTTACATTTCTCCAGGATATTCTGATTAAATTTTTAATTTTGCAATGAATTTGTTTCCAGGTATCTTTATAAAGTTGTATTGGAATGGTTTTGAAAGTAAGGCATAGTAATAAAGCAAAGTGTAGATTCTTATTGTTTAAGGAACACAAAGCAAAATGTGCTTGTATTTTAATTGCTGCTCGGGAATTTCTGTTCTTTCCCTGTCTGCGACGGCCGCTGCTGCCCAGCCCTCAGAGTTTCGGTTAGAGAGCCTCGCTGCCCGCCTGCCTGCCCTCCCTCCCGCAGCCCCCTTGCCATTCCGGACACATTTTCCAGCTTCTGCCACAACTCGGAGAAGAGGCACCTGCGCCATTGCCTCAGCCCCCACCTCAGCCCAGTTAATTCCCAGATTACCATCTCACGGTGCGTTCAATGGGGCTGAGCCTTCTTAAGAAGGCTGGATGTTGAGCACGTCCTTACCGATCACCGCAAAGCGCACGCACGCTGACAGAGGCAAGCGAAGGTTACCAGGTAAACCTCAACGCGGATATTTCCTAAATTTGGGGTGCTTTCCTCTGCAGCCACACTGCTGTCCGCTACAGGTTGCTTTACAGAAGGCCAACCCAGCCAGCCTGCCCCAAACCCTCGCTTTCTGCCTTCTCAGTGGCTTCTTGCTGATCTAGTTTGCCCGTCGCCAGGCTCCACACTGCAGCCTTTGCCCACTTGAATTCACACAGTTACTAAAACCAGCCCGGTACTGCGGGCGGCTGTGGGGGTGGGCCCCTGTGAGGAGAGGCTGGGTTGCCCTGAGCCGGACACGGCCAGTTGCAGCTGGTTGCAGCCGGCTTCGCAACGGACGGTGGCAGGATGCTGCCGACCACCTGGGCCGGGACGCTGTGCCTCTGGGAAAAGGTATTTCAGAAAGGGCAGAAAACACCATACAGGCAGAGGAGGAGGGAAGAAAAATAGTGAGAAATAGCAGAGGGGACACTGAGGTCAGAGGAGGAGGAAAGGTGTTTTAATATTACTTCTTTCCTCTCTTTTTGTTTCCCAGTTGCCCAATCAGTAATGAACAATTTATATTAATTGGCAATAAATTAAGTTAAATTACCCCAAGTGGGGGTCTGTTTTGCCCATGACAGCAATTGGCAAGCGATCTCCCTGTCTGTATCTTGACCCACGAGCTTTCTCACTCATGTTCTTGCTGTTTCTGCCCCCATCGCGGTCCCGCCCTGGGGAGGGAGCGGCTGGCGCGGGGGTGGCTGCCCGCCGGCGCCAGCCCACCGCAAGCACAGGCCTGTTGCCTGTCAAGTGAATGAACCACCAGCAGGGAAGAAATGCGCTCCTTATGGAAAAGATCCGCCACAGCTGCTTGGTCTCAACCCGACTGTAAGGTTTCACCCCAGTTGTTTGACAGAAGCATGAACAGAAAGTGAGATTTTGGGATCACCTGCAGATGCCAGTGCAGGTTGTGCCCAAGGGGGTCTCAACTCCCCTGTCCCTGTCTGCTATGGCCTGTAGCATTTTTGGCCCTGTACTTCTCTTCCTTCTTCCCCGAGATCCTGCTCTTCCTTCTTTCCAACAGTTTCTGCACATACTCATTGCACCTGCCACACTTCCATGTTCTTGCTCCAACCCACCTTCTGCTCTTCTTGTGTTTAATCTCCATTCTTCCTGTGCTCCTGCTCTTTTCAGTTCCTTCCAGTTTGGATCTTCATGCCCTTTGCTACATGGATTCAGTAGCAAAAGCAATGAAAGCACAGGAAAAAAAACACAATAATTTTCAGCATTTTGAAAAGCGGTGTCATTTTAAAAGCCTCTCTCGGGCTTTGTGACTCTCTCTTATACATGGGTGAATATCAGGCTCATTTCAGACAAAATTTGGGCGATTTATCTGTTATATACAAAGATGTTTCTACTGGTCCTATACGAACTAAGATAGGTCTTTCATCAAATTAGGCTAGATTCTCTTAAGGATGGTAAAATCACATGCCTGACAGTAAGGTGATCTTCCCACCAAATTTTGGTTCTAGTTCTAATGCATAAAAGCACAGGAGCTTTGTACTGAATGGCTGTGAGAATTTTGTAGTAATCAAACAGTGTATTTCCTCTGATATAGTCTTGGAAATGGCTGAATTGTTTTGGTTTAAAATTCCACAAATGGAAAAAAAAAAAAAGGGCAAAATAAAATAGCCACAACAATAACAACAGAAAAAACATATGGTTGATCATAACCTCAACTAAATTCTCGTCACTGGAAACTTCAGCTTGAATGAGTGCAATTTTGCATACTCATAGGCAGCCCAAGACAGACTCTTATGATACTGAAGGTGTTGGGTGACACCGCTACCACATTTCAGTCTGATATGAAAAGTGGATCATTCTTTCAATACATGTCCCTAATTTTGATATACTACTTAAATTGTTTGTGTTGGCAAAGCTTAGGCTGGGACAGTAATTCATACAGGCAGCTTTTCTATTAATGTGTATGATTATATTTTTCAATCTGAATATTTTTGCTGTATCTCTGAGGTCTGGGAATCAGTGCATCCCCTATCATACTTACTAGTTACAACAGAGAAGAGCTATCACTGCAGAAGCATAATCTCTCTACACTTAATAAATGAAGACAAGTTTGCTTAAGCACTTCAAGTTTATTACACTGTTGCCACAAACAGGCTAGAAAGATGAAATGTCACATATGCAAAGATAATTTGGAGCACAAATAATAATATTTAGAGAGAGTTGCTTGGAAAAGGAAAGAGAATAACATATTGAGAAGGTGCAAATTTGCTCTGTTCTGTTGACATCAAAACTGCTGAATTATTAAATCAACTGTAGCAAACTGCATTTATACATAAAAATCTTGCATTACTTCAAAATACTTTATTATCAAAATACATTATTCCCATTATTATTATCATTATTAATCTCATTTTGAAGCTCTTATTCATTTGTGCCTGGAAGAAAAACTTGTTTCCTTAATACATTTGACAGTTTGAGTGGGTTTCCAGAATCTAGAATGATCTCCTTGGCTAGGAAGCCATCTGGCACTTGCCCTTAATCTTTTCCACAATTCATATTGGCCAGATGAGCAACCATGTCTATTACTTTCACAGCTAGCTGCCTCAAATTAGCTCCCTACATAAAATTAACCTGATTTCAGATTTGCAAGTCACCTTTAAGGATCCTTTGTACATGTTTAGGAATCTGACTTTAGGCATTTTCTTTTTTAAGTGTTGACCACTACTTGCAATCTGGAACATAAAAATGAAATGTTTGAATTTTAAACATGCAATGTTTGAATAAGTTGTGAGTTTCCTACATCCCTATTAAGTGGAGTTTTTCTTTTAAACTGGCAGTTACTGGTATAAATAGCACTGAAATTTTGGCAGTAAGTGAATCTAAGAATATGGATTTGTCAATTTCAGCTCCCAAAACACTACTTTAAAATACTTATTTTTACATCTAACTGTCCTAGTATGAAACTGCCAATCAGACAAATACAACATAGAATAAAAGTTGAAAAATGTATGCTTTAGGTAGTATTTTCAGCAAAGTATACCAATGGTCACAGAATCGTACTATTGATGTAATTAGTCTGTCAAGCCACAGATGAAATAAAGACCAAATTTTGATGTAGAATCCACTGAATTTGTACTTACCCCTTAACTCATGCCATGCATAGAGCCTGGGCAAAGTTATGCAAGATCTGGAGGCCAAGCGTCCCTCTTGACAGGAACAAGCTTCCAGTGGAGATAAAGTAATGGAGAATTCAGTCATCTTTAGAAACCTTCCTCTCACATAAGTGCTTCTCTCATAGTGAGGATGGTGCTTACAACAATGAATTTCCTCCCTATTCAGTCTCCCCCTGCAAATACAGAACTCAGTTTTGATACATGGTAGGACACAAATATAGTCAACGAAAAATAAGAATAATAGAATAAAGAAAACTAAATCCCTATGTTATATGATTTTACTTCGAAAATGGGAAGTAGGCCACAAAATATGTCATTTTTGCTAATAAAATCTTACAGAAAAAAAAAAAAGTAAGGCAATACTTTGAAAAAAGCAAAACTGTTTTCTAATGCTGGTAGACAGGGCAAGTAAAAATTAGCTTTCAAATATTTTACTTTACACATAATGTATATACACTAAAAATTGAATGTATCTTCTTAAGCATGTCATGTCTTCCTAGCCTTAGAATCATGACATTTTGAGTTTGGGAGAAGATTACCCTAGTTATTAATGGGGGAGAGATCAGAACAGAGTGAAACTCAGAATATTAATCCTATTTACATGTACAACGGGGGCTTAGCTTTTACTCTTTCTGTGAGCAAGAATGTCTGCACAAACACAACTATAGCATGTACATACTGTGGCACCATTTTTAGGGCTCCCACACAACAGTTGATTTTTCAGAGAAAAATCTCTCTGAGATTTTCATTCTCAGAGATTTCATTTCTCAGAGAAAATCACCGCTTTTCCCCACTGTACCTGCTCTATTTAGGAACTGTCAGGCCTGGGATGAGGGCAGACAGAGCTTACAGAAACCTTGTGGGCTGCTTCAAATCTGTTTCTGCCTCAGTTGTTGCCATGGAGCTTTGGAGAGTTTGACAGTTCAGGGCAATCACTGGATCTCATATTCACTCCCCATTTTCATGTTGTTTTTCAAAGAGGCTGTGGCTAACATTTGCTGAGGAGGATTTCTCTCCACAAACTTTGCGTCCCATACTAACACTGTCAACTAGGGCCTTAACATTTAAGGAAAGGATGCTGTGTAGACAACTGAGGGCATCTAAGCTTGTCCAGGAAAGTCCACTACCCCCTGGAGCCTGGAAAATCCAGCATTTCTCAGGGTGCAGGTATAAATTAGGTTTACTTTCTCTCTGTTGAGCTAAAGGTTAAAACATGGTTTGGGAATGCTAAAAATAGTGACCAGAATACACCACAGGATGCAGCCGTGCAGGTCTATATTATATTTAGCAGTCCATAGCTGACTACGCCTCTCAGCTAGACCATGAGTCTGGCGACATAACCACAGTTCAGGAAGGGTCTCACAGCTCCTCTCTTCTCCCCACTCTATCTGCAGCTGGAGCTTTGGTTATCTCCAGTTTCCTTCTGGAGTCTGGACCATCTCTTCCTGTCTATCTGTTCTTTTAAGAGCTCATGACCAGGCACTAGGATACTGCATGGTAAAATGAGAAATTATCATCTCTTTCCTACTTTTCCAGTTACAGCACTGTGAAGGAACAGCGATAGCCTTTGGTAAAACATGTTGTGAGAAGCAACAGTTTTTCCATAATTTCATGAGAATCATAACATTGACTTTGAATTTTTTATAAAAAACAGACCTCATAAAGCAGAATGTGAATTTGGGAACAGACCTCTCACAATGAGTAACCTCATGTATGCCAGTTGGTAACAGGCCTGTGCCAAGCTCACACTGCTCTTCTCTGCTGCCGGCATGTCGCTTTACGTCCCTGATACACAGAGGCTGTGAAGATGAGGGAGAATTTGTGGAAGGCTCCTTGCTCAAGGGTTATCCATCAAGAAGCCTAGCACCTCTGTCAGCAGACTTGTGCAAAAAACTCTGCACAATGTGCTGGCAGTACACTTACGTGTCTGAAGTCAAATTAAGACGGTATCACTTCTACTTGTCCCTGCCAGCACACAGCCTCACAACCTCCCTGAATCTGCCTGAAACTGAGGGCAGCGGTTTGTGATGTTTAGTCACAGTGGTATAGCCCCACAGCAATGCCTTGAGGGAGGCCTGAAACGGGGATCAGTGGGTTATGCTTCCCCCTCTTCCTGTACAACCTTCTGATGCTCTGTGATATATAAAGGCCTGAAGAGTGTTGGGCAGAATTCTTGATTTTTACCCTGAAGGTATCAAAAATGTAAATGTCAGAGGTTTCCTCTAATCATGATTTTCTGCAGGTATGCTGACAGTGATTCATGCAGTGTTCATGTAGCTCCTCAAGTGCCAGTAATCATGAGAAGTGCCTTTAGCAGTTACGCTGTGTCGTCCTGATCGCATCATCTCTGCCGACAAGATGGTGGCACTACTTGGAGTTCATAAAAGCACCTGTGGCAGGTGGAAGCCTACACTAACTGTTTTTCCTCCCCTGGCAGAGACACCTTATGTTGGGTAACATAATTAATTAAAAGATGATATGTTATATTTTTCTCAGGTTTATTACATATTCCACTGACTTGAATGGGATATTTCTGTTCATGCATATACCTATTGTTGCTAGGACTTATAATGTAACATGACCAGCCTGTTAATGCCTTTTGAGATGATCTGAAGTTAATCAGCATGTTCAAATGCCCTTGCTTCATGCTCTGCAAGTGCTATGGAAAATAAATTGTGCTTCACATTCATTGTCAAAAAAGCTCTTTCACGGCAAGAGAGAGTCTCAGAATTGATTCTCTTGGGAAGGAATGAAGTGGGTTCTGCTTACTCTGAAGTAGGAAATTCATCCTATCCTAAGGTATAAGTAGAGACCCTCAGAGATAAGAAGGACCTCCAAAGCATGCTGTATGTTCGGTGGTGCCTGTCGCAGCCCAGAGATGAGAGTTGCCACTATGCATTGTTTTACCTGCTTCCAACCTACCACTGCAGTTGCCATTAGTGGGTATTCCTGCCACTAACACCAATGGGTTGTGCCCCACCAAATGAAAGCTTTTGAATTCCTGATCTTGGATATTGCTTGAGAGTGAGTATGTAGAGATAAAGCACACCAAGTAAAAATTTAAGGTGGTCTTCATGGCACTGTAATACGTATTTTCAATAAATCTGGATTCCCAAGAAAAGAACTCTGATTCCACAGTTTACTGCTAGAGCTGGGAGGAGCACTCAAAAGTACAAGTTCCTGTTTGCCCATTTGCTGCTAGTACTTGAGGCAGACCGCTTTTTTTCCCAGAGGTAAGGCAGAAATATGAGTGAATGAACCACCTCTTAACAGAAAGGAGTGCGCTAATGAAACATGTATACACCACCAGTGCAAAAGTCTGAAATTAAAAATTGAAAGGCCTATTCATATTACAATTTGCTTTCAGGATTGGCACTAATTGGCAATGCTGTTGGCAGTCTCAACAAGGAGGGCAAGAACTGAGTAAGCATGGAGACTTACTCATCCAAAGAAGTGGTTCTTCCAGGTCAGGCTTAATGCACATTTACTATGCAGAAAGGGAAGCAAAGCACTGTTGTTGCTGATAGTGTAACTGTATTATTTGGAGAGCCTTGCATTTCCCAGGTCTGTCAGCCTTGTCTAGAGATTTTCTCAGGTGCTAACCCCACTCTGTCACTGTGTTTTGAAAACTGCTTCTTGCAGATGTGGACTTTTGTCTAAATATGCAGAATCAAAGGGGAAGAAGATTCTAAGCAGTGTAAAAAAGAATTTGATAGACACTGACTAGTTCAAAAAGGCAATGATTTGAAGACAACTCATGTCATAAAACTGATGCAATAACTACTACAAAACTCTACTTTTTGCATTTGACCCATTAAAGCTATAACATGGGGCAGATGTTTGCCCTTCTAAGACCCTTGTTCCACATCTTTTAATTTTTTTGTCTTGAGTTGCATACTCTTTCTCTCTGACTTTTGTGCTGGTTTTGGCTGGGATGGAGTTAATTTTCTTTATAGTAGCTAGTATGGGGCTATGTTTTGGATTTGTGCTGAAAACAGTGTTAATAACACACTGATGTTTTAGTTGTTGCTAAGTAATGTTTGCACTAGTCAAGGACTTTTCAGCTTCCCATGCTCTGCCAGGTGCAGAAGAAGTTGGGAGGGGGCACAGCCAAGATAGTTGATCCAAACTGACCAAAGGGCTATTCCATACCATATGACGTCATGCTCAGTATATAAAGCTGGGGAAGAAGAAGGAAGAGGAGGACGTTCGGAGTGATGGCGTTTGTCCTCCCAAGTAACCGTTACACGTGATGGAGCCCTGCTTTCCTGGAGATGGCTGAACACCTGCCTGCCCACAGGAAGTAGTCAATTAATTCCTTGTTTTGCTTTGCTTGCGTGCGCGGCTTTTGCTTTACTTATTAAACTGTCTTTATCTCAACCCATGAGTTTTCTTACTTTTACTCTTCTGATTCTCTCTCCCATCCCACTGGGGGGAGTGAGTGAGTGGCTGTGTGGGGCTTAGTTGCCAGCTGGTGTTAAACCATGACAGTCCTTTTCGGTGCCCAATGTGGGGCTCAAAGGGTTCGAGATAATGACAGATTTGATTGGAATGTGCTAGATTGAATTTATAGCTGTTATTGCTGTTTAGCTATTAATCAGCAGGCTTCTGTGCTTGCCATAGGGCTTGCTTGCCTTACTGGATATTAGTCTAGGGCTCGTTAGTGGCTGCTTTTTTGCTTTTGCTGCTTGCCGTGCTGCTGTACTACTTATCATGTTACTCTGCTGTGCCTGGGAACATTTTGATAACAGCAATGGCGATGCGCCTGGGCTGGCAGATAGCCAGGGCATCACTGCTGTTTCTGTGCTGCTGTAATATAATATTTGGTTGACTTCAAGAACAGTCTCCTTAGTACATCACAAAATACATTTTGATATCCCAAAGAAGCAAGACTTGCAAGTAGGCATTTTAAACATAACTAATCTACAGCTACAAATTTCTACTCTTGATAGCATTTACCTTTTTTGGGGGCAGTATCCCAGTCTTCAAAAGGATAAAAGCAGAGTAGAATCAGTATAGCATATACACAGAAGTCCATATTGTAAAAGCTATAAAGATTTGTTGCACACTGCAAAGTTGCCAAACAGGCTGGAACTCCAGTGTGAACTTGAGTCGAAGGGACTGTGACCTGTGGATGAATCCACGTGGGAGCAGGACACCCCGAAGCATCTGTGCCCATGGATAAGCCCATGCCAGAGCAGGTACATCTCGAAGCATCTGTGGCCATGGTTATGTCTGTGCCACAGCAGGTATACTTCTGAAGGGATTGTGGCCCAAGAATAAGTCCATGCTGGATAAGGTACACCTCAAAGCATCTGTGGCTGTGGATAAGTCCATGCTGCAGCAGGTACACCTTGAAGCATCAGTGGCTGTGCATGAGGCCATGTTGGAGCAAGTTTACTTCTGAAGGGACTACAGTCTGTGGATAAGTCCAAGCTGGAGCAGGGGCAAGGGGAGCAGTTCATTGCAATGTTAAACCCGATGGTCTGGTCCAAAGGGACCAGGGGTGGAGGCTGTAATGGAAATACCTTTAAATTGTTGTAACCCGGGGTTTGAGTTGCATGTTATGGTAATTACTATAGCAGGAACCCCTTGTTGCTAGCCAGGCCAGGAGCAAGGGGAGGAGTTCATTGCAATGTTAAACCCTATAACCTGGCCCAAAGGGACCGGGGTGGAGATTGTAATGGATACGTTTGAATTGTTGTAACCCGTGATTTGAGTTGCATGTTATAGGAATTACTATAGCCGGAACTACCTGAACCAATGGAGGAGAAGCCTTACAAGAAGCAGTACAGGTGCAGCAGTGACCCGAACTGAGCTGGCTTTGGTGCCCAGTAACTCCATGCAACACACCACCTCTCCTGTCCTGAGTGACCACCATAACAGATGGAGCCCAAAGTCATGGACTAAAGGAACCCAGCAGACATTCTGTGGACATCTGTGGACATTTTACAGACATTTTACAGGGTTGGTCCATAGACTAGGGGAATGATATCTGTGTATTATATCAAAGGATGGGAATGGTGACAGTGGGTAATGAGAATGTATTGGATAGTGTGGGACCTGAGCATGACGTAAATGGTATGGAATAAGGGGTGGAGAATGTGCTGGTTTTGGCTGGGATAGAGTTAATTTTCTTTATAGTAGCTAGTATGGGGCTATGTTTTGGATTTGTGCTGAAAACAGTGTTGATAACACACTGATGTTTTAGTTGTTGCTAAGTAATGTTTGCACTAGTCAAGGACTTTTCAGCTTCCCATGCTCTGCCAGGTGCACAAGAAGTTGGGAGGGAACACAGCCAAGACAGTTGATCCAAACTGACCAAAGGGCTATTCCATACCATATGACGTCATGCTCAGTATATAAAGCTGGGGAAGAAGAAGGAAGGGGGGACGTTCAGAGTGATGGCGTTTGTCCTCCCAAGTAACCATTACTCATGATGGAGCCCTGCTTTCCTGGAGATGGCTGAACACCTGCCTGCCGATGGGAAGTAATCAATGAATTCCTTGTTTTGCTTTGCTTGTGTGTGCGGCTTTTGCTTTACTTATTAAACTGTCTTTATCTCAACCCACAGGTTTTTTTACCCTTCTGATTCTCTCCCCCATCCCACTGAGGGGGAGTGAGCGAGCGGCTGTGTCGTGCTTAGTTGCCGGCTGGTGTTAAACCATGACACTTTTCTCTGGTTTATTCAATACACTGCTGCAATGTTCACTTTCCTTGCCTGTCATTTTTACCATATATCTGCTCCTTTGATTCCTTGCTATAATTTCTTGGTAAAGACCCTGATCCTTATCGTCAAGGCCCAATTACGAAACCAATCACTACCTTCTTATGTGTCTTTTCATGCTGTCTCATCTATAGGTATGATTTCCTGGCCATTTTTCTACACCTCTTCATGCTTTTTTCCAGTGTTTCCCTTATACCTGGCGACCTTGTGCCAAACTTGTCAGTAAATCTCTTAGCCAGTTATTCTTCCAGTCCTTCAAGACCACACAGAGCATAAGCATTTCCCAAGCATTAATAAGCGGGTATATAATGAGGGAGTTTTGAGATGCATTTTATTTCTTTTCTTGTATTTTGTTTTCAATTAGCTGACATGAGAGCACTGAGTAGTGCACATAGTGAACAGCTGTACCAATCCATAGGATTATTTTCCTTAATTATAAATTATGCAAAGATTGTGTTTTACTTTCAATTTGTGCAGTGCTGACCACAACTTGTGGAGAGGAGGTATGATCCTGCTGGAAGGAAGAGGAGGAAAGGGACATTTCCTTGCCTGAGGTTCGGGTGCAGGAGAGGGAGAGAGCAGTAGTGGGGTAGGAGTAGTCTGCCGTGGCTGTGCAGCGCAGAGTGGGTGGCTGCTGTGTGTACTGGGGGAGGACAGACAGGGAAAGTTGAGCGGATCAGGGGATGGCTGCTTGTAAATGTACAGGCGGAAAAAAGCATATGAATGGGTGAATGTTCCCAAACCTGAGCCTGGCTCCTGCTGTAGCTGAGGTTGGACCACTCTGAGCTACACAGTTCTCTCCCTACTCTCCACAAAATGAATCCAATGCCTGACAAGAGGTGCTCAAACTTTATTAAATATGGACATCTTCTTAAAAAATGTTTTCAAAATGAGCTTCTCAAGTCATGCTAGATATTCAGTATTTTGTCACAAAGTACATCACTGATTTGTGACGGTGAAGTGCGAGCAACAGCGCTTTTCCCAGGATGCAAAATGATGTAAACTTCTATTTTTGCTGCTTTTAGCTTTAGCTCTCTTTTAGCAACTATAGGCAGCATAGCACACCTCTTCTGTTTGTGTAAAATAATGTTAGCAGAACACGTGATCTGGCATAGCCTATAGGCCAGAGCAGAACAATACTGTCACTTGTCTTCTGTAACTCTGGGGTGATATAATAAATCTTGAGTGCCTTCTCAGATTTCAATTTATGGCATTAATTCGAGCAGTTCAGTGACTATTCTGATACATGCCTTGCTGCCCCCAGATTACAGGGGCTGTTCTGGCAGCTGATAATAACTGAAGTGTAGAAGCGCTTTGGCTAGGTTCTATTTTTTCCAGTCTCATCTCAGGCAGTAAGAAAAGGAAGTGACAAAGATCTGCAATGTTGCTTTTCACCACCTGGCAATTTTCTTACACATTGCTAATTCCCAGGTAGGAAATTAAGCCAGTTGTTCTGCTATGAGAATGACACTAAACCAGAGGCAGAATCTGACTGGAGGAGGTTTGGCTTTAAAATCCGAGGACTCAGGAATTATGGGTAAGTCCAGGTTTTGGAGATACAAGAGCTCATGTGCAGAACCTGGAGTACTGAGCAGGAACTCTTTTCTCTGATTAGTTAAAATTATGACAGTTAGGTTTGGAGTAGTAGATGTGTATAATTCATTTAGCCAAAATGAGTTTTGTGTTTCCGCATAAATCTCATGTTTCCTTATCATTAAGTGTTGGTATAGGCAAATTTCTGGGTCAAATTCTGTCCCTATTGACTATTATAATCCTCTTCCCCAATAAATTAACTTCTAGGCATTTTAAGGGCCTGATCTAAGTACTGACAAGAAACCACAGAGAACTATCAGCTTTGTTACAACCTTATATCCAGCTTTAATAGCTCTTTCAAAGTAGAGAAGGACTAAGAATTTTATATACTTATTTTTCCTTCCACTATTAATCTGATAATCCATATAGTCATCATAACATTTTAAAAAAGTTTTTTCCATTTACCATCTGGGAATACTGGATAAACTGGTCAAATTACAAACCTGAAAAAGGGGAGACTTGCGTTCTGGTTCCTACTTTCATTACCTACGCACTGTGTTAATTAGACACAGTAAGTGCCTAATCAGTAAGTGGTCTGTGCTCACAATTCTTTTTTTATGAAATGGAGATGATATCTGCTCTGTAGTGATGCTGTGGGACTTTATTCATTACCAAAGCACTTAATCTGTTTTGATTCCACAACTGGATTAGCCCAGGGGACCCTGGGCTGTACAGGCGTAAGCAAGTAAGGCTCTGGTGTATATTTATATGTAATACTAGTACCTCAGATTAGGACCTATGTTATCATTATAGACACCTCAGAACAACAACAACAAAGAATATTTTCAAGAGAATGTTTTAAAAGAATATTTTAAAAATTGACAAGGCAACTAGGTTTAAAAGCCATTTAGGTCCTTAAAGATGAAGGAGTTGTCTAGGAGGATTTGCAGAAGCTTTCAGGTGCCTCGCTCTGGTGATCTGCTTTGGTTTCAATGCCTCTGAAAGCCTGGCCACAAATCCCAATGTCAATGCCCGTTTCAAAGTCAAAGGGACTTCGTTTGCTGCAAGATCGTAACTAGGCGCCTGTAGCCTTTTGCAAACGATACGAAGCTGGCAAAGCCGCTGCGATAAACTGCCGATAGCTCCTTTTTAAAGGAAGAGAGGGGCGTAGAACACCCTATTGGCAGGAGAAATGCCTGCCCCTACGTAACCCACAGCACCGCTCCGGAGCACGTATCGCTGTCCCCCCGCCCCGCCGAGGCGCACCTTGCGCACCGCCCGGCGGGGCGATCCCGGCCGGCCTCGGGCGCTGGCAGACCCCGCTGCACTCCCCGCACCGCGGGCTGCCGTCGGCCGCCTCCCTCGGCCGGGGCAGGCGGCGGGACCGAGCTGCCGGGGGCAGGGACCGCCAGCCCCGGGGCGTCGCGGCTTCGCCCCTACCTCCTGCCTCCGCTCGCGGCGCCCCGTCCCTCGCACCCTCCCCTGGCCCGCAGGCGCAGGCAGACCTAGCTCGCTGCCGCCCGCGAACCGCGCCGCCACCGGAGCCGCCGGGTCCCCGGGCGGCCCCCTCCCTTCCTTTCCCTTCTTTCCCTTTCCCTTTCCCTTTTCCCTTTCCCTTTCCCTTTCCCTTTCCCTTTTCCTCCCCTTTCCTTTCCCCTTTCCCTTTCCCTTTCCCTTTCCCTTTTCCCTTTTCCCTTTTCCCTTTCCCTTCTCCCTTCCCCTCCCCGCCCGTTACCTGCCACCCTCCCGCAGCGCCCCGCTCTGCTCCGCTCCGCCGCGGCGGGCCGGCCCGGGCCGGGCCCGCCCCCCCGCGCCATTGGCTCCGCCCGGCCCGGCCCGGCCCCGCCCCGCCCGCAGGCACCGCCCGCCGCCCGGGAGCGCGGTGCCCGGCCTGGCCCGCGGAGCGCTGCTGCCGCCGCGCCGCTGCGCTCTGCGGGGCGGGGAACCGCGGCTGCCGGCGGCCGGGCATGCGGGCGGCGCGGCTCTGAGCCCCCGGCCATGGCTGAGAAAGTTTCGGCGGCTCCGGAGCGGCCGCGGGGCGCCGGCCACGTCGGCTCCTCTTGCTCCGGCTCCTCCTCCGGCTCGGAAACTCTCTCCGAGGAGGGGGAGCCCGGCGGCGGCGAGGTGGCGGCGGCCCCCGGCGGGGCGGCGGCGGCGGGGAGGCTGCCGGGCGAGGAGCAGGCGAGCACCGGCGGGCGGGCGGAGGACGACGCTTCGCTGGAGGAGCGGGATGAGGAGGTGCGGGGGGCCGGGGCGGCGGCGCTTGCTTCTCCCGCCCGAGGCACCGCGGGCGCGCTGGGAGCCCCCGCCCGGGGCGTCCCGCCCGGAGCGGGCGGCGGAGGTGCCCCCGCGGCGGGGAGCAGCTTCGTGCCCACCTGGGTGCAGCCGCTTCGCGTCATCTCCCCTGCTAAAGCCGGGGCGTTCTTGTTCCCGCTCCCCCGGCTCTCGCCCCTTCTGGCTGCGATATTGAGGGTTTGGGGGTTTTGTATGGAGGGGGTATTTTTTGTTTTAAGAAACCTTGTTTTTTCTAGCGTGTCACCTTTGGATAGCGTTGCTCTAAAGCAAACTCTTCGGTGTCAGACGGAAGTGATGGGCAAGCCCCTAAACTACACTAATCCTCTTGGGAGAGCTAATGACAGGCTGTGGATTATGGAGGAGCTCTGTGGGTGATAGATCTGTAGCGTGACACGCGGATACGCGTGTTGTTCCCTTCCCTCCCCTCCTGGTCTAGCTGCAATACCTTCTAACGGCACTCTTAAAAACAAAACAAGACCCGCACTGTGTTACAGTGAAGTGACCCTTTTGTGTCTGAGACCGATTTTTTTTTTCTTGTTGCATGGTTCTCACTCCTTAAAGGTATTTCTTGCCCTGACCCCCAAACCAAGCGCATTGTTTTGTCTGGCTGCTGCGTACTTCGCCTCTGTACATAATCTCAATCTCTTGTATGCCTTCGCTGAGTGGCTGACTTGCCTTTTGTTGTGGTCAACTTTTTAATTTGCTCTTAGGTGGTATTTCTTTATTCTGTGCCTTTATGCGGCTGGATGTGCAAAGGTTTTTTTGGGAAAGCCTGGCGTTTTTAAAGGAATATCTGTGAAACGCTGGCTGAAGTTATTTGCGACTAGTTAAGCTGTGGTTGCCAGGAGTGATTCCCTCCAGAGTAATGGCTTGTTTATGTAGCTCCTGTTTTCCCCTTCATTCCCTGATGCCTCCTCTGTTGAATTGATACAACTGTAGGACAGCATGGTGAATTGGATCTAAATATAACTTTCTCTATCCCCTTCTTTTTTCTTTAAATACTCAAACTTGGACCAGCTCCCTGGTCTGTTTCAACTGCATGAGCCCACAAAGGATGGAATGTATTTAAAGCGAAGTGCATTTATGATAGTAGTAGAATGAATGTGGGTATATCCACATCATTTATCTTTTTTTATAGAGATGTGAACTTGCTTTATTCACTGAACTGAGTAGGAGCTCTGTAGCTGCTGTTAGCATGGTGCTCACTGGTAGGTAATTAATATACCCTGCTTCTCGGCAGGTCTTGTGCGTGTGGGCTGGGTGCTGTATGTACCACAACTATGTAGTGTCTAGTTGGTGTGGTGCTCAGTTGGTAAGCCTGCAGAAATACCGTGTAGAAGTACACAAAGGCTGTCTGTTCAGTTAGCTGAACTCACAGCTGCTGCAGACCAGTTAACTTCTGGTTAAGGCTTTTTATTTCTGTGTGTGCTTTGGAAATGAATTACAGGCGTTTTTTGAGTTGAAAGTATAGGGCAGGTAAGCCCAAAAAGAAGTCAACATTGCATTCATTGGAATTTGGAAATTCTATGTGGGCAATCTGATACCTCACCTGCAGTTAGTAATGCTAGAGGATACCAGCATAAACTAATTTTAACGTAGTGGGAAAGGTTGCTTAGAACATACAGCCTTCTTCCTTCCCCTTTATTCCCTTCTGCTAGATTCCTTTGTTATCTGAAACCAATCTTTTTTTTGTCTGTGTTTTTTGTGCTTTGGTTTTGCCCATCCTTCCATTTTGGTGTAGTCAGTGCTTGCAGCTGAACTCCTGCCTACCTGCAGAGCCGCCTGACAAATCGACCTGTATAATCATTTTTTTGTGCAAGGACACCACAGTGCATTAGAGTGCAGAAATAAATGAATGCATGTTAATTTAAAATAAGGGAGCATCTATGTTAATTGCACACTGAAACCTTTAAGGGTAGTGAAAAAAGGCAAGACTAAGGTCCAAGATGAATGTACAGATGATTTCAGACTTTCTTTACGTGCTGCCTGCCAAAAGTGTAACATTGAGAGAAGTGCTTGAACATACCACTTGCACATTGACATCCCATCTAATTACGGCCAAATAATGAAAATTTTGATGTTCTCTGCAACGTTCTGTTTCTGAGTTCTTTTGGTTTTGTGGATCCCCAGCGCTTGATCCTGCTCTTCCAGGGTTCATTTCTCCTCTTTCCCTATCCTTGTTCCTGTTGCCAGCGTAGCAGAATCTAGTGTTGTCATGGCTGTTCAGTATCCTTTAGACAGCAGTGAAACAGATTGTCCTGATACCTCTCTTGCTGCTACTTTAGCTGTCAGTAAAGTCTTTGAAGCCATGACATAAAATATTTTCAAACTAAAGCTATAAATGGGTAAATGGAAAACATGCATATTTTCCCATAGGTGTTACTACTTCATGCAGCGTTCCAGGAGAACTATTTATTCTCCTGTGGCATTGTATATGACATACTTGACAACTCTGATCTTGTCTCCTCCTAGACCTCTACTTTAGACTGAACAACCCCAGTGCCTTTAATCTTCCCTTATAGAGTGTGTTTCCAGACATCTGGTCGTTCTCATTGCTGTCTTGTGGACTCTTTCCAGCTGGTCACATCTGTCTTGAAGCATGACATCAAAAATGAGGATGCCATACTCAGATTTAGGCCTTGCCAGAGCTGACTATAACAGATTATTTCAGAGGTCTCTCAAGCAGTGTTACTGTTTACATAGCCCAGACTGCTCTTTTACAGTTTGTGGTCCGTTATGAGTTTTATGTCTTTTTCTGAAGAATGATGTGAACATTTCTACTCTACCAAAAAGAACAGTTCGTCTCCCTAGCTCAATGAAGGAAACTTAATGCTGCCACTTAGAGTAGGGCTGCTTCTTTTATGTCCAGAAATTAAATAGTAGAATTGAAAGCTTGATAACTCGTCTTCTGAGTATCGCATCTGAAAGAGTTAATTCTTGGAGGCGAATGGGGAAGGGAGTGTCAAGGTGGGAAGAGAAGGTACATCACTCCTTTTTTTTTTTTTTTTTCCTATTATCCTTACTTCATCCTACTGTTCTATAAACTTCACCTTAAAAAAAAATAATTATAAAATAACCAAAGAAAAGCATTCTCTCATTTCACGTAAGCAAAAAGAAATGATAGTTTACAAGTTTATGGCCATCAGTTACTAAAGTGTTTTTGATGTCTTACTCTGAGATCTTAGACATATGAGAATTAAACATGGCTTTAACTTCATGTGGGAAGTACTTAGCTTCTGGAACGTCAGTGTGTTGAAGTGCTGTGGATAGCAAACACCTGAAACTCAAATGAATTCAAGCAGATTATTTGCCTATGCTCTTGTGAGGCGAGTGGCTAATTGCTGACAGACGCAGGCAGGATGGGATTGCATGGTGAAGGGCACTCGAAGCAAACACTACATAGAGGATGGCTCACCCTTTCCTAACATAGCATGGTTGTTTAGCTTTTTAAGGATTATTCGGTATTCTCTTTAGAAGTCTTCATGTTGGAAGGAGTGTTTTCCAGACTGTCAGGGAAGGAGTCAAGGCTGGGCAACAGCATGTTTTCTTTTGTAATCTGGCTGCTTCTACAGTCTGTGGGTAGTCAGTGCCAGACTGGGATTATGGGGAAAGGGATAAATGCAAAAAACCCCAGGGTTCTCCCATTTTCCTTTCTGTTGTGTTTCTACCTTCTCTACACTAGTTTTCCTTTTGGCAAAAAAAGTGACTGTGAACAGGAAACATGTTTTATGAGGTTTATTGAGGCAAATGGTGCCAAATATAATTGGCTGCATTAGCTTCTCTCATTCAAAATGTTTTACAGTCTTTCAGTCCAGCATGGGGTATGCTTTTTTTGATGGTGGCTTCCAAATCTTAGTGTTTTACAGGGCAGGTGAGAGCTCACTTGGGTTAATCATGTTTCTTAAAAAGAGGATGGGGACAAGCTACGGATTCCTTGCCTACATCGGTAATCTCAAGGATCTGAAGGTGAAATTGTGTGCCTTGGAGTTGTCTGTGTTTTCCATCTCTGTCAGCTGACCCACCGAAAGAGCTTATTTTTCTATAAACCTTGTCACAGCGACTGGGAATATGCATTGCTTACCAGAGCAGATTAGCAAGCCAAGGAGGATCAGTAGTCTTTCAGAGAGAATAATACTTTGTCATATAGCACAGTGGTCTTGCTTGGAAATGGATCCAAAAGCTTCTGAACTTGTCAGTGTCTTCCGAATTACCACAGGGAGTCCTCTTCATTGTTTTAGATGCTTTCAAAAACACCTTAAACAAAACCACCCGCAAAAAAAAGGGGGGGAAAATATGGTATTTCATTCTCAAATAATTTCAGTTCTTCCTCTGTAAGTTAAATGATTGGTACTGAAGGGGCTATCAGAGTTGATAAGAGTTGATCCTGTGTTGAAAAGATGATGAGCAACATGAAAAGACAGGATTTCTCATGAAAAATGTCCACTGACCTTTGAAGTTGATTATTCTACGTTTTCTTTTACTCTCTAGTTGATGTGTGTCATGTATTAAAAAAGATACTTCACTGCACAGAGTGAGAAGTACAAAAGCTTTTTCTGTTGCTTTTAACTCTTAACCTGAATCTGCCTTCTTGCTGTTTATGTTGCAATCCGTTGTGGCTTCAGGAGAACTGTATGGTGGGAATTAATTACTGGGAAGCTAAGATTCTGTCATGAAAGTACTCATAGCAAGGTGAAGAGGGTGGTAAAGAAAGTATTGCTCTAAAAGCTGCTCTTTCACACATTTGTCTGTAAGCATATGTTCACTAGAGAGCTGCAGTACCTCCAGCATTACAGATTATCTGCCAGATCTTCACCCCAACAAAGTTGTCGTGTAATTTGGGGGAGGGGTGGAGATCAAAATGCTTTGGGATAAAGTAAGCAAAGAGTGTGTGAAGTGATGGCAATGTTTACATGTGCATCCATGTTTAATGGAGATGGTGGTAGTTCTGTCAAAATGTCACTGTGACCTAACTAGTAGTAATGTTTTTGTTACCTTTCTCTTTCCCCTCCTGCTTATCCTGCTGAAGTACTAACCATGGGGCATGCTTAGGCCATGTGGGAGATACCGTAGATAAATTTTTATTTTAATTGTTTCAGACTTTGTCTCTGACAGTGATGGATCATTCCCTGTTGTAGCACACCCTGATTGTTACAGCTACCTAAAGATGAATGGCCTAATTGCTAGAGTGTGATCCTTAGATCATACTAAGACATAGTAATGCAGTCATAAAATGTATATTTCTCAGGGTTAAAATAATTGCAGTGGGATTAAATAAACACTTATCTAGCCTAGAGCAGCCACAAAACTGTTCTTGTCACGTGAGCCAGAGAAACGGCTTTGCTTTTGGTTTTTAGGTGTTTGTGATGTTACCTATAAAGTTAAATACTTTATGCTTTAAGTCTGTAGGGCTGTCTCAACAGTCACGTAAAACACTTTCTTGATTTGCTTTTAGTATGAAAAAAAGTATGTTTGTCTCCTACTTTAAACTTTCTGCGTGCAGGATAGGCCTTTAAGGTGCATGCTGCTAGGCACCCTTATTATCTCGGGCGTGCACTGGGACAAGGAGAGACACACGTGGTTGAGAGCTTTATCTAATACAGCTGTGTGCTGTTGCCTGAGGTTTTAGATTATCTGTACAATAGTAATGTTTGCAGCTCTTTGGAGCTTCTTTTCAAGACATTTGGTGGGTATAAATAAGCCTATAACTAGAGCATCTCCCTTCCCACTTGGAATAAGTGAGAGCTGAAGAAGCAGATTCATACATTGAGTTGCGTATCTGTGTTCATGTGCCAGAACTATTTAGATACTTAAAATCCTCCTGGAAGGAGATGGGTGAGGATCTGATAATTACAGTCTTCAGAATTTGAATCCATTTGCAAAAATGGTTGAGTGGGCCTTTTGCACCCTTTAAATTTTACAGGCAGGAGGACATAGTCCTGAGGCTAATCTTCAGGATCCCTTGGCATTTGTATGCTCAACTGTAAAAAAAAAAAAAAAAAAAAAAAAAAAAAAGTAGAGAAACATATTTTGTGAAAAGCTGCAGCTCTGTAGAAGGAGGACAGCCTAAGTCCAGCATAGTCCACTGCCTTTGACAGCATTTTGGCTAGATGTAAGCTGCTTTGAGCTGCGTGTCAGTTAACATAACAATGTGGCACTACTCTTGTACTATGAGGAAGCTCCATATGATGGGGCTGCTCTGCTAGTAGTAACAGCTTGTGTAAAGTTGAGTTTACACAAAGGGATAAAAGAGTCCTAGGTCTTGAGGCATAAAATACGAGCACTGTCAAGTGCAGTGCAAGTGAGAAGATGCCCGAGCTAGTGAGATAGCAGCTAGATAGCCTTTTACTGTGACAGTCCATGTAATGGGGTAACTTTCCCCTTGGTTTTGTTAAATATTATGCACTCTCTCCACCCACCCCCAAAGCATAACTGGGATCTCAAAGATTGCCATGCTGAAGCATTAATACATGTCAATTACTTGGTTTCTGATCTTGCTATTTGGGTTACCCAGAGCTGGCAAACATTAACCAGCAATGCTGTTCTGTACAAGACATGAGAAGAAGCTATTTACCCTTATTTTAGAGGCAAAAATCTGAAATGTAGAATTTGGGGACTTATGAAAAGGGGTGTGATGAATCTGAGAAGATTAGTAATGTGAACAAAGTCCTTAAAGTTTTCTGTTAAAGCTTCCTTAGGCAGAATTGCTCTGACACCAGGCTGAAGGTTTTCTCTTATACCCAATACAGTGAAGCAGATGCCTGTTACTATGATCTTCAGTGAGGCAGGCTCTGCCTGTTCTGCTGCTGGGTTGGGAAATGACCTGTTCAGGCTCTGACTTGAGAGAAATACTAGTCTTTTTAATAGCTTGATGAGTGAAAGAGGAAAGGATGAAGAACAAATAATCTTTGGGTTTTTTGTTTTGTTTCTGTTGTTGTTGTTTTTTGTATGGTACCAAGCACAGCAGCATTTTAGCTTGTTTTGGGAGCTTCTCAGTGTTACGGTATCACAAATGGTACTGTGCTTGCTATTGCTAAGCCCCTTTAAAAACAGTGATGTGGGCTTTAAATACTCTGCAGCCCAACCCTCCCCAAATTTTTATCATTTATTGCTTCAGCCTTCAGATTTGTGCTTTTTCAGCTCTTCTCTTGCAGATGTGGAGTTTAAAATTCTTTTTGAAATAAAGTTTTAATAGTTGGGTGGTATTGGTTTTTAAGACATATGACTGATGAGAGACTTGTGCTTAAAGTCATGAAATGCTGGTATGTCTTTCTGCAATGATAGAGGGGAAGGAAAAAAGATGCAGGTACTTGAGGACAAGCTAGATGAAAAGATGAAAAACATGGGGGAGTAGTGGCAAACAAACTCCACTTTGAAATCAAGCCAGGAACCTGTCTTAGCTTTTGGCTTACTGAGCCAAGTGAAGTTTTACTCATCCTTTCATAGCTGAAAGGGATGCTCTCATCAGACTTCCCAGCTGCAAGACTGTCCTGCTCCAGCCAGGGAGAAGTGGGATGAATACCTTGCCCTCCTGTACAAATGTAATTAAGCTGATGAATTTGTGCCGTTCAGAGGTGAATTACAAGTATGTCAAGGGTTAAAGCTCAAGTGTTCTGCTGTATAGATAGCCTGGTAGCCTTTGCCACAGGTTTCTTTACTGAGTGCCTCTACATTTAAGGTGTGAACCAGGGATGGATGCAATACTTACTTCTTTCTTAACCGGTATCACCTACAGTCTTGAACTTGAAAAAGAGGAAATTTTTTTGCTTTTCTGATCAAACAGCTCTGGAAGTGACTTTCAGGAGAAGCAAAAAAAGAAAGAAGCCACGTGCAAGCTACAAAAACCTCTTCCAAAATTAAGTGTGGATTAAAATAACTGATTATAGGATGGCAACCTGTATAGCCAAGAAAGATGAATTCCCTATTGCCTGGCAGAGAAACTTGTGTATTAGGCACATTTTGCAATGTTTTATTGTAACAACAGTGTATACATCAATATATCCTTTTTATTTTTATCTATTTAATTCCTAGAGGGTAGTGCTTATATGCTGAGTGACAAACTTCCTTTGTGAGGCCCTGCTGCCATGCTAGTGGGACTATATAATTAATTGCACCTGGACTATTAATGATCCCATTGTTTTTAATAGCCTTGCAATCCTGAGGAAGAGAGCTGTGCATGAATGGAGCAGATGAACTACTGCACTAAACTGCTAATTTGATTTTCATTGTTACCTCAGGAAACTTTTACTAGAATGTAATAATGCTTGTAGCTATGGCTCAGTGGATGCTTTCATTGTAAAGTTGTTAATTTAGGCCACATAACAAAAGCATCTCAGATGTCTTTCATGCTGTGTTTCAGGTTTTGTGCATAGTACATGACAGGAAAGGGCAGGGCAAAATGTGCCTGATATATTTTGTTCTGAGCTAGCCAACAGAATAGATTGTTTACAAGAAGTCACAGGGAAAACCTTTAGCTCAATTGGGTCTTTATAGTTTTGATAAGTAGATGGACTAATGTAAACATTCTGGATGTGTTTTAACCTGTTATCAGTGGTTCCTTCCCCTTCCCGTTTGTTCAAATACTGGTGGTGTTAACACATTACACCACTGGAGACCATGTTCCAAAGTTAAAGGTGCCATTGATTTCCTTGGGGCAGCTCTGCAGTAAGCAGACTACTGCATATTGAATTTGCTGTACATGCTTTTAGAAAATGTGGGTCTAAATTACAGACTGATTAGCTGAAACAGCAAGGAGGTAAACTTGAGCATATCACTTATTGGTCATTGCGGAGCAGTGACAGTCATTGACTTTCTTGAGTTTCATTGAGTTCTTGTTTGCTGAACCACAGACTCTGTATTGGAATTAAAGTGTGGGCTCAGGGTTGCACTGAATTCTGCTGAGAGCGCGTATATTCGCTCACACTGACTACGTATTAAGATAGTTAGTTGCATGGCATCTCGTCTTCTCATAAAGAAGACATGAGTTAAAGAATATCGGTAGTGGTTTACAATGCTATCACTCTATGCTGAGTATTACCTTCCCTCCTGGCACCTGTTTTTGTGGTCTCCCCTGGTTTGCTTCCATCCAAACTCAGCATGCTTAGTTTTAAATTCTCATCAGAGGTAATAACTCGTGGCTGAAAATTGAAGCAACTGAAACTTTAAGGGTTACATTCAGGCAGCAGTGGTCCTACAGTTAAAGTAGGAGAGTTACAGGTAGGGTAAGGGTGTGAAAAAGGAGGAGGAGGAGAGAGGTTTGGTTAAGGTGTAATGATGTGCACTAGGGGAAAACCTTCTTCACAGTGTTCAATATCCTTTTTGGTTCTAAGTATGTTACTCTTAGCATTGTGTTAACAGGGCCATTAGACACAAAATGAAGGAAGTAGTATGTTAAAAATATGTAAAAACTTATAACCACACCATCAGGCACTTTGGGTGTACGCACTTTAGGTGAGGGTGAGGAAAAGTACATCTGAACTTTGATATGCCAGTAACCACTCAAACAGCTGGGAGGTGCAAGCCCTGCTGTTACAGCCCTGCATTACCTCACCTGCATGCTTCCTAAGAGAGCAGGTGTGCCAGGAGCTGTGGCATTGTACCTTGTGCACAACAGAGGAATAGCCTCACAGCTATATGCGCCCTGGTGACTTACAAGCAGGTAGAGACAGGTTTTATAGCTGTAGGAGCTAAAGCACTTCCATTTTAGGTCTGCTTTCCCAATATGACGCTCATAAGTAGTGTTTTTTGGCATGGTAATTAAATCAAGAAAAAAGTAAATTGCAGAAGCTGCAGATGACAAATGTAGATATATTAAGTCATAGACCTGTCACTGGAAAACAAAGGCAGAATGGGAATTAGCAAACTAATCATCTCTGAGGACCTGGGCTCTAATCCAGGACAAGTTGGGAACGTTTTTTAAAGTAAGTGTGTGCTAGTGTCTTGCCTGTAGCTAGTTGCAGTTACTGAAACCTTGCATGCTTTTTGAATTTCTTTTAAACAAAACCCCCTGTTATTGTTGTAAACAAATTACTTTAATGCTAGTGATCTACTCATAATTACATTAATGCCTTTCCTTTAATTCTTTCCATATGGGAGCTTTAATAAATTGTGTTGCAGAAAAGTTATTTTGACATTAAAAGTTCTTGTGTGCAGCTTCTGGAAAAAGGATCCTACAGTTGTCTGAGCCTCATATGAAGAAAGACTTTTCACAGAAATCTCGTTCCTACAAAACGAACGAGGCAGCAGAGAGAGCCTTGCCTATGTAAGTAAGTAGCACAATCCAAGGGGAATGGATTTGCGGGGTGAAATGGCTGGTGTTGAGGACAGTGTTCACCTTGTATGTGTTTCAGGGGAACTGACTTCAGACCAGCTCTAGTCTGATCTCAAGGGGCAATGAGCTGGTATGCTGCCAGTTGTGCAGGAGCTGGGTATGCTTCAGGGCTTGTCAGAAGGGCGGTAGGAGCCTTGCTGGCTTGGGCACTGATGGTGTTGCCCCCAGATCAGCCCAGTTTAGCCACCTGAAGTTCTTGGTCGGTGCCTGGCCAGGTTTTTCTAGTATGCGTTGAGCTTCATGCAGCTGTTAATTCAGGAACTGTTTTTTTCTGGATAAGCTTAAGTCGAGTGTGTCTGCAAGAGCTGCAGTTGCAGCTTTGGTTACACTGTAAACATAAAATCATTTCAGTTGAAATTTCTGGCTGGGTGTGGTGTTCTTCATTAGTTGTGAAATCCTCTGTCCTCATTGATTATTGTTGAGGTAATGTGCTTCCATGAGAGAATTAACAGGTGGTTGGTGTGTTAATCCTTTCTGTTTAGATTTGAGTTTAGTAATCCACCTCCTAGATGTCTTGCCTGTCTCTGCCAGGCTGGCCTGCCAGCCTAAGGCTGTGATTTCTGTCTGCCTTAATTTTTTTGAATAGGAACTTTCTTCCTACATGCAGTTACTCCTTGGCAGCTTCTTCCCTATGTTTAGGTATAGTTGCTTCTAAACAGATTTGCCTGTCTCCTAGGAGACAAAGCAGTAGCATTGCGCATGATTTTAATCCTTAAAGATGTTATATGTACATAAATAAACATGGAGAAAATACACTCTTCCCTATACTTCAGGGCGTGTGGGCAAGTAGAATGGCTTGGCCTGTTTTAGTCTCTGATGGTACTGCTAACAGATGCCTCCTACAGTTTGGTATTGATAACTCTGCAATGTCTGTACTTGTTCAGATAGCATCCAGATAAAGCCAGTTAAGCTGCTTAAATAAACCAAGGCATTCCCATAACAATAGATGTTTGTTTAATCTAAATATAAAGCTAGCTCCCAAGGTTTAAGGACTCCACTGAAACCATGCAGTTTTTGCAGAAACCATGTGTGTACGAGATATTTGGTCTTCAGTGGGTTAATGGTACTTGCGTACCAGAAACCTTCAGAAGATTCTTGAATTTGTTTTTAATATTACAGAGCGTATATTGGCAGAAGTTATGCATAAAAATGTATAGCTGTATTCATTTCCTTTAGTGTTAGGACAATTATGACTCTTCTCTTCCTGCAAGATTTTTATAAGCATAAACAAACACATTTTTTAAAGATCCAAGTAATCTAAATAAAAGTGGGGGGGGGATTAACTATGAAGGCTTTTTCTTAGAGATCTAGCACTTAAAATAACTCCGGTGACCGCGTTCACAGGTGATGTGGTGGAAGGCCTTCTGAAGTCTCCAAGAGGTGTCCTATACGTTGCTGATCACTTCAGCACAGCTCCTGGGTGTTTGGAGTTGTAGCACAGCACTATACAACTAACCACTAAAGCACTTGGAGAGTTTTTGTAATCAGACTTTATCAAAACTATCATTGTCCATTTTACTATATTGTGCTCATCATGCATTGCTTGAATGCTCTTATCCAGTGGCAATTATCCTGTAAGTGTTTTTATGTGGATAAGCAGACATGAAATGTAAGCCCATGTAAAATGTCATGAGGCAAAACCAGTGTTAGATGTAGATTAACAGCTGAGTCAAGCCTTCATTACTTGGCTCTTGGTTACATGGAGATGTTTTTGAGGTGGTGTTTTTGAGGCTTTGTTGAATCTGGCTGAAGTTGTCAAAAGAAATCAGGTTCTGTTTTTCCTCTCTGCTTCCCTAGCCTGTGCCATTTGTGACTGAAGGGTGGCTTTGCAGAGTCCGGTCTCGATGGCTGCAGGCCCAGTTTGCTGAGAGTGTCTATAAACAAAAATAAAAATCTGTCTTGCCTTGCAAAATGGTGAGCTGTCTGCTTTCCTCGGCTCTCTAAAGCTGGAATCCAGGTTTGGTGCTCATGAACACCTGTGTAAATCCATCGTATTTCGTGTGGTTCAGTAAGTGCGTCTTTTCTCAGTTAAGTCCTTGTCAGATGTTGTTGTTTCCCTGCAGCAAGTGCAGTTGTACTGGGTGCGGGTGGCCAGGCGGATGGGGGTGTCCTCTGTGAGGGGAGGCCGGGGGTGTCCTGTGCCAGCCGGCTCCGGTGGACCCACCGCAGGGCACAGCTGAGCCCCTCGGCCAAGATGGTGGCACCTTGGGGAAAGCGTATTTAAGAAAGGGCAAACTGCTGGATGGCAGTGGGGAATGTAGAGGAAAAAAGTGTGAGAAACAGCCTTGCGAACAGGAAGGTGGGAGGAGGAGGGAGAGAAGGTGCTCCAGGCACCAGAGCAGAGATTCCCTGGAGGAGACCACACTGGAGCAGATATCCACGCTGCAGCCCATGGAGGACCCTGGGTGGGGGCAGGTGGATGTTTGCTGCAGTCTATGGAGAGCCCATGCCGGAGCACATTTATCCTGAAGGACTGCAGCGTGTGGAGGGGATCCGTGCTGGAGCAGTTCGTGAAGGACTGTGCCCCGTGGGAAGGACCCACGCTGGAGCAGAGGAAGAGTGTGAGGAGGAAGGAGTGGCAGAGAAGAGCAGTTACGCTCCGATTCCAACCTCCATTCCCCGTCCCCCTGTGCTGCTTGGGCGGTAAGAGGTAGAGGAGTTGGGGATGAAGGAGTGAAGTTGAGCTTGGGAAAAGGGAAGGGGTGGTTTTAATTAGTCTTTGTTTCTCACTAGCCAACTCTATTTTAATTGGCAATAAATTAAATTAATTTTCCCCAAGTTGAGCTCGTTTTGCTTGTGATGGTAATTGGTAAGGGATCTCCCTGTCTTTATCTTGACTCATGAGCTTTTCCATCTTATTTTCTCCCCATCCTGTTGAGGAGGGGGAGTGAGAGAGCCACTGGGTGGGTGGCTGGCAGCTGGCCAAGGCTACCACAGTCCTTCATTTATGTATATAATGCATTTCAAAAACTTTCTAAAAGGAAATTGTCTGAAAAATACTTGTTACATGTGTTTAGGTAAATGTAGCTCCATGCACTTTTAGCTGACACTGGTTGGCAGCTGGAACTCTGCTCAGTTTGCACGTTAATTTTTTTATTTCCTGAATGCAGCTCTATAAGCTCATTCTGCATTTACAGTTAAGTGCATTTAACACTTCAAATATCACCTCTGGTAATGGATGTTGGCTTCTCTGATGCTGGCTCTTGACTTCTCAGCTATGAGCTTACTTTTTCTCTGAATGTGCCTGGTGGTCTTGCCATGTAACAAGGACTAGAAATTAATTTAAACGTGTAGTAATATCTGCATACCTTATGAACAGTAGAGGTGAAACGAGGTGTTGTCTTGTCTGCAGAGCTGTTGGAAGTGGACGTTGATGTTGGTTTCCAAATGAACCCAGCTCTTCCATTGGAATATGGAGTGGGTCCGTAAGTGTTTGGTTTTTTGCAATAGGTATGCAATCATGTTGTTGCTCCTTTGGGGAAAAGCTGTGCATGATTTCTTTATGCAACAGTATTTTTAGAAGGTCACTCAAGTTGTGCGTAAAATGTTTTTCTAGCTTTTTTCCCCCTGAAGTCCCTGAATGTATATAGGGAGGTGAGTACTGCTGCTGAGGTCTGTAGAGCTGAACATAAGTGGGTTCAGGTACAGAGCTTTAACAGCTACCCCTGTAGTGCTACAGGGTATGTATATCTGTCAGTTGTCATCTCATAAGAAGAAAAATCTGTCACTTGAAAACTGGCAAGTGTAAACAGTAACATTGATACTGATTTCATAATATAAAGAGTTACATCTGAACTGTGTGCATCTCCAGAGTGGGTTTACTGTGTGGAAGGTAAGACTGTTTGATTTTATTTAGGGAGAAGATAAAATAAGTCTATGAAGAAGATGGAATACTTAACCCAATTTTTTCAGGCTCTCTTTTAATTTATCTGACACGATCTACTCTCCCAGTTACTACTGCTCTCTCTTTGTTCATGTAGGTAGAGGTGTAACTTCTTTTTCTACTGAGAGAGGACAAGATTAGGTTAGTAAATGGAGTCAGTTGAGAAGTCTTTAAAAATCAAGTCAGTATTTATAGTGTACCCTATTACTTCAACAAATATTTTTGTAAAAATATGTAGAATTTTGTCAAAGGGGGATGTTCTAAGTATCTTAAGAGTAGGAGCATGAGGCAGGGGAACATAGCATTAATCAAAACTTTTTTTTTTACAATATTTTTAGCTTTATGAAGAAAGATTGCCAAGAAAAAGCCTTTAATAAGGAAAAAGTTGAGGGTTTGTCTGTTCTGATGCTGGATTCACCGGTCATTGAGTTGCCCAGAGTTTAAAACCTTTTTGTCATCTTAAATCAATCAGTCTTTTTAATTAATAGTTGTGTGTGAGTTTAGGATTTGAGTTGCATGGAGGCTGGAATCATGCTGTTACTTTATATGAAAGACTGAAAATTCCAGGACTAATTGGATTAAGGTATTTTTTTCCCCAACAGGTGCGCTCTCAGGAAAGGCATAAGAAACCCATTGCTTTTTCCCTTGTTCTGTTGATTATAAAATGGGCTGTCTGCAGAAGGGCGGGGGCAGGTTTGAGAGAATATTGCACTGGTAAGCTAAGGGACCCGCAGTGCGGCACCAGTGCTGAGGTTATCTGTGGTGGTGTGCAGCCCACTGGCCTGAGATTGTCCAGTTTGATGGCTCAATTCCATGTTCATGTGGCATGATGAATATATGTGGCCATGCACCTGGAGTTGTGATTTGCTGCCTTCATTTTGTTACTCTGCGTGTGCCTAGCTTCGGCCTTGAGCGCCTACTAGCATGACTGATTTATCAGCTGTGTTATGGCCCTGGTATAGGTTTAAGACTGTACAGAATTGGTTTTATAGAGTACTTTCCAGGCTTTTTTCTCCCCCATATTTTTAGTTTATTTTCCCCAAACTAGTTGTTGCTACTTTTCTCTTCTGTGGGTGGTGGTTCTTGCCTTAGTTCAGCCACCAATGCGTGTTGCTGTAGAAGAATCATGTAAGGTCTTTTCTAAGCAATACAATTCTTGTAATGAGGTTTCTGTTCGAGGTGTGTGTTCAGTTGGAGGCTGAAGTTGAATGTCTTTGTTTAGAAGATATTGTACAGGTGAAGAGGTTTTGCAAGCGAAGTAAGAGGTAGCCTGGCTACTTAAAAACAGGGAGGAAAAAGAATAGTTGGCTTATTTGCATTGGCCTAATTTAATGATTTCCACAGAACACTGCTACTTTATCTGCAATGTCAGTAGCGAGTTCTCGCATATATACCCATAAAGTAGATCTTTGACCAGAAGAAATGCTGGAGCTAGTAGACATTTTGCTTTCAAACTGTTTAAAGCTGTGTGTCTGTGTGTGTGTACCAATGACCTGAAAAAAGCCAAAGCATGGGATTCTGAAGAGGGTTGTGGGTTTTGCTTGTTGGGTTTGGGTTGTTTTGGTTAATTTTTGGAGCTATCTTGTGCACTGTGCAACTACTTTCCAGGATGTGGATTAGCATAACACCTCTGTATTAGTCATTTCATCTGCTAAAGAGCTGCCATGCATACAAGTCTTTTCATAGTGGCATTACACTTCTAGGGAGACCTTGTTCATTCTCCTGTAGTCTCAGTCTGGATCAAAACACTTTCTCCTTTCTGTCTAGCAGTAGTTTTGTGGTGTGTAGACCATGGAGGAATGCATTAATTATCTATATTCTCTGTGCTACAAGAGGATGATGGATTTTGAATGCAAGTCAGTTGAGTTTTAGTTCTTGGTAACAATACAGATGTTGAAATCGATGCTGCTATTTTTTTTCCTCTCACAAGTTATGCTTTCATTGAAAAGAGGGCATAGGAGAGCATAGAAAACTACTGATCAAAATTTGTTGGCAGCTAATAACTATTTTTCTTCAGTTAATGCAGTTGAGGAAGGCTCCTGAGGAAGGGTCAGTTGATACTAATAATCTAAATGTAACATCCAAATTCTTTAGCGTACCAGGTGGAGTACCTATCTTGTTACTGTAAGGACATAGTGTTCTTGGGAATAAGAATGACATATGGTAAGAAAGCATGTGCACTGAAAGTCCACTGCATGAATGGTATTATGCTGACCCCAAACAGTGACATTGGTGGGCTGCTCCTGCAAGAACCTACTGAAGTAACCTTTGCTACTGCTGCGTACCAGCACTCTGGTACTGCTGCTACTTTGGGTTTCTGTTACTTGAAGATTATTTGCTATTGTAACTGTTTTTTTGACTGCAAGAGTTAAAAAGGGAAGAGGGATTTTATGTCACCTAAGTGCAGGAGTTCCCAGAGTTCTCTTGCAAGGATTGTTGGCTGGATATCTGTGCAGTGGCCTCAAGACTGTCAGAAGAAAGGGAAAGTAGTTTGCACAGTTTCATCTGTTCGAGCTGTTTCTAGTTCCGGAGACACTTTGTTTATTTGAGACATTGGGCATCTGTCAAGCTGTTCTGGTTTCAGCTGGGATAGAGTTAATTTTCTTCCTAGTAGCTGGTATAGTGCTGTGTTTTGGATTTAATATGGGAATAATGTGATAACACACTGGTGGTTTAGTTGTTGCTCAGTAATGCTTACACTGGTCAAGGACTTTTCAGCTTCCCAGGCTCTGCCAGGCGCACAAGGAGCTGGGAGCGGGCACAGCTGGGACAGCTGACCCCAACTGGCCAAAGGAATATTCCATACCATATGTTGTCATGCTCAGCACATAAAGTGGGGGGGTTGGCTGGGGGGCAGTGATCACTGCTCAGGGACTGGCTGGGCATCGGTCAGTGGGTGGTGAGCAATTGCATTGTGCATCACTTGTTTTGTACATTCTATTATTATTATTATTATTATTATTATTTTCTCTCCCTCTGCTGTCTTATTAAACTGTCTTTATCTTAACCCGTGGTTTTTAGTTTTTTTCCCAATTCTCTCCCTCATCCCATGGAAGGGGGGAGGGTGAGCGAGCGGCTGTGTGGTGCTTAGTTGCTGACTGGATTTAAACCACGACACAAGCCAACAGCTGAACTGAAGACTTTTCCAGGAACTTCTCTTTTGCATTGCAAAGAGAATACCTGTAAAAGAAGGGGGGGGGGGGGGGGGCAGCTTATAAAATTTCTGAGTTCTCAGCTTGATTACCTTGCTAAATTTAGTCTCACCATTTGAGAAGGTATATTGATTCCCACTGACTGACTTTGAGCTTTTGCTTTTCTTCCTGTATGTCTGTTCCCTGCCTGCCCAAATACATTAGTTGTTTTCTTTTTTTAGTTGTCTTTATTCTGTATCCTCAGATTAAGAGTCGCCCAGTATGTATGTCACCTGAGGTTTAGAATGGTGGTACTTGTCTCCTTATATGCACACTGAAGGGTAGTGTATGGCTGTGTGTGGAATGCATGTTTCAGCATTGCTGTTTATCTAACAAATGGTAAGTGTGCAAACTTCACAGTGGGGCCAAACTGCTATTTGTGCAAACTGCTGCCATCTGTTCTACGCCTAGTGCTAACCTCTTTTCATAAAGCACTTAGTGGTGCACCTAAGCAGATGGAACAGCTTCACATGCGTTCATATGCATGGCTGGCTAATGGCACAGTGATATTCCTGGAATAAAACTCTCTAATCGTCTGCTTCTGGTGAAATATGCAAAGTTGTCTCTTGCCTCACCACAGACAAGAATTCTTAAAATGAATTAACATTTGAAGTTAAAAAGCCTTGGGACAGGTTCCTACCCTATGATTACCTAAGAGAACTGAGCCAGATTGCAGCGTTGTGGATTCGTCTCAATAATCAGACTACTTTATCTGAGATGTTGTGGTTCAGATTGTCTACCCCTTGGTGAGATAGTGATTGACAAGAAAATTGAAGATGGCACTACATTTCCAGGGTGGACAGGGTAGCTAGATTCAGAAAAGTGGAAGAAAAAGGAATTTCTTTGATCTCTCCTGTCTTTACAACAAACCTGTTGTGAATGCTGCTTAGAAATTCAAGTTCAGGTTTTGGAGGGCTCATGAATGCATGTGAAAACCGTGGAGTTTGGAAACGTGATTAATCTCTGCATAGCATCCCACTCTCTAATTTTAAGATTTGCAGTGTGTATCCTGGTAGGCAGAACCACTCTAGTGGAGCCTCTGCTGTACAGAGGAAGTTGAACTATGGACAGCGTGTCGTTAATGTGTTATTAGCGTACCGCCTGACAGTAATGGTGATGGCCCAGCATGTCCAGGCTGTGACCAGTAATTACAGCCTTAGAGGTGATAAAGTCTCTACTGGATATTCAATTTCCCTGCATGTGTGTGTTGGAGAGGTGTGTGATAAACTTGCAGGACCTTGCTTCCCACTGACTTCCAGGATAACTTTCCAAATGAAAGCAGAAAATATATTGCATCTAACCTCCTATTATGTTGTTCATCACAGCCTGCTGCAGATATAGGCGCAAATTTCTGTTCATCTTTCAGGCTTCTAGCTGATTAGAGGTGCCATGACCAGAAACTTCATTCAGACTTGGTAACATCTAAGTTGACATGCAGGGATTTCAAGTCTGGATGGGAGCATGCTTTGGATCAGGTACAGACAGATTATGCAAGTACAGGCATTAGGCTGGTATTGGATCAGTGAAGGAGAAACTGATTTTTAAATGCTGTAAGGGCTTTAAACTAGAAGATTGTAAACATGCATAGATGTGCCTGTTGAAAAGACTCAGTCCCATATGGCCCTATGAAGCAATTTATGCTGACAAGATTTTAAAGCCATAATTACTTTCCTTTTATACTGGGGAAGAGGAGGGTCAAGAAAGCATGGTTAGAACCCAATAATTGATTTTTATAGACAAATGCTAGCAAAATAACTTCTTTAATATTTGTCTAGCTTAATTGGAATGCCATAGAATATTGTATGATTTGCTATTCTTAGTTTTCTGTGTCTGTTTTGATGATACACTACATTAGATTGCTATTAAATATTCTAAGCCATTGTACCTGTTGTCATATTGCATCTGCCTACGAGGAATTTGTTTGATCATTAAGTCACTGGGGGGGGAGAAGATACAGCTCTGTGCACTTTTTTTTGAAGTAAATAATTCTGAAGTTGAAGTGTTTCGAGGTATGCTGCTAGTGGCATGCTTCTCAAACATAGCAGTGACAGCATTAAAATATTCTTCTTTTAAAGCCCTAAGAGCAGGCATCAGCAAGACTTCAGTCTTGCACCTTTAATTATCTGTTTAAACCTTGAATTTTCCACAAATGGAAAAACCAGCATTTCTTGGCTTTTTTCCCCCTTGCAATGTTACGCTGTTGCATATTATATTGCTACAAAGTTAAAACTTGAGGAAAAGGTTGCTAGATACTTCACTTGAAGATAAGTTGTTTGAAAAAAATGATATGTATTTTTGGGTAGGTTTTGGGCACTGAAGAATGGTTTGGTCCAGAGTCTGCAGTATATGTGGAATAACCCTGCAGGCAGTGTAACCAAATGGAAGTTAACTGTATTGCTTGCATGATGGATTACACTATATGAACAAAGGCAGGAGGTCTGGGAGTTCATGTTAACAGCAAGTATTTAAACTATATTTTTAGATGTGTAAATTTTGAGCTCCAACACTTGAAAATTGGCTTCTCTTGATCTGACAAGTCGAAGTTCATGCTTTGTTGGTCTCTCTGCAGCAGCACGTGACATCAGAAATGTCATGACCACTTTGTTAACACATTTATCTTCTTTGGTTAGAAAAAAACATGGGTAATTCTAGTGTTGCAGCCACACAAATGAGCTCCCCTTCTTGCTGATTAATGTCAAAAGGTAAATCAGTTATCCTATTTCTCTTTGCATTGTATATGAACTCTTAGTGATTTGTTAGCTATTATAGTGTTAGAATTAATGATTAAATGTGTGGCACACATGCCTGATATTTGATGTTAGGAAACACTTGGTGTATGTTTTTTATATAATACAAAGCCAAATCCACAAATAGAAAGCTGTGTGTATTCAGAGTTAGGTTAGGAGATTGTTTCCCTGGTGTTGAAGTAGCATGTGGATATATGTTGTGATTTTTCTTTTTTCTTCTTTAGATGATGATTTGTTAATAATCATTACGTGTATTTGTCATTCTAATGATGGGAGGCTTAAGAGAGAAAGAAGACAATTAGAAAAACAACACTACTGTTAAGAAAAACTTACTGAGACTTCTGTATGGTAAGACTGACTATCCAGGAACAAGCAGAAGAAACATCAAAACACCCACATTTTTATAAAGTAATGTAGCTTAGTCATCTTAATGATTTCTAATTTCTTTTCTTTAACCTGCACTATTCCAGACACCTCCGTGCTTCACTGGCCTGGTCACTGCTCCAAAGCAGTTAAATGTTACGTGCATCTTTCTGTAACCTGTTTATGAATGTACTGAAAGGTTAACCATTTAATTTTTAAGCAAGCTGCAGCTCTACCTTAACAAGCATAGAGCTGTTTTGAATTGAGACATTCCAACCTTAAAAAAAGTAATGGTTCCAAATATAGTAGAAAACTCACTTTCTAATCTAGCAGTAGCTAGGAACAGGAGACTTTATTTAAAATTACATCCTCTTGACCAATATCTAGGAGAAAATATGGTTACAACACAGAAATAAAGAAAATTACTGTGAATGCTTATATATTATGCTGCAAGGCAACACTGGATCAGAAAACTTACAGAAAGAGATCAAGCATAACATGTCTAGGTAATATGTAACATAGCTTTTCACTTACAGACTTGTATGTTATGAATAAGGTAAAGATGAATGCTAGTCAAATAATTTACTTGGAACCCTTTTTGTGGGCCATGTAGGAGTTTGGTTAGTGGGTTGGTTCTTTTTCTTCCCATTTTTGAAGACTCACGTGTAAAAATATAGTAGCAGAAAGCAAAATTTTTACGGAAGGTTTTGACCTGCACTGTCTTTGCTGCTGATCTGGCAGTGTAAATGGAAAATAAGCTCTCTGAGACCTCTCAGCTTTAAATTTATGTAGTCCAACTTGATTCGATTCTCTCCCCGCTGCCCCCCCAGTGAATTTATAACAGCGAATGTTTAGCCTGGGTCTTCATAATTGAGGTGTATTGTCCCACATGCCTTGTGAGGAGTTATTGTAGTAAAAATCTATTGGCACTTGATTACAGCACTAATGAAAGTCTTTGTCAGGCAGCTTGTTTTACTTCCACTTTTTGAAAAATTAGAGTTCCTACATCATGAAATATTTCAGTATAAATTGCTATTTTTACTATAATTTTTACAGGGCTTGCAGTCTGATCTATATTGAATTCTGCATTTAAGACAGTTTTTGGAATAGCGTATCAATGTTCCTTTTTAGATACTTTTAGGATATTCCATTAACACACTTGCATGAGTTGTTAAAGTAATTAGGAGTATCTGAATATCTTAGCATAATACTCATGTGGTTCACACTGCTGCTTACATAAATTATAATGTGCTGTACATGTTCCATACAGACTGTCTCAAGTGTTGTTTAACACAAGAAGTCGTTCCTTTAGTGTATGTCTTACTCCTGCACTTCATTTTGTTCTGTACCGTTCCTCAGACTGGCCTGCGCTTGGTGATCCAGGCTGGCATGACTCTGCACGCTCAGTGCTTCGGGTGCTTGTTACTGACAGCACGTAACCATCCATCTCTTCCTCCCTTGTTTTCGATAAGGAGGTGGGAAGAGGTGAGAGAGACTTGCGGAGGTATTAGATGTTTCCAGTTTTCATCTGCTTGGTTGTGCTTGGGATTATGCTGGTTGAATGGAATGTTCCTCTTCTCTCATGGAAAGATGTTGCTCTTGGAAGCAAGCCAGGTGCTTATAAGTGCATGTAATTTCTTGTCATAATGCTAAACCATGAATGACTTTATAAATGACTTTATGAATGTATCTTCCTGTCTGTATGTATCTTTTTCCAAATGAATGCATACTAGTATCAAAATATGGTATGGTGTTTTATGTTTCTTCTAACATGTTGTAGTCCTTTTAAAAAGATAGTACTTTAAGCACTTTCCATCTTGCTAATGAACACTGAAAATAGTATTTATATGCATTAGATAAACTTCGTACACCACTGTCCACTTTAAGTCACTCCATCTTGTTTACAGAATCACAGATCAGAAGAAAACTGTTCATGTGGCTGAGGATAGCATTGTCATATTTTCGGGAAAATAATGACTGCAGTGACAAGTGAGATGCAGAAATTAATCTGCTGCTTTGTGCTAAGGAGGTGTAGTTGTCATGAAGTTCTAACTCACTCTCTGAGGAGATATTGTACGCTTATTACTTAAGTAGAAAGTTGAGCTTGTGCTTTTTGAGATGAAAGTGATCCCTCTGTTTCTTTAATCATCTTTAGTAATAATAAGAGCCTCCTGCTCAAACCAGAAAGCAGCAGATGATGTACAGTATAACACTTGATTATTGAATTGTCATAACACTGGACCTCTAGATTAACAGTCCTGCTGCCTCACATTCAAAAAATCCAGATGGATAGTTATTGGGATTAATGAAAGAATAAACACCCAAACCCACTCATTTTGATGGCAGGGATAATCAGAGAGAGAATCTTTTTGGCATTTTAATCTCTATTGCCTGCAACTAAGACATTTGATAGTGTGATCATGTGATTTCAAGATTTCTTAAATACAAAATTTACACACACACACAAAAGCCCACCCAACCTTGGAAATGTTGAAATACAAAGTTTTCGGTTGGCTGACTTTGCTAGAATATGCCCTCTGTAAGGAGCGCATACTGTGAGCTTGCAGAGTTTCAGTTAGGAATGTTGATATTGAATCTTGAACATGCTTAATGAAAGGAATGCTTCTATAATTACTCACAGAATTGGAGTGGGCTAAATAAAAAAGGAATGATGCTAACTGCTGGCTATTATTTTGTGTAGGCCCTGTTGCACTGATGAAGCCTCTGTGTTCTGTTCTGGAATCTTTTCCCAAACAGATCCTTCTGTTGAGAAATGAAGCTGAGACGTTTGCAGCAACAGACTCTTACTAATACTGTTAATGAATGTTGTTTTCTGATTCGGGAGAGAATCTCTTCTTCCAAAAAGCATCCAATGCACCTCTGTCCACGCAGTAGCCAAGCACTGGGGTTGTGTGTGGTAGCATCGTGACAAGTCTGGTTCTGCATTGCTTTGCTTTGCTTGATCCATACAAGTGACTGAAATCCTGGGTGCTCTGGCTTGGTCTGTGGGGCCATTCCCCTATGCTGGGAGAGGGAGCTGTAACTGTTTCTGTGTGTTTGTAGCTGTTGTGTGTGCAACATCCAGTTGAGTGTTCACTAAGCCACACAGAGAGGGATTTCACATAATCCGGTATTCTGAAGCATTTTGTGCAAGTCTTGCAGGCCTTTAAGTATGAAGTGCAATCTTAGTATAGTTTTTAACACGTAAACAATCAACTTAAATTATTCAGTGATGGGAAGTTTGTCGAAAAGATTGGACAGCCTGGCACGGCTGAGGTCATTGTTTCTGAGGTGAGTTTCTCTGCCACCAGAATTGATCAAGCTGCAAGAGAGAAATGCCACAAGGGCATTTTCTGATAATGTGAAGGGCAAAGAAATCCTCCTTCTGAAGAACCAATATAATTTGTGGCTGTGAGGGTGTGGCGTCAAGTCAGAGCAGAGGACAATGCGGTCATTGCAGCAGGACTGAAGGCTGTGAATCCCCACTTTGTAACGCTGCTGCTATACTTCATCGTGCTATATTACCAAGGTAGTAAACATTCAGAAGCTGTACTCCCAAATCTGCAGTGACTCAAAGCTGAGATTTATAAACTAGTAAGTCTGTAGTTTATCTCTGCCAATACCTGTGCTTGGATTAATTTTAATTTTTTTAAATTTTGTATGTGCATGGGAAGTGCCCCCCACCCCCTGGCTTTTGGTCACCTGCAAAGGCTTAGGAATGCTTCTGCTACTCTTGTTTTCCATGTTGGAATATGGTTGCTCAGTACTAAATAATTGGGGTTGCTCAAAAGGTTTCATCTATATAATCTGCTAATGCCTTGTTTTGCAGGTAATTTGTATTTTATAAAAAAAACCCAAACCCTCAACCCTGAGTAACATTCGTAAATATATTCCTTCTAGCAAGCTGGGTTGATCTGTGAACGTCTCATACATCTTGCACAACTGAATTGTGCATGCAGCTTAAAAGCTTATATATAAAATTAACGGGCAGAATTGTTTCACCTCAGGGGTAATTATTTTTTCTGATAATAATTACGGTGCAGGGCTAAACTTATTATCATGGCGATGCTTTAATCATGTGCTGCAGCTCTTACCTAGGCATCTGTAATTTCTAGTAACACTGGAAATGTTGAGTAGCTTGGGAAAGGCCAAAGAAACTTTTTTGGTTTTAAATTCTTTATTTAAAAAGCTGAATGAAATGTAAACTAAAAAAAAAATCTTTTCCTCACTGGGTTAACTTTCAGGCATCTTTAGTTCTCTCTTATACAACTCAATTCGGTTATCTTCCTTTTTAATCAAATGTTCTGCTTTCAGGCTAAGGGGATGAGATCAAGGGATTGTACCAGAATAGAACTGTAATCTAGTGATAAAACCTCATTGGTGTTGTGAATGAAACTGAACTTCTGGACCCACTTCATACTGTACCTGATTTCTTGTCTCTAACTCTTAATAATTTAGCTGAAGGCATTCATGAGTAGAACAAGTTGTTCATTTAATATAACTCTTGGAAAAAAATAATCTTCCTTACTTAATTCCAAGAATGAAGCTAAGGCTGCTGTGGGGAGTGATTGGCAATTATTGCTACTGCTATCATGGGGTTTCTGGTGCTCTCACTTCCTTGGTTTAGACAAATTAAAATTGTGTCAGGAAACCAAGCGTTCAGTTCAGTTATGCCTCTCTATTCTGTGAAAAATCCGTGTAGAAACAAGTCTGATTGAGCTGGTCAGAAAATTGGTCTCTGGGCATCCATTTGGTCATCAACCTGTTGCCGCAGACAACCTGTATAAATAGTCTCCAATTAGCTTCCCTTGCCCATCATCAAGATTGGAGGAGACTAAATTTTTAATGAAGTAGATTGTATACAGAATCTAAATCTTAATTGTAGAGATACTGTATATGAAGTTTCTCAAGGAAGTAGTGAAAGCTGCCTTAATAAACTTTACGCTGGTATTCAGAGCATTTTCAGGGCAGTTGATATCTCATCTATAGGACCTAATGAAAAAACCCAAACCTACTATGATTTAATGTTATTTTTCCCTTCACCACAATGTGCCGAAGAAGTTGTCTTTGTAAAATGAGTATTACTTTCAGTTCTTTCTTGCTAGGCAGTGTTTGCCTAGTGCATGGGAGATGGGGAATGGGAGAAAGAACAGATACTTTGCTGCAATGTGATGCTCTCCCACTATGCTTAAGGTGGAATAAGACAGAGATAGTGATTCACATTATCAATGCAAATTATTTTCTAGCATTAAAGAGAAATAAGCCCTGAAAATGTTTGGTTTTTCCTTTTTGAATGAATTCTGTCATACTGCTAATGAAATGAAAAAGATTTTGATTCCATCTCTTGGATAGACTTGTTGAAGAAGGCGTGAAGAATTAAGTTTGTAGTAAATTCTTTTAATCTATTTATTGTGTAATGATTCTTTAAACAGATACTTATGATTAAGCATTTCCCCGGAACTGGAGGAAGTCCTGCTTTGGTTCTTAAGTTTCTAATGTAGATTTTACTGCAGTTACCATTCAGATCAGCCCTTGCAAGTTCAACCATACCTCGAAGTTCTGGTCAGATTGTTTTGCTGTCTTATCTGTAGTGATAAAAAATGGTGGTTGCTATAGTAATAAAGATAATTTCTTAATACTGTGGACATGTAAAAAGGCAAGCAGCGAAGCCTGGTATGTGTCCAGTGACACTGAAAGGAGAGGCTGTTTTGAATGCCACCAATGGAAATATGTATGACTGTGCAAAATACTCCATGCTCTTTTGTGGACACGTAGATGAGAAAGGAGCATGTTTGTGTGGGAGGCAGCTGTGTGAAGAATGATGAAAGTGTTACTACTTGTTAGGAGGTAGGCCTGGGCTGACCCTGTTAGCTTTGGTGCCTGTAGCTTCAAGGAGGTAAAACTTAGATTCAGTGACTTAAGTTTGACTTAATATAGGACATGAAAATGTTGGAGGTGCTTTGGCCTTATCTTCCCAGCAACCTTGTCTCTTGCTATTTTAGTTTGTGTGTTTGGAAAGTGTACATAGTTGAAGAGGAGCAGTGCATGTCCAGTATTAAATTCAGGAAATGGAAAGTGTTTCTATAGGATGACTCCTGTCAGTGGGTAATTTGTAAGGTGAAGCAGTTTGTTCTGTATTGAAGCTTTTAATGCTTTTCAGGACTTCTATGAATTTGACTTATTGTGTGTTAAATACTTCAGTCTTTTACGTATTTTATTTTTAAATATCAGTCTGCAATAGCAGTCTTGTTTTAGGTGAAAATGGGGTGTTGTTTCTTTGGAGTTATCTACTCTTTCAGTTTTGTCTGATGTTCCAGTGCCATGTTGGTTACAGAACTGCATGTTAACTTTAGGTATTATTTGGTTACCAGTTGTGTAACATTTGAGTTGTTGCTATGATTTTCTTCACGTGTAGCAGATAAAAGATTTGACGTGTTTTGCTGTTCAGACGAATAAAACTGAGGGGTTTGTCTGTTCTTTTGGAAGAGATATTAGTAAAATAGTTAACATCAGTCTCCTGTGTATTTAGATGACTTACGATGTCTGAAGACTTGGATGCATCCTCTCCTCTTGCTATTTTTCTAATGTGAAAGAACTCTGAGCCAAGCAAGGATTATCAATGGAATAATTGGATTCATCTTGTAAAAAAGGGGGGAAGTAAACATACTCTTTTCTGAAACATCTGACACGGGAGCATAAACAGGAGTGGAGTGATTTGGAGAGCTGCTTATATGTGACTTAAGACTCCTGTCTGGTGGGGGGAGTCTGATTTAAGTGCATGCTCCGCTTTGAATGGGGTCTCAGCTGTCACCTGCCTCTCTCTTTATTCTTGACATGAAATTCTGTGTCTGTGGGGCACGGAGCTAGTACTGACAGGTCATTACTGACAGCTAGTACTGACACTTCACACAAGCAGAATGAGCAAGTGGCCTCCCTGTGTGCAACTCCTGATGCAGTGAAGGTGAGCAGCCTTGCAGGTGTTTCTTGGGATGAGTGAAGATGATGGTGAGTGAAGAGACAGGGGCTTTTACTGCGGTGCTAGGTGGGGAAGGGAAGAGACCAAAGCTGAAAAGTGAAAACATCAAAGTTACGATCTAATGGAAAAGGAGAGAAGGAAGATGAGAGAGGTCCTAAGGCTCTTAAAGTCTAAATGCTGAAGAAAACTTGAGTACTGAGAGAGGGAAGCAGAGGCATGCAAATAGGGGTATTTCTATATATTCCCTACACCGTCTAAAATGGAGAAAAGTGAGAACTTGCAAAAGAATTTTAAACATACACTTCAGTGCCTGTTTAGTTGAAGGAGTAGATGGTAAATGAGATTGCTTCCTCCTTCAAATTACAAATATAACAACCCAATTACAAATATACCAACCCGATAGCCTGGTACATCCCCGAGGTGATATTGTGCCATACTGATTTGCTATACGTTTGGTTTAGCTACTGTAAGAATTTCAGAAAGTTTGGAAATCCTTTACAAAATGCTTGATGATATGACTTTATTTTGTGTAATTAAGATACTGCTATGGGCAATGGGCATATTTTAATGTTGAGAGCTGTTGAAGTGATGCAGTAAAAAAGTAATTTTTGTTTTTTCTTCCCCTGATCGCCACTCTCTTCTCTCAGGCTACTTTTATTTAACAGAGCAATTTTGGAATATCTGTCATTAGTCTGAATGTGTTCAGCTGTCTTTAAGCAACTTGCATTTTCAGCTGATTAATTGCTTTTGTTACAGCTTCTTATTCCAGCACTGGCCATACCTTTTTTTTCTTCAGTGATTGACTGAATAGATTTTGAAAACCATCATGTTTTAATACAGCTAGCAAAAAGTTAGTCCAAGTTATAACTTCATATTGAATCAAGCAAGACTATTTCTGTGATGCTTGGTTGGGCACAATAGTTGGTCATATGCCAAAATACTGTTCAGTGCATACTGAGCAGCAGTTAAATGTAACCTTTTGAATTTTCAGCAGAGCTAAGTAACTTAGAAGAAGTGCTTGGGGTAAATAATGCAGGATACAGAATTTCTGTAAGAAGATGAAATCACAGGATGATTATTGTGCTCAGTGAAAATATTCATCTGGTTTTTACCTGGAAGGCACAATGCTTGTTAAATTACTGGAACTAAAAAACCATGCAGCATGTATTTAGGGTTCTCTCCATGTATCCCTCAAGGCTTATAAAATTAAGACAAAAAGGTACTTGAATGACCAATGTATAATCCATACATGATGGTGGAGTTCCAGGAAAACACTTGATTGCAATTTTGTAAAACAGTGATTCATGCTAGAAAATGATACACTGATTGATACATGTAGATGTCATTGTTTGGCTTTAAAGTATATTTATGTACATACTCCAAAGGATGGTTACGAGGTTTCCTGGAGTTTTGCAGTTAAAGTGACAACTGCAAAGACCCCCTTTAGAAACACTATCCTACACGAGCATTGTAAAGAGTGAAACCTGTAACTTCCCATCCCTTCTAAATCTGGGATGTGATTGATGGTAGAAATTAGTCTGCATAAATAGCATTTTCAGTAAAATATTAGTGCTGACTATAGCTGAATACAGAGTAATTTCAAAAGCTTAGATATGGGAGTTTGAAGAATTTACCCTCAAAAGACATCCTTTTTTCCCGTTCCTCAGAACTCCAGGAATGACACTCTGGATTTCTGAATGGAAAAAGTGGGAGCAGTCTCCTGTGAAGTGGCCATGCTTTCACTATATTTCCCTTCTCTTCCAAATTCAAAACTCTCCAGCAGGGTGGCTTTTTACTGTCAAACATAATGTGACCTCTGTCTCTCTTGGATTGTAATCCAAAGACAATTGAGATTTTCTCCTGTGCAGGAGGATGCATCTAGTCTGAAAGTCAAATGATGCTTCTCTAATTGAATTGCCAAAGTTCAGTTTGAAGGAGTTGCAGTTTTAGAGCGTGGCCCTCTTCCTGAGGGCACTGCATTGACTCTGTCCTGTCTCTTCCCTCCCCGCCAGGTTCCTATGCTTTTGTATTCTCCTGCCTGCACAGAAGACCCATAACAGGGATTATAGTAGGGATTATTATAGGACAGGGATTATTATAGGACAGTGAAACTTGCCATCTTTTTTGGGGCAGGTAAACTGGGAACAGGCTGGTGGGTAAACCCCTGAGGTGCTGTGCTTGTGGGGATGTATGTTCAGGTGGTTATTTTAAATATATGTGATGGAGATGAAACAGTTCTCTCTGCCAGTAATAAGTTCCTCCCCGGTGCAGCAGGTGTCTCCTGCATGACTACCCCACCTTCGCAGGTGGCCGTGCATATAGGTGCGAGGCTCTGCAAGTGGAACCGCACAATGACAAGGACGATGGTTCATCTAGGTTGGAGGTGTCGCTGAGGTTAAGTCGGCCTATGCCCTGTGTCAAAACTGATTCCATAAAGAAAAAAAGACTGGTCATTGTCATAGGAGGCTCCCTTCTGAAGGGAACAGAAGGCCCAATATGCAGACTGGACCCACTTCTTAGGGAAGTCTGCTGCTTCCCTGGGGCCCGGGTAAAAAATGTGAAGAGAAAAGGGGCCTCAGATTATTATCCATTATTGATTTTTCAGGTAGGCAGTGATGAAGGTGCAACTAGAAGTCTGAGGGCAATCAAGGGAGACTTCAGGGCCTTGGGACACAAGTAGTGTTCTCCTGTATCCTTCCAGTTGCAGGTGACAATGAGGGAAGAAACAGCAAGAGCCAGCAGATCAATACCTGGCTCCGAGCCTGGTGTCATGGGCAGAATTTTGGGTTTTTTGATCATGGGTTGGTCTACACGACACCAGGCCTGCTAGTGACAGATGGGGTACACCTGTCTCAAAGTGGGAAAAGGATCTTTGTACAGGTGTTAGCAGGGCTCATTGAAAGAGCTTTAAACTAGATTTGAAGGGGGAAAGGGGTAAAACCAGGGTCATTAGAGATAAGCCTGAGGGTGGCATGCCAATGTTTGAGGGATGGTGTGCTAGCGAGGTCCTTCGGGTTGCTGTCTCAGTGGAGGCAGAGGATGGAGATCCATGCGGTAGCAAAGACGAAAGAGTCATGGATGTGTTAGAAACCATGGAAAGGCCTGAGAATGGTCACATAGGAATTAGGGCTTCTCCCCCTGGAAGGGTGGCAGGATCAATAGCCCAACTGGAGTGCATCTACACCAATGCACGTAGCATGGGCAACAAACAGGAGGAGCTGGAAGCCATTGTGCAGCAGAAAAACTATGATATGGTTGCCATCATGGAAACATGGTGGGATGACTCGCACAACTGGAGTGCTGCTACGCATGGCTATAAACTCTTCAGAAGGGATAGGCAAGGAAGGAGAGGTGGTGAGGTAGCCCTGTATGTTAGGGAGTGTTTTGATTGTCTAGAGCTTAATGATGGTGATTATTGGGTTGAGTATTTATGGGTAAGAATCAGGGGGAAGGCCAACAAGGCAGATACCTTGGTGGGAGTCTGTTATAGACCACCCAACCAGGATGAAGAGGCAGATGAAATATTCTATAAGCAGCTGGGAGGAGTCTCACAATTGCTAGTCCTTGTTCTCGTGGGGGACTTCAACTTACCAGATGTTTGCTGGAAATACAGCAGAGCAGAGAGGAAATGGTCTAGGAGGTTCCCAGAGTGTGTGGCAGATAACTTCCTGACACAGCTGGTGAGTGAGCCAACTAGGGAAGGTGCCCCGCTGGACCTGTTATTTGCGAACAGAGAAGGACTTGTGGGTGATGTGATGGTTGGAGGCTGCCTTGGGCATAGCAATCACAAAATGATAGAGTTTTCAGTTCTTGGAGAGGTAAGGAGGGGGATCAGCATAACTGCTTCCTTGGACTTCTGGAGGCCAGACTTTGGCCTGTTTAGGAGACTGGTTGACAGAGTCCCTTGGGAAGCAGTCCTGAAGGGCACAGGAGTCCAGGAAGGCTGGGCATTCCTCAAGAAGGAAGTCTTAAAGGTGTAGGAGCAGGCTGTCCCCATGTGCCAAAAGATGAGCCGGCAGGGAAGAAGACCAGCCTGGCTGAACAGAGAGCTTTGGCTGGGACTCAGGAAAAGAAGGAGAGTTTGTGGCCTTTGGAAGAAGAGGCAGGCAACTCAGGAGGACTGCAAGGGTGTTGCAAAGTTATGCAGGGAGAAAATTAGAAGGGCCAAAGCCCAACTAGAACTTAATCTGGCTACTGCTGTAAAAGACAATTAAAAATGTTTCTATAAATACATTAGCAACAAAAGGAGGGCTAAGGAGAATCCCCATCCTTTATTGGATGTGGTAGGGAAACAGTGACAAAGAATGAGGGAAAGGCTGAGGTACTTAATACCTTCTTTGCCTCAGTCTTTAATAGTAAGACCAGTTGTTCTCTGGGTATTGAGCCCCTTGAGCTGGAAGACAGGGACAAGGAGCAGAAAGAAGCCCCCATAATCTAAGGGGAAATGGTTAATGACCTGCTGCACCACTTAGACACACACAGGTCTACGGGGCTGGATGGGATCCACCCAAGGGTACTGAGGGAGCTGGTGGAAGTGCTCACCAAGCCCCTTTCAATCCTTTACCAGCAGTCCTGGCTAACCGGGGAGGTCCCAGTTGACTGGAGGTTAGCAAATGTGATGCCCATCTACAAGAAGGGCCAGAAGGAGGATGCGGGGAACTATAGGCCTGTCAGTCTGACATCGGTGCAAGGGAAGGTTATGGAGCAGATCAACCTGAGTGACATCACATGGCACATACAGGGCAACCAGGGGATCAGGCCCAGTCAGCATGGGTTTAGGAAAGGCAGGTCCTGCTTGACCAACCTGATCTCCTTCTACAACAAGGTGACCCACTTAGTGGATGAGGGAAAGGCTGTGGATGTTGTCCACCTGACTTCAGTAAAGCCTTTGACATGGTTTCCCACAGCATTCTCCTGGAGAAACTGGCTGCTCATGGCTTGGATGGGTGTACTCTTCGCTGGGTAAAGAACTGGCTGGATGGCCGGGCCCAGAGAGTTGCGGTAAATTGAGTTAACTCCAGTTGGTGGCCGGTCACAAGCGGTGTTCCCCAGGGCTCTGTGCTGGGGCCAGTTCTGTTTAATATCTCTATCAATTATCTGGATGAGGGGATCGGGTGCACCCTCAGTAAGTTTGCAGACGACACGAAGCTGGGCAGGAGTGTTGATCTGCTGGAGGGTAGGAAGGCTCTAGAGAGGGACCTGGACAGGCTGGATCGATGGGCCGAGGCCAACTGTATGAGATTTAACAAGGCCAATTGCAACGTCCTGCACTCGGGCCACAACAACCCCATGGAACACTACAGGCTTGGGGAAGAGTGGCTGGAAAGCTGCCTGGAGGAAAAGGACCTGGGGGTGTTGGTCAACAGCCAGCTGAATATGAACCAGCAGGGTGCTCAGGTGGCCAAGAAGGCCAATAGCATCCTGGCTTGTATCAGAAATAGTGTGGCCAGCAGGACTAGGGAAGTGATTGTGCCCCTGTGCTCAGCACTGGTAAAACCACACCTCGAATACTGTGCTCAGTTTTGGGCCCCTCACTACAAGAGAGACATTGAGGTGCCGGAGCGTGTCCAGAGAAGGGCAACAAAGCTGGTGAAGGGTCTGGAGCACAAGTCTTATGAGGAGTGGCTGAGGGAACTGGGGTTGTTTAGTCTGGAGAAAAGGAGGCTGAGGGGAGACCTTATCGCTCTCTACAACTACCTGAAAGGAGGTTGTAGCGAGGTGGGTGTCCGTCTCTTCTCCCAAGTAACAAGTGATGAGAGGAAATGGCCTCAAGTTTTGCCAGGGGAGGTTTAGGTTGTATATTACAAAAAATTTCTTCACTGAAAGGGTTGTCAAGCATTGGAACAGGCTGCCCAGGGAAGTGGTTGAGTCACCATCCCTGGAGGTATTTAACAGATGTTTGGATGAGGTGCTTAGGGACATGGTATAGTGGTGGACTTGGCAGTGCCAGGTTAATGGTTGGACTTGATGATCTGAAAGGTCTTTTCCAACCTAAACTATTCTATGATTCTATAATTTAATTGGGAGATGGGGTAGTAACAGAAACCCCTGCCTCCAAGACAGAACTGATGGGGCCTTTCGGGAAATCAGTGGTATCTTCTCTGGGGCTGACCCATAGGCATATTCTGTATTTCCTCTTCCTGTCTGACAGCTGAGGCCATCTCCTGAGGACTGCAGCCACGGGATCCTTGACTTCTATTTGCACGGCTATGTTTGGCTGACAGTTGCAAGTACTGCTCTGTGGATTCGCTCAAGAATTTAACACATACATTGTCTCAGTGCTTCTGCTGCTGAGTGCACTAGTGCATGTGTGTAGCTGTGTCCTAACCAAGGCAAAAGTAGTCTGGGCAATCTTTGCAAGACTTGGTGCACAAGAATATATTGCAGAGTTATTTTATTGTTATTTTAGTACCACAAGCAAGCTTGCTGTTTCCCTTAATGGGAGACAGATGTTTTACTTAGAAACTTCGTACGGATTTGTCATGAAGAACTTTGGTTTGGCAATGTTTTTGGTATAGTTGTGGATTAACACATGAGACAATGATACCACCTGACCTGCTATGTAACAGAGAATACAGGACTTTCTTGAATGGTCTTCCTTTTGAGTAACAGTGCATCTGTTTTTAAAAAAGAAGGATTTACTTTTTTCAATTTGGTTGTGTGAAGAATTAAAATTCCGAAAGCTGGTGCTGGATTGATGCAAAGCAATCTTTTTTTTTTTTTTAAAGGAAAAAAAAAATATCAATCTTAAGTAGACCACTAAATGCAGCTGGCAATTTCTAGGAAATAAATCTCATCCAAATTGTGGAAGAATCAGATTTCAGGTTCTTAGTCAAATGAATTGCTATGTTTCTTCACTGACTAAAAAGTGCTCTTCTAGCACAACCTCCTTATGTCAGTGCTGTCTGGAGGGACATCAGTAACTGCTGCGCTCCTGCAAATTGTGTCCGAGCTGAACTAGAAAAATAATTAGAAAAGATATATCTAAGTATTCAACAATTTCCTGTTGCTTTGAGTAGAAGATGATGATCATTTCTCAGAGGAAGAAGGAGAGGAAGAGGAATCTCCTCACAGGATACTTGCTGCTCAAGATAGGAAGCCAATCTGAAGTCTTGAACTTAGACATTCCAACATTCTATCTAATTAAAAATGTTTTCACTTGATACGCAGGAAGGCTGTGCTTCCTTTTCTCCTCCTAATCAGGAGAAGTCTTTTTATGACATAGGTGTGAGCATGGAGGATAATTTCTTCTGTGGCTGGGGTAGGTGTTAGTTAAGCATGATTTCATGCCAATCCTCCTGCCCAGACGCTGTCCGGTTGCTTCTGCCACTCTGCAGCGGATGTTTGCTGGGACTGCTGGCGGCTGCTTTGGCTGCCTCTGGTGCCTGGCTGGACCGGCCCTGCGTTTGTCTTCCTCTGGGGTAGACAGCTCTCTTAGCGTGGCATGTTCATAATGCTCCAGCTTAACACAACTGCTCCCAAGTCTCCCTAGGAAACCAGGTTATTTTTGCGCATTAGCTGTTCCCTGCAAGGTATTAACTGTGTCTTCCTCTATAGAGCAATCCCTGCCTGCTTTGCCTCTGCTGCTAGTCTTTTTATTTTCCTGTGGTTTTTTTAATGTATAGCTAGGAAAAGGCATCTTTGTGTTCACATTGTCATCTAGTACCAAATAGCATACCTTCTTCTGTGGTCTGGTATGCAGTGTTAACCAAGTGAACTGCTGAGGAACCGTAGCGGTGGCAGCAACAGGTACTGCTGGTGGTGCTGCTGAGGAAAGTGGATTGGTGCTCCGAGGATGTGTGGCTGGTGAGGAGACGAACACCAAGTTGATGCATAAGCCCAGGTCTCAGGTTTTCTTACCTTAAGTTTTGGATCTGCATTTTTTGCCTGGGGGGCTCTTTCCTTCCAAAGAGTAGGAGAAATTCACACCTTTCTGGCAATTGGGGAAGATTCTGAGTGTTGGGGGTTAGGATATCATTGGACCTATGGAGCGGTCCTTTTGCCACTAACATCCTTTTTTGCACGTTCTTCATGGACTTGTGCAATCTCATCTGAGGTGATCCTCACCCAGCAGAGCTGAGATGCCAGCTCCTCTAATCCAGTGGACTTTAGTTTAAAAAATAGAAGTAAAAAAAAATTAAATGGTACCAGATGTACCTTGGTCATTTGGCATTTTAAAGCTCAGCTCTGCAACAAAGGCTGGCAGCTGCCAAAGTAGGATGTCTTTTCATCAGCATTTTTGGGTAAATGACAAGTGGCATAAGATTTGGAATAAAATTGAGAGCTTGTAATGCTGACTGCAGTTAATGTGATCATGCTGGTGACTGGAGTAATAACCTTCTTTAAACACAGGAAAACTGAAAGATGTAGGCATCTTAAGAACACGCAAAAATGTAGGAAAACAGTTGTCACTTGCTGTTCAAGGATGTGCTTATGCAGACGTACTATGTGCTTCGCACTGTTGGCATTAAGTGGTTGTGTTCATTGCTGCATGGCTTCTTGGAGTATCTGTGACTGGTTCTTGTCTGTCTGCTGAGTTAATGGGGAAACAGTTCTTGGCTGCAGTGACACACGTGAGCAGAGGTACCTTTAAGAAGTTCTTGCTTACTCTTCAGCTTCTTTAGAAATCACGGTACAAATTCTTGTGCCTGTAGCCCTTCTAAAAATCTTTAACGTTTCAGAGAAGGAAAGTCCCATAGTACTGTCATCCTCAAGCTGATTTTTGTAGGCTCCTTAGAGGAAACCTTCCAGCAGAACTTCAGGTAGACGGTAATAAAAAAAGCAGCACAGGGGGAGAATTCTGCAGAGTGTCTTGAAAAATGCGAGTTTCTCTTCCAGCTACATTGGAAGCCTTTTCTCTTTTTATTTTATATCCTGTTCTCAGGGATTTCTAGTTAATAATTCACATGTACTACAGTTACCAATTAAAGAAAAATTGAATTTGAAACAGCAGTAGGTTCAATTAAATATATTTGGGAATCAGTTATTTCTTCTATTGCTCAGGAAGGGAGTTTAATTATTTAAAAAGTCCTTTCTTTATACATTTTTCTTTTACATGAGCAAAATGTACCAATGGCTAATTACCATTCCTGAGGAATTAAACATTTTCAGGCTCTAAAACTTGGGACTTAAACCCAGAAAAAAACCAAGCCAATTCAAGATGAAATAAATGTTACTTAGTTGGTTTGAGTGCATGCATGAAGCTGATGACAATTCTTACAAAAAAGCAGTCAAACATTGGCAGAAATCAAATCTTTAGCTTAAATGTGTGGTGTAGAATAGCATATTAGATTGTCTGTACAGCAAAATTAAGTAATTAGATATAAATGGAGAGAGTTGGAATTCTTGCTCAGTCACAAAGAATGGAAAGTGGATCTGTTCCTTCTAGAGTGTCTTGATTTCCCACTCCCCTCCACCCCCCAGCAAGCACTCCTTACCATTTACACACAAGAGAGTATGCATGAAGATGAAAAGGTCCTTCATTACATGTTACGCATATTACTGGAGTGGATTGGGTTTACTTTTTTCTACCGATTTGTGTTCCATAATTGGCTGCATTAGTATGCCATATTAGTCACGTTACGGATATTTGCCATGGACGTTAGGAAAAAAAGATAGTTGTTTCTAAATGGAAACTTGCAGAATTTCCTGTTTTGGTGAGAAGGTACATCTAGTTAACATGCATTGCTGTTTCTGATAGACTTCTCATAAGGCAATTGCTTCTTTTTCCAGAAAAGCTATACTAAGCAGGGAGTGAACAGTATTAAAAACATTTTATCTGTTTGCTTTTAAAAGGAAATGAGCTGCTCACCTATGGTAATATAATACAACAAAACGACGAAGTTGGCTGTGTTAAAACAGCACAAGGAAAGATCTAAGTTAAACTGTATTGATTCTTAGTGGGCTATAACAAGGTTGAGATGATTATTGCTAGCTTTTTCTTGTAAGTCTGGCTTTCCTACTAGTAGGGACCTTTGACGTCTCATTTCATGACCACAGCTTGATGCCAGTCTCATTGTGGGGTACCCTTCATAGCAAGAGCGATACTCTGAAGTGTTGCTCATTGTACAGCAGCAGAGTATAGCTGTCCAACAACAGAAGTCTGCTCGTTAGTCATGGCTTCCTTTATATTTTAAATAATCTTTGCTTCCAGTTGAATGTTTGCTAATTGATTCCATAGGCCGGTGCAAGTAGCTTGAATAAATCTGTATGTGTCTGGTATGTGCCCCTTTGCTATGGTTGGACTGTTCTGGTTTGCAATTAGCCTTTTGAATGCCGATACTATATATACAGCTATCTAAATGTCCCATTATGTTTCAGCTGGACTGTTAGTAGCCTTGCCCTCCTGCTCCCTTCCTCTGAGCTTATGGATGGTGTTAGTCTGACTCAAGGTTGATTTGCATTCTTGAGCAAATAGCTCTGGCGAAGTCCCCCAGGGCAAGTTGAGAGATTTGCTCTCAATATTTAGTCATGTATAATAAACTTTTTTTGAGGACCCAGAGTTTATGGACACTATTGTTTCAGAAAATCTAACTGGGGAATATGTCTCTCTTTTTTTTTTTGGTAATTAGTGTCTTGATTAATTTGCTAGGGCTCTTTATTGGTTTTTTTTTTGAGTAAAATTTTAGAAATATGTTAGTCCTAATCCTCCTGGTAAAAAAATAATAATTTCAGGAGATTGAGAAAATTCACACATGTAATTTTGAATATTTGAATTTTGCGGCATTGGTGGAAGGGAATACCAAATAAATTATGAAAATAATAGTTACACTTACATTCCTGACAATTTTTTTCAGTAAAAAAAAAAAGTTGGCCTTCTGTGTTACAGGGTTGATGGAAAGCTACAAGAGGGATCAGGATATAACATCAGAGAGGGATCAGGATATAACATCAGAGATGGGGGGGGAGAAACTTTGCCCTGGAATACTGGCAGAGGACTTGTGCTTGAAATCAGTTTGACTTTCCAAATGTTATGAGAGGGCAAATTCATTTTTGACATTGTGATACCTGCATTTCCATGCAGTCTTCCATGTAATTACATTGTTTTGATGTATGAAGGTAACTTAGGTTTTTTTTTTTTTCTGAAGCAAGACTTACACTTTCTCAGGTCATTGCAGGAAGAATGAATTTTCCTGGCTTACTGCCTGCATCAAGCATTTAAGGGTAACTCCAAATGTGAAAATGAATTTGTAGCTGTTATTTTCCCTGAAAATGAGCTAAATGTCATTCCTATCTGAACACACTTAAGAAGGCAATCTTCTCCACATAAGACTCTTACAGTACTCTGTTGAAAGTGTTTTTTCAGCCCAGCTACATAATGAATCACCTCTGTGTGCTAGATCAAGAGTGAAGTCAATAATTTCATCTTGATGTGCTTTGTGTCCTTTGGACAACTGCAAAATGATAGCTGTATGTTCTTATCCCTGTGGTAGCTGTCAAATTGTGTACTTGATTAAAAGCAAATACCAGTCGAATAACATAGTGTTGATTTGAGGTCTCTCAACATAACTTTAAGTTCTGATTTTGGCACAGTTTGTTAACAAGTTAGAGAACAGAAGCTGCTCTTGTATTGTGACTGGAGCTCAAGAGATCCAGGAAGCTGTGTCTTATAAACTTGCATCATTTGTGTGACATTTTAGTAGTAAATTCAAGGAAAAGTGTAGATTGTGCTACCCAGGGATGCAGACAAGCTAGTTGTCTTCTCTGGTACGTTAATGAAGTTATCTGTATGTTTTATAGGGTACATAAGCTGAACTTTCAGTTGTTGAAATTTAGGATGGATTTTTTTAACATGATACACTCTGAGTCTATTAAAGAATAAATTCACCTATAAAAGTGCAACTGGCTTCAGAGTATTTTTATCATAGTACGTATTTTTTGTCTTGGCTGCAAACGTTATACTTTGTCCACATGTTAGTTAGGCCTCGCTTTCCATCTTGGGTAACCTTGGTAACTAATATTGTAGTTTTTCTGGAGAAAGTAGTTATGTGTCTTCAAATAACTCAAATTAGCTGTCATTAAACATGATTGTTGATGGTTGTCTTTATGGAAAACTTTTAAATATTGCATGAAAGGAGAAAAGTGAAAATATTGAACATAGACTATGTTATCTTTATACCAGCTTTGCTTAATTTTTAGTACATCAGTGAGTGAAAGGGGGCTTGCAAAGTCTTTTCCAAGTCCTAATGATTCAATGTGGCCACAACTGTGACTTGAAAAATGTATCCTTCTCATTGCTTATATTCTGTATCTCAGTGCTGTAAAATAAAGAGATGACCTAAGGGTATGTAGTGGGTCACTAGCTAACATCAAGAAGTAAGATTCCTTGTTAGCCTGAAGCAGCTTGTTTATGAGTAGTTGATATTCGAGTAAATAGTATGTAACCAAAGAGTTTAAAAAGCCTTTAGTTGGAAGGTCATGGTAGCTTTTAGTGCTTTCTTTGATCGAACTAGGGAGTTTTTTCCTACTGACATGCTGCCCTTTGCTTTGTGTGTTTCTTTATTCCCCTCCTTCCCCTGTGCCCCCTTCAAAAAAAGAAAAAAAAAAGATGAGGTTATTGCAGGTACCGCTTGGTTGACAGGAACCTGCTGTGAGAGGTAAGTAACTTAAGATGTTGCCATAGCTGTTTTAAAAGCCAGCTTGGTAAGAAGTTAATAATCAGCAGTTATGAAGTAGGTGTGCTTTCTGTTTCTGACATGAGGTGAATGTTGACGTTTTTCGTGATTATTTCAGATTTTTCATAAATGAGTATTTAGAAGAACTTTCCAGGATTTATTTGAACTCAGCCCAAGTCTCTGTCCTGAGCCACGTTTCCCTAGGCAGCGGGGTCTGTGACGGCTCTGTGGGTCCCTCAACGCTCCCGAGAGCCCTGGGAAGGTGGGCAGTGGTCAGGGAGCGGGGCTGGCGTAGTGCCACCACCGGGCACGTGGCTCAACTCGCTGCACTGCACACCGGAGAAGTTGACCTTGGGGAAGTGGTTCACAGCAGCTTCAGAAATTTGTCTGCTCGAGGGGCTGTTTACATGCACAGTCGCTCTGCTGGCTGGAAAACAGGATGGGCATTTTTAGTTAAGAGTCAGTCTTGAGTGTGGAGTCTTTGAGAGCTGCTTTTGCCGAGCCATGGCTGACTGATGGTGAAGATTGTGGGAGCAGGAGGCTGAGCTGGGTGACCTGAGAGGTACCTTCTGGCCTGGTGTATTCTTTTTTCTTTGTCACTTTCTGTTTTCCTGCTGCTCCCATTGCTCTGCTGCCTTCATGCAGCATCAGCCATGCTGCCTTCATGTTTCCTTGACACAGGCAGGAAACACAGGTTTTCTTATGAGTAATAGGAAGCGGGCAGAGCTGGGGCAAAGAAATAATCCATGCAGAAAGGTTTTTGTCATCACCCTCCCCCTGCTTCTGCTTCTAAAGGTGGGGCAGGAAAAGATGATATTTTCTGATAGATTTCATAGCAACTGAAGTGGGGCAGTCCTCGCATATACAAGAACACCTGATATCCTGACCTATAATACCTGATCACCATTCAGAAAATGGAAGTAAATTCCTTTTAAGTAATACAGCCATCATACATAATGAATTGTATTAATATGGATATTAGTGTGCCACGGTAAAACAGTTAATTTTAAAGCCTAACAGTAAATGTTATCCTTTTGAAACTGTGGGAATAAAATGGACTTTGTCCAAAAGATATTTATAGTTGTGGTATATACAGACTTCAGAAAACTGAAACATTTTAAGTGCATGAAAGAAGACCTAATTACGTTCCTTGTGGCTGTCACTTAAAAAGTTGGATGTAATTGCAATCCTGTTTGTTAGTTAATGATGTAGGTATTTGAAAATCAACCAACAGTTTGTATAAATGATCAAAACATAGGAAAAGCAGTGCACTTTGTGCAAAACTGGATGTGCCCATGGGCATGTCAAGTGTGCTCTGCCACTCCTGGGTTTTGGTGAGTGCGTGTAGGCTTGCCATATATTGGGACTCATCTGTAAAGCAGGGCTGTGTTTCTAGGATTGAACTACTCAAACTTATTTAACATAACTCATTGTGGTATCTGCTTTGGTACCACCTGTGTGTTTTTACTCAGACTCTGACCCTCCTGCTGCTTGGTACCCACTCAGCTGGATTCCCTGTGCTGCCTCTAGGAGAGGTACCACCAGGGTGAATATTCCTGCTTTTACTGAAGAGCAGGATCACCGATTCCTTCCCTGTTTGCTGCTGAGCTCTTCAGCCTGGTCTGCAGAAAGCGTAGTAATAGTTTAAAATGAGCTTTCTTCTCCCACAAGATTGTCCTAAAGCTATTTCCTTAGTAGCATTTATAATCTCTGTTTTTTCTCGTAGATGCTAGAGAAGACAGACTCTATACTGCTGCTCTGTACGGCTGCTCTCTGGGGAATGAGAGGGGATGGGGAGCTGCGTGGAGTTTTTTTGGTTGGTTTTTGAAGTAACCGTCTCCTGTCTAAACAAAGTTTCTTGTCATCCCTTCCTGTTGCATTATGTGGCTTGTGACTTGTGACCCCGTGCTGGGAAGAGGTCTGTTGTGACTGAGGATTGTCACGTGCCTTGTCAGGAGCATCTTTGGGAAATGGGAAGGCTGCTGTGGCTGCATCTCCAACCTGGACCTGTCTACGTTCCCGTGCTGGCTTCAGGGCCCTAGCCGTGTTCCTGGAGTGTGAAGCTCTGGGACAGCGTATCAAGATCCTTTGTGCAATGATCCTGTGGTCTCATTCCCTCTTTTCTTTCCTTGGGCAATGAGTGATCGAGATGATCGATAGCTGGCAAACGGCTTCTAATGCGATTCCTTTCAGTAGCGTAAAGTAGAAAAGTACCTCTGACATTTGCTGCTCCTATTGTTCCTTTTGGCTTTGACTAGTTTTCTGGGAATGTCAGGATTTGCCAGGGTTCAGTCGCTGCTCCTTTGCAGTTTGATACCTCCCCAGTTAAGCCCTGCATTGGCCCAGGTTTTGGCTGTCTTTTGATCAAGAAAGTTCCTTCTTCCATGAGCTGGTGCTTTGGTTTCAAGCTGCCCCTGTGTGAGTCAACAGGGTTTGTCTCTGGAAAGTCGTTTTAGTGCTTCATCTCCTTGTTTCTTCTTAGAAGGCTCCATTACTTCAGATCCAACTCCTTCATGGAGAAAACTGATTTTATAAATAGTAAGCTTTTATCTGGGGAAAAGAAGGGATTGATTTATTTTGCGTAACGAAGAAGTGACCAGTTTATAAGAAAAGTGAAGTCTGTTCCTTTCCTTAGCATGTGTGTCCAGACAATAAAATGGAAATCTCAGATCATATTTGGTAAACTTGTGTGTAGATTGATTATGTGGGCAGAAATAGAAATTGAGTATAAATAGGCAAAGACAACTTCCTAATAATTTGTCTGTTGTTTTGGAGCTGTTTCTTGGTAGGTGTTTGTAGTGGTTTCATACTCCCTGAGTTAACCGTAGTGTCACCAGTCCTGTCAGTGCTGCTATTGCAGTTTTATCTTTCAGTGTGTGGATTGTTTTCATAAGCAAATCTGAAAAGAGCATTACTATGGTACTTGTGTTTTTTTCCTTTCCATGGTTACCAATCCAAGCACATCTGTTCCACTGGTGATTTTTTTCTCCCCCTCAGTTTATGCACACAAGACGAAACAGTTTGACACCAGAACTACAGGACTACTTATGTAAAAAACCAACATGGGAAGTCAATTTTTGTTGTTCTCTTATTCTTCTGGTTTCCAAGATTTTCCCCAAACAAGGAAAAATAAAGAATAACTTCCTGTCCAGACTTGTGGTCATCCAGTGACGTGTTTGTATTTCTCTTCGTAGAGAAAATTTTTTAGCCAGAGTATATTTGTTAATTTTCAATCTCTAGCTTTCTCTGCCATCTTGCCTTCTAGATACTGTGATCAAATCTTAAGTAGAAATAATAAATCACACATAGATTTCCCAAAAAGTGGTAAACAAAAAAAGCAGCTTTATAAGGTCCCCCTCCATATTTTGGCTCAGAGTCACAGTTTAAATCTTTCAAAATAAATATTCAGAAATTTAGTTTACATTATATAAATTTATATTTCCCATTCAGGAAACTGAGTTCATAGCATATTATCTGCAAAGTAGTAGATCTACTTCCAAGTTAACTGTTTAAAAAAAGCTACACATTTGTTAGCTTTAGGCACTTCCACTGTATTTATGCTTAGTTGTCATTTCAAGGACATGAAAGAAGAGCCACCAATTTTATTCAGAGCAAACAGTTCAGTCTTCCTTTCCTGTCATCATTAGCTAGTCTTAATTTGTTTGAGAAGGGGCAAAATGGTCTTTATTAATTTGGTAGGTGCTCAGGGTCATGCTTGTCAGCTGAATAAATATGAAAAGGAAAATATATTTTATCTCCTACTGGCTTTTCTTGGAATTTGAGAGGGGATGCTGAACTACTCATTCCAGAGCAAAATAGGTCATCTCTCTTGAAGTATCCTTTTCTTTCCCACAATTCCCATATTACTAACAAATCACATACCTGAAAATTGAATTAAGCACTGGATTTCCTATTAGTTGTGCAACAAGCTTAAGTCTGCAAAAATAAAATAAGCTCTGCCTTTTGAATTTGTCTTGTAATCGGGTACCACTGTTCCAGTTAATGAAAAGTTAAAATACTTCAAAGTGGTAAATTCCTGTGGCTTTTTAAATCTGATCTCGCTTGCAGAAGTAAGTAAACCAAGAGATCAAAGAAAACTGTCGTACATTGATCTTTCTTTCTGAGGCTCTGCTTTTATAAATCCATAATGTTATGGAATGGCAAATGCAAAGCAAAATGTATCCCCTAGATGCACATTAGCTTCAATTGTGCTAGTAACAGTGGTTTGAAACCTGCTCTCTCTCTGTGATTCACTGTATTAGGTGATCTACAAAGGTCTGATTTTTTTTAAAGTTTTTTTCTTCCTCTTAACTCATGCTTGCTCAGTATGTGCAGATATGTATTTGAGGTGTATACATATATAATGGAAAGCTTCCCTGCCCCCCCTTGTTAACAGAAGAATTAAAAAAATAATTTTTTTTTAAGGCAGAGGATTGAAGTCTGAACCTTCATATTTTTGGTGTGCTTGATGAATGTCTATTTTTACCCAGGATACATATATGAAGGAGTAGGTGATGGGTTATTATCTGTAACTGGATTAAGCTGCAAGTGTGTCTGTGTTTTCAAATAATGAGTGACTTCACTGTTTCCATGATTAAAACTCAGAACAGATGATGTAATAGTAAAGATGTGCTAAAGGTGCTTGAACCTCATGCACAAATCTGGGCCATTTTTAGGGGGGCTTATGACGTAAATTGTTATTTTTCTTCAGTGTGTATGCATTAGCTGCTTCCAGGGGCTGTGAAGGAGAATCCTTTCACTTTGGGCATTTCAGGTTTTGTGTATTAGCTCTTAAAGCTTTGAAGGACTAAACTAAAATTTTGAATGATGGTCAAAGAATGCCAGCTCCTTGCAGCATGAAAGGAAAGGGGTTTTGAAGGATGGAAGAAAGTTCTTTGTGTGCAAGTTACAGTCTGATCTTTTTTCACTTTTCACTTTTTTCATCTGAAGTATTCCAGCATCTTTTCATGTAAAGAACACTTTTTTTCCTCTTTTGATGCTCTATACCTGTGCAGGTGCTTGCTCTGCCCAACGTGGCTACATGTTTCAGTATGTGGGCTGTTAACACAGAAGCCTACAGAAGTAGGAGTCACCATTATAAATCATAAACCACCTTAGTAACCCCAGCAACGCTGTCTAACCCAGCAACTCTCCCCCTAAGATCAGGCACTTTCAGTGGACCTGTTGTCCAAGAACATTGGCATAAGGTCCTGGCATATGATTCCTAGGTATTTGTTTTTCTAATTTTTTGACCAAATCAGACTGAGACCAAATGGGAAAGCCTGGGAAGAACTTCCCCTATTCTGCCAGTGAAGGTCCTAATAATAAATGGGTAGTGGTGTTTTGAGATACTGATGCTTTAATTGCCTGTTCTGAGAGCAGTCTCCGGGCACCGTGTTAAATAATCTGCAGCATGGACTTTTAAATACAAATTTCAGGAGCTCTGTGTCATCTGCATGATGTGGGCTTTCCTCCCTTCAGTTTTTTGAGCAGGGGTTGATGTGAGCAGGTGACTTTGATTCACCTGGAAAGTAAACAGCTTAAGCTTGACTCATGAAAGAGCTTGCAGCTTCTCTGCTTTACCTTTTAAACAAGCTGCTATTAAAGGTAGGATAGGAACTATTAGGGAATTCATTTTCGGTAATGCAAAAGAGGGAGCCATGGAAACCTTCCCCAGAAAGGTTTGACTCTGATGCATAGATCTAATGCTTCAAGACTAAACAAGTGATCAAATAATTGCAAGGAAAAGTGGGGTCTTAGTATTTACAGTTGATCTGTAAAATTTTTATGTTTGCACTTTAGAAATAGATAGTGTACTGCTATGTATTAGAAAAGATCTTTTAGAAAAGATAGCATACTGCTTTTCAGTATTCCATGTTTGTGCCATGGCATACCAACTGTAACTTGTTCTATGCTCACGTGCTAACTAACCTTTATTTCTGATTTCTGAATGCGTAGGGATAAACCATTGGCACTACTTAAGCTTGTATGATTGTGGAACTAACACAAGGTCATGTTACTAGACCAGCACACTTGATCAATATAATTTTTGTTTTCTTGACTGTAATGTGAAGTTGTAAAAACTCCTGAAGTCTACCATACTTTTCGGTTAGTAGCGTCCCTAACAGTAAAGCTTGTTCTGTCCAGAAAGTTGTACTTTGTGTGCTTGACAACAAATCTAAAACTGCTAGCTGAGCTGTTTCTTAATGAATGAAGCCCTGAATGTTGTGATTTTGGTACTGATGTGTACCTAGGAGGGAGACTGACCCCAGAATATGCTGTCTAAATGCCAGGATGTCTTCAGCTAGCGTGGAAGGGAAGAGTGTGGTGGTTCCTCCCTAGAGGAACTTCAGGGGAACCCTCACGAAACTAGGTTGTGGGTGGAAGGCAGGAGAAAAACACATGCAAGAATAAAGTTCAAGAAACAATTGTTTCTCCCAGCACCTTGCAAACTTTCCCCCAACGTTTCTTTTGAGTTGGATTTAGGACTTTGGCAATGAAGGGAAGAAAGGAATACCTTCAAGGTATGGGAAAGGAGCGTTGCTGAATTTTAAGGATCTCTTCATATTCCCAAGGGTACCAAAACCCCCTCGTTTCTTTTGATAATATCCTTAAATATGACCTTTCTCTTACTGTGATCTCTACCTTTCCCTGATGCAATCTTGTGGAGACTCTTGGTGAGATCTCTGATGCTGAGGTAGGACTTGACAGCAATACAGGTGTCCCTCTTCTGTTTGCACCACATGCCTTTTCTCTGGGAGGGATGTGGACAGATCCCACAAAGATCTGGTGGTGCAGACTCTTAATGTAGTCCAGAGCCTGGGGATGAGAATGTGTCTCTCTTGATCTGGATTTCTGACAGGCAGCTTACAGTGTAGATTTCTCCTGAAGTTAAATGTTGGCTTGAAATGAGAGGAGGAAGTGAGTGGATGGGTTGAGCATTTTATCCTTTGTTTCTTTCATTCCTTCAAGTCTTTACATCTTGGGGGATGCAGCTGTCCAGTCAGTGTACTATCTGGGGTTGGTTTTCCTGCTCTGCTTTTGGAGAATTAGAAGGGAGGGAGGGGTCTGCCTTTCTCCAATAACCTCAATCCTGGTAGGCTGTTAAGTGACTTGGTGAACAAGTACAGGCTGAGCAACTAGTAAGATGCCACTTGCGTCCAGTCTGCCGTTTTTCATGACTCTTTCATCTTGTCTGGAGAAGCTGGAATGCTTTCCTTCTCTGGAGTCAGATGGCTTTGCAAGACAGATGCAAATGGAAGAGTGTGCTGCTGTTCGAGCAGTTGTCTTTTCGATTAGTGAGGCACAGGATAACTGTCAACTGAGGCAGCCTCAGGACCCTGAAGCTTGTGATTCAACAGAGGTTACAGTGCTGAGTTTAATGCAAACACTCTGATGATCAGGCACTTTGAGATTTTCTGTCAACATTTCATCTCAACAGATGATTGTTTTTCTGACTGGACCGTCTGCTGACTTAGAGGACTGTTCTCTCTAGTGATGTGAACTCCACTTCGCTGCTGTTGTGAAGACACACGTTGGCCATCTGCTGGCTGGCAGGGACTGCAGCCCCACTGTGGTTCATGTCAAACATCTCAGGACATCTTTCAGCAGTCTGTTCCTGAATATTTCTAGAACTTTAGCTAAATGAGCAGAATGGAAAAGAAATCTGAGATCAGATTTCTGTTTTGTACTTCATTATAAAAATAAGTGGTTTACAGGCTGTGCATCAGGAGCTGGATACCCTGAGGTCATTGTTCTGGAGATAAAACACCTGACAGTGCCAGTTGTCTTATGAGAGCAGTAAAGAGAAGCATATCTGCAATACAAACTAGAGAATAGTGAAGACTCAAATGGTAAGGTAAAAGTGGAAAAAAAATGTATTAAACATTGAGGTTTGCATTGCCTAATTCCTGGTTCTTCTTTGCCTAACACTGGCCTCAAGCTATTTCCTTTCTTGTACTTAAACCACTTCCAGTAAATTAATTTTATTTCTGTAGTCACAGAAAATGGCATCCTCCATGGACGCACAGCAGGTACTTGTGAAGACACGTGCCAAAGAGCTTGGATGCAATAGAGGATCCTGACAGAAGCTGAGCTGCCTGAAAAGGGAGATAAACAGGCTCGAGTCAAGCAGGCTGGTAGGGACAGAACTGCCTTTTCCCTCTCCTCATTGCTTCTTCCCTGCCTCCTCCAGGCACCTGTGCAGTTTCTCCCCTCCCTGCTGTTTTGAGGAAGGTATGAGTATGGGAACTCTGAATCAGGAGCCTGAGCTAAGGTGTTAGGAACTTCTGAAGGTTACTATTTTTATGAAATGCTGTTACAGAGAAAATACTTGTATTAGTTTTGTCTTGCTGTTGAGTCAGGATTTCTGACAGTGCTGTATTTCTTAATGAGGCTATAATGTGTGTTTGCCACTACAGCATGGTAGTAGCCTGGAAGAGATTTATGCTCTTTCACATCCTTCAGCAGTCACTCCTGGAGAGCCCATTGTTTCATGTTACTCTTGCGTGACCTCCTGGTATGCTGGCAATGTGAGACATGAAGCTGTAGGAAAGGCCGTTGACAGTGTTTGTATGGGGCATGAACAAATGTGGTGCGGCACTCTGGGTCTTGCCACATGCATACGGTTCTAACATCTTTGCATCTGCAAAAATAGATGCAGCAGTAGTATTACTGGAGATAGGATAGCTTTGGGAATCTAGGCTGCCTGCCTAAATACAAAGGACAATTTAGTGTGGTTACATTTCTTATTAAACAGATATGCTAATTGCACTAGTGCCTATATGATTTTTGTAAAACAAGAGCATGCATGCAAGCTGCATTTCCTTTGTTGGAAAACCTTGCCAAGGGTTGTTCATTTTATTGTCTTTGGACAGTGTAGTGTATACTTGTTATAGAAAAGAATTCTGGATCCTACATTCCCTGGACGAGCAGGAGCTCTAAGCTCTGTGGAGGTGGTATTCCTACAGAGTAGATCCCTAACTGAAATCTGGATTCCTTGGTTTATGGGACAATTGGGCTGTATAAAAGGGGCCTTGAAGTGTTTGGGATTGGTTCCTTCCTGGGGAGGAATTTGCTGCAGAAACGTTGTGTGGAGTTACTCCCTGCTGTCTGTCTTTCCCAAATGGGCCTTATCTTGGAAACCACTAACTATTGTGTGTAAGTAAGGAAACATTTAAGTCTTAGCCAAAGGAAGCTTAGTGAATTACTGAAGTACAGATAATTGTGGGGTAGCTTTGAGATTCAAAGTTGTTTGCTCTCCTGTCTGTATGCTACTTACTGAGGCTGACCGTTACCAATCATTTTCTGAAGCTGCTATGCAAACGAAGATGAGGTCACTAAGAAACCAATTTGTGTATCCCAGTTGCTCTGCTTTTCCTTAACAACTTTGCTATATCTTTATTCTAAACTCCAAGAGGGGAGTGCTTCTCTCTTAGTGAAACAAGCAATTCTGAAGAATGATTACAGCTACTGATTCTGTGTGTTGGAGGAGAGGACTCTGTTGGCCATTTTTACTCTTTTGGAAGTATAATGGTAAAACATTCACTAGTGCTGGGGTCCTTTTGGGAAAGTATGTTCTTGAACATTGACTGTTGAAAGAAAAACCTTTAGAAGTGTGTCCTCCAGTGTTGGGAATGGGGTTTCTGAAAAACTGAATGATTTCTACAGAAAAATCAGCTAAGTTTTGGAAAAAATGCTGGAAAAACCTTCTTGGTTGGTTGTGTTGGGTGTGTGGTGTAGTTTTTTTTTTTTTTAACAAATATTGCTCCAATAGCCAAATGATGAAACTAGAACTTGAATTTCCTTGTTACCAGTCTTGCCTCTTTGTTATAAGATGAAGTGAGCTTAAATATTCTTTTGATCCAAGTGAAGGGTAGGTTTCTGGAGGGATACACGGAATTCAGTGCTGCAGAGTTTTTCTTGGGGGTTAAGATGGGGTTTTGGGCTTTGGCTTAAGATGATTCAATGTTTCTCTTTTTGTGAAATAGTTTTATTAAATAACTTTTACATTTGGTATTAAAAATGTCCAGTTAATAGAGCAGTTGAACATCACTAAAAAACTAGGTTAACTCCCACAGTGGTACGTAGTCACACAAGTCATAAATTTCAAAGCTTTTAGCACTGCATGTTTTTCCTTGTGGACTCTTGTTAGTATGTCTTAGCAAGATTGTTTTATTTGCAATTTTGGCTATGGTTTCCTGGATTAGAGTCTGCTATCTATCAGAATAAAAGAAATCAACTAAAATGAAGTGAAATTGTACTGTAGGCGATACAGATATATCCAAACAAGATGCTATTTGTATATATGGATGAAACTAAGGAAGTGTCCCTGATTTAATGTTAGATACTTCCAAACTGCTTCTCCCTATACTTGAGAGAACCTGAAAAATTAGGTTGGCTTAAGAAAGAAGTGGTCTTGGGCCTCTTTTTGTATGTATGACATCTGGTTGATGCCAGCATGTCAACTATTTGAATGGAAAATCGTTGGTTTCCAGACAACTTTGACTCTGAATCTCATTGTTTTATTAGACTTCTCATCCCCTACAATGGTTTTGAATACTTTTGAATAAAATGTCAATTTTCAAATCTGTGCTGTTATGTCTTTTAGAGACTTTAGATTTCTCTAACCTGACAAATTTCTAAACCATAGAAAAGGCAGTATCTTTGTCTCCTAATAGCGATAGTTTGTTTTTAGTAAAAATACTTATGTATTTTGAAGCTACCAGTGTAGAATTACTCTAGTCCATAATCTCTGCCTGTAACCGGGCACAGATAAAAGGACTATGTGTGATTTAAAGTTTTCAGCATTGACTTGGACATCTTTTGTTTTATGAAAGATGTGGGGTTCCATTATTTTGAATAAGAAGATGTAACCCTGAGAATACAGGATGTGGTAGGTTGCTCACTTGAAGTGGCACAGAGCTGATCTGCAAGTTGATTAAGAGGTATACAGTCCGTGCTGCCTTACAGACATGAAGAATCCTAGTTAGACCCTGATAACGGAGGGGTGTGTGTGGTGGTTTTGACAGCACTCCCCTTTCACTAGGGGAAGGTGGAAAAAAGTTGAAATAACTCTAACATGGTGTGAAACATCATGGGTAGAATTGTACTTTATCTTTTATTAAATCAGGTTACTTTAGCAAAATATTATTAGAAAACCCTTCTAATTCAGAGGTTACTGCCATGTTGTAGACATTGTACTGCTTCTGTGCTAAGTTCTACACTGTAGACATTTTAATGAAACTTGGATTAAATTACTTATACTCATGAGATTCATGGTGATATCAAAGCAATCAACTGCTACAACTTAGTATACGACTAATCCTTGTAATTTAGAGAGTTCTAAGTCATACTGAACTTTAAGAAAGTGTGTATAAATCTCTGAGGTGATATGATCTATAAATAAAACTCTAAAAGCCATACAAGTAAATCTTGTTTTGCTGTTAATTTTAGGTTTTCTGCATACGGGTGAAGAAACCAGAGCAGCTCTAAACTGTTTGTAAAGACAAACTCAGTCATTATTTTGATTCGGATGCTTTTTACATGTCTGTTTTGTGCTCTTCTACACATACATACTGATGTCTGTTCTTTCAGATACAATGTGTGATACATTCTCCTATCATCTCCCTGCCCAATAGGACTTAATATAGGATTTTTTTAATCTAAGTAGGGATCTTTCCTCCTCCCACCCATCAATGTCATTGTATTAAACAGCTACCTGTTTAATTGGAAAACCCTGGATAAAAAGATCAGAATGAGTGAAGATAAGTCTGCTTAATAAGTGTAGGGTTTACAATGAGGATATTTAGAAAGTATGGGCAGTTACTTGCTTAGATTACACAAATAATTAAATAGAGGGGTGGAATATTTAAAATCATCCCTTATCACATTTCTGGGTACATCCTCACATGGTCTTCATGGTTTTTCCTAATTGTAATACTTCTTGAAGTCTTCAGGCTAAAAAAAAAAAAAAAAAAAGATCTTCCCTGAGCCAGATAGTGTTAATAAACACTTCTGGTAATGATAGACCTGGGCAAATTGTCTGAGACTGACAAATGGCAGCTGACAGAGGATGTGAAATGCAGTGGAGGCACTTAAAATTATGAACATGGTTCTTGATTATTGTCCTTAACTACAAATCCCTGCCAAATGCAAACTGGGTTCTGCTCCCCCCTTCCCCAGATATGCTTGCCCTTCTAATATTTTTTTGCTAATTGTGTTTGTGAGACTAAAGGAGAAGCATCCCAATCTCTGAATTCTGTGTTAGATGTCTAGGGTAAAACCATAAAGCTATCAAATGCTTTACTCTAGTTCACTTTCAAAACAGTTCAGGAAAAGGGTTTTTCATGGCAGCTATTGTTCAATAATTGCGCATGGTATCTTTCTGAGCACTGAACGGGAAGAAAAAGATCAAAAAGCTCTTGTCTGCAAGGTCTCTTGTGGCGAGGCTGCATTATTTAAAAACTTAGGAGTGTGTTAAAGGCAAACTTGGGAGAAAACCTGCATTTTCTGGAACTGTATATGCTGCTTGTTAAGGTTAATTAAAAAATATGAGGAGATGTACCTACTGGTAATTATTACTAATTTGTGCTCAAGTACATACATGCACATCACTGGTACATTGATCAAGTAAAGCGTTTCTTTTCTAAATCAGACTGTAAATTAACAATGCAACACCTTCACGTAAATAATCTTGCTTTCATCTTGCATTGATTTATGGATCAACTTCAGCTCCATTACATGCTGAGAACCTTTTACTCCAAGCTCATTTCATCATGGGTTTCTCTCTTTTGTTTTGTACCTGCCTTGCATAAATGTGTTGTCATTCCTTTTGATACATTATTCCTAATGAAAGTGATGCTGGATTTGAAGCTTTATATGTTGAAATGGATTATTTAATATTTTAATAGTCTAAATGAGGAATAATAAATTGAGAATAATTTTTTTTCTTATTGTGGGTAAAGATTGTCTCCCGTTCTTAAAATTGAGGTATTTGTGAGTTGCTGTAGCTGGAATGCCCAGTTAGACTTAACAGTGTTTGGTAGTGCTTATTAGAAAGCTGCATTACAAATGTGTTTTTCCATTAGTCAGAGGAATAAGTTAATCAGTAGGAGTTCTGTAAGTCACTGGGTAGGTCCCTCAAACGCTGCATTACAGTCAAGAAGCTCTTGCTACGCTTGGAGTGGCTGTTGTTCAGAGTGGCTTGTTACGGGGAGCTGGTCAGTGGAATGAGGAATGTTTCACCTTGCATTTTTGTTTTTAATTTTGCTGTAACTGAGGGAAAAGTGAGAGCTAATTGAGCATGGATGGAGCAGATAGACTTGAAAAAACAATTAGTTTTCTGAGGCTTCCAATGCGATAGAATAAATCAAACCTTTATAGGTAGCCTAGGAGCTTGTTGGTGAATGTGAATGGAAATAGATTTTTATAAAGAACTAAACTGCTTTCACTTCATTAGTATTCGTGGTATACCCCCCCCCCCCTTTCCAGAGATATATATTCTCCTCTGAATTATTTTTTTTCATGAGACAAATGATGGTGGTGTCAACAGCTGATGAAGATGAATAGGTCTTATGTATTTCAATTTTTTTTTTTTTGGTTGAAAATTACTTTGAAGGTTAGTTTTACTAAATTTTCATCCTCCTAGTTAAAGAGCCGGGAAAAATCTTTCTTAAAAATCTGTGTATGAGCAGCAGCATTAGAAATGTTTGAAGTAAGGTGTGCATGTGGATGCCTGCACATACACGGAGTATAAATACATATTTCCATGCATTTGTCATGGCTTTCTTGTGCTGTAAAAAGGATCATTAAAATAATTAAGGGTGAAAATTTTGCCTGTGGTGTCTAGAAATATCAAAGTTCTTTTCTGTTTGCTGTGTAGCTAATTTCTTCTTTCATTGAGAAATTAAATAGTGTGGCTAGTTTGATATTTTTCTCTACACCAGAGCATAGTGCATAGCATTGCTAATGCTATTAATAGCTCTGCATATGATAGTAAGAAAATGAATACAGCCATAGAATATTAAAGAACAAAAATTTGCCAAAAAAGGCTTTATGCAAGGGAAGGTAAGAAAATACTACTTTGGGTCATGTAATTTTTTTTTTAGTGATGCACAATATTGATAACTTTCATTTAAATTTGTTGACATTTGGTTCCTAGTGTTTCAGCTGAAAACTTGGTTGTCTTTGTTCTCTTCAGCTTAGGAGTAGATAAATCAGTGGAAACAAAACAATCCCCTGAAGTGGTGCTTTGTGTTAGATGTGATTTTTGCAATGCATGCTGCCATGCCCTGCAAAGTTATGCCTGTGTGGGGACACAGCAGGGGACACAGCCACCACTGCTCCTCAGCATCCGTGGCCCTGCTGGAAGGAGCAAGACTGCTGAAGCGCTTGTGCCGATGCCTACACCTTAAACCTGCAGCGTCTTGTCATTCCTGAAATGTGTGTATGGGTGTGGTTGTTTTTTTTTTTTTTTCTTCAACACTGCAGGCATGCAGGCTTCCAATTGTTGTCCCTTTGCCTCAGACCCTGGAAGCTGCCCACCAGTGTTGGGAGTTGGGTTGTGTCCCTGGTTTCCTCCCTAACTGAAGGGGGGGTGTGTTTGAGCAGCTTTCCGCTGACTTTCTCTTGCTGCCTCCCAGCTCCTCACCGAGTCTTTTGCAGCAGGCAGATGTGGCAGTAGTCACTGACAGCAAATTTCAACACTATGAAACACTTTTTCCTGCCAAGATGGCCAGCAGGATGGGGACAGGAAGGGAGTATCCTTCCTGCTGCATAGTGGTGGCACGCACCGCTGCACATCTGGGCAGCGAAGGGTGGTTTTTCTTTTTTTTTTAATCATCTTTTGTCAGATCCCTTTTAGAACTGTGGAAGCGAAGGTGAAATGTGAGGGTGCTTCCTGATGCTCAAGCAGTGCTCGGAGCAGCTGTACCCCTACAGAAAGGGGGATTTTTTTCTAGACGGTGCACTTAGAGCTGAGTGGGTTGGACAGACCCCTCAAACCCTACTCTCTGTTTTTATGCTTTTTTGGATTAAATGATCAAACAAACTTCATTACAGAATCCGCTATGTTGAGTCTGGTCCCGCTGCGTCCTTCCTAGTAGGGCTGACCTGTTGAGCTGCTGCAGCTTCACCCGGGCTAGCAGCCTGTGTGCGATGCTTTGACTTCTCTTGCTTTTCGACAGCAGTGGCAGTTTTCCCTAGGTCAGAAATGAAGTGATTATTTTTTTTTTTGTCAGAAGCAAAGGCCTTTGTACATCATGTGTGTTCCTGAGAAGATACCAGTATGAGTGTCAGATTAAAAAGAAAGTCTTGATGCTACCAGCAAGTGAAGTGCCCTATGTGATCCCCTTTAACCACAAGTTGAGCTCTATCTATGTATGTTTATTTAGAGCTATGTTCTGTTTTTTTGCTCTTGTTGTAGAGCCTTGCAAGAGATCTGCAGAACCTGCTATTTATTAATCTTTTTCTTAATGTTCATTAAAGCCAGGTGAGTAAAACCAGGGAGATTAGGGCAGGCTGAGTTGTTGGAAGCAGTGTCTTCAGTACAAATACTGTTGCTTCCTTTGTTCCCTGGAAAGGGAGCAGTCTGACCATCCATCTGTGTGTACAGAGCCAGCACACAGGAGGCTTTCAAGAACTGAAGGACTCGATCATATTGTAACAAAACTGTCCGATCTTAACCAGGGTAAAGTAATAATTGGCTCAGACAGCAGTATGCATGCATATTTATAGGCTGCTTCTTGGCCTTGCAGAATACTGTGAAGGCTGCACTTCATTTTCTGTGCAGTCATGTGTAAATATGTTTGTGAAAAAGTGTTGGATGCAAGCTGATTTTTTTAAACAAAGCTATAGGTGATTCTTCATATTCCTCTGAGTTGTATTTATTTATTTATTTTTAATTGACCAGAGGTCAGATTTGTTTCCAAGAAGAATTCAACTGTTTTAAAGGCAAATTTGCATTTCTAGAATGGGTGTGAAGAGGGTAACAAAATAATATGGATATATCTCTATTGATCCTTAGCAGAATTCTTAAAATATTTCTGTACTACCCAGGGATAGGTAAGAACATGCTATGGAAAAGCATCACGAACTTTGTTCGCTGATTCTGTGTAGTTATACATCATCATATATTCAGCATAATCAACTAGACAATTTTGAACAGTTACGTTAGTTTTAAGTATTGCATTTATGTGTATATGTAGGATATAAAACCAATAAAGAAAGTGATTAGAAGTGAAGCTTTGTGAACAGCAGAGCTTTACAATGGGTTTCTCCTCTTTACCTTGGTACGGACATGTTTGCAGTGTCAGCTGCAGGTTGTGTTCATATGTAAATTCAGAGTTGCTGTATGAATGATTAGCAAATAATATTATGACTGTAAACAAGACCTTTTCTGCCTCTTGCCCTTTCATTCAATGGGGAGCCTAGAACCTGACTGACTTTCTGTCTGTGCAGTAGCTGATGGGCTGGTGTCACTGTCCTAGTGAGGAAACTGGAGGTCATGGAGAGAAGTGAAGTAGTCCAAGGCTTGACGTCTAGAACAGGAATGGCAGATGCCATTCAGCTGGAGAACTAGCAAGGTCTCTCAGCCCAAGCTGAGGGAGATCCTTCCCACGGAAGGAGGGTGGAAAGGCAATGCCAAATTTAAGAAATGTGGGATGAACAGTCATCTTCCTACTTGACCTGTGGTGGGCGGTGGTGGGGAAAAAGTCTCTCCTTGTTTTCAAAGAAGTGTGATAGGAAAGGGGGCAAGAAATGGGATCTTTCCTTGTCCAGTGGAATCTGTGTGGCCTGGTGAGACCTTCTCTGTATCCACTCTTTGCCTTCATTATCCTTGGCTTCTTGGAAGTGGTGCTAGTTTCTGGAGAAGTGTTTCCTTTTATCTCTCTGCAGAATTAGGTTATTTGTGATTCTCTGTTCTGCAAAGCAGAGGCTGCTTGAAGAGCTGTGAATATTCAGAATAATTGCACAGTTCTCTAAAGTGTACTCAAAAGTGAGGTGGGTTAATATTGCTTGTGGGCAAAGGGAATGTAGAACATACCAACCATCAGCTGATCTAATTGGAACTGCTAAGGATCTTGTTCAGCTCTTGGGTTTGGTGTAGGTTCACGGAGACTCCTGTGTACCCCCAGAGTGCTCAGATTGCACCCCCAAGCAGGATCTGTCAAAAGTTGATGTTGTTGTGACCAAAAGCAGTGGAGCTGCTCCTCACAGACAGGAATTAGGGCAAGGTATCTGTTGGAAATTTGTTTGCACCTCTGCTGGCGATGGTACTGTAAGACAGACCTCTTGAGCATCTACACCACCCCATTCTAGCATCTCGTCTTCAAGTCTAATTTTGTTCTACTGAATTCTCATGAAGCATCTGAAGTAACTAAAGTGCACTATGCTCTTAATTGGCTAAAATGTCTTTTTTAACATTCTAAGATGCCTCTGGCTTTTAGAAGATACAATCCTATCCATTAATAAGATCATATTCACTGTCGCTCTCCGTGTCAATGCAGCCAATCAAAACTCATGTATCTGTGCCAAATTTAATTAGACTTAGGGAAAATATTTAAGTGATCAGAACATACCTCTCCCCCATATCCAGTTGAAGTAAGTTTGTATAGTTTGCGTCAAAAAAAATGCTTTGCTGGGCATGTTTCAGTGTCTGTGCTTAAAATGCTCGCAAAGGAACCAGATAGGGAGGCAGTGTGCTGTGAGGAACCCAGCGTAAATAATGTGAAGAAACAGATTGAATTATGTTCCTAGCAATCTGCTTCACTACAAAGGGTCAATCACTGTTGAACTAGCAGTAGGTCTTAACTGGCCTCAGAAGCATGCTTGCTTCTGGTACGGTTTATGTCTGGAGATGCAAGAGACAGAAGGGGTTTGTTAGGTTTGTGAAGCCATGCTCCTCTTAAGCATTTAGCTTTATAAAGATGAGAGTTTTTACTGAACAATTGAATATCTCTTCACCACCTGGTAGGCTCCTGTACTTTTGTCTGCCCGGGACTGGAGCTTGATGCTTTCCATTCTCACTTCTTTAAACATCTGGGTAGGTGTGATGCTATTTGGCATATTTGATAACAACATACTTATTAGTAGAATTTTATTTTGGGACTTCTGGTTGATAATAAAAAAAAAACCTAAGCAGCAAAAGTATGCTGGATATTTTCTGCTTTCGGTGCACTATATGTGAGAGTTTTCAGGTGATGTGTCTCTTTTGGATTAGTGCCTGACTGCGGAGGCACCAGGGGAGGCTTAAAATGGGTGACAGCGCACAGCATTTTTATGGAAACTTTAGGATTTAATGTGTGTATGCGACATGACCTGAGGTATAGTGGAGCTGTGCAGCGTTCAAGAGGAAGAAATTAAAATGCTTAATAGAACATCTTTGTTCATATTTTTGAGACTGAATACTTGACCTGTATTTCCCAGTTTCTGTGGGAAGTAGGAATATTGCCTATGGAGCGATTAGGGGAGGTTGGGGGTGAAGATATGTTTTGGACAATAAAGCCATAGTGGGTGTTTCAAGAAAAGGTGGAGCTCAGCAGGTGAGTTCAGTTCTCATTTCAATTTAATTTTTATTGGGAAAAACCACCCCATGTTGCAACAAATCTCAGCAGCTCAGAATAGCTTGTTTTCCTTATTCTGCTGCTGTCAGTGTGATGGTGTTACCTTAGCTTCATTCACCTTCTTGTACCATGGATTTCCTCTCCTGAAATCCATTATTTTCTTTCTGGCTGCCTCACACCTCATTATGTACTCGGCTCAAATTATACTTCTAAACACTGATGCTAGGTCGAATTTTGAACCAATTGTCATGTCCTTAATTTTCATAAGGACATGTGGGCTGATGTACTTGATGTGACTACTTGATGATATAATTATCAAGCAGAGAATTCATTCTAGCTGTAGAATAAATACACGATGGTAGACAGCTGGATTTAATATTACTGAGGTTTTTAAAAAGATGAAGATAATCCTTTCTGAGTAGGTGAGCTGTTAAAAGTCCATGGCTAATACAGTGTGAGAATAATTTTCTTAGAGGAATGTACCTGATTCTATTCACACAGAAATTTACTAGCTTCAAAATATGGGGAAAAAAAAAAAAATTGTTTGAGGACAAATTGATTCAGTCCTGATTCCCCAGAGGAAATTCCTGTATAACTGGAGGAGACTGTCACTCAAATTCCATCCATGTTTCTATAGGATCTTTAAATCTATGTGTAGAAGTCTATGGTAAGGATATTTTGATGATTCTGTTCTATGTAATTTTTAAGCTGTTCTCCTCTAATGATACTGTCTGTTCCTTTTTGTAAGGTTCATGGGAAGGAGGGGGGGATAGGGTTTTGTGAAAGCTGTTATCTCCTAAATTTTACAGTGCTTCTGTAGAAATTGATTATATCTACAGCATAAACAGGCAGATTTTTTTATTAAATGTATGGAAAAATGGATTGGAAGAAATTAGTTTTGTAGAACAGTACGTTCTGCATAGCTTGGAGTTTGCCATGTGTTTTCTGTCTTTCAAAGTGCCTTTGTCAGAAAGGAATTATTCAGTATTTAATGTTGGGGGAGGGAGCGTTTTTACATAAGTTAACTATCCATGCATTGTGAATATTAACAGCAGAGACTGGTGGTGAGATGTGTACTGATTAAAAATCCCTCTCTAAGCAGCCTGTGTACACTCAATGGCTAACTTAATTCCCTTTGTACTACGGATAGACGACAATCAAATACACTTGTTTTCATATACTTTGTCTTAGCTGTTATGGGTCTTTGAAGTAGTGACTTTCAAAAGTAGTAATGTCTCGAATTCTTCTGTTCTGCTGCCCCACAATTCCGTAGACAAGTGGAAAAACTGCCCTCCGTTATCCTATTGCTTCTTAAATCGCTAACATTTCTTTAAAAAGGGTGTGGAGAGAAGCATATGCTTGCAGCCTGCGTGCAGTAATAGGACAGTGGGCAGAGCATGTGATAGCCAAAACCTCAAAGTATAGCATGAATGTCTGTTTATTGGAAACTGCCTGCAGGGGTACACTATTGTATTTCTTGCAACTTGCTGTCAAGCAAGTTTCACTGAAAAAAAGGTGCAGCCAACCAAACCCAGGTTCTCCTGTGGTCCTCGTATGCTATCCAACATCGACACGTGTCCATATAGCTAGTAAGCATGAAGTAAATACCAATAGACTGATTATTGTGGCTGGGCAAAACTATTTGATGTGCTGAGCAAAAGCAGCTTGAGTAAAATTATTTAAAATATCTCTGGTAGAATTTCAACAACCCTAATTTCCTCAAGATACTTGCTTTGATGTTGTCTTGCAGACAGCAATGTCTAATCTGTACCTGAGAAGACATTCAACCTGAACTTTCATAATGTTCAGGTTTCCAGGAGGTCTTTCAAATAAGTATTAACAAGTTTGAATAGGTCTTGCTATTACTTATTTATTTAAACTTCTCATAATCGTATTACTGAATGATTGTAGCGTTATTTTGGCTGAATTAACCACTTTGTGTGATTTGAATATGTGCCATGTTGTATCTCTTCAGAATCAGCTGTGTGTTCCAAGGAAGCAGGACCTCATAAAATGTTCTCTGTTTCACTTACTTGGACTTGAATGCTCTGCCTGGCAGGAGGGGAAGGCTGTTTTGTTGGGGACAGAAAGCTTCTTCCTCTGCTGCATAGGCTTTTGCTTGAAGTAAGGTCTGAAAGGGGGCTAGAAAGCCCCTCTGGGTCAAATTGGTTCATCTCGCTGTCTATTCTTTGAGAGCAGCAAAAGCAGTTATTCAGGGGGAGCTTGCAAGCCTCGCTACTTTCTGCAGTCCATTTCCCTCATATTTCCCCAGCATCCAGAGTTGTTATGTCAAGGCTGTTAAAGAGTACATCCTTGTCTACTCTTCTCTGTCTACTACAACAGCAGTTGCAACATACAGATGCCTTTCAAATACACACTCTATGTGCTATAGATCTTATTTTGCCCTTTTGAAGCAAAAGCAAGCCTTCGGATAGCTTCCAGAAATGCTTTGTTGATATACGTGTAGTTGTTTCTGTAAAGCAGGAGTTGGCTATCAGTATGAAAATGTTAAATCTCGTATTTCCATATTGTTTCTTTGTGGTGCTAGACCGTATAATGTCTCTTGGTATAGTTGCTTCAGGTGATGAGATATGGTTCTCTATATTCAGCTGGCAGATCTGTGTAAGCGTCACCTACTATATTGAATTTGACTGTTCCTAAATTAAAATGAAATTCTGCCCCCAAGAAACACTTAGTGAAATCTAATACTGCTATGATATTTTGGTCCTTAAATTTGTCATATGCAAGAATGCTTATTTTTGTTTTATCTCCATGTAATAGAATCACGTTCTCCTTCAACAGAATCTGAATTTCACCCTGTTGTGTTTAAAAATGCAAAACTTCAGAAATTACATTTCATTTCTGTGTTTCTCATGTCAGAGGATTGCATATGGACTTTCAAATTGAGGACATCATGTTGAAAAGTGTTGGTGGGAAGGACGTCTCCCCTCTTTCCCTGCCCTTTCTTCTCCAGTCCTGTTCCCAAGGACCTCCACATGTAGGTCCTCAGGCCTGGCCAGTTCACGTGGGGTCAAAATTACTTCTTCCTGGCTGGTAGCTTCTGTCCCAGTGGCCAAGACCCAGGCCCTGGCTGCATGGGCTCTCCTCCATTTCCATGCAAGTTCTGGAAGAAGTTTGTATTGCTGAGAAATTCTGTGCCCAAAGTTCGTGCTAGAATTGTATCAAACAGGAATTTTAGTTGTGGTAGAGTCATTTAGCAACAAGGAGGTACCTTTGCAAGAGAATGCTGGCAGGGTATTGCTGTTAAAATGATGAGCTGATGGGGCTTGATAATTAAACTGTCTTGGCTTTCAAAAATCATACTCTTCTGAAGCTGCTAGTTTGGATGGTGGAGAAGCATCTTAAATATGAATTGAGGACCTGGACAGTACTGTGCTGCTTTGTACTATAGCCCCATCTTAAAGTTTCTTCTGAAAACCTGAAAGCTGTGGAAAAGGAGCACAGCTTAATTGGAAATAATGAATTTTGTAATCAGGCTGCATGTCGTGGTATGCATAAGTCTGTTCATTGCGGGAGTGACTTGAGGAGCCACAAAGGTTATATACCTGATTATAAGGGGAAAAGGTAACAGGGTGGAAGGCACTAATTCTGTTGTGTAGACTTAAGTGCTAATGTGCAAGGAGCCTAGTGCATTTGTTGATTTTTCTTTTTTCTTTTTGTTTAAAGTTTTGATGAGCCTTATGCCAGGAAAAAGAGATTTAAAATGTGGTTGGTTACTTTGAAGTGTGAGCCTCTTTTAAGAAAGTGCATGGATTTTTGCCAATAACTCGCCTAAAGCCTTGATTGGATCATGTCGTTGTCAGGTGCTTGGAGTCATTTGGAGTGTAGCATTGAGCAGTCGTTGCTGTCCATCAGTTAGTGAGCAGTTTGAGTATTTGCTTGTAGATTTATGTGAAAAAGTCTCAAAATAATGCTGCTTAGTAGCCAGCTGTTGTCAGTCATTTCCTTTTTAACTGATCTGTAAATTCACCTTGTGAGGTATCTTAGCACTTGGAAATAGAAATATTTGTGATATACCTGTGTTAGTAAAAGATAAATAGTAACAATGTTTAATTAAATATTTTTTCTGATCCCGAAACCTCCCAATTTTTGAAATTGCTAAAGGCACAGGCTGTGAGTTCATCAGTTACTTCAGTGTCTGTCATGAAAATGAATGAGTCCTAATAGGCTGAAGAAGCAGATTCAGAAACCATTGTGTTTCTTGATGCTTCAAAAGTGTTTATTTGCAAAGACTTCCAATAAGCTGCAGATTTGATTAAAAAACAAAAACCAAAACCCAAAACACTAACTAACCTGAAATATTAAATACAAAAAACTCTAAATATGGGATTTGAAATGCTTGGTAGGGCATACAGTACTTTGCTGTGGGATTAACGGTAAGCAAAAATGGGCTTCACTGTGCACCTTCATTGGTGACTATGGTGACCTTGACTCCTTCCTTTCAGTGGGCAGAGAGGATGAAGCAGTTTGGTATGCCGGTGATATGTAGATTGCCTGGCTGATAAGTCTCAGTACGTGAACTGTAAAAATCTGAAAGACTTTGTGCTTGGCTTCCTAAAAAACTGTGGTAGGAATTGGGGTTTAAATGTTACAGAAAAACATTTGAGTGGTTTGCAAAATAGCGACACCATGTGACTGCACCAGTTTAAGGAGGAGGATGCTTGTAAAACTCAGTCTACTTTGTGTGCTTGCATCCCTGCTCTTTCTTCCTTTGCCTGTATTTGCTCACTTGCTTTTCATTTTGTTTTTGTGAATTTATTCAAATATTGAGACATTAAATGTATTGTCAAAACCAGAGGGCTAAAATGTTGTGTAGGAATGATGACAGGGAAAGAATTTGGAGAATGAGGATCTGCATTTACGCTTATTTCAAAGTCAGTGTAAATTAATGCCTGTTTTATAAACAAGATAACTTAATATTTTTTTTGCACTGGCATTGATAAATCGATTTGTCAGTGTTTCCCTGGACTGGGCAGTGGTTTGCATTTTGTTGGTAGTACAGTGCCATCTAGTGACTGCTCACATGAAGCTGGAGAGAGATTGCCAGGCAAAAACGTTGGCAAGAGAACATCGCATAGATTGCAAGGTCAGATGGTTCACAGCTGCAAAAAGACTGCTTTATGGAAGGTCGAGTAAGTTGAAGTCTGATCCCTTGTACCTTGAGACCGGACCACTGCAAAAAATGCTCCCTGTGTGAGAGTGTGGTCAGAGGTGGTGTGAGTGGTACAGGATGAGGATGGCTTTCTTACACAGCCAGCCACAAATCTGGCACTTGCAAAATTTTTGGTTTCAGTTAGCAATTTAATTACCTTAAGATCTTTGTAAACACTTTTTTTTGTTTCCCAAATGCTGTCATAATCTTTAGGCAAAGGTAACTTAGATTTTGTTTTCAAATTTTTTTCATTATAACAGTATATATGCATTTTTTTTTCTCTGTTTCTTTGCAGCTTGATCACATATTGTCCCCCCCACCTATGCCTTTTCGAAAATGCAGCAGTCCTGAAGTCTCTTCTGGCCCTGGAAAGTCTTCTAAATTTAAGAGGCAGCTGAGTGAAGATGGGAGACAGTTCAGAAGAGGAAGCCTTGGAGGAGCTCTGACCGGTGAGTTTGGGGTGTGTGTAATGTCACCTGGAGGTTTAGTGGCTGTGGAACTGATGGCACCTTGACCCCTGGTGTTTGCCTTGTGGTGAACTCTTCGGGGGGTGTGTGTGAGCTCCACCTGGAGTTTCCATAGTCTGTTCCACATGGGTTCCCCAATTTGTCAGCAGGTTGAGTTCATGTCTGAGGTTCTACCTGTGTGGGGTGCTACTAGGTGGCCAAGCACAGCCTGAAAATGACCTGTTTCTTGAAATTTTCAGGCATATGGCATTTATCTTGCTGACTTAGTTTGGTGGCTTAAGGGTTGTTTGAGATGTGCTTACGTGCATTCATCCATGGGGTAACATACATCTTGTTTCCTCAAGGAGCTGAAGTGCACAGATGGTCCCTTTAGACTTGATTTCATTAAAGAAAAAGCAATTTGGTCTCATTTATCTGGTGGAGTCCTCCCAGGGAAGGAGGGGCATTACCAGCTAGCTACTGGCTGTGGACTGCAACTTCTCCTCCGTGGAGCCATGCAGAAGTAGCAGGACGCTTGAGGAGGGCTCAGGCCCTCCCTGCCCTGATAGTGTCTGTGGAAGAAGCCAGATGCTGAAATCGTGATTGTGTCCTGGGAGCTGTACAGGTGCAGCGGTCACTGAAGACTGATTGTTTTTGAGTGTGGAGTGAGATGAATGTGAAAACACTGGGACAAGTTAACTGTCACTTGCTTTGTGTATTTCAAGAAAAAGAATTTCTAAATTCACTAGAACTCGGCAATTAAATATATTCCTGAAGTGCACAATTTCTAACAGTTTGAAGAACTTGTTGTGAAGAACAGGATATTAAGTACTTGGTGAGAGGGACAATAGATTTAGGTGAATTTAGTGGAAGGGATAAATTTGAGACTCAACATCTTGTTTTATCTGTTTAAATGATGTTGATTGATATCAAAATTGAACAGGTGAAATTCAGGTTAGAGAAAGTTGAAATGGCATTTACTTGAGATGTTAGTGTCTTCTGTCTCTGACTTCTATACATTGCTCAGAGGCATTTTTGCTTGGGGGTGAAAAATGGTGCCACAGGGGATAGAGCTGATGCTTCTGCCATAAGTGTCTGGGAAGTGCTTTTAAGGTATTTGCTTTTCTCTCTTCCTTCCCACCCCTCTCCCTGTCCTTACACTGGAAGAAGCTCCAAGAAGCTATTACAATACTTCTCTTTGTCTGTAATCAGTAGGTTAGAATCACCTACAATGCTTCTAATGAGTGACAAATAATTTTTTTTTTTACTTAAGTTACTTAAAAAATTAAGTTGTCTCGTACTTTATGTGAAGGAAAGACAGATACTACTACAAGATCGTCTTGTGTCACATCAGCACATAATCATTGCTGTTATTTTTACTATCACTAGGGTAAGATTTAGCGTTTCCCTTGCAACTTCATTTTTATCAAGAGTTCTATTATGAAGATTTCAGGAACAATATCAGAGTATTTGTGATCTGTATGGGCTTTCGTGGAAGTCAAGTGACTAACAGTGGTCTGAAGTGTCAATTTTGCTAACCATATCAGTGAACTCTGGCTTCTCTGGAGTGTTACTACTCTAAAAACTTGAAGTGTAGACCAAACTAGTATTTTACTGAAACTAAAAATTGCTAGCACACTATTTATTATTTCAGTAGGAGTTGGTGTGGGTTTTTAGTTTTGTTTTTGTTTACCTTTAAAGTACGGTGGTGGTCTTTAAAAATTGAACTTTCCTGTATAAGCCCTCCAGATAAAGAGGGAGAAGGCAGCCTAATCAAAAACAAACGAAGCAAATGTGCTCTGCTGCTGTAGTCTCTGGTCTTTATTTCTATGCTTGAATTATTGCTTGAGGCCTTTATAAAGGGAAATGGATATGCTTTTTGTCTGCTTGCAATATGTTGTGCAGGGTTTCATGTCAGGATTTAGGAATATAGCGTGCAATGATGTTAAACTGCTTTATTACTAATGCACTTTAAATGAACCTGAATACCCTAAGGCTTTGGTATCTTAAAATAGTTTAAATATCTTAACAGCTTTCATGATTCTGATTAATTTAATCAAAGTCATTCTGATGACAGAAGGTTCTTAATATTCTTTTGGGATTTTTCAAAAAAATTGATTTTAAAGAAACCGCTGCAGATAGGAAATAGTTCTCTAGAATTGTTTCAAATGCTCAGTAAGATGAAGTTAATCATTTCAGTGTTACCTTGGATTTGTATTTACCTACCTTTTTTCACATACTTAAGGTTTGGGTGGGTTTTTTTTTTTTAGTTTCTTTAATGCTTAAGCATTAAAGTGACTCACTGTTCTGGTTTGAAACTACAAGAATCACAGTATCATTTAAAAAAAAAAAAAGCGGGGGGGTGGGGGGGGGGATGAGAAGGCCTTCCATTAAAATGAATGAGCTGACATGTGTTTGGTTTGGGTTTACTTCTATGTTCGCACATTCCCTCCCTAATTTCTGTTTGAGTCTTAATGTTTCTGAAAAGATATTCATGGTCCATAAGGGGGGAAAAAAAACCCAAAACATTTGGAGACCTGTAATTTGGAAAAGTACTTGATCTTTAAAATCACTTTACACCGATTACTATCTTCCTTTAGTCTTACTTCTGTTCTGTTGCTTTTGATACTCTTTTAACTTAACAATGGGTATCAGTCCATTGGAAAATAGTTCAGAAAGGTATTTTTGAAATTGTTTAAGGTACAGTCTCTATTTCTGTTGTTCAAAAATGTTACCTTTGCTAAACTAGAAATACATTAAGTGGGAGTAAGTAAAGCAAGAGAGAAGACTCCTAGCTTATAAATTTGCAGAGTATTCCTATGCTGATGCTTGTTGCTCCCTACAAATGTTAGAAAATAAGTGAATTGTGCTTTGTGTGTTACTTTGACTTTCCCTTTGCTGTTAAAAACATAATATTATTGAGCCATACAACATAAGTAGTATTAAGGATAAAAACAAAAATAAAAAATTAATTTGTTTGTATAAAACCAGATAGTTCAAATCCTGCGGGGCTGAATACTAATAGAGGTAAATAGATAGTGTTTTTATCTCTGGGAATAGATACCAAATAAATGAGTTTATTAGGCTTTACAAGAGGGAATAATGTTATGCATGACATAAAGAAGAAATAAAATCTGTATTGTTGCAATATATTGGAAGAGACTTACAAAACCTGAAGGATTACAGTTACTGAGAACCTACTACTCTGAATTGGCTAAAGTAAATAACAAAACTCTTTATATAGGAATATGAGAAAAATTGAGAATGATGTATAGGTTTTTCCAGTGGGAAATCAACACAAGGGAGAGGAGGTTTGGAAACTTGGAGAGGTGGGGTAGAAACTGAACTTAGTTCTACACAGCTTCAGGGAAACTAGAACCCAGATTTTTTTTTTTCCTGAATTGCCCAGTTTTAAGCAGTCTAGCAACCACATGTTTTCAGTGATAGCAAAGAATGCTCTTCGGAGTTGAAGAAAATTAAATCAATGTTTTTGAGAATAAATCTACTATTGCTTTGTGTTGAAAATCGCTAGGGAACCACTGATATTAAATGAAGTTTGGCCAATAAAAGAAATGAATACTGCTTCCTGGAGACACCATGCTATTATATTTTGGAAAAGTCACTTCAGACTAATTGTTGTGACAGTATTGCTTTCCTTAATCTTCATCCCCAAGGAGGGGGAGGAGGAAGACTTTTGGAGACAGAGAGACTGAATTTGGAATGAAAAGACTTTATTGGATGTGGCCTGCTGTTAGACTAGCAAATCTACTTTAATAGTTATTGTTGTGAAGTGCTAGCAGTACTGCTAAACAGAAAGAAAGGATGAAAAATAATATTTCATAATGGGGGTTGCTAAACATAAGCATTCATGAGGCAAAACAACTTCAGAGTAAAAGTATTTGGAAGTAGTTTATGACCAGTTCCTCTTTTAATTTAAAATACCATGTTTCCAAAGGGTTATAAAGTTTTGGGTAGCAAAACCACTTATAAAATAATCAGTGTTTGCCTTTCTCCTCTTCTGCTCCTGCATTGTAACTTCTGCTCCAGCTTCCCTCTTGCCTGTGTGCATGTGTTCCTGTAGCAGCGCTTGCGACATCCTTTACCGTGGAAGTAAACTGAAGCTTTAAAAGTTCTGCTTGTACCACAGATGGTGTAAAACACAATCCTTACGCAGTTTGTTCAGCTGCAGAATAAGCCTGGTCTCAAAGATGAGCTAGAGCTACTTGTTTAATAGCCCTAGGTCAAATACAGAGGGAAAAGATCATTGCTTCACAAAGATGCTGGTGCTTTCTGTGTGCAGGGGCATTGGAGTGCTGGACAGACTGAGAGCAAAGTGTGGTCAGGTGAGGTCAGCTCTGTTCCTCTTGGGACAATAGACTTCTGTGTGCACAGGTGTATTTAAATGCCTCTCCTCCTAGCCTTAGATTTCCTTCTTAAGGATTCCTAACAGTGCACAGACTAGGGCTTTAAAACTTGTTTCTAATCAGGAGAAAAGATGTTTAATTAAAAAGCTGATTTTCTGTATTGGCTGGTTTTCTTGATCTCCACAAACTTCAAAGGGCTGTCTACAGTCAGAGGGTTTTTGGCTTAAATTGTCTACAGATTTTATTTTGCTTTGTTCAGAGATGCTTAAATAGAATTCATGGCAGAAAGTAATGTGAAAGGCTGAGAAATTAAATGAGCTTTTACTGTGGAGGAGGTTAACCTGGCAAATCACTGGGACAAGCAAATCGAATTGGCCTTGCTTTTGTGTCCCATTGCTGCTCCTCAGTTTGCACCACAGTGTGCGGTGCAGCTTTGTTCAGTCTCCTCAGATGGTCTGGTGCAGCATTTGGAGATTGCTATCTCCCTTTCTACTTCTGAACGGTATGAGAGCATATTGCTGGGAAGAGTTTGTATTTTGTAGAGCGCTGCAGCTAGCTCAGTTGTCTCTATACTGTACTGATAAGCTCTGCAGTTAGATATGAACAAAAAACTCACATTTTGTTACCTATAGTTGGAACTTCTTATCTTGCCTCCTGTTATCTCATCAATAACTGCCTGCAAACAGACTTCCTGCTGGGCTAATTGTCTCTAATTGTGGTAGGGCTGTTATCTTGCTAACCTTAAATTGGTCCTATACAAATACTGGTGACATAACACGTACAGATTTCATTTTGTAGCATCTTTAATTCAAAGATCCTAAAGCACTTTAGATCATGAGGTAACTTCATTAGTGAAGAACTAAAAACTAAGAAGTCTTGGGATGTATATATTTTTTTTCTTCTCTAGTATTCCTGCTTTGATCAGCTTTCTACCTCTGTCATCAGTCATCCAGATATGCTCAGCAATTATTGCTATTCCCATATAACTAATCTGTGGTTGATTTGAAATGAATTTGGGGATTCTCAGTCTGGTTTTTGCATCAGAGATTCATCACTCTACAGACGCTAATTAGCAGAAAGATCAACAGCTTTATGGGCCATGAAGAACAAGCTGTTCTCTTATGCATGGGTTTGCATGTGCTGGCAGGACTTGGAAGGGGAGGTTTTTCCTGTTCATGCAGGGGAGCAGTTAGCAGTGGTAGAAATCCAGAGTTTTCACAAACATTATGCTGTATAAATTTTTTTTTCATTAATATTGTTGAAAATGCAGATTAGCTCATTAAGCCTTACAGTGTCAAATACGTGATACAACATGGTAGATGGATGAAGTTGGGCATAAAATCATGTGACTTGTACCTTGAAACCTCTTTGGAAATGGTACCTTCCCATTCCGTACAACTGCTTATCATAACTATGATGTAATTATTTTAGTGGCAACATTTTTACAAGATTATTTTTATTAATGATGGCCAGTTGGTGTAGATAAGGGGAAGTGTTCCCTGTTTCCTCTGTACAATATCAAAACTGTTTCCTGACTTCCAGTTATGGGACTAATTAATTATGCATGCATGACTCCATAAAGAGCCCTGTGATTCCATAGCTGTCTCTGGGGATACAGCTTGGTGGGCTTTGGCCCATCTCCGGCTCCAGAAGCTGGGGTGCTGCAGGATGCGGGGCAAGGATGGCTGCCAGCGCCGAAGCTCTATCAGATGTTCCTTTTTGTAGGAAATTTTACTTCCTGCATTTTCTTCCCCTTGTGTGTTGGAGCAGAAGTATGTTTCAAAATTGCTTTCATCTTTGTGATGCATCCCAGGACTGGACCTACTTGCTTTAGAAAGTGGTATCAGCTGCAGCTGCCTGAGGGCTCTCCCCGACAGTAGTGGAGGGAGGGTAGCAGCCCAGCACCTGTGCTAACACCACTTGGTTCCTGGGTACAAAAGGTGGGAAGATTCAACAGCCAGGTGTGCATGAGGACAGGCACAACATGCTTCATTCAGTAGCACTGCCTACCCAGAGCATGTCCTGGAGTCTTCACTGCCTTCCTTAAAGCACCGTACCATGTGTTAAACTTCTTCCAGAATTATTAGAAAGAGATAGAAGCAAGCTATTCTATAATTACACACCTGAGAAAATGCTTTTTAAGTGTGCAGTACAAAGCTGTCTTCTACAGATGAAGTAAATATATTCTGCTATGAAATATGCATTTTTAAATGGTTCTTGGTGCACTGGTGGCTGAGATGACAGTAGGTTATATTTGTCATTGTCAGTTACCTTCATCATTTAAGGCTTCAATCAACCTGCATAGTTGAGTTGATTTTTACTTCCCTGTGTGTCTAGCAAGATAATTTCCATATTCTTTGACATGTCTGGAGTCTGCATCTTCTAATAGTCTGAGATGAGAACAGAAGATATTGTATTCCTGTCTCATTATTTTGCCTTTAACTCCTCGATTGCTGCTTAATCGTGCTTGTATCATCAGAACAGGAGAAGTTTTATTGTTGTTGAGATCAAAGCAAACTGTAGCAGTAGAGTGCCTAATTAGCAGATACATTTGCAAGTTGCCTGTTTTGAAGGGTGGAGAAGTAGAGTTTAACCCTCTTTGGGACACTTATAAAAACAGCTTGAAAGTTGTTAAGAGTCATTTGTCATAGTGGAAAAATAAAATGTGGAGAAAATGAATATGCATATTAAATTTCTGAAGTTTGAGTTGTAGCTCCTTAAGAAATACCCCAAGAGCTGTTGAATTAGCTGGCTCAAGTATGCTTAGCAGTGTAACTGTAGAAGCACACATGAAAACTTGCCTGGACTTAGTTAAATGCTTGGGTTTAATCAGCTGATTACCTAAATCTGAGCTCTGTGAGGCTGCAGTCCTATTGTTGCTAGTACCTGAGCTCGTTAGTGCAAAACTGTCTCAGCAGTGTGTTTATGAGTAAATGATAATCGCACAAAAAGACTGTCCTCCTAGAGACTTAAGCCTTCCTTTTTCACCTATGGACTCTCTTGAGTGGGTGTTGTGAAGCCAATGGTCTGACCACCTGTGGAGGGAAATTGTACCTGTTTGGCCCAAGACAGATGCTTTAATGTAAGTTGAATGTACAGCTTGAGAAATGTTTGAGGGAAAAGGACTTTCTATGCTTAATCCTTAGAATGAAGGTTGAAGACTTGAATGCAAAAGAGTTTATTGATTCCCCGCGCCCCCCCAGTGAAAAAAGGGGCAGGCTTTTCTATTAGGAAACTTTTCACCTTTTGAAAAATGACTATTAGCATGTAGTTACAAATAATTTATTTAATTACATGGCGTAGCAACATATACCTGAAATAAAAATAGGGGTCATAGTAGGGACTGTAGAGAAAGCAGTGTGGTGACACATCACTTCATGCTTGTCATTTGTTATGGAGTCACTGGACATGTTCTTCATAGTGCCATGGAAGCAGTTTGTTTCGTATCTTGCCATAATTTCTATGAAGCAGGTAGCGAAAAAGCGAATGTTGAGATGGTAGACATTTGGAAGCCAAGAATATTGGCAGCTGGCTGAAGTGTAGCTATTCATGTAGTGGTTGAACTGAGCAATGGGGAATTTTCTGAAGCTCTTAAAATTAAAGCATGTGTATTCTAGGCACAACTTGTTTGCGAGTATCCCAGTATTTAGAGTTGCAGATAAGAGCTATCTCTGAGCTCTTGGTGTGCAGTATTCTTGTTTTTGCAAAATTGACTCTATATCAGAAGGAGCAATACAACTGTCTCATCATCACTTAGATGTAGTCCAGTTTAATGTGCTTTTGGTAGCATCATGAGTTCAGTCTGAAGCTTAAATTTCTGTTTTTTTTCTCCTATTATCAGAGTTTCAGAACTGGACCTTCAAATGTTTCTAGAACAGGTGGAAAAAAGGGTGAAAGGGATGCAGGAATATCTGTGTATTAGGGTTGTGTTGTAGAATGGACCGGCAGTCTCTAGGTTTTGGAGCTACATGTTAGAAGCACAGTAAAAATGCTCTGTTTGTTGGTAAGATAAAGAAAAGGAAGCAGCAGAATGTGCCCATCTCTGAGCTCACTGATAAATAAGATATCTCCAGCTAATTATTTTGCTGAGTTGTATTTCAATAGAGTTGGGAGGTGGGGAAGTCGAGTTGTAAATTATATCTTCAGGCTCTATGTTGTCCTTTTTTTTTTTTTATCATGTAGATATCAGTGTCACTGGCTGGCTAACACTGCTATAGTGGGAGACATTTTTGGTATGGAAAACTTAATATTCCCCCCCCAAATTAAAATCATCAAAATATAAATGCAAATCATCAAAATATAAATGTAACTTCAGTGAGTATCTGTTAGTAGAGGAACTTGGAGTAATTTCCATATGAGTGAAATTCTGTATTGTCTTTTAAGTGTCTTTCAGTGAGAGAAATTTGTTACAAGCATGGAAATTATACTTATTTCTGGAAGAAAAGCTTACTGTATGTGATGACTCATTCTTGGTAATTGACTTATAAACAGTCTTGATTCTGAATCCCTTTGCAGTTAATGGAAGCTTGGTTTTTTTATATATATTTTGGATACAGATCTAAACCTGCATCCTGTTAGTTTCTGGTCCAAAACTGGATGTGACCTTTTCTAGTTCCAGTTTTGCCAATATTGATGAAATTTGAAAACAGATCTATTGCGCTTTTAAGATCATAATCTTACCCCAAAGTTTTGCCTTTGGTGACCTACATTTATTTCATGCATGACCAGATACTACTACATCTAATTTTAGAAAGTGAAACCAAGATGGAGCATTTTAAGGAGATTTTGTAGTGCATCAAAAAGTGAAAAATCTATAATGAGTCTAATAGGATTTTTTACAAGGGCTTCTTTTACAGTAACAAAAGAAATTATAATTGAGGCAGTTGTAATTATAGGCTTAACTGAGTAATGTTATGTTTAGTGGACAGATTGGTTGAAAGAAAATTTTCATGTCTTGCATCAAACTGGGAAATTGGCATTGTCCATTAACTTCAATCATGTGCAGCTGAGTAATATGCAAAACATGCTAATTTTCTTAAGTTGTGGGCAATAAATGAGGCATGAATAAAATGGTAACTCTTTTTTGCCTGCTGGTAGTCATTTGAAATTTAAGTAAAGTTTGTTGATGCAGCCACAGTAAAATAAGGCAAAATATTGAGAAGTTTCCTAATGATGGCTTTAAATCCATCCACTATTCTTTTACTTTCCAATTACTGCTAATGGGAATTATGTGCTTTAATTCCCCCCCCACTGATGTGAGATTAGACCCTAAAATTTACAGCCTCCACATCATTTCCTACCACTGGGCTGTCTACAACAGTTAAATTTGAAGCAATAGAGCAGAGTGCCCTAACTTGATGGTGAAATACTAATGTGCGAGGCTCTTCGCCTTTCACCTGGCAGGTTTCTGAAGCTGTAGTGAGGCTTCGTGTATCTGTGGGAGTGAAAGTGATGGTACGTTGCCTCCAGCTTTGGTTTCCACTTTCGGCTGCTCCCGCTGCCCAGGCCGTTTGCACGTGGCCATGGCTGCTCTGCAATGTGTGGGGGCTGCCACTGCTGCTGGGGAGCCAAGGTGGCGGGGAGCGGCTTCAGTCTTTCCCCCATTCGCAGTGAGACTTGTCAATGAACTGTTCTGTCTTCTTTTGGGAGAAAAGCAGGAGTGGGAACAGGGAGAAGTACCCAACTGTGTTTTCTTTCAGTGCATTTCTGACCCAGAGCGATCTGCAGTAGGGTCCAGTTTTGTCTTCAACCATGGCTTGTTCCTGTTGCTTTGAGGTAGCTCATGCTCATAAGGCTTCCCAAAGAGAGGTGTGGAGTGAGCAACCCACTTCAAAGTGTGCTTGGTGAATCTGACTTGACCACAGAAGTCAGTTCTTGAGATAAGATCAGTTATTTTTTTACTTGAAATCAGTGGGGGAGAAGAATCTAGCTTTCTAAATTGTTTTTAAATAATCTGCACTTATGTCATAAATATGTATAATTGATTTATCAAAGCAATTAAGTGAAATAAGTATTTCTTGGCCCTCGCCTTAGAGATGTCAGGATGGCAAGAGGCTATTTTGAAGGCTGCTATTCCACAGCACCTGACAGAAACACATTGACACTTGCTTCAGTTCAGTCTGTGGTACACTGTAATTGTATGCACAACTTCCGCTTTGGACTAATTGTGTCCATATTTACTGTCAGCCCAAATCCGTACGCTTCCATTTTAGCAAGGTACATACCTGTCTTCCATTTACAGTTGTGTAATGGAGAACTGCTTTCAATATTTTCATTAAAAAAATATTTCCATCAAAAACTTTCAAGCTGCTTCCTTTGTATTTATCTTTACATTTTGACTAACTACAAAACAGACTTTCCAGCAATGCAATCTACACTGTCCTAAGTCATTTTGTAAAGGCAAAAACTTACTTGGATGCCAGAAGGTTTTCTCCATCATACACAATTGTTAAAACATCAGACGGCTGAAGATTTGAGACAAGTAATTTCTAAATTATGACTGAAAATGGAAGATTTATAGATATTAGATTTAAGCTCATTTAGTAATTCTCAGCCATCCCATTGGGATATGGATTTGAGAGGGAGAGGAGGAGAAGAGTAATACTTTAGCAGGAGGAAAGGTTTTTATTATTAGAATAGAGCAAAGCCCACCTTCTGTGACTGATCTTTGAGGAAGTGTATGTGGTTTTTTAGTCCCTTTTGGCCTTACACAGTAAGGCATACAACAAGTATGCACGCACTGGATGCAATAGAAGTAAGAAGTAACAAAGACTCCGTTTGGACTTTCTGCAAATATCCATTATAAAGGAAGCTAGACATATGAGAGGCAAGTTCAAGGGGAAGATGACACTGAACTCTAGTGATGTATTCCCCGAGTCCACCAATGATTATGTAGTACCATTAAATAACGCTAACTTATTACCATTACGTAATCAACTTAAGTCACCTTTCATCGAAATGCATCTTGATAAATGTGCTGGACTAATGAGGATTGCATTCATATGTGGGAAGAGATGCCACTGGTAACAAACAATGTTGTGACTTTAGGGTGTCTTGATAGTTTCAGGCACAGGAAAGGTAGCAGAGATGCCAGCAAAGCCTCTGCAGAAGGCATGGGAGGAAGTCAAAGACCGTCTTGGGATTGAATGGGACAGCAGTAGGGGACCTTATCAGTAGATGACTCGTCTGTATCAATAGCTGATGAAAGCAATAAGAAAATTACTACCAGCGTGGCAATGGTCTGTTGTTAGATGGAGATTACCCTGGACACTGGCAGTGTTTGTGCTGTATATGAGCCAAAATGCTGAATTACGATGGAAGGGATGAGGTGGGGTTGAGGCGAAGTCTTCCTCTCTGTCCCCCATGAATCAGTTCTCCCAAAAAGGAAAGTCACTGCTTGGAGCATTAAACTTGAAGGCAGAAATGAATGCAGTGTGAAAATCAATAATGCATTTCAGCTCAAGTTTTATGTGTAATACTAAAATTCAAATCACGTAACAGCGAGGAAAAGTGTAGATCTGTATAAATTCAAGGAATTATTAAAGAAAATGTAAAAGGGGAAAAATGTATACAATTATGAATGAAACTGTAGGAGGAAAAAGTGTAGGAGTACCATAGGGGCAAGAAAAAGGAGTTGATAGTCTGAAGGGATTATTTAATTTTTTTGTTAAATGGAGGAATCCAGGGAGAGTTGCTGACTTAACTCATTGTGGGCAGGGACTGTTTTATTGTGTGATGGTTTAATGCAGTGGCACCCTAATCCCTCAAAGAAAGCAGACTGAGTTTTGGGATAATTTTTTTTTCTATAAGAAATATTGATGTTCCATTTGCTTTTTGAAATGAAAAAGCCTCATTGCATTCTTGTAAAGTATGCCCAACTTTTGTTTTTAGAAGCATTTTAAGAAGCACAGTATTAAAAGTACAGTTGTTATTTTCCGGATATTTTGTTGCAGTTGGCATTCTTGTTGGTAACTGCTAATCTCCTGGTAGTATCTCTCTGCATAAAGGTTAGTGTTATTCCCAGTTAAGAGGTTTATCTGTTACCATCTTTTTGCATAAGCCATGGCTATTTTTATTTCTATAGAAAGCATATTATATGCCATTTCTGTGTTTAAAAGTATATATGGATGTACTATGAAAAGAAGAACTGGAGTTCTAGACAAGTCTGCTATGCTTGCCTTAATTTCAGTGTGTTGTGAAATCTGTGATGCCCTCAAGGCTCCTGTTTGGGGTAAGGATGGGAGGAGAGATCATTCCAGCATCACACATGCTCATGCTTTCATTGGCAATTTTGATCATGTCGACTGCCTAATTAGCTACTACACAGGCCCTCCAACATTATTTTAAATATTTCTGAAGGCTAATCATGTAAGAGAAATAATGGAATGTTAAGCGAATTCTTACAGTACAGACACTGGCCCTGATGCTGGGTTAATTTACTCTGCTTTCTTGTCAGTCACGCAGAATCTTACAGCTGAAGGAAGCGCTTAGTACAAGATTTTGTTGTCGTAAAGAGTAGGATTGCCTCTCCTCTAGCTTCTGTGCCAAAATATCATAGACTTTCTTTCAGATGTTTGAGCAAGATAAAAACTGAATAAAATATAGATGTCTGTAAAGAACAAAGAATAAAGGTGGCTATTGGATGTTCTGTGTCAGCATAGCCCAGCTCATGGTAAAGTACAGAGTGCCCTACTCTGCTGACTGACTGCCATGAATAAGAATCACAATATTAGCACTCTGTTTTGGGTCTGCCGCCCATTCAAAACAAAAAGTAAGTACAAGCATTAGTAATAGCGCTTATTTCCCCTATGCCTTTCTCCTCCTAGCCTTCATTGACTTGTTATTTAAACCTTTTTTGCTTGGGATCCAAACCTAAACAAAATTAGATTAATTTGTGGAAAAAATACAAATGATTGTCTTCAATTTTTTTTCTTGGGAAGCTCGGTGGGATTTATCTGAAGTGAAAAGTAGCACAGTCTGGGAAAGGCCTAGTGTCTGACAATGGATTTTGAGACTGGTTTCAAACCCCTACTGGAAAGTGCATTGGTTGGCCAAAGAGTGATGCTCTTCCCCAGTTTTAGAACAAGCTTTATTAAAACAGACCTATTTCTTGCTTGCATTCTCCTTTGTTCTAAAGGTCAGAGGAAAACTCTTATCGCTTTTCAGATATTGATTCTTATGATGATAAAATGCTCTAAGAGTATGCTACAATGATCAAGTTGCAAATTGTTTAACGTAATTTTCCTGGTGGCTTCTAGAATGGGTTAATAGAGAGTTTCTAATAGGGATTTGTGTAATGTACATCTACTTGACAAAATAAATGTTGCCAAAGCATTTTACCGGTGTTACCGTTGGTGATATGATGTCTTGTTTGGAGCTGTCCTGGCTTTGCTGGAATTTTAGAAGCCTTCTTGCAGAGTTTCATTACAGTGTTTGTAGTCTGCATTCTAGCCTGAGAGATTTTTGTAATTGGGGGACCCAGCACTAGGAAATGTCTGGTTTCACCTTGAGAACCTCGTCTTGCCATTGACTCTCAGGAGAGGAGTCAAAAAGCAAGTAAAGAAAATGCATAGACCTCTCTTAATGTGGAAAGCATTGAGGAAATCACAGAATCACAGAATCGTATAGGTTGGAAAAGACCTTTAAGATCATTGAGTCCAACAGTAAACCTAACACTGCCAAGACCACCACTATATCATGTCCCTCAGCACCTCATCCAAACGTCTTTTAAATGCCTCCAGGGATGGCGACTCAACCACTTTCCTGGGCAGCCTGTTCCAATGCTTGACAACCCTTTCAGTGAAGTAAAATTTCCTAATATCCAGTCTAAACCTCCCCATGCGCAACTTGAGGCCATTTCCTCTTGTCCTATCACTTGTTACCTGGGAGAAGAGACCGACCCCCACCTCGCTACAACCTCCTTTCAGGTAGTTGTAGAGAGTGATAAGGTCTCCCTTCAGCCTCCTTTTCTCCAGGCTAAAACAACCCTAGTTTCCTCAGCCGCTCCTCATCAGACTTGTGCTCTAGACCCTTCACCAGCTTTGTTGCCCTTCTCTGGACACGGTCCAGCACCTCAATGTCTCTCTTGTAGTGAGGGGCCCAAAACTGAGCACAGTATTCGAGGTGCAGCCTCACCAGGGCCGAGTACAGGGGCACGATCACTTCCCTAGTCCTGCTGGCCACACTATTTTTGATACAGGCCAGGATGCTATTGGCCTTCTTGGCCACCTGGGCACACTGCTGACTCATATTCAGCCGGCTGGCAACAACACCCCCAGGTCCTTCTCTGCCGGGCAGCTTTCCAGCCACTCTTCCCCAAGCCTGTAGCGTTGCATGGGGTTGTTGTGACCCAAGTGCAGGACCTTGCACTTGGCCTTGTTACACCTCATACAATTGACCTCGGCCCATCGATCCAGCCTGTCCAGATCCCTCTGTAGAGCCTTCCTCCCCTCCAGCAGATCAACACTCCTGCACAACTTGGTGTCATCTGCAAACTTACTGGAGGGTGCACTCAATCCCCTCATCCAGATAATTGATAAAGATATTAAACAGGACTGGCCCCAGCACAGAGCCCTGGGGAACACCCCTCGTGACTCGCTGCCAACTGGAGTTAACTCCATTCACCACCACTCTTTGGGCCCAGCCATCCAGCCAGTTCTTTACCCAGCGAAGAGTACACCTGTCCAAGCCATGAGCAGCCAGTTTCTCCAGGAGAATGCTGTGGGAAACCATGTCAAAGGCTTTACTGAAGTCTAGATAGACAACATCCACAGCCTTTTCCTCATCTACTAGGCGGGTCACCTTGTCATAGAAGGAGATCAGGTTGGTCAAGCAGGACCTGCCTTTCCTAAACCCATGCTGGCTGGGGTTGATCCCTTGGTTATTCTCTACATGCCATGTGATAGCACTCAGGATGATCTGCTCCATCAGCTTCCCCAGTACCAAGGTCAGGCTGACAGGCCTGTAGTTTCCTGCATCCTCCTTCCGGCCCTTCTTGTAGATGGGTGTCACATTTGCTAATCTCCAGTCAGCTGGGACCTCTCCAGTTAGCCAGGACTGCTGCTAAATGATGGAAAGGGGCTTGGTGAGCACATCTGCCAGTTCCTTCATTACTCTCGGGTGGATCTCATCAGGCCCCATAGACTTGTGAGTGTCTAAGTGGTGCAGCAGGTCACTAACCATTTCCCCCTGGATTATGGGGGCTCCATTCTGGTCCCCATCCCTATCTTCCAACTCTTGGGCTGGGTACCCAGAGAACAACTGGCCCTGCTATTAAAGACTGAGGCAAAGAAGGCATTAAGTACCTCATCCTTTTCCTCATCCTTTGTCACTGTGTTCCCTCCCCCATCTACTAGGGGCTGGAGGTTCTCCTTAGCTCTCCTTTTGCTGCTAATGTATTTGAAGGAGTATTTTTTGTTGTCTTTTACAGCAGCAGCCAGATTGAGCTCTAGCTCAGTTTTGGCCCTTCTAATTGTCTCCCTGCACAACCTCGCTACACCTTTGCAGTCCTCCTGAGTTGCCTGCCCCTTCTTCCAGAGGTCATAGACTCTCCTCTTTTTCCTGAGCTCGAGCCAGAGCTCTCTATTCAGCCAGGCTGGTCTTCTTCCCTGCCAGCTCGTCTTTCGGCACCTGGGGACAGCCTGCTCTTGTGCCTTTAGGACTTCCTCCTTAAATAATGCCCAGCCTTCCTGGGCTCTGTTGCCCATTAGGGCTGCCTCAACCTATACTCAACCCATACTCAACCCAATAATCACCATCATTAAGCTCTAGACAATCAAAACACTCCCTAACATACAGGGCTACCTCACCACCTCTCCTTCCTTGCCTATCCCTTCTGAAGAGTTTATAGCCATGCGTAGCAGCACTCCAGTTGTGCGAGTCATCCCACCATGTTTCCATGATGGCAACCATATCATAGTTTTTCTGCTGCACAATGGCTTTCAACTCCTCCTGCTTGTTGCCCATGCTGCGTGCATTGGTGTAGAGGCACTTCAGCTGGGCTGTTGTCTGTGTCTCCTTCATAGAAGAACACCCCTTGTGTGCTTTGAGGTGTTTCACTGGCGTTTCCCTCTTGGCTCCTATTGCCTCAGTATCCCCTAGCTCAACTCTATTCAACTTCAACTGTGCCCCAGCGTACCCTGCACATCTCAGAGACACAGGCCGAGTGCCCTTGCTGGCACCTGCTCCCTCTAACCGTGGCACATTGTCCCTCAGCTTCTCTCGGGCAAGCCTGATATTACCCCCCTCCCACTTCAAGTCTAGTTTAAAGCTCTGTCAATGAGCCCTGCAAGTTCCTGAGCAAAGATTCTCTTTCTCATTTGAGAAAGATGAATCCTATCAGACGCCAGCAAACCTGGTGCTGTGTAGGCCATCCCGTTATCAAAAAAGCCAAAACCGTGGCGATGACACCAGCCACGGAGCCATGAGTTGATAGATTGGGTGTCTCTGTTCCTGGTGTCACTGCCCACAACTGGAAGGAGAGAGGAGAAAATAACCTGTGCTCCAGAGTCCCTTACTAGCCATCCCAAGGCCCTGAAATCTCTTTTGATTGCCCTAGGACTTCGTCTTGCAGCTTCATCGCCCCCGACATGGAAGAGCAGTAGGGGGTAATAGTCCGAGGGCCGTACCAGGCTAGGGAGTGTCCTAGTGATATCCTTCACCCGGGCCCCATGGAGGCAGCAGACTTCCCTAAGAGGAGGGTCCATCCGGCATATCGGACCCTTGGTTCCCCTCAGAAGGGAGTCGCCCACAACTATAACCCGTCTTCTCTTCCTTGTGGAGGTGGTGTTGATACGAGAGGTACGGTCTTCTGACCTGGACGACACCTCTGGTGTAGATGGACTGTCATCGCCATCCTCCATTGCCTGGTCTCCCACCTCCAGGGCCTCATACCTGTTGTACAGAGGCACCTGGGGAGGCAAGGTGGGCAGGGAGGGCATTTGCCTGCCTCCACGAGCGTGGACTTGCCTCCATTCACTCTTCTCCTTTGAGCTGCTGCCTTCAGCCCGGTGGAGGGGGATACAGGATCCCCTTGATCGTGGGTTCTTACTGGTGGCTGCTGCTGCTCCTGTTCCTGTCTCGGGGGGGGCAGAGCATGGCACCACCAGCTGATCTCTTTCTCAGCCTCCCTGATGCTCCTTAACCTTTCTGCCTCCTCCCGTAGCTCTGCCACCAAGCAAATCATCCACCTGGTCGCACCAGGTGGACATACCTGTTTAATAAATAAAACATACCTGTTTAAATGCAAGGTATGTATAACTTAGTTTTTTCCACTCACTTTTAAATTATTTTTCAAGGGGGAGATAGCAGCATTTTTTTATTTTTTTATTTTTTAATTTTTTAATTTTATTTTTGGCTAGCCTTCAGAATTTAGGTTTCTTTGGTTCAGACCCACCATTCTGGATGTTTGCATCTGTTGTTGCATTAATTGTGTTTCTAGGTAGCGGAAAGGTACAGTTGTGAGAATATTGAAAAAATTAATTTGCCTAAGAAGTGTGGCTTGTGGAAGGGTGATGTGAAGGGCTAGCAAGTGAATAGTAGGAATTCTGTTTTGATGGAATCCCATCTGGTCAGGGCTATAGTGAAAGAAACATTTGTTTTAGAATGGTAAGAGTATTATCTTATAGTAAACTCTGTCTGTTGCATTGCCTCATCTGCAACATCTAATATTTTAACACACTCTTCCTTAACTTGACAGGCAAGTATCTGCTTCCCAATGCAACTGGACAGCAGCTGTGGCAACCTGCAGAAACATCTAATCTTGTTCGCATGCGCTACCAAGCACACGGGCAGTCAGCACCCTCACTTACTGCTAGTTTGGTGAGTAATTTTTTTCAAAACTAGGAGTGTACAAAAAACCTATTGCATCTCTGTATCTATTGGTGAGGGGATGGGGGATCAAACCAGAGTTTATTTTCAGATCAAACTCTCCTCCTTAAACTGGATTTTTGAAGTACCTAATGCATTCCTGTATACAACATTACTTAATATGTTGAGTGCAGCTGTATGCTGTTTATGGTAGCAGTAACTCGGAATGGGATTACTAGATTTTGTGTAAAGTCTGAGCTGAATGTTGCATTAATGTAGCTGTTTGCATTTAAATGGTTTCTTTCCTAAAAAAAAAAAAAAAAAAAAAGGCATGCCTTTAAAGACAGCAGTAGAAGGTAACTGTCCTTTCTCCTGAGCATTCTTTTCTATCGATGTATTTTTTTCCACTTTCTGCAGGACTCTGTCCTCAGGAGAATATGGGTGTATGAAGCATGAGCTTAATTAAGTTTTTTGGATAAAATGATAAGGGAAGAGGAAGGGGAAGAGATGCCTCATACACTTGAACTTTCAGCTTCTTTTGTTTTCAACCATCCGTTATGCTGCTTTGTTCTTCTGTACATTAAGATCTTAAGAAGTGCTGAAATTTAATGCAGGACCTTGTATACTAGCCTATACTTTTTTTCAATGAATTACTTTAATGAATATATTTCAGGTTGTATAAACAAGCAGAAAAGTTTTACTAGTATTTTCCCCCCCTCTTCTGTCTTTTGGCTGGTTATTAAAACTTTGCTGATCCATGTCTACTTTCTAGGGGAAACTGGCTTTTTTTTTTTTTTTTTAAACAACGTTCAGGTTAAAGAAGGCTATGATCAGGCAATACTGAACAGATAGCGCCATGCCAGTTTTTCATATCGTGTTTGTACATAGATGGCTGTTTTCCCCGTGAATCTATCTGAAATAGTATTTCACTTCAAGTGCAACAAATCTGCACTTATAAATGTAATAATGGTTTCTGCTTAGTGGTGGTCTTGATTGTTTTTGGCTCTTTGGGGCAGATGTGGTTTATTGGACTCCATGCTTATTACAAAGACTTGATTCTATTGGAAGTTCTATGCTTTGGGCCCTAATATTTTCCAGGGAACTAAGTATCAACCTATGTATTTGTTTTCTAGTTTGTTAGGAGAAACATAGTTCATTGTGAAGGAAGTATTTGGATTATATATAGTTGAAATGAAAAGGAAAGTAGATGAATGGTCAGAAATCAATTCACATTACATCAAAACTGTACATTTTTTCCTTCTTCTCTGTAGTTGGGAATGAAAAAAATAATTTTTTCTAGTGATCTAAATTAACTAAATTTAAAAAGTCCTGTGTTGCTGTTTGATTATCTGTTTCTGTTTGCACAACTATCGTGTCATGCTACTAGCAACATTGTGCTTTTGTTTTGGTATAATGTGTAGACTATAGGAAGAGGAAGATTCAGCAGCATTTTGACAAAAAATATTTTAAATGGTCATAAAACAACAGACTAACGAAAAATCAGTGAGCCATGCTTCCTTAAGGGCCTTTCACTCACCACCATTCGAGTTTTATGGCATATTTGTCTGCCACAGACGACTTCTTTCAAGTCTCTTCACATCTTTTATCCGTGCCTGACTGCACCTTCTTTCATGCCAGTGCAAAAGCAGGCGAGAGCCTTCTATGCAAATCTGAGCAGATTGTGCACAGGGTGGAGATACAGGTTCCTCTCAAGTATTTATTTCTTATCTGGAACTGCCGATCAGGCTTGCCTCCTAAGGAGGTTAATGTTACATTGTCACGTAGGCAGAGCTCTTCTTCAGAAGAGCTCCTTTGACAAATACTTTGCTGTCAGACTTCTGAAAGACTCTGGCCTTTGCTTAAAAGGGGCCATAACGTAGGGGTCACTCCCCCTCCTCCCCCTTTTTTTTGTCTTGGTTCTGTGCTTTGTCAGAGTTGAGTTTGAGAGGCCTGTTGTTACATTCTAGTAATGGGAGCTTTTAGTTATATTTAGGAAAGAGTTTGACCTTATGTAGAAGAGATTTTGTGAAGAATTTCCATGTAGCTGTTCACAGTCTGAGTTGAAATGGTTTAAATGTAATGTCTCGCTTATCTGAAAAATTATTAGCCTGGGATTAGTTCCTCTACTAGGAATGACCGTTCTCACTGGGGTTGATACCCAGCTCATGTGGACCTGACTGTGAGCAGTGATTGTGTGCCAGTAGAGACAAGAATGACAAATGAGCAGCTCAAAGATACATACTAGTGTTTAGTGGAATTGCAAACGGCATACAAAAAGACTTCTCCCTTTTTCTGTCAATAATTTGTAAAAACTTCCCTAGATTACTTACTGTGTCACAAATGCAAATCCTCTCTGCGGGAAGTTATAGATTTGAGTTATGGAATATTGATTAAAATGGGCTGCAGGTGTTGCTTTAGATGGAGTTCGATAGCTATGCAAGATTCACTCCTGTAATACAGGCAGTTGGACTATAAATTAAAAATACAGTTTCGGTATAGAACCATATAAGCGGGTTAAAAATGTATATGGGGAAGGCTGATTTTCAGATGAGTGGGCAGTGTATGGGATTTGCTGGGGGCTCTTAATTCAGAGGAAGCTAAGTGATAGTCTTGTTACTCTTCTGCTTCTGGCAAGAGCACGTTGAGCTGTCCACGACAGATTCTGTGGTAGTCATGCAGATGATGGGATTCAGCAGAGAGTATTAATATGGACTTAGAAACATTAAGAAAATTATACAGAATGTCTTCAACGCTAAATAGAAGGGTGAAGCTGAGGTGTGGAGCAGTTCTGCTTTAGGACGTTCTCACAGGTCAAATGTTGGTCTGGTCAGTCTCTTCCTCTGTGTAGTCAGTGGAGAATAATACATGCTCCTGGAAGGCAATTCAGAGTGTGTGTCTCAGTGCTGAGTTTTGCGTGAGTGTAGGGAAACTGTGGTAGAGCTAGCTTATCTGACTCTCCTTGCCATATAGGCTGACAGTCATCTTGCCTGATTTCAGGCATCTCTTTCAGAGTGGGATGAATCGGCCCCTGCCAGTGCTTCTTTTCTGCTGAAGTGGTTTGGGAGTTAGCTGCCTCATTCAGTGTCCAAAGTTTGGGATTAATTCTCCTGTCCTCTCCCAGCCCCCCTGCCACTCCACAAGTGTTTACAAATACCATTACTACTTACTGTTTTGACTTGTCCATTTTTATTACTGCTAGCAGAATTTTTGGAAAACAGTTCAAAATCAACTTGAAACAAGCCATTTTTGTTAATATTTAATTGTAATAAGCTGATGTGCTTAAAATTATGATAATGAGTCTGAAACTGCCTGAGCAATTGCTTGCCATTTTATAGGCAGAAATATATTTTGTCTGAGTGGCGTGGATTGAACGAAGTTCCCGATTTTAACTTTTTCTGGATAGCTGTGTACATAAAAACAGTAGAAACCTGAACATAAGGTACCTTTATGATGCACGATGATAAATGTGTAGATGAAAGGAAAATAATTTGTCCAAATTGGGTAAAAATTCTGTAGATTTGCTTTGTCTTCACCACGGATTAATATCAAACTCCTCTTCTGTTTTGGGGTTTTTTTTTGGTTTGTGTTTTTGTCTTTTTTTTTTTTTTTCTTCCCTAATAAAAAAGTAATCTCCTACTTTAAGGAGCATTAAGTCTTTCATTTTGTTTATCTGTTTTATATAAATTAAAAAAAAACCCACAAAAAACCAACAAAGACTTCTCGCAGTCCAGAGAGCTTTTTAAGACAGCATATTTCATTACTCCAGGATGGTAACTTGCTCTTGGAAATATTCACTTAATAAAAATACACTATAAACAAGATCCTCAAATGAAACATGTACATTGTAATACACTTGGCTTTTGAATTCAGTCAAGACCGGTTGTGTAACTTCAGCTTTATGGCAAGTACTGAGCATAGGCTGGCTGTTCCTCCTGTTGTGGAAGACGAATATTCATGGTATGAAGTAAAACAAACTCTGAAAGGCATATTGTTTCTTCTTGGAAACTTGAAATATGTCAGTGAAATGACTAAATTTTTACTTGGTTTAGTAATGGAACATCTTTGACTACTTGTAAATAGTATGTAGTAACTTATCAAAACTGGAAGAAGGGCCTTTATGAATGGCGTACGCCCTTTCCTAGAAAGCAGTGAATGGATGTTTTGTCTAGGTATGACTAGAAGCATTTGCTACTTTTTAGCACACTGTTTCCCTCTTTAGATTTTTCAAGATTTACCTCTATTTTTTTTTTCCCAACTTACTCCCCCCACCAACTGCCAAAATATTGTTGCCTTCCCCAAAACAACAGAAGACTGAATTTGCAAACATCTGTACTTTGGTATACTTGCTTTTTATTGCCACTTTATCAGTGTTAATTTGTAAGAATGGTTTTACGGAAGATGGAGGGTGGTAATTATATAAAGTGCTGTTGTATAAGATGGATTGCTGAAAGGAAGCAAAATAAGAAATGCTCAGTGTCTACGAAAAGCAGTTTTAATTCTTCAGAACTCCTCCTTTCTTTTAAATAGTATAATACTGAAAATGAGTAAGTCTTTGTTAAATGTGCCATTAACTTCAGCTAAATTGACATAATGTTGACAGTTATTATGAGAACTGTTTCAAAACTAATTATGCTAATTAGAATGTAACTACCAGTAATTGCATGTATTCAAACAACACACCAACACCCTTTTGTGTGTTTTATTTCCCAGATGCAAGACAGCCATTCGTTGCCTGAGAAGCTGCAAAATTATAGCTTAGATAATAAATGATTGCAAACAAATAAAATACATTCTTTAGAAACACTAATTGGTTAGATAAGTGAACGACAGTATCAATTGTGCTTCGGCAAACCACATAATTAAAAAAAAAGGTCTTTATTTAAATGTTTTATTTTGGAATTGTAGGGGATTTTTCAAATCATTAATTGTCTTTATGGTTGTATCTAATGAATATCAGACATAGCTGAATTTATTTTTAAATAAATTTATTAGAGAGCAAGAACCACCAGCATCTGAAACTTGGGTTGCTTTAAATTTTAGCTCTTTCTGTCCAGGGATTCAGGTCTTCAATGCCTAAGATTCTTGGTTGTGTCTGTGAGCAGCTATTTAATACTCTGCAAGTTAGTGAGCATGCACAAGGATGGCACTTGTGAGAAGCACGAAGAAGATATAATAGAAATTGCCTAAGTAGCTAATCTTGGGTCTGTCTCTCAAATCTCCTAAAAATAGCTAGATTTCAGAAATACTGAGTCTCAACTGAGGAAGTTACTTGAATGCTAAGCCATTGTATAGATTTGAATGCCATATTCTTGTTTGACTTAAAACTAGCTCAACATCTAAGACTAATCACTGAGAATCTTTTTAAAATGGAAAGTATTTATTCCTATGAAATGCTAAAATTGGTGAGAAATGGTAGCAGGTTTTCCGTGCTTCAATTGCTTCTAGCTTTTGAGACTAGAGAGTTGTTCTCCCTTGTGTATTTTGTTTCAGTAACTCCTTACCCATGAATATGTATTTGCATTCATATTTCTTTGTCTATATTTGCCTTCTAATGAATTCTTAATTGCAGTTCTAATTCAGTAGTTAATTCTAATTTAGTAGTAGAGAGAGGGAAATGAACATCCATCTTCATAAGCACTCCTTTGTACTTGTTTGTACACAGCAAAAGGCTGGAACAGACCTGGTCCGGAGCCATGAAACTAATACTTTCTGACAAACTGATGCAAGAAGTTGATGACTGGGCGCTCTGTTTCACAAATATAGATATATCTCTATTTGTCTATATCACTATTTTTAAAATATTCACTGCACATTTGGGTTTAAAACACATTTGTAGATTCAGCTGCTTGACAGACTTCTAGATGTTTGACTCCTTTCCTAAATTGTCTGATTAAACTAATGCCTTTATTAATTCTGATGCTTTTCTTGCTTATTCTTGGTGGATGAAATACAGAAGTGGTGATGACCAGGGTTAACTCTCCTCCTATAGAGAGCTTTCGATTTCCGAGAATTGAGAACACATCTCGTGCTGCAGAGTATCATTACTTAGAGAATAATGGGAAAAGTAGGTAAAATAACAATCTCTCATAGAAGACTGACCTAGGTTAAAAAGTTTTGCAAGCATATCCAATGTATCTTCCAAACATATGCACTTTGTGGTGAAGTAGGTCTCCTCCCGTCACCCTCAGTTAGTTTCTGGCTGACAGGATGTATTTGAGCATATTCTAGAACTGAAAGTAGACATTACTCTAAGTACTTTGCACGGTTTATTAGAGTTGAATGTAGGTATAATCCTCTTCTGTATCCCATTAATGGTACAAAACCAGTAGAGACCAAATGTGTGTAGGAGCTAGCAATACATCCCTATTTGGCACATGAACACCATGCTTCTATTTTCCAGGCATCCCATATAATGATCTTCATCCCTCACGAGAGACTTTCCCCGAACAGTGAAAAGGCTCACTAGGACCAGTTTCTAATTCTAGACAATGAAGAAGCTAGGGCTGTTGTCTTCCTTAGCCTGTGTTGTCAGCTGAGCATGCCTTATTCTTTTAGATTTTAATTTGGTTTGCAGGACCCGCACAGTCTGTATCAGTAAGCTAGGTTAAATGTAGTGCTTCATGCCTAGAATTGAAGCTTCTGACTGTATGTTAGTAGTGACTCTGAATAAGGGCTTATTCTGCTTGTCTGCTGTGATATTTGAGTTCTATGTGTGTGGTGTTAGTGATGGTTATCTTAAAATGTCATCTAGAATTGTGTTGCCAGTATCTCTTAAAAACAAAAAAGTGGAAAAAGTGACAAGCATACAGAGGTGAGGCCACGAACCTTCATGCTCATAAAATTAGCCACATGAGAAACAAGGGAGTAATGGTGGTTTGGCAATGAACTATACAACCAGAAGAAATTGTTCTGTAAACATTTATAGTGTTTGAAGTTTAGATGGCTTTCTGGGAATACAAGCTTTCTCAGCTGCTTGTTGGACTTCGCTTAGAGGATAACTGGATAAAATGTTATAATCTGTGATTAACAAGGAATAAGACTCAGGAATATAGTGATGGACTTTTCTGGCCTTAGATCAAAAACTTCTGCAACCCCTTAAAGGATTTATAGGGGTGGAATTGGGAGGAGGATAAAGAGGGTAAAAAGGACATGGAGAGCAGGAAGAGAAGAGACTGCAAAAATGACTGGCACAGGGATGGATTTAGGAAAATTTAGCTATAATGCTGTCTCCTGGTCCCCATCGCAAAATGCAGAAGAAAATGGACTACTGTAATTTCATACTCTAGCCAGTTAACATGTTAATTCAAACATACTTTCATCTATACTTTTTAGCATTTAATGAAAAAATATTTAATAACAAGTTGCAAGGAGGTTCTCCTTTACTTGAGGAGAGTGTGCTGATGTGCAAATCTGCTGTTGATGGTCTGATTTCCACTCTGGGAAGTATGTGATAAAATTTTAAACTAATGTCACTCACAGCTCTGACTTTAAAATAAATAAGATAAAGTAAGCATGGGGGAATAACATAAGTGTAGGAAAATTGTTGTATATACTTCTGTCTGCATTCAGGATCTGAAGGCATAGTAAGAGGTGTTGATAACCTAAAAATGAGTGCTCCCTGTGTTGCCTAGGTGGGTAGCAGTAGGTTAGGGTGTTATTTGCAGTTCTTGTGAGGCGGTTACAACCTCTCTGACTGTTCTTAGCAGTCTTAGGAATTTGGTACCTATGCATAATTAGGATGAGATGATTAATTAAAAAAAAAATGCTGTAGAGGATAAGGTACTGCTCCACTGATCTGAATTTTAATAGTGATATATATTGCCAAGAAACTTAATCTTCAGCATTGTAGAAATTTTTTTCCTGATGCTGTTTGAGAGTAATTATCACTGTAGAAAACTTTATTTCTGTCATGTCAGTTTCAGTTAACAGAAACACAAATACTGCAACTCTTCAAACTTCCTAGTGAAGTTTGGCCTAAATGGTGGACTTTGCTTGGAAGCTGATAAGGTATATTCCTTTCTGCTCAGTTTTTTGCTGTGGGACAGTATTCTTATATTAAGGGATAACTAGATAGGGCACGTTTTTAAATTGATGAAGTAACATTTTTGTTTTCCTGTCTGTATGTCAACACGTTCTTATGCCTATGGTACTTGCAAAGTGATTGTAATGTAGCAGAGGATGGAAGCAGACGTGGGAACAATAACTCTCATCCCTCAAGCTGAAGTACTCCCATGGTTCTGATGATGGCTATAACTCTCAAAACAGAGACGCAAACTGAGTTGAATGACACTGCTGACTTACAAGCACTGGAGCAGGGAGGGGAAATGTAGTTTATCCAGATCTCTCTGGTGGGAATGGAAGTTCCTCCTCTTTGATTTTTCTTAGTTCCAAACAAGCAAAGGTGTATAGCAAGGATTTTTCTGCAGGCATTTTTCAATTTGAGAACATACTGCAGAGCCTATTTTTGTGTTGGATGATGCACTGCTACCGCTAATCTCTTACGTTTCTGGGTTTAAAAGCAGATACAGTTTTACTGACTTAAAACTGCATGTGGGTTGACTGCCACAGTTTGGCCTTGGAACATGCTGCTGGGTATTTGTTCCTCTGGGTTTTAGTCAGACTTTCTTGTACATTTATGTGGAATTAGAAGTCTTATTGTAAATTGCGCTTCTGTCCTGTGGAAGCAGGCGGGAATGTGGACTTCGATATTTTTTCACCTGACGTTACCTGTTAATATTCCTGCAAGCCTTCCCTTGGGCTGTTATAACAGCAATTTAAATTGTTCTGACTTCACTGGTGAGACGAAGTCACCATGTTTGTTCCACTCTTCTGTATGCTGTCACAGTGGACTGATGATTTTTAGTATCAACTCTGTTTTCATCTCAGTAAAGCTAGAAAAGGTTCTACTTTTTTCTTTTATCACAATATGCCCTATTGTGGTGCATATGTCTATGCAGTTCCATCATATTTTTAGTAAAGCAATAGTGCAGTAAGATCATGGCATCTATTAAGAATTTTCTTTCATCATGTTGTGGAGATTAAGAAAGCTAGGTAAGTGCACAAGTCGACCTAGTGTCACTTGAGTAAAAGATGTAATAATCAGCAGGAGATTGGTTAACTTACTCTCTCATGAATACATTTAACCTCTTGATCATTGCTGCATATCTGCAATTACGTGGTGCAGTGGAATACACTCAGTATGTGGTCAGTTAAATTCAGAAATGATGATTGGCTTTGTAATGCATGGAATAACTTGTTAGTAATATATACTTGGCTGATCACATATTCCTAATTCTGTGTTATGTTATCTATTAAAAAAAGGATGAAAGTTGGTAGTAAGAAACAAAGTTGAATTATGAGATTGCCTTCTGTAAATAAGGGAGGAAAGAGAGTGAGCTCAAGTGAACTAAGAAAACTAACCTACAACTCAAGTGGAGTTGGATCTCGGTGTATTTCATTAATTATGTGTCCAGTAAAGGCATATCCTGAACAAACTTCCCTAGCGTGATGCTGCTTTTCCAGAAACGTGTAACTGTGAATAAATGTTTTTCTGGTATGCTTGTTAGACATGCTCTTCTTGTCAAATATGGGACAAATTAAAACCAGTGAAGAGCATTCCCTTTTAGTCCAAATTTTTGTAGTTTGCCTGGTTTGTAATGGATCTTAGGCCCGTGGGGAGTCAAGACTTCGGCAAGGTGAACTACCTTCTGAATTAATTTGAATGTTGAAACACTTAACTGCTGCTCTCTAATGAAGGAGGGTGCTCTTGTGAAGAAGAATGACCATGTAGTGGGAAGTGTTGAATCTTATAGTGGAAGGAACAGTCAAAATGCATTAATAATTACACATCTTTAAGGGACGATATGTTAATGTGTTGTCTCATTGAGAAAATATTGCAAGTGTTGAGATTAAATGCTTCTAAAAAGGAAAATGGGCATCAAAATGAAGGAGACTAGATGCATTATTGTTCAGAATGATTTAAAAATAAAACAGGAACTTAAACCCTTCCAAAGGTTAGTAATTGTAGTTGGAAAGCAGCTTGCCTATTATTGTTTTCACATAAGAGCCGAACTTCTAAGTATCTAGGAGGGATTATTCAGAATGTAATTGCTATTGTTGTTTTGCCATGAGAATTTTTTAAGAGTTTGCTTCCTTTTCCATATACAGAATCTAAAATATTCTGCTGAGCTCATTATCAGAAAATGCATCAACTCAGAGGATTCTTTTTATTTGTTCTCTGAAAACATAGCTAGATATGTAGAACTGCAAACTTTCAGATTTAAAATGACATAACTCCTGCATGTTTGTTGTTCGGCATTCCTCGAGGAAATACGGAGAGAAGTAGTTAAGCAACTTTTTGAAAAGGAAGAACTTTTTGGTATATATGTAATTTCTCAGTTCTTGTTGAAAAGAGATCCATGACAGAAACAGACTGTACTCATGATGAGCCTGTGCTTTCAGAAATAAATTTCTTTTATGCTATTGTATAATTATGGAAAACTTGAAAAATTGGAGGGCTTGCTATCTTGGTTGGATTGGTTATTCATCTATGCTTTTTGCTACAGTAAGAAACACAGTATTTGATGTAAAAGGCAAAATCACTGAAGTTGAAATGTCTGTTGGAACCAATGTTCTCCTATATGTTCTGTCATTGAAAGGGAGGTTGATTACTTATTTAAAACTTATTTAAAAAATAAGTTTGCTTCTGCAACGATTATTTTTCTTCTGATATTTTCATGACTGATTTATTACCTTTCTAAGCCCTCTGGCTAAACCAGAGTTGGTGGGTTGGTGCAAGTAGGATTTTGTCCGGCAGGTGGCATGAAAACCCAGTGTGTACCTACGCTGTCCATGGAATGTGCGTCCTTTTCTCATGGCTACTCTTACATGTATAATTGAGACTGTTGGCAAGGTGTATGTGCTTTAGTATGAAAAAGCAGCTTATTTTCAAGAACCTTAAGATATAATCAGGAAAACAATAGTATTTTCTTAAGAAACAACCATAGTCAACTGTACTACTTTGTGTAAGAAATTGTTGCACCCCTACACTGACCTGTGGCTTGCTGCTTGTGTAGGTTTATTGGCTCTAGAAGAAGAGAATTAGAATTTTGCTAACTAAGGAATCTTTAATTTCTCCCTGCTTGTGATTTGTATTCTGAGTCGTATACAGTGGCTCAGAAGAATAGCAAAGTCTCTCTCAATGCATTGCTGGACCTAGTAGCTGGAGTGCTCTCTTGGATACACAGCAAACTAGCCTGGCTTACCGGAACATGTTTTTGTGTAATGTGGTGAAGGGGAACACAAATGGAATAGCACTCTATCAATCCATGCAGTGTATATTGCTGCAAAGTCTTTACTTCTGAAATACAAAAGAGATGTAAAAGGAGCAATGTGCTTTGCTCTGTGTGCAGGGGTAGGATTGTAATACTGAAGGGGGGTATAGGAAAATACTGCTAAGAGCTCACATTTTGTTGTCAGGCCAGCAATGCCTTCTCAGTGCTGTAGGTGGGGACTCATAGGAACCAGTGCCTTGAAAACATTTGGCTGGTGAAGCATGTCTGTTTTCTTTTCCTGACGGGTAGTGGTTATCATGTTGAGCCCTGAAAGGGACCTGTTGGTTTCACATGGAGCATTTATTCCGTACTTTTTCTAAGCCCTTAAAAGGGACATTAGGCAAATGTATACAGGGGCATAAATGCCTATGTAGATGAAATACTGTAACTTTTACACTTTGAATATTAATGTGTATTGTTTACAGTGTCTAAAATTGTATATAAATTATTATGCCTTTAGTAAGGCATTAGTAAGGCATTTAGTAAGGCATTAACTACTATGCCTAGTAGTTAATGACAATGTTATGGATGTTACTTGATTCTGTTAAATGAATTAGTTTCTCAGAATTGCAATAGATGTTAATAATTATTAATGAATTGCCTTTATCAATCTCATAATTTTAAAGAAGGCACCTTTAGCTCCTAACACTCTAAAATGGAATAATTGCTTTCCCTGTTTCCTGAAGTAATGTGCAAATTCATATGATGTCACTGTATAGCTTATACGGGTAAATGAGATCTTGGAAAATAAATCATGAGAATCAAGTGGTGGATTTTCATTACCTCATTCAGATAGTTTGTGATAAAGCTGTCTGTGCTGGTTTTGGCTGAGATAGAGCTAATTTTCTTCACAGAAGCTAGTATGGGGCTATGTTTTGGATTTGTGCTGGAAACAGTGTTGATAATACAGGGATGTTTTTGTTACTGCTGAGTACTGCTTACACAGAGTCGAGGCCTTTTCTGCTTCTCGGCACTCCACCAGCGAGGAGGCTGGGGGTGCACAAGAAGCTGGGAGGGGGCACAGCCGGGACAGCTGACCGCAACTGACCAAAGGGCTATTCCATACCATATGGCATCATGCTCAGCATAAAAAGCTGGGGGAAGAAGAAGGAAGGGGGAACGTTCGCAGTGATGGCGTTTGTCCTCCCAAGTAACTGTTAGGAGTGATGGAGCCCTGCTTTCCTGGAGATGGCTGAACACCTGCCTGCCCATGGGAAGGAGTGAATGAATTCCTTGTTTTGCTTTGCTTGCGTGCACGGCTTTTGCTTTACCTATTAAACTGTCTTTATCTCAACCCACGAGTTTTCTCACTTTTCCCCTTCTGATTCTCTCCCCCATCCCACGAGAGAGGAGTGAACGAGCGGCTGTGTGGGGCTTAGTTGGCAGCTGGGGTTAAACCATGACACTGGCCTATATTGCCTCACTCTTTGAGGGAATCTTAAATCTTAAATATGCTTTCCTGTTACTATTGAAATACACAAGTCTTCCTGTGGTTGTATAAGAGGAAATTCTTGCTGTATATATTGTAGAGCTAGAGTTCTGTCTGCTAGTCTGTACATACAGACTAAAAAGGGATCTGCTCCTCTGGTTGGATTACAGCTGCCCTTATCTCAGTGACAGCATTAGTTGGGTCTGTCAATTTCCAATGCTGTAGCCGATTTCAGCGACACTTCAGAGCGACAGAGCTTTCAGAACTTGAAGGAACAAGAGGCAGATGGATAGTGTGTTTCCATAGCCTTTTTTTCCCTCAGAAAACATTAAAAGCATTGTATTAAAGAAAACTCTTGGGGAATATAACAGTAGGTAGTGATACTATGTTTCTGATTTATGTAAGATGGCTAGGTGTTGATTAGTATAAAATTCTTTAAAGATTATCTTCTTTTGATTCACTTCTACAATGATTTTTCAAACTGATACAATAAATATGTGCACATCTGCCAGCTCCTGGTATCGTACGTGGCTTTGGCTTTCATGCTTCTGTAACTTCACTTGATGATGATCTGTTATACATTATGATTTCTAATGAAATCCCTTTGTCCCACAGCACTGCGGAGTAACAGTATGGAAAGTTTGGTGTGGATATATATGTACAGGAGGGTTGAAAAGTTTTGGGTACTCTAGCTGTTTTTACAGATTTTTTTTTGTGTGTGTATGGAATAGACAAAAATGTAGTGTCTGTATAGGGTGTTTGAAATTCAATATAAAACATTGTGGGTAAATTCCGTTAGGAACTGAAACTATTTTCAGAGTGCTACAGAACAGAAATGTGATCTCTGTGTTATGATTTCTTATCATATGCAGGTATGATTATTTTGGTGTGGTACGTAAAGGTGGCTCAATTTCTCTTATGACCATTCAGAAAGACAACCTTGGGCTCCTTTGTGGAATTGTGATGTCATCTTTCCTTGACAGTTTATGCTCTAATCTATCCTTAAAAGTAACTCAAAAGGCTTCAATATACAGTTTTTGTGTTTGAAAACTGAGACCTATGGTGTGTCTTCAGAAGAAATAATCAAAGTGGGATCCAGCTCTGGGAGATGGTCAAAGATGTTGCCAGAATTTGATTCACATTTCATTCATAGTGGATAGGAAGCTACACTGCCATAAGCTCTGAAAGGCTTTAGAGAGTAAAGTCTGAAGTATCATTCCTAGAAGACTTGATATTCTTTTGGGTTTGCAAGACTCCATGGTTGCATGGATGAAATCAATCTCCTTTGTGATCAAGAACATACATGTGACAAACTTTTTTTGAGATAAGGTTTCTGTATGTCTGTGTGTTTTCTCTTTTGTGTTAAACCTGATGTTTGCCTTTTAATTGCAAGGAGAAAGAGACACTGTTTCTTTGGATGGTGAGCAGGTTGTAATGAATATTACTGAACGTATTTCTTGGAGCTACAGTCTGAACCACTTGCAGCACCAAATACCCCTGTAGAATAGAAAACTTCTGGTTATTCCTGTGTGCAGTAAGAAAGATGAACTTTTGGGCTACTGAAGCTTGGATATCTCTGCTACTTTTACGTGAGCCTTTGCATTTGTGGTGAGACAGGAACACTATATTGTGAATGGTCCATCATTGCTATGCATTGTACAAACTGTGTTAAGAATCTGCTAGGATGTTTGTCCTTCACTCTGAGATCAGATTAAAACTCTCTTGCTAAGATGACAAGCTCATTGAACTTGAAGGCTTTAGGTAGGTTTGAACTTGATGCAGCCTTGGGATTTCATTTTTAAAATAAAAAGCCTTTTTGCCATATGCCAGTATGGTTCATGCTCTGATGTTTCAGTTTTCCTTTTGTTAAATTCTGTAGCTTGCCTTATGCAGTTTTCCTTTGCAACTTTTTTAGCATGCTCATACTTTGCCTGATTAGGTTAAGCTTGCTGCACTGAGAAACTTGAAAAAGGGAGGTATGGAAATGTATGCAAAGTGAATGTTTAAGAAGCATTTCTGAGTTAAAAAATAATCTTATTTAAGCTTTTTCATTCTAGAATCCAAAGTTATCTTAAAAGGTATGAAAGCTTTGAAATTTGAAACAAGAATAAACTAGGAATGTGCAGTGTTGCCGAGAGAAACAGTAGTTTATGTAAACTGCAATTAAGCCTTCTAGGACAGTAACCCTTAACACCTAGCAAAGCAGCTCAGCTGGTAGCTGCTGTTTGGCAAAAGTAAACCAACACAAAAGTATGTGTCGGCAATTGTTTGGCTGTTTTGGTGGTGTAGTAAGACAGTTGCTGCTTGGGAGTTGGTGGGATACCAGTTACAAGGAATATAAATTTCTTTACTCTGATTTGGTCTCCTCTTCAATGCTGTCAGGTGTGGTTTGTTTTTTTTGGGGGGGAGGGAGGCGGGGCGTGCAGGTGAAGAGAACACCACATTTTTCTCCCACCTTTCTTCAGTGCTGTACCTCAGTAATAACTTTTCTTAAAAGCTATCTCCTATATCTTCTTTTTCTATTAGTTGTGTATTAGCCTTATCCAGCATCATGTGTTGCCACAATTCTGCTGGCAGGAGACCTACAGAAATTGGAAACTGGTTCTTGAATGATTAGAATGATAAAATAGTAATTGTGGATTGACTTGAGGTGATGTGAAGACAAGAATATATGGAAAAGACATGGATGAAGATCTTTAACTTGGCTACAGAGGTTAGGTCTGGTTTGATGCATGAATTTTTGCGCGTGTGTGCGTGCTGCATGCACATACGTGTGGCTGGCAAGTTAACTTGCACAGCTTCTGTTTGCCATTTTCACACATGCAAAAGAAGTGTTTGCATGAGTTGGTTTTGAAACCATTATAACTACAACATCCAACAGGGCAAACTGGTATGCTCTAGTTGTTTCTCTCTTCTCTAATGTGCTTAGAGAAAGGCTGCATAGGAATTATTGTTAAACACTTCCATATTTTTCCATTCCTGTACTTGCAAAAACAGTTTCTGTAGTTAAAGTGTGTCCACTTACCTGGGCTTCTGACAATATGGCACTTATAATATTTTAATTTTTCTACTAACAGTCACTTGAGTAGCTTATCAGTGGACAAAAATACAATGAAAAGCTCTGTTTTTACCAGTGCTGGGGAAGAACAGTTCCTATACTTTTGGATTGCAAGTTATCAGAATGTCAGGCAATTATTGCATTGCTTGTTATCTATTTTAAGCCTTAGATTTTTCACATTTGGGAAGAAAATAATTATTTTAAAAACTCAATGATGGTGATTTGATGCTGTAGAGTATTTAAGGTGTAGGAAATAGCCCTGTCAGAGATAGATTTAGAGGGCAGAGTACAAGTGAGTTGTTCCATGGTGCATAATAAATAGATTTATCATATGCTGCCACCATGTGTAGTATGAAAGTGGCAGCCACACATAGGATATGTGTATACATAAAATTAAATTAAATCTGCATTGTAAAACTGTAGTTACATATTCATAGATATTTTCACATGCTCAAGTTTTATCTTTTAATTGGGTGATTTCAGTAATCACAGTAATTTCTAAATTCTCTTAGAAAAGAATATTAACTGACAGAACTAAGTGAAGCAATGCGATGAATGCAAAAAAATAACCATTGAATGAGGAAATGAACTTTCTAAATTTGTGTAATTGTCCTGAAAACTATCTGCTCCCATGTTTCTTTTCTGCTTTAAATAAACATGTACTTAGGGGTATGTATCTAAACATTCTGAAACTTCCTTCACATTTAATCAGATAAAATGCTGCATTTATAGGGGAGAAATATTTTGGAAAAAGTTGAGGTTATTTATCATCTTTCTTAAAATAATTTTGCCTCCCCTGACGGGGGAAAATAAAAATGAAATTTCCATCTTCATATTCTGTATACATGCACTGTTTTGTAGTGCGTGAACAACTATAGTGTGCCTTTCTGCTACAAGTGATGCAAAGGAATCTGTGAGGCAGTTTGCTATTTCATATGTATATAAGGATAGTATTATTAAAATGTTCCAATGATTATGTGTACACTTCATGATTTTCTTTCTAAACCACAACTTTCTCAATACAGTGGTTTTGATTAGTAAATATTACTGAAACAATAAACTGAAAGGTAATGAAAGCCTCCAGTCAAAAATAGCAGGCTTTATGCTATTTTAAACACGTAGATGCACCTTTCGTAGTATCTAAAAAGATTCATAGATTGGGAGAAAATTCAGCTGATGCTTGTCTCGTGTTAGCTGCAAACCTCTGCCTTTTAGTACCTTCTCATATGCCTTTATAAATTGAAGCATTAGCTTAGGAAAATGCCACTTTTATAATTGGCAGTGAATGCACTTTTCATTGAAAGGTAGTTTTCTACTTTTCTACTTGGGATTAATCTCATGTTCCACCGGAAGGCAGTCTTCTCTTTGTTTCATTCTCCTGCTTTCCAGTATTATTTAGGTAGCTGTACCAATGATCTTTAGCTTCTTGCAAAAAAAGTAATATTAGTCCCCTGTTTGGCTGGAAACTGGAAAGTTTCTTCATGCAGGTGACATCTTTGCTTTGTCTGCTTATAATTCTTTCTGTAAATTTTCCATGTACACAATTATAACTTCTGTGATACTTGAAGTGGTTTGTGAGGTTGTGGACCTTTTGCATCTGTGCCTGTCAGTGATACTGGTTGGTGGTATGACTTTTTTGTGCTGCTGTTGTTCAAGTAGTGAATTCACACAGTTTTTAATGCTTTATAGACCCCTCAGCTAGATGGGATAGAACGCTTTTAATTCATACACCTACATTAGTCAGTTATGTATAGTTAGATATGCTAAAATGACTGTTGGAACAAAACAAACTACACTTCAGTATTATTTACTTTTAAAGGAACTGATAAATTGTGTGTTGGGAGGTTTTGTATTTCAGTGATCAAAATAAAACTCTTGTAAATGTAAATATGTATTTAGATAGGGTATGTAAATGCAAACAGCCTTGCAGCTGAAACCTGTGGTATGTCATGAGACACAAATGGTAAGGTTTTGCCTCTCACCCTTGAAATTTTACGATCTTTGGCTACTGCCTCAAATTCATTTCTGCTGTCCTCACTGGAAGCATAACAGCAGCATTTAAATTGTGATTCATTTGCCTGTGTCATCTTTGGAAATGGAGAAATATAGAAAAGATAGGATGTGAGGGCACATGGATGAGACTGATTGGGAGAAAGCTTTGAAGTGTTAACAAAGAAGAAAGAAAATGTGACATTTTGAGGTGGAAATGGGAAAAGAGGAGTATTGGGAGGAACTCAAAACAGATACCTGTATATCCTTAATGTAACTCCGTTTTCCCTTTGTTTCACAGAGGTGAGGGATCTAGTGACTTTTCAGTTTGATTCTGTAAAGTGAAAGTTTTCACCAGGGTCAGCATGCTGTTTAAAGAGATGTTGTACTTCAAAAATAAATTAATTCAGAAGAGTTGGGTAGCCTTTTTTACAGAGGAGGTCAGACTTGATGGTCGCAATGCTCCCTTCTGGCCTAGAATCTATAAATCTATCAGTGTGTTTGATTTTTCTTGTCTCTCTCTTGTGGAACTGGAGTTTTGGTCAGTATGAGCTTCTCCTTTCTTTCTGAACTGAAATACAGCTCTGATCCTGTAACTGAAATCAGTAATGGCTAAGTTTAAGCCATTGACCTGATGTTATGGATGCGTTTGGAGCTGGAGACATGGAGAGACAGGGAAGGGGAAACATGTCCAGTTAACGTCACTATGTAACTCTCATAAAAATGGACTGTTTTTTTAAAATAATATAGTTGGAGGTCTCAGAGAAATGTAGCTTAGTGAAAGTGCTGAAATTTTATTTACACTTTTTACAATAAATGTTAATGCATTTCAGTCATATGAAGAAAAGGGGGGGGGCAAATATAGCAGCCTTTTCTTTCTCTGTTCTTCAGATAAGCTGTTACTGCTCAGCGTTATCCTTTCAGCAATCTTTCATTTTTTTGTTCTAAATGCTTTTGCCCCTAGCAGGTTTTACTACTATGGAATGTACATGGACCACTTCTCAAAATGATGCAATCTGACAGGAAATCAATATTTTTTTCATACTAGAGTTGAGGGTATGATTGTCATAATCCTCATCTTAGACTGTTAATGGGTGAATACTAACCTTGATTTTTATCTCCATTTATATCCTTTAGTAAGAAATGTACCTTTCTTTTCCTTCCTGATTGCTGCTCTCTAGGAGTGGTTTGAGGTGCATTGTTTTCAGTGGAAAAAGAATATATATATATTCGAATTGGCTATCTGCAGGTATACCTGTAAGTAAAGCATGGATATTCCTACAGATGGATTGTGGTGTGGTGGTGTGATATCTTCCATAGAATTAGACTTTTGAAACGGAAAAATTCCTTAACCAGGATGTTAGCTCTAGGTAAAGCAACTGCTCTGTTGTTGAACTAATAAGTTTAATTATGCAAAGAAAAGCTGAAATGGAATTGGTACCATTTCTTAAATGTTTGCAGTAGGAATACTAGTTCCTCTTTGTGTTCAACTTTTGTTTACAGTTGCTGGCAGCCTGTTTTAGTTTTTACACTTTTGGTTTTGTAAAGAGGGAAGCAAGCTTTGCCTTCAAATTTTATAGCCTGAATACTTCCTAATTTTAAGTAAGATCAGATGAGGATTCCTAGCTGGAAAATATATAGGCATATTTATGGGACTGTTTTTCTTGATATTTAGTATTTGACAAGTCTTCCCCTTGTAAATCTACAGATGTATGCAGTGATTGCTTTTGAACATAAAATGCAATCAATTTTACTCACTTACTGGGTTCTTAAATCTCAAAAGATATTTTTAATGACACAGCCTAATCAGTTGATACCGTGGCTAATAGTGTGATGACAGCTTTTGGAAAAAAATCAATTATTTGTTTAACCAGCAGCTTAGCTGATAAGAAAAGTCCAATACCTTTTTCGTCCTTAGAATCTGTGTTTGCAGACGTAACCTTTTCGGATTCAGCACCTAGTTTTTGACAGAGAGGAGTTTTCCTTGCTTCAGTCAGGTCAGCTGAGCTGATGGCGGGGCACTTGGGCAGCACACCCAAGGTCGCAGCCTGGCCTGGGGGCTGCAGTTTTCTGCACCCCCGAGGCAGTCCGTCCTCTCTCCGTGGTTTCTCAGCTGATTCAAATGGGAAATCCTGTAGGGGTAATTTCTTATAAAGTGCTATTATAGTACGTTATTACTGTCGCATTTTGCAAGTAAACGAAAACTTATTATTCATCTCTTGCCTGCCTTGAATTGAAAGAAAATGAGACGGAGCAAGGAAAACAAGCTGAAACAGACTGTGAAATTACACATGATGGGAATGCTATTTTCTGACTGCTTATCCTAATGCCACGGGTTAACACTCCACCTAATGACTGCATTTAAGCAATTTTTACCTCCACGTATTTTGATCCGGTGCTAGTAGCGCCGTGAGCGACACCGGCCCGCGACGCGGTGCTTCGGGGCGGGCTGGCAGCCTGGCGGTGCCGGTGAGCGGGGGCCGGGCCCGGCGGCGGCGGGCAGCGGGGGCGGCGCGCTCCGTCCTTTTCTCCTCAGGGACGGGCGGGAGCTGGCTGCGGCGTGGGGCGACCGGCGGACCCGGGCCCCCCCCGGCCCCCGCCCCCGCCCCCGGCCGAGGTGGGGCTGGGGCACCTCGGCCTCACAGGGTGCGCGGTGCGGGGCGAGGGCCGGTGTCGCTGCGGACCGGGCCGGGCCGGGCCGGTTCCGTGGTGCCGTCGTGCCCCCCCGCCCGCAGCCGTGCGCGGGGCTGCCCCGTGGGCGCGCGCCGAAGTTGCCGGGGTGCACAACTCGCCCGGTCACGTGCCGCGGCGGCGCCAATCGGCGCAGCCGTGATGTCAGCGCTCAGCAGCTGCGGGGATGCGGAGCGGCGCGCGGGGTCCGGGCAGTCCGGCATGGCCAGGCGTCGCGCGGCGTGAGGGCGGCGGAGCGGCGCCATGGACGAGCCGGGCATCCTGCGGCGGCGGGGGCTGCAGGTAGGGGCGGGCGGGCGGGCGGGCGGTGCCCGCGGGGCGGCCGCCGCCTCCCCTCAGTTCCGAAGTTGCCCTCACCTGCCGTGAGGCGCAGAGGCGTGCCGGCGGGCCCGGCGGCGGGGAGACACCTGCGGGCGGGAGGGGTGCTGCGGGCTGCCAAGCAGTGCGACCGTTGGCCCCAACGGGCGGGCGGCGGCGGCCGCCGCTGAGGAGTTCTCCGCTGCGCCGGCGGCGCTGCCTGAGGAGCCGGCGCGGCAGGAGCAGCGGTAGCGGTGCGGGCGCGTTCTCCCCGTTAGCAGTGCTCTAAAGGTGGGGAAAGACGGCCATTACCTGGGGGAGAAAGTTTCGCCTGCTCAGGGCTTTCTGGGCGTTTGCGGCATACTTTGTAGAACGGCGAGACAGGAGCGTTGCCGTTTTCAGTCAGCTTTTGGCTGACTTTCCCGCTGGCATTCATAAACTCAAGAAAATTACGTATCCCAGATGGAGTGTGGGTTATGGCAAAATGTTGGTACCGTATGTTGTTTGAACTCAAGATTCGAGCGGTATACACTTTTTGGATAATGTATTGAAGGGTCAATTTTTTTTTTTTTTGGCGGAAAGCGTATTAATAAAGAGCATGTGACAACAATCGAGTATAGGGTGTAGTTACTTTTTTACTATTTCACCAAAATGGAGCACCACCTCGAACTACATCATTCTGGCCCATTGTTTAGAAAGCCCCTTTGCTCAAGTCGCTCTCAGTGATGAATGTACTTCCTTTCTTTTGTTTTCCTTTACATCCGCAATGTTTCAATGGAAGGAGGGTGAAGAGGAAAGCCTCCTTACATTTGGGATCGTTATTCTTAAGTAATGTAAAACCCCTTATAATATTTAAAATGCACTGAACTTGCACAGTTCTGAACTTTTCAGAAAGATGCCTTTTCTGACCAGTGCTTTCAACTCGGTCTTGATCAAGTGTGACAATGTCTGTTAGACAGATGAAGACAAGTAGAATCTACAGCCCATGTTGTTAGGTAGCATAGAGAAGTCCTAAAACTCTCTGGGGCCTCTTAGTCTTTTAAAAATGCATTAGCTTTTCTTTAACTTTTTGTGTGATAGCATTCGCCTGTGGAAGGTGAATCACTTCCATAAACAGATTCTGAAATTTTTATTTAGTCCTTAAATCCTTTTCTATTAATTGATTGTAAAGTGGAAAGGAGAATCTCAGCTGCAGCTTGGGAGTGCTGATGACAGCTTTTAAAGGAGAGGATTTAAAAGTTGCAAGAGGTAGATCTTCATAGCGAAACCGGATTTCCCCCTGCTAAACCTGCTGTAATCCATTGAGTAGTGTAAACCGGATTTCTGCCTTTTGACAAGAATTGAACAGCAGTCTATTCTGATTAAGGGGTAACTTAAACCTTAATGTGAAAGCCTATTGTTGAGTTCTGCAAATGTTATTTTTGAGGATTTTTTTGTTTTATCTTCTGTAACTTTAACAAAGTAATTTTGAATGAATACCCAAGAATATTTCACAGAATACTTGCTTCCTCCTGCGTATGCTTACACGGTCGCTTGAGAGTATTAAAAGCTATATAGTGAATAATCCCAGTACCAGAAAGACCAATTCACACTTGCAGTGCATGCAGTAATAAATTGTTTTTAAAGATGTGTACGTCATGACTGTCATTAGAATCTAGTCTTAGGGTGGAGAAACGTAGCCCATGGTCAAAAGTGTTCAAGTTGATGTGCTATCATCCAGAGAAAGATGAAGGTGGAGAAATCCTATTTACACCCAAGTTGTATTCATTAGACTCTTAACTGAATCTGTCTTCATATTGTCCTCTTGCTCCCCTGTTGTCCATGTAACTAGCTTAGAGACTAGTATGATGAGTTTGTGAGCTGGAAAGCAGACAATATGACACGTGACAAGGAGTGTAGCCCCTGTTTAATTCTTGTTAGTAATACTGATTAGATAAAGTCTGAGTTGTCTGCTTGGCTGACATTTGCTTTTTATAGCACATCCCGAAGTGATGAGTTGGTTATTTTATAGTAGTAATATGTGTTCTTACCATTAAAAAAACCCTAAATAACTCTCCTTCAATTATGTTGTTCTGTGGGAGTAATCCATGTGTCTTTTGTCCCCTCTTCTTTTTCATATGTTATTGATACTTTCCTTTAAAGGCTATTGAGAATATTCTGCCAGGGATTTAAAAAAAAAAAAAAAGAAAAAAGAAAGGTTCTGGGTTAAGACTGTTCTGAAATACCTGTGATCTTTGATGAAAGGTCAGCTAACTTTGCTTCATATGACTTTGTCAGTTCTTTTGATTAGAAGTAGAAATTATAAAAGCAGGTAAATCTGCTTAAAAGCTGTGTGCTTTCTCAGGTGAAGGTGCATTTAAATTAAACCAGTCATATAAGGGAAAACAGCCCATGCTTAAATTAAAAGCCAAATTGGTGCAACTGCTGTTTTTTTCTGTTTGTACACAATTTTCTTCAAAACTTGATTCACAGGACACACAAACCATTTCCTTTTAGACGGGAACTTGATGTAGTTGTGTTTAATGCCATGCACCATCATGCTGTGTTTAAAAAAAGCCAGGAAGCAGCTTGAATTGAATCTCAAAATATAAGCCTTAAGTAAATATGTAGACTTGGATAAATATTGTTTTGGGTTGATATGTGGAAGGTTTTTCTGGTGCTCAGGCTTCTAAGAGAGAAACTGAGCCTTTAATTTGTTGCCTCTGGAATACCTAACACCTATTTCATCTTACTACAACTTCTTCCTTTATGTCCAGTTACTTATATTGGTTGCATTCATAGAAAAATAAAGGCTTCTGAATCTGTAGTATGTGCTCTTTTCAGTGAGCAGATTCTGAAGCTTTAATTACAAGGAACACATTTTATTTGTAAGAAACATCAGGAGAAAACTGACCATTTCTTTCAACTTCTAAAAATGCTAAGTGTAATTTAGTGTGGATTGAAATAGGTATCTCTTGAAAATAAGTTTAAAAAAAATGAAAACAGCTAACTACTTCTTTCATATTCTTCATCACAGTTCTTGATTGCATTCTGCTAACAGCCTATGTTTCATCTTTCTTCCATGAATTTGCCTAGTAGGTGTTCGTCCGAGCGGTGTGTTTTATACTGCCTTAAAGCAAAGACTCCAAACCCATGCGATGGTGGGTACAGGTAACACATATTTCCTTCAGTCTGTAAGAAGGATATGGGAATGTTGGAGAAATCTTACTGTCAGATGCAGCCAGCTTCAGTCATGCTTCCAGAGCTAATGAAGCTTTCTCTTCGTCGAACAGATGTGCTGGATGCTTTGGGCCTTCTCTTTTCCTTTTGCTAATTTCAGTTCTGCCTCCAAGTGGCTGGTAAGCAGTGTCTTGTAAATCTTGGGGTAATTACATGAGCTTTTTTAATTAGACTTGCAGAGGAATTGATCAACAGCAGAGAAATCAGCTATATGTGCAACCTCCCAAATGTCAAAGTAAACGCTGTGTTTATTTGTTTTCTTGTCTCTAGGTATATTTTTTTGTAAATGCTGGAAAATTTTCACAGGGATCTAAGGCTTATTTAGATTCAGGATGACTGCATTACATTAAGTTTGCAGAGATATGATTATAGCCAACATGGAAAATTCCAGTTGAAAGTCTTCTAATACCATACTTCACGCATTGATTTGGGGGAGGATGAGGTAAAAAGAATTTAATCGCAAGATTCAGACTCATTGCTGTAGAAATGGAAACAGGCAGTTTAAACGAAAATGTGGTGTAAATGGAGTGTTGCTATTTTGGTGGAACTGCGGAGTCAGTTTATACCAATTCCATATATTTATAGAAAGGATGGCAAGGGGCACAGTCATTACGTAGCCTTCTCTACTCCTTTCCTCCACCTCCAGTACAGGAAAATCATTGGCTTTTGTAGGCAAACGTTTTGAAATTTGGTACATAGTGTCCAGACCTTTGCAAAAAGTAAAACCTTACAGATTTTTCCAAGTCCTTGCTTATTGGCTCATCTAAAAATGAGTTCTGAGAAATCAGACAGAAAAGAAATAATTTCTGAGGAAAAATGGCCTTATTTGTGGCTCCTAAACAGGTGCGATTTCTTTGGGGTAGGAAGCTTCATGAAAATAATTTTTTCTGAAATACTGAAAATTGATGTGTGAAGTAGGAAGGGTCAGCTGGGAAGCCATACTCTATAGGAGAACAGAGGAAATAGGGAGACTGTAACTGTCTCTTCTGTTGTTGCAGTTCATGCTTGGAAATGTGTTCTTGGGGTGGTCTGCTGAGGAAAAAATGATTATAAAAGCAGGAGAATATTAATGAGACTGGCCTCTGCAAACTGAAGAGAAAGGGTGGAAAAGTCAGTCTTACAGATGAGGTTCTGGAAAGGTTCTTAATAATTTTCACTGATTTGAATGCTGTGTACGAGAGTGTTCTCCCTCCCACTAGGCAAGAGGGACCTGATCCATTTTCTCTGCTGGTGTTTCTGTACTGGTGGCAATGGATTTATAGTATGAAAGAGGAATTGTGTAGTTGTGAATCAGGTCTGATATGTGTTTCTGCCTCTCGGTGAGTGTGTGGAAGAAAAAGTCTGTGAAGGGCGTGGAACCAGAGAAGGATTAAAAAAAAAATTCACAATTTGCAGTTTCCAGTAGATTCAGATTAATCAATTGAGAAGAAGATGGAATATACATCTTCTGGTGTTGAGTGGGAATAGCTGTGCGACTGCATGCTGCATTCATCCTCTGCATAGTAGTTGTGCTCAGTCCTGTCTAATATCTTATTTCTTCAGGGGCTGCATCTGCAAAGTAATGCTCAGAACTACTTAAACTGTGACACTTGCTCTTTTATTTTATGAGGGGTTTGTGTGAGCAGCATACATAGATGTAAAATGTAAAAAAACCCCCAAATTTTGTATATTCTTGGTAAATTATTAATTTTTTTCCTGAAAGCGACATCTTTATTTTTAAGTCATTCTAGGCACTGTTATAGGAGACAGGAAATTTAAAATCTATTTTTGTTGTAGGGGGAGGGATGTGCAGGTTAGAATAGATGTTTTCTTTTGCTTAAATAATGATAGACAGTGATAGCTGCCTTTAGGAAGCAAAGGACCAGCCTTCTGAGAGAAGAGACGCTGATGTAAAGAACATTTTTCCTCTCCTCATTAGCTGTCACTTCTGCAGGCCTAATAGAGTGTACAGTCTCTTGATCAGTTAATTCACCTCTATTTTGCAAGCATTCATGCATTGTTACATGTTTGTCAGGTCCTCTAAAAGGCTTTGTGTCAGACATATATCTTGCTGTTATTTGAGCTGTGAAAGCTTTTCTGAAAGCTTTGTTATGGTCACTTTATTTCAGGGTCTAAAATAAAAAATGAGGGGGGGTGGGAGAAAAGCCCCCTGCTGCATTCAGAGCTAAAATATTTGGCAAGGGCCAAACTTGGTGCCTGTAGCCCATACCGCACTTCTCACTAATGCCTTCTGATAATTGCAGTAGCATTTCTTGACAATGTCTACAATATGCCACAAAGCTGACTGACTGTTTTGTATTGGGTTTGAAAGGCAAAGCATAAACTTAATGTTCCTTCGTGTCAAATCCTTCAGTGAGCTCACAGGTGGAATCTGTAATGATTTGAACTGGGCTTGGTTGTGTTCTAAGAGTCATAAAGAAAACCAGTTTTGGAGTCCTCTGTGCACTTGTTAGCTCCTGTTTCTGAGGCACTTGGTTTATCCCCAAAATCTGTTTGTGTGGGGTTTTTTTTGCTTGCTTAGTTAGTAATAATAGGAATAGCATCTGCATGAAGGATAGTAACTTCTGATTGAAACAGGTTTGGTTTTTTTTTAATTCTGTGGATAGTTCTTGATTTGACAAATAGTTTTGTTAGCATTGGTTTTTACTCACTTTGTCACAACTAATGAAACTACTATTTTGCATGTTTTCTTTCTGAAATTTTTCGTAAGATGCTTCATTTGAGTTTGGTGCAGTTTTGTCATGTGTCATGTTTAACATAATGATTTGAGATTTGTTTTCACCTATGGAGGCACTACATTTGCTTTAAAAGTCTTAAGTCTTCCATTTCTTAAGTTAAGGGTTCTATCAAAATTACCCACCAGCGTTGAGATGCTATTAATTCCTTTTCCTGTTGGATTGAAGCATTAAACTTTTTTGCCTATAGCAGTGCCAGTTATACATCTGAACATTAAAAATACATAAAAATCCATAAATTATTGTTGAGATCACAAGGCAAAACACTCAAAACTGCAATTTCATAATTTGTTTTAATTTTGTTTTCTTGGCTTTACTTTTTCCCCTTTACATATAGCACTAACTTCTTCCTTAACCCTAACTCTGTTCTGTGTACAGTCCTTGCTTCATCTGATTTAAACTAGAACAACATCTTTTTCCTGTCAACAACTCATGGCCTCTTTAATCTTATTCAATTACTTGGTCTCAGCTTCTACTCTTGTGTTCCTCTTGAATTCCCGCAGCCTCTTCATTCAAGTCCCCCTTGATTTTAGTTCTCAAGTTTAGCACTTCACAGTGGCATGCAGCAACTGGGATTAATGATAGAAAGAATAATTGCAGTCAGTGTCTGTGCCCTTGAGAAGACGCAAGCTCTTCAGAGACTTTAGGTGCTAAACTCTGAGTTTCTACAGAGCACGTTAGGTTTGGAGTACTTTGTCCTTTTTGAAATTCCTTAGTTTTTTAATATAGAGTTGGCTTAGTTTCATAGGGATATTAAATAACACTTCTCTGACACCTGGGTATCCTCCCCAACCAGGACACTGTGTAAAAGCAAGGGAACAATTCCGTTGAAAAGTATTAAGAGATTGGTTTTTTAAGCTTTACTGTCAGAAATAGGAGATCCAGTTACCAAAAATGTCATCCTTGTATAGGTGCTGTAAAAGAAAAAATTTCAAGTGATCAGATTTCAAGAAAATGAAATTTCAAGTAATCAAAACCATGATCTTAAAGAAACTAATAGGTGGCCTCTCTTAGTTAAAAGAAGGGGCTTGCGGCATTATTGGTAACCAGTAGTTCCTGTTACCAGACAATTTGTTTTCCTGAATTTCATTTGCAGCCACCTGGAACCTGGTAGGTTTTGAGAACACCTAGCTTGTACAGTGCATTAAAGTATGTACGTTGTGTGGAGATAAATGTCATGTTACAATTCTTCTGATAGTATTTTAGCCCTAGAAAGCTAGAACTTCAAGCATGCATATGTTTTTGCATGTGTTTTGTGTATTTGAATATTCTTGGTGTTCTCTACAGATAAATGGTGCTATATCAAATGCAGAAACGTATCTGAAGATGCTTTTCAACTAATGCAGATTCCTCTCCTATCCCACAATGTAACTTTCTCTTCTTATGTGAAAAGCAAGGGAGGTGTGGTAAAAAGTGTACGAAGTGTGTGCTTGCATTAACTTCTGTTTTGAGTTCTTTTGATGTGAAAGGTTTTTTAATGTATTTTATCTCTTTGCTTTAAATTATGCCACGGGAAGAAGGATACCATTTCAGTTGCTCTAAAAAAGCCTAGTTGTACACAAGTTCTGTGGGTACATTAGGGAATTTAGCAGTCATAATTTGTGTGCAGAAGAACCCGAAAATAATCCCTATCCTCTTACATTTTCTGAATACAACACTCACGGGCACAGCTGCAAAATTTAGGTTATGAGTGGAAAATTGATTTTAGGACTCCAGTGCCCCTTGTGAACATAGTTTCCTAGTTTTAAATTACTTCAATTTTTTCAAGATTTTAGTAAATGTAGAGAAGTGCAAGAAAAGAAGGAGTAATATAAATGAAAAATTAGGAAGAGCAAATGTTTACGACCAGAGTAAAAGCTATATTTTGTGTCACTCTGATTCTTTACTAGTTCATGTGCTGTTTCCTTTTTTGGTTCTTCAAGACACAGTGGTGTGTTTGTGTTTAAACATAAAGAATTATCTCAGTTTATTTGGTGTAAGCAGAGTAGTGATCAAGTATGTTGTGTTATTAGACTGTATCTGTGAGTGTCTGACAATGATAAATAGCAGATTTTAATGTTCCAGCATGAAGCTGAATAGCATTTTCTTATTTTGTCACTTTTGCCCTGAATATTTCCTCTTGTCTGTAAGCTACAGTTCAAAATTGTTCTTAGGACAAGGTGGCCAAAATCTATGATCATCTTGGATTGGTTGGCAAGAGAGATGATCTAATGTAAAGTATATCACGTTTATCACTAGGTAGGGGGTGTTACTGCGTTTGCATGCTTTGCTTTGCAGTAGCGATAAGAGATTTAACTCTAACAAAGCTATTTGAATGAGATGGCTGCAAAGACCTCCTTGTGTTTCTCCCTGATCTTCTGAAGATAGCAGTCTTCACCTTAGTCCGAGAATTTGCCTGCTAAAGTGATGTAACATCTTGATTGACTGTTAACTTGGTTCAGTTTCATTTCTCAAATAGCACTTGGTTGACTTTCTTGTCTACGCTCTTAGGACCCTGCATAGATCTTTGTCTTTCAGCATAGGCTTCTTTCATGAGTCTTTGGATTTTGGTTTATGTTGCTTGGTATTTGCTCTGCTAGTAAGTCTTAACTTTGTTGCTTTGCTGTTTGTCTTTTGTCTTTCTTACATTCTCTTTAAGCTCACAGCAAACCCCTATTCTTATTAAGATTGCAGCCGAGAACTTGCTTTTTGAGGTTTTAAAGTAGAATTACGACCAACCACCTTTTTTGTGCGTCCATTTTATTTTCTCCCTTTCAGTTCCTGTGTATTTATTTGTGTGTGGTTAGGACTGATGTATTTTTAATGGTTTCTGTAGCACCTTATGCTCCTTCCTTTGTTTTAACAGTAAGAATGGAACATTCCAGTTAGTTTTTTAGCACTGCTGCAAAACATAGTAGTGTATGCTTTTTGATTGCCTATTTCCCCCTCAAGACACCTTCAGTTATTTCAATATCATTTCTCTCTGATGTGGAGTCTATCGTCAGAAATCAATACTAAGCTCTTCTGATGCCGAACCCAGTAAAGCTGGTTAGGCTTATAGATATGTGCAGTGTGTCTTCCTGTCTTCAGGCTCTAAGGAGATGCAGGGAGAAGATTCAGGCACTTTTAAAATTGATATGTTTCCACAAAGGAGCTATTCTAGAAAAATGATTATATTTAAAGCACCTATTTTTCATGTGTATTCTCTCTAGCATCACTGAGGAAATGCAGTAATCAGTGGCAATCCTGTCAGATATTAATTCTTGCCTCTTTCTCCTTCAAAATGCCCCAGCATTCTGTGTTCAAATACTGTAATGATTGTCTGTGTTCAACGGGATGCAGTCAGGGAGAAGAGGGCAGTGCCATAACTAGCAGTGTGCTAATGGGAGTGTATCTGGCACACTAATGTGTAAAACTGCCATTTGAGCAAACCTGTTAGTTTTTGTTATGCAAAATTTAACATCTGTGGCTGTGCTACAAGAATGGGATACAGAAAGTTATCTCTACCTTTGCCAGTAGTTTCTGTTGCTGGACAGATTAATTGGCGCAAGATACAGTCCTAGCCTTTGATTTCTGTTCTCTTTGGGAGATGGTTTTCAAGGGTTTGTTTTCTTACTGTTTAAAATTGAAGCTACACATGTACATTGTTTTTTATTGACTTGATTTCTGGCCTTGGCTATAAGGATTGCCAGATGTACCATAACGTGATGTTCTTTGCAAATAACTGACAACACATTACTTTTTTATTTTTTAAAAATTCTATAACTAGGTAGAAATCTTTCTTACTTATTATGCTTTGGGTGTGCTGTGAGATGGCTCTCTAATAGAAGGAGTTTTCCTGGTCAGCTTGTAGAGCTTGGCACAAAGCCTAGTTAAGTATTACATTGAAGATCTAAATTTAAAGCAGTGATCAGCAAGAAATGAACAACTTACTAGTGAAAAAAAAACCCAAACCAGCTAACACCTCCCCCCCGATAAACCCCAAAACATTTTACACTTGCTTGAATCTAAAGCTGAGAGGGAAGAACTGTGTGTTAGAATTTGTAACTTGGTCCTGCCTCCACACTTGGCACGCTGAGTTGCCCACTGTCTGAAGATCTTGGTCTATTTTACAAGTGATTTGAATTCAGAGTACTTTAAAGTCATGGAGACTACGGTGAGAGAAGATACTACATTGTTACCTCTCAAACCAGTGCAAGGCTTGCATAAATTTTTTTCTTATACCATATTGTCAGAATGGTAAGCTCCAAGCTTCTGAACCCTGCTAAAGTTGTGTGGCTCTGCCTAAGTTAATCCTCTTAGTTTTGTCATCAATCTGTTACATTCTTGTATGTCACCTTGAGTAATTCGTTTTTTCCACACTGCATAACCTTTAAGTGTTGGTGAGTTTTTAGTGTCATTTCATGTAAGCAGAGTATGTTTTGCTATCTTTTTGGTTTTTTTTGTTTAAATCAATGTTGTTGTGGTGGCTTTAATTCTTCCTTCTAGTTTTGTGAAATGTGAAATGTTTTTGGAAACAGAATGCATGCAATCTCCCTCCCTCCCTGCACATCCTAGTGACCTCTTTCTGCCTATGTAGAACCAAATTGTTTTAATGCTTTAAACTAAGCTTTATGGGAAAAGAGCTCCCAGTACCTGTAAAGGCAATACTCCTTTTCCCTTTTTCGTAGTAGTGAAAAGCTGATTAACCAATCTGCAGCTGTAACACTGAGAACTTGGAACTAATTTACCTTTTGAGTCTTTCTAGATCTTTCTGTTTTCCTCCCTCCCAGTGTTCTTGTTATTATTGAAACAGGGATAGCATTTCGTTATTGCCATGGTAAGTTGAGGCACAGAGAAATTTATTTGTTGGTGACCTTGAATTTCCTAGTTGTCTCTTGTTAACCATGAACTCATAACCTTAGAACAGGCCATTTTGTTTTGTATCAGCTATAACATAATACAGAGATGTCAAAGTTTTATTTTCTAATACAGTTCAAGAACTTACAGTGCTAATTATGAAATGACTGTAATACCTGGACCCACCTTATCTAAGCACCAGTCATTTTCATCAAACATCTGTCTGATAGAGGTAGTCTTGGTAGTGTTCAGAGATCTGTTCAACAGGTAACCAATACTAGGAAGCTGTGCTTATGTAGAAATGTTATTGCTTACATAGTATGCTTACTTTCTGAATTGTGTCATATAATTAATAAAGTCATAACTGGATATTATGGTGAATTAGTGTTGCAATGATACTATTTAAGTTTTTAGTTAATGTGGAGTGACTGGGTTCTGTGTCCATCCCAGAATATGTACTGCTTCCTTTGCTACATCCTAAAACTTTCAAGCTATCAGAAGTTGAATGGTGTCCTTTGATTATGGTGTCTTGGCCCCTGGGAGGCAAAAGAGGGAAAAATCAGACCAAACATACCACATTCTAAAACAAGATTTTTGTTTCTAGATTTCTTATTTGCTTTGTCTCCTTGTTGTATTTTCTCTGTACTGTCACAGCTCTGTTTATGCAGCTCTCCTAAAAAGTTGAATGATGACAGAGTGGAAATTTAACTTTGTGAAGGACTTTGTCTTTAGACTTTTTATTGCATTGGAATAAAAGGAAGAAGTTTTTGAATCTTTGGAGCATTTAAAAATTATGCAATGTTGAGGTTTGATTTTTTTCTTCCTTTTTAAAATATTTTTTCTCACTAGAGCTTTGTGTTCTTAAATATTATTTGTGTGTTGGCACAGTCCCATGTTTCACTTAGAAAATGTTGAATGGCATTCTTCATGATTTTTTGGAACTGTTTCAAGATAAAATTCTGGTAAAATTGACTAATTTCACAACCCATTTTTATTTTGATAGGCTAACATTCTATCAGCATGCTATTTCAGAATGTTTCTGACTAGTTATTTTTAGCATGAATAATGAAGAACAACAAATCTTTTATCAGACAGGGAAAAGGGGGAAAGCCTTTCTGTTCACTAATTATCTTGGAAAAATAAGACCTATGTTGTCATACAATATCAAAGGGAAAGGCTTTCCCTTAAATTTGCTTTTTTTAAGGAAAATTTTGGGAAAGTCACTCCACGTCACACTATGTCACTCCAAAGTGCGAAGCTGAACATTCTTTCTGAAACACTGTTATGATTCCATGTCTGTCTTTGATTTCTTAATAAAGTGTGTTCCTTTTACAGGAGCACTGTAGCTATCTAGAGTATCAGCATGGGTAACCACTTCCCTGGGCAGCCTGTTCCAATGCTTGACAACCCTTTCAGTGAAGACATTTTTCCTAATATCCAATCTAAACCTCCCCTGGCACAACTTGAGGCCATTTCCTCTCGTCCTATCATTTGTTACCTGGGAGAAGAGACCAACCCCCACCTTGCTACAACCTCCTTTCAGGTAGTTGTAGAGAGTGATAAGTTCTCCCCTCAGCCTCCTTTTCTCCAGGCTAAAACAACCCCCGTTTCCTCAGGCGCTCCTCATAAGACTTGTGCTCTAGACCCTTCACCAGCTTCATTGCCCTTCTCTGGACACGCTCCAGCACCTCAATGTCTCTCTTGTAGTGAGGGGCCCAAAACTGAGCACAGTATTCGAGGTGCAGCCTCACCAGTGCTGAGCACAGGGGCACAATCACTTCCCTAGTCCTGCTGGCCACACTATTTCTGATACAAGTCAGGATGCTATTGGCCTTCTTGGCCACCTGAGCACCCTGCTGGCTCATATTCAGCTGGCTGTTGACGAACACCCCCAGGTCCTTTTCCTCCAGGCAGCTTTCCAGCCACTCTTCCCCAAGCCTGTAGTGTTACATGGGGTTGTTGTGGCCCAAGTGCAGGACCTTGCACTTGGCCTTGTTAAACCTCATACAATTGACCTTGGCCCATTGATCCAGCCTGTCCAGGTCCCTCTCTAGAGCCTTCCTACCCTCCAGCAGATCAACACTCCCACCCAGCTTCATGTCGTCTGCAAACTTACTGAGGGTGCACTCGATCCCCCTCATCCAGATCACTGATAAAGATATTAAACAGGATTGGCCCCAGCACAGAGCCCTGGGGAACACCGCTTGTGACCGGCCACCAACTGGAGTTAACTCCATTCACCACCACTCTTTGGGCCCGGCCATCCAGCCAGTTCTTTACCCAGCGAAGAGTACACCTGTCCAAGCCATGAGCAGCCAGTTTCTCCAGGAGAATGCTGTGGGAAACAGTGTCAAAGGCTTTATTAAAGTCCAGGTAAACAACATCCACAGCCTTTCCTTCATGCACTAAGCAGGTCACCTTGTCGTAGAAGGAGATCAGGTTGGTCAAGCAGGACCTGCCTTTCCTAAACCCATGCTGACTGGGCCTGATCCCCTGGTTGGCCTGTATGTGCCATGTGATAGCACTCAGGATGATCTGCTCCATAACTTTCCTTAGCACCGATGTCAGACTGACAGGCCTATAGTTCCCCGCATCCTCCTTCTAGCCCTTCTTGTAGATATCATGACTGCTACTAGGAAGTAGCTAAATATACTGATGAAGAGCTTTTGTTTCCACTCAGAAGGGTACATGTATGGTGGGTTTTTTTGAGAACTATGGGTCATGGAGAGGGACAGTGAAAGGACTGAGGCTCAAACTTCCAGAATAGAATACTTTTTTCACATTTCTTTGCCTTACTGTCCAATTCAGTAGGATTATATATTTATATCTTTATATATTTTTTTTGTACATATAAGTAAATACAAAAATGCTGAGTCACCTTGATATGCTCTGGTCATTATCATCAACAGAGCCAGTGATTCTACTTTGGTATTGGGAAGAAAAAAGGTAAACTGGTTTAGCTTGTGTTTCCCAACTTCCTTTTACCTATTTTTCACATGTGCTTCTAACACACTTAGAGATGATAGAGAGAAGGGACTTAATTCTTGACCTGTGCTTTGAAATTAAGACTTCAGGTCTTCAGGTGTACAGCACTGTGTTGTGCTATCCTGTGCTGGATGCAGCATAGCATCATGGCCTCTCACTGACTCTGTGATGTTGCACTCTAAGCACAGTTGTTTAGTTAATTGAGTGGAACAGCTGCGTCTAGTATGAGACACTATAGAGCAGGAGGCAGATCATGGTGTGTAAAAATGTTCAAGATCTGCTCTTAGCAGTGACCAGCAGGCCTTGGCCATGAGCTTTGCTGCAGCTTTTGCTAGATGCAAATGCTGAGATGCTCAGGCTAGAGTGTAGGGTACTGAAGGGACTTCAGGGGACTTAAAGGACTTCAGTGGCAGGGACTTAAATCTTGCATGCAGATATATCTTGAGGAGATAGCACACAGCTAGTCTTGGAGGAGGAAGCATGCTTAGAGATCATGGTTTGGGCATATGTGAGGAAATGTTCTTCAGTATGACACTTAATAATGGAAAAAACATTGAAATAGGCCTTCTGGCATTAGGATTTGTCCAGCTTGATGTGGACGGAGTTGTTGCTGTGAATTTTTTTCTTCAGTGCTAAACACTTGCAAAGCTGTCAGGGGCCAGCTGTGGTGGTTGTTGGTGAATTCATCTCCTCTGTATGGAATTACTGCCGCTGTTGCTTCTGCTCTTGGTCTGGCAGCTGATCAAAACAGAGAGGAAAAAAAGAGAGGACAATAGTCACTTCAATCTCAAGGTAGAATTGTCTTCAGATAAGAGCGCATGCTTGTATCACTTGATATTCCCACTTGCCTGTCTCTTGATACTGCTGTTTTCATAAGAACAGCTATGCTGTTAATGGTAACTGCTCTTATGTGGAAACTGCTTGTGGTATCAAGCCTGTACCTTGTTGAATTAGCTACCAGCCTATGCAGCGAAAAACATGTTCTTGCCTCACAACTGCTTTCAGGCTTCTGTGCCTTCAGAAATAAACTATGTAACATGTTCCATAGCTGATGCCCTTTATCTCTGTGTGTGGTTATGTTTTTTGGTTTTTTTTCTTTCTTTAGAGATGCCTGTTTTCCAGAAGGTTGTTTTTTGGACTACTCACCTGGGAAATGAAATAAGTCTCTGACTCTTTTTGCTTCGTGGCCCATTTTCTGCATGCCATCTACCTAAAATACCTTGCCATAGATGGGAATTATTTAGGATCCGTCTATTTTTCCTTCATCTGTCCTTGTTGACGTGAATCACGTTGGCCTTTGCAAGGAGCTAGTTTTCTGATTGTTGCTTTATTATGTGAACTGATAATTGCAACTGACTTATTCCTCTGGAAAGGACATTCAGCCTGCCAGGGTATCATGGATTCACCACAAGTGCTTTGCTGGTAATAACTGCAGTTTCCCTGAAAAGGCAGCATAGCCTTTTCAGTGTGTAGATTTTTTTTTTTCTTCTCTTTTTTCTTTTTAAATGAAAGATAGCTCTGCCTCCGAGACACTGACCCTGGTCCTAGCCTTTTCTTTTTCTATGGTTTGTCTGCCCGTATTAGACAGTCTTGTCTGGAGAAGTACATACAGCTGATGTTCGCAGACGTTGGGTTTTTTTTTTTTTGTCAGCTGGAATGTAATAGTAAGGGGCATAAGGTTATGATATAATGAAAAACCTGTATGCATACAATCTAATATCTCTGCATACTTCAAATGCTGTATATTGAATTATTCCGTAGTGAAAGAACGGGCTTCTCTTTATTCTCGTCTTTATTCTTATCTCTAATTCCAGTTATGTTTTTTGCATGCACTGTCCCAGCAGCTTTTGTTAATCTCTTGCTGATCTCAGTTGCACCTTCAAGGTAGCTCTCTTCATATGTTAACATGTCCTGATGATAAACTTTCATCCCTACTTGGATTTGCCTACGAGGGTTTCCTAGCAGTTCCATCCTAAAGAGCTTTAGGAGGAGAGTGGCATACGGAGTTTCCAATCCAGCTGTTCTCTTCAGTGATCCATTTCACAGCAGCCCACCTCTGAGTTCATCAGAAAGGCTGACACTAGACTGGCTATGACCCTTCTCCTCCCACAGGAGCTATGTTTAACCTGGATTCTTTCAGTGTTGGGGTTTACAGAACAGAACCATACGATTGTACAGGTACAGTAGAGGGAGTAGTGAACTCTGGCTTCAGGGCAGGAGTGAACTGGTGGGGAGAGGAGCTCCTGAATCTGGTTACTGCTGAAGTCTTCATGGTGGGAAGCCATGGCATGACTCACATCCAGACATGTTCCTTGTGCAGGCAAGGAGGTGAAGCCTCTGGTACCAGGTGACGAGCAGCACAAAAGTGAGTGGAATGTCTTTCTGATTAAAAATAGAACTGAAATATGTGTTTGCACAGTGGATAAAGTTCTGTTACCTGTTAGTATCAGAACTACTATATGTTCTCTGCAGTCCAGTAGTGTATCATGTATCTGCTGATGTTAACCCTGCCAAAAGACACTATTGCATCAAGCTTAGCCATCTGATTATTTTGTGCTAATAAAATGAACTGTAAATATATTTTGATTCAGAATGTTGTACTGGTGTACGTGGCTGGTGTCATTGGAGGCACAGCCCACATAAACATTTTAATAGTCCGAAGATTCTTTCCTGTGTCATAGGAATAATATCGTCAATTTAGGTATACTTTTATGCTTCTGAAATGGTATCTGTGCTGTATTGGGCTTTTTCCAGGTGTAAACTGTGTCTATCACAGCTCTTAACTGCTCCTGAAATGCATTCTGAAGGGGAGACAGGAAGGAAAAAGAAAAAAATAAAATTGCCAATAACAGAGAATAATTCCCAGCTTCTCAGTTTGGTACAGGATCTCATGTTACATGGGTTCATAACCTTAGAGACCTCTGAAGATCAGCACTCTTGCTAGCTAATGTCAAGATTAATTTGCCCCTACCATGGTTCCAAGCTGTGATAGAAAGGAGACCTTTTTCAAGCATCCATTTTTAAACTATATTAAAGTTTATGTTAAATGATAGTGGGAAGGATATTGAGAAGTTGAAAAAGAAATTATTAAAGGTTTTAAGAGTATCTCCCAAAAGGAAAAGTGATAAGGTCACCTAGCTGTAATACTTACTGCTGATTTTAGTCAGTTACACCAGTTACGTAATGGAACGTTCTAAAGACATTACCGTCATCAGAAAAGCCTTCTGCAGTTGTAACCAAATGTTTATACAAGTGTTAAATAACTACTTTTTCTGTAATGCTGATTCTATTAATTAGGGTTAGTTTGCACTACCCCTACTATCTTTGATTTGGTGAATATGATGTAATCTTCCCAAGGTGGGTATAATCTTTATTTCCACCAGATCTTTTTGAGTTACAGAGCTGACTCTGCATGGTGTCTTGCTGAGAGTGGAAGCCTTTTTGTTAAGGACGGGTAAAAACTACTTTTTGAAAAGCAGAGTCTTGAGATCTTGAGAAATATTTGCCAAGTTGAGTAGAATTGTATTTTCAGTTAAAGAACCTTGTGAATATCTTTTCAGAAGTATGAGCAAGTCTGTCTTGCATTTGTAAAATATTCTGATTTTTTTCAGATAAGACTCCTAGAAGGAATTGTGTACTGGTTCCGAAAGTGAAAAAGAAAGGGAAACAGTCTCATGAATTTTCATCCTCTGCCTCATGTGATTTGGAGCAGGCTCTTGACCCATGTCTTCTCTCCATCAGATGCATACCTTAAATAGCAGACTGTAGAGTTCATACTCGCTACAGCAGTGAGGGGCTGTACAACTTGGAATGTTTGTGGAGAGATTGAGACAATATTTAAAGTATCTTGGGGAAGAAACTAAATGTAGGTCTTCTGTTTCCTTGGATGTTTAGCAGGTAGAGGATTTTGAATCAGTGTGTCTCATATCCTAGAAGAATCTTTAACTGTTGTGCTGTGTGGGGTATGGACAGCATTGGGTAAATACCTTTTGTCTTTTCTTCCTGATTTCAATAATGGTGTTCATGTTCCATATTAATTAAAACTTTGTTTTCCTCTGTACATACTTAAAAAGTGTTGAAGAGAGCACAAAGCCAAAAAAGAAACTCTTCAGGTTAATTCAGGTGCTTTGACCAGAAACAGCACTGTATTTTAAAAGTAGCTTAAGAAAAATGCAGTTACAGGCAAACCCAAGATTTACCCCAGTTTTGGCTGGTTGGTACAATTATTCAGACAACTTAGTGTTTTGAGACTTCTCCCTGCACTTATCTTGGTTTTTCATGAGTGTATGTTAATAGAAAATGCTCTCATTGAATTCTAGCAGAAGCAGTGGTGTGTAGAAGTGTTCCTGTTTATGTTTATTACCTGTTAAAGTATTAGTGGTTCTTAAGAATTTATGGCACTGATAGAAGAATTGGAGGGTTTTTTTCTGGTGTGTTTTGTTCTTTGCTCTGACATATTTTTATATTAGTTATTATGTGTGTTCGCCCTTCCTTCCAAGACTTTTAACAATCTAGTTAAACCATCCTTGTTTCCTGTCTTAATAGTACTTCTGTACTACTGTCCAAAAGTCACACTGGCAAGAATAATGCATCTAAATGATTGGTTCTGTGATTTGATAGTTGTCTATGATCTGAGAAATAGACAATATGTTCAAAGACATTCTGTGCAAGTAAACATGCATATTTGGTCATGGGCCATTTTAATTTTTATTCAACACATATCATTATATTTAGTAGACTGAGTATGTTGGAAGAAGTGATCAAGTAGTTCAGTAGCAGTATATTTGACTTTCAGTGCTGACCATAATTTTTATACATCTATGTAAATTAATGTAGTTTCTTTTCAAGTATTTTTCTACAAAAGCTGTTAATGAAGAATTTAAATCCTGAAGACTCTGTATTTCAATCTGTGCATCAGAAGTTAGCTTTTAAAAATGGGGTCTTGAGTTGAAGAAAGGAAAGTGTTCACTGTTTAAGGCTTTTCACAGGCATTGAAAAGCCTGAGTTGGGAAGTACTTGGCTATGTATGTTGCAGTCGGCAGAGCTGTGTGCACAGTTTTGCATGTGCTTAATTGGCTTGCATAGCTGTGGCCGTTCTGTATGACTACTTCTGGATATATTTATTCTTCAGAAGAGTTAAAAAATAAATAATTTTTTGACATGGTTCTTTCTCCAGGGCCTGCCTCAGGGCATTCCACAGGTTGAGTAGAGTTCTGTAAAGTTAATTTCAGAAAGGCATTTAAGTGTCAGTAAGCAGGCTAAGATGAGATATTCATATAATGAATTCTCACAGGTCTGTTGCTGTAAGACAGCCACATGAAGTAAAGTTATTCACAGCAAGTATGATGGAGGAGCTCTTTATGGTTATTGCCAAAGACACCGTAATAGTTTTGGCTGGACACTGAGTGTGCAGGTATGATTCAGTCAAACCTAGATAACACTCTGTCACTATCTGTCTTGTCCCCTTTTCTTGATTTTTGTTTCCTTACTGTTGCTCAGCAAAACCAGTAATGCTCTCATATCCACCTGCATTTCTATTAGTACATTGGTAGGAACTGCAGCTAATGGAGTGTATAGGAATGAGTTTCTAGAAACTGATGACAGAAAAAGCAAAGCATTTGTTGACTGGCAGCCCTCCTAGCTGGTGGTGTGACTGATTAACTGCTTGGTTCTTGCTGCTTCTCCGCTTTGTAGCTTGCAATGTTCTTGCTCCTTTTTCTTCTGATAGATACAGCTGTTTATTCACATGGAAAAATGTAACTCCTGGAGGCAGTCTTCTATTCATAGTTCATTGTGTCCTATAAATTTTTCCAGCAATGTGCCTCTCTTTACAAAGCCTCTAAGTGATGGTGATGGGCCGTTTTCCTGTTGCTGGAAAGGAATGAGACCACTCGTCAAATTCAAGCAATGCTGCTGATCGTAAAGAAGCAGATTATTGAAGTTACTAGGAATTTTGTTACTGTTTTTTGCATATTAAGATACTAATGTTTTATAATGACAAAAGTTTGGTAAGGTCACATAATGATTTGTGTTTAGGCTGAATTTTGAAACATAGTGGAGGGTTCATTGTAAGAGGTGTTTATTTTTGATAAAAGTAATGTTTGTGAAGTCAATGAGCATGTTAATTCTTGTGGTTGCCCCAGAGTTTCTAGAAATGATGGAGTAGATGCTTAGTCTTCAGTCCTATTTGTGACAAATTGTCTCCTGAAAATTCAGATGCCATATTTGGTAGAATTCATACTGAAAATTAGCTTAGAAGTTTTCTTAATTTTGAAAGCAAACAGAGCAAGTGCTCTTGTTTCAGGTGGTTAAAACATTGCAAGCTGTTTAAATGAAAGTTTGTATTTAGGCTGTCAAGAAGTAGGGAATAAATTGAATCAGTTTCCAGAAAAGCTGTTCATCCCAATACCTTAATTCAGAATATATCTTAGATGTGTTAGTGTAGAGTAGCACTTCTTCAGGTTAATTCAGGTGCTTTGACCAGAAACAGCACTGTATTTTAAAAGTAGCTTAAGAAAAATGCAGTTACAGGCAAACCCAAGATTTACCCCAGTTTTGGCTGGTTGGTACAATTATTCAGACAACTTAGTGTTTTGAGACTTCTTCCTGCACTTATCTTGGTTTTTCATGAGTGTATGTTAATAGAAAATGCTCTCATTGAATTCTAGCAGAAGCAGTGGTGTGTAGAAGTGTTCCTGTTTATGTTTATTACCTGTTAAAGTATTAGTGGTTCTTAAGAATTTATGGCACTGATAGAAGAATTGGAGGGTTTAAAGCCATTAGTATGGCTTTACAGTGTCTGAAGAGTATCAAGATAATTTCAGTAAAGGGGAAAGTGTGAATATGAAAGAGAAACAAAACTTCTCCAATAATCTGATCTGCTGAAAGCCTGAGGGGCAGGAAGACCAGGAAAAGGCATAGAAATCTGTAGTATTCTTTCCTTTCATTGTAGAAAAAGAAGATACAAATACTAAGTTTTTCCTTTGTAAGATTTCAGATTATACAGCATAGTTATCCAAAACACGTATTTTTGCTCAAACTTTTATTTGTTTCTAGTTTCAATTTTTTTTTCATACTTAAACAGTTCGAGTATGTGGATGTAGGTGGGTTTGTTTTTTTTTTTTTTTCTTGAAAGGTGAGCAGCTCCATCCATGTAGGAGAAGTTTGGGGACAGACTGGTCCCTGTTCTAGAGGTTGTTCAGTACCAGTTTTAATCAGTGAGAGGGAACCACAAGAAATAGCAAGAATAGACAACCAAATGGTGCGCTGTTCAAAGCCTAGGAGGCAGTCCTCCTTTTGCAGCTCCAGCAAATCCAGGTAGTTTTAAGACTGGCTGCAGTGAGGTATTACCCTAAGTAATTTTGCACATGTGATGAAGGCTACTGTGCTTCTATTTTTTCAGTTGAATGCTCTTTCATATTTCTCTTTCTAAGAGAAAATGCTTATCCTTTACATGTATGAGCCTTCTTTTTCTCAAGTTTTCTCAGGAAAAGGTATTAATCTCTGCTGGGTAAAAATCTCTAAACTATAAGGTGGTTGATAGTCTGTTGAAGCTCTGGATGGAGAATGTGAATCTAAAAAGTCGTATTTTATCAGAGGAGATGCTGGTCTTTGGGTTAGAGTGTGAATCCAGCTGGGTGAGATTGCTAGTGGGTTGGGTTTTTTGTGTGTAACTTCTTAAATTGATACAAAAAATGTAAGATAATGTATATAATTGGGAAGAGTGAAATTAATGTTTTTTCAACTTTAATGCATGTATCTAGAAATGAACTAGGCATGTGTACGTGTGTATATATGTGTATTTGTAGTAGACGGTGTCGTTAAATGCATATGAATAATACATATATAAAAGCCTCAAGAGGCTGCTTCTAGCAAAAGCTTCATTTCCTTTCTGATATTTGTACGGTGGTATTATTGAAATTGATTTAATAAAGCTTTTACAAAGTTAGTGACAATACAGTTCAGTTAAATACTCTCCTTCTCCCTTTTCCAACATCCTCCATTCCATCCCCTCCACCATCCATTTCCCCCCTTTTCTCTGTTCTTCTTCCCCCCCTTTGTCCATTCACTGTCAGGAAGGGGCGCCTCAGAAGAGTCATTTCAGCTCAGCACGCCACCGTCAGAGACTAGTGGAACCAGCAGCTACAAAAGTGAGTGCCTTTATTGAAGGACCATTTTTAAAATGGAATGTCATGTTGGCAGAGTATTTGTTACTAAAGAGAAGCTCTTCTGTGTGCTTGGTAGGAGATTTAGTTACTGTTACTCCTCTGCAAGTGATACAATCACTGTCTCTAAAGGTGAACTTCAGTGCTGGAGAGGTTCATATTCAAGTGCAGCTGTCGTACTTTCTTGAAAAAGTTCGGGTGAAATTTTTTTTGTATCTGCAAAGTGAAATAGAAACTGTAGGAATTGTTATACTTTGGTTTTATTACTTTGCGTGATGTCTGTTTTCTTAAACACGTGTGCAATTCATTTGCCTCATTCTTAAACAAAAGGCTTTCATTGAATTAAAAAATGGCAAGGATTTGGAAAATAATCAAATAGTCTATTATCAAGCTGTGATATGAAGTTTCAGAGTTAAAAAAAAAAAGACTTTGGCATCAAAAGATGATATTAGCAGATACAATAGCAGTACCAGTTAGTTTGTAAGATTGTTCCACCTTTTTAGAGACATACTTTTTGTTAACTGTACGCAAAACAGTTTGAGATATTCAGTGAGTGTGATATTACTATCAAACTTTTATTCTCTAGGCTAATAAAATGTACTGTAATGCACATTTTTGAACATCAGTAACTGTTCAACTGTGTCTATTTTTTGCTACTTTTTGTGAGAGTCCAGCAGAAGTTAAACTGTGTATCCATTACTACCACCTCCCAGAAATCCCATTCTCTGCTTTCCTTTAGATTTAGATTACTTGCAGAATTGATTGCAATATTTACATACAACCTTTGATACAGGTTGAAGTAGATCAATGGTAGTAATCCTGGTCTTGAAAGGAAAGCCCTGGTTTTAAGAAAGAAAAAAGTAGACATGCGTTGTATTGTCTTGAGTTCTAAATTATGACTCCAATCACTGTTGTCAGACCAATTCTTTCTGTTGCTAAATGTGTTGACTCATTAAGTATTAGTTGTGTTGACTTTTACTGTTACCAGCTTGTATTATTTATTCCTTTTGGCCTCTAACAGCATTGTCAATACTAAGCTATCCTTTTGGGGGACTGGGGAAGGGCATTTGGGGGGTTGCAGATGCAAAAGTGAGTGAAGTAGACATTGTGGGGTTTTTTTTTTAAAGGATTAGTTAAATAAGAGAAGAAATTTATTTTGAGTGAGTCTGTACTGTCTCTTAAGGAGCCTATTCTCTTGATGAGCCACTTTCTGTGTGCATTAATATACACTAGAATCACTCCAAGTAGTTCCCTCAATGTGGAAAGCCAAAGGAGAAATGTATACTGAAGTGCAGTTCTGTGGGCATAAGCTGTGCTTGCTTTTGCTCCCTCCTCTTACCTAGTTTTCCAACAGTTTTCCACCATACCCCAGTGCCCCACTGTACCCCTGAATGCACCTTGTCGAAGGTAGGTGTGCTGTCAAAATCTCAATCTGGTAGCTGCAAAGCAACCTTTGCAGTAATTGCACTTCTGTTTTGTTTGGGACAGAAGGACCAGAAAGAGTCTTGATTGGTGTTTCCAGGGCCCTTAGCCACTGCCCTTTAGTCAGTGTCTTTGCTGCTGGGAGGACATCCTGATGCACTGGGGGCAAGTCAGTTGGCAGCTCAGCGCTGCTGGATACCAGCCGAGCATCCAGAGGGGTGCTATTATCATAGACCGCAGCATCCTCCACCTCTCCCCCTACAGCCATTGTCAGCAGCTTCAGAATGAGCATCTGCCTGGAAAAGACTCTTCATCACACAGTAGGAACATCGGTCTGGTTGAGTGTTTTCTTTTGATTAAAATGTGTCTGTAGGGAAGAGAAAGGAGGCAAACAAGAAGCACTGCTTCATTGCTAAGACTGTGGGACAGAAGAGAGAAACTGCAAGTTTATAGTTCCCAGGGGCATGGACCAGTCTGCAGATCGCCCACCTGATCTCATTCCTCACTGTCCATGCAAGAGAATGATGAAATCCTGGAACAGTAGTCTTCTGAGTCCTGTTGTTTGAGAACCTTCCACTAGGTGGGTAGTATTTCCACATGGCAATCCAATAAAACTAATTCTGACAGGCACCTGCACCCATCTGTACTGATAGCCAGCCCTTCCCTTCCTCCTCTCCTGTACACACTTCTCAGTGAAGAATAGCTGCCATACTTTATGTCCTAGATACATATGCCTTTTTTTTTCTCACCCACCACCCTTGCTACGTTCTTGGAATCAACTGCTATAGCTGAGAGGACTGTACTTTTCTGGTCTGATTGAGGTAACTTGAGGTAATTTCTGCATGTTTCCCGCTCCTTCCTACATGCCTTTCCCTTCTTTGCTGCCTGGATCAAACTCAGGGGCTTGGAATGATGTACTTTTGCCTGATACTTCTCTAGGTCTCAAGTCTGGGAAATGTCACATTCACCCATGATCAGACCACACTCGGGCTGATCCAGCTGATGGAAGGTAGGATCTGGAATAGGCCTTAGCAGCTCAACAGCTACCCTGGAGCAGGAAGTTTTGGAGTAGGGATATTGGCTTCTGATCCTGGGACAAGAGGGGCATAGTTTGTTGCTTTGCATGGGACAGGCCCTGGAAGCGGACATGAGAGCAGTGAGAGGGCTGTGTTCAACACCTTTGCTCAGGACTGTTGGGCACTGTTACTGGACTACTATTCCATGGACTGAGACTACTCACGAGGAGGGATGAAGACAAACCTGTCGTGCAGCAGGTGCCACAGCTGTTGTGTGCTGGTAGGAACAGTAGCCCAAGGTTACCTGAGCAGATTTGGCTGGGCAGAAGTGTGGCACATGGTGTTGCGTAACAAACAAGGGTGATATACTGCATTCTTCAGAGACCCATCTATGTTCCAAGGGCATACTTCAGGCAGTGTGAGACTCTCAGTATTTGCCATTCAGATGGCTATGAAAGTGGAGTAGGGAAGTGCTCTTAGCACAGAGCCTCTGAGAGACAAACTCTGTCTTTCCCTTGTACTCCTGCTTGCACTTCCTGGACTGCCATTTTCTGGCAGACTCGCCTGCAGACTGCTGCAAGCCAGTAGGAGTGTCATTGGAGTCTTGTCACCCTTCTTCCTTCCCGTTGTGTGGTGGACCCTTACCAGTAGTTGCTGTAACAACCTGACCAGCCGCTCTGCTTGAAGGAATCTATTTGCAGTGCAGCTGATGAAGAAAGCCCATGACTTTCTCTTGCAAAGTTGTGAATCCAAGTTGTGAATCCTTCAAAAGGCAACAGCAGTGCAGCCTGTCTCCAAGCCCTACCAAAGGCTTAACCTGCTTACTCCGTGTACCTCTACAGCCACACCAGCTGCAGTGCCCTCTTGGCAGCCATCTCCACCACTTGGTCCTACAGGACATTGATCATCCATTCTTGGGGCTTTAGGGACCATAGAAGCTCTCCTGATGGAAACTAGGAGGACAGGGCTGAGAGTCAGCTGTGCAGGTAATTCCAGAAGTAGGAAGCTGTAGAAAGGCAACAGGACTGGCAGAGCTTCCCCAGCAGCTTGTTCTATCACACTCCTCTGTCTGAATTTATTGCCTTAGGAAGAGCTGCCAGTTGCTCCTGGTGGTAGGGGTAGGTGCACAGTGGTCTTGTTGCCATGCTAAAGCAAGAGCTACTTTGCTTGCTGCTTTTAGACTGAAGATGGCCATCAACAAAGCTGACATGCCTTTCCTTAAGCTTGTTGATTCAGCTCTTTCTAGTTTAAAAAACCACAACACAACAAAACAAAAAAACCCAAACCAAACAAACTTGTTACTTTGAAAATGGTATGTTGTCTCTTGCCTCTGTAAAGACTGGTGGGATCCCTTTTATTCGTTTTGCCTTCCTGTGTAGCAGCTGTTTGCCCAGGTGGCAGGATGTTATGGAAGCCCAGGCTGCACGGCTTGCAGAGATTGTTGCCCGTATCAGGGACACTGGAGGTGGGGGAAGACCATCAAAGACTGGTAAAGGAATACTTTGTGCCTAGGAAAGCATTCTGGTGGGCTCGTAGGTGTGTTTTGTTCTGTGTGTCTGGTCCCTGGGTTTCCTGCATCTGGCTCCTAACCTCATGGGTATGGGAGAACAGGTCTGTGTGGGAGACTTGGAAGCAAGGCAGAGTATCTCATGAAAGCAGCAGCAATTCAGAGGACACTGAGGTACAACTTGCCCAGAAGATCCTCCACCTATGGTCAGTTGACTGCAGGTGATTCACCTGCATCTTAGTACACATTCTGCAGATCGTCCTGGACCCGAGTGAAGTGTGTTTGTGGGTTAGTGATTTGGGTGACCCAAAGCAGCAAGGGACATGTTGTGTTAACTTCTGATGTGGAGACTAATGTTTCATGAGGGGAGAGGATTTTGGCCTGTCCTGGCAAAAGACAGTAGAATTGTAAAGATATGGTGAACCTGTCCAGCTATGAGCTCATGTCCAGCCTTATGATTGGTTGATTGATTTGATGCAAGTCAGGGGAAGCTGGGCTTCAAACAATTATGATAAGCCTCTTCTCTATAGTTTTCTCTTTGGATCTCAGTTTTAGGGCCTGCAGCTGGTGATGGTTCTAGGTTCCTAGGTTAGTCCCATCTGTGAAACCTTGCATCTTCAGTCTTTTCAGTCAAGCTTGGAAGTCGTTGAGACTGATACCTGTATCTGAGAGAGGAAGTAATGAAAATATTTTGAGAGAGATGACTGTGTTTTCTCCAGGTATTGGAGGAAGTACTTCCTTCATCCATTCGGTACTGATTTGCCTTGTGTCGTGTTTTTGGTGTGAAAGTGACCATTTGACAGCAGAATGAGCAGCAACAGGCAGTGGAGGGAGTATTTAGTATTCTTACCTAACTAGTGCTAAACAGCTGCTGAAGGTATGGATAGGACCTTTATATATTTGCTGGTGTAATCACAGGGCATGCAGAAAGTAGGTAAAATCAAAGAGCATAGCCAGTAGGTTGAGGAAGGTGATTATTTCCCTCTAATTGACACTTAAGAGATGCATCTGAAATAACTGCATCCAGATTTGGGCCCCTGGTACAAGAAAGGTACTGAAGTTTGTGATATACAGGGAAGAGCTGAGAGGCTAGGTTTGTTTAGTGTTGCGAAGGCTGAGATGGGATTTAATGGCTGTCTTTCACTACTTAATAGCTGGATATAGAGAGAGTGAGTCACTCATGGAAGAGCACTGCAAAAGGATGAGAGGAAATGCTCAGACATTGCCAGAAGGGAAAATCTGAATAGGCAGAATAAATTTTTCTCAATTAAGGTGTTTAAGCATTTGAACAAGTTACCCAGAGTGCTCCATCCTTGAAGGCATTCAAAACTTGACTGGCAAAGGCCTTGAGCAACCTGATCTCAGTTTGAAGTTAGCCCTGCTTTGAGTAGAGAGTTGAACCAGGTGGCCTCCAGAGGTCCTTTCCAGCCTGAGCTATTCTGTGATTGAAGGGTGTGGTACTTGCTGCATGCTAGCCTCTGCCTGCTCTGTAGTGATGCAAAGCTTTCAAGAGGCCTTTCAGCATAGCATCTTCTAGCTGATAAGCAGTATAGATGGTAAAAAAGATGCTGAAATATTGTGGATTCTGACTAGTCTGCTTTGACCCACAGAGCACAGTTTGTTCTCAGACATATGTAAAAACAGTATAGATGTAGTCTCTATATATCTTTTGCTGTATATATTAAATCACTTTGTGGTGCCTTGAAACGGAAGTTTAATTTAAAGGGTTGCTGGGTAATTTGTTTGCTAGAACTTTGTGAAGTTCTAGCACAGGTGGACAACATTAAAGAAAGTGCTGCAGGAATAATGATCTGAAGGACGAAATAAAACACTCATAAAGTTGGGTAAGGTAACAGTCAAATAAAAATCAGTTTGATATGGGAGCATGGAGGTGGAGAAGGAGATACAAGGGAAAGCATTCAGACTATTTTCAAACTCTTGTTGCATTTTCAATACATAATAAGAATAAAGCTGTGTTCTGGATAGGCTGCCAGTATAAATTGGGAACACGTGTAGGTAACAGTTATGAAGATTACTTTGAGTTTTGTTAGCTTGGAAAAAACACTGATAGTATAATGAATCAAATGAAAAACTCCAAGCTGGTTGTGAAGAGAGAGGACATTTCAGCAGAGATAGAGTTTGTTTTTAAGTCATTCTGGTTTGAGTACCTTATCAGGTAGTTACGGAGCACGGTAATCTTTCCTCAACTCATAGTGAACAATTGCTGCAGCATACGTAAATAAAGATTTTAGAAAACAGACTTTCTTGCTTATGAAGTCAATTCTGGACTTACAGGTGTCACTATGCACATATTCTGCTTTCTAAGCTGATAAAAATTTTCTAGAGCTATTTTCTTCTCTGCCTCTACCTCAGTGACTCATGACTTGTAAAGAAATAGTGTGCTGTTGAGAATCATGTCTCTGCCTGCTAAACCTAGACTGAAGGTCTTAAATAGGTGGGAAGCCTCAGTAAAAATAATTATTTACTTAATGGCTATCAGTAATAGATGGATCAGATGCTATTGTATGTCTTGCTAGGCTACATCTTAAGTATGTTTTAAACTCACATGCATTCTTAGATTTTTACTACTTTTTGGTGTAAACACAAATTGAAGAGTCTGCTCCAAGAGTAGAGTATTACTGTAACTTGTTCATCACAGGATCTGCTCATTTAAAAAAGAAATCATCCAGTAGGCAGGGAAGTGCAGAGAAAGAAGTACTATTCCCTAGCACTCCTCTCTGGCAACAGCTGATAGAAGTTTGATTTGATGGCCAATTGATTGCTACAAAGTTATGTTTACCAAAGGTTAGAGAGTCTGGCAGATGTATAAATAGAAGCAGAAGATAGTTTGCAGTCAGATATTACAAATGGATTCTCTCTTTGGCAAGTTAAGGTTGACTTCCTTATAAAAATAATCTCCTGAACAAGTCAGTCTATCAGTAGTGTAATTCTCATTGTATTAGATAGGTTTTATAACCTTCTACCCTGGCATGGAAACAAAATAAATCTACAGTACCCCCTTTTCTCCTTACTAAAACTTTACTTTTGTAGAAAGTAATACCAAGTTATAATTAGATGTTTGCAGCTGTTAACTTCAAATGTGTGGCCTCCATGCCAGTGGTGCTTGCATGCCTCCCAATTGATTAAAAATAGAAATAGCTGTGGTAGAAATAGTGTTAGAAATTGTTTGGCTAGCATAAATGCTAGTATGTATGCAAAAGAATATTACAGAAATGTGAAGTTAGTCTCAAGATATGGTGAAATTAGTGGACATACATCCTCATTTAGGTGTGGGATGTCTGCATAGTGTGGACACAAAAAAAGGGGTGGAGTGGGACCAAATTGTGGGCTAGAATTTGAAATGTTTAAGAACTGGGGTGGAAACCAGTGTTGGGAGGTATTTCAACCATACTAAGATAAGATTTGTGTCATCAAAAAGACAGGTTTTTTTTTCTCCCCCAGAGGACTGTTTTATTCTGCATGTACTTATCTTCAGTAATGGAATTACCATGCAAAATACACTGATGCTTTCCTTTACTTGGATATCTTGGTGGTGTGACTACAGGAAAGGTGAAAGCTGCTGGACTTAGCCTGCCAGACGACTCATATAAATCAGTATAGGAACTAGGAGGAATTCTTTATACCATTCCCTATTGCAGACTCTGTTTAGGATTGGATTGCCTCCTGCTGATTTAAAAACAGCTAGAAAGTGTGGAGAAGAAACTATGGTTGGCTACTCTTTAACTTTTGTTTCATGTTGAGTAGATGCATAACTGAAGGTGTTTGTCCTAATCCTTTTTTATCTTTTTTTTTTTTTGAAGGGTCTTTGAGACTACTCACACAAGAAATCTCTGTGCCTTTGGAAAGTTATTCCTATTAATTAGTAGATATTTCATGACGGAAACTTGCAGACAAACATACTAGATAGAGGTATAAATTCAAATAACCTTCACTTATCCTGTTAGACCTTATTAAGACAGTACAAATAGGATTATCAGTCAAAGGTAAAAGGGAATTAAAAAAAATGTAATGCTTGCACAAACTTAATACAGTTGCTGGTGCGCTTTACTGTAGTTTAACTTGGAACAATCAGTCTGCCATATTGGACAAGGAGGGGGATGAAATTGGCTATAAAATGGCAATAAACCAAAAGATTATGTGGGTCCTAATCTCAATTTACCTAGAATGTTAGTAGTCCAAACAAAAACTGTAAAATATACCTGACGTTATTGCTAGCAGATACAGAAACCAAATAATGATATAAAATGTGGAAAAGGGTTTATCACTGTTACCTTTTGCTTTCTGTAGGTAAGAAGGACTGTCTGTCCACTGTGGTTTTTAGCTGAAAACCTCACCTAGGCTGAAATTGATTTATTTCATGTCACAAATTCTTATACACAGTGGTCCAGTACTGTTCTAGTAATTTGCATTGTTTTGTCAAGGAATTTTCCAGTGAAATTGTCAGTATTAAGAAGCTGGGGTTGTGCCTCAAGGTGTTCTTTACTAGACATGAGCTTCCTGCCTGCATCATAGTCTTCAGACCAGTGATTGATGCAGCAGATATATCTGTTGTTGCACACATTTTGAGACTTTCAGATGAAAATAAAAATAGCAGACTGCTAATATTTGTGTTACGATCCTTTTCCAATAAGAAAAGGAATACTTAAAAAGAGCATTCAAATCCCCAGAGAAAAATTACCTTTCTCCTTCTTGTCTTCCCTGCAGTGGATACTCAAAATTGAGATTGGAGCTAATTAGAGAAACTGGATAACATCAGCAGGGAGAGCAGTGTAGTATCAATAAGGATCATGGGGTTTTTGCTATATTGTCTTTGGAGAGGTTGAAATCGATTTTTCTTGCTTTGGTGTGTTGACTAGTAATTGAAGATTTGTGCAACAGCTGGTGGTGGGGGTGTCCTCTTGCCTACCTTATAGGAAGAGGAGTAGCAACAGTAGCCTTTTGCAATTCAGCAGCAAGTGTGGCGAACAAGCAGGAGACAAGGTAGGAAATGTGTTGACAAGGCCCATGAAGAGCAGTGTGTAGGTTTATAATAGTGGCAAAGACAAAAGATCATGAGAATGTGGCTCCCTAAGCTAGAATGGGCTCTTCTTTGGGAGTGGCAGACACAAGGGTGGATCTTTTCAATTTTTCAGGGCATTTAAAGCCCTCTAGGAAACAATTGAATTTCAGCTTGTTGAGAGAAACATGCAGCTACAGTTTTGAAATGAAAAAAATAAAGCGTTCATTTTGACTAAGCTGTTTTCACAAACAGGGTTAAGATTTACCTTTCTGGTCTCCAGACAATCTCAATTTTTCCAGTGTGACCCTTGCCCTAGAACTTGAACCTTGCTTCCACATCACTGGAGTATATTACTAGTAAGCTGTGGGATCAGTGGAACCGATCAAATTTGAATTTATAAATACTGATTAAAATGTCAACATTAAGCAAAATCTCTAATTTTGAGACCTTTAATTGCATAAGGGGCAGAAAGTCTGCAATCATTAACAGAGCAAATATAAATTAGCCTTTTTCTGCAAAAGAGATATTTCTGTTGTCTGCTGAAAATGAGAAAGTAGTGTTTTGCCACTGCTGTTCCATGTGATTTTTTTTTTTTTGGGCGGGGGGGAAGTGAGGCCCTTTGTTCCTGGCCTTCCCGGAGCTCAGCTCTGTGGGTCCTAAAGTGAGCACTATGAGCACAAGAGTGCCTTGGCAAGACTGTTGTGACTCAGTTCCTTTGATTAACATGGCTTAAAACTTACTTCCACTTGTACTCTTCTCTTTCAGCATACATGGTCTCTCCTAGCTAATGAATGTGAATGTGTCAAGGTAGAGCAAGGCCTGTGTTTTGCTAGTGGTAATCAGGCCTGGAAAAAAGAATAAATGTGTTCGGACTTTTTTTAGCCACTTTTATCCTGTGCAAAATGACTAACAAAAACTGTTGCTATCAAAGCCTAAATGTAGGCAAGTCTCTTTTATGCTGAAGGCAGGCTTAATAATTTTATCTTCTAGTTACTGATTTCAGCAGCAGTTTAGCAGCAGCTGCTGAACATACTCATTGTATAACACAAAACATGATCCACAGCTGGGAAAAGGAAGACAACTAGATTCCTGTGGGGATAGCGCGCTCCAGCCAACTGTATTGTCAAGAAGTGCCAAAGCTGGCTGCTGCATGCGGTGTTGTTGCTTTTTTCTTTTGCTTTTTAATAGTAGGCAAAATCCTGTGTTGGTATGTCCATATAAAAACCACTGCTTTCTGTTTGATGAAAACCTAGAGAATCAAACAGAACCTAGAGAAATCCTTGGCTTTGAGTCAAAGTGGATTCAGGGTTTTCCAGCTCTGGTAAACTGTATCATTGTTTATATTTGTTCAGCTGAACAGTTGTACCAGCAGCTGGCATTTATGTCTTCTGTGATTTTTTTTTTTTTTCCTTCTTTTCCCTTAATATATGATAGCACTCTTAAACTCTAAAGACAGGAATATTCGTGTGAACTTGGTAGCTGGAATCTGTTTAGTGTTGGTGTTTCAAACACTTCACAGTCCATGCATTTTCTCCAGTAGTCATGTGGTGATGCGGTAGTTTGCCAATGGGTGAAATAGACTGTAGGATGGTAGGTCAGAATGGAGCATGGGTTTTCTAACACTGTTAGATGAAATGATTTTGTGTACTTTGAGGTGGAAAGTTCATTCAGAATTTTCACGCTTCTTTGTAAAAGAAACACAGTTATTGATTTTAAAAAGTTGAGCTAAGAATGTAACATGGTAGGCAACAAACAAAACCTAAAGTAATATTTTTCTACTATATTTTACTAGGAAGTATTTGAAAGAAGTAAAGATCAGACCACTAGAAAATGAATACAAAGATTTACTGAGTTAATGTTGGCAACAGTCAAATTGCTCTCTTTCAACAGGGTTTGTGCTTCTTGTTAAAGGGAGTTTTCACCTTTTACTAATTACAGTAGCTACTCTCCAAATAAGCTATGCTGCATTATTGTTGTAAGGAAGTGGAGTTGATGTGTTCTGCCACTGCTGCATTTGCCTGAAAACTTGAGATATATCAGAAATACTGTTATTAAGCATATTCTGAATAATTCTTAACTGCATTACTGTTTCTGATTTCACCAGTAGGTTACTGACACAGTGTTTGGGGGTTTTTTTTGGGTTTATTCAGTATGTCCATGAAGCATTGAGTATTTATGGATTCAGTTGGTGTAAATTAGACATGCCAATAAGCATTTTTTTTTTAATTGGCATTTCTCCCCCTCATTTTCTGTGTTGATGAATTTTATTCCCATAAAGGGTATGTTTTGTAGCACTTCTGATTTTTTTTTTCTTTTTTTCTAGCCAAGTCAATTTGATTATTATTTTTTCTCTTTCCATGGTAAATAAAGAGATTATACTCAAAACTTTTTCCAGGGACTGACTCCTGTAGTATCATCTATTTTCAGAGAATATATTTGACTACCAGGCATTAATTTAGATTCTTGCTACTGTCTCTGAAGAAACCATTGTGGTACTTTGTCTACTTCAAAACAAAACAAAAAAACCCCAGCTAGTTAAAGCCTATAAGTTCTGGTGTAGGAATTGTTCTTTGATTTCTGTTAATTTGTTTCAAAATTTAGTTGAGAGTGTCATTTGTATTGTATCTCTTAAACAATGTAATTCTTTCTGGACATTTCTTTTGGTTGCTAAATGTTTTTACCGATCTCATAATCGGAAAGACTTCAGACTATAGTGTAGTTCATAGGAAACTCCGTACTGTTAACGCATGGAATCATTCTGAAATGTTTCTTCTTCTTCTATAGGGATCAGTGTTTTTTAATGCTGTAAGAGGGTTTTTAAAAGAATACTAGGCAAAGCAAAACATATTTAACTGCTGTTTACTTAGTTCAGTTTAGTCTATTATAAATCTTAATGTTGTATCTGGTTTATCTATAGGAAAATACAAATAGATTATTTAAATTGCTTCTGTATTGTACACAGTAAAGCAGTTGATTTCTTTTTATTGTCTGTTTTTTATATGTAGCCTGTTCGGCATTCTTTTTGATCCAGTTAATTTGCATTTAAATTGATAATGCCTAGCTTTAAATAGGTACCTGGGTATTCCTTTTACGTCACATTTCAGAACCCATAGAGCTGATGCACAAGAGATGTTTCTGCTTTGAAAGATACAGTCAGTAGTGCCTGTAACCAAAGCAGGGAGGTTAACTGAGGAGATAAAAATGAATTGTGTAGAACACAGAATATTGAATTAGACAAAATGTGACCTTTTCTGGTTAAATCTGAGCTTAAGTGCCTCTTTACTTTTACAGTATATCCCCTGTTAAAATCTGCAGTAGTTGTTGCTAATTTGTGACTTCAAGTTCATTATTTACAAGGTGGTGGTTTTTTTTTTTAGTGTTTGGGAATGTGAGGGGGGTAAGTTACAATGCAGAATAACATCTAGGTTGAAATGCACAGTTAAAAATATGTAAAAGAAGCCTTGTGTTCTTTGCCAAGGAGTGTTCTGCAGGTGACATGGGAGAACTGTGAATGGGGTCTTCCCTGAGTAGCAGTAACTACCTTCCAGAGCTTGCTGACGCAGAAGTGACAATTTTCATTCATGAAAATGCTTGTGAAGAGTTGACTTTTGATTTAATTGGTGAGGGTACACACTAAGCAAAAACCCTAGTAAACTGGTGGCTGCATCTGGATGATGGAAAGAATATGAAAGCCTTCAGCTGAAAGGCAGAACATCAGAGTTTACTGTAAGGCATTAATAATGCCTAGCCCCTTGGCAGCCACTGTGGAAAGGGAAAGACAGTGATCTTGACTGGGACTTATGTTACCAGTGAAGAAGGTATTGGTACAGTTTTCCTATGAAAAGCGAATATAGAATTGTGTCTTGGACAAGCCAGTTCAGCCTAGGATTGCTGAGAAGATGTGGTCCAAACACAAACTCGCTTGAGTCATCTGGAAGGGAGAACAATTCTATAGTTATACCTATTTTGTAGGAAATCAGATCTGAGTGAGAACAGCTTGACTGACAAAGAAAGAGCTGAACGCCTTTCTGCACCTTTTTGAAAATCTGTTAATCCTGTCTTGAACTGGAAATTTTGAAGTCAATAGCCACTCCTAAAATTCAACCCTAGTGTTAATAGAAAACCATTTCTGAGGCAGAGGCTTACTATTCTTGGAACCAGGAAACATTGTAAGTTGTCATAAGAACAAAGGATGGCTTTGACAGAGAAACAAAATTACAGCAGGAGAGACATGTTTGGTGTGAGACAGTTAACACTTGGGGCATTTGAGAAGGTTGATCTGTCTGCATGCTGTGTCCCTTGGTAATGTGCTCTGTGAATCTGAAGAACTGAATGTTAGCAAAGTTGGAAGCAATCAAATGAAAGCATAACCTGCCACTGTCTTGCTTAGAAGGTATTTAGAATGGATTAATACAATGGCTTTATATATTAATCTTATAAAGAGATCAACATTAGCTTGTAAAAAGCTCTTACACAGTGCAACCCCTTTCCCTGATAGATCAAAACAATCCTATACTATGTTACTTGCCCTGCTTTTTTTCCTTATTCCCACATCCAAATGTAGTATCTGCTGTCACCCCCCAACTTTTCTTCAGCAAAAACATAGTAAGTGCTTAAAAAGAAAGTCCTTCAAATTTATCCCTCAAAGCAGTAACTCTTGCTGTCAGTGATTATAAGAAGGTGAATTGTGTGCCATTGCTGATATTTTTTTTCTTCCCGCTACTATTAATGCAGTGTTAATGTTACAATGTTAACCTATTCTTAATGCAGTATATTAAGATCTACCATATGTTACCAGAAAGCCCTCAGAGGCTTACAGCCTATGGGTAGAACAACAGTGTAAAAAAACCTGTCATATTAATCTTATCACACTTAACAGCTCCCCAGCTGAAGAATGCATTACTGAAATTTGTCTTGAAAAGGTTAATTTTTTCACATTACTTCATGGACAACTGAAAACTCTGAAAGATAAGACTTTTTGAATATTTGAACATGGCGATTGTTGTTGGAAGATGAAGCAAATTTACTGTGGTTCTAAAATCAACCAGTATTGACAACATTAGCTGCATCTTTAGTATCTTATGAATGCATCAGCTTTTTATTGATTCTTTAAAACTGAAGCCAGCAACAAGCAATAAGTTAATAGTACCTTTTCTTCCTCCCATATAAGGGAGGAAATTCAATATTTTAAATTTTCTGTAATTTGCTGGTAATATTTACAAGAAATTAAATGAAGTTAGTGTTTTCTAAATCACCTCTGTCGTTTAAACCTTTTTATATAGTTCCATTATTTAAACCATGTTTCTAGTTAGTGGTGTGAAGACTTTGACCCAGAATAAAATCCAGTGTGCTTTATTCAGTCAGTGTGGTTTTTTATAAGGCTGGATATCTGCACTGTGGTGCATTGACTGAACTTGTCCATACTGAAGTGTCTTACAGATGTGTAGGACCAGAGGAAGAATCATAATTACTAAAATAATCAAAAAGCATCTGTGCTTGTAAAACCACGCTATTGATAGTAAAATGCATGGATTGTGGAGTTTGAACTGATTAATGGTAGCTGCAGTTAAATTCAGTGCATGTGGGTCTTAATGCAACATTGCAGCAATTTGGCACAGACTTGCACAGATCTCTTAAACCTGAGGCAAGGTTTACTATGTTTTCAGACCATGGTTTTTGAGACACAAAGGGCCTCAAGGGCAAGAATATCTGGTCATTAAGTCTGTTATTGCAGTGGAATTAATAACATACATTAAGTGTGTTATTGCAGTGGAATGAAACAGCCCTAAAACCAGCCCAACTCATACTGGCCAGAGGAGGATCCACGTAGGGTAAGGGCAAAAGAGCATGATGTCCTCTGGGGCAGAGCTGGTGCCCGAGAACCATGCAGAGTGGTAGTGAAGGCATCTTTTCCTAAGAACTGACTGATTTTTGGTATGGTATCATTCAGTGCTTCCCTGTTTTCAGTGGCTATGAGTAAAACAGCTGGGAGAAACGGAGTGAAAGAGGCGTCATTAGCTTTTGAATGGTACAGATGGTTTTTATGTACCTAGGAAATAAACAATTAATCTAAGCTATAGGTTAGCCCCATGTAGAGCATGTTTACACTTTACCCACTTGCTTTGTGTAGACCCAGCTGTGGAGCTCTGCTGTAGTATTACAGAGCTAACATAATGTTGGTGAGCCTTGTCTGGAGTAAGAAAGCCTGTACTGACACAGTTGATAATCTGATAATTTTTTCAGGCTGTGCGAAAATCTTTGGGGCAGGTGAGTCCTAAGTGACACTAAAAAAATCATGTAGGAGCTGTAAAAATACAGCCTGATCTGAGACAGAAAAACAAGCTTCAGTTTACTATGTTTTGGGGTTTCTTTTTGTCTTAGAGATACTCCAGCTGGAGAAGCATGAGAAGTGTGACCTTGCATTTTAACATCATTGTGATATATAGGAAAAATGAGGATATAGATACTCTCCAGAAAGGATATTTGGTTTGTTTCATTCCTTGTTTTCTTTGTTTATGTGAATACTGTTTTAAAATCCAGCCTTGCAGGTGCTTTATTTGCAATGTTTTGTAAATCTTCCTGTATGAATTACATACTGAGGTTTTGTTTCCTTTTTTACTTTGTGTGGGAAGATCTTGGCAGTTCTTAATATCTTTACCAGCAAGTCATTACAGTAAATCATCTCTTACGGAACCTTATTCTGTAGTCCTCACAGCCCAGAAAGCCAACTGTATCCTGGGCTGCCTCAAAAAAGGCGTGGCCAGCAGGTCGAGGGAGGTGATTCTGCCCCTCTACTCCGCTCTGGTGAGACCCCACCTGGAGTACTGCATCCAGCTCTGGAGTCCTCAGCACAGGAAAGACATGGACCTGTTGGAGTGGGTCCAGAGGGGGGCCACAAAAAAGATCAGGGGGATGGAACACCTGCCCTGTGAGGAAATGCTGAGAGAGTTGGGGTTATTTAGGCTGGAGAAGAGAAGGCTCCAGGGAGACCTTATTGCAGCATTTCAATACTTAAAGGGGGCTTATAACAAAGATGGGGACAGACTTTTTAGTAGGCCCTGTTGCAATAGGAGAAGGGGTAATGGTTTGAAACTACAAGAGGGTAGACTAAAACTAGATATAAGGAAGCAATTTTTTACAATGAGGGTGGTGAAACACTGGAACAGGTTTCCCAGAGAGGTGGTAGATGCCCCATCCCTGGAAACATCCAAGGCCAGGTTGGATGGGGCTCTGAGGAACCTGATGTAGTTGCAGATGTCCCTGCTCATTGCAGGGGGGTTGGACTAGGTGACCTTTAAAGGTCCCTTCCAACCCAAACTACTCTATGATGCTATGATTCTAGTCAAAACTAGTGCTTGAGGATGGCATGCATGAGAACAGGCCAAGAGATTAATGTGATTTCAGGTGTCTACAGAAGGCAGTGTCTGTCATTTGCTGTGCTGTTATAATGAAAAACTATAAACAAAACACTCTGATTTAAAAAAAAATAGACCTGAATCATAAGAAACAAACTTAAAGTACATATTGCAACTCTCTTAAATGGAATGCAAAACCAAGTATGATTCTTGCTCATACATTTTGGCAGTTTTTCCACAATCATTGTCTGTTACGGTATGACAGTGCCTAGAATTACAAGTAAAGTTTTACGTTAGAAATAGAACACAATGGCATTGTAAATATTAAAGAAAAAAAACATACAAAGGGAAGTACGTGGGTTCTAAATTGCAGTTACATTTTGTTCATGATGAATGCGACATTTTAAATTTAGGGGAATTACTCAGCTTCATAATGCAATATTGTATGCAGGTGTACCTGTTCCTTTGTATGTCAGCACATGTTATGCTAAAAGATGTTGTTTTAAATTGCAAATTCTGAACAGTTGCTGGAACTTCCTAGGAAGTACCAGAATTTGTTACCAAGGCCCCTAATTCTGCTCTCCTATGCCTTTGCATTATGATCTCTAATTACATTGTTTCACACTATTTTTTCCTGCCTCATTCAGGGAACAGGATGGGCGGTGCTCAGGAATGGAGCAGCTACTTGATATTTTAATCCTTATCATTCAGTTAGCAGCCCAGGCTTTATTTACTGCACACCATTTAAAAGTCTCTAAAGAATACATAATTATTCATTCCCTTATAGCCTTTTCTAAGGTGCCTGGCTGAACTATTTTTATCCGTTCAATTGTATTTTCATGTGCATTTTCTGGTCAATACTATAACTTAACTTTATGTGCTATGTGAAATAAACATGTGTGCACACATACATAGCATGCATATATATATATATATATGTATTTACTTTTGAAAGAGAATTTTGTGATTATTCCCTTTGATAAGTTCTAGAATGGAAATTGAGTGACTAAAGACATCCGTCCACATAACGTGAATTATTCTCATATGCAACCTTGTCTTTCGTGATGCTCTTCAACTTTAAATGTATCTGTCTGTGTGTTCTCTAGGTCAGACAGGTTGTCCCTTTGTTTAAACGCAGGTGGTACTCCCTGCTGGACTTGATTGCAAAGAAGACTTAACTAAGGTAGCATTTGGAATATAAGTTCATGCGAGAAATGAAAAAAAGTGAGAGTAGTTGAACACTGGAACAGATTGCCCAGAGAGGTTGTGGAGTCTCTATCTTTGCAGATGTTCAAAACCCATCTGGATGCAGTCTTGAGTAACCTGCTGTAATTGGCCCAGCTTTGAGCAGGTTGGACCAGAGGATCTCCAGCGGTCCCTTCCAGCCTCAGCTCTTCTGTGATTTATACAATACAAGATAATCTGCTTGTGGATATAGATATATATATAATGCTTATTTCTGATGGGCAAAACTTCATGAATCTTGTGGCTTACTTCTGCGCTAAAATGCTAGTAAAATGTTTGTCTGCAATTTCCATCCGGCTAGCAGGCTATCTTGTCAGTCCCATAAACAGTAGTTTAACTGTTCTCAGCAAAAGTTGCAGAAATGTTTGTACAACAGTGATTCTGTTGTTATGCTAGCACTTTGCAAAAGATTGTAATAAACTATAATGATTTATAACTGGCCAGACTGGTATGTACTTCAACTTTTTTGGGTTCAAGAACACAGTGTAGAAACCTTGGTGGCGATGGTCACCCGTTTAGGTCTTGATCCTGTTATTAACAACTTCTGCAAATGATGGATGCTGGAAAGAACTTGGTGTATCTTTGTCACTGACTCTTGCAAATTTTAATACTGTTACCAATGCATCATAGCTCTGACTGTAAGGCTTTTCTATAACATCCGTCTATTATTTGACGTATTTTAATGTTGCTCCTACAAAAAGGCCTAGACTTTTCCCGTTGCTAATGTTAATATTTCAAATAAGAATAGAAGGCAACAAGTAAAAGATGGTGCATGTAAAATTTATATCATCTTTTATTGTAGTCCAAATACACCACTTCTATCTGTCTGCTACTGGTGGGATGGGAGGACTACAGTACTTGTCTTAAAAAGGCCACTTCCAATTAAAATAACTTTTATTCCTGATACAGTGTAACTCTTCTCTGTTGCAGAAGGAGCTGAGCCTTCCAAGAAGAGGAAGTTTGTAAGTACATGAAGTTTTTTCTATTGTTCTCACAGTATAGTATGTAGTTTTGACAGTTTTTGAGTAGGCTAGTCTTTTCAGGGCAGTTAAAATGAAGGTTAAATTGGCCGTTGATCTGCCTTAAAATAGATACAAAGAAATTAAGATTGTAAATGAAAACCTATGGGTTGTGCAGTGACCTTTTTCATGCCCATCCCCCTCTTCTAGAGGAGCTATTGTGAGTGATTTCCAAAGTGTCAGAAAGTTCTTATGTTGAAGTTTTTGATTTGTATTGAAGATTTCTCTTGTTAAAAATCAAGGAAGAAATTTGGTTTCTTCGTGAATGATATAAATGAAACTTGACACGTAAGTAAAACTGTTTCCTTATGAAATTCTGTGATCAGACCTGTGGATGAAAAGGTAGGAGGAACAAAGAATAGGTGAGTTCTACTAACTGTATAGGGTTGTTAAGCTACTGTTTTGGTTAGTGGAAGTAAGGACTGTATATTCTTGTATAAATTGTTACTGAGTTAGAATAATATGAAACTCGGATATGGTGGTTTAGTTGTGCTTTGTTTAAATTTCTGTACCTTGGCTTTGTTTTTCTACTGGTTTTGAGCTGTTTGGTTTTAAAGCTTGCATTTTTATTTGTATCTGTTTTATTTCTTCTTCTTTATTAGTAATTTATTGAGAAAGTATTGGGATAAGAACATAGCAAAATGTCTTCGGAAGTGAACAGAACTTGTTTCTTACTTTCTTTCAAAAAATACCGTAGGTCTATAAGGTTGTCACTGTACTTGAATAAGCTTGTCTTAACGTGACAACACATTGTGAATAAAACCCTAAGCCCCTGCACAAAAGGCCAGTTATTTGATTTTATTTTTCTATACTTGTTTTCAACTGGATAGTGCTGTGTAGCTTTTGGTGACAGTAAGGTTAGGTATGTGACTAACTGAAACTGTAATTGCTGGGAAAGTGCAGTTAAGTGCTCTGTTGTTCTGACTTAATATACCAGATAATAATACCAGAAGTGTGTACTTTGTAGGACATCTGCTGACTTGGAAAAGACTTTATTGTTTTACGTTCTGACACATGAAAAGTCTTATACTAAATAGTAAGCCAACCCATTATTTAAGAAAAGTCAAGAAAATATAAAACTAATTCCACGTCGAGTATTTGATTATTGCAATGATAGAGAGAAAAACAGTTAAGGAAAATGTTTTTTGGTGCTTTCTTTTGCTGCTCTTCGTGCTTTATATTAACCTGAAACTGTTGTGTGGACAAAAGACTGCCTCTTTTGAAGTTAATGGCTAAACTCCTGTTGACTTCAGCTAGAGCAGAAAGTGGCTTTTGAGGCTCTCTTTTTATCTGTAGCCATGACCTTGCTTACTCTTGTGATGATGTTTGACATTGAATGTTATTAGATATTTTTCTCCAGGTTTGAAAAACAGCTGCAAAGCAATCACCTCAATTGCATTCGTTTACATATTTTTATAGCTGGTCACTGAAATGTAAGTGCACATTCTGTAATGTTGCTGAGACTTTAATAAAGTATAGTAAAGGAATAGCCCCTTGTCAGCATAATCATATCTAGTTATTAAAGTGCTTAGGATTCTGCAGATGGTATTTTAAAATACCTTTAATACTGCTACCTTAGTTAACAGGGCTCATAGTGCTGAGGTTAGCAAGGGCTGTGTAGCATCAGGGGTTGTGTGTGTGGGCCATGTTGGCTGCTCTGTTTGCATGTTATATGCATGTTGACATGAAGACTGAATTTAAAAACATGAGAGGTCCTATGGTTTTATTGCCATAAACTTCTAGAGGTCCTGAATGGCTCCAGGTAGACATCATTTTCGTCTTCTGGAGCTTCAGAGCCAGTGGCATGCTAAGTATGCAGCTTTAAGCAGGACAGAGAGAGCTGGTTCAGGGGTGATCACGTAGAGAAGCTTGGAAAGCGAGGTTCGGGTTGATGAATGACTGGTACTGATTCCTCCTCCTCCCCCCGCCCCCACCTTTGAAATGGTATCTTATTCTCTTACATGATACAATCAGAGGAGGAAAGGAAAGAGGGATGCATGAGGAAAAGTGGCTTGCTTATGGTTCGCCATGTGTATGTTTCAGAGTTAGCATGCAAAATATTTAAGCTTTCTTTTATATCTGTTGCATTTTTTTATATCCATTTTAGACTGGCTACCAGCTGGACCATAGAGAGTTGTTTTCCATATATATGCAGATAATTTTAAAATACATTTTCTATGACAACATAAAGGAGGCTGCTGATTCTAAGTCTCAGTGGGATGGGATATGGTATATATGACATGGTTATATGGAAAGGTGGGTATTTGGCAGGAAGCATACTGAGTAACAGATCGTTTGAAAAGAAGTGGTATTTGACTGCTACGGAGTACCAGCCTTTCCCTACCTATTCTGCTGAACCAGCCAGAGCTCTTGTACTTATTTAGCTATGTGCTCAACTTGATGCCAGAAGTGGTACTCAGGTTTCTTTTATTAAGTTGATCAGATAGGCAGTGAAAGAGGGTGATGCTGACTTACTGTCAGCAAAACCGTAAGAGGGGAATGTACCTGTGCAGTAGCTATTACTCCGAGTTCATTAGCTGTGGCATCCATTCCAACATATTGTGTTACCTGCTGCAAGTTGGCAATACTTGCTTACTTGTTGAACCTCATCTGCCAGGGGTACCCTGATTGGGCCATTGGGCACATACGTTCTTGCCATGTGTGGCGTTATTGCACATAGTAGCTGACATTTTGATCTAGCTTCATGGCTGTCAACCTACAAGCCCAACTGGCTTCAGCTAAAGAACATGCCGTCTGTTTTCACTGACCTATTAATGTTACCATTGCTCAGTCCAAATACAGACTTCTCTGGAAACCAACAGCTTCCCTGCTTTTTGTTACACAAGATTCAGCTGCTGTAAGGGCAGGGTAGTATGAAACTGTGTTCCCTGGTTTTGAAATAGAAGACTAAAAGTTAAGGGCATGGTGGTGGCAGAAGTCAAGAAAGAATCTAGAGGGGTTGGAAAAGGAGGCTTGGGAAATGTAATGTGCTTTAGTGGGAACTGTGGGAGGGGATTGAGGACATAAAGCGAAGAAAACTTGGAGAGGGAGACAGCTTAATTTTTCCACTCTTCCACAGATTATGTGTGGTTGTGGGGCCTCATTTTTGGATCTCATGAAATAAGTTAAGCTTTCTGTTGGCATCCTGCAGTTAAACCCAATTCTGATTCTACATAGTTGTTATACATCAACTCCTAAAGAAAGAATTGCAGACAACACGTTAAAAGGTTAAAGTTAACTTTAGCATAGTTAGCATAAACTGAGATAAGGGGTGCTGGCTGAGAAAGAAGTGAGCTTTTCCATTCTCAGAGCACCCCCTGGCTGTGCTGGCACAAGTGCTTGCTTGGGCACAGGTAGAACTGATCAAGGTTCCAACTAGCTTCATGCAGGTTCTTCAGCATGTTTGACTGTCTAGCTGCACAAATGCCTTTCTGGCAGCAGGGTGTGGTGGCATGGAGGCAGAATGAATGGCCGGGAGCTTTCTCCAGCAGCGAAACTGACTTTATATAAGCTTAACATGATTGTAAACCTGCATGGCTGTTAACTATCCCACTTTGCAACTCTATCAGAAAATTATTTCGAAGTGTATTTCTGCACACTGCCACTATAGGGATGGATTATTTATATGTTGTTACGATATTTTTATTGATTTGTTTATTTTCACCAAACACTTCCAAACATAAAGGGAGACATTTGTGCTTAATGTTAAGCCAGACCCAGAAATACAGATTTAATTTGATCAGAGTTAAGTGTTGCTAATGTCTGTGTATGAAGCATGCAGATCCTCTGATGAATCGGAGAATGCCTAATGGCGTGTAAAAATCCCTATCCTTTACATATTCAGAGTGTATCTAGCTGGAGTAGGTAGCCAGAGAAGATGTCTCAGTGTATGTTGTGTGTTAACCAGCGATGCCTCACTGAATTTAAGGCATCAATGTCCTTGTCCTCTTTTGTTTCCTTCCCATACCCACAAAGTACAGCAAAATGAGAACTACAGAGAGACAGGGCATGAACTCAAAGGTTGTGGCACAAAAATTATCCTCAGCTTTAAGCAGGTACATTCTGGTTTAAAATGCCCTTCTCCTAAAAATGAATAAGCGGGCTTCTGCGAGGTGGAGAGGGAGCCTTCAGAAATAGTAATACTTAAAAAGAAGTAAGCGGGTAGGTAGAGGAGGTTCCTCCTTTCTTTAGAGCTTCAGTGGTTAAAGCACCTGCCCTAGAAGTAAAATACCTGACTTTTCCAGACTAAATCAGTTGTCGTTCCTTTTTCTTTTGTTTAATCTGTCAATTTCTGTTTAATTCAGAGCTAGATAACTTTTCTGTATTTATTTTTGCTGCATCTGTCCTTCTCTTGACATTTCTGAAACTAATTTCAGTAATTATAAACTATGGACTCTAGTTCAGTAGCAGTGATTGTATAATTTACTTGCACCTGTGGAAATGTCAAAGTTGGTCACAGAATTTTCATAAAATCCATTTATGCATTACAGTGAAGCAGCTGATATCCTTGGGTAACAGCAACATAAGAGTGTGACCAGCCAAGAATTCAAGAGAAACACTAGTTAAAACCACTGCTTGCTTAAGGACTTAAATAACTTTCAAGAAAGTTAGTAGCAGTTTTCTAAGAAAGTTTTTATCAATGACAAAAATGGACTATTGGTTAACCTCAGGGAAAAAGTGGGTATGAGAAATTGAGCAGAATGGAATTACGAAATCATGCCAACCATACTTAAAAAGACAAAAAAAGCTCTGAGGCCAGTGTCATGTAGGTGGACAAAACTGGAATTTGATTGACAGTTTGTGTGTGCACTTATATATGTATACTTATAGATATATCTATTAAAAAATTGTCTGTGTATATAGGTAACCTGTGATAAGGAAAAGTGTTTAGAGGGGATGCCAGAGCACCCAAAGGAAACCTGAAAAGTGAAAGCCTAACTCTCTCCCAACAGCCGCTTTTGAGTTTTATCTCCTTAACTGCATAGGCTTCTCTGTGGCTTGAAGGACACAACTGTCAGTCAAGGAAATTAATTTTGAGTAACTGTGAAGAATTGAAAAGTAACACAAACAAAAGCTTCGAAGCACCCCAAAACATGTAAGAAAGATTGCGACTTCCGTTATCTTATGTGTGTATGTTTCAGGACCTGTGTGTATGCTTATGCATGCAGCTTTGCGGCTTTTTTCATTGAATGTATTTTTGCAGAAGGGCACTAATTTGCTGAAAGTGCTCGTGTCGTGGTACGTCATTTGCAAAGCACAGAACTTCACATTTGTTTCATTATAGCTGAAGACAGAAACTTCATTTAAGTTCTGGAAAATAGTGATTCGTTTTGGCAAATATTATCTAAACAATTTTAGACAGATCACTAAATAATACTAGATTTTGGAGAAATAAAATATTTACCATTTTAATTATAAAATCTATTCAAAATGCAGTCTTGAGATACTCAAGTTACTCAAAATTTGTATTCCTAATTAAAATAAAAACTGTCTATTTCTCTGTTTATGAAGGTTTTAGGGCTTGTTTGGATTTTTTTCTCTGAAAGTGCACAGCCTCTGCAATCTGGTGTTCATTGAGAGAAACTGAGTGCCTCTAGTTACAATAATGTGCAATATCCCATTAAAATTATTACAAGAGAAAAACTAATACTTTGAAAGAACTTTCTGCAGAGCACTTATCAACAGTTACATGTAAATCTGAGCAATGAGTTCCACATGCTGTGAAATAGTGTTGAAATGGAAATTTGTATTGCTGTAGCTCTCTTCTGTATATACTTTGCTGCTACTGCTGTTTATATTTGTGTGGAGATGAAGTACAAGTTGACCTGAGGTGAGGGTTTGATAAGTACCATTGTTACACTGAAAGTATAGAGATTTAGATCAGTTCGTTCTTTAGAGTGTCTGCCTCTGTAACTGTGGCTCACATATCTTCTGTTGGCGGGAATTTTTACTGCACATTGGTGTGTGCTGATAGAAGACTCCATCTGATAGCAGCTTAAGGAATTCGATGTACCTGGACAAGGGATGTGGGGCAAGGCTGCCCCCAGGAAAGTCCTTGTTGCATGTCTCTAGTGTGTTGACCTTTGGCAGGAAGTGGAGGGGGCAAAATAGGTAGGCAGGAAGGCTTGTGAGGCAGGACTGGCAGGAGCTAGCTCTTGCTAATCTCTGCACTTGGATAGCTTGGGTATTGCAGTCTGTATTGTGGGTACAGCTTATGCTTAGCGATGAATCCACCTATTCATGAAGTTCCACTGACATTACATATGCATCAGATGCTTTTATCACTCTTTGCCTGTGTGTTAGAGCAATAGACTTAGTTTGCTGATCTAAATTATATCTAAAAAAGAGTAACTTTCTTCTGTTGGGTTAGTTACATCCATGTTTAGGGTTTTCAGGCCCAGTAGCAAAAAAAAAAAAAAAAATTGTCTTTTTTGGTGTCACAGTCAAGAATAACTGTTTTGATAGCAGCAAATAACACAGTAGTGCTAAACTGTATATCAAAGACAGACGGCTTTTCTGGAAGGAGCGGAGTGGAAGCTATGGGTAGAGCTGAGAAGGTCTTACACTTTAGAGCGCTGAAAGTAGAACCAGCTATTTTTTTCTTCAATTTAATTTTCTTTTCCATTTTATCCGCTCATTTTCTTCAGCTTCATCTGAGTTTAAAGTAAGCTGAAACTCCACTTTGCACTTTCAAATGATTGTGTCCAATTCGTTCATCTTGTACCTTTGTAATAAACAACAAAGTGTTAACCATGAAAAGAAAACTAGTCACTTTTCATCTTAAATTATTTGGGAGATTATCATTATCTTAAATTTGGAAAGTGGAGTAGACTGATTATTGTTGCCAGGTAATGAATCTGTCGCCAGGTAATGAATCTCTCAATTCTAATATGGATGGTTTGTGCTCAGATGGATACTCTCTGTAGCCCATGTTTTATTCTTAAGATGTGTATGCTTTAGTGTTAAGTGTTACTAGCACTATTTCTGCATGTGCTTCTGTGTTAAACGAGAACATGCTGGTTTAGCTGCTTTTCTCCCTGGTGGCAGTGTACTATAGTTGGTATGCTGTCTGGTGCTTAATAACCACATTTCTGTCTTTCTAACAAACTGTGTAGATTCAAGTTCTTCACTTTCAGGGTTTTTCTACTGCTGTCATTGAGGGGAATTTTTTTTTTCCTGCAAGTCTAATTTTGTGATGTTCTGCTCATGCTATGGGTAGATATAAAAAACCCATCTCCCTTTTATAGCTCTGTGTTACTGTTTCTATCAGCACCTTTTGTCACAGCAACACGCTGGGAGAACAATGTCTTCTAAGCACCCCTAAGTTATTTTTCTTCATAGTGACTTCCTAAGTGCAGCAGACACTCCCACGTTTCTAGATGCTTAACATTGCATTTGTAATTAAAATGCATTTTTGTTTAAAGGAGCATAGATTACCAGGAGATCCATATCGCTTCGTATACGACAACCTTGTTGTCTTCAATATTTGTCATTCCTTCAATGTTTCACCTTTGAACTTTCAGCAGTGGCTTTAAATCTAATTTCCTTATCACTGATGAAAATGCTGAATAGCATCAAGCTAGACAATGAAATTTTACAAACTTGTAAAAAAAAAATCTCCTTTCTACAAAGGAGATTTCCTCCACTGGCAACTTTTTTTGAGATCTGTTAATGAACTCTAATTTATTTAATGTATGCTTTATTGAGATTTTTATGCAAATTCTGAACAAGGAATTCAAATACTCCACAAAGTCTACGTGTCTGGGTAGGTCATGTGTGTATGACATGGGGGACAAGGGCCACCAGGTGTTGAATCCTCATTGCATCTCTTGGGTTCCTTAAGATTGACAATTAATAACTCATTTTTGGACACATTTTTTGTATGCTTTGGGAGACAACAGTTACCATAGCATGATCCTTTTCCTCACAATCTTGTTTACTTCAGCCTCCATAAATTTTACTCAGGTCTGCTGACCATTGTCTGTGTTTCCTTGTTTTAAAGTTGCGTTGGGCTAACGGGAAGAGTAATGGCATGTGCAGCATGCTGTGTAGCCTTGTTGCCATCTTTCTGTTGTCAGTGCAGCATCTTCTGCAGACAAGTCCTTTGTACTGTGGACAAACAACACATCCCTTGGTATTTTATTGCTGTTAGTTGTGTCCTTGGCTATCAGTATAGGCCATTCTGTTTAATCTTGTTCTGTTGTTTCTTTTGGTGCTTTCACATGCACATTTGCATCCCTGCTTCCTTTATACCAGTATTAATATTATTACATATCTCTGCATGTTGTCTCTTGACTCATGTTTTATTAGTGTATATGTGGGTTTTACACAGTGACATCTCTCTGTGATTTATCACATCACATGTTAAAGAAAGGAACTATCTATTTTAATGTAATTCATCATGTCCCTTTTCAGTGAAAGATGTATACACTCCTTGAGGATATTTTGAAGCGTTGTGAAACCTTGTTACTGGTAAATTCATGCTCATCTGTTGTGTGTGTGCATGCACAAAATCTTTACGTATACATACAAAAAAAGGTAGTGATTACTTTTTTGTGTATTTTAAAACCATTCTTTGTTGTATTGTTGGGACATATGTTCATACAGCACTCTCCGTTATATTCTTTAATCACATAGATATGTTTGCAAGGCCCAGAACATCATGAAAATTATTGAAATAACATGGCTACCTGGAGGATTGATATCCAGAAAATGAGGTGTTCAGGTTTTAAAGCTTAATTGTGTAACGTGATATTTATCTACTGTTGTTCTGTGAGTGCTGTGGTGTCTAAGTAATGTAAATTATCTCCTGATCCATGCTTGACCAGGTACTGTGTTTCTCCATAGTGCTCTGAGTGTGCTGTGCCCTGTTGGAATTTTGTTTTGGCTACTTAGGCGAGGACAGGACAGGGTCAAGAATGAAGAATAATCTTAAGTAATTCTTTATCAAAATTGTGATCAGATAAAGCCACAGGGAAAAAGCAAAATGGAATCAGCCTCTAGGGTCAAGTCATGGTCCTGTAGGAATGTTGCAGAATTTCAGGATGGGGGAATTGCATGATTCTTAGAGGGAGCAAAGAAAATAAAGTATTTGGATGCCTTCATGCTTTGCCTAAATGAAAAAATGTTTTTGCAGTAGAATAGTTTCTATGAAATTTTAAATATTTAAAATATTTGTATACATAAAAATAATTATTTTATAGCGCATGAGGTTCAGCCTAGATGTTTGAGGGCCAGATCTCATGGCTAATGGATTGCTGGTGATGTGAAGGCAGGTGCTGAGGTGCTAAAATAATCGAATCTCTACAAAGAAATGGCAGTAGAAAAGACCTCATCAGTTCGCTACTAAAACTTGAATAGTGAACCTGACAAAATGAGGCAAAAAAGAGTAATGGGATGGAGGTCTGACAAACTGGCTAACCTGCTGTTCTTGCTCTTTCTGTGTGACAGTCTGCTCCCCCAAGCAGCCTTTTCAGCTTGCGGCCTTTTTCACTGAACTGCTCTGTTTCTGTTGGTTCTGCCCTTGTATCCCGCATTACCTGTTGAACTGGCAGTTTGTGGTGTTTGCAGTGTTTCTGTGTACATAGAAGCAGCAAAGCCTATAGCAAGAGCAGAGGGAAAATGCCAGGGCAATTTAATGGCTGGAAATGTGAGCTGCTTAGGCAAGGGAGTGGTGATCTCTTGAGCAGCAGGTTGGCGTCTACGGGTAACTTAGTTTGTGAGCACAATAATTACGTGATTAACTTCTGACTTTCAGTAGCAAATGTGATAGATGCATGTTGAATAACAAAAATATTTTGGAAAGATAATTGCTATAAGTATTTTTAAATAAGCATTGGCTGTGTCATCTCATTTGTTCTGTGAACAGAAGTTGCATGGTGAGAGAGTAAAACTATTTCTCTTTGGTATTTGTTGTAGTAAAACTTCAGAATTGTATGACATACACAAAAAGAACAAATGACCATATAACCACCTGTTTTATTCTGCTGCCTCAGTACTTACCTAGTGAGAAAACTGGCAGAAGAACAAACGTGGGTAATCACTGCTAGTCAGCACAGATTGAAATTCAAATAGTAAACCTCAAAAATCTGACATATTGAAACAGCTTCTTATTCATTGTTTATTTTTTCCCAGTGGCATTAATTTTGGTAAGTCCAGTTTTATTCAGTTAAGGAAAATTCGAAGTTTGTCAAAAAGAATTGTTTGTCACAAAGGAGTTGTAATGTCTTCGTGAATTGCATGATCCGGGCTGCCCTATGCTCTATTGATGAATTGAGGTTTGTTTGGTTTTTTTTTTTTTGGCACTGATGCTACAAAGATTCGAATAATCTCTTAATCTACAGAGAGAACTTTCTGAGGTTGTGCAGTTTCTAGCTTGCACACATTTAGCTTCTGTAGGACTGGGGCCATGGTGGGGCTCTGGGGAGATTACATGATTGTTTGATGAACCTGTGCTCTGCTTAAAGAATTCTAATGATAGATTTTTTTTTTTGCCTTTTTTTTTGGTGGATGAGGTATAACCTACAAATAAATGTTTGGTTTTATTTTAAGGAAAGAAGCACTGAGGTTTCTGAACAATATATTTGTTCCTCTGGTAGCATTAATATAACCCGTATTCTAAATATCTGCTCTCAGGTAAAAGAGGCAGTTGCTGAACATCAGGGATGTGCCCACCTTGCATCTTCTGGCAGGCATTCTGGCATTACAGGTTTTCCTCTTGAAATTTTCAATATTATTGCCATTCCATTATGTAAAGTATAGGCTGACTTTCTAGAGATGGCAGGATCATGAAATCCCAATGAGCCACTTCTGTTTTGTCTTAGAGGAGGAGGGAAGTCTTTTCTTCCCTCCCCCTTTCCTATGAAATGCACATTTGAACATTTTTTATTACTGTCAGTATTCCAAACCAGTACGGCTGCTTATTATAAAGGATATTAATGTATTTGTTATCTGCAGTTTCTTTGTCATTCAGCTGGACTACCACAATGTTATATGCTTATGTGCCTTGGCATAAAGCATTTGGGAGACTCCTGTTTATGCAGAATGCTTCAATATCTTCTGAGGAGCAATTGAAACCTGCTGCCGTGTGCTGGCTTCCCCCAGAACTCCAAGTCAAGATCTTCATCCTAGTTGTTGCATAGCTTGGGATAAAAATATTGGAAAGGCCACCTGAAAAAGTAGCTGTGTAGATACTTTCTAATATTGGCCTCTTAGGTGTCAGTAGTGTACATTTTCTTAACACTGTACTGTTCTGTTACATGCACCGTAGAGATTTATTTTGGATGAAGCCAAATGGGAAGATCATCTGCAGGCTGTTAATCTGATGTACTCCTACCCCTAAGGGGGAAGTAAGAGACCAAACCATGAGTGGGTACTTAGCACATGTGAACTAGGAAAATGCTTTTGGACCACTGAGTTCGTGTAATGTCCTCACATGCTTCCTTTGCTATGTCAAGAGCTGGAGGGCATCTGTGCCTTCATATTGGCTGTCGTCCATGACCCACAATGCTTCTTGGCTCTCACCTTCCTCTTTCACTAAGCTTTCATATCCACTAGTCCTTTTTTTTTTTTTTATACCCAACCTACCTTTTGTGTCAGTCTTCCCATGATGGGCCCCTTTCTGAACCTTATAGCTCTTCATGATTGTCTCCCTTTCTTTCCTCTCTTCTTTTTACAACTATCCTTCCAGCAATCCTTTGCCCTCCTAAAAATGCCAGCCTGGGGCCCTGAGGAGTGGATTCTGCTCGTTAACCTGTGCCATGAGAAGACTAAAAGCTACTTCAGTGTCAGTATCAGGAGGTTGCTGGTGGATGTGAGATGGGTGGGTGTGAGAGGGACTGGCAGTCAGATAAAATTTCAGAAGATGAACGCTTCCTTCTGGAGGACCAGGGACAACAGCTGGATTTCTGAGGAGCAGCAAAGCAGACATGTCCTCACTGACAGAGATCTTGAATGAACTGGGAGATGCTAATAATCCTGATGCATCTTCCTCTCAAGGCTTTATGTTATAGTTCTGGGCAGGAATGGGTGAGACAGCTGCAGGAAGAGTTGGAGGAGGAGGAAGGCTTGGTATGATCTTGGGGAGGAATATGTGTCCATGGTCTATAGGCAGACTTTTAAGTTTTAAAGCAGCCAGAGTACAGTGTGGCAGCAGGAGGCACCCTGTGCTGACTGTCAGGGCTTCCATTGTCCATGACTGGGAGTGGTGCCTGCTCTATAGTTAGATCACATTGGCTGTTTCTTCTTCATTAGTCCCTTGTGAACATACTGCATAATGTTTGTGGCTGTGGCCATTTTTGCTTTTATCACCACTTCTCTCTCTGCCTAAAACTTCTGGGCCCTGTTGACTTCCCTCCATCCTAGTATGTGCCTCCCTTCTCCCCATGGGAGTTATAAGTCATGTTTACCCTCTTACAAAGTTTTGTTGACTGAATGCAGTTCTTGACACACTTCTGTTTTGCTAGAGATTTTCCATCCATTTGTATCTTCAATGCAAATACAGCTCGGCCTTTGCCTAAAGCCAAGCGCCTTCCTTGCAGATGTGCTCTCTGGGGTAGAGCAGTGGAGAGCTGGGGCAGGGATCCTGAGCCTGGTTTAGGCTTGCAGGACTCTCTCTGTGAATGTAGTTTTCATATGGGGATAGGCATGCCAAGAACCTGGTTGCCAAGTGCTTTGTGTACGGGAGGATGGGTGATGGCTCCTGGGACCAAAATGAGGGGCAGGCAGCATGAGCAGTGCTTGGAGGGGCATTGATGGCTCACTGTGAGACTGGAGGTTGCAGAAACTGAATAGGTAACTTCAGCCAAAAGTGTGGGCAGCAGGAAGGTGGGAAGCTTCTGTGGAGGGCTGAAAAGGAAAGGGGGGGGATGGACGGCAGCGGGACAGAGCTCTTCTCTTGCAGATTAGGAGAAGGAAAAAGCTGCTTTGGCAGGATACCTTTCTGTTCTGAAGGGGCTAATCAGACACTTCTGCCTTTTTCGTCTTTAACAAGTCTTTGCTTTCTGAGTTGTGGCAGCAGCTAACCTGGCATTAGCACACTTTCCTGTCATCCATGTGCTCTTTTTCTCTGCCATCTCTGTCCTCTTGTCCTTTCTCCCAAATGTTGTAGTGTTTCCACTTCTCTGTCATGGTCTTTCCTAGCAAGCCAGTCAAGCTTAGACCTGTGAGGTTTACTGAGGTGTGTTGTGACAGCTCTCACAGGCATGTGAAAGGGTCAGAAAAAGTACTGGGGATAAGTGAATCCATACTATTGCTATGCTTGCCTGAAAGGGATGGCAAATAACTGCCACAGGGGGAGTAACAGTCTAAAAGGCTGACACAGGTCTTGGGAGTCTCTTATTTTACATTCATTGTGTGTTGGTTGCCACAGTGCAAAAGGCAGTGTAGTTGCACATAACCACATTTCCTGATATGCCAGTGGCTTCACTCATGAATGTTTAGTGTCGTCATGCCCTTAGGCAGTGAAGGCAAGCATAGCATAGCATTTGAGACAAACACGCTATCCCAGGTGTCCCTAACATGGGGCTGAGCATGCCGCTGGAAACAAACAAGTTCTTGCTGTTCTAACCTGAATGGAAAAGCTCACCTATGCCTTTGTAAAGGTTGTGCAGGGAACATAGACATTGGGAATGCTTTTTTCCCCTCTGCTACATGGTACTATTTTACAGTCAGGCAACTAGACACATGTTCCACTTCAACACAGCATGTGACGGAAACGGGATTAAACCAGGCACATTCTACATCCATGTGTGGGTATGGCCTTGAGACCCAGCCTCAACTATTCTGTGATTCTTCTTAGTATCATTAAGATGCTGATGAAAATGAGTTTTTATAGATCATTGTCATACTTTGTGGATGCTTCTCTTCTAGATTCTGCTAGAAAACACTTAAGATGTTTTCATTTACATTTAAAAATACAGCTGGTTTTATGGTTGAAGTGAGTCTATCAGAAGTACCAAGAATATATCTATATATATATCTAAATCCAGAAAGCTTTTACATTACTGCTCTATAAATCTGAACTTTGTTTTGTTTTTTCATAGCCAAGTTTTACCAATAAGCCATACCAGCAAATCTGTCTTTAGTGGGGGGAGGGTGCGGGGTGGGGATATTGTCACTTTTGAGAACCTTTTGCTGTATTGCATGCAGCGTAGAAACACTAACCAGGAAATTACACTGGGCTGCAGGTGTAAGAAACCTGGATGACTGGCTTTAGTCATTATTTTTCATTAGTGACCTAGACGATAGAATAGATGGTATTTATTAAGTTTGCAGCAGACAACAGGCTGGGAAGAATGCAAGTATATTGAAGAACAGTATGGGGTTTCAAAATCATTCTGACAACCTGGCGAAAATATACCAAGTGAAATAGGACAAACTGGAGACTTCTTACTTCAGCAGAAAATACTCAGCTTTTCAGATGCAAGATAGTTGGATAGGCATCACTTTGCAGAAGAGGATCTGAGAGGTATAATGGTTCTACAGTGTGATGCTGTTGTGGGTGGGAGGGGGGAAAGATGGCGGGAGAGGAAGATGCAGGGAGAGGGTGCATCATGCTGGGAAGTTGAAGTTTTGAGCTGCGAGGCATGCATTATTCTACCCCACCCAGAATTTACAAGGCCTTATTCTGGAGTGCTGCATTTAGGTTTGACTGGTGTGTGTTGAGATGAATCAGCTGGAGAACAAATGACAACTATCAGCTGCTTTGAAAACTTGACATGATCTATGGAAAAATACTTACCAAGCTGGGGTTATTTACTCTAGAGAAGGGAGGGCTGAAGGGTGATCATGAAAGTCTTCAAGTGTGTGGAACATCTGCCATGAGTAGGAAATAAAAGTGATTTCTATGTTATTGGGGTGTAAAGCAAGACATAATGTGCTTAAATTGGAACAAGGGGGATTCAGCTTAGACACCATTGAAACATTTACTGTCTGAATAGTGAAGCAGAGGAATGGAGTACCTGGGAGTGTTGTGGAATCACTATCAGCTTTTAAAAACAGATAAGACAAACAGCTGGCTGGGGTGATAGGGGTAATATGAGTATAATGGACCTCTCTTGGGGAAGGCTAAGATATCTCTTGACTTCCTTCTAGCTCTCTTTATAATATATCATTACTTTCATGGGATTAATTGCCCAAACTTTCTGCTGAAACTTGATGCCACATTTTAAGTATCTGCTTTCATGGAAGAAAATACTGTCTTATAACAGACAACCTTATTAATTTGTGCTTGTCTGTCATGACAAAATTCCCTGTCAAAACGTGTGTAGGGCTTTACATAAGCATAAGGCAGATTAAAAAAGGACAATGAACTTCAAAATTTTTGAGTTTTTTTTGTGAAAGACTGACTGCTTTATTTCTGCTGCTCGCCTCTGTTCAGAGTGCTTGCCTACCCCCGTTTGTCTAATGACTATCTAGAGAGAACCAGGAGATGTTATTTAAAAAAAAAATATTCAGGCATATATGTGGTAGCGTTACAAAGCTGTTGGAGAGAAGCTTCTGCAGGCGTATATGTATTTGTGTGCATGATGGGGTCTTAATAAAGAATCAGTTATCAATCAATCAGCCAAAACAGAGCTTAGTAACTCTCTAGGTACATATTAGTTGTTGATAGACAGCTGTAGGGTGTTGGGAGAAGGGCTGCAGGCTGGATTATAGAATCATGACTTTTCTTATTTGTGCTTTAACTTCTTCAAGAAGATACTCAAATACCATCATGATCTTACAAAATTGTTCAACAGAAGTTTTCTATGTTTTCAATGTATTTCTTTTGATGGAAAAATAAATGCAGGAAAGTTAAATGGCATCAATTAGCACTGAAATATAGCTTAAATAAAGACCAGATAAACAAATGCTCATTAAGCGCTTGGGTTTGGGTTATCCCTGCGTAACAAGGCTCTTGAATTAAAAAAAAAATAACTGTTTAAACCCTAGGTAATGTAGAACTCTTCAAGAAGTAGATCTATTTTTGCCTCTTTTTTAATGCTGTTTCTTTTGTATTGAAAGGCAGTGTAGATTGAGACCATAATTATTATTAAAGCCTGATTTCTCAAGCTTTTTACAGTTTTGATATTAGGTTAATGTCTGTTGACAAGACACTTCATTAGTTGAGCTATTTTTATTGCTTTCTAATTTCAGATTAGGATTTTTTTTATTCTTATAGTATGTGAAATATGGTAGGAGGTTGTCTAAATCTGAAGTAGCTACTCTGGGAGTTTTCCAGAAGAAAAAATCTTGACAAAAGGTGTGCCATTGTATTGGTTGAGCTTTCGATTTTGTACGGAAAGTTATTTTGGAGCTTTCACAGGCAGGTGCAAAAATGATGCTGCCTAATAAAGGGCGATGGGAGACTGTGGTGGAATATGAGGAAGGCTACATAAACGCATTGCATTAGATGGCACCTCTTGCTGTTTTTTTGCTGTCATCTATAATAACGATCCAAATGATATTTAGACAAAGAATAGAGAGCTTCTCTCTTTCACTTTTCAGCCAGATACCTTCATTATTTTTATCTGTCTTCTGAGCTCTTGGTGTTGCAGGACCAGCCAGCATCAGTCCCACTTTAACTTATAATCATCTGCTCCTGCATATGAGGAGGCTATTCTGGCTGCATGGAAAATTTCAGAACTATCTATTGAAAGTCACCATGCAGCCAGTGGGAGTGAGTGAGGTTGTGGAGAGCTTTTGCCAGATCTTGGCTGGTGCATGTTGTTGATTCCTTTTGTCTGCAATGTTTTGGGATCAGTGTTTTTAGTCAAGACGTTTAATGTGACAACCAGTTGCTGGGTTAACTTACCAGAGGTCTACACAGCAGTTCTGTTATTTTTAATGGTTAATTAACATTGCTAATAAACACGTTCTTTTGATCTATTCCTTTGTTTAGTAATATAAACAATATAACAGAGTTATCAGCAGAATATGCAACTCATTTATAAAAAGTTATTAAAAATACATTTGAATTTAATAGAGTGCTTTTTAAAACTATAATTTAAGAACCAATCCCTTGCAGAACAGTAAGAATTACAGCTCTAAATAGGCTCTGGCAAAGTGTTTTGTAAGACCATCTGGGCTTTTACCATGTACTCCAGTGACACATTAATAAAATGCATTATTGTAAATTGCCTACCAGTGTCAGATTTATGGATATGCCTGTAAATGTCAATAGATCCATGATGTTGAGACTTACAGAACTTAAGGCTGGAAGGGGTCATCTAGTATGTCTTTCTGTCATGGGATACTGAACACTCATCCCCCTGCCATGTGAGTTTATAGTGCTATGGGCTGAGATATATTGAACACAGACAACCAAGGAACATGCAGGTTCTACCAAAGTCTAACCACTGCCCTGAAGGGATAAGGAATTTATTTCGGCATGCCATGCTGAGCCCGTTGTGCAAACTGAGCTCCCGGGTACGGGCAAATGCAAACACCTTCCATCATCCTCACCCACTTCTCCTCCTTTCCCCAGGGAAACAAGTGGAAGACAGCCTCTCTCCTCTTCCTTGTATAATCTGACCAAGATGAAAAATCCCTTGCCATTGCAAATTGGGCAATTATTTTGAGCCTGAGCATATGAGCGAGACATACTAGACAAGGATCTAAGAAAAAGGATTCCTTTCACCATCTGGTATTGCTTCCTCAGCAGTAGCCTATCTCAAATACTTCTGCAGAAAGTCTGTGGTAAATAACAAAACAATCCAGAAAAAACTGGCCAGTTACATGTCAATAAGAATACTTCTTGACTCTTTCCGGCAGATCACTGAAGCATGAGATTTGTTTCGTACACATTGCATTGGTTAGTTTGTTGACTTCAGCCAGAGGTAACAAACTGGTAGATTCGTATTTCAGACTTTTTTTGTGACTGCTTAATAATGTGCCCAGACATGCTGTGTTGGCAAGAATGCAAAAAAGAGGTTGGGCTTTTTTTTTCACCCCATTTCTTTAGTGCTGTGTTTTACTTCTCACTGATGCCAAGAAGCAGTGTTGCACTCAGCTGCTTCTGCATTGTTCCTGCTAGAACTTCTTTAGAAACTACAGTGTTACCAATGAAGCAGCTGTTAGGATCTTGAATGTTCTCAGATTTATAACTTTGCTTTCCACTTGCTATAGAATTCTGCAGTGTGTCAGGTTTGAACATGCCATCTCATGGTAAAATTACTTACCTGCTCATCTGAGAGAATTTCACAAAGCTAAGTTTTGAATATAGCAGGAAAAGAAGGCAGACAGTTGAACAAGCAGGCGTACTAGAAGCTGATCCATTGAGAGAGCTGCTGTGGCATCATGGTGAACTGCTGTTTATTTAACAGTAGATTCTGAGATGTTAAATTTTCCCATTGATGTGAGAGTTATCACATGCTGGAGACAGTGCTGCTAAAAATATATATATACAAGTCTATACATATGTATATATACATATGCATCACTAATGTTTTCTTGTCCTTAGAGGTTGTGCAGTACAATGCTAAACTGAGGAAAAAATTGTCCCTGAGTAACACTTCTCAGTTACAAATCTAACTTTCATGCAGTGACTTGAATGCCTAGTCACTTAGTGTATGCGGCTGACTTTCACAGATGACTGTTGCTAGTAATTGTGACATAGGTGCATTTAACGTAGAGATTACTTTATTTGGACTATGATTGCAGTTCAGAACTACTAGTCACAAGTGTTTGTCTGATAGACCATCTGGGAGGATGCACATTGGTTAGATGGTCACAGGGATGGAATTCAATGCGCCATTGAAAACTGGCAAATAGAAGTTCCAACTTTTCTTTTCAAGCATAAGAAAACGGCAACTTGACTTACATAGAAAATGTGGACCAAAGCATTTGTTTCTGTCATTGTGACTTTTTGAAGCTATTCTTAGGCCTCAATCACTTGTGAAATTATGCAGACTGCAGTACGAAGGCTGCAGTGAACAAAATTAATTCTGTCTCTAAGGTGTACTAATTTTTCTCCTCGTGAGGAAGAAGGGACCAGAGATCAAGTAGTAACTGTGAGTGCCAGGATGATGAAATCGCCATGTTTTCCATTCTCAAAACCATGTTGTAAGAGTTTTACAATCTAGTAATTGGAAAAACAAGTCAAGATAAAATACATTAAATAAATTGTCATCCTGAGATTGTTTAGCCCATACTAACATTTGAAATGTGTTAAAAAATTATTAGTAAATTCAGACCTCTTCACTGCTTATTATCTCCAAAGCATGGTATACAGCTAAATCTCATAGCGTCCCTATAAGATAGGCAGGTGTTGTCCTTAACTTGCAGGTTGAGGAACCTGACCAACAGAAAATCAAGGACAAATCGTAAGTTGCTTTATGCTGGTATTACGATTTTGGTATTCTTTAGTCTTGTATTCACTCGATTCTGATGAGTATTTTTAAAACAAGTTACATTTTTTTTGTGTTACGATTTCAAAACAGAATTCCTATTTGAAAGGGAAAAAATGAATGCTGTATGTCTACATAAGTATTGCTAAACAGACTGTGTTTGCTGGAAATGCATAAATGTCAGAACTGGTGTGCTAAGCAGATTAGATGATAGAAATTCAGATTAAATGATCTTTGGTTTAAGGGCTGTCACAGAAAGAAGGTGTCCATTGTCATTGTTCTTTGAGAGTTGATTACAAACTCTTGAGTACCTTTGGAAAATATTAGCCAAGAGTCATGCAGAACCAAAGGATGCACTGATTTGCTTATTTCAGTGTAATTACTGTTAAGTATTAAACACTAATGAAAGCCAGAGGCACCTGCACTGTTAATGGTATTATTGTGTGTTACCATCATTTAAGGAAAAAAGCAAGCATAGTCAACAGCTGCAGAAGAAGGGGGCCTTGAAAGTATAGAATATTAAACTGCTTAACTGTGGTATGGAATAAAAGTGTCTCAGGTTTGTGTTTCAAGGAAATAAAACGTTCCGCTGTGCTTTGCTGGTTTTGCTTGGTTTTAACCAGTTATCTGAGATTACTAAACCAGAGAGACCTTGGTAAAGATTTAAATGACTACCTTAAGCCGTATATTCTTATATTTTACTTTTTAAATTTGGCTTTCATCTCTATAACTATCTAAGAGGAGACCAGGGTTTGCATTTGTAAAGGAATACAGTTCTTAAAGTCCTTCAGTGCTGTTTGTGACTTTTTGTTTGAGATTCTTTCCAGATGAGAAATTTTCTTTATAGAAGTTGTGTCAATATAGGCATAATTTGACAGTATGTTCAGGTTAATCTAGATAAAAAGAACACTCTACATTGCAGATTAGTGTGTGTGATATTAAAAGGGGCATGAACCAGAACAGAGGATACTTGGCTGTGGTGTGGGGATTGGCATGTCTTGAGGGTGGGGAAAAAACAAAAGATGTTCAAGGGGTTTCTTCAGGAAGTTAAAATCCTGCTTGATCTAACTAGTTTTTCTCCTGGAATAACATTTTCCTTGTTTTGCTGTCTTCCTCAGGTGTGTATGGAGTTACTTATCCTTTCCTTTTTCTGATAGTTCTATACCTCATAGTGTTAGGAGAGTGTGATGTACAAATCTGAAGTAGCTGCTACGGGTTTTTTTGTTTGATTGGTGGTGTGTTTTTTTGGGTTTTTTTGGTGTGGTGTGGTGGTTTTTGGGGTGGTTTGTTTTTTTTTTTTTGGTTTTATGTACCAAAACCTTCTATCTAGTACCAAGAGTGAATGGTGAATGTTTCTGGTCTCTGTCATATTACTGGTAGAGGTATCCTTCTGTTGAAACAAAGCTACTTTTTAACAGGAAAGAGTGGAATTTCTTCCAGTAGCCATTATACAGTAGAGCCCTGAGGTGAACATCCAAGCGTTTTAGCTTGCAGGTGCTGTAGATTTCAACTTAAAATCTCATAAGTGATAAATTAAACTTTCTACTTACCCCAGATATTGCAGTATTTCTGGTGATTTAATCTTTTATGGTAATAATGCTGTGTTAAATTAATGGAATTGGTTTTATCAATAAAGTAGCACTCATGACACCTGTTTTAAGGATGATGCCAAAGATGAAGAAAACGCTTAAATCGCTGCTTTGGAGACAGTGACCTTACTGTAGCCTTTGCAAGTATAATGAAAGTCATTTATCCTAGGAATAAACTATGGTTACTTTAAGTGAATAAATGAGATTTATCTTTTGTGGTACAGTGAGCCTCCTCTTTAACTTTCCCTTGCTTCCTCAACTATATGTTGGTGGGATGATATCTAAGCAGTCTGAAATTAAGTGCAAGCAATTGTTTTGATCAAACTGAAGTCAGCTTTCACTTGCAAGGCTTCACCTAATTAAATTGCTGCTATTTTTTGCCCCCAGATATGTGAAGCACTTCACATTTACTCCTGCAAAAACTGTAAGACTGTAACGGTGGGCAGACCTTGATCTCCTGCTATGTATTCATCTCTCCTTTTCAGTAAATCATGGTTTTCCAAACTTCTGTCTAGATCAGGCAAAATGCATAGAAGAATTTTCAAAGTCAACCTATAGCTCAGTCTCAGCTTAGAATAATTTACCATTAATGTGACCTGAAGTGCCTGCATGAATTAGCTCAGGAAAGAGGTTGATTTATCATGGTCTCAAAATAGCCCTTACATGCAGTTGCTTATGTTTAAGCTGCTGTGCCTAATTGCCAGTCCAGCTCATTCTCCTTTAGACAAGACAAGCTGGCAGTCTTGTCCTCCTGCAGGTAAAATGCAGCTACTGCTTAATTGCAATGTTTCATACTAAAGCAGTGTTTAGTGACAGACTATTCTTTTGCATGTGCTGGTTTGTGTACGGAAATCAGTGTGGTACTGTCCTGATTCAGCAGAGCTGGCTGTCCTCCTAGGGATTTGACAGTCTCCTACTCTCCATACCTTCAGTGAAAATTTAACAGCTTTATACAACAAAAATTAAGTACTTTGGTGTTACATGTGTGTGCATATACGTACATAGATAACGGGATGAAGCACCTAACTAAAGGTTAGTATGCACAAAGTTAAGCCCTTTGAACATTATATAAGACTTACATAAATGCGTATATGTGTGGTGTGCACACGGTCACAATTTACCTGTCGAAATTTTCTGTCTCCATCAGAAACAGGACTTTTCAGTGACTGAAGAAGTCTTACATACAAAAGAGATTTTATCAGAGGAATTTTAAGAGAACAGAGCTTGGTGTGAGAGGTGCTGAGCAATGGGAGTAGGGACCTGTTCTTGGCAGCTAGGGGAGAGCCAGGGACGTGACGGTAGTCGTACCTCACACTCTGCTTCTCTCTTGTTAAATTTCTATTCCTAAATGGTTGTCTCCAAACTCAATAATGAAAAAACCTGTAAGCACGGACAGCTTTACCTTACAGTTTCAGTGTTGGAGCTGTTTGACTGTTAGACAGCTGATTCTTGTACTATTTTTTCATGTTTAAGAATATCTTAAAAAAAATGATGTTTTGCTGCATTCTGAGTAAAATTTGAAGAACATATTTTGAACATACTAATCAGAGTTGGGCACCTAGCTGAGCTGTGTAACCTTGCAAATCTGAATTCACCCATTGTGGTTTGTGATCTTGAATTTAACCCCCTAGTTCTAGTCCTTTCTCTTTCTTCTGGGAGGTAGGAGAATTTAGAGCTTCCTTAGAAAGATGACTTACAGGCTGCTTGGCTTAGTAATGCTTGCTGGGGTAAGTAATCAGAATCCAGATATCTGTTATGTTTTAGAAATTCAAATGCATAGTTCTGTGTATCCTTCAGTTTTGTTTTCAATATCTGTAAATGAAGGCTCTAGGTAATACATACCTTAAATTTAAAATACTTTCCGATAGAAATATGTAGGACAAAGAAAAGAGAGGATTTTATTATTATTTTCTAATGTGTGGTTGAAAGAGCAATGTAGTTCACCAAATCCAGTTCAGCAGTTTCTATAACCAGCAGATTTCCCTCTGTCTCTGAAACCCATGGCTCTGTACCTGTGAACTCACGAATTTCTTCAAAGAATGAGCCAAGGACCCAAAAAGCAGCAGCTTCATTTGGTCCTGTACTTTCACTAGCCTGTAGAAGTTGTCCATGCCCAGAGCAGGGCCAGAGCTCTGGCAAAAAATAAAATCATGTGGTTGACATTATCATATTGTGCAAGAGGTACAAATTAAGAATCGCACAGGAAAACTATGCACGTGAGATAAAATATTCTAGCTCTTAAATTACTAAAAATAAGTACTTGCGCAGTGCCTTTGCTTTTCATGGTGTTTTACAGAGCATTAAAAAAAATGCTAGTCCTCATGGAACAATTCACAGTATGTATTTAATGAAAGGATAGCCTCAGACTAAGAGTACACAAAAAAAGGAATATAATTGAATTAAAACCAGCATCCTACACAGTGCCAGTGATCTAAAACTGTCTTTATAAGCTGTTATATACTGGTTTACTTTTAAGTGATGCTACCTTTAAACCTGAAATTGATACACTTTTCTGCAATTTCTAGGTCTGGCTCTCACCCTTAATAAAAACTCTAGATTATTTCCCGTTAAAATTCAAGTGCAATCATGACAGAACAGAATGGTAACTTTTCCTTTTGTATTAACCTCAGTGTTACAAAAATACATTTGTTCTTCAAATGCCATGGCAATTGATTTTCCCTGTTAAAGGAGAAGAGCCTGTTTTTCATTCAGCGGTTTGCCGTTCTATTACTGCAGGAACTGCCTGTCTGTTTGCCAAGGAAAGGGATAATGTGACTTAAACAAGATGGCTAAATCCTATTCGGCAGGATCAGAGGGGGTGGTGAATGTTTGACATTTGCCGAGAGAAACTGTCTTAAGCATAGAGGCTTTTTTTGCGCTGCTGGCTGGCGTAGCGAGGGGGATCTCTCCTTCCTCCGAGGTGCAACGTGTGTGTGCGTGTGTGTGTCGGCGCAGCGGCTGCCGCTGCAGAATACCAGGGATGAATTACTTGACGTGCACAACCGAAGGCACCGTTCGCTTCACAAAATCGGCGCGGCGTGCGCTGCTGCTAACCTGAGAGAGGCAGCCAGCAGCTCTTCGTGACAGCTAGAGGTGGAAGGACCCAAACTTGCGGTCCTCCCCCCGCCCCCAAGAGATCCTTAGTCCATTCCTTTATAGTGGTTCATTTTGGCTCTCTGTCATCGCCAGAATGCTGCCAGTGAATGTGTGTCATGGTTACAATAGAGTGTGGTAACACATAACAGCAATGAAAGCCCAGCGGGAAAGGCTACAAATTCCAGGGCTGACCTTGGAGTAAGTATTGTCTGTCTTTAATATTTTAATGGTTTCTGCATGATGCCGGCTTTCCTGCAACCAGGAGCTGTTTAACATACGTTTGTGCTGACAGTCTGGGAGCACTGCAGCTCCAGGTTGAAGGAACACGTTTTAAATGCATTGCAGTTGGTTTCAGCAAATGTGCGAGCCCGGAGCCAGGATATTGCAGTACATTTGGAAAGAAAGCATTTCTGCATATTTAAAGTTAGTGAACCTCAGTGCATGGGGCATCCTGTCAGCTCGTAGGGGAGGAATCTGTCAGTAGGCCATGGTGTCTGTCTTTCTCTCCAGCTCTCTGTTACTGTTTGTTTATCCCAGTGCCGTCTTTTAGAGAGGCCTCTATCTCAGCTGAATAATAGAGAGCACTGTGAGAGAATAAAGCATTATAGAAATGCCGTTCGTGAAAATCCATCACGAATGAGCCATATTTTACATACGTAACTACGCTAACGAACTGTATCGACATTCTAGAGGATTCCTGATAGTCTCTGCAGTAAGTATGTTTACCTAATTTAGCAGTATGTTTACTTGGTACTCGCTTAAAACTGATTAACTCATTTGTGTGCTTTCAGCTACTTAGAGAGTAACTACATGAAAATACCTAATTTTAATGTATAATGATAGTAAGTATAGTCTTTTATTCATTAATGGAGCATATGTTTACCCAAGATTTTTTAGTCAAAGACAAGTATTTATTTCTATGCTTACATACCTACAGTCTATGTTGACATGTCAGGCATGTATGTATGCATGTTATAGTCACCATGAGAATTTGCTAATTTTATCTGGGTAAATAGATATGGTTACGTCAGATCCTTTAGTATTCCCTGGGACTTCCCCATTCTTGCTGGAGAAAAAAACCCTGAATGCTGCAGATGCCTGCGGTAAAGTTATTTAGCTATGAAAGGTATTATCTCTGACATCTGCCATGTTTTAAAGAGAGGGCTATAGGTGAGTGTGCAGCGTAGCAAATAATTTATTCTAATAATCACATGAAGGTGACAGAGCACTTTATTCCAAGGAAAAGTGTAGATGTTATATTGGGTTCCCCAGAACTACGTTTGTGAAATGTCAGAGACAAATTCTGTATTTCAATCTGGCAGCTTCTGCTGAGAGCAGTGTCTGTTAGCTGTGAGCAGACTAAGCTCTACATATTTTTCTGAAAAAAATAGCATTGCTAATTTCTCAGGAGTTTTGGAGGAGGGGTCTTATCAGGGAGGTCGTTAAAATGGTTTCCATAAATAATTGATAATTATACTCCTTTTGAGATGTGGTGATTTAAATATTTTTAAATCAATCTTCACTGAATTATGTAATCTTCATATGAGAATAACATCACTAACTGCAAAGCACGAAATATGATTCATGTTACTGTTTTTTTCAACATATGTATGTGTGTTTGTAATATGAGGTAATCATTTACTGCTTCCTTCTTTTTCATGGTAACCTGATATAATTACACTTGCTTTGCCATATTTTGACAATATTTAATACTGATAAAATTAATAATTATGTTTTAAATTCTGCATTGATCATTGTTTTTGCTAAAATGTTGTCTGGATATAATTAATTTTTTCATATATTAGGCTTTCTTTTGCCATCACACTTGCTACTCTCTAAACTTTATTTACTTGTAGAGAAAAGAAAGTACCATATTTTGGTTGCTGGCACTTAATGATTCCCATAGAGTTGTTATCTCATGATTTGTCAGAGTTGAGTCAATGCAGACTTACGTCATGTCTCCCAAATTCTTATTTTCAATCATCTGTAAAAGCACATATCTGGGGGGAAAAAAATCCAACTTATTCCTCAGAACATTCTTCGCACGCTGATTCTCATGAATTTTCTTTCAGTAAAGTTTAAATGTTGGGACTAGAATTACATTGTCTCTCTGAGAAATTAGTACAGTCTGTCTGTCTACTTTATATTCATTACTTGCAGAAAGCTCTTTCAAAGAATATTAAGGATCCAAAGTGAAGCATTCCAAATTTAGTAAATGTAAGAATTAAGGCTGCCTGTCAGCCTCGTGCATATGCACTGTGATAATTTTTTTAACAGGTTTTTGCATGTAATTTGTAGGTCTTAAAAAAGCAAAGCTGAAAAGCAAGTTCTATAGAAGAACTGGATTGACACTCCAGTGTCATCACTCGGGGGGAATTTATAGATCCATAGTATAAGCACATCTGATATTGAATGCCCTGAGAGTCTGCTCCATGACTGAGACTCTGATGTGTTACAGTAATGAAAATGAGGAAGAATGAGTAACTCCTAGCAGGTGTAGGACTTCCCCCTGCTGTGTTTGTGCCATCCAGTAGAGGGAGGGAGATGTGCTTTGCCACCGGGTGCCACGAGGGTTTGTTCACAGTAAAGTGACTTAGGAATCTCATTCTGGGGTCTGAAGTGAATGTATTCTTCTCAGTCAGTGCCAGACCTGTTTTTTCCCCTCTCCTCTTCACTGCTCTGGCTTTAGTAGGTTCCTTGCCCCAGTCGGTACTCCATAGCAGTCCCCATGCTTTCTCCCTGCCTCAGCCCCCTTGTGCCTTTTGGCTGAGCTGGTGCCAGTTCTTCTCCCTCCACCTGGATTCTCTTTTGATCAGTGTCAGCTCTCCTCCCTGCTTCTGATCCTGCTGGAGGTTGGTTGCTGTCTGCATCACCTGCCTTCATCTCTTCCCTTGCTGTGCACCCCCAGGAACAGCAGTGTGAGCACTGATGGTTATAGCACAGGAGAGTTTCCCAGCTTATAGTTGGTGAGGGCCACACTGACAGACAAACAAAAGGGGGATGCACAAGCAAACAAACAGGGACGAACTACCAGCTTTGCTGCAGCAGACCTGCAGTGGAGAGTAAAAGACAGTGCAGATGGAGCTTAGAAGTACAAAACCACTTTTTACAAGCCTGTACTGATCATACGCAAACAAAGACCTTTCCAGTGCATGTTGTGGCACGTCAGTGCAGTGCAACAGAGTGGCCCAGTGAAACAGGAGAAATCAGTCTGTTAATCTACACCTTTCTCCACAGGCCTACACGGGCTGACTGATGTGAGCCTGGGTTCAGTTTATCCATTTTTGGAGTGATATATTGAGCTGTTGGCTTTTAATGGAGCTTATTAGCTCAGACATAGCATCGTGCTAGCAGAGCTAGTCTGCAGCTGAAATCAAGCTAGCTCATATCCGACTGCTGGTCTGTGTTGGCAGTGTGCTCTTCTGTGCACCTAGTTCAGGCATTATGCAGGCACAGCCAGCAGCCAGAGGAACTTGCCCTACCACAGTACCCTTGTCAGAAAGTTACAGCAGGCCCACCCTTGACTCACTGTGCATGTCCCTGCCAAACTTTGTGTCCTCTCCAAAGCATCTCAAGAAGGAAAGGTTGGAAGAATGTACAATGTCAAAAAAAATGTCATCCCTCATCTGTTTTAGAAGCAGTGGTACTATTCCTGCTGAAACGTTCAGAAAAAACTGAATCAGGTATCCACCTTGAAAGGTTTTCATGGGAATGCTTTAAAATCTGGCGAAGTATCATGCAACTGAAAACAAGGGTTTAGAGTTGGAGCTAGCTGTGCTTAGCATATTTGCCATCTGCGTCTCCACTGGGGACAGGACAGGAGTGCTAGCGTTGACTGGCTGCAGGGGTCTGGTACGTAGCAGAACAAATCTTTATGATGGTGATCTGGAAAAAGTGCCCTGTAAACTTCTGCCTTCACTCAGTCTGCACAGAAAGCAGAGCTGCTTGGTTTTTTGGACAGATAACTTCAGCTAATTGCAACAAGAGGCATGCTATTGAACATGGTTTAAAAAAGAAAAGCTTTCTTGCAAGTTTTATGAAGACAAGTGTATGTGACTGCATAACTATATTTTAAAAGAGCATCTGTGAAATCTGTCAGTGCCCTACTGCTCTATTGAGACACCTTTTGAATGGAGATGCGCTTGAGGCAACTTCTTGAAGGCACCTTTGAAGGCAAATGCTCAAGTATGGGGTTTTTTGATGAGTTGTTTATATCTATATTTGATTACCTAGGTAAAGGACTTGATATTTGTGAGGGAACATTTCCTAGAGAATTGATGGAAATTGATGCTAGCTAGCGAGGGCACTTTTCATTTTTAGTAAGTGCGCAAATTTTAGGCTCTCAAATTGGAAATCTTTATTACAATTTTCTTATTGCTGATGAAAGTTCATCATCAATTTTAGTTTTCCTTTTGTTTTTAATAAATCTGATTTGCATATCAAAAACTTAAAAAAAAAACCCTAAGATTTTTTTAAAGAAAAAATTGTCCCAGTTACATATCCTCTTTCATACAGAATGCTTAGAAGTCTGAAACAAGTTACCATTTTTTTCCCCTCCCTGTGGACTTTATACACAAGTGTTGTTCCCAGAGGGAGTCTAACATAGTCAAGTATATGCACCAGCACCAGATTTCATATTTGTTTTTATTTAAATCAATTTCATCTTAAGTCAAAGACTGTGTGGCTGCTGTCAATCACTTCATTCAGGATGGCAATGTTTTGGTTCTAACCAAAACTCCTTTCGTAACTCCTACGCTAAAACATGCAACTCTTGCTAAACCTTCTGTTCACTAGAGATGACATTATTTTAACTTGCAGTCTCACCCCAAGGAGCCTGAGCCCAACCCCAACAAGCCCCTGCAGTCCATGCAGTCCTCTGTTCGCTTTTCATTTTTGGAGGTAAGCAAGTAAACTTCCATTGTTGATGTTTTCTTCTGCATCCAAACCCTGACAATCAAAACATATTGCAAAGGGAAAATTGAAGAAAATTAAATATGTCTCTGCAATCCGAAATATGTTTTACTTGACCAGCGGTTGTTCTGAAGTTAAGTATTTTATGGAAAAAATAAAGCGTAATCCATATTTTGAGACCTAGTACAGAGATTCAAGGCATTGATGCATAATTCTGCATTGCTCTGACTGTTTACTTAGGAATATATCTGCTATTGGAATTTTATAGTTTGCTTCCTGTGATCATACCTCAAACTGTATTCTATTATGTCACCAGTTTAAGGTGAGTTCAGAAATGAGGGTGATTCATGAAACACATGGTTATTTTTTGCTTACCTGAGAGGTAGTAGTATGCTTAGTGATGCCAGATGCGAGGAGAGTTGAGTATCCGAGATGCACATCCATTTAGGAGAACATAGTCATGTATAGTACATTGGTAGGACTGTTTCTGCTTCAGGACTACGAGGATTTTAAGCCTTATTTCTAACACAGTAATGTTTTAGATGAGGTCTAAGCAGCTACATACAGCATCCTTCTCACTCTCTTCTTTCTCCTACTCCCCAGTTCATTCAGAAGAATAATTTTTTTGGTACTTGTCAGAAAGGTAGTTATTTTTATACGATCGGAAAATCATTAATTGATTAAAAAAATACTATGTAACACTTGCTATTATAGTAAAATTATAATAATAAATAATAATTGAAGGATGTTTCTGATAAGGAAAAATTTTTTTTTGCCTTCTTTATTTTCTTTTTAATGCAGAAAATTAAATTGCAAGCCAGGGATCTCATAGGTGTGAGTTACTGAGGTTCTGCTCCATAGGGAAAGTAGTTTTTAAAATGAGTTACTAATGAGTTATCGATGCCTCATGGATTAAAAATACCTTTTAATTTTGATCAAAGGTCTCACGATACTGCGGGAATGAAGGACTCTTAGAGAACTACCACTTTGTTAAATGACATAATAGGGTGTGTGTTTGCCTATTTGGTACCACCTCTTGAACATAGCATGGCAGAGGACAGAGTTGCTTGGATGCGTTAATCTGCTTCAGCATACTTGGGAGTTTAAAAAACAAACTGATACTTAAGAATCCTTCTGTCAAGGCTTCATGTGACACTGAAAAATGGAGCAAGAACTTTGTGACTTGCTATGTGTTTCTGAAGAAATATTGTAATTTTTTTATATATACTGTTTTGTTAGGGAAGAAATGGGATGAGAATCTCTCATTTGTGAATTTTTCAGTATGATTTAAATAAACATACTTTTTTTCCTTAGGGAAAACATCTCTATGATATTCGTTTAATGAATTATCAGCAAAATCAGTATATTCTGTGGAGTTTCTCTTGTTGGTAGGGAATGCTTGGTAAAAGCTAGCATTTTCTAATTGGGTCTTTATTTTATACAGCCAGAACAAATCACTTTCCTTTGTGGGGAAGGAAGTGCTCTTTTTCAAAATGTCAATTTTTGTGGAATCAAAAAGCTGTGTACAAAGTTTTTAATTTGCGTAACCTGCTGAACTGCATCTCCCAGATTCAGGGATGTCTTGCTGTGCAAACTGTGCTATGGACACAGTCCTCAGTGTTTTTATGGTCTTTGGAACCAGGACCCTCAAGACTTTTGTTTTGCCTTGCGGGGGGGTAGAGGCTCCCAACAATGCCGAGTTTGAGGTTTCTGTCCTATGGTGGAGGATGCTGGGAGCAGAGTTTTCAGATGCTTTTTGAAGAAACGGAGTGGAAATTATTGATACTGCGTAATATAAAGCCTCCTCCCCAGATTTTGCTGAAAAATGTCAAAATTCCTAGGGACTTTACTTGGGTTGTTTTATACTGAAATGTATTTAAAGCTTTGCCAGAACGGTTGATTTTTCCCTGGAATGGAAATTTTAAAAGTTTAATTCATTCTGAATCTTTGTGCTGTATGTAGCTATAGCCATAGAGCACTGCTGGTGTATTGAACAGCAAATGTTTTAGTTATTAGTTACCATTCAAGTTTGACCTAGGTTAATAGAGAACGTATGTGTTGGTTTTTAGGATATTATAAGTAATTAGCATTTCCTTTCCGTTAGCTCAGAGTACTCCCGTATGTGGGAGGAGAGGAATTATTTTAGTGTGCGAGTACTTTTGTTCATATTCAGAAGTGTTAGCAGCATGGGAGCCTTACCAGAGTGAATGGACAGGATTTTCCTGTGATATCGTCTTTCTCTAACATGCTGGCTCATCTCCCTCGTGGCCTTCAACTTGCACAGCTGCTCCTTAGGCAGTTGTTTTTGTTGAAGTTCTGCTTATAGCAGTTGTCGCATGCAGTAGTAGTCTAAAGGGAACCTTTTGCCAGCAAGATGATGAAGATCTTTTCAAAATAAACAGTACCATCCTGTGAACAGAAGTACCTGTGGTAGCAGAGCCTGCTGGTACAGCATGAAGCTATCCATATTTTAACTGATACTTCTCAGAGGGGTTGGGGAACGGAGAGGTTACTCAAATTTCAGACAGCTAGGCACACTTTTCCCATCAACTTTTTTTACCTGCTGTTTGGGTCATCTGAAAATGTCAACTTTGGGGAGGGAGAGCGGGGGAAGTATGTACTCTTTTAGTACTAATTAATATAAGCAGCAGATTTGCAAGGAAAGAGAGAAAGTGAAGATAATGTAAATAGCTGAGTACAGCTACTGAGAAATTTAAGATACTTGTGCTTCCAACATAATTTTAGAGTATGTTTTTCTTTGCTTTGAATAATTTGGTGTCCTTTGTGATAGTAATGGGGAATGGAGTGGTGAAAGTATTGGAAGAAGACTAGAAGAAAACACTAAGTGTGAGAAGTTGTAGCTTCTAATAAAAAGGATAAAAGAAGTGGAAATAGGAAATTAAAAAATGTAGAACAACATGCATTTGAGCTTGATTAGTAGAGATGGTGATTGTCAACAAAAGAAATTTTTTGCTCAACCTTTTGCTTTACTGATGCCACTGATACCAGACTGGGAAAAAAAAAATATGTGTAAGATTCGGACATGTAGTAATGATAGCGGTTTCTGCTGCTTCCTATGTGGAATGGGGGTCTCAGGGGAGAATTAACGTTTGCTGCCTTTGAGTGCTCTAGTTCTTCATGACCAATACAGGATGTGTGCTGGCTGATGTTTTCTCTCTGCTTGAGTTGTGCATGGTATGTTGGTTTAGTTTGTGATTCTTTCCTGCCTTTGGACATGTAAAGAAATGTAAAGGAATTGAATGCTTGTAGGCAGGATCGGAAAAAAAGTCCTTCATACAGAGAGCTGATGTGAACTTCTGATCATCCTCATTCTCAGGTAGAAGGTTTCAGCTGATACAAAGATCTTAGTTTCTCAAAAAACCAAAAGATTGTTGTGAAGTTTCCAGAAACCCTTGACTGAGCAGTGTGAGGATTGCATGAGTGTCAGGTACTGTGCAGACACAGGTGTTACTGACTGTCTCAGCCTGGTGAGGGGATTAAAAGGATTCATTCCGAAGCCTCGAAAAAGAAGGTGGCAAGTAAAAAGAGCCCAAGCTTGTACTCTTATTTTTTTATGGTTTTAATTTTTTTTACAGACAGTCCTATTTCTTTAGGAAAATCCAGTTCAGCTCACTGTATCTGAAACTATGAGTTAGCAGGAAGGTAAATGAGGATTATTAACTACACCTTTCTTTTTGGTGATGTAGTCTGTTCTCTTGGAAAGCTTGTGAGGGTGCCATGTTAAACAGTGCATTTTACATGGAGTCATGTTGACAGCTGATTACATGTGTGTTACCAAGAGCAGCAATTAGAAGTATAGCTGCCATGGGTTAAACTTCATCCTATGGCACTGAATTGAAAGAAAAAAGTTCGTCAGTGTCACAGATAGCTTGGAGCTCTTACTTGCTGGTATTCAGTATTAGGTTTTTATATCTGGAAATTGCAAAAAAATGTTGACACTCACATTTTCATTAAATGTAACCTGAATATATAATATGAATGAGTAAGCCCAAGGAAGAATTTATATAAGATTTAAAAATAATTTTATAAAAATAAAAAAATCAAATATTTAATTTTACCCGAAACTATATTTAAACTATATTTTACCTGAAACTATATTTAAACAAGTATCAAATTGTTGAATACAGAAATCAAAATCTAGTCGGTGTCCTCCTGTTCTTCCACTTCTCTGCCTGCATCTCTTTTTCTTTTTTTTGTTCCCTGACATTCCTATATCCCTGAATCAGATAAAGACAGAAAGCTTAAAATAGCTACTTTCTAACAACTATATTGGTCTGTTTCATGACATCCTCAAGGAAATGGATGCATCTTGTAGAATAGTGAGCAGGAGAGTTTCTAGTAATTTTTTATTGTTGATGTTCTGAAATTGAGCATGTTTAAAGAGCTTTTAAATGTTTTCTAGCTTTGTATGATGCTGTGTGTGCATGTAAGCATGTGCACCCATGTGAAAAATATAAGGGACAGTGGGAATTTAGTTTGCTGTTTGGCTTTTACTTTACAGAAGGCAATAGTATCATTTTTAAACTTACCAATATTCCCATGTTTCGGTGGGAAGGGAAGTGGTGTGGTCAGTCTTTGTTTGTTCTGCTGCGTGGTGCGAGATAGCTGGGCTGGGGCACTTGAGGCAGCTGTGGGGTGGTAGCTGCTTATGGCAAAACTGCCCCTGGGGGCTCGCACAGCCTAACCAATGATCAAAACCCCTATCAGTCCTGTCCTTGCCCCTGTCGCCACGACCGTGCTCCTAACCTCTTCTGTGTTAGCTCTTGCGGTAGCGTGGCTGCACCCTGAGTTGAATCTCCACTGTGAGTGAGAACAGGCCTGTCTTAGGAGAGGAGTGGGGAAGGGAGCAAGGGGTCAGCTTTCAGCGTCACAGAAGGCAGTGGCAGTGTGTACTTGGGCTGGCCCTCCACCGATGTGAGGGCACCTCCTTTGGCAGCACTGCACTGGAGCTCCGAAAGCTACCCGCTTAGACCTGAGTAATGGCCAAGGTGACAGCTGCTGTACGTATGGGTTAATGATTAAATCTGGTGTAAGCATACAGTCTAGATAGACCAAACAGTGAATACTGTGGAAAAGGAAGTATTAGTGTTCTCTCTGTGATGGGGAGAGACTTGTGCAGTGGCATGACATGGTCCTTTCAAGGTAGAGCAAAATTCTTGTAGAAGAGTTAGCAATTAAATTTGGACCCTTCTGGTCTCAGAGTAGTTTCTTTACTTCTGTATAACCTACTGTAGAACTGCTACTTCTTGTATTCATAAGGTTTTATAAAAGACACATGAGGAGTGCATGTCAGAGGACGCCTCCTTTCCCTGTCTCTCAGTGCCACACCTGCTGTACCCATGGATGCTCAAGCAAACATTTTTCTTTAAAACTTATTTCCACCTTTGCTTTCTGAGATCAGTACAAAGTACGTTGACCTTCAGGTTATGCTGAAAGATGAAGTTGTTGATTTGTTACCCTGAAACAGGAAGGTCATGAGAAGGGCTGACATGGATGAGGTAAGGAATCACTTGGCTCCATTTCTTTCACAAATTATTCATTTTTGTTTAAAATGAGGAAAACCTGCTGTTTCATCTCTCAGAATAATCTGATGAGCATTCATGAACACCTACCATAAAGTACAAGTTCCTCAAGGTGAAATAAATTAATCTTTGGCTTTCTCCTCCAAAAGTAGTTTGTCTACTCCAAAGTTGTTTTGTCCTTGCTGTTCTTTTAACTCTTTCTGGGAGCATTTATTTAAGCATGCAGAACACATTTTCTTCAGCTATTTCCCATATTTTCCTGTAGTAAGACTTGTGACAGGTCAAAGGGAGAGCTGTTTCCATTGGAACTTCAGAAAATGGAAAATGAGAAACAACTTCATTGTATGTATAAGATTTTTGTAGTGTAGATCTGGGTTTTGAGGAGTGATTAAGTAAAACCAGCCCCATTACTCAGCAGGTCTGATCTTGTGTACCTAAATGTGCTATACCAACTTCAGCTTTTGAAATACTTTCAAAGCTTTTAAGTTTTCTGAGCCCTGTAGAGTCACAGCAGAACAGAAGATTTTGTTTCTATTTTTGCTTGTGAATCATTAATATATTATTGAGTGACAGTCAGTTACATCTGTATAAGCCTATTAGTGTCTTAATGGGGTTGCATAGGCATAAATGAGGGTCCAGTTGAGAACTGCAGGAGCTGCACAGCTCTCACCTGTGAGCATGGGTCCCCTGGAGGATCTTCACTGTTGGTTTGCCAGCCAAGAGGGATATGGGGATGTGAATTTCTGATCCCATGTGGTTTTTTTGGGCTGGTGCTAAAGAAAGTGCAGTTTTATTTGCTGCACACTGATGTGGAATCAGAGAGGCTAAGCCTCTGTTGTTACAGTGATGTTTTGTACAGCTTCTGGAGTAGAATAAGAGTAAAACCTAATCTTTATGATATCAGCAAATTCAGTGTTAAGAACATTTTTAAAAGCTCCCAGGAGAAAACTGCATTCTTGTATATGTCTTTGAAAAAGTTATGTGGAATAAGGCAATTTGATTTGTGGCCTGTGCTACTTGATGTGGTTCAGAAGAACGATGTATTTATATATATTTTTTTAGATCAATTAAAGCAAGGACAGGAGCCCTTTCTCCCTACAGCATATTCCAACTTAGAGGGATAGCTAACAATTTTAGAGAGCTTACCAGAAATATAGTTCTTTGCTGTTGTGCTGTGGTTTTTTTGTTGAATGTTTTTTTTGTTTGTTTTGGTTTGGTTTTTTTCCCCTTTATCTGTAAGGTGCATCTTAGGAAATCAAGGAGAGTTCTTGTGACAGTTATTTCCTGTGGTAGTCTGAAAGCTACTTTTTTCATTTGTGGGAGAGAGCTCATCTGAATCATTTTAAATGCCAATTTGTTGATCTCCTCTCCCTGAACTCTCATAAAAATCCTCCCAAAGCAGCTGTGTGATAGTTTTATTAAATCTTTTGGCCTTTTGGATTGTATTTTGTATGTACTGTTGAATGTTAAATTTTCAAGTTAGTAGCTTAGGCGTTCTAGGCATTTTGAGGAGGTAATACAAATTTGAGTTTGCAAATTACAGTAATTGTGGAATGGTGCTGCAACATGGGAACACTGGGTCTGGAGACAGTAAAGAGTTTTTTTATTTTTTTTAATTCAAAATATTCTTTGAAAAAATGTCTTTCTGACATCTTCAAAGGCTGCACAGTCACAAGAATGACCTGAATGGAGATTTCTTGAACTGCTTTACTACTTCCTAAAGCAGAGAATGAAAGTCTTCGAGAAGTATTTTCCACTGAGATATACCCTCATAATGTTCATTTTTACTGTAGTTTGTGCTGCTCAGATTACTTAGTTTTGAAGCCTAAAATGTTTAAGTGTTCACTGGCTAATCTGTGAATGGTTTTGCCGTACAGCTCTTAAAGACAAATGACCTGGTATAGTCCCCTTTTGAAACCAAAACCTAGCATTACTTTTTGGGTAGATTTTTGTTTACCTTTGAGTCAAATTTTGGTTTCTCTTAACTGTTACAGGTGATACCATTATAAAGAGCTAGTCCAAGCTTTTAATCAAGTTCCCTCTGTCTTGTTTGAAAGATGAAAGAGTGAAATGAAAGCAAGATGTGGAGAGGGGAGCTCTGGAGCAAATTTTTTTTTAAGTTTTCAGTTTAAAAAAGAAAAAAAAAGTGAAAGTTTGTAATATTTACAAAAAAATATGCCATTCCTAAATCAGAAATGGGAGGAAGGGAGGGAGGACGGCATGGAGCTCTGCTTGGGACTACATAGAGACTAGGTGACTTGAGTACTCCATGTGTGGTGTTAAGAAATCACTCCAAGCCAAGGAGGTGGTTAAAATTTGAATAACTGATCCACATTGTATATGTGAAAATAACTCTAGACAGGGCTTGAAATACACTTGAAAATGGACAGTCTGGTTTCTTCCTATGCTGTCATACCACAGAGTTTCACGTACATGCAAATTACCTGCTAACAGCAATCATTAGTCACTGCGGTGACTGTACCTGTTGACCAAGAGGATTCGCTTGTCAGATGGTGACACGTATCTATTAGTAATGACTATAAATGTCCTGAGGCTCAGTTGTCTCAACCTGCATGTAAAATTCAGACTTCTGTAGTATGTCTTCATAATTGACTTCATCTGATTTAATAGGAAAGCATTTAAAACATCTTGAATTCACAGTCCATTTATTGTCCAAAATGTGACTACTGTCTGTAGTCTGTCGCCAATCAATTCTTGCAGGTATGGAGAAACTACTAGGTTAGCCTGCCAGTTGTCCTTTACTTTTCTTTGAAAGTTTGGTCTGATGGGGATGTTAGTGGCTCACTTCTTCCAGGAGAAGTATTTCCTGAGGTAATTCCACTCCTGTTATCCAAAATTCAGAAATCCTGCAGTCTTTATGCAGCACAGTGACCAATTTCAGCTGGTCCTCGTATGAGTTGCCAGAGAAACAATCCTGCGGCTAAATTCTTGAGATGGAAATTCTCAACCTTGCTCCATGCCAACGCTGCAGCATTATGTTGCATCTGCATAATTTTATCGCACCTTGATAAAAATAGATGCAGAACAGAAACTAGCGCTGCGTGCATCAGCCTTCCCTACGACACACAATTCCAGCAGAAGTGCTTTGAGACTCTCAAAGCTTTAAGTGAGGAATGCAGAAGAAGGTGTGTATTGGAAAGGCACTTTTGTCCCTGCAGTAGCCTTTTTTGAGGGCTTTGTTATTTCTGCTGTATACAACACAACTTGTTTTCACTGCTGTGCAGTGAACCTCTAAAAATGAGCGTTTTGGAAACAAAGTGGTAAATAGGAACAAAGAAGCATGAGACCCAGCCCCCCCATAAGTAGAAGTCTTCTTGGTCCTTTTGTTTTTCATACGTTGTTGCTCCTTTTGCTAGCCACTAACCATTTCAGAAGAAAAGTACACGTGTAGGTTCCTAGAGGCAGTTCCTTGCAGCTATAGAAAACTGAAGAATGTCACCAAATTGATGTATTTGAGACTTAGGAGCCCTTTCCCTGGTGCCAGTTTTGGCTAGTTTGTCATCTTGATCCATGAGATGTTTTAGTGGTTAGAGCAGGGATGGGCAGTGCTCCTGATCCAAAGAGCTATTCAGCAAAATAAAGTCTCCTGGCTTTAAACAGGAGAGCAGTTCCCCTGCATGTTGCGGGGGAAGGACAGCTGGTGGTATGATTAGGGCACAAACTGATCAGCTCTCACAGTGACTCCATCGTCTGCTATGAGATGAGATGGAACTGGCATGTTGTAAATGTGCAGCGTGGTCCCAGAGCCAATGTAGTGAATGTAGTCCTGAGCAGCTCTGAGGAAGTGATTCCACCTACTGCTGGGACACCAGTTTTCTTAGAATGTCTTGGAAGCTGGTGTTGGGCTAGAGCATAGTGCTGGGAAGCAGGAGGTGTTGAGCAGCCTGATGTTGGAATGACACCAACTCGAATGTGTCCTTGTTTCCATCTCGTGGTAACCCTACTTTCGAACACCCGTGTGTTTGTCAATACATGGTAACTGTTCCCTGTGGGTGCGTGACAACAATGTCAGTATTCATGTGATACTGTGTTGTCTTGGGTGTACCTTGTGATGTCTGGCTTTGATGAGCAAAATGACTTTCTGAGCTCGTACTAGAGCAGTCAGATGATCAAATCCACAGGGCACTCTGCAGGAGACTGACTGTTAGTTTTGCAGACTGTGGGAGGTAATGACCCAGGCCTGCAAAATTCTTTCCTAGCCATAAGAAAGCTGCTGTGTCATAGAGAAAAAGCATGGCTCGTCCTCTTTTTATGCCACGTGTGACGGAGGCTGCTTTTTCTTCTCTTTAGGATCTGCTGCTAGGAGAGATCAGCAAGGCCCTCTTCAAGCTAGAAAAGAGGAGGTGGTTTCCAGTTAGCGGCTCGAGCACAGTAACACTTCAGCAGAGCAAGGCCAATGGGAGTTTAGAGTCTCAGGGCTACCTGGCAAAAGATAGTGTGTCTTAACAGCCAAAATGTGTACCTTGAAGGAGTTGAGAGGGGGATTGCTCCAAGAGGGGTTCTCAGATGGGCGATGACATGATGCTGCTTGGCCAGGAAGGCAAATTTGCAATTTGATAGAGAAGTAAACAGTGACCATAAATGGGTCTAAAACTTTCACACAACAAAAAGACTATAAAAGATATGTCTGTGGGACAGTAAAGTACAGCCACAACAGTCTGGAAGAAGTTCTTGTCACATTTTAGAACTTGTAGTCTGATTGCTGTAGTTCTGTTGGCAAGTACACTGGAAAACATGCTGTTGAGTTTGGGAAGGCGGTTAATGCTCTGTGACCTCTCAGGCTGATAAAACTTAGAAATCTCTCTAAAAATTGCTGTAGTACCTGAAAGGAGCGGATCATGACAAGTGCTGGTGTATATATATCAACTGAAGCCAGTCTCTTTCATTATGAGCAGTCTGCTATGTTCCTCCTTCACCTCCATACTGCGGCTTCTTTGCCAGGAGAACATTTAGGCTCTCCACGTCCTGTCTGCCACTGGACTGATGAGATCTGCTCCTCTTGTGCATATGTAGAAGTGTGCAAACATGGATGTTGAAGAGGAGCAGGATAGAGAATAGGCTATACCTTTGGTGGAATATGTTGGGATAATCCTTTGTCAATATTAAGCGTAGTTTCTTGTAAATTTTGCAGAATTGAAGTGTTGCATGATTTTTGAAAGAACCAATCCCTCTACAAAAAGATTCAAAATACCAAGATAAATGAGTATGCTGATTTGAGAGAAACAAACTGATAATTTTGCACACATAGTTCAGGCTCATTAAAATTCATGGTAAGCCATGTCCAGACATGACTGGAGATGGTCAAAGGAGAAGCTGATTGAATGGTGAAGGGGTTTTGAGATTGTTGGGGTTTTTTTTAATTGCTGGCATATGAAGAATGTATATTTGCAGTGATAAATGTTTTTAAGTCCCTTTTGTATCAGGATATTGGTATTTCCATAAACCAACATCTCTGCAGTTACATGAATGGAATAATCAGGTTGTCTGATATCAGTGAAATTAGGACTCTTAGACAGCAGTTTGAACTGCTGTTTGAAAGCTGAGAGGTTAATTCCCTCATTTCTACTATGACTGACAGGGTCTTCCAGGAGGCTGGAGGTATAAACAGCTAGCATGGGTTGTGCTGATCCTGCACCACTCCTTTTACATGGTTTTGACAGTGTGTTGGTGACGATTGAGGTGCTGACTGTAGTTTGTATGTTACAGAATGTTAACATGCACTCTTGGTCCTACAAAGCTAAAACGAAATGTGTCTGCCTGTCTTTGGGAGTGGAAGGTGGAAGTCTGACTTGTCACGTTGTCCTCCCTGATTCTTGTCATTCTCCCTGATAGGTGTGAGAGTGAGATTTAAGACTGTTTCTTAACTCATCCGAATCCCTCTCAACTTCTGTTTGTATGGTCTTTGCCTTTGGGGAGAAGGGGATTGTAGAAATCATACAGTACCTCTGAATCCCTAGAGTGGTCAGCCTGAAGATGATCTCCCTATTGTCTACTCCTTTTCTTTCATCCTTTTTTAGTATCTGAGCATTTAATGCAAATGTTTCTGGAATTATCTTCACTGCACTCCCAAGAAGTAGTTGCCTTTGCTTTTATTGCCTTTTCTTTACAGGTGGAGAACTGAAGCACAAACAGAGATTAAATTACTAGATAACACTAGGTCTGAGGCACCTTAGCCGTGAGATCATTTTTAGTATTTTGTCCTTAATTTTGAGGGTTTTCTCTCACGTTCTAACAAGGATAACTAATGAAAATAATCTTTACCACTCTTGTACTTCTAGATGCTTGGTTTCCATTTTGTTTCTGTAAAATTACCTCCTTTCTATGTAGTTAATTCTACCACTTCCAGTGATGCTCTGTTCGACAACCATATCATCCGCATGTACAGTTCAGATTATTCAGCCGCAGCACCATCTGAGGGACAGGATAGTTAACTGTTCAGAAAACCCCACAGACATAAGAATGTGAGCTGAGTGTAATAAGGGTTATTCAGAAATTCAGATTTAAACTGTGAGGTGTGCACTGAAATAGAACTACTATTATTTATTATTTAGCCTTTTGAGTAGGAGACCATTAAGGGTGACATGTAAAGAGATTTAAGGATGTTATCAACTTGCAGTGTTGTGTGCTCAGCTCATTGTTTGAAATACCAAGGGTAATGTTAATGGGCAGTCCACATAATATTCTTTTAAGCATATTGTTTCGCCTTTTAACTTCCTGTGTCCCTGAGTTCCAGTTTGCTGGCTTGCACTGCACAGGGTGCTCCATCTCACACCATTCTACTGACAACAGATCCATCACACAGATCAGTTGAAGCATGAACCAAGATGAGTGCAGGGAAAAGCTCAGGAAATGCAACTACTTGGGTTTGTATATACTGCAAAGCTCTGAATTCTTAGCACCTGATTTTTATTCACTGTGATTTAAATCAGGATTTGAAAATAAATTGTATGTTTAAAATACCTGAAATAAACACAGTACTTGCCAATGTTGGGGAGGAGCATTTAATTTCCTTGCTCTGATAGAGTCCTGTAATAGATCTGTATCCATCAGTCTTGTGCCGATCGGGTGATTAATTTGGGGTATTCAGTGTGTATGTATTACAGCTGATGGAAGTTTTCTGTCTCACTGAAGACAGCATTTATGCTGAATAACTGCTTTTAAATTCCGTATCACTGTAATTGATCTATTTAGTCTTTGATTGACAGGCTTGAGTGCTTCACTGTGCTGACCTCCATTAACACACCCCCCCACCCCAAAGGTGTTTTAAAAATGAGAAGTTACAACTCATGACGATAGCTTTCACAAACCTGTCAGGGTTGAATGCTGTCGAACAAGAATTGAGCTAGATTTCTTTCCCTAGTTTATTTGACTTTGGCATAGAGAATCCCTTAAGTCTGTTACTCTGGTGAGTATGGCAGTGGGGTGGCTGGGGGCAGAGCTGAACACAAGGAAATGGCTCTGTATAAGGAGCAGTATTCCTCTCATAGGAGTATGTTGGTTGGATTCTCCAAACCAGAATGCTGTGGTGACATGACAAAATGTTCCACTTAACTGCCTTTCCCTCTGAAGGTAGTGGGTTTTGGATTTTCTTTTCCATATGTTAAGTTATTAAAACAAAAGAAAACCACACAAAACTTACAAATGCTGAACAGTCTTCTTTACAGATGTATTTCAAACTCTATTTTAAGCAGTATGTTTCCTCTAGTAAAAAAAGTCTGGTATGAATCTTTTAATCTTACAGAAAGATTATATGCTATATGTAATGTTTATACAGTCTACCAGAATTATTTGGTTTTAAACTTTAAAGAACACAATTTTAAGTTTACCATTTTAAAAAAACCAAAACCTTGTATTTAAAAAAAGTTTTTCTACAATTAAGAATTCTTCTCAAAAAATATGGCTTAGTTGACTGCAGCTGTGATGCAGAACGTGTAACAATAGCTAAGTACATACGGTTTTAGAAGAACGATTGTATCCACATTTTCTTAAGAAATTATTTAGGAATTTCACCTTGACCCTTAAAGATAATGCCATTTGCCATATAGGCTATGGCTGTTGATTTTAAAAGGTGCATGGTAAAATATGGCTGGATGTGTGAGATCAGGAGAAGGTCTAAGTATGTAGAGTGATCTGAGCCGGTGCAATGAAATAAGTCTCTTCAGTGTGTGACTGCTTCACATGAATGCCCAAAACCTTGGAAAAATTCATTACAGCTCTTTACATATCTGTTGGACAACACATCTACCTTCACATTTATACCAGTGGCACTGCAGCCACAAAACTGGTTAATTATTGATTTGAAAAAATGTTGTGAACCTCTGAGGATGCTGCTAAGTGCAGGCAAAAAGGCACTTGAAAAACAAAGCAGGATAGGTTAATACTAGCTATGTAATACAGTATTTTTTTTCACCTCTGGCATTTGTGATAATGAAGTCAAGGTCCAAGCACCACGGTATCTGGAAAATGATCACATTTTTATGAGATGTTTTCTGTTTTCTCTCCCTTTCTGGACTTGCTTACCACATAAAGTAGCGCTTCTGAACTGTAGTAATGCTTTCTCTACTTGCCAAGATAAATGTAAATTCAGTGATAAAAATGGGAAGTAGCTGTTTTATACTTTCTCATTAGTCTACCTGTTTGCTAAATTAGCTCAGAAGGAGAACTTAATCTCTGGGACTAGAGCAAATAGGTGGCATAGTTGTTAGCATGGTTGGCTCACTCCACTACAGATAGCAAGATGTTGGATTAAAAATAGTGTTGCCTGATGTGAATTTCGATGCCTGATGCAGATGGCTACACAATATATTTAACTTTCAGTTAATATCGTGCATCTATTTAGAACCTTTCAGAAATGGGAAGAGATGCTGGGACCATTGCTTTTCCTAAATGTGTTTATATTAAATGAATTATAATAAACCAGAGCAGTGGGAGATTAATTTGAATTTTGCACATTACTTCAGAACTAGTTAGAACAATAGTATTTGTGTATTTATAAACAGTTGGAAGTAGACATAGAAATTTGGCAGATATACATTGTACACCCACAAAATACTTCTTTCCTTTCTGTGATTTCTTCAACTTATTTTCACACTGTACATCCCACAGTGAAAATCGTGGGAAGTCAGTAGAGGAAGGTAATAAACATCAACATCAACCGGTAGAGGGAGCAAGATTTCAATTATTATAATTAAGAGTAATATAAAAATAATTATTAATCAGTACATTTTAAGGACTGAACAGACCAATAAGATCTTCTAGTTTGGCTTCCTATATAAAATAGGCTGTAGAACCTTGTCTACTTTTTTTTTATCCATCCTCTAACTCTTGTTTGAAGTGTGATTATTTTTTTAGGTAGAAAGGCATATAAGATATAAGATTTACAGTGATGGGAAATCCACTGTGTTACAATGGGTAAGGTGAAAGAATTTAAAACTGCTTTTTCATCTGACTCCTGCAGTTTGAACCCCTAACTCTACTATGTGTGAGGGAGGGACAGGATGGAGTTCACTATTCTTACAACCTGTCTCCTTCCAGAAATCTCTTCCTGCTGGGGATACACATACTGAACGGCCAAGGTACTTCTTTAGCCTTGGCTAAATGGAATAAATTAAGCTTTTCAAGCTGCACACTGTAGTTCAGATTTCATGATAATTTTTTTTCTTGAACTCCTCCTGACTTTTCTGCAGCTTTTGGGAAATGCCACAACTGACTGTATTTTAGCCCCTGAATGCTCAGTTGTATCTCCTTACTCCCATAAGAGACTTTCCTGCTTGTAGATCTGAAGGATGTTTATTCTTTTAGCTATACCATCATGTTAAGAGCTCCTATTTAGCTGTTTATCTGTGACAGTACCTAAATTCTTTGCATTGTTCCTGACTTCCAGAATCTTGCTGTGTATTATATCTGTGGGGTTTGTTTATGCTTTAATATGACTTGATGTCTAGCAAGACTAGAATGCATGTTGTTTAAGCAAGGCTGTTTTATCCAATGATAAACTGTCTTGTTCCTGTTGTTATTTACCTCTTTTGTGTTGTTTGCTTCTAGGTTATAATATTTTTTTTTTCCAGATCACTGATAGCAGTATTGAATTGTATTAAAGAACATAACCCTGTATGATCCACTGCAAACATTTAATGTGCAGTTACTTTTTCAAACCTATTGGTGAGTTTTAATGTTTCCTGTATTGTGCATAAATTTTTGTATTGTGCTAGTTAAGTTATTAAAACATTGTCAGGAGATAGGTTGAACGTTTTACAAATGTCTCTGTGTTGTCAACTGAGTTGTTTATTAACCAGACTTGAAATCTCATTTGAAACAAGATCTGTTTGGACAGACTGTTTTATGGGTAAAACTCTGTTTAGTGACACTAAGTATGTTACCATACCTGAATTCATTCCTGATGGCAGCTAGTATCCTGTTTGTCCTTTTAAAGGAGTGCTATGGCATGACAGCTTAGTTTCACTGTTGTAGAACTTCCAGATATTCCAAGACACTTTGGACATAGCAATAATTGAATGAGCAGCTTAGCCAGTTCCTTTGTTGCTCTTTGGATAATAATTATCTGACTAAAAAGGCTCAACTAAACCAAAACAAACTCCTCTCAACTCATCTGCGAGCTCAGTTCTAGTATAACATCCTTTGAAGATATTGATGGAATGACAAATGTTTCTTTGTTGCTAAAAGATGTGATTACATAATATTCCTTTCCCATAAAAATCGAAAAGATACATTAAGGCAACCTTTTTTCTTTTATGGTTTACAAATTTACCCTCCTTATTCAGTATGAGGCTTATGCTATTAGGATTTTACTAGTCTTAGCATCTTTGAGGAACTCTTTATTATCTGTGTGGTTGCTGGTGAACTGCATTCAGTGTACATCTTGCTATAAAATCGATAAGACTTGAGCAGTCTCTAGTGCTTTTGGGCAGTTACTCCAGAACATTTTCATATATGTTTTGAAAAATTCAAATGTGTATTAATGTTATTATCAGTGTGAGGAAGGCTGGTTAGATAACTTTTGCATTGGAATACTGTGTGCAAAATATTAACTTAGTATTGGTATTGCATTTTGGTTTTAAAGATACTGTTCAACTTCCGAAGTGTTTTATGGTGGTACTTAAAATCAGTAATCAGTGTTATACAATTGAAATGTTTCTGGGGAAGAATTTTTATCGCTGTTAATTACTGGAAGTAAATGTTGACATTTTGAAATCTTTTTTTGCTTATGTATAGAATGAGGCTCTTCTAAGGATGCCTTTTATAAGTTTGCTTTTGGAAGTGAAATTTTCTTCAAAGCAAGGGTAGATTAGTCACCTTTTCTGACTTGAGTGATATTTTTATCTTCAAGTGAATATAAAAGGGAAAACTTAATGATCCTTATCACTTGTTATGTTATGCACTACCTTATGTAATGCTTTGTGATAAATAAAACTCATCATTGAAGTTACAGAGTAAAGCATCTCCTAAGCAATGAAGTTGCCTGAGCTGCTCGTTGTTTTGGGAGTGGCTTTATAGCTGAAAACTTAAGCAACAAATGCTGTTAGGGACATGTTTGCAGGTTCTTAACTGTTGTATATTATTTATTTTTGACAACTACAGAATTCAGTGGTTTTAACTGGATACTGAGGGAGAGTTATTTACAGTTGCTGAACATATCAATAACATTTTGTTGCAAGGAAATATATCTAATTTTCAGATATGCATTTATCAGTATGACATAGATCTGTTCCTAATAATTTTGGGCTTACGTATTTTGGAACACTGTATCATCTGCATTGCTCAATTTTTTTTGTCTAGTTCTACATGGCAGAGGTGAGTAAAATGTGCTGGGTTACAAAACCAGACAAAATCCGGCTGTTGAGCCTGGGTTTGCAGAGGATAAGCAGCACTTATCAATACTGATGATGAGAGAGGCTCCAGTTTAAGGGAGAGCCGTTGCCAAAGAAGTGGTCCTGCTGCCCCTGCCTCTCTGACTGACCATTCGTTCTATCTGCTTCCCTTGTACTGGGTCTGGTTCTGGGCTGTCCCTCACTGAGCTGATTCAGATCACTAAATTGAGAGAGAAGTTGGGCCCCTTAATAGGCATGTAGTACCTGCTTAATTAGCTCACAAAACCTCACTCACCCTTGAGATGTTGCTTTGAAATGAGGCATTTCTGTGGCATGGGAAGTCACAAACTGCAGGCACCACTTTGGAAGCTATGTTGTTCATTGACAGGCATTACAAAGTCTTCACCATCACTTACATGTTGTGCTCTTAAGGATAAGGCCTATGTTTCCCTTTATGAAGCATATTAATTCGTATAAGGTTGTTGTGGGATTATGCTGGACTTCTCACAACTCCTCCCTTCATTTCCATGCCTTTGTCAAAGTATCTGTAGTGCCTTAATATGCGTATGTCCACCAAGCACTTAAGAAAAATAATTACTCAAGTCTCCTTGCTTTCGAGCCCATGTTAGAAACAGCCTAACTAGTTAGCAGGACTCTGTGTGCATCTAATTGTGCACAGAAAGCCAAGGTGAAGCTATGTTTGAATCCAGAGGTCATGTAACTCGGGGAGCTATTGCTTGTGAATAGTTTGTGCAGGGTCTAGAGACGGAATTGCAAGGGGTTTGACCATGAAAAGCCAGAGTTCGAGGTGAACTATATTCAGCATTAAATGTAGGGTGACACTCTGATGTGATTATTATACCCTCTGTTGCTGTATAAATGGACAGAATCTCTTACCTAGAATTTCTTTATTCCTTTCTGCTTTTGCAAAAATCCAACTTGTGAGATCGTGAAATGTATATTGCAGTAGCCAGGTCTACATAATGGCTTTTGGAATCATCATCTCTCTGGCTATACATAGAAGGATTAAACTTCCTTTCCATCAGAATTTGTCTACTTGCAAGCAGCAATCATCTTTTTTCAGATGGGTCTTTGCCCACAGTATGATAGACTAGTCTTGCTTCATTTTTTAAAGTTTTTAGGGTATGTTTCAGAATTGGAGGCTTCACATCATTGTTGATAAAGTGGTAGGGATTTTCACAAACAAGTTGGGAGTTGAATTACAGCCTGGCCTTGCAGGAGAAAAGATTGCTAGTTTTTGGCCTTGATGTGAAATGAGTTTTGACCTCCATGATCACCCCATGCATGATGTGCTGGGCTGGGTTACGGAAACTGACATGCTTCTGTTACTCGGAGAGAGAAGGTACTCCTTTAACTACCTCTTAGGAAGGGTGAGGAGAGGCGAGAGCTTGCAGGGCGATGGGGAAACTAAAACTTTTTCTGCATGGTAGGTAGAAGACTTTGTTGTTATTCTTTAGCTGGTGCTGTTCACAACATCAGATAGGTAGAATGCCCTGGTTTCATGATTATGTACAGTTCTTTCTCCAAACATGCCAGTTACAGGCAAAAACTTGTGTTCATAGCAGAGATGATGAGGTAGTGGATTATGTGGAGGAGGAGATATTTCTCAGTACTTATGTAGAGATGTGGGAATTTCCTTCTTAAGAAGCTTCAAGAAAGGAGGGTTGCCAGCCATGCTTGCCTTCACATGATCCTTTAAAACTTCACACTCGGTATGGGCAAGCATGCCTCAAAGTGAAAAGAAATGGTTGAGAGGTATTCTGTACTGGCTACAGTAGATGTGAATACTACTTCTCTGTCCTAATGGAGGGGTATAAAAAGAGCAGGCATGCAGGCTGGCTGGGAAGCGCCCTCCTGCTGAGCCCTCATGAGGGGCCCAGGCGGAGATTGGCCTGAGTACACAGGCAGAGATTGGCCTGAGTACCAGTTTCTGCAGCCATTTCAGCCTTCCTTGGACAAGAAAATCTGACCTGAGACCTAGATGGGGCCGTCTTCCCTTCTTCTCATATGGAACTGTTCTCTTCTAAAATTAAGACATCTTTAGAGAAGTGTTAGATGATCCTTTTGTGTTTGATCAATGTTAAACTGACTTGTTTACAGTGGTGTGTCGGCAAATGGTGTCTGCTGGGGATTTGTACTGAGGCCTTTGGTGGTAACTGCTGTGTGAACGCCTTATTAAATGCCTATCTAAACCCTTTCCCTGAAGGAGATAAAGTTTGTACCTGTGACTTGTATAACTATCCCAAGAAAATGTTGCTCTGCACCCTAAAAATAAACATGTTTTAGTTTGTTAGAGGACACTAGTGCCTTCTTTGCAATGCGTATTTCTGGAGGCTTTTCAAAACGAGGGCCAACATTGCAATGCTGTGTTACGTGCCGAGCTGGTATCCTGAGACCTGTCTCATCCCAAGTGTCATGTGAGCCCTTCCAGCTCCCCTCTGCAGCATTCTGCGCCATGAGTTTTCTTTCACCCAAGCGATAGACTAGTCTGTATTTACATCGGGCTTTTCTTTGTTTCCCATGGTTTTCCTCCTACTAATGCAGACAACCTTCGGTGATTTAACCACAGTGCTACGTAATTTCTCCCAGAGAGTGCAGTGCTGCCAGCTATCACAGTAGTTAGTGTTTTTCTAAGATACAGCTCCTGCAATGTTGAGATGACGCAGGAATCTTGGTTTCAGTAAAATAAGTAAACAGTCTTGGCACACAACTTGTAGCGCTCTTTCCATAACTGTAAATGTGACCGAGTCCCTTAAATGTTGACCCTTAGAGAAACAAAAAGGCAAATGGAAATTTTAAGTATGTTAAACCTCATAATTTTTTGAAGCCACAGTAACTTTTTCTATACCTGACCACCATTGTTTCTGACAGTTCAAGTTTGGCATTACTGAATGACAATGCAGTATCGTAGTAATTTTAGAAACACTTTTATTTGTGTACTGCAGAGATGTGAGGAGAAATGCTGGTTTAGACAGAGCTGTGAAAAAGAAAAAGACAAGAAAGCAAACCAGCTGGGCTGGGAGGCAGCTGGGGAGCGAGAGAAGCAAAGGAAGAAAGTTAGGAGGAGGAAATGACTCAAAGCACCTGAGGGATTAGGTCACTGTTTTGAGTGGAAAAGGTGTTCAAAGCCTTTCTGTACCCTTCTCTTGCCAGGCTATGTTTCAGGGTAGCTTTCTCAAAAGAGATAGCTGGTAATGGTGGCAGGCGTCCCAGCTTTCTATGGCAAACGCCTAGTGTCTGGAGTGAAAAATAGTAATTAAGTACCTGTACTGTCAGTTCTCCCGAGGTAGGCACGAAGTCATAGTAATGACATAAGTGGACTGCACATTTAAATAGAACGTCAGTGGCCTTTGCCTGCCGTTTCCAGCAGAGCAAAGCGTGCCAGCTAAGCGCAGCTGGCGGGCTCTGCAGTGGGCAGTTTAATAGCGGTCTGCTGCCTGGACCTTCTGGGTCTTGCACGCCTGCGTTCCTCCGTGCGAGGCACAGGCCCTGTGCGCCCCGACTCCGAAGCGGGCCAGCCACGGCGGCTGCGCGGCCTGGGCCTGCGGCGCTCGCACCTGGCGCCGCCGGCGGAGGGAGGCGGCAGCGGCCGGTCCGGCGGCGGCGGCCGGGCGCCCGCTTCGCGCACCGCCGGGCGGGAGGGGGAGGCCCGCCTGCCCGCTGCTCTACCAGCCGCCGCCGGGCGGGCAGCGCGGCAGCCGCCGGCGGCGGCGAGCGGAGCAGAGAGGGGCTCTTGCGGCGCGACCCCTGCGCGGGCGCGAATGGTCGCTGCCGGGGCGGGGCGGCGCCGGGCGGGGCGGGGCGGCGCCGTGCGGAGCAGCCGCCCGGGAAAGTTGCTGTCGGTCCCAGTCGCTGTTGCCGCTCTCGCTCCCGCGTCCCCGAGGCTCGCTCGCTCCCTCTCCGCGCTCTCTGCCTGCCGGGGGCTGTCGGGGCGCTGTCCTTTCCTCCTCTTGTATCATGGCGCTGAGTTTTTAGGGCTTCGAACGCAGGGAAATGGATATGTCGGACCCAAATTTTTGGACGGTCCTTTCCAACTTCACGCTGCCCCACCTGAGGAGCGGCACCCGCCTCCGCCGGACGCAGAGGTAAGGCAGGCCGCGGGGGGCGGCGGGCCGGCGCCCTGGGCGCGCAGAGCGGCGGGCTCCCGCCCGCTGCCAGGTGAGCGGCGCCGGCTCGGGCCGCCGGACTTCCTGGTCCCCGGGCGGGCTGCGCAGGCGGCAGCAGAAAGCCCCTGGCAGGGCGTCGGGACGCTCGGCCTCTTGGCTTCCCCGGGTCTTAAACTGCGAGAGCTGCGAGACTCTGCTGCGAGTCCGTTGGGGCTCTTCTAGGTCGGTGTTTTTTTAAACCGAACGCTGCGTATTACTCTCCCTCTTTTTAGAAGACGTTGGCTTGTTTCCTCCTGCCCTTCCACCCTCCCCCTTTTTTTTTTTCTTATAGACACTTTCAGCTTGCTCTCAAATATTTGACCTTTTATCCGGAGCCGATATACTTTATATGGACAACTCGGGATAGCCTGCTTTGTTCGGTGTTCTTAGAGGCCTGTTTGTGTAACTACTTTTTTAGACAGGCTGGCTGACGTTTGTTAATACAGGAATGGCCTTTTTCTTTTTGTAGCACTTTCATTATTGTCAGAAGGGAAAAAAAGGTTTGGAAATAGTAAATGCTAAGTAAAAGTTAAAGGGTTGTGCCATCAGTGGACAGAAGACTGAGAAGCTTTGACACCTTGGTCATTTTTTGTGCCACGGTATCTCTTGCAGTTAAGTACAAGCCTCTATCACAAGGAGTACCAAAAGTTTATAGACTTTTGTAACTTTGTTCACTAGTACCCTGTATGCTATTTTGAGACGTACCAGTTGTGGTGTTAAATTATGATATGCTTCTGTCTGTGAAACTACCTTGAGTACTAGCTTATGTATTATCTTTGGAGAACGTGTGTGAAGTGTTTCTTCTCCTGTTGGCTGAAAAGCTGGCCCAAAGCAAGTGGGATAGAGGCGTAGCAGAGCTGGCCCTTCCTAAGCCTTAAGCATTTACATACTGATATTTTTCAAAAGGAAAAAATGCCTGTCTGTTGAATGGCAGAAAGTTAACATAGGAAAATCAAGTGGCCTGTTTCACATGAATACAGAACTGTTCCTTCAGTGTATATCTATTCTTTATGTGTCTAACTTGGGGTAGCTGTAAGTGCTGAGTTATTTTATAATTAATTATTATCCCTCTCTTGTAAATAATTTTTTTACTCTTACGTAACTGAGTGTCCAAATAGGGCTTATGCATTTTTCTGCTGCAAATGTATCTGTGTTTAAAGAGGGGAACATGCTGGGGATTTTTCCTAGAATAGTATTCACTTTTCTTACTCAAGTAGGTTTGCACCTATGTGAAGACCTAACGATACCTTTTATAAAGTGTATGGCTGCATGGCAGGTCGAGGAGAGAGGCTGGGTGGACTTCACAAGAAGCATGAAATACATGTGTACCACTTGTGGCCTTTTTTTTTTTTTTTTTTTTAAATATTTGGATGCCTTCCTGCCTTTCAAACACATTTAATACTGTACTGGGTTCATTGAAATACTTGAAAGAATTTTTAAAGCAGCATTGAATACTGTCTTAGCATATCACATATATGGCATATCAGTGAATAGTACATGCCATATATGCAGTTATGTTTTATGTATTACAGGGATATTAAATATTTAATGCCCTCTCTGTAGCAAAATCAGTATGTCACAGCATTGTGAAACTAAAAAGTCAGCAGTGGAGTTTCAAGGCTGCTTACTCTTAATGGGCCCAGATACCCTCCTTTTCCAGGCTGGTTCTCTCATCTGGATGGGGAGCTCAGCAGCTGCTGTGTTGCCGTTTCCAGGGGAAGGCTGACTGGCCCACTTCTTCAGCTCTCTTCTTAAAGGTGGACCTGTCCCCTGCACCCCATACTCATAATTCATCTACTAATGTTAATGGTCACTCTCAGAGTGATAAAACTGTCAAAAGAAGTAAAAACAGTATGGACACTGCAGATTCTTCTAGTTCTGCAGCAGAAATGAGCTTGGGTTAATTAAGGTACCAACTGGGTCTGCATGTTCTGAGCTGTATCTCATCTGGACTGTCTTCACAGGCTCACAGTTAGCCATAGACGCAACTGTTACATTAAAAGACTGGAAGGATACCTGCTTACTTGCCACAGGATGCCTTCTCTTTCTAAAAGAGTGCTGCTGGGTAGTGGTAGCCACTCCTGTTCTGTATAGCTTTCCAGGCATTATAGAGGACCAAAGAGTAGGCTGTGAGTAGGCTTGAAGGGAGTCTAGTTCCTGTGATCTGAATCTCCTGGCTGTGCTTAAGTGAAAGTTTTGGGTCCACTGGTTCAAGAGAGTTTTTTTTCTTAATAGTAACACTGCCTATGAAACTGTTGTCCAGCTAATGATGGGCCTTGGTGCTTCATGAAAACTTTACAAGGGACGTTCATTGTTCTTCCTGGTTGTATCCACAGTTGGCTTTGGGACTCCTTGCCAATGCGAGAGCATTAATTTTATGTTTTGGTTGGGATTTTTGCCTCTTAGGTACGTTCCTTTTGCCTGTTCAATTACTTTTACCTATGTGGCCAGGATTCTTGTGGCCTTCTAGGCCCTATCCTTTCTGTGAGCGCTGTCCTACTTTCTCGGCACTTGGGATGATGAGAATTGCCTGCTAGTACTAAGAATTTAGTTTCTTTGTACAGATTTACTTGATGTAGGCATTTATTTCTCTTCGCTGAGGTTCTAAAGTAAAGAATGGAAAGATAGTCTATTTTGCTTCAGGACGCAGTGTTGAGCCTAGCAACTAAGTTATAAAATGGACATAAAACTTATTTTATGGTCTTATTTGCTGACTGAAGTATTTAATTTAGGGTTTTTTTACTTCTGTTTTCCAATAGTAGACTTAGCTGAATTTCAATTGCAGCAGCTCTTTCTGGAAGTGATACCTGAACAAGAAATATCCCAGCTCCATGGACTTTCAAGTCATGGAGTAGGTTTTCAGGACCAGCAGGTAGAAAAATTCTCTTCAGTTATAAATTTGAGGCATTTGGTATTAAAATCACTGAGCTTGTAAATGACATGGATTATACCATGTGTTTTTACAGAAAAGAAACATGTATACTACTACATGTTAACTTCTTTTTCTACGGCTATAGGTGTGTAGACCCTTCATAGTACTAACTTCAGGTTCCTGCCTGACATGGCATGGTCTGGAGTAGAGAACTAGCGAGAGAGAGAGGGTGTCTCTGTGTATGTGTATATATTTGTTTTTATAGATTGATGTGTAGATTTACGTATGGAGAGATGTGCACACATACACACTTTTTTCATATGGAAAAATCACTAAATACTTTCTGCTTCATTCTGTGCTATGTATTTAGTTCTCTTTTGACACTTTCTCTCTTCTGTCTCTGATCTTCTCTGTGTATCTTTTACAAAACCGAGAGCCAGTGATTCTTTTTTCTGTGTGTGTGCTTTTCTCTTCTTTGTGGTAGTTGGACTGAAACAATGTTACTACAATCGGTCTTCCTTTGAGTCAGAATGTTTTGGTTTTTTTCAAAATGCATGGAATTATGAATGCTTGCCCTATTGCTTCTGAGCCAGAGTAGACTCCTGGATGATTTGTGTTGAAACTTCATGTTATTTGTGTACAGTCACTGAAGTGGTATTAAGACTTTCCTGATATAGGATTAAAATATACACCATTCATGAAGTAATAATTCATACATTCTAACAGTTCATAACCATTTCTGAAATGTTAAAAACAAAGGAAAATTACAACTTTTATTGGAAACTCAGAGAACAGAGTTGTCAAACTTTCTTGTATTTTTATTAGTTTTATGGGACAGCATGCTTCCTGGAAAATATTGAGCAGGCTTTTTGAACTTCTCTGAGTTGGTAGTTTGAGTAGATTTTAGCAGTGATTTTAAAGTTATGATGTAAACTTGTGCTATTGGCTCTTTTACAGATCTTGTTTTTTTCCTTTGTCAACATAGTATTGTGTGTAAGTATACTATAAATGGATTGGTTTTTTTAATAGTAGGCATTAAAAGTCGTCCTGTTGGTGACATAAGAAAACTGAGCACACTTATTAACATAAAAGCAGCCACAGAAATGAAGTATAATTGTGTTGGTGCCAGCTGAATCTGTTGGTGCTCCAACTTGAGTTATTTTACTTTTGTTATATAGGAGTAAACATCAATTAAAAGTTAAAAAAGGATTGCTTTTTGCTGTATCTGTGTTATTTTCAATGTATGTTTTGGAGTGTTGTGATTTGAAGAGCTTTACCTCTTCCTTACTTTCAACCCTCTTCATTCACCCTAATTCCTACATGCAAGAGAGGGGGAGCTATTACCCTAATAGATGTTGAATGAGTTTAGAGAGAATATTGTTATCCCAGAAGTGGGGCAATAAGAAATACATCTGTGCAGGCTATCTGTGCTTTCAAAACACATGGTCATTAAATATGTTTCCTTAGAAGTTAATCTGTGGGACTAACGATCCCAGTGCTTTCTGTGCTACACAATTAAGTGTAGCTTGATTGTGTAGCACAATTAATGTATCTTGATAATTGTATTTCCTTTTATTCACAGTAAGGGCTGTGTGTTAGGGGGATAGTCTTACAATCTCACCGTCAAAGTGAATGCGTTGTTTTTATTCTGGTTGGTTTACTTGGCCAATCTTTCTGTTCAAGCAATTAATGTATTTCAAGTTCTGCTTACAATCTGAATGTTGGCAACAATCAGTTTTCTCCAATGAGCCATCATTGTTTCTTAGCTTTAGCCAGACTGGTGAGGATTCATCTGGTCATATTCCTGGTTTTTGTTTAGTTTTTCCTCTGAAAAAATCCTATTTTGTTAGAATTAAGTTGATATCTTTAGGATTTGACTAAAGTATCTTACTGTAGAAAACATGAGGAAAGCTGAAGTAAGAGCAAAATAAAAAAGAAGCTTAGGAAAGTGCTGGAACATGCTGAAAGAAGCTGTAATTCAACACCCCCCCCCCCCCCCCCCCGTTGTGGTTAATGTCTGCTGTTACACAGTAGGAGACAGTCTTTGTCTTTCTTACCCAGGGAATCAAAAGGACAGTAGTCCAGACATCCCTTCATGAGCTGTTGGGACACATCACATGATGTGGACACATTACACAGAGATTCAGTCCTCCCGCTCCATTTGAATTTGGCTTACATGTGCTGTCGATGTTGTACAGAGCCACTACAGTTCTTGCTGCATTAGAAGTTGACTGATCCTTCTCAAATGTAATTTTTAAGCACACAGGAGCTCACTCATGCAGTGGTTAATAGTTGCTTCTTCTGCTGCACCTTCTGTCAGAGTGCTTCAAACTTCTGGTAGCAGTAAGCTATGTACCTACTTGTGTGGCTGCACGTACTAATTGATGGGCTTGCCTCTGGTAGTTCTTTGTCAAAGCTGAAAATGGTGGTCAGGTAAGTGGATTTCAGGGCAGGTTCCCTGTGAATTTGTTGCACATGTCAGTGTGCATGGCTTACAAAGTAGGAAACGTGGGTGGTAATGATTTGGTTAGTTAGGAGACATGAAATCATTCAGTATTTTGAGCCACTGTGTTTAGAATATGAAGATAGTGCTAACTGATTTAGATTGAACATTTTTAATGAAGCTTATTAAATGTGTCACACTAATTTAGTAATGGTGTAAAGCTGTTTAATGTTGCATGCAGTTCTTCTGTGTATATCACCACATCATCTGTAGACCTGGATCAGGATGTCATGTTACATGTCATTAGAAAAAGGTTAAGCAGGAGGTAGATTTGTTGGAAGGAACACTTCCAGGCACCAGGACGGATGCAAATGTGCAGTACTGTATTTCCCAAACTGAGGAGAAACAGAAAGTTCACTTATCTTTGATTCAGCCTTATTCAACAGGTGTGTCACATTCAGTGATGGCTCCTGGATTTTCTTTTGGGAACCATTCAGAGGATTTTTGCTTCTGAACCTTCACAAGTTCACTAACTGCAGTAATTGTGAAATTTTAAAGCCCCCCACAAGAATATATAGTAGTAATACGTAGAATTGTGTCTAGGCATAATATGGAAGTGTCATATATTGGACTCTGAATTTAATCTGATGTGAGGGTCTACTGCATAACACTGTGCACAGTTACTTGACTTAATTTTTTGTGTGAATTAAATATGCACCGGTAGAGACATTTAAGGAGATCACTCACACTTAATATACTTGGCATTTTCCTATCCATTTCTGAGACCAAATAGTTTTCAGCACTAATGTTTCAGTCCCTTTTTTTTTGTTCTAGCACTGTATATTCTATATACTATTGATACATACTGGTATTAGTTAGATCTACTTCAGTAGACCTTCCACCTGAATAAAAATCTCATGGTAGGTCAGTTCTGTGGTTTTATTTAAAATGCTCAAACCAAATCGAATAGTAGTGGACTAGAAAACTCCTTTTGGCATGGTTCCCAGTTAATATAAATATGTCTCAGAAGTATTGTAAACCGGAACAATTCCCAGATTGATCTACCCAACAGAGAGACTTCAGAACTACAAACTACGTGTCACTGGTATTCCTGCCACTGACAGATGAGTACAAAAATATTGAGGTCATGCCAGAATAAATATATCAGCTTTTTCTCCCTTTCTTTCAATGGTCTTCCCTAAATAATTGTTTAGGGATAAGGAAAACCGTCATGCTCTATTGTTCTTGAAAGATTATTATTGTAAGTAGAATCTGCTATTCCCATGAAATACTGGCATGTTCAGTTCAGTGATTAGAAAGTAAAAACTGCTGCAATTTCCTTATCCCACCCGTTCTTTTTTGTGCATATGCGGTAATTATGTAGATGTTCTAGCATGTAATAGCCTGCTTTTGATCTGTATCATTTGGCTTTAACCTGGGTTTAAAATAATAGGTTAAAGAAAAATTGTTAAAAGGTTACCTCCTAGTGGATTTTTTTTTCCCCCCTCATAAAAATGTTGAAGATTATGTCAAATGAGGCACTGCTTACTGGTAGGAAAATGGCTATTTATACATGATCAAAGTGTCTGTCTTTTCTAACTAGACTGGTTTAAAACATAGTTATTAACATCCAAATTACGGGGAAATGAAGGATACATATATTCAGTTTTAGGAACAAAAATTAGTTTATGTAAGCGCTTACATGTAAGCATTTAAAAAATCTGTGTTAGTGGTGGGTAGACTAGTCCTGTGTAAAGTCAAGGGTGTTGATTATTGAAGAAATACCATTCCTAATGCTGCTTAATTTGCTGGAACAAATAATAATGCGAAGTGTTACGTGTTGAAATATTTCTTTTAATAAAAATGTATATACCCTCAGTCCTCTTAGTGCTTGATTATAGTATTGTATTGCAGAGTTTAAAAAACATTATTTCTCTCAAGGCAATAAGGTGGTTGTAAAACAAACTCTTTCTTTTGTGCATGTCAGTAAGGAAATACATCAGTCTGAACATTTTTTATGTGTCTGACAAAATTCCTATTTTTTGTTTTCAGGGGACTTGCGTAAATGTAAACTTACCTGTTGCAAGGTTGGAGAGGAAGTGTTATCACTACCTCTTTTGTTTATTTTCATATGTATCAACATATATGTATACCCCCGTACAGGCTGTAAATAAATATGCATAAAGGTGCACAGACATTTGTATACATAAATACTCAAGCAGTAGCTGTAAAATAATACCTGCTGAGAAGCTGAATGAGATTGAATAAAGCACAAGTAAGAAAAATAAGTTTTTCCTATTGTTGAACTGACCTCATAGTATCGAAGGCACATCTAGGCGTAAATAGGATAGACGCTTTTCCATCTACAAGGGTATTTATGCTGTTTATAGTGTGCATTCGTACTATAGCTTTTGAAAATTCCCAAAGTGCAGCCATTTATAATCTTGTTTCTGGGAAATGTGGCTTGTCCACGTTGTTGCAATAATGGAATTATTGCATAATTCCATGCATTTGGAAATAAAGCTGGTTTATTTCTTTGAATTTTTTGAACTTAACTAATTCAAACTAGTATAGCATTTACATTTTGAAATACTATGATATCTGTTTCTTTTTCCCTTAAGAAATAGGGGAAGGATTCACTTTATAGTAAATTTATTTTTTTTTTGGAGGTAATTCTGTGGATATCGATTTCATCTGGAGCTCAACTTGAGAGGACTAACAAGTTAAAACTTACTTTGTTTCAATGCTGGTACTTGTTATCTGTGACTGTTTTAAGTAGCACTCAAGATGTTCATAACTGAAACAGTAGTGGAGGATAGACTTTTCTTTATTTTCCCCAGCTGTTTTCCTGCATACATTTGGGTATACTGCATAGTCAGTCTTCCCTCTCTGGGCTGCTGGGCCCCCATCCTGCATGAGATTTGGCACAGGCTTCTGAACAGAATCCCACTTCTAACGAGAGAGAGATTTGCACATGTGGAGCAACTTGCAGTGCTTTTTTGACCCTTTGCTTTTTTTCATGCATACCTGGGAGAGAGTAGTTTATATAATAGTTATTTGTTTTATTAAAGCTATTCATCAGAGATGGATTTCTGTAAGAAGACTTTACTTTGTTTTTGAAATACATTTAAATATGATGCTTTTATGCATCAGCTTTAAATCCTGAAGTCGTTATAGGGAAGATGGGTACAGCAGTTTGAACTAGCTGAGCTTCCTTTGATAAATCTGAGTATAATGAATCATCTTCTAATTTAAATTCTTCTTATTCTTAAAATTCTCTTTGGGCAACTGGTATTATCACTTCTTGGATGAACTGCTGGAATTTTCTGGAAAGGTATTTCTATGTAAAAATATACAAAAGAAAGGTAGTCCTATGAATAGCATATTTTGTAAGTATGTACTTTAACTCTGAAACCTCCCCTCCGCAAACCCAAACCAAACTCTGACGAGGGGACATGAAACCATAGAAAACGGAGCTTCCTTGGTTCTTCTCTTTGCAGAGTTATTTGTCACAGATAACGTGTCATTTAATTTAACAATATATAGCTTAATGTCAATGAGCTTAGCAATCTACAGTGAAATTCTGCCTTCAGCCATGGATGTTTCCTGTTGATTACAGTCCATGCTGACCCACACAAAGCAAAAATCTTCATCAGAATTTCTAGCTAATAAATACATCTTTACAGATTTAACGTAGTTCAAACATAAACATAATAATCTAGTCCTTGATGAAGTGGAAGTTAGATACTGATGATAAGAATAAATCAGACTTACATTTCTACCATCAGATGCCTTGGTGTTTACCAGAATTTTTTGTCGGGACAGTAGTCATAATGTAAATCAACACACTGCTTTTTTCATTCCCTTGTATGGAAACTGTCAGGAGAACACTTGAACGTTAACTCATTCATCTGACAATGTTTTTCAGTGAGAAGTCATAATTAACTAATATCCTTTGTGATAACTGTTAACCCTCTCAGAGTTAACTAATAAAAAGTAGATTGTGTACATTTGTTTTACAAATTTGCTTTTTCAGTGAGTCTAGGCCTGTCTAGCTTGTTCTTATGCGTGGGTATGTCAAGGGAATTTCCATAAGTGCTGTAATAGTAGAGGCAAAGGCAGTCAGACAAGTCCAATATGCTCTATTCACCTTGTCTATGAACACCCCACGCAAAATGATCATTATGTCAGTTCACTGTGCCATCAAGTCTTACCAGAACATCTTCCTTTTGCTTCCCCCATATAATGGACAAAGAAAATATGTAACACATTTTGTAAGTAAGCTTATGTTTTATTTTTTTTCCTTACCTGAGGCTTGGTGATTTGACTTCTTCCCTGGCCCTTCTGCCAAGTTTTGGTGATTGAACTGTTGTGTTTGGAGGCATCTGCTCCCCATGTGTGACCTATGACTAATGAGAGAACATGAGTTCTGTTGGGAAATACACTTCTATCTAGTTTTTTCCTTCCTGCTTGATTGCATCTCACATGTGCTATTCTGTCTTGCCAAATGTCAAAACATTATCATCTTGCAAGGCTTTGATTTCTATTGGTGGAAAAAATTTCAAAACCCAAAAACGAAACTTCTTCCTGTTTTTTTTTTCAAGTTTGAAAATTAAGTTTCTTCACATTTTTTTCTTGTGTGTCTTCCTCAAATGTTAGACAGCAAACTGCCTTTTTTTTTTCCCATTTCTGTAAAGGAAATGTTTCAAAGGAAATACAAAACATACTAGAATATATGAATATACTCGGTTGTTTTATTAAATACGGAAATTGTTTGTGTAGGTCAGACCTAAGCATTCAGCATTATCTATAAATTAATACCTTTTAACCATCATGTGTTTCCTTCTTCTGATTCATAAATTATATAGCAAGAAGAAACCAGTAGGATCACCTACTCTGACAGCCTACAGGAAACAAGACACAGAGTAATAGTGTTAGAGATTTAGTAATTTGGCCCTCCCAGTCAAGGTAACGTGTTTGTTTAATCATTGACAAGTTTGAGAAAATCTGAAAGGTTTGCTACTGTTCTGGCCAGCTTTCTTTTGATTCTTGTTGTTCCTTAAGTGAGCTGTGTTTTACCACTACTAATTTATTGCTGATGCTATTGTCTCTCCCACTTACCTTAGTAATGGCCTCGGAGACATTGGGCCAGTCTTTTTATAAACATTAAAAGATGTTCTGTACTTTCTTTGGGACTGTGACTGCCTAAATCCAGTCCAAGGGTCAACATATGATATTAATAGAAGGAAACAATCTGAAGAGAGGTCCAAATGACTGTCTGCGTTTTCTGCCTCAGTCGGTATGGAAAAATGGAATTTTCCCTTCAAGTCATACCGAGGGAACAATAATGTGTATTCTGAAAGGCACCTGTCTTAGGAAGCTGGCCTGTGGGCCAACACCACAGTGTGGCTTCTGTCCATGCTGGGAGTGCTTGGCCCAGGTCCCTGTGGGAGTGTTGGGTGTGTGTAAGGACATGGGTGGGGGGAGTTGTGTGCTGCTTTTCTGTCTTGGATGGGCCAGACTGTCTGAAAAGATGGAAGTGTGTGGGAGTTGTATGAAGGAACATGTCCTGCTGAGGTGCCGTTGGAAGACCGTAGGGCAGTGGGAGGCAGAAGTGTCCCATTGGTATTATTCATGTTGAGTCTAAGAAATGATCCGTAGAGCTGCTTCGTAGCTATTTACCTACAGGTAAATAGCTCTACCTCCGTAGAGCTATTTACCTACAGATTTCATCTTGTAGGTAAATAGCTGGATCATTCCAAAACACAGTACAGGTATGAAGTAAAGTGCATGCAGTATGGACAATCAGAAGACCAGGGTCCAGGAGCTAGAACGTCGTATGTGGCAGGAACACCCAGTGCTTACTAGAAATCCAGCACCCCAATGAAATTAGACATTGCTGAACATAGTTTTAGTACAGGGATAGCGTACGCATGTAGAATATTAGAATATCTGCCAAGTTTTAGATTATTTGAAGTTACATTTTAAGCATTCTTTTTTTACACAAAGGTATTGCTATTCTAATAAAATTCTGCATATTAAAAGTGCATGTAACAGAAGATAGAAAATTATGAAACTCAGTGTAATTACCCAATTTTATGGAAAAGCTCATATGAAAAAACATTTTTTAGTTATGGACACTGCTAATGTCAGAGGAGGGATTAGAGTTTGAGAACTGGCTCAGTGTTGTGCGTTATGCAGTGGCCTCTTCGGAGGTACAGTAGCAATGCACATAATGCCGCACGACCAAAAGCAAGGATGGAGACAGTTTTCATTCTAGTTTTTTTACATGTTTACAGATATTTTACCTGAACAGTTTGTGCTGTGAGAAATAATTTCTTTTTCTTCTCTGCAAACTTTGTATTTTTACAAAACCACTTTTCTGATAGATACCAAGATTCCATAAACATAAAACTCATAAACCATGCGTCTATGACTTCACTTATCACTAGACGATAGCCATCCTGAGGGCAAAGGCAGCAAATAGTATCAACACAACTATTCAAGATAAGTGAAGGCAAGTAAGTATAGGACTTCCATTCCAAATACAGTACAAGTCCAAGTAGTTAAAATACAATTCTTTATAATATGATTTAGAAGGAATGTGGTCCTTTATGTTTTTAGGATAAGAAGTGTGCAGTATCAGATTTTTTGTTTTTAGGGCATTTGTTTTTTAATTGTCATTTTATGAGAACAACTCCCATTAATCTACTGACTTCTGCATTTATTAGGCAATGGATTCTTCTAAGTCCTGTCAAAAGTGAGGTCTACTGTTACCTCATAAAAATCTTACAGAACAAGGAAAACTGATGTGGAAGGTACATTTGCTCCTGACTTTGTGATTTGGCTACGACTGTGAGGGGACTGAAGTAGATTTTGCACCAGCTTCACATTTTTTTATTTTTCTTGAATCCTCTGTCAGTGGTGTTCACAAGGCATAAGACATTTTCCAAACACAAGCAAAGACTGCTCTTCTCCTTTCTGCACGTCAGTTCTTCAGGCATACTTCTGTGATGCAAATAGAAACCTTAAATTAGCTAATGGGCTAATGGGCTGGATGAGTAGTGAGGCGATTACTCTTCCTGATGGCCAGAAATTGTAGCACACCCTTTTCTGTCACTTTACTTCATCCACACCCTATTCTAACCTGTCAGATGTGTCTCATCTACGTGTTATGCCTGGGTTTTTGGACTGTGTAAGCTCTTTCCAGTAGAGGCTTCCATTTGTTGTGTTCGTATGATGTCTAGAACATTGAGGACTCGTAGCATACTACTGCGTATATACACTACTGCGTATATAAGGAGTAATAATGCTTCTCCCCACTGGGCTCTCTTGCATGTTGGACTAAGTGGTTTTGCCCTTGAGAGTGGAAAATATGGGGTTTTCGCATATATGAGAGATCTTTCCTCAAAATAGTTTTTCTTTAGAAGTCTTGGAACAAAGCTGACCTACCCCAGTTTTCCAGAGTTTCTGCAAATTTACTCCATTGCAGCCTAAAGGAGGAAGGCTACAGTCTGAAATCATTGTACAGTTTTGAACAACAACCAAAAAAAATCCAGCCATTACTTGGTTTTAGATAAAATCTAGAGTAAGACCATCTAAAATAAATTATCACTTATTCCAAATACTTTTTCAACCAAAAAGCACTGTTGTATCTACCTGAAGTGGCAGAGTTGTCTTTTTTTGGCTGGGAGGAATACCCCATGTCTGTAGTGATATACACAGGAGTACCTACAATCCTCTGTTTTCATATGTCCTTCTAGAAGAAAAAAGATCTGTAGAAAACAAAAGCTGCAGATTATTTTTTCACATACTTGCTGCATTTTAACATTGGAATACAAAATGTGCAACAGTGTTAATGTACTTGGTGAGTTTAGTGGTTACCAAGATTTTCAAGCAAGTGCCTAATGTATAATGTATGATTAATTCCAGTTGATCTGATTTCTTTGAAGTAAGCTGGAAGGCACCTTACTGTAACACTCTAAGACAATAGTTTTGCCTAAAGCTTATTGGATATTTTTTCCTTCACTTCTCCCAGCACACTGAATTTATAAAATGGCAGTATTGAATTATACTGAATACTTTTTCTATTGAAAATGTTGGTATGTATCTTGAGGGTATGATTTAGTTGCTTGAATGTGAAAATCTGACTTCTAATCTGTACTGTGGCCACACACCACCTGTTTGCCTCAACAAAATCAGTGAACTTCCATGCTGCTTTTTGCATACTCAGTGGTGATAACCTTCTGAAGAGGTTATCAGTATAATTTACCTGCTTTTTATACTTGACCTGTGATTTGGTAAGAATTTGATTTGTTAAACTGGATAATTATGTATTGCTAAATTTAATCTCAAAACATCCTAATTGAACTCTATTGTCAGTGATGATAAGCTCTCTTGAATGACAGAATTGTGTCTACAGAGTATGTAACAGACCTATTTTTGTTAGTTTGGGTAGCTTTCAGTAGCTCTATTCCATCGAAAGACATTGGTTTTAAATTAAGCATTGGTAGAGAAAAGCTTAAGGTAACCAGGGGTTTGCTTAACACAAATATGCTATCAAAATGATTAAACATTTTTGTTAATTAGCTTGTTGAGCTCTTGAAGAGCTACCCAGGACTGAAGAAAACACATTCAGTTGATCTGGGTTTCTGAATGTTCAGTAGGTTTTTTCACAAGTGCGTGCTTGACTACCCTTATGCTTACCAAAAGCAGTGGTCTCTAATGATCTCATGTGGTTGGCAGCCCAGATTCATCTGCAAAACAGCACTGTGCCCTGCAGCACCATACTGGGGTGTGTGCTTAGCTCTGACTCAGAGTTCATCATCATTTCCTGCAGCAGCTAGTTAGCCTAATGCTGCATAGCCTGAGATGTGACAAAATCGCAGCACGAGGTGATATGGCTACAGGCATTTGGACTATTAAAGCTGGACTTGCAAAGGATATGATGTGTAGCTTTGTATCACATTGCACCATGATTCCTGTCTCCACCACCGATGAATGATATGTTTCTACTTTTCTACAGTGATCAAGTGTGCTGGGAGGCATTAGTGAATAGGAAGACCAGAATTTGTCCTTTGGAGAGAGTGACTACATTATCTGTTTTAAAGATATGGCTAATATAACATACTGAACAGTCAGAATTTAAAAGCAGAATATTATTTTCTGGAATTATTACCATAACTTCTTTTTAGAGCTCTGAGTGGGCGATGTTTCAGTGGCTCTCTTCTGAGCTGTAATAGCAAACCTATGAGTATCAGTAATGTTCAGTCCAGCTTCAGTCTTACATAAACTTTTGGGAGTTTAGCAGATTTTTTGCAAAATGATAATGTACCTTTCCTATGTTAAATACATGTGAAGCTGCTATTCTTGTGTTTGAGTTTGTTTACTGGGAAAAAAATAATCAATGAAGAAGAATTAAGAGAGCAAGGTATGTTATTTCTCTGAAGAATATGAAGAAATAAAGAATCTGTGTCAATCCGTAAACAGTCTCCACAATCGTGTGAAATCTAATGTAACACTTTGGAAGGCAGAGATGATCTGATTACATTGCTATTTCACCAAATTGTGGGAGGAAGTATGAATTGTTGAATGCCAGTTTACCAATTAGAGTTTTGGGGTTTTTTTATTGGTCACCTTTTAAGAATTCATTGTCATTACTTTCCTGTATCAGCTAAATTTATTCTAGTCACAATGAGCCAAGGGATTATACATCCCCATAAAAACAAGTCAGAGCTCTGTAATCAATTTAAGCTAGGTTGAGAAAATGATCAGTCACTTTTTAATTGGTCACACACCCATATGTACATCAAACTAGTTGTCCAGCCCTTCTAAACTGTGTGCTGCCATTACCTGCACAGACTTTCTCAAGGTTTTGAAAGACTGAAAAATCATTTTATGTTTAGTTATGCATTTATAGAAGGGAGAATATTAAAAAGGATGTGATTATGTTAACATTGATTTATGTGAAGGCTTTATCATTTAATTTACATCTTCAAAGGTAAAATCTGTTTATATGGGTAGTGGTAATTTTTGCAGTTATGATTTGAAGAAAGGATACAATCCCAACGAATGTCTCTACTCTTTCATATTCAAGACATTTGGGGAAGTGGCTTTTGCTGACATTAGTTTGTCTTTCGGATATATGCCTACATTTGGCTTTCAAGCTGAACGTAGCCTGTTTGAGGTCATTTGAAAAGCTGAGCTAGAGCTTATGTTAATAGAAAGCCTAATGTTTGATTAAACCACTGAGCCAAATTAGAGGTTTGGGGCATCTATTTTGCAAAATCCAGGAAATGAAGGATTAATGTTCAAACTCTCAGCATGTTCTTCCTTACTACTGAGAAGGTTAGAAGATCACAGAATGCTATGTGTTGTAGTTCCGCTTGAACCTGTTTCTGTTACCTCAAACGGACAGTATGTGGAAGTCGTGGCAAAGCAAGTTTTCAGTGGAACAGAGTTGTTGTGTGTAAAACTACTGAATTCAACTTAAACTGTAGATTCAACTTCCAGTTCTCTTCATCCACGCTGCTTAAGATGACTGGGAATCTGGAAGACTGCTTTCTGTGGTGGAATCACTGGTGTGAGTCCCAGAATAATAATGATGATGGTGTAACCTCATGGTAGTACAGTTTACAGAAATGTGTGGGCAGTCTTGGTTTTAGCTTGTCCACCTAAGAGTTAATGGCTAGCATTAACTTAGCATGCCTTAGAAAATTTGAGGAATGTAATGTGATGTGGTGGTACTTCAAGACATAGTTGAAGAAAGGGGAAAACTCGCTCATTATGGATTCCATTGTACTGTTTTAATGACAATTTGAGTTTTTCTTGGGTCTAAATCCAATGTAAGTCATAGGCACAAATTCTAATTCAAAACAGTTGTGATCTGTGAAGCAAAAAATGTGAGATTTTTTCTAATTTTTCTTGTAAGTGCATTGCTCATGTCTGAGATAACAGCTGTTGTGTAATTAATAGTTTATAAACAGCGAAGACTTATGTAAAATCGTTTTTTGTAAGAGAGTTCCAACTCTCCTTGTTGACAACTTTGACACAGATTTACTCTTTCCACCATCATGTCTCTGCTGTCCCAAACAGAGCTGCTTCAAGGTGGAATTTTAACTGAAGGTAAAAAGCCAGACAGGTCTGTTCTTGCAGGATTATGAAGTATTTAGATTTTTTTAACTATGTAGTACTAGAATTCTTGCGGGGGTCAATGTGTAAAGGAGAAAGACTGTACACTGAATTGCACTGTTCAACTTCGTCGTGTGCGTCCAAGCCAGTGTTCCTTTTTGTTTGGAATTCATTACTGCTGTATAGATTTTAGCTCTTTCTTTTCTACTGCGAAAGTGTTCATAGATAGAAGTTAATTTTCGTCTGTTTAGGGTTCATGTTAAATCTCTCCATTGCCAAAATAGGGCTTGAAACATGAACTTCCAAGAAAATCTCCAACAAACCCCAAAGCAAAAAGCCCAAATCACCGACAACAAAACCCTACCCTCAAATACTGAAAACTTGGAGTTCTCAAGTGATTGTATGAATCCAGAAGCTAGAACTTGAAGAGTAATTGCACTTACTACATCATACAGTTGTAACAGTTGACAGCACACTCACTTTGGTTTCCTTTCCTTCAGCTTACCTGCAATCCTGCTTGTATTGGAGCAGATATTGTTTAAACAGTTAAGTTTTAATACAGATGTGTGCCATCCTGGGTTGCGTAGTCTGACAGGGAATAATTTCCTGTAGCATCTCAGGTTGTTCTTATTACTGCCAGCAGCACTGCTAGATCTGGCACCTAAAGCTATTGTGGCTGTTGTGTTAGGTAGGTGGACAGTAAGTTAACTGATGTGTTCAAAATTAAAATGTTAACTATAATTATCACTGCTTGCTTTTTTGTCTCTACAGTGGATGTTGCTTTACTAGTCATTTTATGTGATACTTCATTCTTGACACACCAGGGTGAACTAAACAAATCTTCGTTGTGAAATTGTTCCTCTTCACAATATTAGCTCATAGCTATTTGCACACTATAAATCATATCCTTGCACTTGTTTTCTTCCTTTTCCTCCTTATTCTACACTGAGTCAGTGGCATTTGCTTTCATGAATCCTCTGTGACCTACTTCTATTTGTGAGCAATTAGTACATTACTTTGGTAGTAAGATACTCCTTTCCTGGTATGGATATTTTTACAGGGCAAAGTATATGCAAAATTTGTTTTCATAAATGGCTTGTATACGCTGTGCTGTGTTTAAGATGGACTTAGTTTTTTCTCTATATTCTTGTGGGGTACTGTATGACTATAGATTGAAGTCTAGTATAGAAATGTATACTGGGGATAAAAGTTAATTTTAAATTGTCATTTTGCCTTGTTTCTCTATTCTTGTATTTTTGTGAGAAAATAGGGTGTTATTGGTCACTGAAGGGATCAGGAGAACTATAAATGAGAAGTCAAGCTTCCTTGGTCCTGAAAATTCCAAGTTTCTGTAAAACATTACTCACATAAAGAAATCTTGGTAAAGACAAAGTATGGATGGATTTTGTGGACCAGATTAGTTCCTGGAGGTACATCTCATTTCATTAGTGCTCTGCTTGAAGACTTTTAGTGTTGAATGCATACTGGTTTGTTTTTGGGTTTTTTTTGCTAGGAAAATACTACTCATTTTCCAGCTTCACTCAGCAGATTTTCATTAGATGTAACCACATGGATAAATTTAAGGTCAGATGGTGTTATAGTTGTGCTGGGTCACCAGTTGTGAGAAAGAGCTTGAAGTATTGCAGAGAAGAAAAATTCCCCTCTCCCTGGATAATGTGTCATCTCTTCTCAGAGCCTGTATGAGAGATTGCAACCCAGCACTATTGTTTTGATCTCCAGAAAACCTATCTTAGGTAGGCTTAAGGGGTTTTAAAGTTGTACAGTATTTCTGGTTCAGAGATTTGGATACTTGGATCATTAAAGTGACTTAGCACGTCAGGGGGAAGGGAACATTTGGTGGCATAACATGAACACTTTATCAGTACTTATTTGGGATGGCCTAGATAATTTGTTTCTGACCTCACTGTTTGAGTAATCCAGTCACTTGAAACATATGCCACTGAAACTTTTTTTAATACTGCACCATACTATTTTTAATAGTATAAATGTGCAGGTATATGTAAGTGCCAGGCAGCAAACTGAAACATGTAAATCATCTGATCTTTCCTGGCTTGTGTGGTGCTTGATGATTAAGCATTATGGGGGGGGAAGAGCGAGTGGATATCAGAAGCCTTGTGTTTTCATCCCTGCTGATGACTGTGCCTGGAGATGTTTGAATTGCTTCACTGGAAATTATTCAGATGTTTCAAATTACCTCACCGTGACTTTGCAGCAAAGCAGTGTGATCTGCATGTGTAATAGATGGCCTTCCTCAGTAGGTGTACTGCCGCGTAGAGCTGCAGTTTGCTCCCAGACCTAGTCTATACACTGGGTTTCATACAGCGGTAAATATTTGAGCTATAGCTAGTCAGTTAATTTTGCTGACTTAGCTTTGTTAGTACACAATCACAGTTGAAAAAGACAATTTGTATTCTCATGGTTAATTTTTATTTCCATCTGGGAGAATCTGAACCAGTAAAAGACTTTTACCCTATGGCATAATTACGTCTGTAGAAGGGAGAATATGCTCATGTAACTATACCAGTATAGATACACAGCTAACTCTTAAGTGTAGATACTGTATATCTAATAAAAATTGTGGTGGGAAAAAGTGATTGATGTAGTTGTTGTAGTTTTGTAAATGGTGTCAGCTATGTACCAGCACATATTTCATTTTTTTTTGTTAAATTTCTCATGAAGCTGTGTTAAATAAAAAATAATAATCAACAGTTATGTCAGTTACATAAGCTCAGTTTTCCTCTGGAAAAAAGAAAGACCACACTTTTTTTTTTATATATTAGTTATTTGTTATTTTGTTCTTAAAGGGATGTAGCTGTGTTTGCGAACTCCAAGGGCAAAAAGACTCTAATTTGTTATAGCTCTATATGACTGATGGGGAATGCTGGCTGGCTGCACGTATGTGTCCAGTGATGTCTTAATGTTGTGACCATGGAGTGTTTGGTGGCTTGCATTTCAGCATGACTTTGTAGACGACTGGTTCCTACTGAACAAACAGCCTCTTCATGAAAGCCGCCATAGCTGGCATTCATTGATGCCCTCTTGGGCAGGCTCAACAGACACCAACACCTGAATGGGCACAATGAAAGGATTCCCCCCCCACCCCCGGGAAAATAATGCTTCTAGATGCTTAATTATGATTTAATTAAAAAAATTCTGGTCAGCTGACAGTGGGAGGGAGGGAGAACGTGGGTCTCAGTAAAGAGAGAGGGTCTTTTGTTTGCAAACTAAATTTCTGGACTGCAGTCAATGTGTGCATGCTCAAATGTGGGGCACTGATGGTGCTGCCAGAGGTTTTATGGGAACAGACATAGTTTTCAGGTTGAATGTCTCCCACTTAATTGTTCATATTCAGGCTCCTAACCAGTAAAGGGCATAGTTTTCAAACATGTATATTTTGTCCTAAATAGTGACTCTTTTTTTTTAAAGTGTTTTCTTTATTTACTTAATTCCGGTGTATTAACTGCTTAAGCACTACTGACTACTTATGTCCAAGCAAAAAACAGTACAAAATATTAATTGCAAAATGTTTATTACTTGTATAGAAGGTGTGATACTTTAGTTACATAATACTGCCTCTTGCCTTTTTAAAAAGTTAGAAATAAAAAGGAACAGGACCATTTTCCTGTTATTTGCATTAATTCCTTTAAAGAAAGGGTGGAAACTTATCTCATATTGCTTAATTTAAAATTAGGCATCTATTGCAAATTTTTGGCAACTCTCATATGTGCAAGAGGAAAGGAGAGAGAGAGAAACCACTGCAGTTATGCCTCAGTGCCATAGAAGGGATGAAGCTCATTTCCCCCGTGTCAAATGCTGAGTAGGCAACTGTGCTTCACCGTTGCAGTGCTTTCCAATCTATGGATGTGTATCCTCACATCTGATTCTCAAAAGGTTAAATAATGGCAGTGCTGAGGACTTTCCCCACTTACTGGAAGAGTGTGTCTGCTGGAGACTAACACCCTTGAATGCTTTTCCCTCTTCCCCTTCTCCCCTGGGCTGCAAGAAAAGGAAGTCTATTTTTGTTGCTGTTTTGGAAACTGCTTTCAGAAACTTTCTGCTGAATTAAGTTGCTTAAGGTGGTAGCTTGTGCAGCTGTACTATTTCACTGTAATTCCAGCTGTTTTTAAAGATTGTGTGGTCCCGGCAGTTGGGCAGGAGTGCGTGGGAGGGGGAGGCTTGAAGATGCCCCTTCACTAGGAAGTACTCAGTGTCCCTGCTTCTGTTTCAAAACTGTGTGAAGCATTTGCTTCTTAAGTGGTGATAGGCCTTATGTATTTAGGTGGGATTAACAGTGATTTTGGTGAATAGAGGTGAACCCTGCTTATGCCCATGCATGTGTAGGCTGTAATCTCTTTGATAACTGAGTGTTTCTCTTGAAGATGTGAAGTTTATAGAAAAGGGAGTTTTGGTGCAAGAGGCATCAAGGTTTGCTGTGTTGGTATTCGTGAACCTTCTTATTCCACAAGTGGTTTTTCAGGTGATGGAGGCTGAGTCCTTCCAGCTCAGGGGTGCCCCAGGTCCAGCTGTGAAGTGGAGCCGGACAGTTCTGCCACACTGAAGAGCAGTGGTGGCAATTCTCTGGCAGACAGCTCTCCTGCTGCCTCGTGAGGAGTCTGGCAAGGTCTGGGGCAACTTGCCTGGAGCTGTGGACAAGTGTATCTGCTGTGGACAAGTGTATCTGCTTCCTCCAAGACACTGGAAATATGGTGTGCCCACTATGCTTATGGCAGCTTTTACAGGAGAGATGATAGGCTTTTTTCTAATACACTGGCTGCCATCTGTGCCGGTCAAGGTGGAGGTGTCACCAGCTAAGTGTCTTCAAACAGAACAGTGGCATTTGGACTAGTGTCATGCCTTCCCAAAATGTTTGTGTTAAAAATCACATGTACATCTTTCAGGTCTAAGGCAAAGACCTGCCTCTGAATAACACAATTCAAAACAAACTGTAGATGAGTCATTTGCTTAAGCTTGTTCTTAAGACAAAAAGGTGAGGTCAGGATATTTATGAGAGAAGATGAAAGGGTTTTTTATTTTTTTCTTACTTTTCCTATGAGTAAGTTTACAGACTTTTAATATCATGTAATTTCTTTCAGTTTTTTGTCCTATTAAACTCTGTTTTGCTTTTCTTCTGTTTAGTCCTGGTTGTGTAATGCTGTGAAAAAGTTGCATTGAAGTACTGAATAATGAAATGAGGCTTATACAACATTTTTCAAAACTTATTTGGTGGTGTTTTAATTTTTCTGTTCTAGTGTTCTCTTGTTGTAGACCACCCTCTGCCAGAAGGTTAAAGTTATTACATACAGGTGTGCACACACCACACATGTGGCCTGCTTTTTGGATGTGATTATTTACAGATGAGCTATAATCTTTATCTTTTTTTGTATGAATTAATGAAAAAGTCTACCAGTTTCAGAAAAATGGTGACTCTCAAAGGCAGAAGTCTCCCAGGAATATGCATCAACAATGAGCTAGGAATAATCAAAGTATTTTAAGATTTGATACAAGCTATAATTTGCACAATTGTATTTTTAAAATAGGAGAATGAAGACAGAGATGGCTTGTAGAAGTTTTTAGTAACTTTCTTAATGTCTTGGATCCTTTCTAGCAAGGGAGAGTAAGTTATTTTGCAGTTAGTCTGTAAATATTTTACTTTTCAGTCAGAAAATAAACATTTATATGAAAAAGTATCTTTTAGCTTTAGGATCCTGCCCAAGTCAGACTTTTTTGTTCCTAGTAGGTTTGATCTCAGAATGTGGTTTTTCTTCAGTCAGGTGCATTGCTCTGGCATTGTCTTACCCATTCACCCCTTGAGTCTTTGGTAATATTTGCTAAAGGCTTAAAGACAATGCATTTAATCATTATGTGCTCCCTCATAGTTTTGAGAAGTTGAGAGCTACCAGATTTAGCAAGGGAGGAAAGGAGAAGTCCTGTCTGGACTCACTATTTTTTTTAGTAAAAATGAATTGTTACTATTTAATTATAGGAGAAAGGAGTCAGGTATAAATATAAATTATTTTAGGGGATAAACCAGAAGAGAACTACTGGGTTTGAAAATGAAACCATGTAAAATCTCTCCAGGCAGCTCCTAGTTTTCTACCCTTAAATATTAGGATATGATTAATTTAGTTGTAATGCTTCATGATTATTAGGGGAAAGGGGAGGGGGATATTTTAAAAAAAAAAAAGCTCAAAACTTTCCTAAAAAATGTGAAATAATGTATGGGAAAATATTTCTAGGAGCTTGTCTTTTAGTGGCTTTTCTCATGGGAAGAGTCTCTGGAGTGCAGTGCAGAGCAGACAGTGTTTCATGTGATAAAGGGTACTGTGTAGACTTTTGTTTTAATAAGCCTCTGATTCTTTTTATGTGAAAGTAGCCTTGGCAACATAAATTATTTTGACGGGTACAAACAGATTGAGGAGGTTGAAAGGAAGACGAAGCACAACTTCTGTAGCAAGAAGCAGAGCAGACTAAATCTTTCTTCTTTCCTTCCCCCAACTGGAAATGGATTGGTCATTTCTGAGGTGTCTCCTAGACATTTACTGAGACACAAGACTTTCTAGGCTGGCCGCATGTATTACCACAAGATAATTTCAGACCATGGCAGACTTTAACCCTTTGAGACTTTATCGAGTATTGACATGCTGCACACTCTTTTGGCCAAGAGAAGCACTCCCTAAAGCCACTCTCCATGCTATTTGGGGAATGCTTTCAATGCTATGAGGAGATCTGTCTGGATTATCATCCTGGCCCACTAATTCCATGATATATGGTGAGTTAGGAACAGTGGTGCTCAGAGCTATGGTTGTTGGGAGCAACCACCAGCAAGGAAAAAGCAAAGAAAACCAAGAGGTGGTAGGTCTAAGTGGAAAACAGAATGAGAAAGCTGGGGAGAAGGTGGACAAGGTTTCACTGTAGTAGGTATCTGGATAAACAGGTCTTCTGTCTGTAGTTTGGAGACACTCCCATGTTTTATCTTAATTCTGAACTATGCTGGCCTCAGTTTCAACCAGAGTTACAGAAAGCTCAGAGTATGTGCTTGGCTCCCTTGCAGTACTGAAATGGCCTGGGGAATTGCCTGTGGTTAGTCCTCGAGTCTGGATGGATGTTGTTCAAAGGAAATATGGCTGGAACAGGACCTGTTTGTGTATTAGTTTTGTTTGGGTTTTGTTTTTGAAGGGCCGGACTGGGTAAAAATTGCCAGTAGAGGGGCTGCTCTGTTCCATGTAAGTGTGGGTGGAAAAGGCCCTTGCTCTGTACCTTAACTTCAGCTGGGGGCAGAAGGACAAGGGGGAGATCCCGCAGCTACCTTCTCGCCTGAGTCTGACTTCTTGGTGTTGTGAGCAGCAGCCATGGGGCACCAGCCTAGCTCCCAAACTGGGGACAGAGCCAGCAGCAAGCAACACCTGTGACAGTGTCTGTGCTACCGCCTGGCAGACAGCACTGCAGCCTGAGGTGGAGTGGAGGCTCTGGAGGGAGCAGCAGCAGTGAATGGCATCCAGCAGCCCTGACTCACCTCCCTCTGCTCCCCACACTCTCCTGGTTTCTTTCAAGCTGTTTCTTCCAACGAGCAAGGGGGCAGAGTGAGAAACATTGTGCCCCCAGCCTGACCACCACAACATGGTAAGAAATGCTTGGCTCCATCCTCTTATCGCAAGAGATGCACCAGGAGCTTGTAGTCTAGAGTCAAAATCCGGAGTGATCTGGGTTAATGTGAAACTGCTGGGGATGGCAAAGAGCACAGCGAGACCAGTGTTTTAAACCTCCTGTCTGTGCTGCAGTCTTGATAGGCATGCACTCCAGTAAACAGGGTATTTCCTGTCTAATGCAAATGGTTTCTGCAGGGTTATCTACTATGCAAGTCAAGGCAGTACTTCCTTTGGTTAACATTTCCAGGCTATTGATGCTTTGATCTTCACAGCTGTGATGTATGACACTTTTTTTTTTTTCACATAGCACTTGTTATATATTATAAACGCATCACTGTGGCTCCTGATTATTATTATTTTTTTTCCAGTGAGGTGTTTCTGCCTTTTTTGCATCTCCTGAATTGTGCAGAATAAAGATAATCATACTGAGTGATGATTTAGGCCAGCCCTGTATATTTCTCTTCTACTTTTGGTACTAGCTTCCTACTTATCTTTCTATTTTGAAAGAGTAATATTTGTGTGTCAAGGAATTTAGTTAAGTATCTCAGTATGATAGCAAACGTGCTGTTCACCTAATAACTTGGTTTATGTCCCTTCCCAGAACCCAAATAAGATTAAAAAAGAAATTCAAGAAGCAGTGGGATTTAAATGATCCGATCAGCGTGTTCTCAATTGGTTGTATGATACAAAGATGCAGAAACTGCGTTTTGTGGATAGTGAAGCAGAATTGTGCAGTGGGCTGGTTTATGATCCGGAGCGTTCTTTTTGTCTGCTCTCCGCTGCCTGCCCACTTTGTGTGCATTACAGACTTTATCTTGTATGCAGCTGTTTTATGAATATTGTACAACTATGGAGTCAGTAGTTAGCTTAATACTCTTTTTTATGTTACATAGTTAAATATTTATCTCTATTACAAGTTAAAACTGAATCAGTTGTTTTAGGAAGGAACAGAACAGATAGAAATACACCATTTTAGTTCTGTAGATGGAATTCAGATTTCTTGAAACTCTACTGAATTTCTCCTGTGTGAGGAGAAAAATTATGGATCAAAATTGCTTAGAGTAAAAGTAAGAGCAGTCGCTGGAGTTGAATACACTGAACGCGTGTCTAACTAGCAAGTATAGTTGAAAAGGCTTAATGAAAGACCTGTTTATTTGCTTTGTAATACACTGGAGGGATGGGGATTGAGAGGCCTTCTTACAGCGTAAGAAGTCTGTCTTTGTGACGGTCTTCCTCAGGTCTGAACAGCAGAAATTTGGCAGATATTTTTGCAATCCTGTGATTTTTCTTGGCAGATATTTTTGCAATGATGCTGTCTTGCATGCATTTGAACCCCTCAAGCAGTTCATGCAGAGGGTGATCATGTGTCCAGTTGGTTGCATTTTGAATTTTATTTTCCCTGTGGATTTTTTTTAGAAAGATGAAGAAAAAAGCTGAGGTCTCCTCTTTTGTATGGTTGAGGAAAGATGGAGTTCTGGTGGAATGGTTGCATGCTGGTAGGTGGTAGTAATGGCAGAAAAAAGGTGTTGGACACAAATGCATGAGTACCTAGAGAGGACCCTTGGCTTACTGTCCATGCATACCTGGCCAATAGCCAAAACTGAAACGCTCACTGTAGTGTCGCAAAGATTCGGAACAAACTCTGCCAAACTGGGGCTGCCAGCAGCTGTATGCTTCATCTTGGTGTGTCGTGTTCATTATGTTTTGACAGCACTCTTGTTTCTTCAGACTAAAACTGCCCTCATTTAAGTTGACAACCTTAAATACAAAAGAGTAAAACCTGAATCCCTGCATTACAACAGTTAAAATTTAAATCCCAAGACCCTTTTTTTCCCCAGCTCATTAAAGACTGATATAGAATAATTAGTCACAGAGAGTGGGATATATAATAAATAGAATGTTTGGCTGTATGTATAATGTTTTAAATATAGGATTATATATATGTCTTTATATAAATATATGTATATATTTATATAATGTGAATATGAATGTATATATGTATGTGCTTATATACATATCTATATGCATGCACCAAATTTGGAAAGTGTATATGCAGACATAGTTTAGTAAAAATATATAGAAAATAATGCTAGATGATACTAACTGAATATGAGTGTGGAACATTGAAAGCCATTAAAAGAACAAAAAGAAAGTTCAGGGTGTTAGTGATGGTATATTTTAGTCACATTCAGATGGCTTGCACATTTCTCTGAATGATTGTAGCACCTTGAGAATTTACCTACTTCAGTCTAGGAAATATCTCTCAAAATTGTAAACCTTTGTTTCCTTACTCTTCGGTCTCTCTCAGCTATAGGGTAGAACAGGGCAGCAATAAGTAGTACTGAATAGAGCCTCTGGGTTTTGCTCATGTAACCCTAATTCCACAGTATTCAGAGAGGAAGTCTCTTGATTGATTCATTTTCCTTTATAAAAAGTGATCTAGGTGTGAAACTACCATTAACTGCAGGCCATGCATTACTTTGACTTTCTAGATCAGGAGATGCTTCATCAAATACAAGCTTAAAGGCTCCTTTTCATAAGGAAGCTGCTGCAGTATCAGCAACGTCATCTCTTCATGGCATCTGGTTTTTGCATTTGTTCGAGTTAATGTCCCACAGAACTTGCCTGGATTCTGGAGAGCTTGGAAGTACTCACCAAATTACTTTTTAATGCAAAAGGCTTCTTTTTTCTTTAGAAGAAAATAAAAACAAAAAACCCAAAGCAAGCTAAATTCCTCACTTTGAATGTTAATTTTTTTTAAGTCAGTGCTGTGTGCACTGTTGACTCCTTAGTGTTGCTGTTCATGAGGATAATAAGTAACTATGAAGTCATATGTTAGCTAGCTTCATAATAAGTTAAATATAACTGAAATATAACTTAAATTTAACTTCCCTGTATAAACAAAGTGGCCGCATCTCAAGTCTTGCTAGGGACAGCATGTTCCTCCTGAGGTAGTTTTCAGCTGTGCAATTTTAACATGAGAGAAGTTATAACCACCTTTTCTATCCCTAGAGCCTTTGTGGGAGTGCTGGTCTTGCATTATTAGGCTCTCTTGTGTCTACATGGTCAGGCTGTACATTCTGGGTACAGCAATAGCTTAATTTCTCTGCACTTGTATTAGCAGATAAAACATTTTCTTTGCAGCTTCTCTCAAAATATGAGGAGTCCCCTTTTAATCTCTACCTTCAGCTAAACCACTGTGTTACGCTAATACTGAAATTAAGAAGCTGTGTTGCACGGTAGTGCTGTGCTCAGCATAGCCTGTGAAAGGTGGTGAACTATCATAATAGCTTACAGTCCAAATCCATCTTCATTACAAGTATAAATATTAGTAATTGAGGATGTTGAAATGAAATCATTATAAATGATTAAAGCAGATGCCAAATTTCCCATGAAAAGCATGGCAAGTGGTAATCTCTGTTGATATAGCCTTCTTTCCCTGCTTTTGGGGGGGGAAGCAATTAACCTTTATTGCCAGTAATTTGCTCACATATTAGCCCTCATTCTGAGGAAGAAAATTCTATTTCAGTGCATGCCTCTCACAGTTTTTGCTGTTTCTTGATTGCTCTTATCAGGAAACCTGCATTTAATATTTCAGCTCTGGATGAAGTACTGCCTGTCCTAGAACTGGATTTCTTCACCCTGGAGAACTTTTTATTCTGTTCAGTGTTTCCAAAAGAGCTTGTGGAGTGTAGCTCTATTTTAATGGTCATACTAGTACTTTTGTCTTGTGCTTTGCTGGTTTCAATCTAGCAGTTCCCATCATCTCTGCCCAAATGGCTTTTGCCTGATACGGGAAGAATTGTGGCTATTTAAGGAGCAAGGTAATCAAGCTTCATGCAATTGGATTGCATCTTTCGGCAGCTGTAGTTCAGCCTTGTTTTGTGATTAACCAAGTTGAGCACAAAGCACTTTTTATGTAGTGTCCTGTATTTGTTTTATCATGAATACTTCTTATGGGGAGCGTTGATCATCTGTAGCGGCTGGAGGAGGAGAAGTGACTCAGAGGTTAGTGTGTTGGGCCTGATACTGGAGCTGGCATGAAGGAGGAATTCCCCAGCAGTGAGATGTGGTGAGAAGTCAGGATAGGGAGAAGAGGTGTGGGTGGGCAGGAGCGTCAGTGGCGGAGAGCAGGAGGTAAGGCAAAACCTGTCTGTGGGGGATTTGGAAACCAAATAGGAAATTACGAATTGGATTCCAAGATAAGGAACAGTGCCAGTAGTCCAGGGCACTGCTGATACAGTGTAATGCCACCTACTTCCAGAGAGGTAGTCATCCAGGACTGCCATTTTAAGTTGTGGGCAACAGACTAAAGTCCGGGAAGGATCTTCCTGGTGCAGGGAAGAAGGCAAAGGGCAAAAAATGTAAACTTTCTATTCTGTTTGAGTTTTGTGTGCACCCCAAAATTTAATTATTGTTTAACATAACTGATTTTTTTTTTCTTTGTTCTCCACTACTCTCTTCTTCTCCTTGGAAAAAGATGGTTTTCTTTCTCCTTTTTTTTTCAGTGCTCTAAACCCTGTGTCCTATCTGCTCCCTGGCTTGCTAGTCTCTTCTCTGTCCCATGCAACCCGATCACAATGTGAAATCCAAGGCTTAAGAGAATTGCATTTTGAAGGTGTAGCACTCTGTGGTTTACTAAAGTTTATGTTTCCCTAAGTTATCATCCTTGTAGATTGTTCCTGCACTGCTATAACACTTTCCTGCAGACAAAGAGGCTTTCTTTCAGGGCTGCCTCTTACCAGTTGGTTTATCTTGTCAGATTTGAATGGGAGAACAATAGTTTTTTGAAGACAATAGAGGGGAAAGTAACTTGATGTGTTCAGAAATCTAGGAAAAACGATTTTGTCTACAGAATGGCTTTAACTTCTGAGATTCTTTTGTATACGGAAGATTGCCGTTTCAAGGCTAAATACAGTTCAGTAACTAATGCTTCAATACTTCCTTAGTGCGACCCTGCTTCCCATTTGCGGTGTTCTAGCAGCTTAGATCATCTTTCAAGGTTCCCTGAAGATTTTTTTTTTTCACCCACAAAGAACCTCTTCTATAATAGCGTTATTCTGGGGAAGGACTTGTGTTTCACAGCTTGTACAGGATGGATAACATTGTTTCAAAATCTTTGTGAAACAGCATTGAAAAAACAAAGCTACAGAGAGAGCTCTAGGATTAATTTGTCTTTTCATGCAGTGATTTGAGTCTTCCCTTACTGTAAGACAAATAGAGGAGCCTTCATATTTTTTATTTTCTATTTCTCAATAGAACATTTTATTTGGGTGTGATAAAAGATAAATCCTGCATACAGCTACAGCCACGTCTAAGCAAATAGCAAAGATTTTTTTTTTTTTAAATGGCGGTTGGGGGAAAGTTTTCTCGTTACGTAAGATCTTGATATTGAAGGTTCATACTCCCCAGAAATAATTCTTAAAAATAATCCTCCCAAAAAATCAGGATAACTTGAATTATATATATTTGATAATGATTTGTGGAAAGTATTGCACTAACTTCACCTGAAGAATGTGAAGTTTGAATTTTAAGGTAAAAGTGAATACAAGGCAGTCATTTATTTACATAGGAAATTCTGGTATAAAAGTCTCAATTCCTACAGATAAGGGCAAATGATACTGATAAACCTGTATCTGGAATCATCTTTGTAGCAAAATCAGTGAGGCCTAGAATTTGTTGAAACTAATGTTAATTTTGCTGAGAACATATGCAGGGATTAGATGCTTAAAATGTATTCCCTCCTTGTGACAGGAGATGTGGTGATCCTTTAGATCCCAAACTTTAGCCATGCAAAGCTGCTGTAGTCATGTAATGGGGGTCTCTTAACCCCAGCCTGCACCACAGATGCAGTAGTGATATCATCACATCATTGTGGATAGATGCAATCTGTCTGTCCTCCAAGGAATGTCTAATGAATACCAAAAGTTTCTACTGGGTTCAGTTTTAGATTGGAGAGTTACAATGAAACAGTTATTCAAGTTTTTAAAAACAAGTGTAGCAGGTAAAGTGAGGCTTGTCATAGTATGATACGAGAAAAGTTACCAAAAATACAGTGACATTGGATTAAGCCAAAAGGAAGAATTTGGACTATTCTTAGATAAGAGAAGAATTGAATATGACTCTTCAGCTGGACAAAATTTAGAGATGGGGGAAACAATACAACTTTGAAATTGTTGTCTAATGAGATTTAGAATATTTGCTCAAGTTCCATCATTTAAGAAGTAGATTAAGTGCTGAGTATGTTAAAAATATTTGTAGAAAGCTGAGCTTAATCTACACAGATTCCTAAATAACACATGTATAAAGTTTCACACTTAAAAAGTTCTCCCTGTTTGTTCAGCTTAGAAGTTGCAGTGTATGTCTTAAATAAGTTTTGACTTTTCCAGTGTTCTAAATGTAAATCTTACAAACATTGCATGCTTTCTTTTCTTACATAGATCTGCAGTAATGATAAGTATATACTCATGAGTTAACTCATTGTTTAATTGATTATAATAATTAAGTTATAATGGCAATTCATTGTGCAGTTCATGCAAATGAACTTTGCATTAACCCGTTAAACAGTTGGGAATGGCACTCTTGCTGCTTCACAAAACATTGTTAAGGGGAGACTGGTCTTAGCGATTGACTTTTTTTGCATATTGAAGATACCTTCTATACTGCTTTCATACCCAACATTTCCTCTGCCTTTGTTTTTCTTTTTTATTTTCCTTGTTTTCAATATTACTTTGGATTACTTTTGAATCTGCTTTACTTAGCTGTTTATGCTATTAAAATCCATCCTTTTTGCATTTTGTTCTGCTTACAACCTAATCAGTTGTGCTTTCTGGCTGTTACATAGAGATCATAATGTTACAAAATTCATCTTTGGAGACACCTACAAACATGATTTGAATCTGCTTCCATTGGAACCTACTGTGTTAATGAAATGGTTTTATGTATGAATTTTTCCCTTTTAGTGGTTTTGAGTTTTTCTAAACCTTTACAGAAAAAAATTCTGATTGTGGTGCGGTAAACATTAGCATATGCACTTAAGTTTATACACAGTTATGGTCTCTTTGACCTTAAGATACTATTTTTGTTGTGCATGAATGTTTGCAGTGCTGGGGATTTATGTTTGTGAGAATCTTCATTATAGTGGAAAAAGGAAAAAAGAAAAACACTTCTGCCAACAAATATTTAAAAACTGTATGATGTATTTAAGAAAAATAACTCCTTTCCCAAGTTTAATAGATGCGTTAATTTACTATTTATCTCGTCTAATGATATTGTGATATGGGAAATTAGTGGCTTTGCAGATGAAAAATTTATGAGTAAAAAAATGCATTCATCATCTTAGGCATCATCTGTTCCATTGACAAAAGGCACAGATGTGAAATTTATTTCAATAATTAGATCTATAATTATTGATAAATCATTGCTTTTCATGGCATGTGATTTGGAGCTACAGTTCATGCATGATTCTAAGCTTGAGACTTTTTCGCATTATGCTTGTGTATTTTTATATATCATAAAAAGTGTATGCCAGAGAAAAGCTGCAGTCAGGGAAGAACATTTTGTAAATGACTCTGCAGGGGAATGCTGGTCTTTGCACAGAACAGCAAACGTGCAAGCCTGAAAAGTATTCATGGTGCATTTTCTTTGGAAGCTGCTGTCTTTGCCATTATCCAGTATGATCATAGACTTCCTGGACATGCCTACAAAAACAACAATAGTGCTGATTTTTAATATGGGACTGGGAAGTGAAGGAACACAGTAGCAGAATCTCAAAATGTCCATATATGGTACATGCTGTATTTCTGATGCTAATGTTGTCTTTCCTCTCTTTTTACCCACAGTTGTAGAACAAGCAACAGGAAGAGTTTGATGGGCAGTGGCCAGTCTCCAGCTCTGCCTCGGCCTCATTCACCACTCTCAGCGCATGCAGGTGATTTTATATCTATGCTACTACTGCTATTATTAAATTCTTAAAATGTCTATATAAGGAAAGGAAAACAGACAAATTCTCCTTCCCACTACTCTTCTTTCCACCATTTGTAATAGCAAAAAGTTGCATATCATTCTGTCCAAATTTCTGTTATGTTTAGATCCATAAATCCTATGTTATGGTGAGAAGCAGTCCAGAAATACCTCTAAAATGGATCATGTAGCTATTTTTTTGTTTCCTCACCTTACACTCTGATATTCTGATGCATTTTCTCCCCCGCCCCTTCCCTTTCTGGGCCTAGTTCAGTGTGAAAAGGATATAAAATAGCTTGCACACATGGTAAAGGTAATGGAGTCGAGAAGTCGGTGAGTAAGGTATTACATTCTATTCCTAGTGCTTTTGCTCCCTAGGATTTATGTTGTTAGGCACATTGCTGGAAATTTCTGTGCTTCACTTTGCACAGCAATAAATGGATGATCATTTTGTTTTGCTTCTAAAGCACCTGAAGCACTTAAAGATTGAATGAAAGTCTATAAATAAATATTTTATTGATGATTGTCTTAATTTTAAAATGAAACATTTTTAGCATATCAAAACCCATTTCCTCAAAGTTTTATTGTCTCTATGTTTTTTGGGTATTGTCTGTAACTACATGCCAAAACGAAAGCCCAACAACCAATCCTTGTATAGGCAATGACACTGAATACTTTGGAGAACTGCTCTCAGATGGATGCTAAAAGAGAAGGTACAGAGTTTCAGTTGAACTTTTGAAGAGGATGGTGAGTTTAAGGCATCTCCAGTTTTCTTGTGGCAGCAACATTATTAGAGAAAATATGGTGGTGGTTTTCACTCTGAGCAGCAGGCTATCACAACCAGGAACCCAGACAACATGAAGATTTGTGAAGAGTTCAAGGCGGCAGAGCATTTAAAACAAACAAACAAAGAAAAACATGTTGCAGACTATTTTAAAACTGTAAAAAAGAAATGTCGGAGTGTTTGGGATCCCTCTCTGGGTCCCCCAAATGCAGAAATCGCCATTTGGAACAGAGGATCGGTGATCACCATAGACAGAGGCTTTAGTTGTGCTCTGCTGACTTGATGAAAGCAATAGCAATGCTTGCTGTGAGAACTAGCATGTCTGCTGCTATGAGTGACTATACCACCTGTTTGGAAACTGATGGCTTAGACCAACGATGCCTCACAGACTTCAGAAGTATGAAGTGACCAGCATGGGTTACCTGGGACCTGAATACAGGTTGTTTATATGATAAATGCTGAAGAGTTTCTGTCTGGCAGTGGACCTGTGCTTTCAGCAAGTTACTTCATCTTTTTGAATCGATTTCTGAAACCATAAAAGGGGAATAATATTGCTTATGTCACAGCTGTTGACAAATAGGTCTAAAGGTGGAAAACTGATACTACAAGGATTAAGACAGGTTAAGTGTAAGCTGTTCTTTTCCTTAAACTCAGCAGTATGTACTGTGTATTCAAAAACCTATTGTGGAAATTTGGCAACTTCTCCAGTTACCCAGGATACAGTAGGTTCTCTTAATGCTGATATGTTCTCCCAAGGTATGTGTGCTGAACACTTCAGCAGCACTCAGAAGTCTCATTTATGTGATGAAAATTGGCAGGTGTATGGCTGCCTCTGTTATTAGCTTGCCTCTATGTATAGTTAATTACAGTAAATATTCACACAACCATTGGCTCCTAGCTCCGCTGCCTAGTGTGCCTAGACTAGTCCCCTGAAGGGGCAATTTGAAGTTAAAACATGCTCAGAGTCACCCTTGACAGGTTTTCTGCTTTGTCTAGTGATCGATTAGATACTGCCTGGAATTGACTTGGTAGGCAAAATTGGTAGGCAAAATTTTTTTTTTTTCTTTTTAATTTGTACCTTGAATCACTGTAAATATAATCTTAATTCATGCAAATAAAAAAAAAGATGTGGTTAAAAGCACAGCAAAGCCACGTAAGTTAGGAATTTTAATCTACATATACAGTAGGAGTTCAGTGTGTCAAGTGTTTAATGTATATAAATCCTTGGTAGCCTCAGTCTTAAGAGACATTATGGATTTTTAGTGATGCTGCATTCTTGTGTTGTCAGAGCCACCACGTCTTACTTGCACTGGCATCTGCACACTCAACTCACCTCCCTGCTCTCTGTGGCCCCCTGTACTGCAGGCCTGGTTTCTTGCGAAGTGCAGCAGAGGGATGTGACAAGAGACAGCATGTGCTGTACAGCCTGCTAGGTTTATTCCTCTTGGCAGTCCTTGGCTGGGAGGGATTGCTCCAAGTCAGAGAGGCCTGCTTGACTCCTTTGAGAGAAGCTGGTATATCTCCTGTCCACCTAGATTTTAGGGTCTTTTTTTACTACATCTGGAAAGTAGCTGGGAATGGTGAGATTCTACTAGAAAAGTTCTCTAAATCAGAAGTGTTTATTATGCAGCCTGCACCAGACCTTCTGCCAGGAGCATGTACTACAAGCTCCAAGTCTCTGAGGAACTGGAGATGACCCTCTTTAACACCTTCACATCTTTCTTATTAGTGTTCATTGTTGGAGGAGGAAAAAATGGAAGCAGAAGAGGGAGACGGAAATAAAATAGTTTCCAATCCTAGAGGAGGATAGAGCAAGCTAAACGTGCAGCAAAGTATCAGTGCTTGCGTTCACTGAAAACAGGACTATCCTTGGCTGAAGTGTGGTAATAACATGCAGTTTTGGCGAATATGTCCCAGTAGGATTAAGCAGAATATGGAGGACACTGGAGCGATCCTGCTCTAGAAACGTTTTTCTTGCATGTTGTCAGAGTTCAGTTTTGTGCAAGGAATCTGCGCAGGTGAGTGTAGGTGCAACAAATTAGGCTGCTTGGATGCTAACAGCTAATCTAACTTCATGCGATGTTGCACAATTTTTTGCTACTGGGCTCTCAAAGGAAAAAACTGATTCTTGCCTAGCAAGGGGCTGAGTCTAACTGATGGTAGAGCTGAGAACTCGAGCCTTTGAGGACTCCTTCAGTCCCACTTGTCCTTAGAAACATTTAGCTCCTTCACATCACACCTTTTGATGGGTCATTCTTTTCTCACTAGGTTCTATGCAGCAGTCCTCCTGACTATAGGAGGAAGAGAGAGGTTGCAGCAAACCCAGGCTGTCAGCTTTCCTAGCTTCTTCAGTCCTGTGTCATCTTCTCAGCATCTTTATACATGCATTGAGAGCTATTCTCTTCCCACTTTTCTCTTGTTTCTGTTGTGTCTTGTCTTTGTTACCTTGCTTCCCCCTTTAGAAAAACCCTAGCACACTTCAGTGAGTCTTTAAAAAAAATCAAAAGCACTGGTGAAGACATGTGGGCTCCAAGAGTTCCGCTTTACTACGCTCTAGTCCCCTCTCTTACCTTCCTCATTCCTTGGGGACCTCAGGGACCCAATTCAAAACACGGAATTTTCTTCTGGTTCTGGAGTGACGACAGGTAGTGCTTTACAGGTCCTATGTAGTACTTCAGAAGGAAGATGAGCTATTTTGAGCACGAAGAGTCAGAACATGTTCATCTGTCAGCCAGCTGGGTCCTGGCTCAGGTAGAAGTCTGTCTTGTGGTTCTCTTTCAAATGTGATCGGAAACGCAAGTTTGGGACCTACTTTAATATGCTTGGACATAGTGATGTATACTTAACAGCACATTAGGCCAGAAATTATGATATTCAACTGTTTCTGTCCATATGCTGCAAGATTACATTTTACTGTCTCTTCATGTTATCCCACAAGTGTGAGGTTGTTCACCTGGTGTGCGAGATGCCAATATACACACAGGGCAGAGGTATTTTCTTTCATGTCTGCGCAGGGTGCCAGGTGGTAGCTCCACAAAGCCAGCACAAAGTTTGGTCATGCAGGTACAGTATTTATACCGTCTAGTTATGCATATGCATAAGTAATTACACAAAGCAGTTTTCTATTGGTCTACATTTCTCTTATTTCAACTTAAAGTTACAGTGCTACTTTAATATTCTGGCACGCTCAACAGTGAGGGGACTCTATTTGGGCCGGGGTCTCCATCTCAAGAGGTGTCACTTTTAGTATTACAGTGAGGATAGTTTGTGTGAGGGTGCTTCTTATCACACTTCTAGTTGTTTCAGATGGTTCCCAAGACCTCTTAATTAGCTTACGTATTTCTCCAGTATGTGCTTTACTCCTAAGGACAGTAATTCTTGTTTAAATGTTCCACGTTCCAGTCTGAATCCCCCTTATCAACTTTATGTAAGCCCTGGCCTTCCACCGGCTCAGACTACATCCATGTCTTGGAAAGCTAACTGAACTTGGGCTTGATATGTCAAGCTTACATCAGATTTCCCTGCCATGGCCTATCTTCTGACATAGTTTTAAGAACAGTCACCTTTGCTTCAAGGTGAGAGATTAGAAGGGAGCTCTCTGAGGCTACTTCCAAGGTCTGGACATACTCTGAAGTCACTTTGCTTTGGTTTTGGAAAGGAAATGCCCAGAGGTTCCTTGTTGGGCACCTTTCTGATTCCATGAAACAGGAAAATGAAGGACGTAACCTGCTGTGGTTTGAGTAATTCAAATGGAAAGATGGATAGATTATGCCTGACCCTGATTGCTCATGCTTTTTAAAAACCATTTTGGCTTCTAGTTTCATGCTATCGAGGCTTTTCTGCCAGATCTGTTTCTCTTAGGGTACTGTATCCCACTACTGTACTCCCTACTGTCACGGTACTCCAGCTGTTTCTGGGGAGAGCCTGCTGTTGCCCTTACTGATAATAGTTACATTAGATGTTGATATTTAAGTGGACTAGGTTCTTGTCTTCATGTTTGTACCATCTTAGTTGTTATTGCAGGTCCTTATCCCTTTATTATAGGCTATTCAAGCTAAAAGTAATCAAGATTGTCAGACTCTTCAAAATCCACCCAGGATCAATTTCTCTTAATTGTCAACTTGATAATCTTCAGTGTTATCCTGGGCCCTTCCTGTATAAGTCCTAATAAGATTGTTGGTGTTGCTTGGGAATTCAGTGCTTCAGAGGTATCTGAAGTCAGTATTTTCATCCCTTGTGAGGACACCCTTGGATCTACAAAGAACCTATTCCCTTCTATGTTAATTCATTGCTTGTTGGGAGAACAGGTAAAATACGTACTTAGTTACCTTTGCTTGCATCTCATACCTGAGATGAATTTTATTTGGACCACTAGTTTAAGCTACCTATTTTTTTTCCCCCCAAGACCTCACATTTCTGAGGGCAAAAAAGGGCTATGCACCCTCTGTGTCAACTGAAGCAAAGTGCATGAAGGCATGTTACGAGTCTCAAGGTGGAACTCTTTTAGTCAGAGTGCACTGCATTAGCACTCATGCCAGTATCTGTGGCTTTGCTTGAGAGTGTTTTCATCTGATATCTGCAGAGCAATCATTTAGAGGTCTGGCTGCACCTTCGGAAACAATGTGCCATTACTTCAGATCTCCTGAAGACCTCAGGTTGCTACTAGGTAATCATAACAATCTGGATTGGAGTTAGCCAAAACAGATTGGATGTGAGCAGTATTGCTCTATTTTAGAAGAAAAACTTCTTTAACATAATCATAATTCTTCGAGGTGCATTTTATACCCACGTTCTTCCTTGTAGTCCTGTTTTTCTCCTAGATGCAGTCTGAACGGAAGGCACCAGCTGTTCTCTAGTTTACATAGACATTCTTTGAGGAAGACCAGTGGCCCAAGTTTAGGATGATGTTAATTGCCACATATGAGAAAGTCATACAGAGACCTTGGGCAAATTTCCCCCCCCCCCCCCCCCCCCCCCCAATTTTCATTGTTTGCTCTGGAGGTAATAGAGGATTGTTCCTACACGGGAGTCTGTTGTTAATCTTTACAGATGCAAGCTGAATTGGACAAACACTGAATGCTTATGTAAAGTTTTTTAATTGTTAGCCTTACCATCTCAGTCATTCTGAGATTCATGTGGTAGGATGGGAGGGAGAGACAAGTGAGACAGCACCACACTGATGAACTAAGTATATTGTGCAGGGTGTGTATCATGCACGAGTAGCACCTGTCAAAAAAGAGGCAGATTCATTTGTAAGTCACAGCGACCATGAAGGCTTGTGGGTTACAGTAAAGAATTATTAGAGCAGTAAGTAGTCCAAGGCTTAGGAGTGCACAGAGAGGTATAAGGTCTGAGACTGAGGCCTAAAAAGGGGGTAGAAAAAGACAATGTATACAGCAGCTATATAATATCTCTGTTATATACGTTAATTACTAATACAATATATGTAATGCTCTTTTCCTCTGTGCAGGACCTGTAGCTACCTGTGGAGATAATTTGTGTTGGTGGAAAGTCAGGTTTTAGTTTGCAGCTGAAGTCTCCCACTATGCCTTATGCATATGTGTAAAGATCATAAAAGATTTCAAGAATAATATCAGCTTTCACTACATAAGGTCTTTCTTATGAAAATAGAAAACAAATCTATACCAGGTCATTTCTTTGGGTTCAAACCTTCGTAATTATTACTAACTATCTTAGGTTACTTGTTTGGACATCCTTTGTTTTTAGTATCTGGGCTGGAAGCCGTTAAACCTGCTGAAAGATCCTTTTAATTTTTGCATGAACGTTATTCAGAATTGTTGTTCATTTTGCATGAACAACATTCAGAATTGTGGGAAGTGAAGGGTTGCAGCATCAGCTTGGACAACATCTGGTGCCATGGTCTTTAATGGGCTTTTCCAGCTGACTGTGTGCTGCTGTGTAGGCAGGTCATCTGCACCACCCAGCCTGCAAAGTGAATGATTACAATCTCAGCAAGTCAGGGCATTCAGGTGTCCCCACCTCAACAGTCACAGGAGCTTGTTCCTGTGGGTGATAACTAACCCCTAATGATCAATAGTCACATGAGGTGCTGTTTAATTGTATCTGCTGTTAGGAACAAGATTTAGCTGTTAGGAGCAATGCTGTAAATCTTACTTGTCTGTATTTTAGTTAAATGTTTCATGTGGTGCCACTAAGACGACAGGTGCTAGGACAAGAATTGCAAGATAAGTAGGAAATTGTTTAAAGGGGAGAAAGATGGAGGTTGTACTAAAATGAGAAATATTATGAAGTGGGAGTGGAGGTTATCAGTAGAGTCCTTGGGTTTTGGTTTTGTGGCCAAACCTTTTTAATCTTCTCATAAGTGACATTGGCATGAAATTACTGTAGCTGATGTAAATTTGGAAGACATCCAGTATGATACAGCATTGGGAAACTATGTTGAAGTGACTGAATGATATCTCAAGGACTGGACAAAATTATATAGCAACAGGCAGCATTTCGTACTGGAGGACCAATAACAGAAATGTCTACTGTAAGACTCAGCTATTAGAAGGAATTTAGGGAAGGACCTGACTGCATTTTCTGGATCAGATGATGTTTGCAAGGACCAGTCTAGAGTAGCTTTGAAAATCAAATCTCCAAAGATGTATAAAGGAAGTAATTTTCAGTTGAATTTGGGGAAGATTTCATGCCACTGTACAATGTCCTGGTTAGATTTCTTGTGGAATACTGCATGCTTTTATGATTGTACCTGTTCAGATGGGATCATGTGGGGAGAAAGGCTGGTAGGATAGAATGTGAGAGCTTTTTGTGTAGGAGTGAAAGACTATTATTTGCTTGCCTTCACAACAGGAAGACTGAAAAGCCTGTATTGTCATCTAAATCAGTCAGAGGTGTTTTCTTCATGGAAAGGGAAGAGAAATACTTGCTGGCTGTATATACCAGAACATGAGGGTTCCTGAAGAATCATCCACTAAGTATAGCAGGGACAAACATGACCTTTCCTGTTGGATTCAATACATTTATGAATGGTATTACATGATGCAAGTGCCTAAAGCAAAACTTAAGGCCAAGGAGGTCTTACCTCCACTTGTAATCCTTCTTCTAGGATTTTTTAGGTCTGCCTAGGCCTTTCTAGGCAGACACTGTTAGAGTGCTGACTGCTAATATTCTGCTCTCACTACAGTAGCACTTAGTGCTTGCATCAGATAATTTCATTTGATAGACGTGCTTTAGCTAGCTACATTGAAGTATAGTAATGAACAAAGCTGTTTGCACCATATATTTTAGTTGTGTTAGGCACTGAATGACACTGGAGGCATTTGTGTGTATGCATCAAATTTAGAGTTAGTTACCCATGATTTTTAACTTTAATTCTGTGGGTTTTGTCCGAGGCAGGTGATAATGAGTACTGGCTTACTACAGTCTCTCTCATATGCAGCTTCTGTGCTGTTCTGCTTTAGCTACAGTCTGCGTTGACAGGATTTTGGGGAAAGGAGGACCAGGTTTGTAAATGAACGAAGCCTCTGTGTGTTTTCATGATGAAATATGGGAATGCTGAAAGCTAAAGATTAAAGCAGGGTTCTGAATATCATTTTTTAAAAGAAAACTGATATTTACAGAAAGGAAAATAATACAATATTATTCTGACTGTTGTCACATGTAGAATAATAGAAAAGGTTTTGCTAAAATAAAACTTTTTATTTAGTCTTGCTTTTGGGTAAAGTAAAACCGTTACAGCAATTTCAGAGCAACTTCTACTAGTTCAGGGACAGGAGAGGGAAGTGTAAGAGGTAAGTTACATGCAGATACAACTGACTTTTAAATTAAATTCCATTAAAACGTAGCACTGCCAGTATTTTAAGCAGTGGTCAGAGCATGCAAAGCATCCTGGCAAATGGATTTAAGAAGCGTGCAAACCTTCCTTGCTTTTACTGTGGAAAGTCATTTGCTGGTGTGAAGCATAATTAGTCCAGGTTTTGAAATAGCTTGGGCTCCTCACCTCTGAGGGGATGTCAGTGGAAAGCACCTGCAGAAGTATTCCAAGTGATTCTGCTGCCCAGCTGTGCCTTCTGCTGACTGGCACCGTTTGCTATGGTACAGAAGTCCAACCTGTAACTGTTGGTGGATGGTTTCTTGTGTATTGTTCACTTTGCAGTGTGGGTTCACCACCAAGTAAACTGACACAGAGGAACATATCACCCGTTGTTATATCGTATTACTGCGGTGCTGATGTACGGAGATTAATTTTAAAAGACCATCAAATAATGACATCAGGACTTCAAGCTGAATTTGTCTTTGATCCATCAGGAATTTGGGATAACAATTATCATTAATCTGTTATTCCCTTGGTACTAACAGAAAGTCATTGCATCTGAAACTCTTTATTTTGTAAGTAGACAGCTATTAAAAATACATTAGTAATATACAGTGACTGTAACATATGCCTTTTTAAAAGATTTAAAACATCCTCCCTCTGTGGCAAAGACACAGGACTTCTTGAAAGTACTTACAAAACAATCACAATTTAATTAGTCTTGATATCGTTTTCTTAACAATAGCTGCTTGCAAAATGAGCTACTCTGTGTGTTGTCATGAGTTAAAGTATTGTTTTGGTATGTTGATTGCCTATTCATTGTGTCTCCCAGAGGATGCTGGAGTTAATTACTTACCTAATGCCTGACCACCAGTCAGGTTTACTTTACCAGGTCAGAAACATCAGCGGTAATCTCAGCACCGTAGAGGTACCCTAGGACTAAAACATACAACAGCCAGCACATCCCAAAGAACAGCGGGATTTGACTAATAAGCAAGCACTGCACATATGGACAGGGAATTAACTGGCACTGGTTTTTATTTCAAAGTCTCCCAGGTATTGACTTGCAGATGGGTGGATGAATGCTGTGATGGATGAAGGTCATGTATAGGACTCTGCTTCTAACCTGTCTTGCTCTTCTGGAACACCACACCTTAAACCCATAATAGCACTAGCTGTTTCTCCAGTCATTTGGGGTTTGAATTCTCATTTTCTTTCCAGGCTCATCTGAGTTCTTAGACTTCTAGATAAACCTGCAGGATTCAGTATCCAGGTATCATGTATATGGCTTTACCAGTTTTGTTGTTTTAACAGCTCGTTTGCTATTGGAAATAGTGCTTGCAAATTGATTTTCCTAATAACAGGATCTGATGTTCTTCCTAAGTAAGACTTTGACTTCTTCAGGGTTTGTCTGTAAGGAAGTGATGTTTGTTGATTCTAGCGAGGTAGTTTGCAGCATTGTGTCTCCTCAGTCCACTGCAATAGCTATAAAATTACTGCATTCTTCCACCATGTTTTTTGCTTCTATGTGAAGTTTACACATATGTTCTGACTAACTGATGGACAGTTAGGCATGTACTTAATGTGTGTTAAATATGTGTGTATATATCCATATATAACTTTAAAATAGCTATCAGAGGAAAGGACTTTGTTTACAAATGCCCATATGCTGGTTTGGCAAATTATTTCCTGTCAAAAGCTGTTTACGTCTCACCACATTAAGCCTGATTCTCTGCTTTTCTGCCAGAGTTTAAGGTAGCTTCTTTGTCTTTTTTTCCTCTTATCGAAGTCCATGGCACATTCCAAATTACAGCTAAATTTTTCTAGTGCAATAGCTAAAGTTTGTGACCATGTTTTATCTGCACAGTGTTACCTTTTTTTTTTTAGTTTATCTTTATTAAATAAGCTTTGGTAGCAGCAAAAGAAGTCCAGTTAGCTGTTAAATTAAATGAACTGTTTCTCTCAGTAATTTGGTATTTGCAGTTCATGCAGGACAAGAATAAATAGTGTTGGTCCCCAAATAAAAATTGAAATCTGTGCCACGTGTGGCTTCAGGTTCTGTCTGCTCCGCCCCCCCCCCCCCCCCCCCCCAAACAAAAATCCTTGCCACCTTGAAATTATTGAGGCCCTCAGAAGTGTCTGAAGGGTAATGAAGAAGCTGGGGTGTTGAGGGGGAGGGAATGTCAGGAGGACATAATTCAGCAGTGGTAGATAAATGGGCAAAAGAAGGTTGGAGGTATTGGCCAGCGAGAGTGGATTCCTTGTCTCTCGGGGCTGTGGGTAAGAGCAGCTGTGAAGATGTGATTTAAGCACAGCTCAAAAAGCATCTTGTGCATCTGCTTCTAGCCAAAAAAAAGTGGGTGGGTGGGTGTTCTCTGCATTTGCTACCTAATGGCTCCATGATTACGCTTTGTTGTATAGAATTAATGGGATCTGTTAAGGACATCACTATGATAAATGCAATGTTAATTCAAAAATTTGATTAGAAATCAAGGCCACTTGAAGACCTTTTAAGGACTCACTCTATTGTACTGGCCTTTTCACATGTAGGTATTAATTTTCTCCTCAAAAATTAAATGTTTATTCTAACTGGGTATGTAGGAGCTTTTTTGTCTGCTGCTTAATGTTGCAGTCTCATTTATGTCCAAAAATAAAATGCTACAACAAATAAATTACTTTTCTTTAACGTATTGTTGTTGCAGTCTGTTCCCTATTTAGGGAAAGATTGACTTTTAGATGTATGCCGGTGCTACTTTAAATCAAATTCTTTTAGCTTTTGGTGGTTGTTTCGTTGTGTGGTGGGTGGTTTTTTTTTTTCAGGGGTCATCGTTATTTCTTCTTCAGATACTGTGTCTCCTAGTTGTAGGTGCTGAGGTGGCAGGAGCAGGTCTCAGCAGCTGCCTTCTTTCTGCACTCATACTGGTCAGCAGGAGGTCGAGTGCTTTAATATGAAGAAGTAACAGACCCTAAAGTTACAACCTGTTCACAATGTGCAGTTGCTACATCTCATCACAGGGGGTGGTTGCCTTTCCATGCCTTGGTCTACAGAACTAAGGGAAAAAAAAAATCATTCAGTGTGTTTTGTCTGCTTGTTTATTTTGGAGCTAGAAAAAAATGAACAATGAAAAAATCACAATAAAGCTCCTGTGGAAATGCTGTAGAGACTTTGTGTAAGGTCTAAATCATGGTGCTCATGATTTTCTATCTTTCAAATGTTTTGTGTGATTAAAATAAAACCACCTTGTTTCTGACATTAAAAATATGTTTCTTTCAAGCTAATATACTGGGGTTTTTAAACTTTAATTCTGAAATTAATTTAAGAATTCTTAAATTAAAGGGCTAAATAGAGGGTTTTCTATGCATTATAAAATCCAGTAACTAAAAATAAAATATAAATGAAATCTGAGCTGAAATGAGATTATTTCAGAGTTTATTTTCTCAGAGACTGTGAGAGAAGAAATTCTGAAATTAGTTTCTAACCTGCCTGGAAACACTTGGATTAGTATGTCTGAATGTTTTTTAGTGGGTGGGGTTTTTGTTTTTGTTCTTGTTTTTTTTCTCCCTAATAATTTTTTTTTTTGTGTGTGTCCCCCAACAGGAAACAGTCCTCAAGATAGCCCTAGGAATTTCTCTCCCAGTGCCTCAGCCCACTTTTCTTTTGCACGAAGGTACGAGGTTGTTTGTAGTATGCAGCATGCATTTTGCATAGAGGAAATGTTGTTGGACCCAGGTATTAAAAGATGATTGCAAATACATCTGTCAAGTTTATCACTTAGAATGACAAGTGTTATCTTGCTTATGTAAACTCTCCTAAACCTCTCCTAAACCAGTTGCAACAAAGCTGTACTGGATGATTGATACAATGCAATCATACCTTTTTTGAATTAAAAAAAAAATATATTTTTTTTTAATGACTTAATTGTAATGGATCCAATTCAGACACTTATCTCCTCATCCATTGAGATATGGGGAAATTTTAAGGTACATCTAGGTTTTTTCTTATTTTTTTTCTTAACAATGTAAGAAGTGCATCACTTATAAGAGCACTATTATAGAGGTCCTCAGTTTAGGGCCTGAGTTTACTGGCAGCAGCAATACTGTCACCATACCTTTAATACCTGACCTTGACCTGTTTCGCTATCTGTACCTCTGAGACAGTCAGCTCTGTCATAGGAGTGTTGTGAGGATTAATTAATGCTAGTAGAATTTTTGGAGATCTAAAGTGAATTTGAAGTGATCTATGAAGTAAATTATTATTAAATGAACCGTAACCAAAGTTGATAGCATGTCATGGGAGACTGCCTGTTCATGCCAATGTGGTTCCCTATCACTTAATGTCTTGCCAGCCTATCTAAAATAATATGTTTTTTAACTCTAAGCCTGGGAGGATAGGCAGAGTTTATATGTTGACCCGAGACTATATATAGAAAAAAAGAAATTGGAATGCTGTGGCTTTGTCATTAAGTAGTGCCAGGCATGTAACTATTGCATTTGCAATGAGACAGCTCTTGCTGCTATAGTTTTACTTCCTCTATTTTGGGAGGTCGGTAAAGTAGCACACACAAGCTCTCAAAAGTAAGTGCAAAGAAATGGCTTAACTCTTTTTAAAAGCTGCAAAGGACAGGAGACTTCACTTGTGTATTCCTTTTATCTGAACCTAATTCATCTGTAACAGTAGATCTTGTCAATCTTTCTAATAGCATATGACATCACTTTTTAAATCAAGCTTAAGCAAGTTAAGTATTTCTTTTGAATCTACTTCCTCTTCATAGTATCTTTAAAAAAAAAGAAGGCTGTTTCTTCATAGATTACATTTATCTGTGAGCATATTTTTAGAAAGATTCATTAAATCCAGAAATAGCTTATAATGGAAAAAGCAGATGTGAAAGACTGAGCATTACTTAAAAATACAGCAGGCAGGAAGTAGGTTTCCTTTCCCACCCGTAATCAACAGAAAGTTTAAATCATTATGTTTTTGCAAATCATGAAATGCAGGAGGAAAAAAATGAATTTGTTTACCAGTGTTTCATTTGGATTTTGACAATTTTTAGAGCCCTGTAATGGGCTCTAAATAAATTCTTTAATTAGAGGAATGCTAACCCAAGAAGTTTCTGTGATTTCAAAATATTTCACCACTTTGGTGGGATTCAAGAAACTTGTTCAGAGCAATTTTCTGTGGAAACTGATTTTGTTCTATGTTTATAGTGAAAATGCTTGTGACACTGAAGTTTAAGTCAGTGTTAATGTAAAATTTTCTTATGAATTTGGTGTGTGTGTTGTGGTTGTCTTCATATAACCTGTGGTAGGATGCATTTTGGTACTAAAATGACCTGTGGTTAATGAGAGTTCTCAGACTTCTGTCTATGCCTTTTCTGTTACGTTTTGTAAATTTAATGATGATACAAAGGAAGGGAAGGACAGTGTGTGTGATAGAGCAGGTTGAAGGAGCAGAGGTGAGGTGATATAGGTGTATGGATATTCCTTTTCCATCCACTGCCCCCCAGTCAGTGGGGATACCAGAAAGCTGGGGAAGTGTGAGGAGGGGAGGGAAAGGTGGAGGAAATGGTTTTGAAGCCTCCTGTGGGAAAGGAGGACTTACCAGCGTAGCCATTTCTCATCAGCTGCCAGCCATGCCGCACAGCGGCAGCAGCTAAAGGAGCTGCAGCGGGAAGGTGGCCCCCTGCCATGCTGCCAGCCAGTGCGCTGGGCTGGAGGCAGCCTTCCCCAGGCCCCTTGGCAAGGAGCAGGAGTGTCACCTTCCTCTGCCCACATCTTGTGGGGAGATCAATGCCTGGGAATAGCCTGTGCGTCTGGTAGCCACTGCTTAGGCCTCTTCTGCTGGTACATACAAGTCCAGCATCTACAGGCCCATGGGTAGATGACAGATTCTGCTTTCCAGAGCTGCTGGGAAATGGGTAGGAGGACCACACTGTAGGGTAGGGACGAGTGGTGTATGAGAGTCCAGGGCAAAATGCTGTAGAGGCTTGCTACACTTTTTTCCCTTCTTCGCCTATGGATGTTTCCTATTTTCCCACCTTTGCTTCCCAGATAACTTTCTGTGATATCCCATCCCCACCCTCGATGGCTCTTCTGTGTGCAAATTGCTGTGTGGTGCAGGAATCCTGTTCAATATGAGTTATTCAGTAAGGAAGTACTTTCTGTCTCACAGCTGCAGAATATATGGGTTTTACCTATGTTTAAATACCTTCCAAGTTCTTGTTCTTCCAACTGTGAACATATTTAGCTTGCGCAGCTGAGCCAAAATGAAGAGAAAACTCCTTTTGGAATTGTTCATTCATTTGGAGGTAGCTCATGCATACCTGGGGGAAGGGGAGAAGGGAGGAGAATTAATGAATTAAAAACAAAATTATGGAGGAGGAATTTTTTTCCAGAGTTTAGTCTTTGATACAGTCAGCAGTCCCTCTAGCGCATATCCTCTTTATATTTGAATACTAATTATGTACTGTACTTTTCTCACACTGTATGTATGCAAAGTCCCAGACACTTGGGTTGTAGCTTGTGGGTGGATAAATGGAAGTAGGAAATAAGGCATTAGAATGGACAGAAGTAGGAGTTTTTTTAGACAGCTAGCTTGAAGGGTAGAGAAGCTGCATCAAGAGGTTTAAGGTTCCTGATTTGGCATGACTTCAGTTCTCTTTTATGGAATTACACTTTTAATGTAAATCAGACTGGAGAGATGGTCTTTGTACTGGCTGTAAAACAGAGCTTCAATTCTGCTTTAGCCTTTCCCCCACTATCATACTGTTTGTTAATAAAAACTTGTCCTGTTTTGTTATTTATATATTATTTTGCTTTTTTTAACATATTTGATACAATTGTACTCCAGTCATGGACACCGAAATGACAGGTAAATGTTACCTCCTCAAAAATCCAAACACGGCTCCCATAGTTATTTTTTGGTTTGTCACTTTGAATGTTCAAGTTTCATGTTGTCTGTGTGTAGTTCACCTCAAGTGGTGAAGAACAGAAATTGGTTTTGGTTATGATTTTTTATTATTATTATTCTGAGTGAGCATGATTTTTGCTGCAAAATTGTTTTTCCTGATTTACATATCTAACATTTAACAAGTTTGTTCTTACTTTACCATTCTTTGCAGTTATTTGACATTACCCTGCTAGTTTGCTGGTATCCTGTACTGATGTCACTTAAGAAAGCATTACCCTTGTGTTTCAAGCAGACTGTGGTTGTTATTCTGTAGTTCAGAGCATTGTGGTTTGCATTTGTTCACAAGTTTTTAATTTGCTTCTGATGAATTTTCATCTGATTGACCTGAGAGTTGTGAAGACTCCCTGTGGTCCATTGCTATGTGTATGAGTAAGACACCAGTCCTGTGGAGCTGTTCATTCACTTTCTGCTTGTTTCATCTCATAGATTTTTAACTAGAAGAACACACTAAAAAAAAAATAAATCTAAGTCTAAGTCATCCTTGCTGAATGCTTTTTTATTGTGGTCCCCTGTGAAAGTTTACTCTTTATTAAAAACCCTGTTTGTATCATGCTTTTGGAATGCACTTTTACACAGTAATACTTCCACAGATGTTTCTCTATTAGGATACTGCAGTGTTTATTTGTCTAACCTTGGTTTCACAACAGGACTGATGGTCGCCGCTGGTCTTTGGCTTCTCTTCCTTCTTCTGGCTATGGTACAAATACACCCAGCTCAACTGTTTCTGTAAGTATCCACTTTGCTGTGCTGATAGATTTCTATTACATGCTGTATCTTCTCAAGTGTAGCGTGCTTCTCTTAGGAGAAGGCGATGTCAGTTTTGTTACTGTTGATAGACTTTGAATTAATATAGGATACAAAACTGCTTTACTTCACTGAAATAGAAGAAAACTTTAAGCAATGTGTGCTTTGCTTAGCCATATTTTCTGGCCATGAGTAGTGTTGTAACTGCCCCCTTTTGATCTGTGGGACAGTGGGAGGGGAGACATACTGCCTTATTTTGACCATGTGGTAGGTAGGTATCAAGTCTTAAGATCAAGCCTTGATAACGACAAGAATGAGAAACCACTTTATGACATGATTCATACATCCTAGGTTAGACTGCTATCTTAAGATGGGGTGAATCATGCATTTGCCTGTCTTTTCTTTGGCAATAGTGAGATGTTAGTGCATGATAATAGGTTAGATATTTAGCATTTTAGATGGCTATAATTAGAATAGAAGAATCCTTTGGGATACATAATAGGGTAGATATAAGTCTAATTTGTTAATTTTTGCCTGTTACAGCAATCCTTATGATGTGATCTTGTATCAACCCACCTACCATGCGTGTACCGTCTGACTCATGACGTGCACCATGGCAGTGTATGAGATCCTGCTTCAATACTTAGGAGCTAGGCAGTGGGAGAAGTACGAATCTGTACTTCTGCACATCTGGCACACCTCTGTACTGGAGAGGAAGTACTGGGTCATGTTATGACCTGGAACTAAGGTGTCTGTTGTTATAGTCGCACCTGAGACTGAGGAGATAGAGCTGTGGAGGAAGCCTGCTTTGGAAATGGCAAAGAGTTGGCATTTTGACATTACATTACATCTTCTGCAGTAAAGGGCTTGGTCCTTATAGATCCAACTATGACCCTTCAAAAATTGTTTTGTATCTTTAGCCTTGTTTTTTACTATTAGAGTTGTATCATTAACAAAAGTACTGTTTTATGAATGATACATATTACTAGACACTTGATACCTGATTTTTTTAAAAATGTTTCTTTTACAATTTAAGTAACCTTTCTCTTCCCCTGGGTGTGTTCTGTTTCTCTTGTGAAATAGTTGAGTTCCACATGCTGTACACTGATGAAACATGACCATTTTATGTTATGATCAAGTCTTACTTTATTTTTGTTCACAAAGGCTTCTGGAAAGTCAAGTCAATTCTTGCTGACTTCAGACCAGGTTGAGGGATTTCATGTATCTTAAGAACTGTTCCTCAGCAGCACTGATTTTTGACCTCTGCTTTCCTTCCTGTGTAGATCTTACTTTTGCCAAGAAAATGGATTCCCTAACCACTTTCCATAGTGCATGTTTGTACACCTCTTGTTGGAACTAGATCAAATATGCTGTGCTCTTCACTTAAAATATATTGATGTAAAGGAGGCTATGTCAGATAATAACTAATTGCCATAGCAACCCCATCATTGTTACAAGAAACAAGCTTGTGCTAGAAAGGAAGTGAAAAGCTGTGTCAGAGATATATCAGAACACAGTTTTAATTTTCAGTCCATACTCATATACTTTTTCTTTGACATCTTCAATTTTAAAATGGAAATTCTAGTTCATATACTTCTTCCCCATTTAAGTTTACTAACTACTGTATGCATGCTGGAGTGTAGAGCAGTTTTACATAATTTTTGTATTCCTTATGAAAAAATACAGCACTGTTGTTTGTGGACTTAGATATCTTAACTTCTGTAATAGACTGTTGTTGAGTTCTCCCTTGATATTTCCTGACTAGACCACATCGTATAAATATTAAAATAGATGTCTTTCCTGGCATTGAACAAACAGTTTCTGACTTGTGGAAAGAAACCTGTTCTTCCAATAAATAAGTTTGAATTTTGTTGAAGAAACCAGCAGTAGAGAATTCATGCCATGTATTTCTTATAGTTAGGTGTGTGTCCCCTGCGCCAAGACTCTTCTACTGCTGATGAGCCCTGCAAAAGCACTGAGACAACCTCTGAATTTTAAATCTAGGCACTGTTCTTTGCTTCTTAGTAGAGATGCTTTTCACTTTGTTTTCTTACCCACTGGACAATATATGTGAATCAGAAGATGAAAACTGGAAGTGTGCCCATCTAATTGGTTTCACATACCAGCTAGCACTGTGCAACCTCCTCCTCCACATTCTTCCAAATTCTTATATGGAGATGAGAGACCACTTCACACACAATAGCTTAAGTGTACATACAGAACGCTCCCTTTTCAGTGCTATATAAATTAAGATTCACATTAATCCAGAGATGTATCAACTGTAGACCAGAAACAGTTTTTACACATCACAGTAGAGCACAACTTTGATCTTTACAAGCAACTGAAAGTCAAGGCAGGGACAGAAAGGTCTGTAGTAATCATTGTTATGCTCCGGTGAGTGTAGCTCACCATTTCTTGTTAGCCTGTTTTTTCTTTTTTTAATATTGAAAGTGAAGAGATTGATGGAATTACCGATTTAATGGAAGGTTATGCGTTTAGAAGTGGTATAAGTACCACATGTACCAGTTCTCACAACAAAGTTGAAATTAAATGAAAATATCTCCTTCTAAGATTATTTGATTAAGAAGAAACTCCTGGTGTGTCATATTCTAGCAAAGTTGGATCAGATCTTGCCAGTTATGAGATGCAGTGCAGACGATTGTGCATCTTCTAGGATAGCAAGCCTATAAAAATGATAAAGCGAGAGAATACTCAGTTGCATATTTTTGCCAGTAGATTATATTCTTGGAAGCTTATTTGGATGAGGAAATAGGATAAGGAGATGAGGAAAGAGACTTTGGGGTTTTATTAGCTGGTATTGGCTGCAAATTTGCCTTTCTATGTTGGAAGAACAGTTTATGTTGCCATGATGCACTGTGGTTGTACATATTAAAAATATGTTAAATCTTATGTGATTTTTGGAGCAGCTATTCTAGAATGCCAGGAGACCTAATTTTTTAAGAGTTTTGCTGTGAGAATTTGGATTTGTACAGAGATCAGAATTCAGACCTCCAAGAAAACGCACTCTGTGATGGTCCTGATAAAACAGAGTTATTAGCGAAAGGAATATTCTCATTTTAATCCTGTTGGATCTAGACTCTGTGACACCTTATATGAGGAAGAGTGTGATACGGGCTATTGTCCTCCTGATCTTGCCAGAATCCCCTGAAGCCAAAGAGGTAGAGATTGATTTTATAGAAATAGCCATCTGTGACGGTCTGTATTGGGAAATTTCCCTGTGCTAGAGTATCTTTTATCTTATGGAGCGTGGCTGTAGGAAATATACCACGAGGTTAACTGCAACTAGCTGCCATAGTGTGAGGTAAAAAAGAACTTACCTATGCTGTGTGCTGAATTATGCATGGTAATGGACTAAGGCTGAATTTCATAAATGAGTTACTGTGACTCGACAAGTTACAACCCATCATGTGAACTGTGGTAAATTCTTGGCGTGCATGCTTCCTCGCCTGCAGCAAAGCAAGGTAATGCAATCTTGCTGTCTGTAACTTATTCTGATGTGATGCAGCCTTCCCACGTAGACCAGTGCTGCGCAAGTTAACCTTTCCCAGCAGTGGGTTTTCTTCTTGTCTGCTTTTAAGAGATGACTTCATGTGATCTAGCATGATAAGTAATCTTTTCTTGAGTTCCTAGGAATTAGGATATATTCAGCCTTTACCACACAAGTTGCCAGGAAATTATGAAGACTGTCTAGTTTCTCTGCTTACCAGCCTGGATATTATCTGCTGACCGTAGCAATGTAGGGCAATGTTTGTACAGTACAAAAGTTTATTAATTTCCCTCACTAGGGGTCATATAGCAAAGAAGCTCTTACTGTATTGGCCACCAATAAAAGAGCAGCCAGGCAGGGGCCTTGCTGTCCTATATGAGAAGACAGATAAGAACAGTAATGTGCACATGAAGATTGTAGAAAATAATTTTATTGAAAAAGCCAGCTGGAGACTGAAGAGCTCCAGAAAGATGTACAGGGTTTTGGATGACTTCTCCTTTGCAGGTGAAATAAAGGGAATGTCTGCATGGTACCAGGCAGCTTTGTGCAGTCATACAAGGATATTTATGAATGAGCTATCTTGGAAACTAGTTTTGATACCAGAAACAGTAGAGCATTTCTCTGTCTACACTCATCAGTCCAGATTAGCAAGACTGGTTGTTAATGCATTAAACTATGTACATGTTCTTTACAAGGACATCAAATCCAGGCTCAGGGAAGTAGTTTCAAAATTCTACCTCCAAACATTTAGCGTGTCTCAGGTAGCTGCTGCTATACAAAAGACACTAAAATATGATGGTGTGATCATCTGCACTGCTGTATGTAGTGCTGTATGTAGTGCACTGCTGTGTGTATACATGCAATTTTGCAAGGCTAGTTATTGTGGTAGCACTTCCAATTTCATACCTGTCTGCATCTTCCAATTTTATACTAGGTGGATGGTTTGAGTGTAATCCCTTTCACTTTTGCCAGCCATAGAACCTGTCTTGATAAACTTATTAAGTACTTTCACTTTATTTTGATTTAATTTTCAGCAGACCCCATTTTAACTGTTCTTACATATTGGTGTGTGTTACTGACATTAGATGTCATCTTTGCCTTATAGAAAATGTGAACTTTTGAAATGCAACAGCTCTTTCTTCTGGGTCTGAAGGAGGTTTTTTTTTATACTTACTGTATATTTGGCTCATTAAGTTGAGACTAATTATTTATTTTCTTCTTTAAATTGGTAGTCAGGCATGGGAAACAGTAACTGTAATTTTTAAATTAAATGGCTTTATTCATGAGCACTGGATATGGTCTTGAAAATGTTTTTTCACTCTGATAGAAGCTTGTATTCTGTTCTGCTCTTGTAGTCATCCTGCTCATCTCAAGAGAAGCTACACCAGTTACCATACCAACCAACACCTGATGAACTACATTTTTTATCTAAACATTTCTGTACCACTGAGAGCATTGCCAGTGATAACAGGTGCAGGACCACTGCAATGCGCCCTCGGTCCCGAAGTCTCAGGTGAGTTTGTCTATCTGTAAGTAGGGGTTGAATCTGAATTCACATATTCTGAAGCATCATGGGTTTGTACGCTGGGGGCATTCGTTATTTTTGAAATTAATGAAGTATAATACAAGAAGTATGCATCTGAGGCTGAATTACAAATAGCCCTTTTAAATTCTTGCTCCTGGTTTTGATCATGGCTTCCTTCAGTGGTTAACGTTGTAAGCTAGGCCTTAATGAAGGCAACTAACCCGTACGAACTGTCTTGATGAGCTAGTCATCATTGATCTGACTGTAGCACTGGTTCTCTTCCAGAGTTCAAACTGTTCACAAAAGAAAGTCTTTATTTGCAAAGCTAATTCAAAATGTACTTATATCCTATCTGGACTATCTTTATTGCGTTTCTTTCCAGGACTATCTGGAAAGAAACATGATAAAGAACAAACGGGCAGGCGAGGGGGTATGCATTCATTTATTTTCTTTAACTAAGATGAACTTCAGATTCTTGTTTCCGAAAGACTAGGCCTCTGCCTTTCATTTGCAGTGGCCATTTGTGTAAGGTGTGTTTTATCCAAGTTCAATTCTAAACTGTCAGAATAGTTTAGGTTTGGAAAATGCAGATGAATTTTATGGCTAAGTTTTCAAGAACTGGAAGGAAAAAAAAGGAAGTATTATATTTCTAATTGTCATATTGATCCTTTCAAAAGTTTAAAAATAGTTTCATGGGTATACGCATCTTAAGGATTGAGTTTTTTAGTGTAATATATTTTAACTCTGTTTTTTTATTATTTTATTTTAAAATCTGTGTAGACTATTGTGACAAATGTAGTTGCTACCTACATGAAACTGCTTAACAATTACTAAGAAAAAATCCCATTTCTTCATTAGAAGATTACACCTTGAAACTATATTGTATTTATTGCCACATCTTTAATTTTTTTCAATTTCTGTTATGCTTTTAACACATAAAAAATTAGAATCTTCCTTTTGAACTTGCAGAATGTGTACAAATGCTCCAGGGGAAAAAACAAGAGCCAAGCATTTTCAGAAAGGGGATTATGCTGTAAAAGTGTTGTGATTAAATTATGTACCTACCCTGTCGTCAGTGGATTTGCCTGTGGATGTCCATAACAGATTGTCCATATCAGATAAAGGGCCCACTGTTGTGGTACCCTGGGACAAATTTTAGTGTTCATTTTTGCCCTTTTAGAAAGCCAAAAGCCAGTTCTTCTGCTCATGCAAGAAACCCCTATGTACATGTACATATAGGAGTGACTTTATAGTCACTCCTAGAGGATAGCATCCCATTTGTGGGGTCTTTTTCCTACTCCGCATCTTTTAGACCAGGCTGAATGGGCCAGTGTCACCAACCCAGGAAAATCAGATGGAGATTTTTCAAATGAGTTTATAACGGACAATGAGGCTCATGATAGCAAAAAGCAGTTTTGTAGTTAGGCTGAGAACATGGGTACCTTTTATGGATTGTTTTCCTGCCAGCCCTGTGCTTTTCTTACAGGCACAGGGCCTCAACATTGATGGAACTCATGCCATATATATGCATTATTTGTAGGAAGTTGCTGCCTTTATCTGCCGGTCACATAGAAAATTGATTGGTTTGATTTTTTTTTAATGATCTGTTTAAAAAAAAAAGATTAAAAGATGACTCATTCTTCTCAACCTTTTCACTTGCAGCTAACAGAGTTCTTGGTCAGGTCTTGCTATTTTCATTGTACTTAACCTTCAAAGGGGCAGGTATAGCCATAATTAACAGTTAAATACATCTCTCTTGCCCTTCCAAGAAAAAGATGATGTTCACAAGTGTTGCAAAACTGCCTATATCCTGGAGTTACAAACTAAGAAAATAACGTAGTTAGCAGTTAGATGTCAAGCACATGAAATAATCTTTAGGTCCTGGTCAGAAATAGCAGAAAGGAACTAAGTGTATCACTGATGAGAGAACGTACCTTTCCAGTGAAGCCTATGTTGACTTTTTGTTGCGAATAAACTATGTAATATAGTAACTAATTGTACTTCATGCTGAGACAAGTTTAAAGGGATAATTTGCTTTGTTTGCAGCCCTGGACGATCTCCTGCCTGCTGTGACAATGAAATAATTATGATGAACCATGTCTACAAAGAAAGGTTCCCAAAGGTAATGAATTATATTTAAGATACCCAGTATCTAAATTGATAGGCTACATAGGTTCTAAGTAAGTGGTGTTTTTGTTATTGGAACTAATGATCCAGCCCTGTAATGGCTTTCATAAAGCATCACCAAGCTCTTATTACAAAGATAAAATCACAATAAAGAAAATCCCTGCTGAGAGCTGGACATTCATTTGGCAGAGCTGCTGAACTGGTTTTGAAATGAATCATTCTGGTGATATATTTTCCTGATTGGAAATGGACGGTACATTCGATTTCAATAGGTGGTGTGTACTTGGGGCAAATGTATATACTGAATTAGTAAATGTATATACTGAATTAGTAAATGTATATACTGAATTAGTAAATGTAAATACTGAATTAGTAAAACAAAAATAGTCTCTGTTGCCAAGTCTTGTGCAGGATCTACTGATATACCTGTAAATTCCTTCCTTTAGTGGCATTTATTCCTTTTCCCAAACACTCATTATATACTTATTTTAATTGTGAAGATCAGGACACAGTTATGGGGGTTTGACTATGAGATACCAAATGAGGACACATTGCTGTTGTGTCCAGAGGTCTGAGACACAAATGAGTTTCTAGGTGCAGATGTGTAGCTTGGAGCACTGCGCTCTCAGTTGCTCCTAGGATTTTGGTGGTCCCTGGAAAATAAAATAAGGTAAAGCTGATAGTGTTCCAAAAAGTGCCTAAAAAATAGAAGAAATTTCTTTGTATTTCTTCATAGAAGTATGAAGAGAGATTTGTCAGGATTTGCAGAGCAATTGAGCAGCAATCTGAAGCGTGGAATGACCCACTCATTTCAGTGTTTGAGATATGAACTAAGAGGTGTGGGATTACTTTTAATTTTAATAATAAAAATATCTTTAAGGTTCTTTTAAGCATCTGCAGTTTTGTGAGAACCAGACAGTTACTTCTGTAAAACAGACGCGTCTGGCAACCTGCAGACACATCCAGCAGGACCTGTGAGCCTGTGGTGCTTTAATCAGTCAATGTTCATTCAAACTCTGCCTAGTGAAATATTTTCATGGTATAACCTGTATGAAAGGAAGGAAGATATTCTGCTCTGTAGTATCTGCAGTTTTAGCAGAACAAAGTAGACCCCCATGAGTTTTCATTTTTTTATTATTTTGACTTGGACTTAAAGTTTTACAGTCATGGGTGTTCCTTTAGTTCTGTTTAGTGATCATCACAAGATTAGTGCACAGTTACTCACCAGTGGCAGACAAAGGGGAGGATCTGTGTAGTAGAACAGTAAGGCTGTTGTTTTTCTGGACTGGTAACGTGGGGAAACGTCACCTGTCACTTTGCCTTTCTGTTTGCTTGCTTTTTTGCTTCAGTCATTTCATGCATTCCAGCTAGGTAACTTCTTAGGCAGTACAGAAGTGTCACAGAATCAGAGATAAGCTTTGAGGCTGTTAGTTTCATGTAAAGCTGATTTAATGTATTGTGTATCTATTTGTTTATAGGCCACAGCTCAGATGGAAGAGAGGCTTCGGGACATTATAACAAATCATTCTCCAGAGAACGTCCTTCCCCTGGCAGATGGAGTGCTCAGTTTTACCCACCATCAGATCACAGAACTGGCTCGAGATTGTTTGGATAAATCCCACCAGGGCCTTATCACGTCACGATACTTCCTTGAATTACAACAGAAATTAGACAAATTGCTTCAGGAGGTATGAGTCATGAGACTACTGTTATGTTTGCTTGAAAAATTGTTTAAATCTCTTTGCCTAAGAGTTGTTGTCTTGAAATAATCCTGACTGTTCACTCAAATAATTGTCAAAGTGGTATTCATAGCAGTTTTAGTCTACATAATGACCACTAAAATGACTATAAGGCATCCTAGTGTACTAGTCTGGAATAGATGGGTTGTAAAGATTTGAGAAACAACAGCATTTTGTCATGCAGTGCAAGTTATAAATTGCTTACAGAAGTGTGTGCATAAGCCCTAAATGAGGAGGCTTGCTATTCCATTTACTGTGGATAAATGAGGAAACATACACACTTTCCACTTTATCAGCCCTACTAATTGCCTGCTGTTTTGAGAAAGGAGACTGCAACCCTTAGCTTTCCATTAGCTAGAGGTTATTTAATTATTTAAATATTTATAATATTTTTTTTAATAATTAAACTGTTTATTAACAGAAATAACGTAATTTCTAAAAGTGTTGAAACTTCCATAGAATTATCAGCTAAATGAATTAAGAAGAACTTAGAACTTTACAAAATAAATGCACTATGACATAAGTCACTGCAGTTTATGAATATATCATTTTTAAAACAATGAGTACAGCATGCAGTGTACTCATTTGTTTGTGTGGGATTTGATAGCACATTATGAGCCAAAGTTAATGTGGTAGACCAGCAGATTTGATATTGACTTGAAATTTTCCAGCTGGGATGTTAAGATACCATGCCTATCTTAATGTATGTCTTTTCTTCTGCTTTCTTTTGAATGCAGGAGCAGTTGCTAAAGGTTTTGGTTGAATTTTTTTTTTTCCTATGCTGCTTTTTTGTTAACTTCTATTCAGTAAATGGGTTTTCTGCAACTACTGTATTTTGAACTTTTTCTCTTCATAAAGCAATGCAAAACTTAAGACATCAATGATTTATTTGTGGATTATTGAAACCCTATTTTTTAAACAGAGAAAATACATAGAGATTGCTTACTAATCAAAAGGAAGTTTGAACTAGTGACCTTCTTGTGAAATACTAACATTTTTATGATGCCAAAGTGCAGGCAGGGTTGGCCAGTTAACTGGAGATATCTGACTATGAATTATGTTATGCTAGTGATAATGTCAGAATACAAGGAAACATGTCTAAGCTAAGATTCACTGAACCACTGTTAACACTGTTAATCACTGTTAACAATATATCCCTTTAAAATGGCTACACAGTAAGTAGAGTTTAGAGTACACATTTACTCATTCACTTAACATCCCTCCCAGACAAACCACTAAAAAAAGCACTTTAGCAAGTTATTCTCCAATCTGCATATAAAGCAGTGCGTTATTAAAAAAAACACCAAAACACTCATTTTGTCATGTTCTATGATACCAGTTCTTTATTATGTCAAAATTTCCTGTTCTGCAAAAACATAATACCTTAAAACATTCAAACTTAACTTTTAGTTAACTACATAATACCAGCTAATAGCATAATATGACAGTAAGAAAACTTTCTCTTTGCACAACTTGGGCACTCAGTTGTGCTTTGAGTTCATGTCATTAACTTGTTGTCAATTCCCAGCTGCGATGTTCAGTAGTGTCATGGTTTACCCCAGTCGACAACTAAGCACCACACAGGAGAGAATTGGGGGGGGAGGTGGGGGAGTAAAACCGATAGGTTGAGATAAAGACAGTTTAATAGGACAGCAGAGGGAGAGAAAACAGTAATGGTAAAAGAATATACAAAAGAAGTGATGCACAATGCTCACCACCCGCTGACTGATGCCCAGCCAGTCCCCGAGCAGTGATCGCTGCCCCCTGGCCAACTCCCCCACTTTATATGCTGAGCATGACAACATATGGTATGGAATATTCCTTTGGCCAGTTGGGGTCAGCTGTCTTGGCTGTGCCCCCTCCCAGCTCCTTGTGCGCCTGGCAGAGGATGGGAGGCTGGAAACTCCTTGACTAGTGTAAACATTAGTGAGCAACAACTAAAACATCAGTGTGTTATCAACATTATTCTCATACTAAAATCCAAAACACAGCACTATATTAGCTACTAGAAAGAAAATTAACTCTATCCCAGCTGAAACTATGATAAGTAGAAAGCTACATCTCCTACTGCTACTTGGCATGTTGCAATTACTTTGCGTAACTAGGGGAAGACTCCCTTGAGGTTTGAGCAGCTTGGTTCAACCAGCGTTTTTATAATTCTAAGGTCAAGTGGACCTGAATGCTTTCCTGCTTCATGTAGTGAGCCTTTTGTTCAGATATGTGCCTGAGTGTTCACAAAAGTGTACAAAGGTGCTTTAAATTTTGCTGGTGATTAAAATAGGAGGTGTTTTGTTTACAAAAGGTTTTTCTTTTTTCCTTCTTTAGACTTCACAGATTAGTTCTTCTCAGATATTTGGTGGTTTTTAAAATTGTAGTGCTTATATTGAGAGCAATATGTAGCTTCATATTTTCATAAGTTTTTTTAACTTCAAAAAATATAAGATATATATTATGAAAAGTACTTATTTGTCCGTATTAATCACTTTTAAAATGTTAGTTTCTTAATTCTCTTTGTGGTTTTGAATAGGCAAGAGATGATAAAAAACTTAAGACTACAGTTTCTACTATTCAGAACAAAAACACTGCTTTGATATTTGAGTGAAGGGCTACTAGTATATTTTAATCAGGAGGAGAATGTTATCGTTTCTTTGCATTTGTTAGCATCATTAAATTATATAATTTGTTCTTAGAGGGGAACATTTGAAAGAAATTTGAAATGCAGTTCAGACCATTGTGCAAATGTTATCAAACCCTCCAAAAGTATTTTTTCTGTATGTATTCTTTTATAGCATTTTCCACCCTTTGTAATGTTTGTAGAACTCAATTTTTCTTTGTCTTCCTTTCTACATGTGCCTTTATATGCAGCCTCTCTGCAAGTATAGTTTTTATATATATATATATATATATATATTTATATATATATATGTTTTTATATATATAAAATTGTCATTTTAGTATGACATGTGACCATAGGAAATAAGTATCAATTTGGCATGGACGTTGCTTTTGTTTATTAATATTACACAGGTCAGTTTTCATTTAATCCTAAAAGTCTTAATAAATTGAGACACAACTGTACACGTAGTGAGAAGTATGTTGTATTGAAATGTAGTCCCTTTTGCAAAACAGAAGGTAATAATATTGTGTAAGTTTAAAAAAAAATAGAAGTAGGTATTATGTCCATTGTAGGCACTTTTATTTTGTTGTTACAGTGTTAGAATTGTACAAATGGGATTACTTTGAAATTACAGCATTACAAGGTTGCTCAAATCCTTGTTACTTCTGCTGGCATCTTGAAATTGACGTGCTGTTTGTCTCAAGTACATGCTTCAAACCCTCAAAGGTGTCCAAATAACATGTATACTTTCCTGAGTAATGCATCAAATGCGGTTTGTTTTATTATCACTTTATTTTTATCTTTTAGGCTCAAGAGCGATCAGAGAGTGGAGAAATGGCATTTATTAAGCAGCTTGTCCGAAAAATCCTGATAGTTATTGCTCGTCCTGCTCGCTTACTGGAATGCCTGGTAAGGTCATGCTTACTATAAGTAGGTTTTTTACTTGTTAGTGTAGGAAGGTTTCTGGCTTAGTATTCAAGGCCTGTTACAATTGTTTTTTGAAACATGTCAAACAATGGGGTAGGGTTTCATTGTTGGTGGGATCCCTTCTACTTTTATTTCAGGAACATGGGACTGGCAGGGACCTCCTGCAGTTGTGTTTGGTTCCCTGCTATTGCAAATACTATATTATAGAATCCCTTTCATCAGCTGAGGAAGCGCCATCAAAACCAGTTGGGTTTTTCTGTTGTTTTGTTAGACTTTGCTGTTCCTTGAGAAGACTGTTCTGGAATCATAATTGCCTGGTGGTTTTCCCGTTGTTGTTGTTGTTCTTCTTGCAAGTTTCATAATTTTGTTTCACTCAACAGCTGCCAGAGCTATAAGCAGCTTGCAGTCAGCTCTGCAGTACCTGATCTGGGGGCAGCAGCAGCAGAGAGATTAGGGTATCTGGATGTACAGATAGTCAGAGTTATACTGGGGACCAGAAGGAGCAGAAGAGTTAACTTGTTTATGCATGAGCATAGCACTGACATTGCCAGACGGGGATAGCTTGTGTGAGGCCATATTCGCGTGTTTCTGCTTTGCCTGCCCGTGCTGTGGGAGCTGGGATGGCTCAGGTGTGGGAAGTTGCTCCCACACACAGCCAATGTGCTTCAGTTGTTCAGTGGAACTAATAAACCCTTGCAGAACACAGTGTACTCAGGAGATTGGCGTAGACACCCAAATACCATGTAAGAGCCAGCCTGAACCCAACAGGCCTGGCAGGCAGCCTGAGCTGACTTTGTTGAGCCACTGTGCTTGCCAATACCAGGATCACAGTGTTGATGCTGCATACATCTATTTGAGGCTGGCACGACTTACGTGGGAGCCACTAACCCGCTGCTAGACTCAAGCTATGCCTGAAAGTGTCATAACTGCATTTGCATGCCACTGAATCTGAGCTAGTAAGTCTTTCCAACCTGATTTTGGTTCTGTGCTATGTCTCTTCATCTGTGGCACAGTTAATCCACAACCTGGCTTGTTCAGCCACAGGCATTTTGAGAGCTGCCTCTGTTTTGTTTTGGAAACACCATGTCTCAGTGTTCCCAGTTGCAGTTTGTTCATGATTTGCAGTTCAGAAGGAATCTAAAATAAGGTATGTGTTCTGAATCAGCATGAAAGAGATGTTTAAGAAAAAAAAAAAAGGCAGGCTTTAGAGAAGAGAATGCCTCAGCATGTCCTGCCTCTGCCATTGAATCCAAACTTGTGTTATTCATTCGCCCCGAACCCTGAAATGCTCATTTCATATCTCGTGTGATCTTCCCTGCTCCATTGCCAGGGTTCACATAATCTTTGTCCACCTCTTCACCCAATTTCTCGTACAATGTCTTGTTTTCCCTCTGGTCTGTGTCATTCTCTATCATCACACATCAAAAAATGCCCCTAAATACATCCTGTGGGCTGACAGACCGAGGCTTCTTTATGATGCTTTGTCCTTCCCTTCCATGCTTGCTGGCTCTCTCCCGCTTACCTGTGCCCCCAGCATCATCATTGTCTTTCAGCTTTTTAATTCAGGTTCTCCCTTGGTTGACCTATTTACCCATTAGTTCATTCTCCCTAAATGCTAGGTTTTATAGCTAGCTAGTCCAACTCTCCATTCACTTAGTTCCCAGTTTCTGCCCCTGGGATTTTTATCCTAGGCTACTTGGTCTGCCTTATCATGCTTCAAGCAGAGCTGTTGTGCATCCTGTATCCCTCCTTTTTCTGGGCCTGCTGATGTGAGTGGAAGGACAGAGTTGCAAGGCCAGGAGATGACTCTGTCTCTTAGTTGAGAGTTTCAGAGCAGCAATTGCAGAGAAAGCCAGCACATCTTCCTTAGAGTGTTCTTAATTCAGACGGGGTCTTCAGGAGATTTAAAATCAAATGTTAACAGCTCTGCACAGTATGTTTCTACAGAGGCAGGTAGCTTGAACAAATTTAGGCACACTGTCACAAAGCAATACATTTCTCATGCAAGAAGGTGTTAAGCCTACTCCGTAAACGTCACTGGAATCATGTAATCTTACAGAAACAATATTGTTGTTTTTCTGTAGCGTCCCTCTGGAAACTTTTGAATAATATTGGCTGGTATTTTAGAATGTCTGTCTGAAATAGATACTAGGTATGGAAAACTTCAGCCTCTGCAAGAAAGTTCATAGCATTGTGGGAAATAAATCCAGCACTTTTGTCATGAGAAGTTTCAGATACCATGCAGTAATGCTGTCAGTTTTCTCATGGTGATCTTGGCTCAGGTGTTCATGGTATGCAAATTCCTGTTTTTATTCACTTGATAATCATATGAATAAAGCTTTTGCAGTTTCGTATGTGCCAAGAGCTACTGCCAAATATTGAAAGAATTTTCTCCATTTGTACATGGAAAATGAAACAGAGTTGGAATAAAGATCAGAAAATAAATTTGTTGCTTCTAATTATTTTCATGTGTGTATGTGTATATGTGTGTGTATATTTAGATAGATATATACAAAAACACACACACATAGTCATATGATTAAAAGTATCTGTTTTGAAATTACCTTGACTTACTAGCAAGTGGAGGAGAAGCTGTGTATCTGCCACTGCAGCAGGTAAGGAGATGATGATGTTTTCATGGTGAAGGTAGATAGGAGGTCTTGGCACACATCATCATGTTGTTGTGTTCTTCAGTGCCAAGGAGTAACTTATAAGAAATACAGCTGGGGACAGCATGTCAGATGAGGAGAGTAAGGCTAAAACAGCATGTAGTGCTTAGTTACTCTATTCAGATTTTTAGGCAGTTATGCAGCACCCTGAGACTTTGAGCTAAATAAGAGAGTTTGAGCAGTTCATGGGTTTGTGGTAAATCCCTTGGAGTAGGCTGGAGATGATGAAAATTGTTTCATGACAAATGAAAAACTAAGATTGTTTCCACAAGACTGAAAATTCCAAAGACATTTCATTTCAGACGCACTGCAACTCCTCCTGGTAGCCGCAGCAGTTTGGATGCTTCCGAAATGAAATGTGATAACCTAATTTCTCAAGCTTCCAGGTTGGGATGTTGAGTTCTTCCAGGTTGGGATGTTGAGTTCCCAAGTCCTGGGTAGCCTGAGGAGCTAGGACAGGAGCCTTGTGACCCAGCACGCAGACTAAAGCCCCATGGAGTTATGGCAGGCCATGAAACAACTGTCAGGGAAGCTAACTAGCTCAGCAGTCTGCCTGGCTTCTGCAGATATTTTTGACAGAACTGACTTACTCCAGCAAAAAGTCTGTTTTGTTACCTCAGTGTTTCATGACTCTGACCTGCTCTCACTCTATTAAGCATTGCACCTGTTGTGATCTATGGTTGGCATGAATGTCTTGAAGAATGTAATGGCTATGTAAGTGATGTTTTGGTATGAATTCATACTGGTAGATAGAGATGGTCTATTTTAAAAAAAACCCAAACCTTTTAATAAACTTCCTTGTTCCTTTCAATGCTTTCCTATTTTTATAATCTACGAAGGTAGTAAAATAAATGTATTTCCGAGGGATGTGGGGGATAGGCAGGGTTTTGAGTTTCTATTTTTTTGTTCCTCTTTGAGGCTTGCCTTTTAGGCATGGTATAAATGGTAGTTGTAATACAGTTGGTTCCCGAAGGAGGTTGTTTTATTTCTAGATTTGGAACAATTCAATCAATGAAGTTCAAATGTTGTTTTCAGCAACTGATGATTTTGGCTTCATTCTAAAGTTAGTGGTTTATTATATTGTATTTTCCATAAAATGTAGTGCATATATATTGATTGAAAATACTTCAAAATTTTGTTTAGAATTAAAAGGGGAGAGCAATATATTTACATAGTTTCTTTATTTCAGCAGTGGATTTTTATATGTAAGCAGCTGCAGGGAGATAGTCTTCTCCATGTGAAATCTTATTGCTGCTGGTTATAGATCATTTCACTCTGAATATTATGGGAAGTTTTGAGGGCAAAGAACTTACTATGCTTATAAAGTAGTGCTTTGAAATAATGGTGTGAAATTTCATTGCTTACAGCATGTTACATTGTATAAGAATCATAATAGAGTAATAGACTACTAGTAATAGAATAAAGAGGTATTGTTTTTAATAAGGGAAATGTCAAATATTTGCAATAGAAGCAGCAAAGGAAGTTTTTATGTTAGGCTTTAAGACTTCAGTTTCTACAGAGAGAATGATGGTGATTATTTTTCTTCTAGGAATTTGATCCTGAAGAATTTTACTATCTTTTGGAAGCAGCTGAAGGCCATGCTAAAGAGGGGCAGGGCATTAAAACAGACATCCCTCGATACATTATTAGCCAGCTGGGCTTAAATAAAGATCCTCTGGAAGGTAAGTGCATCTCCTGGTCCAGCTATAGGCTCCTAGATTCTTCTTTCTCAATTTGTTTAATCTTTTTGATAATCTCTGCATACCTGAAAAGGGTCAAAGTAAAGATGGTAGCAGAAGAATTCACTAACCCTCACAATTCTCTCACAAGCTCAAAGGCATTTAAAAGGCCATCTGAGATTTTTGTGTTGTGAATATCATTCACAAATACACTGTGTCAGTGATACTTGTCATCTTCTTCCAACCTGGCAATGCAACTTTCTTATTTCAGCTCTAGCTGAAATTTACTAGTATAATTTGATGGCAACTGTTGTGCAACCATAGGTATTAATGAAACGGGGCTGAGCTGTTATTTGCACTTCATTGCCCCTAGGGTCCCACATCTTAGAGTCCCTGAGAAGAATATCTCCAGTTCCTATTAAAACTGCAAAGATTTATTTTTCTGGGTAATTTATGTGTCCACGTTGAGGACTTTTGTAGGAACAACTTGGGTTCCAATGGAGGTATTGTCAGTGGAGAATTTTTATTTGCCTGATGCTTCTTTTAAGGACAGTGTTGGGAAAACTAAAATTACTTCTGTCTCCTAACCAGACCATCTTCTCTTCCATCCTGAGACCAGGTTCTATCACTGGTGACAAATGGAAATTGGTTCATTGTGTTCAGTGCTAGTCCTGCAGTTTGGAAGAAATTGGCAGAAATGCCATAATGGAAAATTAGTCTTGCTAGTGCCATTTAGCTTGTCTTCTGTGTTATGACCAAGGACAAGGGGGATCTCTAGGAGAGGACTTGATAACAAAATAATAGAAAAAAACTATTTTTTTTAACCAGTTCTTATGATGCAAGATCACATTTCCTTGAATCAAAGGAGTAGTATATTGTGTGTTAAAACAAAACTTTTCTTTTTTCAACTTCAGCAGCTTGTGAAGTTCAGCACTGCCAGATTTGTCAGGAATTTGGTTAGATCTAATTCAATTAGACTGGATATTGTTATAGATGATGATCATGTTATGTTAATAGATTTAAAGAAAATCAAGCCTATTATTATTCTGCTTCCTATCTTCACAGAAGAGCTTCCTCATTCAAATTTAGTATTCTTTTTATCTGAGATATAGATTAAAGCAGCTTTGATGCTTCTTGCTTGGATTTGGAGTGCAGCAAGGATGCCAGACAAATTGGGAAAATATATATAAATATTGTTTTCCATGTGGTACTGGAAAAAATCAAGAAGTAGCTTAATTCTCTGCAAGATAGAGGTGTCTGCTGGATTTGGAGATCTGTTGGTCTGGCCTCAACTGACAATTCATAAATTCTGCACTGATCAAGTATGCAAGGTTTAATTTGGAGTGTGGGTTGAGGGTTTAGTATTATTGACTCTGGTTCTGCCACTTGAACCTTATTTTACTGTTTGACTCTTTCTGGCCGCTTGGATAAGAGTGTTCCTCAGTATGAGTCAACAATCTAACACTACCTAAGTTTAATGATGTCTTTGAATTTTTTTAAACAGTTTATTGTGAGAGAGGTCTAGAGACAAATGCTATATACAAATAAGGGATACTATTTTCTCAGACTAAATATTTATTTTATGTGAGTGTACTTCATCTAGGACACATCTTAAAATTATATTTCCTAAATTGAATATTAATGAATAATATAAATTTTGAAGCATTACAGGATAATTGAAATGTGTTTTTTTTCTGAGGGAAAAAATGGTCTATGTGGTTTGTCAGTAAATACTGAGGGGTGTATGATGTATGTATTACTAATCTTTGGTTCAACTGGAAATTTGGGCAATTGAATTATTTTGTGTATCATTTTAAAGGTTAATGTGTATGTAAATTTGTGATCAAATAATTCAGGCCATCTGATTCGTATTAATGCTTTCCTGCTTCCCTACAAAAAGTGATATTTATAAGCAGTATAAATCACTGTGCAATGACTTCTTAAATGATCTGGTTTTGGTTTTAAATTGGTGCCTCAATACACAAGGACATTTCCTAAGCAAAAATAAAAGAATGACACTATGGGTTTATGCCCTGGAATTAATCGTTTACAAAGAGAATTATTTGGAAACACTGTATTCATTGCTATAAAAAAATACTATGTGAAGATCATCCTACTAAGAGAGCTTTAAATTCCTTGTATGCAAAAATAGAAAATATTTAGAAATATTTAAATAGTAGAACAACCAAATCTTTCAAAACAAACAAACCCCACCTCAGTAACACCACTTACCCTGAAACACAGACTTCTATTTTCAACTAAGCTGTTAAATTATGTCTGCAATGTTCAAAATGTTCATGCAAAGGGTTTTACTTCCTCTGCAGAGAAAAGCAACCTACTTCTTTAGACCTTCTCTACTTACCTCCTTTGTTTGCTGCCATAGCTGTAGCGTCCTTTCTTTGAGTGAAATGATGCATGCGTTACTTGGAGATAACGCTAGATAAATTTATACTGTACTGAAACCAGTACCACAACAGATTCATCACTTAGCAGAGACTGGTGGCTGCATTTCTGAAGAGTTCCCCAGGGAGGAATTTTTCCCCATGGTTTTTAAATTACCATCTTTACCTTTTTGAATCATGAGTCTTCAGAAATGGTTTAAATCAATGAAAGAAAAAGGGCAGATGTTTAATGGTATTTAAATGAGTTTTAAAAATCTCTTCAGGCATTGCAAAATGGTTCCATAGCTCCCTGTTTCGAAAGCTGACTCTTGGTTCCATTCCATTACTACCTACTGCTTGAAAAGAATACATATTTCTCAGATAATGGTTATTTTGCAAAAGTTCTGTTTAAAAATGGCTCATTTTAATTTGCTATTTACGAAAATAATTTCGACTGAGAAGGTTGTCAAAGTATAGTACTCTAACTTGCTTGGTTCTCACCTGTGGAATAAAGGTTTCATCAACACTTTTGTTATAAAAACCCCGCGTTCACAAAACAGTGACTTTTGCCAGGGAAATCCACTCCAGTTTCAAGTTTGGCCTATATTGTTTTAGCTTAGGATCTGGTTTTGTTTTTCTTTTCTTTAAGATTTCTTTGTTCTCAGTGGAGATATTTTTCACTGTTTATTGACTTAATATTCAGAATTTTTGGAATGTTTTTAGCTTCTCTAACACTTTAAAAATCTGTTTGTTTTTTGAAGTGACATTTTCGTTACTTCTGATTCTTACACTTTACAAATGTTGTGTTTTGCATAGTGATTACAAATGAGAGTTACTCCTTAAATCTTTAGCTGTTCCAACAGAAAATTATCTGTGTGGTTAATTTGCTCTTAATGATTACAGTAAGTGTTGTGCAGAATTTAACTTTTAATAGTCACTTATTATATAGAAAAATCCAGTTTAGATATTCTGTTTGAATATTCAATTATTTTTTCATATTCATAAATTCAGTTAACAGTCCTGAGATGATAATGCACCTCACAAATTTCAGGTGGTCTTATCTCTGATCCCCAGCACATAATTATGATAAAATGTGTATCTTTGGGTATGTGGAGTATATAATTAACTATGTATATGATTAAAGTAATACTAAGCATCCCAGGGTCTTTTACCTACCAGCTGTCCTGTTTAGCTTTTGTAATGCAGATGAATTCTTAGTTACTGGGCCCCTGAAGAACAAGATAGGCTTAGGACCTCTGCAGCATAGGTTGTCTCTGGCAGGGACAACCAGGTCAAGTTGTAGACTCCCAAGATCTTAGTTTCCCAGAGAAGTCACCTGTATTAGTGACTCCATAAATTACAGGCTTCCAAGAAAATGGCTTTTAGCTTATTCTGTTAGGCACATCAGCATTTCTGTGTAGAAGATGCAAACCATTTGGAGTCCATCTCTGTCTGAGCTAGAAGCTTTTTGCTCTAACTGTGAAGGAGCCCAACAAGGATGGGGCCTACTATTGACCCCTCAGGGGCCGAGATCCGGGAGTTTTAGCAGATTAGTGCTGTCTTTCCCTTAATGCTCAGATCACACATGGACCTCAGAATTCCCACGTTTCAGCAGTGATAGCAATATCACTCTTCATTGCTTCATGGCTGTTTGAATTCTTCAGTGGCAGATTACATAGGCAGTGAATAGCAGGTCTTCATTTTCCAGGTGGAATTTTTTTGTACATGCTTGGACATGCCCTAAAAGTTATTTAACAAGTACTACAGATAGGACAGCATGTTTATTAGGTATTCCAGAAAAGTGTCACTTTTCAGGTTTTCTGTGCTTCATTTAGTTTTGCATTTGCTATAGTTTAAAATGAAGTTTCTAATCTTTGTTTCCAGAAATAGCTCAGCTAGCTAACTGTGACAGTGGGACAGCAGAAACTCTGGAAGTGGATGAATCAATAAATGTAAGTTTTCCTGTTATGTTGCTTCTTTTGATGAATCTGAGCAAGGAAAAATAAATGTGTTGTGTTTCCCCTGGCCCTGCCCTGTTGTGTTTTCTCCTGGTATGTGTAAACAGATTGAATAGAACAGTGGTTAATTCTCAGACTAACGCCATGGTGCTCAGCAGAGAAGGCTTGCAAAAAATACTAGAACAAAACTTTCTACCTGTTTTCCTAGATGTTGCTGTATCTTTAGCTTCCACAAAGTCAGTGTTCACCATAGGGCAATTGTTTTACCACAAAATCCACCACTGTTTCCTTCATTTCTGTTTAATTAATGTATTTATTTTTCTTCTAGAAGGACTTTTAAACCATTTCATAAAAAATAAAGTATTTTAAACAGATTTTAAAACAGTCCATTTACACAGGCAGCTAATGATCAAATTGTGAGACTGAACAGATCTAGTGACGAGACGAGGAAGAAATGAGCAAGTTAGCAAATAGCCTGGATTCAGAAAGTTAGTTCGCAATCTGGAAGATTGTGCATTGTTCTTCCGAATCTGTGTTCGAAGATGTTTGCCTACAATAATGAGTATCTTACAGTAGTACTTTGTCAGATGCTCGTTCAGGTTGGCAAGAGAAAAACGAGTTGGAGGAGTTGGTCGGACTGAATATTGTTGGCTTAAATGCTCTCAGTTTAAATTCTTATTTTTAAAAGTTGGTTCTTATACCTTGGATTTCAATCAACAGAGTAGATGGAGTTGTAACAATTTAGCGTCGATTTTCAGTGCAAGTGGGTAGAACAAGGCAGTGCAATTTTGGGGGATGCATAGGTAATTCAGTGGTACTTTACAGGTATTTACAAATGTTAGTAGAGTTTAAAATACAGGCATGGGGTATCTGTTAAACTACTTCTGCTATGCTACAGAAAAGACATCATCCTCTGGTAGATGTCGTGTTATCTAGAGATAATTTCTGACTTTCTGGCAAAATGCCACCTATAAAGGCTGCCAGAGCTGCGACATAAAGGGTGTTTCTTTTTCTGCTGCTTTTGTTCGTCTGCATTTAAAATACTGTATTAGACCTGAACAGTATTGAGGGGAAGGATACTGACAAATTGGAGAAAAGACAGAAGGAATAACTAGAAGACTTAAGGGAAGTGCAGAAGCGCTTAGGGGATTCTGAGGTGCAAACTAGCTTAGCAATAGCTAAGAAATTGCAATTGTAAAGTTATTTGTGTTGTGCAAATGTTGAAGAAATACAGGAATGATAATGCAGTGTGATAAAGGAACATAAGTAGGGGAGGTGATCAAATGAAATCAGCAAAGAAAAATATAGGGTGAGTATTTGGAAACATTTTCTCAAAGTGTAGCCATGGAATAAACACACATGGGAAGTGACGGGAAGCATAACTTAAAAGTAAAGTACAGGACCATTCGAACTCATAATAAATATGCACTTAGGAAGAATCCTGTACTGGCAGGCAAGTGGACTAAACAATTTAATAAATTGTCTCTCTGCTCCTGTGTAGTTCATTATATTAACAGATTTACTAATCTTCTCGCACTGAATTTTCTTTAGCAAACATTTAATTGAAAATGTTCCAACCAGGTCCACTTTCAACCTTAACTATTACCTAACTGCCTGGATAGGGATCGTAGAACTTCTTGGAGATTTGGAAAACGTCTTGAAAAGGATCTTGTGGGTTTGGAATACTGAATTTGGGGTCCTGTGCCCTCATCATCCCCCCTGCACCCCAATTCTAATTCACACTCACATCTTCAAGATTAATTGAAAATTAAAGCTAGAAAAAAGGTTGGTGCAGTACTCAGAACAACTCCATTTTGAAAATGTTCTGCATACAAGTAGGTGAAAGTGACCTCTGTAATGGTAGAATTACTGCATTTTTATCTTCCATATTTTTCTCTTTCATTTTGTGTCTTCTCACAGTCTATGCTAAGTTATATCACAGTCTATCCTAACATTAGTTTGAAATCTTGTCGTGGTTTAGCCCCAGCCGGGAAATAAGCACCATGCAGCCGCTCGCTCACTCCCCCCTGGTGGGGTGGGAGAGAGAATCAGAAGAGTAAAAGTGAGAAAACTCGTGGGTTGAGATAAAGACAGTTTAATAGGGAAAGCAAAAGCTGCGCACGCAAGCAAAGCAAAGCAAGGAATTAATTCACTCCTTCCCATGGGCAGGCAGGTATTCAGCCATCTCCAGGAAAGCAGGGCTCCATCACGCGTAGTGGTTACTTGGGAAGACAAACGCCATCACTCTGAATGTCCCCCCTTCCTTCTTCTTCCCCAGCTTTATATACTGAGCATGACGTCATGTGGTATGGAATAGCCCTTTGGTCAGTTTGGATCAACCATCCTGGCTGTGCCCCCTCCCAGCTTCTTGTGCACCTGGCAGAGCACGGGAAGCTGAAAAGTCCTTGGCTAGTGCAGCAACAACTAAAACATCTCTGTATTATCAACACTGTTTTCATCCCAAATCCAAAACATAGCCCCATACCAGCCACTATAAAGAAAATTAACTCTATCTCAGCTGAAACCAGGACAATCTGCAAAAGTTTATTTGAATGAACGAGAGCTCATCTACATTTTGTTACTACCAGCCTGTACTACCAGAGTCAGATTTACTAAAATGGGAAGGCAATGGCCAACGAGTGCCTGGTGGGATTCACACAAGTCTGTAACTCCGGATAGGAATTGCCAGTAATTCCTTTACCAGAAGCCTTCGTGCCTGTCTGCTGTAACCTGTGCATGTAGATAAGTGGACAGATAGCTGCAGTGTAACAGATACCTTTTTGATGAAAAAGCAGCTTTGCTTCAGGAGTCCCTTTGGTCCCTCTCTGTGCTAGCTGTGTGGCTAACTGGCCAGAGCTTTTAGCTGGTTCATCAGGGTGTGACAGCCTGGTGATAATTGGTTTTTCCCTGATTTTGAAAAAAGTACTGTATTAACTTTGTTCCTTCTCCTCTTTTACTTTGAAGAGCTCTAATACTTCACTGAAGCTGCAGAGGAAACCTCGGGAAAGTGATTTTGAAACAATTAAACTGATTAGTAATGGAGCTTATGGGTGAGTAATCCATGAGTGCAACAGCTCTTTTGCATTTTATTTTTGCTTAACTTCCCATTATTTCTTATTGCAATGATGTTTATGTGAGGGATTTTGTTTGCAGTGCTGCTGTTTTCATTCTGCTTTCCTGTTTTGTTGCTAATATTTGAAGTTCACAAGAAAAACTTTTTGGAAAACCTGCTAGGCAATAATGAATTACTGTGTGCTGCAGTAAATTAAAATACTGAATATTACATCACAAAGATTTTTCAGAAGTAGGTATCATGTAATGCTAAAGATGAAACCTGAATAAATCAAAAGGCAGTTTTAAAGCCACCTTTATTAATACTGGAAACAGCCTGTGTTTATGCAGATGTGAAACAGAATAAAACTGCATCTGTAGGAAGACAGATTATTAAAAATGAGTGCTTGCTTGGCCTAAAATATTGGTGAAGTAGAAAAAAATTTCCTTAAGTAGGGCAGCACTGTTTTGTTGCTTCTCCATGGACACTATTCTATCCTCAAATTTTACCAGTTAGCTTTTAAGGAATTGCTGTTACTTGGTTAGTTTCTGGGTACTTGGAAAGTGCACAGTTACCACAGTAAGCATACCACAGCTTTTACTCCCCAGCGGTATGTGAGTCATCTGGAGATACCCTAGAAGACCAAGAGAAAATTACGCTAGCCTGGGCCTTAACACGAAATGCTTTCTGGAGGTACTGTGCAGGGATTGTGTCTATCAGCAGGCAGAAGCCTGTCTTCAGTCACCTTTTCTGATCAGGTACTATCTATTAAGACCCTTGATTGGCTCCTCCTCTGTGCTGAAATATATCAAGACTGGAAATGTTGGTCTATTTAACCTGCAGCACCAGGAGGGTTGTATTGGTTCAAAAAAGAGGGGTTTCTGTCTTGAGGTGAGGAGTCCGTTGCCAGATGAGACCATGTCACAGCCCTGCAGTGGAGAGGGCTGTGCTGCTCTCCAGCACAGACCCTGTTAGTCTGGCTCTACTCTGCACTACCTCTACTTAAGGTAGGAAGCAGCAGCAACCTGGTAGAACTGAGCATTCTTTGAAGAGACTTAGGACATAGAAGAGAAAGCATCTGCAATCCACCCACTGGAGCTTTGCATGCCATTTTAGTGCCCTGAGGCTGATGGGCACAGTAATATTCTCTGATTATGATCAGTTAAGGGTAACCCTGAGCTCTGGGACAGAAGGCATTTAGTGCTGCCTAGTATTGTTGGTCATGATAGCTTGTGTGGAGGCTGTTACTTGTGACCAGACCTGCTTACGTAGCTTAGCAAAAAGCCTGAAGGGAATAGCATAATTTGCATTAAAGTTATGTAAATATCCAAATACAGCTTCTCATTACTTACTGTATGCCAGTTTCTCCCAGTTACCCCAGGACTTCAAAAGCCTTTCTTCCAGCAGTTAGCAGGAGCTGCTGCTCCCCTCCCTGGCTGCATCCTTTTCTCCTTGTCTTGGCGGATGCTTAGTCCCCTCCATTCCTCCTTTCATCTCGTACCCAATTTCCTCTTTGTCTTACTAGAGGAGGATAAGAAGAACTGTGTGGGGTCAGTCCCCATCAGAGAAACAGGTGTCTGAGTCACTAGACCTGCTCAGTTTTAGGATGCTGAGGGATGGGGAGAGAAGGGAGCAGCTGCAGAAGGGCATGCTGCAACCAGCAGCATGAGGCTGGCCACCTAAAGTCAGAGGTTCCACAGTAGACCTGTGGCTCTTGCTCCATAGGTGTTACAGTGAGAAGGAGCCTTGATGAGCCATTAAGAAATATAGACTGGAGACAACTGTCCGTTTGAAACCAGAGACAAGTAAGGATCTGAAAAGCTGGAAAAGAAAGGATGAAAAGCTATGGTTTTCTATGGTACATACAATGTAGGCATGTAGGATTTTTTTTTTTTCCCCTCATGTTTGTGGCAGGGAAAATCAATACTTCTGAAACACCTTTTTAATGCCAATAATATGTGAAATTGGCAATATAAATGTTGTAAAAATTGGGTGAGACCCTGACAAATTTGTGAGGAAAAGGAGAGCTGATAGAGGGGTGAACAGCTTGGAGTGTATCCGGATTCTGCATGAATCATTATTGTCTTTAGCAAATGTTAAAACAAAGGTAGGCTGACAGGTTATACTGTGGTAGTGTTAGAAGTGGAAATTGAAAATCTCATCAGTTTAGTAGAGTGCTATTACTTCCATCCTTAAGCAAACAATAACAAAGTAGATTTTGTTGGTTTGGATTTTTGTTTTAAATGGTTACTTCTTAGAAGAAAAATCAAGAACAAGACAGAAAGCAAAGGTACAGCCCCTTACTCATTAACGTAGAGGGAAAGGAACACACTTATTGTGAGAAAATAAACTTTTAAAAGTATTTACTCACTTTTAAAAGTTATTTTAGCACCTAGTGACTTTGCCCCAACTACTGTATGTTGAAGAAGCTTGTGCTCCTAAATTCTCTAAATATCACTTTTTAAAAACTATCTGTGTGCTTGAAGATCTCCAGTGTGGAATGTCAGATAAGTGGGACTGTAATATTGACAGACCATTTTTTGATCTTTAAGTGTTTTTTCTGTTGGCACCAATATGTTTGGTCGTTAATTTATTCAAAAGTTATGGTCAAGTTTAAAGGGGAGCACATCACGATAACCTAAATGCTCTTTAACCCATTTACAAAACGGAGTGTAGTAAAGCAATAATACCTGTTCCATCTGTGAACAGAAAGCAGTAAACTGCCCCATAGGCGTTTATTTACAAGTATAAGGAGCTGAAATAAAAGTTATTGTTGTTATGCTACAAGGATTTTTTTTTTCCTTCCATGTTTTTCCAGGCCATTAATTTTTTGAAATAACCTAAATATGTGTGAATTCTGCCTGTGCTTCATTGATTTATTCTCAAAAATATGTCAGTGGGCATATTTTGTGCTCTGACTTATTAAAGATTCAGTATGCTATTGTAATATTTTATTTATTTTGAGGCTATAATGGAGGGTTTAATTCTGAACAAGTTTAAAAAAAACCCCATACATTCCGCTGTCTGATTTTGCTGTGGAGTTTCTGCCTTCATTAGTGAAATGGAAAGCTTTGCCTGCTTGACTGGGTAATTGTTGGCATGCTGTAGCAGAGATTTGTCAGATATGTTAAACTTGATGAGTTTAAATAGAAACTATTGGTTTTGTGAAGGTTTGAGTAAATATCTTAGCAGTTCTCTGCTTTTAATTGATTGGGTAAACTCATTTGTAGTGCAATTAAATGACTCTAGAGTAGATGAGGTGTATCAGGCTTTTGGGAATGGCTAGGAATATACAAGAAGTTAAACAAGCTGTGAATCAGTAAACATGTAGGATGCTGGCCAAGTCATTAGTGGTTTCACAAGCTGTCTATCTGACTTTTTTCAGCCAGCCAAAACTTTTCATACTTCCCAAATTGTAAACTTTTACTGCAATCACAGTGACATTTTTTCTATATTCCAGCTTGCAAGATGTAGCAGGTAGTAGTAGTCCATCTCTTCAAGTTGGCATCAGCCTGGTTTCCTGAATGAGCTCAACAAAATAAAGATTACATTTGATTTCAGGGAAGCGAGTGGTGTTAGTTCAGTTGCTCTTCAGTAATGTATAACTGTATCTGCTTAAAGCAAATACATTATACCGTTTTGGCACCTGCCTGGCATGCTTTTACTCTACAAAGATGGTAATGTCAATATGTACATGACATACTGGCTAATGGTGTTGACTGATAAATGTAAAAACTCTGAGGCAGTGTTGGCTTGAGCAGCTGCTGTCCCTAACGTGTGAGTACTCATTCCTCTCCCTTCTCCACTTGGTTGACAGGACTTGCTCTTGATTAGTTGCACTGGGAATGGGATGGAGAAAGTTACCCAGCTGCAGAATAACACCCTGTCAATCGGGTTAATTCATCATCAGCCTGGCAGCCACCTGTTCAGAAGTGGAAGGGGATGGGGGAAGTGTGGCTTTGTAGGTTCACTTAAGTAGTGCCACCTCTGAACGGACTACAGGTCTAATAAGCTGTATTCCTTTCCTTCTTTTCTGTTTACCCCTGTGGGTGACTGGTCTATGCAGAGTAAGAGGCTTTGATTCCTAGAAGCCCATAGCTTCCACAAGCAGTTTAGAAAGTAGAGGCTGGCAATTTCTATGCTAGGGATCTTATATTCATCATTCATTGTGGACTTACTCAAAGTGATGAACTTCAAACTCATGTACTTTATTGCCCTTGAGTGAGCCTCCCTTCCCAGTACAGCACAGGCCAAGTGCCTTATCTTTCTTCTGTAGCTAATATATGTGTGAGAATCTAATATTGGCAGCTAATGCAATCCTCTCAGTGGTAGAGAAAGATGGTTACCATGTTGATGGTCCTGAATTCTGTCCTTCCTGAATGTGCAACATGCTACAAACTGGTGAGGAGCTCAGTTTCTCAAGTGTTTCTTCTGCAAATACAGAACAGTTTACCCATAGAAAATCTGGACAGCAGCTTCATCATTTTGCATCTGTGTTTACTAGCTGGCATAAAGATAGAAGACATTGGTAGGTATGGAGAGGTGGTTTTATCAGTCAAAATTTGTGACACATTGGAACAACTAGGACTAGTACCAGTTGTGAGAGAAGGATCACAGCCATTGTGTTCTCTTCTTCAGATAGCCAGCTTCTCATTGCTTCCAGCCAGACTAGGATAAGTCTGAAATATTGCTGAGAGGAGGCTGTGCATGTTGTCCCGGGGCTCAAAGACCCATACGGCACTGGATGCTCATGTTAGGAGTGCTGCAGTGCTTTAGGCAGCATTTCCCCCTGCCCCCAAATAAATCTGATCTGGTCATGGGCATCACCTAGCTAGGAGGTGGTGCAGTGCCGCTTGTAAATTCTGATCTTAAGTAACCATCTGTAAAATTTACCATATTGCTGTAACATAATCACAGCCTCACAAGTGGCTGCTCTTCACTGGAGGCAACATCAGATGTAATTGCAAGGTAGTGCAGAATTTAGCAGTCTCTTTTCAGGAAATTGCTTGTGAAAATGAACCATAGCTCCTGGTGAGCAGCTGTACAGTACCTTTTAAGCAGCAAGTACAGTACCTGTGTTTCCATAAGGAGTTCAAGGTCCTTTGACAAATTAGAGAATTGGGTCAAAGCAAGCGGCACAGCTACATTAGCCTCAAGCACTGAATGTAGACTAGATTGTAAAATGGCTCTAAAAGTTGAAGTTACTGAAGAGCTGTAAAGTAGGCCTGAAGCCTGTAAGTAATTTAGAGAAAAAAAATAGGAATCTTGGTTGTAAGATTGGAGGGAGAGATTGCATAATATTTAAGTTGGAGCAATTCAGGAACCTAGTTAAAAGTTTTAGCTTTTTTTTTGGTGGTCTTAACAGATGTGCACAGTGTTTTATATTTATGCCTAGCTAAAGGTATTTTAGAGATACTTTTTCAAGCTGAGATTTATGTTGGAAGTGGAATAAGGTAATGTTTGGACAATGCCAAAGTTTATGAATTTTCTTATTCCTCTTGAAAAGTAAACTTTTCTTGCTAAGTTGAAATACAGTATCAATAAAATACAGAGCACTTGTGTACCTGTCGAGATCCATACAGTGAAATCAGTGGATGTTTTGGAAATCTTGTGTCACCATGTTACGAAAATAGAAAAGGGGGAGGTAGGAAAGCAAATTCTTCATTTGAAACGGTAGGAGGTTGCAGCAATACCACTCTGATTGTGGCTTTGCAGGCAGACAGGGCATGCCACTGTCATTGAATGGATCGACAGGGCAATCGGGTGGTCTAGATGTTCTTAATACATTGCTTTTGTGTTAAAGGAATCCTCAAATTTACAATTGTCTTTATAATATACTGAAAATCATGAGCAGCATTTAATGATGAAGGCCAAGAAACGGGGAGTGAGGTACTGTGCTCTCTGTTAAAAGCATATAGAAAACAAAGATAAAATTCCGTCTAGTGCTCCAGCTGTAGCATTCTGAAAAATAAAGACTAGAGACAGATGTGGGGAAGTGGGCCTTTGAGTAGGGGAACAAGGTGCAAGCTCAATGCCAGGATTAGGCAAATGTAGCAAGATGAGAGCTTGGAGGAGAGTGAACAGAAACTAGAAGGCCATCACAATCTACACAATAAGTTGTTATACAATAACAGAAGCATACTTCAAGGGTGGCAAATCAGGGTTCAGAATTACCCAAGACAAAGTTTTTTTATGTGCTAGAACTCACTGTGGCTGTTCCCATCATTTTATCTCAAAGTTCACAGTTGTGTCTCAGCAGATGCATGCTTTACTCCAAGCTTTCCGTGTAGATTAAGTTGAAGACCCACTTATGTGCAGAAACATGGAAGATTTCCTGTTCCTTTTTCTTTTTTCTTTTTTCTTTTTTTTTTTTTAAATGTCCAGGCAATTTATAAGTCTTTCTTTAATTGTTTCTCTTTGGGAAGATTTCATTTTCTATTTATCATTTGATTGATGTTTCAGCAAATTCTAATATACTCTTTTGAACTGTGGGAGCTGAGAACACCAGTCAGTCCTGGGCACAGTTGTTGTAGTGTGCTTAGTTTAGTGTACTGGTAGGCTGAGGAAATGGCATCGCTGCTGTGAACTGGGAGCGTCCTGGAGAAAGAAGGAAGGTCTTCTGCAGGAATAACATGCTGCTGGCTAGGGCATAGTTTTCTTTGTAAAGCATAAATGCTGTTTGCTGGGGTCACTGAGATCAGAGGATGTGAATAAGTAACGTTAGATATTTTTATATGTTGAAGATCATTTACAAGCGCTTTATAGCATAAACAGTGTATGCGTATGTAAATGTGAGACAGACAACTGTGTTCCAGTTGTCTTTTGAGTCTGGTACACTTGAACTAAACAGTTTTTTTCTGAGGAATTGTAGATAACTGAATCCTAGTGGAAAGTTATACAATTACCTGCCGGTGACTGTAAGATTGGAGAATGCAATTTAAAGAGCTGGGAAACATATCCAGCATGTCCTAGATATTTACTGGACTAGATAGTCCTTAGAACTTACTGGTTCTTCATCTTTAAATATGGTAGTAATGACCCTACAGATCCACATAATCTGCAGAGGGGATTTATTAAGATGCTGTAATAATATGCTGTTGTTAATATCTGTCTTTCAAGAGTTCATCTTGGCACACTGTCCAAATTAAAGCTCTGAGAAAGATCTGCATGCCAAGTCCTCAGGCAGTCCTCAGTTCGTTCATATAACTAATTTTTTTGAAGAATTGCAGCTTCAGGCACCTGAAGGGCTCACTTTTCTAGGTACCAGGAGTGCACAAGGAGACTGAAATGGGGAAAAGAAAAGATGACATTACAGGAGATGAAGAAGCTAAGACTGGCTGACAGGAGATAGCAACAAAAGAGAGAGGAAAACCAGAACGTAAGGGAAAGAAAAGCAAAGGAAAAGAGTTGTAATGAAGGGGTGGAGAGACAAGTGAGATGAGGGGGGGTGGTAGGAAGAGGTGCAGGAGGACAAAAGGCGTGAAGCCAGCAGGGAGGAGTGCTGGAGCTGAATAACTCGGTCTTTATTCCAGCTTGGGAGGGGCAGGAGGGAGTGAGACTTAGTAGGAGGCATGAAGGGTGGGGTTTGTCTTGAGTTTTGCCTAAGGTGGTTTTCCCCTACTTTCATAATGGTGTAATGTCTTTTATCTGCCCCACACTCAGACAAGAACAAGGGATTAATGAAAACTTTTGGAATCAGTAAGAGAAACTTTCTTGTCTAGAAAAAGTTTTCCTCCACAAAGGAAAGCAGAAACATGTTGATTTTGTCAGTGCCTGTAACTTGGGTAGCTGTGGGAAGATCTTCGTAGAAATAGTAAGGCAAGAATTGCTTTTTGTGTTTAAATAAATAATTGTATGCTGATAATTGGACCTCATGGGGACAACAAATCAAATTTTAAAACTATATAATTGAGTCCCATTTTTTTTTCCCCCCTCTATTTTATCTTTTTAGTCCTATCTTTCCATAAACACTCACCACTATGGTAATTATATACTGGAGATGCTATAAGCATTAAATGCTACAATGTAGATTTCAAGCAAGGCAAATATTTTCAGGATTTGCCTCAAGGGATTTTGAGAAATGCGGCAGTAATGTCCTGTCAGTGTTTCACAGCAGGGTGATTCCTTCTCCTGAGCCTTGAAAGAAAGAAGGCTTGTCCACGTGAGGTTTTCTTTCACTTTGCTTCCCTCACTGCCTTGACCTTATCTAACCAAGCTTACAGGAAACTTTGTACCCAGTACACCAGTGGAAGTTCTGCATGTCAAGATATATCTTGATCCCACATGACCATGTGGTTAACGCAGTGATCTTTGTTTCGGATTACCTACTGGTGACCTACCCCCGATAGGGATCAATGCTGATGTCAGGGACTGAACAAGAACAGATTTTGCACCTGGCAATGAGGGAGCCACCCCATCGAGCAACTTCTGAGCAACCTTCATGAGAAACCTGTGACATGTTTTAAAATCCCCTGGACGGAGTCTGAGTCATTGTTGTCTGACAGCACACTTACCGAATAAGCATTTGTCGGAATGATTTATAACACTGTGCCATAGCTGGGTTTTGTATATAATCCTTTGTTGATGGAAACGCCCAAAATCTGCCTGAGCTGAGAGCATTTGCTATATCTGTTGGGGAGGGCATTTGCTGTATCTGTTGTTTGCTGTGGGGGTTGGGGAGTTGTTTGTTTTTAGTTTGTGTACTAATTTATGTTGACTGAGACTCATCCTGGTTATGAAACAAGATGAGTTTTGTAGCCATTCTCTAATATGAAAGGCAGGTCAACTATGTTAAATTAAAAACAAGTCTCTTACATAATACATAGACAATTTTTTAAAAATATATTTCTTTATTTGTAAAAATAGTGTTTTAAAATACATGTTTAATAGTTATTCAGACTTTTTTATTTTTCTCTCCCATTTGAACTTCTTCAGTGCGGTTTATTTTGTGAGACACAAAGAAACCAGACAAAGATTTGCCATGAAGAAAATTAATAAGCAGAATCTCATCCTCCGAAACCAGATCCAACAGGCCTTTGTCGAGCGTGATATCCTGACATTTGCAGAAAATCCGTTTGTTGTCAGCATGTATTGCTCCTTTGAAACAAGACGTCATTTATGCATGGTCATGGAATATGTAGAAGGTAAAATGTTTGTTCTGTTTTACAGAGGAAGGAGAGAGTTTTCTTACATCAAGAAAGAAAAATAACCCGTATGGTACTTGCATTGAAGAGGCCCCCTGTATGTCCTCTGTACTCTGGCAATACAGATTTAGGATCTAAATGCAACAACAAGGTGGCTTTTTTTCCCAGTCATTATCTCCCAGTGAGAGCTTGTAAAACACTTGTGCTCCAGCTATAATGGGAAATAACTGCTCTTTGAATAAGTTCCTCATAGACTGTAATCGTAAGTGTCCTAGCATTCAAAGTTCATGTGGAAATGCTGTTTGCTTTTCTGGAGTTCAAATTTTCATTAGCACATGTTGGAGTATTTGTAATAGTTATTTTTACAAAGAAAGAGGGAAGAAGCAGCAATTTGAAAAGGTGCCGATGCTGAAGGAGAACAGTGGACTGAGGCAGTGCAAGATGAGATACCCAGGCTATGGTTGTGTGGGCTTTTTTTTTTTGCGCCCCCCCCCCCCCCCCCCCTTTTTTTTTTTTAAGTGGCAGCACAGACTTTATTGGTTTCCAGCTGCACCCTTGTACTGCTTGCTCCCAGATTCACACTGTGTTTCCAGTACAGTAGTTGGTGTGGTTACATGTTCAATTGAACCATCCGACTGGAAAATAAACATTTATGACTACAGTTTGTGTCTCTTTCTGCAGCACATATGGATTATAGTGATACACCTCAGAATTTATAGGGTCATCTGAAACATTTGTCCTGTTTCCACAGGTGGAGACTGTGCTACTTTGATGAAGAATATGGGTCCCTTACCTGTAGACATGGCAAGAATGTACTTTGCAGAGACTGTTCTGGCCTTGGAATACCTTCATAATTATGGAATTGTACATAGGGATTTGAAACCAGACAAGTATGTATATAGAATATAACCAAAAGAGGACTTTGAAATTGTTAGATAAAATATGAAAGGTGTAAACTTGCTTTAAATGTTTTTGAAATTTTTTTATCGTGAATGTTAGGTAGGTTAATGATTTCTGCACAATATTTGAATTTTCATTACCTGCAGTTACAGAAAATGCATTTTTTTCCAAAAGAGCTCTTCAGAATTTTCTGTCTTTAAGATGGAAGAGGCTATTGGAGTAGCTAAAAAAAAAAAATAGTACTTACGCTTCTGGCTGAAATAGAGGGAAACGCATTTTGGTCATTAAGGAAAAGATCTTTCAAAGTATGCTTAAAACACTGTTTAATACAAAATATCATCAACTTGCAGATACTTGCATATATGAAGATAAGGTTGACCAGATTGGGAAATCTTTCCTAGTCCGTGTTTTTTGGGGGTTTGTTGTTGTTGTGGGTTTGGTTTTTTTTTTTTTTTCAATATTTAGAAATACAATATTTCTCCTATACATGTAAATAACATTACAGCAAGTAGCAGCAGTAAAAAGTATGGCTGTTGCAGCTCCATTAATCTTCTTTCTGTTTGACATTTAAAAAACAAACAAACAAAAAAATCGGAGTCATGTCTGTTGAGTGACAATACCTTCATAGCATAAGACCTTGGGCCAGTGTAGTATTAGTTACTAACTAACTTAATACCTGAGGTTTTTTTCAAATGAATGACCCAGCTTGTTACAGACAGAAAATGCTCACTTCACTTCAAAAGCGACATTTATTCTATTCTAGGTCTTTCAGGTGATGACTCTTCCTTTTTCTTCAAAGCATCTGTCATTCAGCTCTCAACACTTGTATGGTTCTATAAGATGTTGTGCAATGGCATATGAAAAGTTTGTTCCCATCTGGTAACAGTAACAAATCTAAAACTGTCAGATTTTTCACCTGTTTATTTTGTACCTGGTTAAATTAATTTTTAAGCTGTCTTTATATTTTTGCAGTGCTATTGAAACATTTTCCTCCAAGTATAATAATAATGATGATAAGCACATAATGTTGAAGTATATCACGGTAACTTCAGATCATTCTAATTTACAGTTTATTGGTAACATCCATGGGCCATATAAAGCTTACAGACTTTGGCCTGTCAAAAGTGGGGCTAATGAGTTTGACTACCAATCTGTATGAGGGTCACATTGAGAAGGATGCCAGAGAATTCCTTGACAAACAAGTAAGAGACAGCCTTTTTCATTTCTATATTGAGTGTTCAAATGAAGTGATACCATAATACTGTATAAACTGTTGTTATTTCTGCATTGGTGTTCCAATTGTGTATGTCAGTTACTTTTACTGATGTCCTTGCAGATTATTCTAGGCTTTTTTCTTTCCACATTAGGATCTATTAGTAAGATGAACAACCTAATTGTATGCAAGTGAATCTGTGAGAGAAACAAATGGAAAACTGTTTTTATAAGGAATTCAGAAGTCTCAGCAGAGTACTTGTGGATCTCATGATGCATTGTACAACCAAGTGTGCTAAAATCCTTGCTATGGCCCATTTCTCTTTAAGCATGCCTCATTACCATTGCTCACAATCTGTTCACTATAAAAGTTACTTAAGATAAAACCATCACAACTTTCATGTAAAGATAAGGATATGCTTAAGTTAAATAAAGTATTTTCCGTGATGGACTCCCATGTACGAAATGCAAAGTGTCCTTTGCATGACAGATACACAGATGTTGATAATGATGCCTGTAAATGTAGCTAGATCATTCTAAAAACATTAGCTGTTATGCAAACTCAGCAGACTAAAACCTACTGAATTCCATTTTTCCATGTTTCCGTATTATTTTACATTTCAAGAATTATAATGATGTGACATAGCTCAGTTAGACTTGTTTTACCATCATGCTTATTTTCTTTCTTTTAGGTCTGTGGTACGCCTGAATACATAGCTCCTGAAGTGATACTAAGACAGGGTTATGGAAAACCAGTGGACTGGTGGGCTATGGGAATTATCCTTTATGAATTTCTTGTTGGGTGTGTGCCATTCTTTGGAGACACCCCAGAAGAGTTGTTTGGACAAGTAATCAGTGGTGAGGATCATCACAAAAAAATGAGATTTCTTAGCTTGCTGTGAAACATTTCAATTTCTGTTAACAGTAAAAATATTTACAACTTTACTGATAGACCAGGTTTTCAAGCTAGTTTTGCTCAAAAAAACACTGTTATCGTAATATTGTAATACACAATTTGCTGTCAAAGCAATAAGAATAAATTTGGATTAAAAGCTGAACTTACTGTATATTGTTGCTAAGTACAGAAATGCAGTAATGTAGAGTACAGTGGTTAAGCTGCACTGTTTGATAAAGTAAAGCAGTATTAGTAGAAAAGTAGTGCCACTATGGCACAGTGATTTCAGTCTTTAGTAAAGAAATTATACCAGAGAAGAAATGGTTAAAATAAATTTGCATGAATGGGAAAATGCCTCATGGCACAATGAAGAAATGAACAAAGATGTAATAAAACCCTAAAACAAATCTCTCCCAAATAGTAAATAATGAGAAAAAGAAGGAAAGAAATTCAATTCACAGGTTGTTAATGATTTCATTGGTGATTGTAGTGTAATGTTATTTCTGTAGCAGCTGTTCTTCTTCCATTTAAAATTCAATAACCTTTTAGATCTTAACCTACAAGCTGACCCTAAGTATTGTGATGTGGCTTGTGGCAAAACTGAATGATAATTAAACGGAATTGTTTACTATCCTACCTGCTGTTTCCATAAATTTCCCAGATGCATAGATGTAGAGGGTCTCTATGCCAAAAGTTTAACAGAATGGCACCTCTGTTACTGAGTATTTCCCAGTCTGTTTTATGGTCTGTTTAAAAGGTCCAGTAGTTAAGACAAAAAAAAAAAGGCCTGCCAAAAACCCAACAGAAGCAAAATTAACCACACCCATGGTTCTTTATTCTCTGAGAACGCAGCAAATCCCCTTTTGTACTTAAGTAGACACTCTGTCATCATCTCACTTTCCTCCATCTCTGAAGTTGAAAGCCGGACGTGTTTGTAAACTGTAATGAAATGGATTTGTGAGTTGCCTCTAGTATATGACTTCTTATACAACATTCTAGCTGTTCATGGATTTATAACCATGTTGTTTTCTGATGTGATATGCTGAGGCCTGAGTGGCAAGGAGAATCAACTGTTTAATTAACACAACCAGCAAATGCTGGCTTTGTTCTGGATGCCTCATGGCTGCGACGCATATTCATGCTTTATTTTCCAAATCAGATTTAAACTGCAGTGGAAGCTGCAGGCAGGCAAACATGGAAATAAGTCATGTTTTTATTGCATTTCCAGACACATGCACATGTATTTTTATCTTTGTGCTCTCTGACTGGGAGAAGGGGAGGGAATAGTCTAAAATTAATGACAAAAGTTGCACTTTAGACTTTATTTTGCACATGGCATTAATTTTACATTTTGTTAAACAAACTGTCATGTGTTTCAATCTAGCTGATACTTATGTAAATAACTTTATCTGTTTGAATGTGTCCATTTATCTTCCAGAAATTATCTGTAGGCTCGTATGTTTGTAAACCTGATCTATTCCCAGTCACTCTCCAGGACTGTTGGGCGGCTTAGTTTCTTGTTTTGATGTTGACTTGTCAGTTTCTTCTCTTTTATTTTAAATATCCTTACTTACTGAAATCATTCTTACTATCAGTACCTGCAGGAGAACTCTTTTGGAATAAGTTTTTTGGATAAGTTTCCTGCGCTAAAATACATGGTCCCCTTGTATTGAACTGTAAAAGCCGTGTTAAAGAATGCAAACTATAGCCTAGACTTTTATTCCAGTTTATGTGGGTGAAATCTACATTCTACTTGAAAATCTACTTTAAAATCTTGCTCCCTCTTTTTACCTCACTCCTCCCTCATTTTAGATCGCCTTTCCTGGGCCCAAGTTGTATAAGTACAACTGTGGGAGGCCCTGGTGTAAACTTAGATGCCTAAAATGATCAGGGTTAAAAATAATGCACCAGAAACAGGTTATGTTTCATGCCTGTTTATTTCAGTACCTTTCCTTACACTCTGAATTACAAACATTAAACTTGTGTGTAGCTTCTGATGTTTATTTCTCCAATGATGATAATTTTGAAGGAAGTCTAGATCCTATAATGACAACAAAATCCTTAACAGCCTTCTGTATTTCCTGAGCTCCTAGCATTCTGTTTCTCTGAAGCCAAAATCCTTACACCTCCCAAGAAACTTCTGCAGAGTTTTGTCTAAACCTGCAATATATTACATTTGTGGAGGCAGCTTCTGCTAAAAATCAGACAAAACTTGCCGTGTAAGCTGTTACAAAGTTCATGTTCTTATTGAAACTGGCACAGTTTTCCATTGTTTAATTTAAATGAAAGTTGGTGAAACTTTTTTTCAGCCTTACCTGAATACTGCAGGGTTTAATACCTTGATTGCACGATTTAGGTCCAACTTGCTATGAAGTGCAAAAGCCTTAGTACAAGAGTCAGTAGAGTGAGGTGGTTTTTCCTCTGAAGTATGAGACACTTGGAAAAAAGCTCTGTTGGCATGTATCTCTCCAGAGCAGAGTCCGATACCTCAGCCCTTAATCATGGGAGTAATTACTTCAGTGAGTCTACTAGCATTAGAGAAGGATTACAGATGTGAGCAGTGACTGCTGGGTCAGGTCAGCTGTGTCAATCTTAACAGCAGTTTCCATGGAACAGAACTAAAATTTAAACCATGATATTGGGGGGGCAGGGAGAAGGGACAGCGTACAAGTTGTGCTAATATTTTGCAATAGTTTTCCATGAGCCAAGCATTCCTGTATTCTGTTGTTAAACACTGTTTTGGGTTAAAGGATACTTCCGAGGAAAATGGGAACATAACAATATGTTTACGGAGTCTGTATAGAGAGTATAAAAATCTGAATTGATATGCAACAGAGAGCAACTTGAAAAGTTGCCTTAATTCTGATTTTACTGCTAACTCACTATGAGAGCTTTCATGCGGTTTCTGCTGAATGTTGGGATCAGACTTCAGTAATAACAAACAATTTTCTGTTTTGCTAGATGAGATCAACTGGCCTGAAAAGGATGAAGCACCACCTCCAGATGCCCAGGATCTGATTACCCTGCTGCTCAGGCAGAATCCTTTGGAAAGACTGGGAACAGGTTAGGAGGCACTATTTTAAATTGCTAGTGTGCTAGAAATAGCTTCTATATTCAGCATTGGGAGCTTTTGTTCACCTATTTGTTTTTCCCGGGAAACATCTGTCAGGGCAAGTACCATGACAACATGCCATTATAGCAGAGGGTATTTTATAGATTCAGACCAGTAATATGAGCTTAACAAGATGATGACTGTCCTTTTTTTGGAGTTTAGATGTGGTCATTTGCATTTACTCTTCTCTTAATTTAATAAATAAAACAGAAGTTTCTCAAGATCCAGTTAGCTATTGGGTGGGCTTCCTTCATGAATACATTATTAAATAACTAAACACAGAAACAGAGAAAGGCAATCAATACACAACGGATGCTTCCCTTTTCAGAAGTATCTTAGCCTGGCAAATTAGTTCCTCCAGGCTTTAGGGTGGGTGATGAGTGCTCAAACTAATTATTCAGAAATTAGTGTCTCAGGTTGTGTTATGAAAGGTCTTGTCATTCTCATTCAGCAAGTATTACTGCCTTGCGTGAAAAAGAATAAAACCAAAAGTGTGAATGTTACAGAAGTAAATGGGTATCGGTGAGAATACAAGCTGGTAGCTTATTCCACTGTGGTCATTCAGTGCTGTGCTCATTCCATTTCGAGATAAGAACCTGGCATGTGGTATTAGGAGCAGTGAGCCTGTGTAGACTAATGAAAGCACTGTGCATTCATGTAATAGAGTTTATTTGTTAGTTGATGGAGCAGGATTTATTTGGGAATTTGGGTGAGAGGCAGTAATGAAGAATATTGCACATGATTTTTAAAGTGTTAATGTATGGGAACCCTAGTCACTGACTGCCATTTCACTGGGCAAAGCACTATGTAAACGCAGCAAAAAAGGCCTGCATAAAAAGAGCCCAAATATAAAGGTATAGTCATATTTATGGTGAACACTGTATGCCATGAATATAAAAACATTAGGGATGCTAAGGAAACCAAGTGGCAGGTTGAGTCAGCATGAGGATACTTGGAAAATGGCTGGCAAAATTTAGTCCAGTGGTCAGATTGTGCTGCATATTTTTAGAGCTAATATAAAAAGGATCTTTAGGAATCAGTTCATAACTGGCCTTAACCACACCCACTCAGCGGGAACGTGAGTATAACCCAGACCCCAAGTACTACTGACATGGTCCCAAATGGCAGGTCTTCCTTTGGGACATGACTATGTGACTGAGATGAGTGAACTGCATGTCCCTTGCTCCCTGAGCATCTAGGATCTGTGTGAACAGCCCATAGACTTCACTGTAGCTGATGGTCTGGAGTAATTGGCATCCAGCAAAGTTTGTTGTTCTCCCTTGCCCCATGTTGAACAAGTTAAAAGTGAGGGAGGTGTCATGCCCCAGTCAGCTTCTCCACTTGTTGCCTGCTTCATCTGCTGTGAAGGGCACCACTGCCAAAGGCGAAACAAAGAGCCACAACTAGTTCCATTCCCTTGTTTTAAGTATATTCCTTTCAGGCATTGTTGTTTCATTGCCAGGATCATTTTTCCTGATAAACACAGTGTTAATTCAAGACTGTCACTCTGTGAGAGGCTGGATCAGAAGTCAGTTGCAAATTCTGCCTCTCTTGCTACAGCTGGTTGAGAAAAGTGAATTGGCTAGAATGAGGCTGGCTTAACTACTGTAATGGTCAGTGCCACCACGTGGAGCATCTGTGCAGCTCATTTACAGGCTGATTTCTTTTGACTGTTCATGGTCTCTCAAGAGCTGGCAGTCTGAAGAAGGAAATCGGACAGCCATTTCTTTGAAGCACAGAGGGGTGTTTAGAAACCGCAACAAAGTTTTTTTTAAGTGTCAGAAGCAACTCACAGAAACAGAGGCTGCAATGCGACAGGTCCCACAGGGGCACTGGAAAATAGCATGGTTTGTCCCAGGCTCCACCATGCATCTCAAATGACAGCCCTATCTATTTAATACGTATTAGCTAGCTGCATAACACTCCATGAAAATCATAATTGTGTATTTGCTCAGGAGACCTGAGCGGCATAGTCAAGTTGAAGGAAGAGAGGTAGATAGTATACTTCTTTTGAAGAAGGAAAATTACAGAAAAAAGACCTCTTTGGGTTTGAAGTGCCTGATACCAATCAAGAATTAAGCAATTCTGATGTAATATCCCATTACTGTGCTCAAAGAATTGTTCACTCCTTGGCTAGTGACTTACAATGAGATGTGATTTTGATTTCCTTTGGGAAGAGTTGGCTTTTATTAATTTTTCCCTGGTGCAGTCAGAAAAGCAAAGAACCCAACCTAGAAATCTTGACAGTCTGAGTTAGAGACCAGCCCTGGAGACTTCACACTTTTTCTATGGCTGTCTCCTGACTTAGCCTTGACATAGGGAAGTTTACATGCTGTATCAATGTGGTGGTTTGACCTTGGCTGGCCACCAGGTGCCCACCAAGCTGCTCTATCACTCCCACTCCTCAACTGGACAGGAGAAGAAAATATGACGAAAGGCTCGTGGGTCGAGATAAGGACAGGAGATCACTCAGCGATTACCATCACGGGCAAAACAGACTCGACTTGGGGAAATCTGATTTATTACCAATTAACAATGGAGTAGGATAATGAGAAATAAGAACAAATCTACAACCACCTTCCCCTCATCCCTCCGTTCTTCCTGGGCTAAGCTTCACTCCCAATTTCTTTACCTCCTCGCCCCGAGTGGCACAAGGGGATGGGGAATGGGGGTTGTGGTCAGTTCATTACATGTTGTCTCTGCCACTTCGTCCTCCTCACACTCTTTCCCTGCTCCAGTGTGGGATCCCACCCATGGGAGACAGCCCTCCACAAACTTCTCTGTCAGTCCTTCCTACAGGCTGCAGTTTTTCATGAACTGCTCCAGTGTGGGTCCTTTCCATGGGGTGCAGTCCTTCAGGAACAGACTGCTCCAGCATGGGTCCCCCACACGGTCACAAGTCCTGTCAGGAAACCTGCTCCAGTGTGGGCTCTTCTCCACAGGGCCACAGGTCCTGCTAGGAGCCTGCTCCAGCGTGGGCTTCCCATGGGGTCACAGCCTCCTTTGGGCATCCACCTGCTCCGGTGTGAGGTCCTCCACAGGCTGCAGGTGGATATCTGCTCCACCGTGGACCTCCATGGGCTGCAGGGGGACAGCCTGCCTCACCATGGTCTTTGCCACGGGCTGCAAGGGGAATCTCTGCTCTGGCACCTGGAGCACCTCCTACGCCTCCTTCTCCACGGGCCTTGGTGTCTGGAGAGTTGTTTCTCTCACATATTCTCACTACTCTTTCCCAGCAGCTGTTGTGCAGCAGTTTTTTTACCTTTTGTAAACATGTTATCCCAGAGGCACTACCACCGTGGCTGATGGGCTCGGCCTTGGCCAGTGGTGGGTCCATCTTGGAGCTGGCTGGAACTGGCACTGTCAGACACGGGGGAAGCTTCTGGCATCTTCTCACAGAAGCCCCTCCTGCAGCCTCCCTGCTACCAAAACCCTGCAACATAAACCCAATACAATCAAGGTAGCAGTAACTCTTGTTGCTGCAGGTTACATGTTCAGTTTTTAGAATCAGATTATGCTTATTAATGACATCCTTGCCCACCTCCCCAGGACAAAATTCCAGTATTTCATTGTGTTCTTATGGTTGTTTCTTAACTTGAAACTAGTGTAATTGTTTAACACACATTATAACAAGTGGGCAGTAATGGATAAGAAGATAAATGATAAGGTATTTCCTGTAGAATTGTGTTTTACTGCCACAAAACACCGAAAGGAGCTCCTGATCTGCAATGGTATTGTCATTGAGGAACTATTAAGAATCATTCTTCATTACTTTCTAACTTGTACGTATGCATCTAGTGCACACATTTGTATTTTGATGACACTACTGCTACTACATCTGATGCTTCTGACTAATGTGTAGCTGACAGATAATAATTAGTATATCCAGAAAAATATAAAAGTTAAAAGGGAGAAGATGAGAAAGCAATGCCACCACTGTTAAAGAAATGGCAACAACAAAAGAGGGTCAGGGAGGTGCTCTGACAGGTTTAGGAGATTTTAATGGAAATGGGTAGTAGATGTTTGTGCCTGCAGTGATGACTATGCCCTTCCATGATAATTTTCTTTTTTTGGCCAGGGATTTAGTTGAATTGATATGAGAAGATTTGGTATAATTTGCTCAGTGTTTTTCTCTGGCTCCCCCAGGTGGTGCATATGAAGTAAAGCAGCATCAGTTCTTCAGGAGCCTTGACTGGAATAGTCTGCTGAGGCAGAAAGCAGAATTTATTCCACAATTGGAGTCTGAAGATGACACAAGTTATTTTGACAGTAGGTGTTTGGTGGTATTAAAAAAAAGTGATGAATGCCTTGTTTAAATAATCACTGCCTTTGACTTTTGCTTACTGCTTTGAAAATCTCCTTTGTCAGAACCACTGGCAGCTTGCAATTTCACTGGTGGTTTGACATTTCAGCAGAAATAATCCTAAGAATAAAATTACGCATTTAGTTAATATTAAAGCTCGGTACCCATTCTTCCCGATAAATTCAAATACTTTAATTCCATTGTCTGTAGCTCGTTCTGAGAAATACCACCATATGGAAACGGAGGAAGAAGATGATACCAATGATGAAGATTTTAATTTGGAGATAAGACAGTTTTCCTCATGTTCACACAGATTTTCAAAAGTAAGTAAAAATTGCTGTAATGTTAGTATGTATTGTGTACATAAACATTTTGCTACTTTTGTAGAGTTTGTTAGATATGGAAGAGATGTATAGGATATTGTTTCTTCAAGAAATGTTAACTGAAATTGAGCAAGAATGAAATGAATACCATTAAATCAAAACATGGGAAGATTCTGTAGGAAAGTTATTTCTTGAATCCTTAAGAAGGTAATAGAAAATTATATAAATAGGTTGGTATCTTCTGTAGAAAATTCATGGTAGCATAAGAGAAGGTTTAGGGAGACTGTTCTGTTAAATGCTAATGCATGTTCCTTACATTGGTTTCCTTGTACATAGTTTGCATGTTGCTCCAGTTGTGTCCTGGGTATCTTGCAGGTGATGGCATGACAAAGGTTACAGTACTAGCCTATAGTAGCTGTTCATTAAATGACATTAGACTGAAGGGAAGATGCAAAGTAGTGGTTAGCACATGATTTGGTCATAGAGAGGTGTGAATTTGAGGAAGTGATTTGAATGCTGTGAATTGAAGGTAAAGCTGACTGTCCAAAGGGTAGTATACTTTAGTTGTAGAGATGAGAGCTAATTATTGCTGGACAATGGACACCAGTGGGAACAGAGTGGACATGCTCAGGAAATACTGTGGAGGGTAAATTGGCACGAAATAATGGAAGTGGAATGCCTAATGAGCATGCTTTTAGTCCTAACATGGCATCCAGCAGTGATTTTAAAAACCGTTCTATTTAAAAAGTTTCTTTAACCTACTTTAGGAACTGTTTAAAGGTATTTGGAAAGTCTGTATTTGTATCTTGTTTGGCCTGGGTTATGCATTAAGGAATTGGTGGATTTTATGCTGGCTCTGCAGTACCACATACGTATTGTATCAGTGATAGCATGGAAGAGCAGAGACAGGAATCGTGGATGTAGTTATCCTCATTTTATGTAAACACCTTGTTTTGACTTACTGGTATGTTTCAAATTCAGATACTGGTAAATGATGCAGTCTCTTTGGAGATAACTTGGACAAGAGGCAACGGACACAAACTGAATTTTCTGTCTGAAGACAAGGAAACACTTTTTTACTGTGAGAGTGATTGAGTGCTGGCGCAGGTTGTCCACAGAGGTTGTGGAGTCTCCATCCTTGGAGGTCTTCAAAAGCCATCTGGACATGGTCCTGAGCAACCAGCTCTAGGTGACCCTGCTTGTGCAGAGGGGTTGGACAACATGACCTGCAGAGGTCCCTTCCAACCTTGCTCTGTGATTCTGAACTTCTGACCTTTTGAAAGTTCTGTACCACAGTAATAGTTTGGTTTATTAATGTAATTATGCCATTGCGTCTCTAGCTGTGCCTCTCAGGCTGTAGAATATACAGCTGACTATTTCTGTGTGCTGTTTGTCAGCTAAGCAAACAACAGACTTCCAATGATCAGTTTATTTTTTCTAAATCCTTTAGCCAAGTATTTTACTCTTAACTTCAAAGTCAGTTCAGATTAATTTTTCTGCTTTCTACACTTGACTGGTAGATACTAAGTCAGTATCTTAGGGTTAGGGCTTTTTTACCTTAACTGGCTTTGTGATTGTGAATTAATCCAAAATGTGCATTAATCCTGTGACCTAGGGACCCCAAGGCTATGGATTTTGTTTGTACTTTCTTGGTTCACGCAGTGAAATGGAGAGAAAGCTGATGAATTCGTAATGAGAAGAGACATTATTTGTGACCCTGTATGTGAGGAGCCAAGAAAGCAAAATAGGAAAGCATTTTAAGAACACAAACTTCTTGGAAATTTAAAAAGGCTCAAGAATTTTGAAGTTTGCACTCTGAAATACTGTATAAGCATTTAGAACATGCAAAGTACAACCTGAAATGTGCTTTCCTGCATATCTTTTTATATCAAATATGTCAGTGATGAGTTGGGTTTTTTGTGGTTTTTTTTGTCTGTAATAGGTTTTTAGTAGCATAGATCGAGTCACTCAAACGCAAGGTGAAGAAAAGGAAGATGCAGGAGACAAAACAAAAAGTGTAACATTGCCTTCTGTGGAATCTTTAAGCTGGAGTTCAGAATATTCTGAAATGTAAGTAGAAGGAGGTGCTGAAAGTGGTCCATGTCCTGCTTGCCAGGTAGCAGGCCTCCTCATCTCAATAACTGCATGAGAGTTTGCTTATTTTTAATGCAGACAACAAATATCTACATCCATCTCCTCTGACACTGAGAGTAGCAGGCAGCGACACAGTTCTGGTTTGCTTCCGAAGTTGGCCATATCAGCCGAAGGAGAACAAGATGATTCTACTGGCTTAGTGGGACCCCGGGAGGAACAGGAAAAGCGTGCGTTTGTGAGTGAGGAAATAGTGCAAGACGAACCTGAAGTAACCACTCCAGCAAGTACAATCAGCAGCTCCACACTATCAGGTAATTCACACTGGGTCTCTTGGCTGATGACATTATAAACAGTTGTGTACCTTCTTTGTTTAGCAGTAGCATTCATGGATTTAGAAGTCCTGTATTTCAGAACTGCTTTAAAAAAAAAAGCCATCCCAAGAGGAGTCTGGTTTGGGCTCGTTCAAATCTCGTTCAAACTTGTTCAAATAAAATCTCTTTCACACTTTCCCATACATATTTTCATATTTTTGGAAATGCTAAGATTTGGTGTTGCACCACTGACCCTGGAGGGTTGCTGGGCAAGTGAGTAAAACAGTGACTTGGTCATATAGCCTTTGCAGGTTCCTTCTGTGGAGCAAAGGAGTCTTAGATCCCTTTGGGACTTAAAGCACTATTTTTATATCTTCCCTCGCTGAAGCTGGTGATCTTTTGATTGGTCATCTTGGAGTCATTCCAACTGATCTGTATTGCTGTTTTCTAACACTCTGCGCTGCACCATTGTGTGTTTTTAACTAAGACATCTCAATGATGTACGCATTTCAGAATTGGCAGGGTTGTCTTTGACTTGTGGAAGTCACTTTTGTCATTAGGAATCTAGGAAGGAGTGTTGTAAACCATTCCTTACTTAAATAATTTTTCCTTTATGCATCCCTCTCTGAGCTCAAGTATTTGCATGCATTTCAGTAGGATCCAGGGCCCTAGTATCATGCTGGTTTTGTACTTTCAGAGGAGAGTTTTGTATAACCATTGGAAGACCTGATACTTAACACAGATCTAGGCCTAGATCAGTCTCATGATTGTTCATATACAGGTTCCAGTTACCTTTTCTACACATTTACCTGTCTTCAGGTTATTTCTCTTTTGTACCTCACTGAGTTTTCTCAAGATGCCCCTTTCTATTCCCATACCCCTAATTTCCCTTGTAGTTCACATTTTCCTCCCCCTTCCTCCTCTCAGTTTCTGGGAAAATAAATATCCTCAGGCTCATCCAGCTGTACAACCATTTCCATCTCTGTTGTCTAAAACCTTGACTGTGCTGTATCCCAAGTCTTGCTCACTCCCCCCAGCCCCGTGTTATGGTGTTGGCATTACCACATCAGTCACAGTGATAACTCAAAGCATGTGATCCTCTTCTGTCACTTATCAGTTAAACTTAAGAGTAATTTCATTTTTCTGTTGAGGATATTCAGTGACCTTAAAGGAATACTAGGAATTACTGCTGTGTCTTTAAACAGGCAACCTACCCTCGGTGCGTGTTTCATAAGGTCATACAACTTTCCTGTGACATCTTTGAATTTTTTAAGAAATCCCATGCAGGTTGTTCATGTGACACAAGGCCTTTATGTTTTTCATTGTCTGCAACATTGTTGTCCTTCCTCCATTCAGTATTGTGGAAATTCATTACCTATGGTAGACTAATACCAATGTGGTTGTAATACTGAGTTTAGTGGTGCCAGGTATCTTTCTCCTGTGTGGTAGAAAACCACCCAAAGAATAAAAGCAAAAGATAATAATTAAAAATAAAATTATACTTAGTGTTTTAATGATTTTGGAAAAGTTGTTGATAGCAACTGTGTAGGATTGGAGCCTTTCATTTACTTTAGGAGGAGTTCATGTGAAAAATAAATGTATGATTAAGTTCTCTAAGGTGAGTGCTGCATATTGAGATACCAGACTTGCTTCAGCTTTTGTATCATATTTTACTTTCGTCACTGACTACAAAAAACTGTTGCTTCAATTCATTCTGTTAATGTTTATGCATTCTGTAAGTCTAGAATTATTACTCAGATTTCTGTAATGTTGTTTTATGAACTTGTTAACGGAAGGAAAAATTCCTATCTCACAATTGTACCGTTTCCCCTTCCTGACCCCCAGTTTTCCCTCAATGTGTTTATCCCTTCTTCTTTGTACAGTTGGCAGTTTTTCAGAGCACTTAGATCAGATAAATGGAAGAAGCGAGAGCATGGACAGTACAGATAACTCCTCAAAGCCACCCAGTGAAGTTGCATCTCACATGGCTCGTCAGCGATTAGAAAGCACGGAGAAAAAGAAGATCTCTGGAAAAGTCACAAAGTCCCTTTCTGCAAGCGCTTTGTCCCTCATGATCCCAGGAGGTAGAGATAAATCTTTTTGTTTGAAATGTTATGATCTATGCATACTTGATGGTTCATGAGGTAAATACAAGATTTTGGAGAGTCCAGAATGGATTCTGTGTCACACTTTTTTGTTTCTCTTGTTCTTCACATGCGTTACTAGATGGTGCAATCTCATCAGCGAGTTACAGTGGTCACATTACAGCTGAGGAACCTTCTCTGAGAGGCAAAAATGTAGCTTAATGGTGACTACGTTGTGTTTGACTGTGTGCATGCACAGCAGGATGCAGACTTCAGTCCTTGGCCTGTCCTACAGTAAGAGCATAGCTTAAGTAGCTCACTGTGTACAGCTCCAAGAATAGCTGTTTGTCACAGCAGCACATTCAGCCTGACTAGTTCTCTCCCATCTCCCATAAGGAAAGGTGATAAGCCAGAGAGAAGTGTCACAAAAGCAGAAATAGCATGTAGGCTCCTGTTTGTACTACATTGGCTTACATGGAGTGCTCAGAATTTGAAGCCAGAAATACTGCTATAAGTAAGTGGAAGTATAACAGTAGTATTGAGTGTTTTCAGATGAAGCATTGGTGCTTTGCTTTTTAATGGTTCAGAATCAAAGTCCAAATTTCCCAGACACTGAGTGATTTTTTTTCCAAAAGTGGGATTACATCTCAGTTTTGCACACTGGCCATATGCTGTTTTTATACCTTAGGTGTAATATTTAAGTATCTGCTGGTCTGATAACATAACCCTGCACTTGCTCCATATGTTCAAAGGTGGCTTTGACAGTAACTTCAGTAGGTTGCTTTGAGTCCACAGGCTAGTGGAGAATTGTGCAGTGTTGAAGAGTTTATTCTCTAGAAGAGTTTGTTCTATATTTACAACCTGTCTTTGGGTTGTAAAGCACATGTGCCCTATGTGCTCCTTAATACCTTGGTGAGCAAACACTGTTGTGCATGTGTTTTGGAGACCTTGGAGAGGTGAAAGGCCCATCTGATCCCTATTACTTCAGGAATTTCGGATTCGCATCATGTTTTATACCCCTCTTCACCATACTGTTTAAAGAACAGCATAGGCTTCCTCTGCAGTGCCTGTAATTCCAGCAGCTAACCATGAGGATTTTATTAATGAGATAAGTCAAGAGGAAAATTTTGAGTCTCAGTTAAGGAGGAGTATTTTGCCCCTGCTTGAATGAGGACAACTAGGTGACAATGAAAAGAATACTTAGCATTTCTATGTGAATGGTCATTCTTACAAATGTGAATGGTCATTCTTACAAAATGCACGAGAGAGATGAAGATGACTTTATTTTTACAATGAAAAAGATAGTGACCCTGTGCTCAGCCTGTTCAGGGCAGTGTTGACACTGAAAACTGCAAGTGGCTTGCAAACACTCTGGGCTTGTTTCTTGTGTAGACTCTTTCTTCCAACGAACATTTCTCTCCCAAATGTTGTAAGTGTTTTTTTGGTATATCCCTGTAACAGTTAGCACCATGGTTATTTTTTCTGCTTGTAGAAGGCCTGTAGTGCATGCTGATTATTGATATCAGCTGTCACAGGAGCATGATACACACTCAAGTAACTACACAGCCAAGTTACATTCAACTTATTCATTAGTTTGTATTCTAGTAGTTCTTTTACAGCTGTCGAGTAAGAGTCACTAAGTTCAGAGATGATATAGACTGAGTTACTGTGCTCATTAAACTATGGTTTTCTTTCAGTTTAATCTCAGCATCGTTCTATAAACTTAGCTTTGCCTACACCTAAAAATGTTGTAATTATATCTATATCAACCAAAATCTTTTATGTTAGCTGTACCTAATACTGTCCAAAAACCCTACCTTATTCATGTTTACCCATAAAATAAACTACAGCAACAGATGGCCAGTGTTCCTGACCTGAGTCGTGTAGCCGAGAGTCACAGGACATGTCCCACATGTAGCAGAAAGCAGAGGGCGGGGGATCTGGGCATGTTTCAGAGCCAGAGGGTGACAGGGACAGCCCCCTCGGGGCTTGGCTGTTCTGTGGGATTTCAGAATTAACTCAGTGATACTCATCTCTGGGAGCCTCTGGTGACTTGCATCCAGGGGAGTAGCGCCTCTGCTGCCAAACTGTGTCTGCCCTCGTATGACATGGCTTGGCACAGACACCAAGCCTGGAATCTCTCTGGGCTGCATTCCTTTGCAGAGCTGTCACCCTGTTATAGTCACCAAAGTGGGTTTTATGCTGCTGCAATTGTGTTTACATTTGCACAAGCATGAGCACATAGTGCTTTCAAAACAATGAAATAAAACGAAGCCATAATGGATATTGTTGTTGCAAGAAATTCTTGTGGTCTTACGTGATGTAGCAGAATGTAGAAATGGAGGCTTGGTACAAGCATTGAGTTACTGTCCTATGTACCAACTAGATATTTTGGTTTAATTACAGTAGTCTTTATCTGTATCTATATATAACTGAAACCAAAAGACCAACTAGTGCTTTGTTTAGCACTGCTGGATGATTTGGGGGATGGTTTTAGGTGTACTCACAATAACATCTGCTACCAAACTCTGATTTTCTTTTCATGAGTGTTTGTTAGGAAGAGGCTAAGAATTGTTCTTTCAAAGTTACCAGTTAGTGTGTTTCCTATCTAAAAGGAAAAAGCAGTCTACATCTAACAAGTTAACGCTTGCATTAAAAAACACAGTTTATGCTACAGGGAAAGAAACTTAGTTCCAAGATCTGGTTGTTGGTTAAACTTCTTATTCACTAAGATACACACTGATTGAGGAGAGTGTGTTTATGCAAAGACAATGATACATTTTGACACAAAGGTGTCATAAAACTAAGCAAATTCCTTGTTCTGTGTCTGCATTTGCGTGTGCTCAGAACATATGCTAATAGGCAGATTTTTTTCTTCCAGATGTGTTTGGTGTTTCTCCTTTGGGAAGTCCTATGTCTCCTCATTCCCTATCATCTGATCCTTCATCCTCCCGAGATTCATCTCCCAGCCGTGATTCATCGATTGCTGGTGCAAGTCCTCATCAACCAATAGTAATTCACAGTTCAGGAAAAAAGTATGGCTTCACCATCCGAGCAATCAGGGTTTATGTGGGTGACAGCGATATCTACACTGTACACCATATTGTTTGGGTAAGATAATACGGTTTTTTGCTTATATACAGCCAAAGAAAACTGTAATGATGTATTTGCTTTTGATTTTGGTACCTGTGGTATCTGTTTGTTGACAGTTACTCTGTAAATCATGACGTTGTGCCAAACAGTTTTCTTAGAATGAAACTCATGCCTGTACACAAGACCAGTGTTGGCTGTAGGGATGACACAAGCCACCTTTGGCAGAAGTGATACCTACATAAGATGTTGACCTTCTGCATGGGTCACTTTCACTTTTGGCAAGTTTGGCAATTGTGAATAGCCATGTCTAAGTTCAGAGTACTGTGGCTTAGAAAACCAAAGGGTTGGTGCAGCCCCTCTTTGATTGAGGGCAAGATCTGCAAAAAACTAGGAGATTGTAAACAGCAATTGTTGAAATATACATGGAGTTTATTAAACTGCGTCAATTATGGGATTCATGAAAGTCAACAGTATTTTACTAGACATGAGTGTGCTGATTTCCAGCACTGATTTTCTTTTGTGTAGAAATGTACAAATCATTTGGAATTGTGAATACCTTTGAAGATTCTATGGCACAGGAAAAAGACCGACTGTCTTGAATAAATCATGTATTTTTCATCCTTCTTTTCACTACTGATTTGAACGAAGTGGAGACAGGCTAAAAGAAAAGACAGCAGTTCTTACATTTCATTGGTTATCAACCTCCTTAATTGTAAAATAAATATATATTTATGTAAATGTATATTTATGTTTACTTTATAATTGAGGTTGATAACAAATTATATGTTTTATATAATTTATATATTATACATACATAAGTACTGTGTGTGTGTAAACTAAAATATTTCAACTACCTTAATTTTGAAAAGTTGATTACAAATATATCAAAAGCTTTGAAGTTTTGTACAGTGCTTTGTTTTAAGTATGTATTGTAGGTTTTGAAGTAGCAATGCTACTGATGTGGTAGTGTATTACGCATTTTTAATTCATGTTGTTTACCTCTCAGACCTATTAATCTGTCAAGCACATTGAATCTGGAGAATAGGGTACATTTGATAATGGAATAAATAAAGACCTTGGATTTCATACCACTGGTGTAGCATCACATCAGTGAAAGGAGGGGGGAAAAATGGTAGAAGTGAAACCTTGGCTTTTTTTCAAAGTACTTCAGGTTTTGGGGGGTTTTTTTAGCTCTGTAAGCACTGTGGGCTTCAGTAGTGGCTGTGTGACTTAAAATTCTTCAAAAGCTCATTTTAAAACATAATACATTATTTAAGCCACCTTCAAAGTAATTTGCAATTCACTTTATTTTGGTCATTTGTCATCTTCGTGCTGCACTGTTCCCTCTAATGGGCAGCCTGGTGAATTTGAACCAAATGAAAACAATCCCTAACTATATGGTGGAGTTAATTTTTATCATGATTAAGGGTACTGCACGTCACCACATGCAGTAATGTGACCACATGCCTTAATTACATCAGTATTTCTCACTGTTGGATGCTAAAAATCTTCATTCAATTCTGATATTTTGCCATGGGGAGCGAATCACCCCTTCTTTATCATGCATGAAAACTGCCCTGCTATGCAGAGCTTACTTAATACCAGTGGCAACAAGCAGTGTTTCAGTGAGCTTTGGAACAATTCCAGGCCCCGTGTAAGTATAAAGTTTGAGTAAGTAGTTGATGGTGAAATGGCTGGTCTGATTTTTCTTCTTTTCTTCCTTTATATAACTTAATATCTGTAAGTTTTCTTCATTGCCAACTGGTTTCATAGAAAGCGTTCATTAAACACAGCCTACTCTTGAAAGTATGAAGGTTAAACAGGAGTCCATTTTGTGTATACTCTCTTTGTCTCTGATTTCCAGAATGTGGAAGAAGGAGGTGCAGCTTACCAAGCGGGTTTAAAAGCTGGAGACCTGATTACTCATATCAATGGAGAGCCAGTGCATGGTCTTGTTCATACGGAAGTCATTGAGTTGTTGTTAAAGGTAACTCTTGGACAGCTGGGATACAAAAACATTTGCTGTTTTCATCAAGGATTGAGGGGTTATGTTTGTTTCCTTCAGAGATTAGTTACCAGATTTTGTTGTTGTTCAAGTACAAACTCTAAGCTACTGTTGCACAGATCTGAAGAAAGGTCAATGACTTCATATATCCTGCTATGATTTTAGTTTCTCTGCAATAAAATAGCACTGCTGCTGAGATAGCTGAAGTACATTCAAGACACTGACACAAAGAGATGTCTCTCAAAAAATGTGACATTTTCAAGCACTTTCTTGAATTCCCCCATCTTCTTCAGGTAATTCAGGCTTTTGATGATGATGCTAGTTCTCGTTTGCTCCTTTTAAAGTGAAATCAATGAGGAAAAGTGGAAACCAAGAATATGAAATATTTTCTAGCCTACTGTACAGGAGTTTGCCTTTCATAATCTTAAGGCCCAAAAGGTTTTTTTCTCATACATAGGCAGGCATGTCCCACAGAGCTTCTTTGCTTAATGAAGTTCTGATCCTGCAATTGGACTTTTATGAATAATCTATCACGTTTTTTCTCTTGTGGAGTTTTCCGAGGTCTATCCTATTAGAAAATTATAATTTTTCCTTAAAAACAAACAAACAAAAACCCCAACTTTTTTTAATGAGTGGTATTGTCTTAGCTTTTCACTGTAGCTGATTGTATTGCAGTTTTTATGTAATCTTTTCAGCACAGACTAATGTAGGTCAGAATTATTTTAAACAGCTGTATATTTACTTCGTATTATTAACAATTTATGGTGTTACATGCAGAGCTTCGCCTGTCAAAGGGAGTATAAAAGTTATAAAAGAAGATGGGAAAGCAATGAAGTAATGGGGAAATATAAAGAGCTGAGGAAAGATACAAAATACACCTTTCCTTAAGTCTTTATTTTCTTTCTCTGAAACCAGAAGGAGCTTCCCGGTTTTCCAATTTTGCAAGAAATGTGTAAGAGAAAATTCTATAACTTTAGGCAGTTGGGTCTGCAGTTGTTTTCTGTGTCAGGTACAGAAAAAGAGAAACATGGCAACCCTGCACACTACTTACAAGACTAAACTCAAAATGAGAGACTGTTGTTTATCCAAATGTGCTGTATCATAAATTAATTTGGGCTATTGGAATTCCTTTGAAAAGAAGTTCACTGTAGTGGTATACAGTGCTGGGCAAGAGATGTGGGTTTTTAAAATATAATACAGATATTTCCAGTTGGTTTTATTTATTGAGTCATCTGTTCATGCAAACAGTCCTAAAAAGCTTAACTTAATCATATTTGTCACCTCTTTTGAACAAGACAAAAGGTTTGTTTGGAATTGATAATGACAATTAAGTTTTAGCCTCCATTTCATCGTTGTAACAATCGGTATCCTGAGGCATGAATGGCCAGTGAATAGACCACTGCACAGTGACAGCTGTTCTTTGTGGGAAAATAGGATGTTTCTGAAGATGCTTTTATCTTGAAAATGGCAGTCTTGGTCAATCCTTGGTCTCCTCCTGTCTAGCTACAATTATTGGAATTTCTCCTTGTCCCAAAGCTGGAATGGAGGAAGTTTACAAAATTTGGCAGAATTTCAGAATTTTGCAGTTATTGTTTATCTGACATAAATTAGCCTGGCAACATCTGCATAGGGCTCCCTATACTGCCAGCTCTTACTCTGATGCTGGAGTTCTGTCTTGTTGCATTTGCGTTTGTGGTGTAGCTTCAATTTAAGGCAAAGTTGTCTTGTATTAGTCGTGCCTAAAGGCTCCTCCTCCATTTTGGCAGAGTGGTAACAAAGTCTCGGTAATGACAACCCCTTTTGAAAACACTTCCATCAAGACAGGACCTGCCAGGCGAAACAGCTACAGGAGCCGAATGGTCAGACGTAGTAAGAAAACCAAGAAGAAAGAGAGTTTAGAGAGGTGAGTAATCCTTTTGTATCATGGCAAATATGTTTCCTTGTGTGTGTGTATACATAACAATTAATTTAAAATATGAAGTCATTACAGTTCTCTCTCTTGTTTTCTACATCTTTTTACCTTCTTCTATGAGATCCTATGGTTGTAACACGTCCTTCCAATCCTGTTTTGCCTAAACTAGATCTGTTAAAATAACCCCTCAAAATTTTGCATGGCACACACGTAGATCTGGGGAAGAAAGTGAATAACTGAGGTTGCATTTTAATTTGGTTTAAGTATACCTTTTTGTACTTGTTTAGTTAAACTTTCTAGTGCTAAGTTTATGGGCATTTTTAGTTTGATAAGTTTATTTTGTATATACATCACTAGTACTTTATAGATATTCCTTCAGTTTTGGTGAGCTCTTTAATTAAGAAAAAGAAGATTTATACTCATAAGGAGCTAACCGTTCTTCTGAAATACAGTGAGTAAATTTTAGTACAAATAGATTTAGTTACAATATTCTACCTATTAGTAAATCAGGATATTTTCTAAACTTCACGCCCTGCAGTGTGGTTTGCTTTCAAGTAGACTTAGATTTAATATTTGCTTTTCTGAGGGTAATGGGAGAGGGAAGCAATGCCAGCTCACAAGAGTTTTGCCTGTGGTAACAGTATCTTCTGTGCATCTTAACTTCTGATTAATGCTGTGCTCTTCTCATGCTAGGAGAAGATCTCTCTTTAAAAAGCTGGCCAAGCAACCCTCTCCTCTTCTTCACACCAGCAGAAGTTTCTCCTGCCTGAACCGATCACTTTCATCAGGGGAGAGCTTGCCTGGGTCTCCAACCCACAGCTTATCTCCTAGGTCACCTACCCCAAGCTACCGCTCTACTCCTGATTTTCCATCTGGTGAGTATGAAGGAGTGGAGGGCAGAGGAATAGGACTTGAAGTGTATTCTACTTCTCGTGAGCCCCCCAGATCTGATACACTCTGCTAAGACTAGTCAGCTCTGACAAGCATAATCGGTTTCTGCCTGAAAAAGGGAATAAGATTCCTGATGCAAAATGATGTTTTCATGATACAGAAGCACCTGAAAGGAAACTGTCTGCTAGTTTGTCTCAGAGTTTAAATCTAAGTCCAATGGCTATAAGCTGAGTAATAAACAATCCAAGTTTGGAGTAAAAGGTAGAATCTTGCCTAGGAGAGGCTGATTGATAAAATAATGAAACTGAGGAAAAAGTTGCTACATAATGGAACTAGCATGGGCGCCCATGAATGCAGATTTATTGCTGAAAAGATTGGCTGGGTGCTGAAATATGCATCTTTCTGGCTCCTAAAAGCCTGCCCCTTTTTCCTGTTTTACTTTTGTCATTATTTTAGTGTGTACTAAAAGCGACTGCTGTTGTACGATCCGTTGGCAAAGGTAAATTATTTGGAAAGCCTTGATCGTTGCTTTGAAGTGGCAGAAAGCATTAGGTATTCTGTTTAAATAGAAGGAAGCAATAACTTAAAGGGGATGAAGGAACAGAGGGGGAAAGGGAGAAATAGCAACATAATTGGAATGATGAGGGGTTTACAGCCCAGTCACTCAAAACCTTCCAAATTTTGGAACATTGTAGCAGCAGACAGCACGTAGGCCTTTTGGACCAGTGAAAGTTCTGTGTCTCACTGAACATTTAGACAATATTAAAAAAATCTTTCTAATCTTAAGTTTGATTGGTTTGTTTGTTCTTTTTGTAGGTACTAACTCTTCCCAGAGTAGCTCCCCTAGTTCAAGTGCTCCCAATTCTCCAGCTGGTTCAGGACACATAAGACCCAGCACTCTTCATGGCTTGGGTCCAAAGCTTGGTGGGCAAAGATACAGATCAGGAAGACGCAAATCAGCTGGCAGCATTCCCCTCTCTCCTCTTGCACGGACACCTTCTCCAACACCCCAGCCAACATCCCCTCAGCGATCTCCATCACCATTGCTAGGACATTCGATTGGAAATACAAAAATAGCTCAATCTTTTCCTAGCAAAATGCACTCTCCTCCAACTATTGTAAGGCATATCGTTAGGCCAAAGAGTGCAGAGCCACCAAGATCTCCACTGTTAAAAAGAGTCCAGTCTGAAGAGAAACTTGCACCCTCTTACGGCAATGATAAGAAACACTTATGTTCACGAAAACACAGTCTGGAAGTGACCCAGGAAGAAGTGAATAGAGAATTGTCCCAAAGGGAAGTAACTCTTCAGAGCTTGGAGGAGAATGTATGTGATGTGCCATCACTCACGCGAGTCAGGCCTGCAGAGCAGGGCTGCTTGAAACGACCCATCTCACGGAAATTAGGTAGGCAAGAATCCATCGATGAGCTAGACAGGGAGAAGCTGAAGGTCAAGATAGTTATGAAAAAGCAAGATTTTGCTGAAAAAGCAAGTGCTGCTATACATGAACCTAGCAGTGAACCAGAAAATCCCAATATCTTAAGACTGGAAGAAAGAGACAAAAAAGCATTCCAGAAGGTGTTAGAAAGATCAAATCAGTTGGAAACAAAAATTGTTGCTTTGGAGACCCAGTCAGCTGGTGGCATACTCAAAGACACCCTTCAAAAGAATGCAAACTTGAGATCAAATGATGGTGTTGCTTTAGATGCACAGGTGTTGTGTCATGGGCCTCCACCTAATGAACTCAGTCATACTTCTTATGACTTCAAAAGAATTTCTCCTCCGTGTACACTGCAAGATGTACTACCTCAGTCCTCTGACAGGATGCTAAATGGAAAGGGAGAAAACACAGATAAAAATGTACCAACAAAAGAATTTGTCAAATTTGAAAGATTAGATGGTAAACTTGCAAATATTGATTATCTTAGAAAGAAAATGTCCATTGAAGAAAAAGATGACAGTGTCTGTCCAGTGCTAAAACCCAAACTGACATCAAACGTTCATGAATGCCTTCAGCTTAATACAGGCAGACCCATAAACATACAGCAGGACTCCACTGCAGTTGCTGATGGTAGAACATTTATTGTCAGTGCACATGCTGCTCAGATTAACTCAGTTTCTTTTGTTCCTCTCAAGACCTTGAATGGCCGAGCAGACATGAATGTGGAAAAATCAGCCCTTATTTCCACTGAGGCTCCTGTCAGAAAAAGTCCATCAGAATATAAACTTGATGGGAGGTCTGTTTCCTGTTTGAAGCCGATAGAAGGCACACTTGACATTGCCTTACTTTCTGGGCCACAGGCTTCGAAGACTGAACTGCCTTTGTGTGTGCTGCCAGAAGGGCAGAGCACCAGCAGTGATGGGAGTGGTGGGAAGGCAGAACTGGCCTGTCAGAAAGAGCAGTTGTTAAGCTATTCAAAATCTGGCAGAGTCAACGTATCAGCACCTCAGGTTCTGCAAACAAGCAAGAGTTCTCCAAATCCACCAATCATCTCTGTGGCTGCAGAAGTAGTGACAGAGAAAAAGGTTTTGAGTCCAGCTACTAAAGGCAATACTTCTGTTATAGAAGCTGTTCAAAAGAAAGACACCTCCCCTTCAAAACAGAAGGACAATTCCATGGAGGCAAAGTCTTGTGTTATGCAAAGTCAGAGTGTTAAAACTACTCACACATACTCCAAACTTTCTGCTGTCCAAAGCACTCCTGAAAAAGCTGTAGGAAAAGAGAAGCAAATACAAAAGCAGTTGCCTGCCAAACAGCCAGTAGCCCAGACAAGTTGTGAGCTTATCCCTGCAAAGGTGGAGGTGATCAGGGAGTCATCTCTGAAGGTATCTGTCTCAGATGTCCTGATAACGAGCTACTCCAAAAGCAATGAAAAAAATAGTGCTAATTTTGCCATTCCACCTCAGATGCAAGGAAAAATACAGGCAGCTGGCCCCAAGGCACAACCTAAGGATGGTAGAGAATCACTGAAACAGCTAGGCAAAGATGACAGCAGTGTTGCTAGTAGTTTTGTTGAAAGGGACATAACCAAGGAGAAAGTTCTCAGTGAGTCTAAGAAAGTTATGGCAGAGTCAAAGAGTGAAGCTCTTCCATCCAAACGGCCCATGCAACCCTTAATAGATTGTGATCCTAAAAATGAGAAGTCTGCATCAGTTTCCTCTGTGCAGAAGGACAATGCCAAAGATTTAGGAAAGAAAGATCAGAAACAGCTCACTGACATAAGGCTTCAAACTACTGAGAGCGAGCAGTCCAGCCAAGTTCCTCGGCAGCAACTTAATGCTTCAGGCTCCCCTGCTGTGAGAGATACTGTAAGCAGAAACTGTGCTGTAGATGTTCAAGTAGGTGTTCAAGAACACGTGAAGCCTGCTGCCACCTATGTGGAAAGCAGCAGTAATAAACACAGGGCAGTCTCTGATACAAATTCCTCCGAGTCCAAGTACTCGGATAAAGAGACATTGTCACAAAAACCATGCTCTCCAACCGTAAGAGAAAAAGAAACTATTATTCAGGTGTCTACCAGCTCCCAGAAAGATGGGAAACATGCCAGTAAAAACGTGCTAGATTCCGTTTCTTCTGTTTCAGGCTCTTTGAGAAAAATGATCAATGAACACGTGCAGGCCGAAAGGCCTGTGAGTTTGGAGCACGGCTCAGTAGCCACCCTCCAAATGAGCAGCATCACTCCTGACACCAAACCCAAATCCTCTGCTGTGGGCCTGCTGCCAGCAGGGTCAGAGAATTCTAAGCAGATGCAGAGGCAAGAACCAGCAGGCTTGGGGGAATCTGCTGATAAAAAGCAACTTCACCTCAGTGAAAAACAAACCATGTCTCCAAAGTTTTCCACTGTGAAAGACTGTCTCTTGCTGAGCAAACAGGCAGACAGAAGTCCTAGTAACCAGATGATCTCTGCAGACAAAAGACCCGAAGGAAAAATATGCACTGACGCACTTTATGTTCAGCTTGACAGTGGGAAAGTAGACCCTACCCTTTGCCTTGCAAACTGCGATGCCAGAGGGAAAGGAGTAGAAAAAGTGACCACAAGTAGCAAAAGCTCTCAAGATTCAAAAGGCAAAGGACAAGTTAATCAAAAACAGCCAGAGGATGCAAACAAGCAGATTGCAATAAAACTTTTGTCGGCTGCCAGCGGGCAGAGTTCTTGTCGTGTGGCTGCAACACCAGGAAAGCTGCTGACTTGTTCAGCCAATTTCTCTGAATGTAGACAAGAAGTATCTGTTTTGTCTTCGGCGAAGAGTGAATCATCTTCAGCAAAGGTTAAAGCAGGCTCACCTGAGCTTCCTGCAACCTGCAAGGAACTAAATAAGAAAAGCACCTCTTCCGCAGGGAGCGGTAAGGCAGAAATGACTAAAAGTGTTTCACTGATGGCCTTGCACAGTGCTGCTGTTGTAGTGGAAGCCCACCACCCTGCTTCAAACCTTGGGGGGAAACCTGGAAATCAAGAAAAGTCTTTTTTTGTTAACACTGTGGACGTTAAGGGAAAAGATGCCGTTCAGGCTCAGCAGTCTGCTTCAAGAAAACAGAATGTAGGTAAAGATTTATCCAGGTCAGCAACCACACCTGACCGCCCTAACGCACTTTCTAATGACAAAGACTCAGCTCGGCAGCGGCGAGGAAAGGAAGCTTCACGGAGCAGTCCTCACAAAAAATCCTGTTAACTGTAAGACCTGGCAGGTCTGAATTCAAGACTAGCTGAAACAATGTCAATATATTGGACTGCCTTTAAACCAGCACTGTGTCGTGTCTTTGTGCAGCAAAGCTTTCATGTCACTGAAGAGACAAGACAGGGGATATATAAAGAAAGGACTTTTTTTCAAAATGCCTTCCCAATTGTAACCGGTAAAACTGTTACCATATAGTATTTGTACAAAAATACCTTTACAGCTGAGAGCTGTTGAAGAAGAGATTTTCTCTGTAAATACCTAGAGATGTGTTTGGGGTTTGAATGTAGCATATATACTTTGCTGCTGATTGCATTGTTTACTCTCCTCTTTTTTAAGATAGTTGCTTTGCCACTTATTTGCCATACTCGAATATGAAACCGAATTATTAAAACTCAGACCTGGCATGGACATGCACAAGCATTGGTCTGACTGGACAACGAAAACAGGCCACATTTTTACTTACTAAAAATCCTAGCTAGAGGTTAGAAAAACACTAGCACAGAATAAATATGCTGACTTATTGTGAGTTTTTACATGTATTTTTAATAATCCAATTTTGATAGTACTGTACCTGGCTGACTGCTTCACCAGATCTAACACAAGACCTAACTGCATCTCCCTACTGCACAAAGCCTGTCTCTTAGAGTAGGTGTCGTTAAAGCTATGGGAGGACCACTTGGTTATCAGGGCATCCCAGCAAGAGTTGTGTTCTCTGGTGAAATGGTGGTTCTCATCTTGTCTACTGGGAGTGTGTTCTGTGACCTTCACCTCAGACAAGGCTGAGACTCTGAAGCACATGCCGTGTGCTTAGTTTTTGCTGCAATCCTCTCTTGATTTCCTTAAGCTTTTTTAAATTCAGGCCCTTACAGTGTGAGGCACAAGTATAAGCACATGACTTGCAGTACTAGTATGTTCATCCCTGGTTTTTAATACATTTAGAGAATACATATTATCATGGCATATAGGTGTGCATAATTAGCTTCATACAGACGTAGCTTTTTTTCTATTTTATGAAAAGGTAAAAAGGAAAAAAAGCAGTTTCAGTATCATATCTTCAAAAAAGTTAGGGACATCCAATACATTTTAATACATAGCTGGGGCCTTATGTTGTAGACTTAACTTGCTGTTTTTAGCAAGTAGTTCTGGGTTTCACATTCATTTCTAAATGCATTGAGTAGCTCCATACATTTCATAACATAACCTTTTTATTTGTATGCAAAAAAAGTAAATACTGTAATTATAAAAGAAGCATTTTGTAACAAAGGAACCTGTTGGAGCTATTTGGTGCTAGAATGTGACTGTCTTTTTACTTTTGCTAAGCCTTATTTAAATTTTGTATACTGTGGAACATGTAGACTTTGATCATTTTAGTGTGGAGGTATTTAGTTTGTTTTGAAGGATGAAAGGTAAAATTTGAAACATGTACAGAAGCACTACAAAATATCCTTGCAGATATGTGTTTTTTAATGATTGGGATCAATAGAATGGTGGTTTTGCTTATTTCTGTTATATGTACGCACAGCAGAGCTAGGCCCCTACCTGTTTCATCAGGGCTTACGGATTGTCTTTCTGTCTCAAAAGGTAGAAAATTGTTCATAAAAGCACAGTGTAATCTTGACTTTGAGGTTTGTTTGACAACTGACAGTGTGCAGTATTCATTTCCCTCTGGTGAAAACTTCATTATACTGATTAGTTGAGTTCAATTACAGCAAACCGGTCACGGAAAGATATCAGAAATAAGTCCTCCTGATTTTTCATGTGGCACTAGAACATTCATACTGCCTTTGATGTGTTCACAGAGGAGCTAGTGAGCAATGGATAATATTTTTTGAGCAGTTTTAAAGATAAAATGGTCTCAACATTTACAGTTCATCTGTGCTTTGGCAGTTACTACAAATGAATGCTAATGCACTTCGAAATAACATTTCTGTCTGGGAGGTATTTCCTAGTTTACAGTCTTCTGCATTTTTCAACTATCATCTTGTTTCCTTTAAAGCACATCTAGCTATTTGTTTACAGTATACCTTTATGTATATTTTGTATAGTTCGTTATCACTTCTGACTAATAAGTTCTTTGCATTTTGGAAGAGTAATAGTGCTTAAGCTTATGTTTACGTAGTACCTGTTTGTTGGTGTTTACCTTATCAGTGACCTGTTAGAGATCCTCCTACCTGTGTGCTACTTGGTCAGTCTTTATGTGATTGTAGATCTGATGTGTTCTTTTTTAGACTTCCTGCTGTAGATTCCTCAGCTTACAAAAAAAAAAAACAGAAAAAAAAAAAAAAAACAGAAAAAAATTGTTAGGGTCTGTGCAATAAAGTGTTTGCAGTCTTATTTTCTCTAAGAAACTCCTTATGGATGTCATAATTGTTGTATATTGAACACAATTATTTATACTTATGCAGTTGCATAACATTGAAATAAAAATTTCAGCATGAAATAAAAATTCAGAAACGCTGTTGTGTTAACATTTTTCCTGGAACTGCTTTCACTCCTGTAACTTAAGGCACATCTCTGCTCTACTCAGAGGCAGGCAGTTGTTATTTTTCTTTTTTTTCTCTGGGGCCAACTCAGTGCACCCCTTAAGGCACATGCTGGCCGAGGATATTGCATGAGGAAGTGCAGTTTAGTCTGGAAATGGAGGAGGTCTGCATAGTTAAGTATCTCGTCTCAGGCAGTGGCTGGAACCACTGCTCTGCTGTTGGACAAGTAGGCACGGGGTGATGATGGATGATATATCCTGACTGGTAGCTAATAATGGCAGTAGGCTGTCACATGATGTTTAAATATTTCTTCCAAAACATGTATCATCATTCATTACAATAGGTCAGTATGTTTTTAGTATCTTCTCAAAATACCCAATCTTTATTGTTTTTTTTATTCACGCTAAATTTTCAGCCTTAACAAATTCCTGGAGCCATGTGTAAGTTAACATTTTCTTCAGTTCTGAAATCTCTACCCTTTGAATGTCATCAAATCTCCCTTTATTCTTTTCTTCTCATAATAGAAGATAAAATAGATGCAGTGAACCAGACAGGGGAGATGGAGCAGAGCACCTTAGTATCCAGTGGCCTCTTTGATGAAGAAAAATCCTGTTGGCAGGAGGAGCAACAGGGCAGGATTATTGCTCCCCTGATTTTCATCTTTCCACTTCTTGCAGAGGAGCGATGTCTCTTAAAATACACTTGTCTTTACTGTTCCATTGCTGGTAGCTCTGCACAGCTGGTTGGCACATGCCAGGAACTGTTTGCCCGGGGGGGGGGGCGGGGGAGGCTACTTTTGTTCACATTTTATTATTGCATTGTTTTCTCTGTATTTTTCCTCTGTACAAAACCAAGTACAGCAGTGTTACAGCATCATTTTTCCTGCTTTGCTCTCTGTTTGAAACCAATAGGTGAGGGGAAGCTGCAGGTCACCCCCAACCTTTCCAACTTGCTGCAACCCAGCAGAAGGCAGATAGTCTGCAAAACTGGTGCACTGACAGAGGGTGTGATGAGTTGAGGAGGGGAGAGCAGGATCTGGCAGCTCAGGGAAAGGAAGTAACTAGAGTTGAGGATTGACTCTGGATCTAACTGCTCTGCTGTGCTGTCTCTGGCTGTGGACAGCAGCACTCATCTCTGCCTGGGGAGGCATAGCAACCTGCATGCCCAGAGTGAGTCTCCACAGTGTTCAGGGCCAAAGGAAAGGGGTGCTGTAAGGGGTTTGCATTGAGGAAGAAGTCGGGAGAGAAAGGTTACCAGTATTACACCTGGCATGTCCTGTCATCCTCACTTCCAGTGTTGTAAGAAGAGACTGCACCTCACGTGGGATGGGAATGCTTTCATGGTCTGAAAGGGAAACATGGGCTCCCTTCTTCAGCACAGAACTCCCAGTTTGCTGTGCTCCCTTAGATCCCATATTTTTCTTCTATGTAGTTTGCAAGACTTAGCAGGGATGTCAAGCTTGGATTTGGATGGTAGCTCAGATGGCAGCTCAGAAAAAATAAATCACAGGACAAGAAGATAGTAGAGGGTATATAGATGCATGTCCCAGTTCATGGCTTGGGTTAGTGACAGTTTTTCTTTCCACTGACTATATCTATAGTATAGTATTTGATTAGCACTGACCAGCTCAATCTCCCAGACATCTGCCAAGGATGGATTTGAATGAACTGAGGGTAGAAAGCGACACTAGAGGTTACGGTTCAAGCTGCAAAGAGTTGAGAGCATCAGGAAGAGCGGAGAAGACTGCAGAGTAAGAAGACGGTAACAACATAGGGAAGTTCTAGCACGGAGCAAGCCCTTCAAAATGCAGGTGTGAATTAGATAGAGGCAAGAGGATGCCTGAGAGATTTGCTGGAGAAGGATGTCTGCTGCTGGAGAAGAATTTCCACTGTATTTGCCAGATGAGGAGGTATGGTATGAGTGAGTAGTTGGGAAGGGATCTCACCTGCTCTTTTTTCCAGGTACAGACAAGACTAGCGAATGAGAGAAAGTTCTTAAAAGGTGCATCATTGATTTTTATTTTTTTTTTTCAAGTCGACAGATTTAGAAATTGGCCTCTTCAACCATCCTGCTTAGAGTAAAATCCTCTCAAAAATTGACTTGCATGTTACTGATAGTATCTTGTTTAATCCCAGTTGGGGAAGGAAGAACTTGGCTCTGAGTTCTGGTTGGTCCAATTGAAATAAAGATAAGTGCTTACCAGTCTCTGAAATGTGACTCATTAGCTGAGATCTGCTCAAGTTTCTTCTCTGTGTAAGTACTGATGACAAATTCTATTTTGCAGTTTTGTGTTGTACCATGACTTCAGTGACATCTGCAGCCCAGGAGCCAGGATGGTGGTGAATTCAATCCTGTTAGGCACCATTCACCTCAGGTGATTCCCTTGTTCTCTCTTTGTGCCTGCTCCCCAGTTGTATTTGAAAAAATAAGAGATAAAAGGCCTGACTGGAAACCAAGGGCTGCATCGGATCAGAGCTTGACTGGGTAAACAAATTGTAAAAAGAAAAATAAATCTACTGTCTCTTTCCATTTATATCCTTGCTAAGTCATCCCAGAAGACTAAGTCTTTGGAATTCCAAAAGTTGTAATATATAATCTGGACATTTTTGTGTATTATAGCCATATACAAATTTTCCTTCAGAATAATCAGTCCCTGTATTTAGGATTTGTGTATCCTGAAACATACAGCGTATGCTGTTCAGCACTGTTTACACAATGTCCTATGAATGGCATTCTGCAGGCAAATAAGAAAGCGGAGATGACACACTAAAGTAAATCAAAGAGAAAATAAAAATGACAACAGGTAAAGATATGGTCATCAAAAACAAGTTGTGTAGAGGGAAGGGGATAGGTCACAGGAAAGTCTGTACTTAATACTCTGTGTGCAAATATATATTGCGCAGGGAACGTTCACCATTTTGCCTTTTCAGCCATCTTTTGAGTTTTAACCGACTGAAGTCTACACGAGTCTACGCCATGCCACTGGGTAATGTTTCAGAAACTGGTGGTGGTTAAATCCTGTGTTCATCTCCAAAAAAAGAGGCATTTCAGAAAGCATCAGCCCAACATGCAGTTTTCCCCTTAAGTCGCTGATATTTGTGAATCTTCCGCAGTTACCACCTGATACTTGCAGCGATTTTTTTTTTTTGCACCTATCCCAAGCTATGAACTGCATCACGCTTCCTTTCAACTTCACTATTGGTCTATCACTTTCCTGAACCCACAAATTTAAGAGGGAAACAACGGAAGCAGCAGGTCGCTCTTGGATGGTGCACACACTGGCATTCATGCTGGATTGTTACCTAATGCAATTATCTGAGGTTGCTCATTTAACCAGTCAGATTTGCAGTGAGGGGAAAATGCGCCTTGACCCCTGGAGTGACTTTGAGAGCATCCCTGCCTTGCTCCCAAGGATGAGTCGGGGAGTCCTCGCCTCGGGCAGCGGGGCTTGCTTCGTGACATTTCTCTCCCTTAGACTAGTCCGTGCAGCAGGGCTGGTCTGATGCAGGCAGCCTGTGCAGCTTTGGTGCTCTGCAGCTGGGCAGTTGGAGCGCAGCCCCTGCTGATGGGGTCAGGAGGAGGTTTCTGTGCAGAGCGTGTCAGCAGCCACAGAAACGGGGAATATGGATCAGCAATACGGACAGTTGTGAGGACAGGCAACGTCCTGGTACCCAAAATCTGGAAGTGTTTATAGGCAACTGGAGAAGAAACATCAAACATCTCTCCCTGTGCGCCCTTGGGCAGCACATGGCTACAAAGGCAGGAGGAGGAGAAGCTGTGGGGTAAGGCAGGTGGCGTACGTGATGTGAAGGCATCCGAAAGCTGCAAGAATCCACGTTGTGTTAGTCTGATCTGCTTACAGAGGGTAAAAGGGGCTTTTCAAATAAGAGAGATATTTCTTCCTTGAGAAGACCAAGCAGGGACTCTTGTCAGCAGCGTCTTCAGAAATGATTAAAAACATTCTAGTCCAGCAAGGATCTTTGAAATCTTAGCTAGTCAGCATGTTATGAAGGAAAATGTCGAGGAAATGCCTTTGGGGCAGGAGCGGAAGCTGAATGTGGAAGCTGCATGGAAAGTGTTGAGACAGAGGTCACCCTCCATGTCTCGGTGAGCAACTGCAGCTCCCGGCTTAACACACTGGGGAGCCTTGCTGGGGCAGGGCAAGACTCCATGTTGTGCATGCGCTGCTGTGGAGACAGAAGGGTCATACCTTCTGAGAAGGCTGTGTCTATACGTCAGGGTTAGCCTGTTATTAAAGCACTGGTGCCATAAATCACAGTATGGTAACACAGGGCAGATGAGTAGGCACAGTAAGCTCCCATCAGACCTTTGGTCAAACGCACGTACTTTGTCTTGCCACTGGGTTTATTCATGTGTGATGGCAGAAAAAGGGATTTGGTTATTTGGTAAAAGTAAATAATAAGAAGTCCGTCTGTCTTCCTGCCTAGCTGTTGCGTGTCCCATTGGAGCAAAGAGACTCTGACTTCGCTCCAGGGACGCATGCCAGAAGCAACATGAAGTAGCTGTTGGCACCAGGAGCACCGGTGGGATGAGGTTGCTCCTCCCCACTGCGCCACAGCCTTTGCAGTCTCCAGTTTTGTCTCCTGGGCTGCTGCTGGAGGAAATGGTCCACTCCAGGCTGGCACAGGAAAGTATCATAGCTGATGGCGTTGGTGTGTCTGCCCTGTGCAAGCAAGTGTAGTGCCAAGCACCCGCGGATTCTTGACCAAATCTACAAGTTTTATGGTTAGAGCTGAAATTGTTGCTAGTCCCTGCTTACTATGGAGTCTAGTAAATACTACAGGAGCAGGGCCTGCCCCAAGGTGAGAGATGGACAGACAGAGGTTCAATGGCCAGGAACTTTCTAAGGACCAAAAATATTTTAAAGAAATCGGAGAGATGATACAGGCTGTTTCTCTCAGTCCTGCAGGAGTGGGTCTTATGTGACTATGAATGTTGCGCCTGTTCTTCACAAAGTTTTTTTTCTTTTTAGCGGAGCAGGGTACACTACTGCCAGCTCTTAAACAACATTTTTTTTCAAGGGTATTTGATAGAGGGTGAGGGTTTCGTTGGTTTGGGATTTTTTTGTTGGGGGGGGTGGGGGTGGTTTGGTTTTCTGTTTTTTAAAGAGAACAAGGTTTGCATTTTGGCCCTTGGATCTTCCCTTTACAGGTGCATTAGCCATAGTAGCTGGGACACCAGGGCTAACACTGAGTCGAACTGGAATTTCTCTGTAAGAGAAGTTATTCATCTTCAAGGCTCAGGTCATAGTTTATTTTTCCAGTTCTCAAATAAAATTTTTTCATTTTTCTAGAAGTTATAATACAAACGGAAAGGGTATTACAGAAGTTAAGAACATACAGGTCAGAAGCAAAAACAGTAAGTTGTCTTTCCTCTTAATACAATTGCTTACATCTTTTCCATATCTCCATCATAAACTTATATTTGCTGGTAATTTTGCTTGAAATAGCGAGCACCCCAAATGAAGATGGCACCACAGGATAAAACAGCCAGGACAACTGCAATGATTCCTGCTGTGTTGATCCCACAGGAGAGCGAGATGGTGGCCAGCTGAGCCCCAGCTAGCGATTTGGGTTCAGAGCATCTCGTTTCTTCAGGGTCTTTGATTTTATCCAGATTCTGCTTGTACCAGGTGATTAAACCAATATTGGAGCAGGTGCAGTCCAGAGGGTTGTAACTTAAATTGATTACGCAGTGGCCAGCTAGGGACGCTAGCTTGTCCTGTGGTACAATACGGATCCTGTTGTGGGCAAAATTGAGATAGATGCTCTTGAGGTTTGAAAATGCATCCGTGCTGAATGCAACAAGTTTGTTGTGGCTCAGATCAACATGCCGTAATTTCTTGAGGCTGTGAAATGCTTGGCCTCCTATTGCTGTCAGTTGACAGGATGATAAAATTAGTGCTTCTAAATTGGATAGCTGTTGGAACAGTTTGTCCTTTGGTATGATTCCTGACTCAAAGTTATTTTGACTGAGGTCCAAGAGCATGAGGTTTTCCAGGCCTTGAAAGAGATGCTGAATACTAGTATTAATGTGGGAGGAGGAAAGATTCAGCACTTGCAAGAGATGCAAATTTCGGAAAGGACCCTGTGAATTGTTGATATGAAGAGGAGTGAAAGCTAGGTCCAGGAGCTCCAGGTTAGCACCGTCCTTAATGAGCACGTCTTGGAGGTGGAGCCGTATGTTGTGGCTCAGATTCAGGTACCGAAGACTGCTCAAACCGCTCAGCGCTTCGTTACAGCAGTCAAAGCTTTCAATGTAACTCTTACTTAAATCGAGATGTTGAAGCTTTGCCAATTTCTCCAAACAGCCAGAGCCCAGCTGCAGGACCTGCGAGTTCCCCTTGATGGAGAGGTGGGTGAGGGAGGGGAAGGCGGCAGACCTGATGTTGCAGAGGTGCTCGAAGGAGTTTGCATTGAGAACTAACTCCGCTAGTGAGCTCATGCCGCTGATGCCAGGGGGCAATGCGCTGATGTGGGTTTGAGTTAGGTCCAGCTTTCGGAGCCTGGTCAAGCACTGAAATGTGTTGGCGTTTAGGTTTCTGAAGTGCCGTAGCTGCAGATAGAGATCCTTGACGGAGATATTACAGAGGCCTTGTAAAACATTCGGGCTTATGTAGGGCTCCTTTTCCACACCGTGAAATGTTCCCAGCCAAAGGGTCTGGGCTGTGGAGTTCTGTATCCCCGCCAGGACCCTAGGAATGTCAG